>NC_141877.1:303507195-304758862 GCF_056163025.1 Triticum urartu
GAGACTATGGTGTTGATGTAGAAGCCCTCCGTGATCGATGCCCCCTCCGGCGGAGCTCCGGAACAGGCCCCAAGATGGGATCTCGTGGATACAGAAAGTTACGGCGGTGGAATTAGGGTTTTGGCTCCGTATCTGGTCTTTTGGGGGTACGTAGGTATATATAGGAGGAAGAAGTACGTCGGTGGAGCAACAGGGGGCCCACGAGAGTGGAGGGCACGCCTAGGGGGGTAGGCGCACCCCGTACCTCGTGGCCTCCCTGTTGGTTGCTTGACGTAGGGTCCAAGTCTCCTGGATCTTGTTTGGTGAGAAAATCACGTTCCCGAAGGTTTTATTCTGTTTGGACTCCGTTTGATATTACTTTTCTTCGAAACTCTAAAATAGGCAAAAAACAACAATTCTGGGCTGGGCCTCCGGTTAATAGGTTAGTCCCACAAATAATATAAAAGTGGATAATAAAGCCCAATAATGTCCAAAACAGTAGATAATATAGCATGGAGCAATCAAAAATTATAGATACGTTGGAGACGTATCAAGCATCCCCAAGCTTAATTCCTGCTCGTCCTCGAGTAGGTAAATGATAAAAACAGAATTTTTAATGTGGAATGCTACTTGGCATAATTTCAATGTAATTATTCTCAGTTGTGGCATGAATATTCAGATCCGAAAGATTCAGTATAAAGGTTTAATATGGACATAGAAATAATAATAATACTTCAAGCATACTAACTAAGCAGTTATGTATTCTCAAAATAACATGGCCAAAGAAAGTCATCCCTACAAAATCATATAGTTTAGTCATGCTCCATTTTCGTCACACAATAATACTCTCATCATGCACAACCCCGATGACAAGCCAATCAATTGTTCCATACTTTAGTAATCTCAAACTTTATAAGCCTTCACGCAATACATGAGCGTGAGCCATGAATATAGCACTATGGGTGGAATAGAGTATAATGATGGGGGTTATCGGGAGAAGACAAAAAAAGAGAAAGTCTCACATCAATGAGGCTAATCAATGGGCTATGGAGATACTCATCGATTGATGTTAATGCAAGGAGTAGGGATTGCTATGCAACGGATGCACTAGAGCTATAAATGTATGAAATCTCAACAAAAGAAACTAGTGGGTGTGCATCCAACTTGCTTGCTCACGAAGACCTAGGGCACTTGAGGAGGCCCATTGTTGGAATATACAAGCCAAGTTCTAGAATGAAAAATTCCCACTAGTATATGAAAGTGACGAAACAAGAGACTCTCTATCATGAAGATCATGGTGCTACTTTGAAGCACAAGTGTGGAAAAAAGGATAGTAGCATTGTCCCCCTTTTTTTGGGGCCTTCATTTTTTATTTGGCCTTTCTCTTTCTTATTGGGACAATGCTCTATTAAATGATGATCATCACACTTCTATTTATTTACAACTCAATGATTACAACTCAATACTAGAACAAGGTATGACTCTATATGAATGCCTCCGGCGGTGTACCGGGATATGCAATGAATCAAGTGTGACATGTATGAAAAATTATGAACAGTGGCTTTGCCACAAATATGATGTCAACTACATGATCATGCAAAGCAATATGACAATGATGAACGTGTCATGATAAATGAAATGGTGGAAAGTTGCATGGCAATATATCTCGGAATGGCTATGGAAATGCCATAACAGGTAGGTATGGTGGCTGTTTTGAGGAAGATATAAGGAGGTTTATGTGTGAAAGAGCGTATCATATCACGGGGTTTGGATGCACCGGCGAAGTTTGCACCAACTCTCAATGTGAGAAAGGGCAATGCACGGTACCGAAAAGGCTAGCAATGATGGAAGGGTGAGAGTGCGTATAATCCATGGACGCAACATTAGTCATAAAGAACTCACATACTTATTGCAAAAATCTACAAGTCATCAAAAACCAAGCACTACGCGCATGCTTCTAGGGGGGTAGATTGGTAAGAAAAGACCATCGCTCGTCCCCGACCGCCACTCATAAGGAGAACAATCAAAGAACACCTCATATTTCAAATTTGTTACATAACGTTTGCCATACGTGCATGCTACGGGACTTGCAAACTTCAACACAAGTATTTCTCAATTTCACAACTACTCAACCAGCACAACTTTAATATCACTACCTCCATATCTCAAAACAATCATCAAGCATCGAACTTCTCTTAGTATTCAACACACTCATAAGAGAATTTTATTATTAATCTTGTATACCTAGCATATTAGGATTATTTAAGCAAATTACCATGCTATTTAAGACTCTCAAAATAATCTAAGTGAAGCATGAGAGATCAATAGTTTCTATAAAACAAATCCACCACCATGCTCTAAAACATATAAGTGAAGTACCTGAGCAAAACTATATAACTCAAAAGATATAAGTGAATCATATAGAGTATTCTAATAATTTCCGAATCATGTGTGTTTCTCTCAAAGAGTGTGTACAGCAAAGATGATTGTGGTAAACTAAAAAAAGCAAAGACTCAAATCATACAAGACACTCCAAGCAAAACACATATCATGTGGTGAATAAAAATATAGCTCCAAGTAAAGTTACCGATAGAAGTAGACGAAAGAGGGGATGCCTTCCGGGGCATCCCCAAGCTTTGGCTTTTAGGTGTCCTTAGATTATCTTGGGGGTGCCATGGGCATCCCCAAGCTTGGGCTCGTTCCACTCCTTGTTCCATAATCCATCAAATCTTTACCCAAAACTTGAAAACTTCACAACACAAAACTTAAAGTAGAAAATCTTGTGAGCTCCGTTAGCGAAAGAAAACAAAAGATCACTTCAAGGTACTGTAATGAACTCATTATTTATTTATATTGGTTTTAAACCTACTGTATTCCAACTTCTCTATGGTTTATAAACTATTTTACTAGCCATAGTGTTGGGGATATTACTACTGGGTGTAAACCGGCTAGGGAAGGCCGGGTTAACTTCATCCGTAGTTGATTATGCTGGAAGCCAATGTAGACAGAAGAGGAAAGGTCCAGGGCCCAGAACCGGTTTGAGGCCCATAGCCGTGAACCGGCATTTGTGTGAAACTTGTATTGTAAGATATAAAGAGTGGAGACTGAACAGGACACGTTTATGAGCCGGTCTCGGGACTCTGTAAACCGACGGGCGCCGCCCATGTATATAAGGGGACGACCCGGCAGTGGTTCAGGACAACAAACAACAACTCAAGAGCCAGACAAAGCGGATTCGCTCCCTGGCCTTCGAAACCCTAGCAATACCAATCACAACTAGACGTAGGCTTTTACCTTCCTCGAAGGGGCCGAACTAGTATAAAATTCCCCGTGTCCCTTTGTCCGGTTTAACCCCTTAAAGCTAACCCGTAGCGATGGTTCCATGACTAAGTCCTTTCACAAGGACATCTGCCGTGACAAACCACGACAGTTGGCGCCCACCATGGGGCTATCGCATGATGGTTTTGAGTTCTTGAAGGGTAGCTTTGATGGACTTAAGGGATACGCTATGGGCCGGATGATGAAGAGTCGTCGCTGCAAGCTCTACATCGACAATGCAGGATGGGGTCCCGAGGCCGATTCAATCGAGTACGGGTACCGGGTCCCCTTTGGTGGGATTCACGTCTTCATCGGCAAGATCGGTGAACCGGCCCCTGAGCCGGACATCTACACCGACATCATCGAACGGCTCGGCGTGCAAGTTCTTCGCCGGTTCAGCCCGAGGCAAGGCATGTTTTCGTGGGTGTCATCCATGGATCGAGGTACGAGGACGGGCCGGTGTCCGATGGAGAGACCGTGGTCTGTTATGATGACGAGTCTTCTAAAGAGACCGAATCACTTTACCAGTTGCAGGACGGCCGGATTGATGGAGGATCCGAGGGAAACAGTATTCCGGATTCCCCCGATCTACCAAACCGGGCCGCCATCTTCATGGCCGACACACAATCGGTGCCTCATTCATCTACCGCCGCAGCAATGCTCTCCGGTTCAACAACGGCCACACCAGCAGGGGCAGGAAGCTCGGCGCCGCCTCCGGCCCAGGCTTGTCTGATTTGTTCAACGCTTTGGCAACGTTGATGGCCGCGGAGGTGGATGCAGCAGCTAGGGATCAGCACAATGCGGAGATTGCAAAGGTGAAAGATCAGATTGCCCAGGCTAAAGCGGACCTGGCAACAGAGAATGCTAGGATGGCTACAGAGCGGGCTGAATTGGAAGCACAGGCCTACCGGATTAGACTGGATCAGAATGCTTCAGAGGAAGTCATGAGAAGAAGGTTATGAGCCGCAGAATCTCTTTAACACACCAGGAGCAGGAGCTGGTAGCCAACCCACACTAAACCGGGCGGGGGCGCCGGGAACAGGAGCGCCGGTTCAACCACGCATGATGGACCCGTCTCGCCAGAACAACGTTGTGCCACAGTATGTATCAACGCCGCCCGGGCATTATTCCAACCCGTTGGACAACATTGTGGCCGCCGCTTCACGCCTGGCAGCCCTCCCAACCGACGGCGAGTCACCAGTTGCAGTGGAAGCACGTCGGGCCAGGGATCTCCTTCAAACATCACTAAATCAACAGCAGGTGTATTCACACAGTCGTGAGAGGATTCATTCCACTCTCCGTCCAAGCCGGAGTTATAGCAGACACGTGGAGGACGAACAGGCCGTGTCCAGTAGTGCACGTCGCCAAAATTCACCACAAGGGAACAACCCGACCGGGGGAGGCGCTAATGCGCAAGATGTTGTGGACCATGGCCGCGCATGTCGGGAGGCCGAGTTGGCAGCTCGACACGGAGCACGACAGCATACTCCGGTTCACCCCACGGCCTCCATGGAGCTAGGAGTGATGTTCAGTTCCTTAGGGGTGCCGTGTTTAACCCCCGCTTTGCGTAATGTGAGACTGCCCAAGGATTTCAAGGGACCTTGTAAGGTACCAAATTACACCGCCAATTTGCAACCAGAGGCGTGGGTGGAGAGCTATGAGATGGTAATGGAGATGTTAGATGTGGATGAGGCAGTATGTGCTAAATATTTCACCATGATGTTGGAAGGAACAGCTCGCACTTGGTTGAAGATCTTGCCGACCAACTCTGTTGGATCATGGGCATAGTTGAAGCACCAGTTTATCCAGAACTTCAAGGATACCTGTAAGCAGCCGATGTCAATCGTAGATCTGGCCGCTTGTGTCCAAGAGGAAGGGGAGTCCACGACCCATTGGGTCAAACGGGTCTCAGCGATTTTGCATTCATCAGATCGTATCAATGCAGACACTGTAGTGTTAACATTATAGGGCAATTGTCGTTTCAAACCGTTAAAACAGAAGTTGGGAAGGCTCAAACGTCACTGCAATGACATGTCAACACTCATGGCCGCTTTGGTTAAATACACCGACTCAGATAATACCAAGGATCCGGATTCAGAGGAGGACAAACTGGAGAAAGGTAAGAAGAACGGCAATGCCAAAGGTCAACAGCATAATCCGGCAGGGCATGGAAACGGTGGTAAGCGCAAGGCCGACAGTAGCTTGGACTTTATTGGAAATACCAACGCGCGGGAGAATGGCTAGCGCCGTAAGGGCAAGCAGCCCCAGAGGGGTGGCGGTTCAGGCAACAATTTGGAGCGCTTGTTAAATCAGCCCTATCCAAAGCATGGATCGAAGGAGAAGCCGGCATCACATCTTTGGAAGGACTGTTATATCATGCGGGATTTCAAGAATTCCAATATGTTCCAATATGACAACGGCCCGCCCGGCAGTTCAGGAGGAGGTTTCCATGGGCCGGGTTACGGAGGTAGTGGTTCCGGTTCAGGGTTTCCAGGCAACCAAACTGGACACGTCAATCAAGGGCACCAAGGCAACCAGGGAGGTTACAACCATCAGGGGAGTCAGCAGCAGTAGCAGCAGTCGGGTTATTAGAGCAATCCCAAACAGCTGAACAACGGGCAATATCATGTCTTCACTACTAGTTTGTGCAAACGTGATCAAAAGCTTCACAAAAGGGCAGTAAACTCTGTTGAGCCGGCAGTACCTCAGTATTTACGCTAGTCTGAGCAACCTATTTTGTGGAGTAGAGATGATCACCCACCCTGGGTTGATAATCCAGGTCATTTGGCCCTGGTGGTAGCCCCTCAAGTTGGGGGATACAAGTTCACTAAAGTGCTCATGGATGGGGGAAGTAGTATCAATATTTTGTATTATGATACATTCCGCCGTATGGGGTTGACAGATAAGGATCTTAAACCGTCAAATACGGTCTTTCATGGTGTGGTGCCTGGTAAGTCTGCATATCCTGTTGGCAAGATAGCTTTGGAGGTAGCTTTTGGAGATGACTATGATTCAAGGTCAGAAACACTGACATTTGAGGTGGTAAAGATCAAAAGTCCATACCACGCCTTGTTTGGGCGGCCGGTTTATGATAAGTTTATGGCAAGGCCATGTTATGTTTATCTACAGCTTAAAATGCCAGGTCATAAAGGGACTATCACAGTACATGGAAGTAGAAAGATTGCTTTGGGGTGTGAAGAAGGTGATGCGGCTTATGCTGAGTCAGTTTGTGCCACGGAGGAGTTGAAATTCTATAAGGAGCAAGTTGATCCGGCAGACATGACCTCTTTAAAAAAGCCAACTACGGAACATGATCCAACGTTGAAGTTTAAATCGGCTACAGACACTAAGATGGTTGACTTTGTTCCTGGCGATTCATCCAAACAGTTCAGCATCAGCGCTAACCTGGATCCCAAATAGGAAAGCGCGCTCATCGAGTTCATCCATGAGAATCGGGACATCTTTGCATGGAAACCTTCTGACATGCCAGGTGTACCGAGGGAACTCGCTGAGCACACACTCAACATTGATCCTAAGTTCAAACCGGTCCGACAGTTCCTCCGCCATTTCCATGAGGAGAGACGTAAGGCTATAGGTGAAGAGGTATCCCATTTGTTGGCTGCTGGGTTTATTGTCGAAGTTTTTCATCCAGAGTGGTTGGCCAATCCGGTGCTGGTTCTTAAGAAAAACGGCACTTGGCGCATGTGTGTGGACTACATAGATTTAAGCAAGGCTTGCCCTGCAGACCCCTTTGCTCTCCCTCGCATTGATTAGATAATTGATGCTATGGCGGGTTGTGACCGTTTGTGTTTTATGGATGCCTACTCTGGTTATCATCAGATCAAAATGGCGGTTAAGGACCAGGAGAAGACAGCTTTCATAACTCCCTTTGGAGCCTTCTTCTATGTTTCCATGCCGTTTGGGCTCAAGAGTGCTCAGGCAACTTACCAGCGATGTGTTCAGAATTGCCTTCATAAACAAATTGGGCGCAATGTTCATGCATATGTGGATGATATTGTGGTCAAGTCCAGAAAGGAGGAGACATTGATAGATGATCTACGAGAAACCTTTGACAATCTCCGGGTTTACAAGATGATGCTTAATCCGGAGAAGTGTGTCTTCGGTGTCCCGGCAGGCAAGCTCTTAGGCTTTCTGGTATCAAACAGAGGCATTGAGGCCAATCCGGAAAAGATTGCAGCAATTACATCCTTGGCTAAACCGGCATGTATTAACGATGTTCAACGTCTGGCCGGCCGGATTACAGCCTTGAGCCGGTTTATCAGTCGCCTTGGAGAGAAGGCCATCCCCTTATATCAGATGCTCAAGAAAACAGATAACTTTGTCTGGAGTGAGGCAGTTGATAAGGCGTTCGAGGATCTGAAGAGGCAGCTAGCTGAACCACCCGTGCTTGCGGCGCCGACCGATAAAGAGCCATTATTATTATATGTGGCTGCTAATGCCCGGGCTGTTAGCGTAGCCATTGTGGTAGAGCGCAAGGAGCTTGGTAAGGAATATCCGGTTCAATGGCCGGTTTATTATATCAGCGAGGTGCTCATTGAGTCAAAGCAGAGGTATCCGCATTGGCAGAAGCTGGTATATGGGGTATTCATGGCGAGCCGAAAGCTTAAACATTATTTTCAGGGCCATCCTATCACAGTGCTCAGTTCAGCTCCTCTGGGCGACATCATTCAAAACAGAGAAGCAACTGGCCGGATTGCCAAGTGGGCCATTGAGCTTGGACCTCATGGGCTCAAATATATACCCCGCACGGTGATCAAGTCACAGGCACTCGTGGATTTTATCAACGATTGGACGGAGTTACAGGCACCTGAAGAGAAACCAGATAATACATATTGGACTATTCATTTTGATGGATCCAGACAATTGGAGGGCTCGGGGGCTGGAGTCGTACTAACTTCCCCATGAGGTGACAAGTTTTGTTATGTCCTCCGTTTAATGTTCCCTTGTACTAACAATGTAGCTGAATATGAGGCTTTGCTCCATGGTCTTCGGATGGCTAAAGAGATGAATTTGAGCCGGGTTAAGTGCTTCAGCGATTCAGATCTAGTGGCTCAGCACGTGTCTGGCACTTGGGATTCTAAGGACCCACTCATGGTTGCGTATCGGCGAGAGGTGGACGTAGTGGCTGGTCACTTTAAAGGTTATCAGGTGGACCATATAGACCGGCGGAAGAATGAAGCGGCGGACGCTTTAAGTCGTCTTGGTTCCCAATGTAAACCGGTCCCATCCAATGTCTTTCTTGATGTGTTGCACAATCCGTCAGTCAAAGTACCAACCGAAGAAGATTTGGCTATTCCTGATCCGGAGGCTCAGTTGGTGGCCGCTCTACATACCATACCGGATTGGACGATCCCATATCTGGATTACATGAACCGAGGCGAGTTACCAGACGATGAAACATTGGCTCGACAGATAATCCGGCGTTTCAAGTCCATGACCATACTCAACGAGGAGTTACATTGTTACAGTGTTTCAGGAGCAATTCGGCGCTGTGTTTCTCCTCAAGAAGGTTGTGAGATTTTGAGAGAAATCCATGAAGGGGATTGCGGTCACCACGCCGGTTCAAAGTCGTTGGTTGCCAAAGCTTTTCTCCACGGTTTTTACTGGTTGACGGCACATGCTGATGCGGAGGATTTAGTCAAGAGATGTGATGGATGTCAAAAATTTGCCCGCCGTGCGCACGTTCCGGCTCAAGAGTTGCGGATGATTCCAATTACGTGGCCGTTTGCAACTTGGGGGCTTGATATGGTTGGACCCTTCAAGCGTTCTAAGGACAAAAAGACCCACCTGTTAGTAGCAGTTGATAAATTCATTAAATGGGTGGAGGCAGAGCCAGTCAGCAAGTGTGATGCAGCCACGGCGGTTCAATTCATCAAGATGGTGATATTCTGGTTTGGTTTTCCACACAACATTATAACAGATAACGATACTAATCTGTCAAAAGGGGAGATGGAAGAATTCTATCAACGTGAACACATCCGGCTTGATCTAGCGTCGGTGGCTCACCCCCAATCTAATGGTCAAGCAGAAAGGGCAAATCAAGAAATTCTATGGGGGATCAAACCAAGGCTTATGGTTCCCTTAAAGCGGACGTCGGGTTGTTGGGTTGAGGAGCTACCTTCTGTGTTATGGAGCATCAACACCACACCCAATAGGTCTACGGGTTACACACCTTTCTTCATGGTTTATGTGTTGGGTTTCGTAGTAATTTCAAAAAAATTCCTACGCACACGCAAGATCATGTGATGCATAGCAACGAGAGGGGAGAGTATTGTCTACGTACCCAACGCAGACCGACTGCGGAAGCGCTGACACGACGTAGAGGAAGTAGTCGTACGTCTTCACGATCCAACTGATCAAGCACCGAAACTACGGCACCTCCGAGTTCGAGCACACGTTCAGCTCGATGACGATCCCCGGACTCTGATCCAGCAAAGTGTCGGGGAAGAGCTCCGTCAGCACGACGGCGTGGTGATGATCTTGATGAACTACAGCAGCAGGGCTTCGCCTAAACTCCGCTACAGTATTATCGAGGAATATGGTGGCAGGGGGCACCGCACACGGCTAAGGAATAGATCACGTGGATCAACTTGTGTGTTTCTGGGGTGCCTCTGCCTCAGTATATAAAGGAACCAAGGGGGAGGGGGGCGCCGGCCAAGGAGGAGGGTGCAGGAGGAGTCCTACTCCTTCCGGGAGTAGGACTCCCCCCAATCCTATTCCAACTAGGATTCCCAAAGGGGAAAAGGGAGAGAGGGGGGCCGGCCACCTTCTCCTAGTCCTAATAGGACTAGGGGAGGGGGGAGGTGCACAGCCACCTTGGGCTGCCCCTTTCTCCTTTCCACTAAGGCCCATGAAGGCCCATATGGCTCCCGAGGGGTTCCGGTAACCTCCCGGTAACCCGGTAAAATCCCGATTTCACCCGGAACACTTCCGATATCCAAACATAGGCTTCCAATATATCAATCTTTATGTCTCGACCATTTTGAGACTCCTTGTCATGTCTGTGATCACATCCGGGACTCCGAACAACCTTCGGTACATCAAAATGCATAAACTCATAATATAACTGTCATCGTAACCTTAAGCGTGCGGACCCTACGGGTTCGAGAACAATGTAGACATGACCGAGACATGTCTCCGGTCAATAACCAATAGCGGGACCTGGATGCCCATATTGGCTTCTACATATTCTACGAAGATCTTTATCGGTCAGACCGCATAACAACATACGTTGTTCCCTTTGTCATCGGTATGTTACTTGCCCGAGATTCGATCGTCGGTATCCAATACCTAGTTCAATCTCGTTACCGGCAAGTCTCTTTACTTGTTCCGTAATACATCATCTCACAACTAACATATTAGTTGTAATGCTTGCAAGGCTTATGTGATGTGTATTACCGAGAGGGCCCAGAGATACCTCTCCGACAATCGGAGTGACAAATCCTAATCTCGAAATACGCCAACCCAACATTTACCTTTGGAGACACCTGTAGAGCTCCTTTATAATCACCCAGTTACGTTGTGACGTTTGGTAGCACACAAAGTGTTCCTCCGGCAAACGGGAGTTGCATAATCTCATAGTCATAGGAACATGTATAAGTCATGAAGGAAGCAATAGCAACATACTAAACGATCGGGTGCTAAGCTAATGGAATGGGTCATGTCAATCAGATCATTCAACTAATGATGTGACCTCGTTAATCAAATAACAACACTGTTCATGGTTAGGAAACATAACCATCTTTGATTAACGAGCTAGTCAAGTAGAGGCATACTAGTGACACTCTGTTTGTCTATGTATTCACACATGTATTATGTTTCCGATTAATACAATTCTAGCATGAATAATAAACATTTATCATGAAATAAGGAAATAAATAATAACTTTATTATTACCTCTAGGGCATATTTCCTTCAGTCTCCCACTTGCACTAGAGTCAATAATCTAGATCACATCACCATGTGATTAACATCGATAGTTCACATCATCATGTGATTAACACCCATAGTTCACATCGCTATGTGACCAACACCCAAAGGGTTTACTAGATTCAGTAATCTAGTTCACATCGCTATGTGATTAACACCCAAGGAGTACTAAGGTGTGATCATGTTTTGCTTGTGAGAGAATCTTAGTCAACGGGTCTGCCACATTCAGATCCGCATGTATTTTGCAAATTTCTATGTCAACAATGCTCTGCATGGAGCTACTCTAGCTAATTGCTCCCACTTTCAATATGTATCTAGACTGAGACTTAGAGTCACCTAGATTAGTGTCAAACTTGCATCGGCGTAACCCTTTACGACGAACCCTTTTTTTTCACTTCCATAATCGAGAAACATATCCTTATTCCACTAAGGACAATTTTGACCGCTGTCCAGTGATCTACTCCTAGATCACTATTGTACTCCCTTGCCAAACTCAGTGGTAGGGCATACAATAAATCTGGTATACAGCATGGCATACTTTATAGAACCTATGACTGAGGCATAGGGAATGACTTTCATTCTCTTTCTATTTTCTGCCGTGGTCGGGCTTTGAGTCTTACTCAACTTCACACCTTGTAACACAGGCAAGAACTCTTTCTTTGACTGTTCCATTTTGAACTACTTCAAAATCTTGTCAAGGTATGTACTCATTGAAAAAACTTATCAAGCGTCTTGATCTATCTCTATAGATCTTGAAGCTCAATATGTAAGCAGCTTCACCGAAGTCTTTCTTTGAAAAACTCCTTTCAAACACTCCTTTTATGCTTTACAGAATAATTCTACATTATTTCCGATCAACAATATGTCATTCACATATACTTATCAGAAATGTTGTAGTGCTCCCACTCACTTTCTTGTAAATACAGGCTTCACCGCAAGTCTGTATAAAACTATATGCTTTGATCAACTCATCAAAGCGTATATTCCAACTCCGAGATGCTTGCACCAGTCCACAGATGGATCGCTGGAGTTTGCACATTTTGTTAGCACCTTTCGGATCGACAAAACCTTCTAGTTGCATCGTATACAACTCTTCTTTATTAAATCCATTAAGGAATGCAGTTTTGTTTATCCATTTGCCAGATTTCATAAAACGCGGCAATTGCTAACATGATTCGGACAGACTTAAGCATAGATACGAGTGAGAAACTCTCATCGTAGTCAACACCTTGAACTTGTCGAAAACCTTTTGCGACAATTCTAGCTTTGTAGATAGTAACACTACTATCAGCGTCCGTCTTCCTCTTGAAGATCCATTTATTCTCAATTGCTTGCCGATCATCGGACAAGTCAACCAAAGTCCATACTTTGTTCTCATACATGGATCCCATCTCAGATTTCATGGCTTCAAGCCACTTTGCGGAATCTGGGCTCACCATCGCTTCTTCATAGTTCGTAGGTTCATCATGATCTAGTAGCATGACTTCCAGAATAGGATTACCGTACCACTCTGGTGCAGATCTCACTCTGGTTTACCTACGAGATTCGGTAGTAACTTGATCTGAAGTTACATGATCATCATCATTAGCTTCCTTACTAATTGGTGTAGTAGTCACAAGAACAGATTTTTGTGATGAACTACTTTCCAATAAGGGAGAAGGTACAATTACCTTATCAATTTCTACTTTCCTCCCACTCACTTCTTTCGAGAGAAACTCCTTCTCTAGAAAAACTCCGAATTTAGCAACAAAAGTCTTGCCTTCGGATTTGTGATAGAAGGTGTACCCAACAGTCTCCTTTGGGTATCCTATGAAGACATATTTCTCCGATTTGGGTTCGAGCTTATCATGTTGAAACTTTTTCACATAAGCATCGCAGTCCCAAACTTTAAGAAACGACAGCTTAGGTTTCTTGCCAAACCATAGTTCATATGGTGTCGTCTCAACGGATTTAGATGGTGCCCTATTTAACGTGAATGCAACTGTCTCTAATGCATAACCCCAAAATGATAGTGGTAGATCGGTAAGAGACATCATAGATTGCACTATATCCAATAAAGTACGGTTATGACGTTCGGACACACCATTATGCTGTGGTGTTCCATGTGGCATGAGTTTGTGAAACTATTCCACATTGTTTTAACCGAAGACCAAACTCGTAACTCAAATACTCTTCTCTACGATCAGATCGTAGAAACTTTATTTTCTTGTTACGATGATTTTTCACTTCACTCTGAAATTCTTTGAACTGTTCAAATGTTTCAGACTTATGTTTCATCAAGTAGATATCCCCATATCTGCTCAAATCATCTGTGAAGGTCAGAAAATAATGATACCTGCTGCAAGCCTTAATATTCATCGGACCACATACATTAGTATGTATGATCTTCAACAAATCTGTTGCTTGCTTCATTGTTCCGGAGAACGGCATTTTAGTCATCTTGCCCAAAAGGCATGGTTCGCAAGCATCAAGTGATTCATAATCAAGTGATTCCAAAATCCCATCAGCATGGAGTTTCTTCATGCGCTTTACACCAATATGACCTAAACGGCAGTGCTACAAATAAGTTGCACTATCATTATTAACTTTGCATCTTTTGGTTTCAATATTATGATTATGTGTATCACCACGATCGAGATCCAACAAACTATTTTCATTGAGTGTGTAACCATATAAGGTTTTATTCATGTAAACAGAACAACAATTTATTCTCTTACTTAAATGAATAACCGTATTACAATAAACATGATCAAATCATATTTATGCTCAACGCAAACACCAAATAACACTTATTCAGGTTCAACACTAATCCCGAAAGTATAGGGAGTGTGCAATGATGATCATATCAATCTTGGAACCACTTCCAACACACATCGTCACTTCCCCTTTAACTAGTCTCTGTTTATTCTGCAACTCCCGTTTCAAGTTACTAATCTTAGCAACTGAACTAGTATCAAATACTGAGGGGTTTCTATAAACACTAGTAAAGTACACATCAATAACATGTATATCAAATATACTTATGTTCACTTTGCCATCCTTCTTATCTGCCAATCACTTGGGGTAGTTCCGCTTCCAGTGACCAGTCCCTTTGCAGTAGAAGCACTTAGTCTCAGGCTTAGGATCAGACTTGGGCTTCTTCACTTTGAGCAGCAACTTGCTTGCTGTTCTTTTTGAAGTTCCCCTTCTTCCCTCTGCCCTTTTCTTGAAACTAGTGGTCTTGTCTACCATCAACACTTGATGTTTTTCTCGATTTCTACCTTCATTAATTTCTGCATTACGAAGAGCTTGGGAATCGTTTCCGTTATCCCTTGCATATCATAGTTCATCACGAAGTTCTACTAACTTGGTGATGGTGACTAGAGAATTCTGTCAATCACTATCTTATCTGGAAGATTAACTCCCACTTGATTGAAGCGATTGTAGTACTCAGGCAATCTGAGCACATGCTCACTAGTTGAGCGATTCTCCTCCATCTTTTGGCTATAGAACTTGTTGGAGACTTTATGTCTCTCAACTCGGGTATTTGCTTGAAATATTAACTTCAACTCCTGGAACATCTCATATGCTCCATGACGTTCAAAACGTCTTTGAAGTCCCGATTCTAAGCTGTTAAGCATGGTGCACTAAACTATCAAGTAGTCATCATATTGAGCTAGCCAAACGTTCATAACGTCTGCATCTGCTCCTGCAATAGGCCCGTCACCTAGCGGTGCATCAAGGACATAATTCTTCTGTGCAGCAATGAGGATAAACCTCAGATCACGGATCCAATCCGCATCATTGCTACTAACATCTTTCAACACAATTTTTCTCTAGGAACATATCAAAAATAAATATATGAAAGCAACAACGCAAGCTATTGATCTACAACATAATTTGCAAAATACTACCAGGACTAAGTTCATGATAAATTTAAGTTCAATTTAATCATATTACTTAAGAACTCCCACTTAGATAGACATCCCTCTAATCTTCTAAGTGATTACGTGATCCATATCAACTAAACCATAACCGATCATCACGTGAGATGGAGTAGTTTTCAATGGTGAACATCACTATGTTGATCATATCTACTATATGATTCACGCTCGACCTTTCGGTCTCCGTGTTCCGAGGCCATATCTGCATATGCTAGGCTCGTCAAGTTTAACCTGAGTATTCCGCGTGTGCAAAACTGGCTTGCACCCGTTGTAGATGGACGTAGAGCTTATCACACCCGATCATCACGTGGTGTCTGGGCACGACGAACTTTGGCAACGGTGCATACTCAGGGAGAACACTTCTTGAAAATTTAGTGAGGTCTCATCTTATAATGCTACCGTCAATCAAAGCAAGATAAGATGCATAAAAAGATAAACATCACATGCAATCAATATAAGTGATATGATATGGCCGTCTTCTTGTGCTTGTGATCTCCATCTCCGAAGCACCGTCATGATCACCATCGTCACCAGCGCGACACCTTGATCTCCATCGTAGCATCGTTGTCGTCTCGCCAATCTTATGCTTCCACGATTATCACTACCGTTTAGTAATAAAGTAAAGCATTACATCGCGATTGCATTGCATACAATAAAGCGACAACCATATGGCTCCTGCCAGTTGCCGATAACTCGGTTACAAAACATGATCATCTCATACAATAAAATTCAGCATCATGCCTTGACCATATCACATCACAACATGCCCTGCAAAAACAAGTTAGACGTCCTCTACTTTTTTGTTGCAAGTTTTACATGGCTGCTACGGGCTTAAGTAAGAACCAATCTCACCTACGCATCAAAACCACAATGATAGTTTGTCAAATAGACTCCGTTTTAACCTTCGCAAGGACCGGGCGTAGCCACACTCGGTTCAACTAAAGTTGGAGAGACAGTCGCCCGCAAGCCATCTATGTGCAAAGCACGTCGAGGGAACTGGTCTCGCGTAAGCGTACGTGTAAGGTTGGTCCGGGTCGTCTCGTCCAACAATGCCGCCGAACCAAAGTATGACATGCTGGTAGGCAGTATGACTTGTATTATCCACAACTCACTTCTGTTCTACTCGTGCATATAACATCAACATAAATAACCTAGGCTCTGATACCACTGTTGGGTTTCGTAGTAATTTCAAAAAAATTCCTACGCACACGCAAGATCATGTGATGCATAGAAACGAGAGGGGAGAGTATTGTCTACGTACCCAACGCAGACCGACTGCGGAAGCGCTGACACGACGTAGTGGAAGTAGTCGTACGTCTTCACGATCCAACCGATCAAGCACCGAAACTACGGCACCTCCGAGTTCGAGCACACGTTCAGCTCGATGACGATCCCCGGACTCCGATCCAGCAAAGTGTCGGGGAAGAGCTCCGTCAGCACGATGGCGTGGTGACGATCTTGATGAACTACAGCAGCAGGGCTTCGCCTAAACTCCGCTACAGTATTATCGAGGAATATGGTGGCAGGGGGCACCGCACACGGCTAAGGAATAGATCACGTGGATCAACTTGTGTGTTTCTGGGGTGCCTCTGCCTCAGTATATAAAGGAGCCAAGGGGGAGGGGGGCGCCGGCCAAGGAGGAGGGCGCAGGAGGAGTCCTACTCCTTCCGGGAGTATGACTCCCCCCAATCCTATTCCAAGTAGGATTCCCAAAGGGGGAAAGGGAGAGAGGGGGGCCGGCCACCTTCTCCTAGTCCTAATAGGACTAGGGGAGGGGGGAGGTGCGCAGCCACCTTGGTCTGCCCCTTTCTCCTTTCCACTAAGGCCCATGAAGGCCCATATGGCTCCCGGGGGGTTCCGGTAACCTCCCGGTAACCCGGTAAAATCCCGATTTCACCCGGAACACTTCCGATATCCAAACATAGGCTTCCAATATATCAATCTTTATGTCTCGACCATTTCGAGACTCCTCGTCATGTCCGTGATCACATCCGGGACTCCGAACAACCTTCGGTACATCAAAATGCATAAACTCATAATATAACTGTCATCATAACCTTAAGCGTGCGGACCCTACGGGTTCGAGAACAATGTAGACATGACCGCGACACGTCTCCGGTCAATAACCAATAGCGGGACCTGGATGCCCATATTGGCTCTTACATATTCTACGAAGATCTTTATCGGTCAGAGCGCATAACAACATACGTTGTTCCCTTTGTCATCGGTATGTTACTTGCCCGAGATTCGATCGTCGGTATCCAATACCTAGTTCAATATCGTTACCGGCAAGTCTCTTTACTCGTTCCGTAATACATCATCTCACAACTAACATATTAATTGTAATGCTTGCAAGGCTTATGTGATGTGTATTACCGAGAGGGCCCAGAGATACCTCTCCGACAATCGGAGTGACAAATCCTAATCTCGAAATACGCCAACCCAACATTTACCTTTGGAGACACCTGTAGAGCTCCTTTATAATCACCTAGTTACGTTGTGACGTTTGGTAGCACACAAAGTGTTCCTTCGGCAAACGGGAGTTGCATAATCTCATAGTCATAGGAACATGTATAAGTCATGAAGGAAGCAATAGCAACATACTAAACGATCGGGTGCTAAGCTAATGGAATGGGTCATGTCAATCAGATCATTCAACTAATGATGTGACCTCGTTAATCAAATAACAACACTTTGTTCATGGTTAGGAAACATAACCATCTTTGATTAACGAGCTAGTCAAGTAGAGGCATACTAGTGACACTCTGTTTGTCTATGTATTCACACATGTATTATGTTTCTGATTAATACAATTCTAGCATGAATAATAAACATTTATCATGAAATAAGGAAATAAATAATAACTTTATTATTGCCTCTAGGGCATATTTCCTTCATTATGGAGCGGAGGCGGTTCTTCCTAGTGACATCCATCACGACTCGCCCCGTGTGGCAGCTTATGTTGAAGCTGATAATGAGAAAGCACGTCAGGATTCACTGGACCTGTTGGATGAAGAGCGTGATCTTGCAGCAGCACGATTGGCGATTTATCAACAAGATCTCCGACGTTATCACAACCGCCGGGTTAAAACCAGAACCTTTCAAGAAGGTGATTTGGTGCTCCGGCTCATCCAGGATCAGACTGATATGCACAAATTATCCCCACCCTGGGAAGGACCCTTTGTGGTCAGCAAAAATCTGCACAACGGATCTTACTACCTCATTGATGTTCGAGAGCATAAAGACTCACGTCAATCGGAGGAGGAGACCAAGCGGCCATGGAACATAGCTCTCCTTCGGCCTTACTATACTTGAAGCCATAGGCTCTTCATCTGTACATATTTATGACAGTGTATATATCATATAATAAACCGGAGCCTCCGTTTTTAAGCGGGGTATCTGTTCTTTTTATATCCTCTGTGTGCTTTTACAAGTTAACTGACAAAGCGGAGTTTTTGTTAATCCGGCTTTAGCAGCTGCATAGATACAAAGAAAATCACTAGGGGGCTTGGTCATATTTGAACTATAGCTACACCTCTTGATCGGTTTTTAAACCACGAAGGGATATCACTAGGGGGCTTGGTTGTCCTCACACCATAGCTACACCTCTTGATAGGCATTTAAGCCACAAAGGGAAAAATTTGTGGAGCCAAAGAGAGTGTTGTACACAGTACAGACTCAAACATGGGCACACACTGAGCATCGCTCACAAAGTTACTTGGGGGCTCTTTTTGCAAAGCAACAAAGAGTTTGAAAGGACCCTCGTAATTGGCTATCAAGCCACGGTTTGGAAGCCTGGTGTATTCACCTAAAAACTCGGGTTAACCTGCCTTCATCAAGTAAGCCACTCCTTTCCAGGTAATCCTGGTATGACCCATCAAACGTTTGACAAGTCAATCTTTTACAGACCCTGAACTTGTCACAGTTAAAACGATGATTGGTTAATTGGAGGCCCATCTTAAAAGGCTTTGTTAAATGGTTTAACTCAGAGGCCTGGCAGCCCATGAAAAGCCTCGATTTGGAGCCTGGCAGCTCGTAAAAAGCCTTGCAAATTTTCCTGTTTGACTTTTATTTGTTGAAAATCATAAGTATTTTTTGATAAACCGGCGACCTTGACCCGGATTGCTTCTCAACTACAAGTTGTGGGCACATGATTAATTATAAACCGGTGTTCATTAACCCAATCTGGTTTGACTAAATCGCCAGTGTTATAAAGAAAATCTGGTGGTTATCCCAGTCCGGTTTAATATATAGACCGGTATTATGAAGATGGAGTTATCAACATTTCGGATTGGTATTAACACCTTTGCCGTATACATGTTTGGTCAACCAATGAGGTATGTTCTATACATTACTTTTTGTACAAACACTTGATTATTCATCTAGGTACTATATACTTCTTGGACATCATGACACGTCTAGCGGTAAACCGCTAGATACTTTTAAGCTGTTGTACCCAGGAACGCAATTCATCATGGGTTATGCATAAATATATCCCAAAGGGCGGAACAGATTGTCACAAGTATTACGAAACATGCTCGATGGCATGGCAGATAAATGGAAGTTTCAACTATCCTATTACATGAAGCTTCAAAGCGGCTCAAACAGTATCATTGTTTTTCATAGTAGCCATATAAACCGGCGACCGGATCAGGACTCTTCATTGCGACGGTTTGACGATTGAGGGTCAGTTGGTGTTGGCACTTCTTCATCCCTCCCCAGACGCTGGAAATCAGCCGTTGACCAATCGATTCCAGTTAACGCTTGAAACACTGCTTCCTCATGGATAAGATTGGAAGGGTTAATATCAGGAGCGAAAGTGTGCTTACGAATCGGAGGCACAAGTTCTTCGACTTCATGGATGTCGGCTGGCTGTCTTTTCCCTTATGCATCATAAAACGGTTGAAAATGGGACAAATCGGTATCATCAGCCAACTTGCTGGCTGCTGGCCGCATCTGTTTGGTCAGTCGCCGAAGATCATCATTGTTGAAGCTTGAACCGTCTTCCTTAATGCCTGGGTATCCTTTGATGATATCCTCTGCTTCAAGGTCTGGAATCCAAGCTTTGGCTCGAATAAGGGCGGTTAAAGCTCCTGCTCTGGCAGCTGCTCTCTTCAACTCGGCAATACGGGCTGGTAACATGCCCAGCTTCTCAAGGGTTTCCTTAATCAAAGTTGGAGCCGGTTTGTTATAAGCTGCTGTGCTAATAACCCGTTGAGACCCAGAGTATAGCTGTTCAACCAAGGTATATGCCGCTTTGAGCTTCATCCGCATATATGTACCAAGATGAGCGATCCGGGTGCCTACCAAAGATTTTATCAACATTTTGGTCAGTTATAAGATTCATCGACTGGCACAACATACATAAGCAGACACTTACCAAAGATAGCAGAGGTCATAGCATTGATTTGGCGTTTCAAGCCATCTAGTTCTTCAACCACTGGCTTCAGGGCTGCCTCGGCGTCTACAACTCTTTTTGTTAAACCGGATTTCTCGGTTTCCCATTCAGCACGTTCTTGGTTGAAGGTTTCTTTTAGCTTTTCCATTCCGGCCAGGGCCTGGGTCAACTCCTCTTTGGCTTTTGCAGCCTCGGCTTGTTGTGACTTCACATTTTCTTGCAAATCAGAATTTCGGGCATCTTTGTTTCTCAGTTCAACCTGCAACGTTGAAGGTATGTTAAACAAACAGCATATATCTGTGCTAAAGTACAAAGCATTTAACAAAGTTATGCACTTCATACTTGGGGGCTAATGTCTATTTGCTCTCAAGTACTACACTTTATACAAGTCTCCAGAACAATGCAAGCATTATCCTTGACACTTGGGGGCTAATGTCTATTTGCTCTCAAGTACTACACTTTATACAAGTCTCCAGAACAATGCAAGCATTATCCTTGACACTTGGGGGCTAATGTGCGTCTGTTCTAAAATGGATGTGTGGATTAAAAAACGGATTAACTTGCCAAGTTAAACCGGCCTTTGGGGGCTATGCTGCAGAAAGTTATCTAATTTTTTCAAGATAAGTCTTATCTATTATTAGCGACCTGCCATTGCAAGGATCAATTATGAGATGTTTAAAGTATTACAAAGAACCGGTTTGTGATTAACAATCATAAAACGGCCCTTGGGGGCTACTTGGGATAGTGTTTCCGCTATAAATCAATATACAAAGGGAGAGGAATTTACCTCATATCGCTCTTTCATCAAGTTCACCAAACTGGCTTCATAATCCCGGTTTGAGTGCAGACAGTTCAAGAAGCCAAAATGAAGCTCATCAGCGTTAAGATGAGCATAGCTTGCTCTTCTTTGGTGCTGTGCTGAGCTAAAATGACGGGATGGCCAGGAGAGCTGTGGCCTATGCCAGTAATAATAACATCATCACCTTGGCCTTCAGGATTTTTGGTGGATGATGCTGGAATTTTAGTGTCTTTCACCGGACTAGCCCGGTTTGGCTCTGCCGGTTCAGTATCGGGTGCGGCAGGCTCAGCATCTGTTGGCTCGTCGGTATGTTGGCCTTCAAGGGGTGGATCATCAAAAGAAGCTTCAGGATGGAGACCTTTCGGTTCACTAGTCTGTTCCGGTTCACCTCTTGGTTCTTCTTCTTCGGCGACAGGGTCTTCTGGCATATTGGTGACCCGAGCTTTCTTGCTGGGTCTGGCTTTAGCCCTGCAAACAGAATAAAAGAGGATTAACATCCTATTCAAAGGATTTATGGCGCATTGAAAGGAAAGGTTTTTACAACTCACCCGACCACAGTTTTCAAAGGGGGGAGTTGAGTTGCTGTCGATTCACCAGAAGATGAAGGAGGTGTCACCTGATAATTTGAATCGGATGGATTAAGAGGCTGTCTGAAATAACCTGCCTTGGGGTAAGAATGGTCAGAAGTAGGAGAGACCTCAGACCGGCGCTTCCGAACTGTAGTGTCAGGTAAACCGGCTGAAGTGACCTGTTGGCCACTGTGCCGGGTTGTCCGGCGAGCTTCATGTTGTTGAGTCTTCAAAATAAATGTTGGATCCAAGTGAGCAAGAGGATGAGAAAAGCTTACTTTCCGGACTGCTTGGCGAGTTTTTTGTGTTGGCATAGAGTATGAACCGGAGGAAAGGGTAATTACCTCTACGTCATCAGCTTGACTAGCTTCTGCGTCCTCCTAAGGAAGATCATTGTTAATGAGATGCATGAAAAGAGAGCCAAGTGAGTCAAGTTCTACCTCAACTTCTGGATCATCAGTATCATCATCAAGCTCCATATTAATCCGGTCAGCCGTTTTCCCTTTTGACGTCCGTTTTACGGCTTTGGTATTTGGGCGGGATGGCTTGACCGCTTTATCTCCAGTCGGTTTTGCCGCTTTCTCTACGGTTTTCCTTTTCCAGAAGGGGTCATCACCCTACATATAAAGAAGAAGGGTTACAGGTTGCATAAGTTAAATATATTAGAGATGAAGAAGAAGTATAATGCTTACAACAGGCGGTTTGTTCTTGGCATAGAAGGGACTCGGACCGGTTTGACTACATATCAGTTCTGACTCATTCAGAATCTTCTTTACACCTTCAGTGACTTCTTCCTCAGATAATTGGATGTTGCAATGGCGCTGAGGGTCGTCAACCTCACTGGTATATTCACACATTAAACCGGGACGCCGGCTTAGCGGCAAGATACTCCAGGATATCCAATAGCGCACAAAGTCCACGCCTGTTAAACTATTTGCCATAAAGGCCCGGAGTTTGGCGAGTTGAGGAGCGTATTTTGCCCTTTCTGAAGAGCTCAGGCGTTGAGGCATGGGGTGAGTATTGGATAGTCTGTGGTCACGAAAGCCGGGCAGGGGATTTTTGTCTTCAGGGGAAGTGTCTCTGCAATAAAACCATGTTTGGTTCCATTCCTTTGGGTGGCTATGATGTTTGGCATGAGGAAATTCAACTTCTTTTTGCTTTTGAATCGAAACACCACCAAGTTCTGTGTTCGGGCCATTTACAAACTCTGTGCGCCGGTTTAAGTGAAAGAAATCCCAGAACAGTTCTGCAGTTGGTTCTTCTTGTAAATATACTTCACAGAAGACCTGGAAGTTGCATAAGTTGGAAACCGAGTTGGGACCAATATCTTGTGGATGAAGTTGGAAACTGGCAAGCACATCTTGATAAAACTTTGACCCTGGCGGTTTGAAGCCACGACCTATATGGTCAACAAAGACCACCACCTCGCCCTGCCTTGGGGTTGGAGGATTTTCTGTTCCTGGAACTCGCCATTTGATCTCAGTTTTCTTAGGCAGGGAGCCGATGCTAACCGTCTCATTCAACTGAGTCTCAGTAACCCGGGAACGAGCCCAGTTGCAGGCAATGAATTGTTTGGCCATTGCGAAGCAAACAAGCTGAAAATGAAAGGCTGGTTTATAAATTACGCATGATTATATGCAAGAGACAAGGGAGTAAGAAACATACTGATATGTGAAATGGTATAAACCGGAGACTAATGCAATCAGAGAAAAAGGTAATACTAGCACATGATTACTCAGGCACTGTTAAACCGGAGCATAATTATGAAGGTAAAATGCTCCTCCGGTTTATCAGAGGGCTAATGGCATAGACTGCTTATACAAGGTTAAACCGCCTATATTGGTGCAAGGAGAAACGGATCTCACAGGAACATAGAAACAGATCTCACAGTGACATATAAATTTTTTGGATCTAAGATAAGATAGAAAAGCAAAAATAATTGGATCTAGAAGAGGTGCAGAACTGAAGCAATTTATGAAGGACTAGATCAGTTCTTTGCGCATAAGGATTTGTGATGACAAAGGTAGGTTAGCTACGGCAAGGGATACGTCAAAGCACGAAGTGTCCATCTACATACTAAAGGCAGAACAGGGAAGAACAGCACTGAAGCACTGATGAACTTCGGAAGAACTGCGAAAAATGTCGAAACCCTAGAACAGATCTGTGGTGAAAAAAGCAGAGAACTTACCGGAGCTGGTGAGGAAGCGGAAAGGCGCCGCAGTACTCTGGTGCGTTCAGGGTGATGCAGTGGCCAGGGTCGGAGCAGAGGCGACGGTCGACGGTGGCGGCGGAGCTCCAGAGGCTGAGCAGCGCAAGGAAGATGACGCGAAGAGGCACGAGGGAGAAAAGGTGAAAATGACCCCTCGGTCCTATTTATAAAGGCAAGGGATAAGTGTCAGGCGCGAAAATCGAGGGGCCAGAAAATTGGAAGTAAGGCGGAGCTGTCGCCTCGATTGTCGGAGACCCATTAATGAAGATGTGTCATACACAGTTTTTAAACAGGTGACATCATGACAGTTTACCACGATCCAAGAAGATGATGTCACGACGGTTTACAAAATTATGAGAAGATATTGAAGACGAAGTTTTTAATAAGGATTGACATGAACCTATTCAAATCAATCTGGGGCCTAATGTTGGGGATATTACTACTGGGCGTAAACCGGCCAGGGAAGGCCGTGTTAACTTCATCCGTAGTTGATTATGCTGGAAGCCCATGTAGACAGAAGAGGAAAGGTCCAGGGCCCAGAACCGGTTTGAGGCCCATAGCCGTGAACCGGCATTTGTATGAAACTTGTATTGCAAGATAGAAAGAGTGGAGACCGAACCGGACACGTTTATGAGCCGGTCTCGGGACTCTGTAAACCGACGGGCGCCGCCCATGTATATAAGGGGACGACCCGACAGCGGTTCAGGACAACAAACAACAACTCGAGAGCCAGACAAAGCGGATTCGCTCCCTGGCCTTCGAAACCCTAGCAATACCAATCACAACTAGACGTAGGCTTTTACCTTCCTCGAAGGGGCCGAACTAGTATAAAATTCCCCGTGTCCCTTTGTCTGGTTTAACCCCTTAAAGCTAACCCGTAGCGATGGATCCACGACTAAGTCCTTTCACAAGGACATCTGCCGTGACAAACCCACGACACATAGGTTCATCAAAATAAGCAAACAACACACGAAAAACAGAATCTGTCAAAAACAGAATAGTCTGTAGTAATCTGTAGCTAGCGCTAGATCTGGAACCCCAACAATTCTAAAATAAATTGCTGGACGTGAGGAATTTATCTATTAATCATCTGCAAAAAGAATTAACTAAATAGAACTTTTCAAATAAAAATGGCAGAAGTTCTCGTGAGCGCTAAAGTTTCTGTTTTTTACAGCAAGATTAACAAGACTTTCCCCAAGTCTTCCCAACGGTTCTACTTGGCACAAACAAATTAAACACAAAAACACAACCAAAACAGAGGCTATATAAATTAATTATTACTAAACATGAGCAAAAATTAAGGAATACAAATAAAATTGGGTTGCCTCGCAACAAGCGCTATCGTTTAACGCCCCTAGCTAGGCATAGAAAGCAAGGATAGATCTAGGTATTGCCATCTTTGGTAGGCAATCCATAAGTGACTCTCATAATAGATTCATAAGGTAATTTAATTTTCTTTCTAGGAAATTGTTCCATGCCTTTCCTTAACGGAAATTGGAATCTAATATTTCCTTCCTTCATATCAATAATTGCACCAATCGTTCTAAGGAAAGGTCTACCAAGAATAATAGGACATGAAGGATTGCAATCTATATCAAGAACGATAAAATCTACGGGCACATAATTCCTATTTTCAACAATAAGAACATCATTAATTCTTCCCATATGTTTCTTAATAGTGGAATCCGCAAGGTGCAAGTTTAAAGAACAATCATCAAAATCACGGAAACCTAACAAATCACACAAAGTCTTTGGAATCGTGGAAACACTAGCACCCAAATCACACAAAGCATAGCATTCATGATCTTTAATTTTAATTTTAATAGTAGGTTCCCACTCATCATAAAGTTTTCTTGGGATAGAAACTTCCAACTCAAGTTTTTCTTCATAAGATTGCATCAAAGCATCAACAATATGTTTGGTAAAAGCTTTATTTTGGCTATAAGCATGAGGAGAATTTAGCACGGATTGCAACAAGGAAACACAATATATCAAAGAGCAATTATCATAATTAAATTCCTTGAAATCCAAAATAGTAGGTTCATTAACATCTAGAGTTTTGATATCTCCAATCCCACTTTTATCAAATTTAGCATCAAGATCTAAAAACTCTGAATTTTTGGAACGCCTTCTAGGTAAAGGTGGATCATATTCAGTCTCATCATTATCAAGATTAATATTGCAAAACAAAGATTTAATAGGGGATACATCAATAACTTTTAGATCTTCATCTTTATTATCACGGTCTTCCGGTTTAGCGGCCATCTTATTAACTAAGGTAGCCTGCTTATCTGAAACTTCAACTATTAACTTCTCAAGACAAGCAATTTGGGATCTCAAACCATCAAATTCTTTAGACATATCATCGAGCTCTTTATTCATATAACTCATAAAGCTTTTTTGTTCCCTAAGATCATTTCTAAAAAACTATTATGCTCAAATTGCAAGACCATAAAACTCCTAATGTTGCTTTCAATTTCTTCTAACCTTTTAAGGTGAAGATCACCAAATCGGGGAAGAGTCATCAAGACAAGCAAGCAATCCAACACACAAGCAAACAAGAAACGGGCAAAAAGGGGCAAATAGAGAAAGAGAGGGAGGATAGAGAGAGAGAGGGCGAATAAAATGGCAAGGGTGAAGTGGGGGAGAGGAAAACGAGAGGCAAATGACAAATAATGTAATGCGGGAGATAAGGGTTTGTGATGGGTACTTGGTATGTTGACTTTTGCGTAGACCTCCCCGACAACGGCGCCAGAAATCCTTCGTGCCACCTCTTGAGCACTGCGTTGGTTTTCCCTTGAAGAGGAAAGGGTGATGCAGCAAAGTAGCGTAAGTATTTCCCTCAGTTTTTGAGAACCAAGGAATCAATCCAGTAGGAGGCTACGCGCGAGTCCCTCGCACCTGCACAAAACAAATAAATCCTCGCAACCAACGCGATAAGGGGTTGTCAATCCCTACACGGTCACTTACAAGAGTGAGATCTGATATATATGATAAGATAATATTTTTGGTATTTTTATGATAAAGATGCAAAGTAAAATAAAAGCAATGAAAACAACTAAGTATTGGAAGATTAATATGATGGAAGATAGACCCGGGGGCCATAGGTTTCACTAGTGGCTTCTCTCAAGAGCATAGATATTTTACGGTGGGTGAACGAATTACTGTTGAGCAATTGGCAGAATTGAGCATAGTTATGAGAATATCTAGGTATGATCATGTATATAGGCATCACGTCCAAGACAAGTAGACCGACTCCTGCCTGCATCTACTACTATTACTCCACACATCGACCGCTATGCAGCATGCATCTAGAGTATTAAGTTCATAAGAACAGAGTAACGCCTTAAGCAAGGTGACATGATGTAGAGGGATAAATTCATGCAATATGATAAAAACCCCATCTTGCTATCCTCGATGGCAACAATACAATACGTGCCTTACTGCCCCTAATGTCACCGGGAAAGGACACCGCAAGATTGAACCCAAAGCTAAGCACTTCTCCCATTGCAAGAAAGATCAATCTAGTAGGCCAAACCAAATTGATAATTTGAAGAGACTTGCAAAGATAACCAATCATACATAAAAGAATTCAGAGAAGATTCAAATATTGTTCATAGATAAACTTGATCATAAACCCACAATTCATCGGTCTCAACAAACACACCGCAAAAGAAGATTACATCGAATAGATCTCCACAAGAGAGGGGGAGAACTTTGTATTGAGATCCAAAAAGAGAGAAGAAGCCATCTAGCTAATAACTATGGACCCGAAGGTCTGAGGTAAACTACTCACACTTCATCGGAGAGGCTATGGTGTTGATGTAGAAGCCCTCCGTGATCGATGCCCCCTCCGACGGAGCTCCGGAACAGGCCCCAAGATGGGATCTCGTGGATACAGAAAGTTACGGCGGTGGAATTAGGGTTTTGGCTCCGTATCTAATCGTTTGGGGGTACGTAGGTATATATAGGAGGAAGAAGTACGTCGATGGAGCAACAGGGGGCCCATGAGGGTGGAGGGCGCGCCTGGGGGGGTGGGGGGGGGGGGGGTAGGCGCGCCCCTATCTTGTGGCCTCCTTGTTGGTTGCTTGACGTAGGGTCCAAGTCTCCTGGATCTTGTTCGGTGAGAAAATCACATTCCCGAAGGTTTCATTCCGTTTGGACTCCGTTTGATATTCCTTTTCTTCAAAACCCTAAAATATGCAAAAAACAACAATTCTGGGTTGAGCCTCCGGTTAATATGTTAGTCCCAAAAATAATATAAAAGTGGATAATAAAGCCCAATAATGTCCAAAACAGTAGATAATATAGCATGGAGCGATCAAAAATTATAGATACGTTGGAGACGTATCACCCGACTTCGCCGCCGTCTCCCCAATTCGTCGTCACCCTACTTCGCCGCCGTCTCCTGCCGACGTCAACGCCCCTGGAGCCACCAGAGCCACGCGTCGTTGACGCCACGGGAGCCGCCCTCGGCGCTAGCGGAGCCACCGTCGACGTCCTACCTCCCTCGCTACAACTGCCTCCCTCGCCGTCACTGGAGACGCCCCTGCCTCCCTCGCCGTCACTAGAGACGCCCCTGCCTCCCTCGCCACCACTGCTTCCCTCGCCACGACCGGAGCCATCCTCTGTAAGCCCCCACCCCTCCTCTCTCTCTCATGCATAGCACAAACATTGGACAGAGAACTAGCTAGCTAGGTTAACTAGTTTAATTAGGTTAATTATCTAGGTTAGTGCAAAAAAATAGTTAGGGCTTTGACAGAGAACTAGTTAGGTTAACTAGTTTAATTAGGTTAATTATCAAGGTAAACTAGGTTAACTAGCTAGGTTAACTAACTAGGTTAAATAGCTAGGTTAATTAGGTTCGTTAGGTTAACTAGGTTCGCTAGGTTAGAGGAAAAAATTATTTTAGAGCATTAGGTGAGAAGGGTTAGAGAAATGGAGTTCCTTTGCAATTTAATTGGGTTCTGTCCTAGGCACACAAGCGTTAGAGAAAATAATGTGTGTGTGTGTGTGAGAGAGAGAGAGAGACGAATAGCTAGAACAGAATTTGGGTTCTGTCCTAGGCAGAGAAGTGTTTAGTGAGGTCATTTTGCAAAGGTTTTTGATTTTTGAAAAGACCACTATTTTTCTAGGAAAAGAATTTAGGCAAGTTTTATTTTAAAGATGATCCTTCCTAGACTTTTATTGTTGATTTTATCTTTTCATCGAAGTGGTCATGTTATATCTTCTCATTGAAGTGTGGTTCGATTGTGCCCATGTGGCCTTTTGTTGTTTCCAGGGAATGAAGCGCGGGTGGCCTATGTTTTGCCGGAATGTTGATTCATTTCTGTTCCGGCAAATTTCAGGTGCTCGATTTGTCCACTTTTTAGCAAAGGTCATGCCAAAATTTTCCGTGAATTTCGGCATGACTTGTGCTACAAACTAGGACATATCGAGTGCCCGTGATTTGCTGCACCGGGAATGATTCAACGTTCCTGCAAAGCATAGGCCTTTTTATGTCATTATTCATTTTATTAGGTCTAGAATTAATTGACTAGATTTAATTGTAGGAAACATGGCTAGCAACGATGAAGGACAGGGTCCTGGTGACTGCAACAACATGTACCTGGCGGCAGAGGAATTTTTGAGGGAAGCCGATGATCAACAGTTGATGTTGCTGGGTCCACCTGTCACATCGGAGACTGAGACCGACATCGAGACCGGCACTGAGGCTGAGACCGACGCTGAGACTGAGACCAGCATCGAGACCGGCGCTGAGACTGAGACCGGCGCCGAGACTAGCAGAGCCGGTATAGAACCGAAAGCAAAGAGGCGACGACTTCCTAACAAGCTCAGGACTACTAGACTAGTGGTCACGGAGGTGGACGACAGCAATTTTGAGCCAAACGCGCCCGAGGAAGCGCGCGTGTGCTACGGCAATCAAATAGGCTGCATCATACGGACAACCACCACCATCAATGATGAGAAACTAAATAAGATAGATAATATGAGGCCCTCCCTCCTAAAGAAGCTGCACCAGATATTCTTGTTCTCGGGCCGGAATGAAAAGGATTATAAAGATCCAGATAAGGACCCGGCAATGAAGAAGATAAACAAACACGCCATGAGCAAGTTTAGCGACGCGTTGGCCGCCTGGAAAGCAAGGGTGAAATATTGGATCGTCAACGAAAAGGAACCCTACTCCGAGATTGTAAAGGATAATCTGACAATCACGACAGAGCACTTTCAAATATTCAAGGTGGCTTGTGAGGCCGAAGCTGCCAAAAAAAGTCAAAGTACATGAAGGGGATTCAACAGAAGAACATTGGGTGCCACCACCTCGGAAGCCATGGTTACGGCGGGAAGAGGTCCATATGGGCCAAGGAGGACGCGAAAGCCGTGAGTCTGGGCATCCCAGACCCCTTGGCGGAGTTCACCGTCCTGTAGGAGCGTGACGTCCTCAGGGCTCGGCACCGTTGGGACCAAGTAAAGAAGGTTTTCGAGAAGAACATGGTCACGACGGAGTTCATGAGACTGCTGGTAATTTTAGTTTCTGATCAATTCGACTGCATGTTAGTCATATTTGTAAACGATCCTTGTGCCTTTTGCAGAGAGAGCAGCATAGGATTGCAGCCGAAAGTGACTCGCCGTCTAAGGCGTTGGCGAGGCCCAAGTGGGACACTCCATTCAACCGGGCATTGAACATATTGAAAAGACTCCCGGTGGAGACTCGACCGTCATATGGACGCGTGCACGGTATCGGAGACGACGCCACATGGAAGAAGTACTACTGTGAGACCATGGAGGAGAGAAAGGAAAGACGGAGGTTAACTGAAGAAAACATCGACAAGAAGGTTGAGATTGCAGTTGAAAAGAAATCATCTGAGACAGTCGCAACAACGGTAGCTGCTGCAAAACAGGTGCTTGTAGATATGTCTACTACCTTGGTTCCGGCCGTTTTCAATTGGACCAGGCAAAATCCAGAAAAAAATGTAGCGGACTTTCCCCTTGCTGACTTCCTCAGGAGGAGCTCGACTAGCGTTGCACCAACACCTGTAGCTGCACCTGCTCCCGTACCGGCTCTCGCACCGGCTCATGCACCTGCTCCCGCACGTGCTCCTGCACCTGCTCCAACACTGGCTCCGACACCGGACGTGCTCGGCGGTGCTTCATCTTTGGCTGAGCTCGACGCCCTCACGGTATCTGTCACACCGCCCCCCTTCAATAAATGTATAATCTCCCGTTTTCATTACCTTTCGGATGTCTCACGTCGCAGACTTTTCTTTGCAGACCGACGAAACCCCGTGCACCATATTGTACACCATCAGTGACCATAAGGTGGACGTGGGGAAGGCGACGATAATGGAGCCGAAGGAACCATTGTTCCACAGCCGGCCAATCCCCCCGGACGTCTTCAAGGTTTCCGTGGCCAGTGTCAAACCGGGCCACGAGAATTTGGCTCCTCTGGTACTAGTGGGGGATGACGACAAGACCCCGCGGTGGCTTGGTGATTGTTGCAATGGGTGGGTCCTGTTGTGTCCAAAGAGTCTGCTTCGTCTGGAGGCGGCCGGGAGCACACCCACGAGCACGCAGTTAGGTATGAACATCAACACCTCACCTACTCCATTAGTCGTTGGTGACGTCGCCATAGATGAGGATGACGATGACACTCAACAGTATGTCAATACTGGCGCCTACTTAGGGTTTGAGCATCATGAGCCGGTGCCTGAATTGCCGCCTCTAGAGTCTGAACGTATTATGGACAACCTTCCGGTAGTAAAGAAGTCTAGGAAGAGACCGAGGAAAGGCAAAAAAGTTGCTTCTATGATCCAGCCGCCTCAGCAGCTGATGACCCACAAGTATAGGGGATCTATCGTAGTCCTTTCGATAAGTAAGAGTGTCGAACCCAACGAGGAGTAGAAGGAAATGATAAGCAGTTTCCAGCAAGGTATTCTCTGCAAGTACTGAAATTAGTGGTAACAGATAGTTTTGTGATAAGATAATTTGTAACGAGCAACAAGTAACAAAAGTAAATAAAGTGCAACAAGGTGGCACAATCCTTTTTGTAGCAAAGGACAAGCCTGGACAAACTCTTATATGATGTAAAGCGCTCCAGAGGACACATGGGAATATTGTCAAGCTAGTTTTCATCACGTTCATATGATTCACGTTCGGTACTTTGATAATTTGGTATGTGGGTGGACCGGTGCTTGGGTACTGCCCTTACTTGGACAAGCATCCCACTTATGATTAACCTCTATTGCAAGCATCCGCAACTACAACAAAAGTATTAAGGTAAACCTAACCATAGCATGAAACATATGGATCCAAATCAGCCCCTTACGAAGCAACGCATAAACAAGGGTTTAAGCTTCTGTCACTCTAGCAACCCATCATCTACTTATTACTTCCCAATGCCTTCCTCTAGGCCCAAATAATGGTGAAGTGTCATGTAGTCGACGTTCACATAACACCACTAGAGGAGAGACAACATACATCTCATCAAAATATCGAACGAATACCTAATTCACATGACTACTAATAGCAAGACTTCTCCCATGTCCTCAGGAACAAAAGTAACCACTCACAAAGCATAAACATGTTCATAATCAGAGGGGTATTAATATGCATATAGGATCTGAACATATGATCTTCCACCAATTAAACCAACTAGCATCAACTACAAGGAGTAATTAACACTACTAGCAACCTACTAGCACCAATCCCGAACTTGGAGACAAGAATTGGATACAAGAGATGAACTAGGGTTTTGAGATGAGATGGTGCTGATGAAGATGTTGATGGAGATTGCCCTCTCCCGATGAGAGGAGAGTTGGTGATGATGATGGCGATGATTTCCCCCTCCGGGAGGGAAGTTTCCCCGGCAGAACAGCTCCGCCAGAGCCCTAGATTGGTTCCGCCAAGGTTCCGCCTCGTGGCGGCAGAGTTTCATCCGAGAAGATGGCTTATGATTTTTTCCCATCGAAAGACTCCATATAGCAGAAGATGGTCACCGGAGGGCCACCAGGGGGCCCACGAGGTAGGGGGCGTGCCCTGGGGGGTAGGGCGCGCCCCCAACCCTCGTGGGCAGGGTGTGGCCCTCTGGTGAAGTTCTTGCTCTCAGTATTTTTTATATATTTGGAAAACATCTTCCGTGAAGTTTCAGGACTTTTGGAGCTGTGCAGAATAGGTCTCTAATATTTGCTCCTTTTCCAGCCCAGAATCCCAGCTGCTGGCATTCTCCCTCTTTATGTAAACCTTGTAAAATAAGAGAGAATAGGCATAAGTATTGTGACATAATGTGTAATAACATCCCATAATGCAATAAATATCGATATAAAAGCATGATGCAAAATGGACGTATCAACTCCCCCAAGCTTAGACCTCGCTTGTCCTCAAGCAAAAAGCCAAAATCGAAAAATATGTCCACATGTTTAGAGATAGAGGTGTCGATAAAAATAAAATACGGACATGAGGGCATCATGATCATTCTTAGAACAGCAACTTATATAATTCTTGTCATATAATCTCTATTGCTAGAGTAATAATTCAATCACAATATCAAGTATGAATCTTAAACTTCATTGAAAACTAACAAACTATAATCTTAGTCATTGAAGCAATTGCAATTTGTCATAACATAGGAAAGAGTCAATGTATAAGAGCTTTTCAGCAAGTCCACATACTCAACTATCATATAGTCTTTCACAATTGCTAACACTCATGCAATACTTATGAGTATGGAGTTTTAATCGGACACAGAGAAAGATAGGGGCTTATAGTTTTGCCTCCCAACATTTTACCTCAAGGGTAATGTCAACAGGAACAGTTCATGAAAACTCACATCCAATTAGCCATATATACCAGGATCTTTCCAACATATTGTGCTTGCCAAAGGATAAAGTGTAAAAAGGAAGGGTGAAAATCACCATGACTCTTATGCAATGTAGGAGATAAAAGTAAAATATAGGCCCTTCGCGGAGGGAAGCAGAGGTTGTCATGCGCTTTTATGGTTGGATGCACACAATCTTAATGCGAAAGAACATCACTTTATATTGCCACTTGTGATATGGACTGAGGGAGTCCTGGATTAGGGGGTATCCGGACAGCCAGATTATATCCTTTGGCCGGACTGTTGGACTATGAAGATACAAGATTGAAGACTTCGTCCTGTGTTCGGAGGGGACTCTCCTTGGCGTGGAAGGCAAGCTTGGCAATACGGATATGTAGATCTCCTTCCTTGTAACCGACTCTGTGTAACCCTAGCCCCCTCCGGTGTCTATATAAACCGGAGGGTTTAGTCCGTAGGACGGATATACAATCATACCATAGGCTAGCTTCTAGGGTTTAGCCTCTCTGATCTCGTGGTAGATCAAATCTTGTACTACTCATATCATCAAGAACAATCAAGCAGGACGTAGGGTTTTACCTCCATCAAGAGGGCCCGAACCTGGGTAAACATCGTGTCCCCTGCCTCCTGTTACCATCCACCTAGACGCACAGTTCGAGACCCCCTACCCGAGATTCGCCGGTTTTGACACCGACATTGGTGCTTTCATTGAGAGTTCCTCTGTGTCGTCATCATTAGGCTTGATGGCTCCTTCAATCATCGATAGCGATGCAGTCCAGGGTGAGACTTTTCTCTCTGGACAGATCTTTGTATTCGACGACTTCGCACTGCGGGCCAACTCGCTTGGCCATCTGTAGCAGATCGAGAGTTACGCCCCTGTCCACCAGGTCAGGTTTGGAAGCTTAAACTACACGGCCAATATCCGCGGAGACTTAATCTTCGACGGATTCGAGCCCCTGCCGAGTGTGCCACACGGTCACGATGAGCATGATTTAGCTCTACCATCGGACAGTGTTCGGGAGACCGCACCGGCAACCGCTCCGACCCTCAATTCAGAGCCAATTGAGCCATCCATGGACGGGTGGATAGACCCCGCCATGGAGGCCGCATTCTCAGCGGTGATCGAGCCGAGTATCGACCTTACCCTTCATGGGATCCGTGACGCCGAACTGCCGGATTCTTCCTCGGCCACGGACTCCGAACCGCCTACGCCCGTGCCTATCGAATCCGACTGGGCGCCGATCATGGAGTTCGCCTCCGCGGATATCTTTCAGCACTCGCAACATACTGAACTCATTAAGGTCTCTCTCCTTGTCAGGAGAGTCCTAGCCGAACTATGTCTGGCAGGATTGGGATGCGGATGACGAAGAAATTCGCCGCCCACCCACCACCCACTTAGTAGCCACTGTCGACAATTTGACCGACATGCTCGACTTCGACTCCGAAGACATCGACGGTATGGACGACGATGCAGGAGACGAAGAAGAACCACTGCCCACAGGGCACTGGACAGCCACCTCATCATATGATATATATATATATATATATATATGGTGGACACACCCAAAGAAGGCAATGGCGTTGGGACAACGGAGGATGACCCCTCCAAGAAGCAACCCAAGCGCCGACATCAGCGGCGCCGCTCTAAGTCTCGCCAAAGCAAAAGCGGTGATACCGTCACAGGAGATAATAGCACTCCGGACAGTGCCAAAGATAACGACAATCCCCTCCAGCAAGATTTAGAGCAGGAGGACGGAGAAGCCAGCCCTCCCGAGAGAGCGGCAAATGGAGAGGCGGAGGATGATAATTACATGCCTCCCTTCGAAGACGAGGCAAGCCTCGACGATGACGAATTTGTCGTGCCTGAGGATCCTGTCGATCAAGAGCGCTTCAAGCGCCGGCTTATAGCCATGGCAAATAGCCTTAAGAAAAAGCAACAGCAGCTTCAAGCTGATCAAGATTTGCTACCTGACAAATGGACTGAAGTCCTTGCGGCCGAGGAATATGAACTCGAACACCCCTCCAGGAGTTACCCAAAGCGCAGGTTGCTACCCCGACTAGAGGAGGAAGCATTAAAACCTACATCTCCAGCGTATGACGCGGCTGATCAGCCACCTCGTGGCTGCGACAGAGAGGCATTTCAGCCAAAAGCTCAGCCCGCACCCCGACGCCACTCAAATAAAAATATCAAGGCATGGGGAAACGCGCTAGACCTACGAGACGTATTGGAGGACAAAGCAAAACATGCAAGATCAATCTATGGATCACGAGGGCGCGCCACTACGCAAGACGATAACCGTCACGCCGGATACAGTAGAAGTAAATCCGGCCAGGCCGAACACAGCGGACAAGACTCATTTGAGCTGCGTCGCGATATAGCCCAGTATAGAGGCGCCGCACACCCCCCATGCTTCACAGACGAAGTAATGGATCACAAAATCCCAGAGGGTTTCAAACCCGTAAATATCGAATCATATGACGGCACAACAGATCCTGCGGTATGGATGGAGGACTTCCTCCTGCACATCCACATGGCCCGCGGGGACGATCTACACGCCATCAAATACCTCCCACTCAAACTCAAAGGACCAGCTCGGCATTGGCTCAACAACCTGCTAGCAGAATCCATTGGCTGTTGGGAAGATCTGGAAGCCGCATTCCTCGACAACTTCCAGGGCACTTATGTGCGACCACCAGGTGCCGATGGCTTGAGCCACATAATTCAGCAGCCAGAGGAATCGACCAGGCAATTCTGTACACGGTTCCTAACAAAGAAAAATCAAATCGTCGACTGTCCGGATGCAGAGGCCCTAGCATCTTTTAAGCACAACATCCGTGACGAGTGGCTCGCCCGGCACCTTGGCCAGGAAAAGCTGAAATCTATAGCAGCCCTCACGACACTCATGACCCGCTTTTGCGCAGGAGAGGACAGCTGGCTGGCTTGAAGCAATAACATATCAAAGAACCATGGTACTTCGGATACCAAGGATAGCAATGGCAGGTCACGTCGCAACAAACACAAGCGCCGCATCAACAACGACAATACCGAGGATACAGCAGTTAATGCCGGATTCGGAGGCTCTAAACCCGGTCAGTGAAAAAAACCATTCGAAAGAAGCACTCTGGGCCCGTCCAGTTTGGACCGTATACTCGATCGCTCATGCCAAATACACGGCATCCCCCGACAAGCCAGCCAACCACACCAACAGGGAATGTTGGGTGTTCAAGCAGGTCGGCAAGTTAAATGCCGAAAACAAAGATAAGGGGTTACATAGCGATGACGAGGAAGAGCCCCAGCCGCCGAACACCGGTGGACAGAAGAGGTTCCCCCCACAAGTGCGGACGATGAACATGATATATGCAACCCACATCCCCAAGAGGGAGTGGAAGCGTGCGCTAAGGGACGTATATGCGTTAGAGCCAATCGCCCCAAAGTTCAACCCATGGTCCTCCTGTCCGATCACCTTCGATCGCAGGGACCACCCCACTAGTATCCGTCATGGTGGATTCGCCACACTGGTCCTAGACCCAATCATCGACGGATTTCACCTCACTCGAGTCCTTATGGACGGCGGCAGCAGCCTGAACCTGCTTTATGAGGACACAGTGCGCAAAATGGTTATAGACCCCTCAAGGATCAAACCCACAAAAACGACCTTCAAAGGCATCATACCAGGTGTAGAGGCCCATTGCACAGGCTCAGTCACACTAGAAGTGGTCTTCGGATCCCCGGATAACTTCTGAAGTGAGGAGTTAATCTTCGATAGAGTCCCGTTTCGCAGTGGCTATCATGCACTGCTCGAGCGAACCGCATTTGCGAGATTCAATGTGGTACCGCATTATGCATACCTCAAGCTCAAGATGCCAGGACCTCGGGGGTCATCACAGTCAATGGAAACATAGAGCGCTCTCTCCGCACGGAGGAGCACACTGCGGCCCTCGCAGCAGAAGCACAAAGGAGCCTCTTCAGGCAATTCACCAGTTCGGTGATTAAACACTCGGACACCGTCAAGCATGCCCGGAGTAATCTGCAACAAGACCGCCTGGCATGATCCGAGCTCGCATAGCAATGCGACCCCCACCCCAGTCCCCACCAAACGGCGAAATCCGTGCCACGCGTACATAATTACGCATTGAAAATACCATGGGCATAGGTGGGGGGGCACGACTATGGCACGCCCCAAAACGCGGCTCAACCGCACTAGGGGCTTCCCGCCTTATTATTTTCTCTCTCTTTCAGGACTTTACTCTCTAGAAACCCCGTCCAGCAGTATGATTGCCAGACACACGATACAACAACCAAGGAGGCAGAAAGCTACGTTGCATCATGGAATTCCTAGGTGGTCTCTGATAACGAGTGAAATACCTGCTTTAAATACCATTCCTCAGCTTGCCCTTGGAGGGGACATGTCAAATAGTCCTACTTTTTTCTTCTCGCACTACTTGTATCATTCTGCTTCGACGCACCTTTTTGAGTAAACAATGCATAGCACTAGACTATTACCGCATTCTCTTTTCTTTTTTATATATATGTTCATTCATGACATTCAGCACCCGTACACTCTGGTACGGCCAATACGCCAGGGGCTTAAGCGTACCCCATAATATGGCGTGAGAAGTCCAAACACTTTCGCCAGCGTGGCACCCCGAACTTATAGCATTATATGCATCAGCTCCGAATCATGTCTTGGGTCAATAGTTGGGTTTGCCCGGCTCCCATGTTTTGGTACCTTACGTTCCGCTATATCGGCTAAGGTAGCACTGGGAGAACTACTGCGACTATGCCCCGGTTCATCTGGGAAAGCACCTCAGTAGAGAAAGCTAAAACTGACTTTCATGATAAGGCGAGAGCTGGTCGCTGTTCGAGAGGTCTCGAGTCCCTAAAGACTTATGCCTCTTAGAGCGAGTAGTCGGCTTTGTCCGGCTTAAGGCATGTATAGCGCCCCGAATTCGGCCTTCCGAATACTAGGGGCTTCGCCAAAATTTAAAAGTGTAGACTTCTATGGCTAAGTGAGAGTGATAAAGCATTATAGTCCGATTGCCTTGTTCGTTGTGCTGAGCACCTCCCTCGAAGGACCCAACAATGGGAAAAGGAGTGCTCAGATTTATCCCGAACACCCCAGCACTCGTTGCATGGGGGCAGAAGCCGACGACTGGCCATCTCGTAGATTTAATAAACAGCCGCACAGAAGGTAATATTTTAAATTCAAACAAGCGTTGCATAGCGCACATGAACAAGTTTTCATAATACAGGATCACACGAGCAAGTTCATCCAAAAATTACATCATTCACACACTCGTCCGCCACAAGACGGGCACCCTTCAGGACACCCTCATAATACATTTCGGGGTGGCGATGCTCCTTGCCCTGTAGCGGCCCCTCCTTCACCAGCTTCTCGGCATCCATCTTGGCCCAGTGCACCTTCGCACGGGCAAAAGCCCGGCGTGCACCTTCGATGCAGACGGACCGCTTTATGACTTCCAGCCGTGGGCAGGCATCCACAAGCTGCCTCACCAGGCCGAAGTAGTTGTTGGGAAGGGAGTCGCCAGGCCACATCCAGACTATAAGGCCCCTCATGGCCTGTTCGGCCGCCTTGTGCAGCTCGACCAGTTGCTTCAGCTGGTCGCTCACAGGCATCGGGTGTTCGGTCCCAGTATACTGAGACTAGAACAACTTCTCCGTCGAGCTTCCCTCCTTGGCCTGGTAATACTTCGCGGCATCCGACACGCCGCGGGGCAAATCTGGGAATGCTCCTGGAGAGCTCCGGACTCGGGTAAGTAACAAGTAATTTACTTTCACATGCTTGCTTTGCATATTGAATGCCTTACCCGCCGCTATCTTCCTCATCGCCTCAATTTCCTGGAGGGCCTTTTGGGCTTCAGCCTTGGCATGCTTTGTGCTCTCGAGGGCCGCGGCAAGCTCGAACTCTCGTGTCTTCAAGTCAAGCTCCAAAGTCTCATGCTTCTTCACGAGAGCCTGGAGCTCTTGCTGCACCTCGCCCACCCGTGCCTCTTGTTTCTCCTGCTCGGTGTGCTCCTCGGCCGCTTTGTTTTCGGCCTCGGACAGCGCTCGCTTCAGGGTTTCCACTTCGGTCGTGGCCCCTGGCACATCCATGATGATCCTATCATTTTGCAACCACATCTTCTATATATATAGACAAGGTATTACTTACCTTTGTTCTCCTCGAGCTGCCTCTTGGCAAGCCCGAGTTCTTTCTCGGACCGCTCGTGGTTCTGCTTCAGTGCGGCGACCTCCGCAGTCAGTGTGGCAGAGGTCAGCAGCGAAGCCTGCATACGCATATAGACATACTTGTATTACACTCCTGCAGATATTATTTGATCCTCTATTCGGCTTTTCTTTGTGAACACCAAACAGAGCATCAGGGGCTACTGTCTATGCAGTAATATTTTCCTATATTTTAAACACTTACCTCAAAGCCTGTTAGAAGGCTGGCACAGGCTTCAGTCAGTCCTCTCTTGGCGGACTGAACCTTCTTGATCACCGCACTCATAATAGTGCGGTGCTCTTCGTCGATGGAAGCGCCGCGAAGCGCTCCCAGCAGGTTGTTCGGTGCCTCTGGATGGACAGAGGTCACCGGCACGGGCGGCTTGCCCCTCTTGGAAGGGGGCCGCCTGCCGGAGTCCGAAACCACTGGAGGTTCCAGCGTAGTGTTCGGCTGAGGGCCGAACTTGGAGCCCTTGGAAGTCTCGCTCCCTTTGCGCCTGGAGTCTGGAAGGTCGCCTTGAGGCGCCTCCGGGACTATCTCCCCCCCACCTCGGTGCCCCTTGAGACAATACCTCGACATTGTTCGTAGGGCAAGGAGAGGAGGCGGTTGGAAGTGTATCACTATTCATATCCGACGAGTCCAAGGAACCGTCCGATGAGGATACGTCGATACGGGCTCGGGGCGGACTGCATGATCATATTTGACGTTAGGAGAAGCAGTGCAATAAAAGTATGCTATGAGTTACTCTGGTATCCGAATACTTACGACTTCGCCAGGGGCTTGGTGATACTTCTCCGTCGTATCTACTTTTCCAAACACTTTTGCCCTTGTTTTGGACTCTAACCTGTATTATTTGAATGGAACTAACCCGGACTGACGCTGTTTTCAGCAGAATTGCCATGGTGTTGTTTTATGTGCAGAAAACAAATATTCTCGGAATGACCTGAAACTCCACGGAACATCTTAGAAAAAACAATAAAAAATCCTTGCCAAAGATGAAGACTAGGGGGCCCACACCCTTCTCACGAGGGTGGGGGCACGCCCCCTACCTCGTGGGCCCCCTGGATGCCCTCCGATGCCAACTCCAACTCTATATATTTGCTTTCGGAGAGAAAAAAATCAGAGAGAAGAAATCATCGTGTTTTACGATACGGAGCCGCCGCCAAGCCCTAAAACCTCTCAGGAGGGCTGATCTGGAGTCCGTTCGGGGCTCCGGAGAGGGGGATTCGTCGCCGTCGTCATCATCAACCATCCTCCATCACCAATTTCATGATGCTCACCGCCGTGCGTGAGTAATTTCATCGTAGGCTTGTTGGACGGTGATGGGTTGGATGAGATTTATCATGTAATCGAGTTAGTTTTGCTAGGGTTTGATCCCTAGTATCCATTATGTTCTGAGATTGATGTTGCTATGACTTTGCTATGCTTAATGCTTGTCACTAGGGCCCGAGTGCCATGATTTCAGATCTGAACCTATTATGTTTTCATGAATATATGTGAGTTCTTGATCCTATCTTGCAAGTCTATAGTCACCTACTATGTGTTATGATCCGGCAACCCCAAAGTGACAATAATCGGGACCACTCCCGGTGATGACCATAGTTTGAGGAGTTCATGTATTCACTATGTGCTAATGCTTTGTTCCGGTTCTCTATTAAAAGGAGGCCTTAATATCCCTTAGTTTCCAATAGGACCCCGCTGCCACGGGAGGGTAGGACAAAAGATGTCATGCAAGTTCTTTTCCATTAGCACGTATGACTATATACGGAATACATGCCTACACTACATTGATGAATTGGAGCTAGTTCTGTGTCACCCTATGTTATGACTATTACATGATGAACCGCATCCGGCATAATTATCCATCACTGATCCGGTGCCTACGAGTTTTCCATATACTGGTTCTCGCTTATTTACTTTCCCGCTGCTACTGTTATAATCACTACAAAATACCAAAAACATTACTTTTGCTGTCTTTACTTTTGTTGCCACTACCACCACTATCATATTACTTTGCTACTAAACACTTCGCTGCAGATACTAAGTTTCCAGGTGTGGTTGAATTGACAACTCAGCTGCTAATACTTGAGAATATTCTTTGGCTCCCCTTGTGTCGAATCAATAAATTTGGGTTGAATACTCTACCCTCGAAAGCTGTTGCGATCCCCTATACTTGTGGGTTATCAAGACTAATTTCTGGTGCCGTTGCCGGGGAGCATAGCTCTATTCTTTGAGTCACTTGGGATTTATATCTACTGGACACTATGAAGAACTTGAGAGATCCAAAAACCAAGATCTATCCCTCAACTACGAGGGGAGGTAAGGAACTGCCATCTAGCTCTGCACTTGATTCACCTTCTGTTATGAGTAAGTTTGCGACACCTACACCTGCATCTGCTATTCGTTCTGATATATCGCATGTTATTGATGATGCCACTTATGCTATGCATGATACTTATGATGAAACTGCTTCTATGCCTGATACTACTATGCCCCTTGGTGAATTTCTTGATGAACAAATTGCTAGGGCTAGAGAAAAAGAAATTATTGAATCTGAATACGATGATGATAGTGATGATGAAAATATGCATGTTATTCCTTAGGGTTATCTTTTTGATATGGAATCTTCTGCCGCTATTTTAGCTTGCAAAGGTAGATATGAGCTTAAGAGGTTATTAATTAAATGGAACAAAGAATCACTTAGAGATAAAATGAAACCCGGCCCTGCTTTTGCTACTTCACCTATATGTGTTCCTGATAAGGATTATGAATTCTCTGTTGATCCTGATATAATTACTTTGGTTGAATCTGATCCGTTTTATGGCTATGAATTTGAAATTGTTGTGGCACATCTTACTAAGTTAAATGATATAGCTGCCTGTTCACTAATGATGAGAGATCGCGTTACTTTTATATACTCAAAATATTTCCGTTCTCATTAAAGGGTGATGCTAAGATATGGTTTAATTCTCTTGATCCTGGTTGTGTGCGTAGTCCCCAGGATATGATTTATTACTTCTCTGCTAAATATTTCCCTGCTCATAAGAAACAAGCTGCTTTGAGCGAAATATACAATTTCGTGCAAATTAAAGAAGAGAGTCTCCCACAAGCTTGGGGGAGGCTTCTCAAGTTACTTAATGCTTTGCCTGATCATCCTCTTAAGAAACCTGAAATACTTGATATCTTTTATAATGGACTAACCGATGCTTCCAGAGATTACCTGGATAGTTGTGCTGGTTCTCTTTTCAGGGAAAGAACACCAGATGAAGCTGAAATTCTATTAAACAATATGTTGACAAATGAAAATAATTGGGCACCTCCTGAGCCAACTCCTGAGCCAACTCCTGCTCCAATTACTGAGCCTATTCCTAAACCAACTCCGAAGAAGAGAGGTGTTCTATTTCTCAGTCCTGGAGATATGCAAGAGGCAAAGAAATCTATGAAAGTAAAAGGTATTAAAGCTGAAGACGTTAAGAATTTACCTCCTATTGAAGAAATACATGGTCTTAATTCACCGCCTGTTGAAGAAACATATGATCTTAATTCTTTATTTAGTGAAGAACCTCCTGATCCCGATATCCCGACACAGGTAGTAAAGGTAAATTCTCTCTATAGATATGATAAAGCTAAAGTCCCTCCTACTAAAATTGCTAGTCAGTGCTTGGATGAGTTTGATAACTTTATGTTTAAGCAAGACGACTTCAATGCTTATTTTGGTAGACAATTAAAAGAAAATGCTTATATGATTAGACGCTTGGGTGATTATATGGCTAATATTAAAGGTGAACTTAAACTCGTTAGCAAACATGCTTCTATGGTTACCACTCAAGTAGAACAAGTACTTAAGGCTCAAAAAGAAGTGCTTAATGAAATGAATAGTAAGAAAAATGATTATGCTGTTAGAGTGGCTACTAGAACTGGTAGAATGACTCAGGAACCTTTGTATCCTGAAGGCCACCCTAAGATAATCGAGCAAGATTCTCAAAGAAATAATATTGATGTTCCTAGTTCTTCTAAAAAGAAGAAGAAGAAAAATGATAGAACTGTGCAAACTTCTAGTGAACCTATTGCTGAACCACCTGATAATCCAAATGATATATCCATGTCTGATGCTGAAACACAATCTGGTAATGAACATGAACCTAGTAAAAATATTAATGATAATGTTCACGATGATGCTCAACCTAGTAATGATAATGATGTAGAAATTGAACCTGCTGTTGATCTTGATAACCCACAATCAAAGAATCAACGTTATGATAAAAGAGACTTTGTTGCTAGGAAACATGGTAAAGAAAGGGAACCTTGGGTTCAGAAACCCATGCCTTTTCCTCCGAAACCATCCAAGAAAAAGGATGATGAGGATTTTGAGCGCTTTGCTGAAATGATTAGGCCTATCTTTTTGCGTATGAGATTAACTGATGTGCTCAAAACAAACCCTTATGCTAAATATATGAAGGATATCATTACTAATAAAAGAAAGATACCGGAAGCTAAGATTTCCACCATGCTTGCTAATTATACTTTTAAGGGTGGAATACCAAAGAAACTTGGAGACCCCGGAGTACCTACTATACCTTGCTCCATTAAAAGAAATTATATTAAAACTGCTTTATGTGATCTTGGAGCCGGTGTCAGTGTTATGCCTCTCTCTTTATATCGTAGACTTGACTTGAATAAGCTGACACCTACTGAAATATCTTTGCAAATGGCTGATAAATCAACTGCTACACCTGTCGGTATTTGTGAGGATGTGCCTGTTGTGGTTGCAAACGTTACTATTTTAACGGACTTTGTTATTCTTGATATTCCCGAGGATGATAGTATGTCTATTATTCTTGGAAGACCTTTTCTTAATACTGCAGGGGCTGTTATTGATTGCAACAAAGGCAATGTCACTTTTCATGTTAATGGTAATGAGCATACGGTACACTTTCCGAGGAAACAACCTCAAGTTCATAGTATCAACTCTATTGGAAAAATTCCATCGATTATATTTGGAGGTTTTGAATTTCCTCTTCCTACTGTCAAGAAGAAATATGATATTCTTATTATTGGGGATGTGCATATCCCCGTTGAGGTAACTTAGTGTTATTCGAAATTTCTTCGGTTTCATGATTATCGGAATGAGTTTGTTAACAAGACTTGATCAACCTTGTTAGTGGATTCTTTTTGATGAGCGTGAGATGGATGAAACTAGAAGCACAAACTTCTGTACCCCGCTTTTACTTTATGTTATTTATATTAAATAAAGTAAAAATAGTATTTTCTATCTGTTTCCTGACTTATCCATGCAATATAAAAATATCCCGAAAATAAAAGTCCTCAGAATGCCATGCCAATTTAATATGATTTTTTCAGGAATATTTGAGGATTTACTGTGCAAAAATTACCGCGGGAGGAGCTGCCACTTGGCCACGAGGGTGGTGGGCGCCCCCCTATAGGGCGCGCCCCCCTGCCTCGTGGGCCCACGGTGGCCCTCCTCCACTTATCCCAGCACCCATCTTCTTCCTCTGTCTCACACAAACCCGAAAAACCAACTGAAGCACGAGTTCCAGCCACTTTTGCTGTGATTTTCGATCTCCTTGCTCAAATCACCTCTCGCAAAACTGCTTGGGGAGATTGTTCCTTGGTATGTGACTCCTCCATTGGTCCAATTAGTTTTTGTTCTAGTGCTTTATTCTTTGCAAATTTGTGCTGCATAGGTGACCATGTTCTTGAGCTTGCATGTCAAATTTATATGGTTCCAAGTAGTTCTGATGCTTGATATAGGCTCTAGGAACTTGTAGGAGTAGTTGCTACCAGTTTTATTGAAGTTGGTTCACTTTTGTTTGAAGTTACTAAAAATTTCAGATTGTTTCAGAAAAATAATGAGGAGATTTTTGAGGGGCTCATCGAGCCAAAGCTCGAAGGAAAAGGCACCGAAGCCTAAGTATAATTTGCCGCGCACCGCGGAGATTCGGGCGTGTGAATGGCCTTCTGAAGATTTCTTGAGAGCAGCCGATATCTATGAAGATTTTCATGAATTAGCTCACAATGCAGGCCTCACCGCTTTCCTCCATGACCAATGCGATCAGTATCTCTTACTCACAAATACCTTTGTGCAAAACTTTCATTTTCATTCTAGGAACTCACCACCTACGGTGGAGTTTCATTTATATGATGAGCATAAGGAGATGTCACTTTATGATTTCTGTCGGATTTGTTTAATCCCTTTTGAGGGCAAGACAGAAGAACCACATCATGATGATGTGGCTGGGTTTATTGATACTATCATTGTAGGACAAACTAGAAAGGTTTCCGATGCACGAATCACTAGCATACATTTTCCTGTTTTACGTTACTTTGCATTATTTGCTAGTCGTTGTTTAATTGGACGCGGAAACAGTGGAAACCTTAGTATCCCTGATATAATTATTCTGCACCACGGTTTATACAGTGATAACACTTTTAGTATGGGCGGTATTATTGCTAGACGGTCAAGTATGAACCGTGCTAAGGGTCCCATCTTTGGAGGCGTCTATGCCACACGCCTAGCTGCACATTTTAACATACCTATTAGGCATGCTGAGAAGGAAGAAAAGGTGCTGCCCCGTGTTTATCTAGATCATAAAAGTATGGTGGCACATGATTTTATTGTTAAGAATAGGGCAGGAGAGCTTAAGTATCAATTGTTCTTTAACAAACATCATACTGAAACTATTACGTTGCCTGCTCCTTCTTTGTTTAATTTTGTAGGACCCTACCTCGTTACGTGGGCTGCCGTCCAAGCCTACAAGAATCCTGCACCAGCCCCGGAACAGGAACCACAAGATGAGCCTCCACGACAATCTGTTTATTCTTGGGATCCAGAGATGACTGTCATCCAGTGGCAGTCAGAGTCTTCTTCTTCATCACAGTATGATCCCAGCTATTCCTCCTCATCACAGTACGACCCCAACAACTATTATTATGGATATCCGCCAGGCCAGCCGTGGCCATAGACCAACTTAGGCCAAAAGCCTAAGCTTGGGGGAGTACGTATTTCTCACCGACATTACATTTATGTTCACACACACTCATTGCTAGATGTCGGCGCTCATACTTTTTCACTGTAATATCCATGCTAGTTTATTTTCTTTTTCCTGCTTTCTTCTTGTGTGTTTGTTAAACCTTAAGAAAACCAAAAAAATTAGTTAGTAGTAGTTTATTTTTCTAATGTAGTAGTTATAATTAAAAAACCCAAAAATATTTCCCGTTCTTCTTTTGCTTGTTGGGAGCTTTCCCGTGTAAATAGTTTTATTTCTTTTCTTTTGTTTGGGGGTTTGTAGGAGAATACCATAATTAAATTGTTGAAGTGGCTCTTATATGCATTATTGTTGATTTAACCCAGAGCCCATATTGCCTTGTCTTCTCCTGTTTATTGAATGCTCGCAGATTGCAGCTTAGTCCAATGCACATACACTCTTATTATTATTCACACCGTTCGGTCGTGTAAGTGAAAGGCAATTATGATGATATATGATGGACTGACTGAGATGAGAAAAGCTGGTATGAACTCGACCTCTTTTGTTTTTGTAAATATGATGAGTCCCCCGTTCTTGATTCAGCTTATTATGAATAAACATGTTTGCAATGACAATTAGAGATCATAGTTGCTTGTGCCATGCTTGATTAGCTACGAGTTATAATGATTTACCTTGTGTGCCAACATGCTATTGAGATGGTTATGATGTGGTATGATGGGGTGGTATCCTCCTTTGAATGATCTAAGTGATTTGACTTGGCACATGTTCGCGCATGTAGTTGAAACAAAATCAACACAGCCTTCACGATATTTATGTTCATGGTGGATTATATCCTACTCATGCTTGCATCCAATGTTTATTAATTTTAATGCATGTACATGGCTGTTGTCGCTCTCTAGTTGGTCGCTTCCCAGTCTTTTGCTAGCCTTCACTAGTACTAAGCGGGAATACTGCTTGTGCATCCAATCCCTTAAACCCCAAAGTTATTCCAGATGAGTGCACTATACTTTCCTATATGCGGTATCTACCTGCCGTTCCAAGTAAATTTGTGTGTGCCAAACTCTAAACCTTCAAATAAACATTCTGTTTTGTATGCTCGAATAGCTCATGTATCAACCAAGGCTGTCCTTATCTTCCGTGTTAGGCGGGTTATTCTCAAGAGGAGTGGACTCCGCTCCTCACTCACGAGAAAATGGCTGGTCACCGGGATACCCAGTCCCATGCTTTATGCAAACTAAATCAAAATTAATTGCAAACAAAACTCCCCCTGGGACCTGATGTATGTTGGAGGCACTCGTTGTTTCGAGCAAGCCATAGATTGATGCTTGTTGGTGGAGGGGGAGTATAAACTTTACCATTCTGTTTGGGAACCGCCTATAATGTGTTTAGCATGGAAGATATCACCATCTCTTAGTTGTTACGTTGACAATGAAAGTATACCGCTCAAAATACAATTTATCTCTATTCAAAACCGAGCTCTGGCACCTCTACAAATCCCTACTTCCCTCTGCGAAGGGCCTATCCATTTACTTTTATGTTGAGTCATCACCCTCTTATTAAAAAGCACTAGATGGAGAGCATAGCTATCATTTGCATTCATCACTGTTAATCTATATTGGGTATGACTATGATTGGATCTCTTTTACCATGCATTACAATGTCTAGTCAGTCCTTGATCTTTAAAGGTGCTCTGCATTTATGTTTTGCGGTCTCAGAAAGGGCTAGCGAGATACCATCTTGTTATATCATATTGTGATTGTTTTGAGAAAGTGTTGTCATCCGAGATTTATTATTATGACTTGCTAGTTGATTATGCTATTGATATGAGTAATTATGAGACCTGAGAATTATTGCAAATGTGGTTAGTTATGATCTATGCTGAAAACTTGAATACTGGCTTGACATAGTTACAACAACAAGAGCAAATAGAGTTTGTAAAAGTTTTTCTTTCTTTCTTTCAGTTTGTCAACTGAATTGCTTGAGGACAAGCAAGGGTTTAAGCTTGGGGGAGTTGATACATCTCCGTCATATCTACTTTTCCAAACACTTTTGCCCTTGTTTTGGACTCTAACTTGTATTATTTGAATGGAACTAACCCGGACTGACGCTGTTTTCAGCAGAATTGCCATGGTGTTATTTTATGTGCAGAAAACAAATATTCTCAGAATGAACTGAAACTCCACGGAACATCTTAGAAAAACAATAAAAAATCCTCGCCAAAGATGAAGACCAGGGGGCCCACACCCATGTCACGAGGGTGGGGGGTGCGCCCCCTACCTCGTGGGCCCCCCTGGATGCCCTCCGACGCCAACTCCAACTCTATATATTTGCTTTCCGAGAGAAAAAAATCAGAGAAGAAATCATCGCGTTTTACGATACGGAGCCGCTGCCAAGCCCTAAAACCTCTCGGGAGGGCTGATCTGGAGTCCGTTCGGGGCTCCAGAGAGGGGGATTCGTCGCCGTCGTCATCATCAACCATCCTCCATCACCAATTTCATGATGCTCACCGCCGTGCGTGAGTAATTTCATCGTAGGCTTGCTGGACCGTGATGGGTTGGATGAGATTTATCATGTAATCGAGTTAGTTTTGCTAGGGTTTGATCCCTAGTATCCATTATGTTCTGAGATTGATGTTGCTATGACTTTGCTATGCTTAATGCTTGTCACTAGGGCCCGAGTGCCATGATTTCAGATCTGAACCTATTATGTTTTCATGAATATATGTGAGTTCTTGATCCTATCTTGCAAGTCTATAGTCACCTACTATGTGTTATGATCCGGCAACCCCGAAGTGACAATAATCGGGACCACTCCCGGTGATGACCATAGTTTGAGGAGTTCATGTATTCACTATGTGCTAATGCTTTGTTCCGGTTCTCTATTAAAAGGAGGCCTTAATATCCCTTAGTTTCCAATAGGAACCCGCTGCCACGGGAGGGTAGGACAAAAGATGTCATGCAAGTTCTTTTCCATAAGCACGTATGACTATATACGGAATACATGCCTACATTACATTGATGAATTGGATCTAGTTCCGTGTCACCCTATGTTATGACTATTACATGATGAACCGCATCCGGCATAATTATCCATCACTGATCCGGTGCCTACGAGTTTTCCATATACTGGTTCTCGCTTATTTACTTTCCCGCTGCTACTGTTACAATCACTACAAAATACCAAAAACATTACTTTTGCTGTCTTTACTTTTGTTGCCGCTACCACCACTATCATATTACTTTGCTACTAAACACTTTGCTGCAGATACTAAGTTTCCAGGTGTGGTTGAATTGACAACTCAGCTGCTAATACTTGAGAATATTCTTTGGCTCCCCTTGTGTCGAATCAATAAATTTGGGTTGAATACTCTACCCTCGAAAGCTGTTGCGATCCCCTATACTTGTGGGTTATCACTTGGCCCTGAGTAACCACTCGTCTTCGCCGTCGGCGGCGGTGGTGGAACAGTCCGGAAGGAGAGTCCTTCCCTTCTTGGACCCTTCAGCCTCCCCGGTTGGGGCGGCCTTCCTTTTCTTGTCTCCCCCGGCTGGAGGGGGAGAATTTTCATCTTCCTCCTCCTCGTTTTCACGGCAGGAGTGCGTCTCGGAGTTATCGGACGATGACTCCGATACCACCTGGCGTCGGGAACTCTTTCGGGTTCCCTTGGCCTTCTTCTTGGTCTTCTCCGGTACCTCATAAGGAGCCGGAGTCCGCATCTCCGTCATGAGAGCGTCTGCAGGGTCTTCGGGCAGAGGGGCCGGACAGTTAATGTGCTCCGATGTCTCCACCCAGTCCTGTCAAAGGCATGGGAGCTCAGACCCCACACATGGTTAAGCTGTGGGAAATAAATACCCTACGAGATGTACAGAACTTACCGGATTCGCAGGGCGCTTCGCGCTTTGCCCGCGGTCCTCGGTAAGAGAAGGGGGGACCTCGGGGCCCTTGAACAGCACCTTCCAGACGTCCTTATGCATCGTGTTGAAGAGCTCGCGTAGAGTCTAGTGCTGGGCCAGGTCGAACTCCCATAAGTTGAAAGCTCGTTGTTGACACGGGAGAATCCGTGGAAGAGCATGACCTGGACTATGTTGACAAGCTTGAGTTTCTTGCCTATCATGTTCCGGATACACTTCTAGAGTCCGTCCAGCTCCACCGATGAGCCCCAGGACAGGCCCTTCTCCTTCCAGGAAGTGAGCCGAGTGGGGACTCCGGATCGAAACTCGGGGGCCGCTGCATAGTTGGTGTCGCGCGGCTCGGTGATGTAGAACCACCCCGATTGCCACCCTTTTATGTTCTCCATGTAGGAGCCCTCAAGACATGTAACGTTGGGCATTTTGCCCACCATGGCTCCGCCGCATTCCGCTTGTTGGCCGCCTACTACCTTCGGTTTGACATTGAAGGTCTTCAGCCACAGGCCGAAGTGGGGCCGGATGCGGAGGAAAGCCTCGCACACGACGATGAACGCCGAGATGTTGAGGATGAAATTCGGGGCTAGATCATGGAAGTCCAGCCCATAATAGAACATAAGGCCGTGGACGAATGGATGGAGGGGAAACCCCAGTCAGCGGACGAAGTGGGTGAGGAAAACCACCCTTTCGTGAGGTTCCGGGGTAGGGACGATCTGCCCCGCGGCTGGCAGCTGGTGCGCGATATCCGCGGCTAAGTATCCGGCCCCACGTAGTTTTTTGATGTGTCCCTCCGTGACGGAGGAGACCATCCACTTACCTCCCGTTCCGGACATGTTTGGAGAGAGTTGAGGAGAAGGATGTGGACTTGGGCGCTGGAGCTCGAGTGCGCGAGAATGGATGAGCAAGGAGGAAGAAGGCGTGGGTAGAAAAAGGTGAAACCTTATCCCTTCATAAGGGCGGACGAAACTATGCGCCCCCACTAGCCTGGTAAAACTCTCTTATCCCCCAAGCGCCATAATTGATGGCGCGGTTGGGTTACCCACGTCCGTATTGATGGGAATCCCGTAATAAGGGGACACGATCTCTTCTTCGACAAGACGTGCCAAGGAAACCGCCTCGCGAAACACGCTGAGATAGGTTATGAAAAACTATTCGAATATAGACCTGGCTATGGTGTGATGTCACGCTACGGGGTACGTCAGTAGATTAGATTTGTGGAAATATTATTCTCTCTATGGTGGTATGTGGAACTTGTTTTGCAGAGCCGGACACGATCCTCGTGTTCAAAAGCTTCTATGAAGTATTCGGAGGAGGAACCCGCCTTGCAATGCCGAAGACAATCTGCGCGCCAGACTCATCGTCATTGAAGCCTGGTTCAGGGGCTACTGAGGGAGTCCTGGATTAGGGGGTATCTGGACAGCCGAATTATATCCTTTGGCCAGACTGTTGGACTATGAAGATACAAGATTGAAGACTTCGTCCCGTGTCCGGATGGGACTCTCCTTGGCGTGGAAGGCAAGCTTGGCAATACGGATATGTAGATCTCCTTCCTTGTAACCAACTCTGTGTAACCCTATCCCCCTCCGGTGTCTATATAAACCGGAGGGTTTAGTCTATAGGACGGATATACAATCATACCATAGGCTAGCTTCTAGGGTTTAGCCTCTCTGATCTCGTGGTAGATCAACTCTTGTACTACTCATATCATCAAGAACAATCAAGCAGGACGTAGGGTTTTACCTCCATCAAGAGGGCCCGAACCTGGGTAAACATCGTGTCCCCTGCCTCTTGTTACCATCCACCTAGATGCACAGTTCGGGACCCCCTACCCGAGATCCACCGGTTTTGACACCGACATGGACCTTTATTATGCAGTCTGTCGCTTTTATTACTTCTATATCACATGATCGTATAAAGCTTATTTCCTCCACACCAATCAATCATACATATTTAGAGAGCAATTTTTATTGCTTGCACCGATGACAACTTACTTGATGGATCTTACTCAATCCATAGGTAGATATGGTGGACTCTTATGGCAAGACTGGTTTGAGGGTATTTGGAAGCACAAGTAGTATGTCTACTTGGTGCAATGAATTTGGCTAGCATGAGGGGGAAAGGCCAACTCAACATGTTGGATGATCCATGACAATATAATTTATCTCAGATGTAAGAAAACATAACCCATTACGTTGTCTTCCTTGTCCAATGTCAACTCTTTAGCATGTCATATTTTAATGAGTGCTCACAATCATAAAAGATGTCCAAGATAGTATATTTATATGTTAAGACCTCTCTTTCTTTATTACTTCCTATTAATTGCAACGATGACCAAAACTGTGTTTGTCAACCCTCAACAACTTTTATTCATCATACTCTTTCTATGTGAGCTCATTACTCTCCATAAGACTCACATGATCTCTTTGTTTCTTTTTATTTCTTTCTCTTTCCTTTTATTCACTTAGGATCATGGCAAAATAATCAAGCCCTTGACTCAACACTAATCTTTATTATATAGCTCACGGACTCGATTACATAGAAGGATAATAAAGCAAAACTCACGACTAGATCATACTAAGAACTTTTATTCTACTAGATCAAGATATTACCAAAAGGATCGAACTAAGAAAAACGGTAAAGATAAAGTGATGGTGATACGATACCGGGGAACTCCCCCAAGCTTGGCAGTTGCCAAGTGGAGTGCCCATACCCATGTGATTATGTCTCCTTTGTTGGTGAAGAAGGTGGAGTTGTTGATGATGGATAGTCGCACATCGAGCGTAGGAGGTCTTCTAACTTGCGGATAATGCCCTTGAGTGTGATGAAATGCTCCTTCAACAAAATATTTTCATGTGTGAGATACTTATTTTGTATACGAGCTAACTCAATCATCTTGAAAGCTTCGATTTATGTTGGGGTAAGAAGATTGTGATCGAGTTGAAGGGTGTCTTATGTTGCCGGAACTTGGTCCTCCATGGCCTTCTTGATCCCTTCATCCTTGTTGATCTCCATAGGTTCTTCTCTCTTCAGCTCTATCTTCATTAGCCAAGCATCGTTGCCCTCATGGTTGGAGGAGGAGGGAGACGACATAGTGCTTGGCCTTGACAACCCTGACAGAAAACAACTCGAAACAAAGACAGGAGATTTTTGCGTGATACGGGAGTCAAAACCCCCGGGAGATTATATAATGAATTTTTACCGACCAAAATACGTGTCGTGTATGAAAACGGAGTCCGGAGAGCACACGAGGTGCCCACGAGGTAGGGGGGCGCGCCCTCCACCTTCGTGGAGCCCTCGTGTCCTTCCCGGACTGCTGCTTATTTTTCTAAATATTCCAAAACGGAGAAATATTGCCTTAAAAACTGTTTTGGAGTCGGTTTACTTACTGTACCACATACCTATTCCTTTTCGGAGTCTGAAACATTCCGGAAAGTGTCCCTTATGTATTTCTCCGGGGTTACGGTTTCAATAACATTGGTTTCAACATTTATGGGATTACTTGAGATATAATGTTTGATTCTTTGACCGTTCACCACCTTCGGATTTGTTCCTTCGAAGTTGTTGATTTTTATGGCACCGGAACGGTAGACCTCCTCGATAACGTAAGGAGCTTCCCATTTAGAGAGAAGTTTTCCTGCAAAAAATCTTAAACGAGAGTTGTATAGCAATACATAATCACCTACATCAAACTCACGCTTTTGTATCCTTTAGTCATGCCATCTTTTAACTTTTTCCTTAAACAACTTGGCATTTTCGTAGGATTGGGTTCTCCATTCATCAAGTGAGCTAATATCAAATAAACTCTTCTCACCGGCAAGTTTAAAAATCATAATTAAGTTCTTTAATAGCCCAATAAGCCTTGTGTTCTAGTTCGAGAGGTAAGTGACATGCTTTTCCATAGACCATTTTATACGGAGACATACCCATAGGATTTTTTTATATGCAGTTCTATAGGCCCATAATGCATCATCAAGTTTCTTGGACCAATTCTTTCTAGACCTATTAACAGTCTTTTGCAAAATTAATTTGAGTTCTCTATTACTCAATTCTACTTGACCACTAGACTGAGGGTGATAAGGAGATGCAATTATATGATTAACATCATATTTAGCAAGCATTTTACGGAAAGCACCATGAATAAAATGTGAACCACCATCAGTCATTAAATATCTAGGGACTCCAAATCTTGGAAAAATAACTTCTTTAAGCATTTGAATAGAAGTGTTATGATCAACACTACTAGTTGGAATAGCTTCTACCCACTTAGTAACGTAATCAACAGCAACTAAAATATGTGTATATCCATTAGAGGAAGCAAAGGGTCCCATATAGTTAAAGCCCTAAACATCAAATGGTGTAATAACAAGTGAATAATTCATAGGCATTTCTTGACATCTACTAATATTACCAATTCTTGACATTCATCACAAGACAAGACAAACTTACGGGCATCCTTGAAGAGAGTAGGCCAATAAAAACCAGATTGTAGTACCTTATGTGCAGTTCTATCTCCAGCATGGTGTCCTCCATAAGCTTCGGAGTGACACTTGCGTAGGATCTGTTCCTGTTCATGCTCAGGTACACAACGTCTAATAAAACCATCTACTCCTTCTTTATAAAGATGTGGGTCATCCCAAAAGTAATGCCTCAAATCATAGAAGAACTTTTTCTTTTGCTGGTATGTAAAACTAGGTGGTATAAACTTAGCAACAATGTAATTAGCATAATCAGCATACCATGGAGCAGTATGAGAAGCATTTATGACATTTAGTTGCTCATCAGGAAAGCTATCATCAATAGGTAGTGGGTCATCAAGCACATTTTCTAACCTAGACAAGTTGTCTGCAATGGGGTTCTTAGCTCCTTTTCTATCAACAATATGCAAATCAAATTCTTGTAGCAAGAGAACCCATCTAATAAGTCTAGGTTTAGCATCTTTCTTTTCCATAAGATATTTAATAGCAGCATGATCAGTGTGAATAGTTACTTTACAATCAACAATATAAGGTCTAAACTTATCACAAGCAAATACAACTGCTAATAATTCTTTTTCAGTAGTAGCATAATTTCTTTGAGCATTGTCTAGAGTTTTACTAGCATATTGAATAACATTTAGTTTCTTATCAACTCTTTGTCCTAGAACAACACGTACAGCATAATCACTAGCATCACACGTAATTTCAAAGGGTAAATTCCAATCAGGTGGCTGAACAATAGGTGGAGAGATCAATGCTTTCTTAAGTATTTCAAATGCTTCTACACAATCATCATCAAAGATAAATGGTATATCTTTTTGTAATAAATTAGTCAGAGGCCGCGAGATTTTCGAGAAGTCCTTAATGAACATCCTATAAAAACTGCATGACCAAGGAAACTTCTTATACCTTTGATGTCCTTGGGACATGGCATCTTTTCAATAGCATCAACCTTGGCTTTATCAACTTCAATAACTCTTTCAGAAACTTTATGCCCCAAGACAATACCTTCATTAACCATAAAGTGGCACTTTTCCCAATTCAAGACAAGATTAGTTCCTTCACATCTATGCAAAACTCAATCAAGGTTGCTCAAGCAATCATCAAAAGAAGATCCATAGACGGAAAAGTCGTCCATGAAAACCTCACAAATCTTTTCACAAAAGTCAGAGAATATAGCCATCATGCATCTTTGAAAGGTAGCAGGTGCATTACATAAACCAAAAGGCATACGTCTATAAGCAAAAGTACCAAAAGGGCATGTAGAAGTAGTCTTTGATTGATCTTTGGCTGACACAGGTATTTGAGAGAAACCAGAATAACCATCTAGAAAGCAAAAATGTGTATGTTTGGACAATCTTTCTAGCATTTGATCGATAAAAGGTAAGGGGTAATGATCCTTTTTAGTAGCCTTATTTAATTTGCGGAAATCAATTACCATCCTATAACCTGTAATAATTCTTTGGGGAATCAATTCGTCTTTATCATTAGGAACAACAGTAATACCTCCCTTCTTAGGGACATAATGGACAGGGCTTACCCATTGACTATCAGCAACGGGATAAATTATACCTGCCTCAAGGAGCTTTAGTATCTCCTTTCTTACCACTTCTTTCATTTTAGGATTTAGCCGGCCTTGATGATCACGAACTGGTTTAGCATCTTCTTCCAAATTAATTTTATGTTGACATAGAGTGGGACTAATTCCCTTAAGATCATCAAGAGTATACCCAATAGCAGCGCGGTGCTTCTTCAGAGTTTTCAATAATCTCTCTTCTTCATGCTCTAAAAGGTTAGCACTAATAATAACAGGATATATCTTTTTCTCATCAAGATAAGCATATTTAAGAGTATCAGGTAATGGTTTAAGCTCAAACACGGGATCACCCTTGGGTGGAGGAGGATCCCCTAGGATTTCAACATGTAAATTGTTTTTCAGAATAGGTTCCTGTTTAAAGAATGCTTCATCTAATTCCCTTCTTTCATTCATAAACATATCATTTTCATGGTCTAGCAAGTATTGTTCTAAAGGATCGCTAGGAGGTACGACAATAGAAGCAAGACCAATAATTTCATCCTTACTAGGTAATTCTTCTTCACGGCGTTGTCTACTAAATTTAGAAAAATTAAATTCATGAGTCATATCATCTAAACCGATAGTAACAACATCTCTTTTGCAATCTATGGTAGCATTAACAGTATTTAAGAAGGGTCTACCAAATATAATGGGACAAAAGCTATCTTGTGGGGAACCAAGAACAAGAAAATCAGCAGGATATTTAGTTTTCCCACACAAGACTTCAACATCTCTAACAATTCCCATCGGTGAAATAGTATCTCTATTGGCAAGTTTAATTGTAACATCAATTTCTTCTAACTCAACAGGTGCAATATCATGCATAATTTCTCTATAAAGGCTAATAGGTATTGCACTAGCACTAGTACCCATATCACATAAGCCATGATAACAATGATCTCCTATTTTAACAGAAATAACAGGCATGCCTACCACAGGTCTAGGTTTATCTTTATCACAAGGTTTAGCAATTCTAGCAGTTTCATCACAGAAATAAATAAAATGCCCATCTATATTATCAGACAAGACATCTTTAACAATAGCAATATTAGGTTCAACTTTAACTTGCTCAGGATGTGTATATGTTTTAATATTGCTTTTACGAACTATAGTTGAAGCTTTAGCATGATCCTTTATCCTAATAGGGAAAGGTGGTTTCTCAACATAAGAAGTAGGAACAATAGGATCATTATAAGTGATAATCTTTTCTTCAACTTTAATAGGTGCAGCTACTTTTACTTCTATGGGAGGATGATATTTAAACCACTTCTCCTTGGGGAGATCAACATAGGCAGCAAAAGATTCACAGAAAGAAGCTACTATCTCAGAGTCAAGTCCATATTTAGTGCTAAATTTACGAAAAATATCGGTATCCATAAAAGATTTAACACAATCAAAACAAGGTGTCATACCTGACTCCTTACCATTGTCGAGGTCCCAATCTTTAGAGTTGCGTTTAATTCTTTCCAATAAATCCCATTTGAATTCAATAGTCTTCATCATAAAAGAGCCAGCATAAGAAGTATCAAGCATGGTGCGATTGTTACCAGAAAGCCGAGCATAAAATTTTGAATAATCATTTCTCTCTAGAGCTCATGATTGGGGCATGAATATAACATTGACTTAATCCTCCCCCAAGCTTGAGCGATGCTTTCTCCTTCGCAAGGCCAAAAATTATATATGTAATTGCGATCATGATGAACAAGATGCATAGGATAAAACTTTTGATGAAATTCTAATTTCAATCGTTTGTAATTCCAAGACCTCATATCATCACATAGCCTATACCATGTCTATGCATCTCCCCTCAAAGATAAAGGGACGACCTTCTTCTTAACAACATCTCCGGGTACACCTGCAAGCTTAAATAATCCACAAACTTCATCCACATATATCAGATGTTCATCAGGATGTTTTGTTCCATCTCCTAAAAAAGGATTAGCTAGCAGTTTTTCTGTCATACCCGAAGGAACTTCAAAGCAAGCATTTTCATTTTAATTTTCATTTTCATTAGGTTCAGTAGGTTAAGGAGCAACTCTTTGCTCTACTGGCCGGGGTGAAGATACCCCGAACAAGCCCCTCAGAGGATTACTTTCCATGGTAACAAGTGACGGTAAATTTTAGCACACTACATAAATTTTTCCTTACCAAATTCCACCTACCAAAAGCGCTTCACTCCCCAGCAACGGCACCAGAAAAGAGTCTTGATGACCCACAAGTATAGGGGATCTATCGTAGTCCTTTCGATAAGTAAGAGTGTCGAACCCAACGAGGAGTAGAAGGAAAAGATAAGAGGTTTCCAGCAAGGTATTCTATGCAAGTACTAAAATAAGTGGTAACAGATAGTTTTGTGATAAGATAATTTGTAACGAGCAACAAGTAACAAAAGTAAATAAAGTGCAGCAAGGTGGCCCAATCCTTTTTGTAGCAAAGGACAAGCCTGGACAAACTCTTATATGATGTAAAGCGCTCCCGAGGACACATGGGAATATCGTCAAGCTAGTTTTCATCACGTTCATATGATTCGCGTTCGGTACTTTGATAATTTGGTATGTGGGTGGACCGGTGCTTGGGTACTGCCCTTACTTGGAAAAGCATCCCACTTATGATTAACCTCTATTGCAAGCATCCACAACTACAACAAAAGTATTAAGGTAAACCTAACCATAGCATGAAACATATGGATCCAAATCAGCCCCTTACGAAGCAATGCATAAACTAGAGTTTAAGCTTCTGTCACTCTAGCAACCCATCATCTACTTATTACTTCCCAATTCCTTCCTCTAGGCCCAAATAATGGTGAAGTATCATGTAGTCGACGTTCACATAACACCACTAGAGGAGAGACAATATACATCTCATCAAAATATCGAACGAATACCAAATTCACATGACTACTAATAGCAAGACTTCTCCCATGTCCTCAGGAACAAAAGTAACTACTCACAAAGCATAAACATGTTCATAATCAGAGGGGTATTGATATGCATATAGGATCTGAACATATGATCTTCCACCAATTAAACCAACTAGCATCAACTACAAGGAGTAATTAACACTACTAGCAACCTACTAGCACCAATCCCGGACTTGGAGACAAGAATTGGATACAAGAGATGAACTAGGGTTTTGAGATGAGATGGCGCTTATGAAGATGTTGATGGAGATTGCCCTCTCCCGATGAGAGGAGCGTTGGTGATGACGATGGCGATGATTTCCCCCTCCAGGAGGGAAGTTTCCTTGGCAGAACAGCTCTGCCAGAGCCCTAGATTGGTTCCGCCTCGTGGCGACGGAGTTTCATCCGAGAAGATGGCTTATGATTTTTTCCCATCGAAAGACTCCATATAGCAGAAGATGGTCACCGGAGGGCCACCAGGGGGCCCACGAGGTAGGGGGCGCGCCCCCACCCTCGTGGGCAGGGTGTGGCCCCCCTGGTGAAGTTCTTGCTCTCAGTATTTTTTATATATTTGGAAAACATCTTCCATGAAGTTTCAGGACTTTTGGAGCTGTGCAGAATAGGTCTCTAATATTTGCTCATTTTCCAGCCCAGAATCCCAGGTGCCGGCATTCTCCCTCTTTATGTAAACCTTGTAAAATAAGAGAGAATAGGCATAAGTATTGTGACATAATGTGTAATAACAACCCATAATGCAATAAATATCGATATAAAAGCATGATGCAAAAAGGACGTATCAGCAGCCTCGGGTTCAAGACCGTATAGATATCCCTGGTGCGGCAAAATGGCATATCCCCAGTCAACCAATCCTATCTGAAGTAGCGCTAGGGGCCAGATTCAGCGATTTAAGGAGACTTCATGACGATGTGCTGCGGATAGATAAAGGCCTCATCGCCTCAAAAAATCCAGGATACCCGCTCTACGTGGTTAACGTGCCGCGGGGATTGTCGCACGTCGACACATTCCCTGCGGAGAAGTTCTTCCTTCGATTCGATTACATCTTTGACATGTTTCACTTGAAGAAGCTGGATTTTGCATTTGTCCGCCTTTATGCTTTGCACATGAACTACCTCATCGGGGTTGAGCAGATACCTCATATCTGTGTCGGTTACCCGTACTTCATGCACGAGGGCTTCTTGGGAGTCTGCGCAAAGCACCATGAATACGCGAGGGAATACATCGCCAATTTCATGCTCACCAATAAGGACAAGGAGGCGATTCTCATGCCTTATCATCCCCTGTAAGTCATCCGCGCGGATATCCTTCCTTTGATTTCAACCATTCATTTGCACGGTGGAGGCTAATTAATTTGAGGTGTACTTATTTTGCGCAGCGGCGGGCGCGCCGTCCTCATCATCCTCTACCCCCGATACTCCCACGCTCTTTACTTGGACTCGTCGAAGAACATTAACAAAAAGGATTACACCCACATCAAGTCTGTTCCCAACAGTGCTATGTTTTACTACGGCGCACGGGGTGGAGAGGTCAAGGACAAGAAGAAAAGGGACGGCGGGCCCGCCTTCGGCCATAAGACCGACTTCTGTTGCATCCAGCAACCGAGTGATTCTCTTAATGATGGACTCTATGTCCTAGACCACATGCTGGAGTACAGACGGGCTCACCAGAACCTTCGCATGTCACCTAGATCCGGCGATGCCCATATTCTGCAATGGGTAAAGAACTTAGGAGATATCGAGGATCATCGACTTCAAGTTGAGTTCTATCACATCCAGCGCGAACTTGCCCAAATCATCATGAAGGAGGTCGTCGGAAAAACAAGGATGTTCTACGAAGAAGGACAAATGTCGTGGGAAGACGTCCGAACACGCGTAGCCGCTCAACGTCTCGACCTAAAGCCTTTCACTAAGCTCGGGGACTATCTCCCTGACTTGGATGGATGGCGCGACATGGAGTGATTGTCGATATATGACAATGTGTCCATTTAGTCCATACTATCTGTATGAGAAACTTTGAATTATGCACGATGAAACTTTATTTGTGATGTAATTAAACCGTCCTCCTCAACTAGCGAAGATCACTCTAGTTAGGGCATTTTGGGTATGATGAACTTTGTTATTTATGCTTATGATATGTTGCTTCTATTTTGCCAAGTCTGTCTCTTTCCGTTGCTCAACTATATATGTTGCATATCATCAACTCATGTGACGATGTAGGTGCATAGATCATCGATGGCGAAGAAGTGCTACGCCAGGAGTATACGACGAGTGGCCAGAATGTCAGGCCTAGGTGTACCGGTTTCTGGTTTCCGAGTGACAGGCAGTAGTTAGTTTAGGTTCACGCTAATGCAAGAGAGGGATACGAACTCCTGTACTGCATAGTTTCGCTCTCACTCAAAGTGATATCTCTTCTCGCGTATATCATTGTTCAGATGGATGACGATGTAGTTGCAAGTAATCGAGACTTGTATCACTATTTTCGAGATGATGATGAGAGACCACTTTGTGTTGGATGATGATTATGATGATGACATGATTTGATGAGACTATTTGTATGTATATGCTATGATTACATTTGTATGTATATGATATGCTAAAGATTATTGTATAAAGCCTATTCAAATACAAAACAAATATGCAGAAAAAACAGAAACTAATAAAACTAGCAGTAGCAAGGGGAACAAAGTTGGCAGTAGCGCTCCCTTACTAGTAGCGCTTCCTGCTAAAAAGCGCTGCAGATATTAGCAGCAGCGCTCTGCACTAAAGCGCGCTACTGCTAGCCATGTATAGAAGTAGCGTGGGATGAAAGGCGCTACTGCTACACGTTAGCTGTAGCGCCTTATCAGTAGCGCGTCCTCCCGCGCTACTGATAGGGAAAACACCCGCGCTATTGCTAGGGTTTTCCCTAGGAGTGCAAGGTTAAATTTAACGTTGTCTATTTAGGTCAATCCTCAAAGTTCAAGAGTACTCTAAACGTGAATGCTTCTGTTTCAAAATTTCGAATGAAGCGCCAAAAGAGCATCTACTCGGCCGAAACCACGTGAGACCAATGTTTGGTAGTAGAAGGAAATTACTTTTCTAACTCCGATCCGTGAAACGTACCGGCCCGACGTCCAAAGGTCTAAACCGGGGTAGGTTTGTAGCTTCATCTAGACGCCACGCAACCGCCTCCGAAAAACATTCATACACAATGGCCGCCTAAGCACACATGCGCGCGGCCGAAATCGCTCCCGCCCACTATTTGGGACACCTGGGATTACCATCCTACCCCGACCCGCAGTAGGTCCGAAATTTAAGAGGGGGTAAAGTTTATACTTTCCCCAAATTTCAAACAAGCGCATCCCATCTATTCAAAAAAGCCAAAAACAAGCGCGTCCCAGACCGAAACATGGTTCTCCCTTAGCTCCCCCCGCCCCCCGTCCGATTCCCCATTCGTACTCCGTGGGCGCCAAAACTACCTCTCCACCAGCCGCGAAACCCCGACGTCCTCCGTCCGCCACCCCATCCCACCCATCAACCGTTACCCTCCTCCATCACGCCGGAGCCGATACCCTGACGTCGTCGTCCACCGCAACCTCAACCGCAACGCCCTCCACGGCTAGTAGTTGAAGCCGAGGCCGAGTCGTCCGTACACGAGCCAGTTCAACCACGTCGTCCAGCGCCTCACCGTTGCCGCTCCAACTTTGCTACCGTCCACCGCACCGGAGCTGTTCCTGCTACGCCGTCCTTCGCTGCCTCGGATCTGCTTCCCCTCCGCCGACATACGGCCACGGCAACACAGTCAACAATTTGGCCATGGGTTCGTCCAAGCCTGCACCCTCCTCCAGAACATCGGTTTCCCTGGCAAAAATAAGAAGATCGGCGCGACATGTGGAGGTGACCACACCGGCAACCGAAAATGGTACTCCTCTTCCCTTATTCGTGCAAATCTTATGTGTCTGCTTGCACGGTATTCATTCCACAGAAGACACTAGTAGACCGCTTCTTCTTGATACTAGACGTTCCTAGTTACTCGCGATGCACAAGGTTTCTCCTCATATACTATTTCACCTTAGCTAGAGGTCCGTCGCCCCCTGGATTTCAATTCTTGGTCAGTTGATTCCCAATTAACGGAAGCATTCCCTGGCATAACAGGCGTGTGACGCCCTCGATTCAATCATACACTAATCATACGCGCAAATGTGTACGATCAAGATCAAGGACTCATGGGAAGATATCACAACACAACTCTAGGCACAAATTTAAAATAATACAAGCTTTATATTACAAGCCAGGGGCCTCGAGGGCTCGAATACATAAGCTCGAATACACAAGAGTCAGCGGAAGCAACAATATCTGAGAACAAACATAAGTTAAACAAGTTTTGCCTTAAGAAGGCTAGCACAAAAGCAACAATGATCGAAGAGCCAAGGCCTACTACCTGGGACCTCCTAACTACTCCTGGTCGTCGACGGCCTCCACGTAGTAGTAGGCACCCTTAGTGTAGTAGCAGTCGTCATCGAAGGTGGCGTCTGGATCCTGGGCTCCACCATTTGGTTGCAGCATCCGGGAAGAATGGAAAGAGGTGGAAAAAAGGGGAGCAAAGCAACCGTGAGTACTCATCCAAAGTACTCGCAAGCAAGGATCTACACTACATATGCATCGATATCAATGAAATGGGTTGTATCTGTGGACTGGACTGCAGAATGCCAGAAGAGAAGGAGGAAAGCCTAGCCTATCGAAGACTAGCATCTTCAAGCGTAACACAACATCAGAAGAGATAAGAGTGGCATAAAGTAAAGTAGTAGCAGTGTTATCAACCTCGGCCAGAGATCCTTTCTCGACTCCCTATGAGAAAACAATCCCAGAGCCATACTATCCAGTTATCACCTCAAGTATCCAGTTCTAGTTGTATCGATCGGGATACAACTCCAAGTGTCCGTTATCGTAGGACATGCTATCGATAGATGTTTTCTTCCCTGCAGTGGTGCACCAACTTACCCACCACGCTCGATTAACTCCAGCCGAACACACTTTCCTGGGTCATGCCCGGCCTCGGCCAAATAATACGCCGCAACCCGACCTAGGCTTAATAGAGAGGTCAGCACGCCGGACTAAACCTATGCCCCCAGGGGTCATGGGCCATCGCCCTGAGAACTCCTGCACATTGCGTGGGTGGCCGGTGAGCAAACCTAGCTACCTCCTTAAAAAGGCAGGAGCTTACCAGTCCAACCCGACGCGTGCCGCTCAGTCATAGACGTCTAATAAGCTTCGGCTGATGCATACGACGCAGAACGCCCATACAATGCCCACGTGATGGTTAGTGCTATCAGGCCAGAGGCCCCTCTGATCAAATATCCAAACCGTTAGTGTGTTGGTAGTGCGGTCACGAGCAGAGACTCACGAAAGATGTGACCCCGTCGCCCCGTCTCGAGTACTTGTGGCAAGGGCTAAGAATGCCCAGCCACTCCTTATAAGTATCTCACGGGCACCTTCCAGGTCATCCTGACTCCACATCACTCGCCATTAAGCTCGCGCGGGTACCCCTCAGGGCCGACCCGTCTTTAGTAACATGGTTCAGTGTAAAGTCATAGTAACCATAGTAACTGTGTCTAACACCAAGGGGAACCCTGAGGAACCACCCTCGATGGATTCCACTCGATGTAATAATCAAGGTGAACGTAAGAAGAACCACCCTCGAGGTTCACTCTTGAGGGGTTGCACGACAGAGTCATATCGGAAGTGGTTAAGGAGGAAATCACCCTCGATGACCATGACCGAATAGCTACACTACAGAGATTTCATCAGGAGTGATGTATGAGGTGTCACCCTCGACACTCGATAGTAACTCAGCAGAGTCATACAACTAGGGGGTGATGTGCGGTGTCGGGGCCTGGACGTTGATCACGTTGATCGAGTCATCGAACATAAAGCGGGGCAATAAGGACAAGGTGGGGGTCACTGATGTATCACTAACCAACCTATACTAAGCAGTTTAGGATAAGCAGGTAAGGTAACAATGAGCAGATTACAAAAGCAGGCTATGCATCCGAATAGGAGAAAACAATAACAGTAGCAAAATCTAATGCAAGCATGAGAGAATGGAATGGGCGATATCGGGATGATCAAGGGGGGGGGGGCTTGCCTGGAAGCTTTGCTAAAAAGGAAGAAGTGTCATCGTTGACGTAGTCGATCGCAGGGGCGGCATCGGTCTCGGGGTCTACCGGAGAGAAGAGAGGGAAGAAACAATAAATATAAAGCAAACGTAGCATCACAAAGCATAATATGGCAATATGTTGTGCCGGGTGTGACCTAACATAAGGCTACACGATTTAGGTGAAGGGGGGAATCAACCGGGAATGTTTTCCCGGTTCCGGACCTGTGTCAAACAGATGACCGGAGGGAGAATGTTCCATGTTCAGCTAGTTAGAGGCACCTCACAGGTAAACGGTCCGCGTGTTCGGATTCGTCTCATCGTTCTGAGCAACTTTCATGTAGAAAACATTTTCATCCGAGTTACGGTTTAATTTCTATGCAATTTCAAAGTTTTATTAAAATTCTGAAATTAATACGAATTCAAAAATAAAGATTAAATTGCTACATGCACACACAAAGTGTACACAGCAAAGCAGCATAGAAGCTGACAATGAGCCCCGTTGACTGCCTAGTCAGCAGTCAACGTTGACCCGTTGACTGGTCAACCAGTGATTAATTTCGGTGGGTCCTGCGTGTCGTTGTCTATGGTTAACTAGACTTTAGTTAAATTAGATTAGCTAATAGTGGGGGCCACTGTGATTGGCTAGTAGTTAAACTAATTAGTAATTAGCCCCAAAGATAAAATGCACGGCTGGCCGGCGGCGGCTGTGCGTACACACGTACACCACACGGGCTTGGACATTGCCACGGCCATGGCCACTAGCAGCAACTAGCATCGGGTGGAACAACAACAAGCAGCGGCAGTAGTGGGCGGCTTCAGCACAGAGCAGCAGCCGACTGCGAGCAGCACACACATGCGGGCAACAGCGAGCGGGGACAGCAGCCGCGGGCGGCGTTGTGCGCGGCCGGAGCTGACGCACGCAGGGACAGGGCGACCAGGGGGCGCGCGGGAACACGCACGGGGGCGAGGCCAAGCATAGACGGGCGGGCGTGGAGGCGTGCGGGCACGTGCGAGGGCCCGATTAGGGGCACGAACGGGCCAACTCCGGCCATGGCGACTGGTTCTCGTGGGGCGATGCAGACGGCGACAAATCGAAGGGGAAAAGCAGGGGAATTGGGAGAGGAGCTCATTGCGAGCCCAATGGCGAGGCCGGGGAGGCCGAGGACGGAGTGAAGGCGACGAATTCGTCGATGGCGTCGCGGTGGCCGGAGGTTGAAGATGACATCGATGTCGACGACAGAGAGCTCCCAGGCTCGAGCCGAAGGGAGGGGCCGATGTGGAAGATGACGGCGGTCCTCCTAGGTGTCTAACTATGGCGAGGGTTGGCCAGTGGTCTTTGCAACGACGAGCCGGCGGCGACGATGGCGTTCGGTTGAGGTCGGACGCGGGCGGGGAGGAGACCAACGACGCAGGGGGTAGGGGGAGAAGTGGGCGGCATTTGGGCGAGCGGGGAGGGCTCGACGCAGCTACATAGGGCAAGGGAGCCGGGGATGCTCGACGCGTGTGGCACCAGCCATGGAGATGGCGCCACGGCTGCCCTGGCTGCTCCTGTAGCTGGTAGGAGAGTATTGGGGTGGGTTGGGCCAAAACTATTACCTTAAGGCCCAGAGGCATAGTGATAGGTTTTCCTTTTTTAATTTACTTTACTGTTTTGTCTTTGCTCCTGTTTTGCATTATTTTGGGCTACTAAATGATTTTTGTAAAATATAAAACTTGTAACATAATTACTTGGCAATATATTGAGTTGGCTCAAAAAGGTTGAGGCTGGTTGGAATCCATTTAAATTTCGTTTAAATTGAAAAGGGTTAAATGTTGCTGTTTTGACACTGTTTTAACAAGGTTAGGGGCAATTTAATACTTCAAATAATATTGGTTTCTACATGACAATTACTTAGTAATTATTTTCAACCTAACCAATTTTTTGTATGTTTAAAGAAACAATAAATTTGACTTGAGAATTTAATTGGAAATTTGACTTCAGAGTTGATCAAGTGATAGCTAGCTCAGTAAAGCATGGTTACATGGCATCATTAGGGTGAGGTTACCGCGGCATGACATTGGGGGTGTTACAAATCTCCTCCACTACAAGAAATCTCGTCCCGAGATTTAAGAGGTGGAGTAAGGGAAAAGATTTGGTTACGAAATTCTAACGGATCTTCTTGTTCTTGTTGATCTCATTGAAGAGGTCGATCCATTTCATTAATGTCTTCATTTCTCTACTTTAGGTCATCTTGATGAAGTCGTCATCCTTTCTTCAGGAAGTCCATCGTACTTACGAAAAGGATAAGGGGTAGTTTCGAAGGAACATACCTCTACAAGGTTGCCTATCTGGTAGATAACACCAAGGAAGGTGGCGGAAAGTAACTCTCGAATTGAAAGTTAAGAAAATGCCAAGATCAAAGTAGGAAGGTTACAGGAGAAGTTTCGAACGGGCAGGCAATCGCTCGATGCCTAATTAGAAGGTGAAAGGGGTTCAGAGCAACGAAATAAATATTCCGTTTGATACCAGAGTAGATCATCTCTAGGAAGGTGGCTTGTGAATTACATACGAAGCTAGTTTGAGGAATAACCTTGGCAACAAGGGTGTACAGGAGAGTCAGGTTTTGATCCTGTGGAACTATGGGTTATGGGCCCACCATGTGGGTTAAAAGTAGGAAGGGCGCATACATCTTGCACGGTCATGATAGCATGGCATGTCAGAGGATAGACTGTGAGTTATGTTGGCAACAACATTGGTACCAAGGGCGAGGGATGAAGAGAACCATTTTCCTGCTCGTTGAACGAGGCGGACCAATAGGCGAGGTTCTTGTCCATCGATGGCTACCAGAATGTCATCAACTGTAGTAACAAGGTCTTACTACAGAGTTGTACATCGAGGTGCTTATTTAAGCAGGGATTTATCTCTGCTCAGCCAAGTTAGATTACAAGAAAGGTTAAAAAAACAATGGGAAGGAAAATGTGATTATTATGATAATCAGACCAATGGAAACGAAAGGTGTTTATACCCAAGTATTAGAGTATAACTTTCCAAGGAAAGGCCGAGCATGATATACATGATAGGGCTCCAAGTATGAAACCATTTAGACAAATGGGCAAGGAATTTATGAGGTTTACCCATACAACGGTGTTTGGATAATTGATCAAGAAACAGTTAGCATTGCGCTTCCAATGTTCTTGTTGATGTTAGGTATCACAGTCATGCTTTTGGATAGGATTGACATGGTCATCAGGGAAAGGTCGGACCTTGGGAACACAAGGATCCATCGGGAATTTTTAGAACATCTCATGCAATTTTATCAGGGAAAGATGAGGAGGTGGTCGATGGGTTCAGCAGCAATCCATCAACATGTCAATAAGGAAGTATTTCCAAAATTTATATGAACAAGTTTTTTTTGGGGGGGGAGACAAGAATGTTCTCAATGATAACACAAATCATCAAGGGGCAAGGATGGTATTTATCATCATGAATTCGATTGATATCCTGGAACAACTCAGAATGTTTATGACGATCATGACGCATTTGTCGAGAGATTTCTTGAAGATGTAATAGATCGGCAATGCCATCAGGTCAAAGGAATGATGAAGCAAAAGTTTATTGGAACCAGGGGTACGACACAAACTCGAAATCAAGCTTGCCGTTCAAGGCAAAATGATATGACAAGGATGATCGACGTAATATTAGCTCATCATCGAAAACTGTGCTTTGGAAAGAAGGACTAGATAGCACAATCAAAATTAGTATTAAACTTCCCAACCATAAAGTACTAGCAGTATTGCATAACAATGTGGATTCGATTCACTATTCGATGTTCTTGAGTGACTAATAATTTAGAACTCGGGGAAATCTGAAATCAGTGAGAAGCAATACTAGATGAACACTCATAGGAAGCAACATAATTCATTGATATTCTCGAGATACCCGAGGGTAATACTCGAAGGAACATCAAAATACAGGTTGAGGTTATGTATTGATCTCCAGAAGACAAGAACTTTAACTTGTCTGAGGGATGGGATCAAAGAAGAAAAATATGGTCGAAACCACGATTGCAAAAGACCAAGTCACATATACGAGATCAATATATACCATGGGGACAATCATTGTTACGAGAAGCTGCCAAGATAAGATCTACATCGTTTCCATGGGCATGAACACAAAGTTCAAGGTTGACTCCTACTTCTCCAATTCATAACCTTTCATTCACTTATCGCGTTCAATGAAGTTGTAGTGTTGAAATTTTATCTAGCAAAGTGTCAGAAGAGTATGACTCGTGAAAACTCTTGGGTTCACACGGATTAGGAAGGCATAGGTTGAACCCATAGGGGCATATTAGGTACATATACCGCGAATTTCAAGAATAATTGATGCAAGTTCGAAGGTAGAGTATGGCTGACAAAAGTAGAGGATACAAATTTACCAAAGGCATTATGTATCAGGGGAAGAGCTCACAAGGTTAGTGGATATGAAGGACACTTTCGGATAATAATCTACCAAAGGATCTGATGGTCCACAAGGATCTGATGTGAGTAACGATACTCAACGAGAAGAAGGAAGAATGCAAAGGCATCAAATTATAGAAATTTTAGGATAATTTCAAAGCTTAAATGCAAAGGAATTACGATATCCAGATCGGTGTATCAGAATCAGATGCTATGATTAGGTATGAGTATGTTGAATAGGATTAGATGGGAAATCAATCAAGGTTTGATTTGCCGAGAACCAGCTCATGTCCGGAATGACGTCTAAGTGGGAAGAACAATTTCCAGGGAACAACTGATGATTGCGTGCATTCACACACATGTTGAATCGACAGGATAAGGACGACAATCACAAAGGACTTTAATGAATATTGCTAGAGATATGGGATTATTCAAAATGCAAGCAGGTAAGGAAGAACAAGAGCAATAGGCTACTAAGGATTTTTAGAAGATCGAATAGTATTTCAAAGAATTTTGTGAAACACAAGAATAACTAGGGATGAGCGAATACTCGATAAGTGCGAGGAATTATCCGTTGGGGTATTCATGTGGTAAAGAACTGCAAGGCAGTAAGCTCAAAAGATTCTCGAGGCAACAACTGTCGGATTTCGGGTTCCGGCAGACCCTTGAGGTTCGAACACTGGGGTGCGCGCGGAGATTTCGCCTCCTACCTACCTGCACCCCTCCGCCATGCTAGGATCTAAACTCAGAGAAGAACAACACAAGAGACACAGGGTTTATACTGGTTCGGGCCACCGTTGTGGTGTAATACCCTACTCTAGTGTGTGGTGTGTGGATTGCCTCTTGGGCTGATGACGATGAACAATACAAGGAAGAACAGCCTCGCGAGGGTCTGTTCTTGGCTGAGGTGACGAACTGCTGGGAGGAGTTCAGTCACCTTTCTCTCTCTCTCTCTGCTTTCCTCCGACCGACCGACCGACCGACCCCCTTGCTGTGTGGGTGGCTGGTCCTATTTATAGAGGCCCTGGTCCTCTTCCCAAATATTGAGCGGGAAGGGAGCCAACAATGGCGGGCTAATTTGAAGGGGGACAGCAAGTATCAGCTATCCTGACAAAAGTAGTCTTCGTCTGCACAAAGCTCTGGTGATGACGCCGTCTTGGGCTCCACGGTGACCTCTGTCTCGTAGTCCTCCTGGTCTTGGTCTCGTTGCACCGAAATGGCAACCTTTTCCTGATGCCTCGGTACTCCGCGGCTGCGCTTGCCTCCTTTGCACCAAAGAGGAAAGGAGGACGCTGCGCGGGCTGGCACCCACCTGGCGCCCTGAGTTGTCATGGCTTGCGTCATGGGCACCTCGTGAGGTACCCTGCCTTGATCTCTCCGCCTCCTCGTGAGCCAGCCTGACGAGGCCATGCCTGAGGAAGCTTCGCATCGTCCGCCCCGCGAGGCTTGGCCCCTCGCGAGGGTCTTGGGTTTGTGTTGGTGAAGATGGGCCGTGCTGAGCCCCCCTTTGAGCCACGCCGCAGGCCGCAGGCAGGCAAGTCTGGGGACCCCCGTTCCCAAAACGCCGACAGTAGCCCCCGGGCCCAAGGCGCGCCCGGACTTGGCCGTGCAGGGAGGCGGAAGGGCAAGAGCGAAGCGCCGCGGGCCCTAACAGCCTGCGGCCTTGGGCGCCGCGTGGCGGTTGACTGGACGTGGGCGCCTCAGCAACCGCGCGAGTTGATAAAGGAGTGGCATCCACCTAGGCCCTGCTTCTCGCTTTCTCCGGTTGCTGCTCAGATCCCCTTTCTTGCGCCTCTCCTTCCTTCCTCCGAGATTTTTAGATCTGCTCTGGCCGCGTGGCCTAGGGAGCCATGGTGCCTCGTCAGCCCCCGGCCACAGCTTGGTACTCGTCTGCCATGGACCCGCCGAACGTGTCGGAGGCGGGCCTTGCCCGGTTGCGCCGGATGGCGACAGCGTGGGGCATCGACGGGGAGAAGGTGTTCAAGGCCGGCTCCGCCACCCCTGAGGGTCAAAGGAGCACCTTCTATCCGCTCTTCGTAAGTGCCATTGTTGCTGGCCTGGTGCCTCCCTTCTCCGAGTTCTTCCTCTCTGTCCTCCGCCATTACAAGCTACAGGCTCTGCATCTCCATCCCAACTTTATCCTCCTCCTGGCAATCTTTGCTTATTATTGCGAAGCACATGTTGGGGTGCAGCCCTCAGTGGCCTTGCTGCGCCACTACTTCTACCTCCGGACCTCTCGTGGGACCGCTTCCGCGTGCACGAGCTTTGTCACGTCCGGCGGCGCCATTGCCATCTCGAACTCTGGGAAGAGCATTGAGGGCTTCAGGAGCAAGTGGATCTTGGTGGATGCTGGGCGCATCCACCCTCGGCTGATCCTGCCCACGGAGTAGCCCACGAGCTCCAGCGACTGGGGTCGAGCGGAGCTCGCGGATCCCCGTGCGAAGATGGTGTTGGAGAAGATGGACGCGGATCTAAGGCCGACCGACATGGCGGCGGCGAAGCTGACCGGCGCGTCGCTGCTGAGGGAGTTCCTGGAGCACCGGCTGGCTCCGCTTCGGCAGTACTCGCTGATGGGTTTCGTAGTAATTTCAAAAAATTTCCTACGCACACGCAAGATCATGGTGATGCATAGCAACGAGAGGGGGAGAGTGTGATCTATGTACCCTTGTAGATCGACAACGGAAGCGTTAACTTGGTTGATGTAGTCGTACGTCTCCACGGCCCGACCGATCAAGCACCGAAACTACGGCACCTCCGAGTTCTAGCACACGTTCAGCTCGATGACGATCCCCGGACTCCGATTCAGCAAAGTGTCGGGGAAGAGTTCCGTCAGCACGACGGCATGGTGACGATCTTGATGTACTACTGTCGCAGGGCTTCGCCTAAGCACCGCTACAATATTATCGAGGACTATGGTGGAAGGGGGCACCGCACACGGCTAAGAATATGATCACGTGGATCAACTTGTGTCTCTAGGGGGTGCCCCTGCCTCCGTATATAAAGGTTCAAGGGAGGGGGCCGGCCGGCCAGGAGAGGCGCGCCAGGAGGAGTCCTACTCCCTCTGGGAGTAGGACTCCCCCCCTTTCCTAGTTGGAATAGGATTCGTGAGGTGGGAAAAGAGAGAGAGAGAAGGAGGGTGGCGCCGCCCCCCTCTCTCCTTGTCCTATTCGGACTAGGGGTGGAGCGGCGCGCGGCCCAGCCCTGGCTGCCTCTTCTCTTCTTCCACTAAGGCCCACTAAGGCCCATATACCTCCCGAGGGGTTCCGGTAACCTCCCGGTACTCCGGTAAAATCCCGATTTCACCCGGAACACTTCCGATATCCAAACATAGGCTTCCAATATATCAATCTTTATGTCTCGACCATTTCGAGACTCCTCGTCATGTCCGTGATCACATCCGGGACTCGGAACAACCTTCGGTACATCAAAATGCATAAACTCATAATATAACTGTCATCGTAACCTTAAGCGTGCGGACCCTACGGGTTCGAGAACAATGTAGACATGACCGAGACACGTCTCCGGTCAATAACCAATAGCGGAACCTGGATGCTCATATTGGCTCCTACATATTCTACGAAGATCTTTTATCGGTCAGACCGCATAACAACATACGTTGTTCCCTTTGTCATCGGTATGTTACTTGCCCGAGATTCGATCGTCGGTATCCCATACCTAGTTCAATCTCGTTACCGGCAAGTCTCTTTACTTGTTCTGTAATACATCATCCCGCAACTAACTCATTAGTTGCAATGCTTGCAAGGCTTAAGTGATGTGCATTACCGAGAGGGCCCAGAGATACCTCTCCGACAATCGGAGTGACAAATCCTAATCTCGAAATACGCCAACCCAACATGTACCTTTGGAGACACCTGTAGAGCTCCTTTATAATCACCCAGTTACGTTGTGACGTTTGGTAGCACACAAAGTGTTCCTCTGGCAAACGGGAGTTGCATAATCTCATAGTCATAGGAACATGTATAAGTCATGAAGAAAGCAATAGCAACATACTAAACGATCGGGTGCTAAGCTAATGGAATGGGTCATGTTAATCAGATCATTCAACTAATGATGTGATCCTGTTAATCAAATGACAACTCTTTGTCCATGGTTTAGGAAACATAACCATCTTTGATTGACAAGCTAGTCTAGTAGAGGCATACTAGTGACACTATGTTTGTCTATGTATTCACACATGTATTATGTTTTCGGTTTAATACAATTCTAGCATGAATAATAAACTTTTATCATGATATATAAGGAAATAAATAATAACTTTATTATTGCCTCTAGGGCATATTTCCTTCACTCGCTTCCAATGTGGAGGCCCCGTCCGAACTCCGCGGCCTTGGCCGACGGAGACCTGGCTGCGGTTCTCCAATCTCTGGTCGGGGGCAATGTGGCGAGGCTGGAGGGCGTTCCTACGCCCTTGTTCCTCCGCAACGACTGGGAGCGGGTGGTGAAGTCCATGCCCATCTTCAACGGGGATGGGCCAGTGCCCCTGGGAGCTCCCGAGGAACCGGTGGACGTGCCCTCCGGCGACTCTAGCGAAGAAGAAGAGGGAGGGGAGCGCGGAAGAGGGCCTGACTCCGAGGCGACTGACGGAGAGTCGAGGGCTCCCCTCCCCTGGTGCAGGTCCCGCATTCTCCGCCTCTCTCCGAATGATGACGACGAGGATGACGACGAAGACAACGACGAGCAGGACGGCGGGGGCTCGCCCCTGATCCCGAAGAAGGATAGGACCGGGCTGATCTCCCGCGGGTCTCCCCCGGCCCCGGGGCGAACCGCAGACGCACCTTCTGCCTCCAAGCTTCCCGAAGTTGACCCTTCCAGCCGGCTTTCGGGCTTCAAATTTTACCGGAGGCCGCTTGAGCTCGCTGGCGACGTCCCGTAAGCATTCGATTCTTGTCTTTGTCTCTTGCTCTTCTTCTGAGGCTTGACGTCCGCATCTTTGGATAGGTTGGCGCCCGCAGCAAAGAAGCCGAAGGGGGCTCCCGAGGTTCCATCCGTGGCGGTGCTTCTGCCCGTGAAGGAAGGTGACCGCGACACACAGGCTTCTCCTGCCCGGTCGTCCTCGCGAGGTTTGGCTGAGCCGGCTGGGGCGAGCTCAGCCCCCATGGCTCAAGCGGCTCCCGAGGTGCTCTTGCTTGCCGCCGCCACTACAGCTGCCGGGGCACGGCAGACTCCGCCTCAGGATGCTGCGGCTGCGCTGCCGCCTTCTCCTCCTACTCCACCGGCCGCTGTCTCTTTGACTCCTTCTGCCGTTCTGGATCGTGCTGTTGCTGAGCTGGACCGACTGCGGCAGGATCTTCTTGGCGCCGACCCCCACTTGGTGGCCGGGCGTTTGGAGCTGGCTTCTGGATGGGTTTGCTCCGACGCCTCGATTCGGGCGACGCTGGTCCAGGCCTCGACGGCATGCGATGAGGAGAAGCAGGCCGTCCTGGAGGCGAAGGCTGCCCGTGATGCAGCCTTGGGGGAGGTGGTCGACGTCCACGGTCGCTGCAAGGCGCTGGAGCACGAGCTGCAAGGCCTGCGGGATCGGCTCGCGAAAGAGGTCCGCCTTCGCCAGGAGCAGGAAGAAGGCGTGAAGGCTCGTGAGGCAGCCGTCGAGGGCCAGGAGGCCAAGCTCAGGAAGCGTCGCGACCGCCTAGGCGCGCTGGAGCAGGAGTTGGGGGCGAGGAAGGCCGAGCTGGATGGCAAGGCCCTGGTTCTTGCCGAGGACCGCGCGGCCTTCACGGAGTTGGAGGCGAAGGCTCGCTCCTCGCTGAGGACGCTTTATGACAGCGGCCTGGAGAGCCCGCTGGCCGCCAAGGACAGCCCCGCCAAGCTGCTTCCCTTCCTGGTTCATGCTCTTGAAGATGTCTCCCTTGGCCTTGGCCCCACGGCCGAGACCGAGGCACGTGTCCTGTCTTCTGCAGCACTGACGCGGGTCCTCACCCACATCTACCTTCGCGATCCCGGTGTCGACCTCGACAGCCTGCTGGAGCCAGTGAGCGGTGAGCGTGCCGCTGCCGCTGCCGAGGCCGTGAAGGGTCGTGCGGAGGCTCTGCTGGGGAAGTTCCGGGCCTTCAGCACCAAGCCGGAGCAAGGCGCTGCCGACCCTGCTGCTCCGTGAGGCGAACCCGCTCCGCGCTGCTCCCCCGCTGCCAAGTGACTCCGTCGTGGCTCCTGTCCTGCTTTTAATTCCTGCACGCGTATCATGCCTCGGGGAGGCGTTTAAACTTGCGTTTGGCATTGAAATAACAGTGTGGACTATAATATTTGCTTTTGAATTCCTTGAAATTAGCGCTTTTCCTTCCTACTTGCTTACGTTCTACGCCGGCAGAGCCCGGCCCCGCGCGTACCTCACCCAGCAATAGTCCCGACCGGAAACCAGGACGGGACCAAGGAGTGAGGGGCTACGTGACAAGTTAGGCTCCTGAGTCGCGATGCTCAGGAGTCCCCCTTGGCGCACGAATAGCAAGTAGGGAGGTGTGATGCGGGTGGATCCACCGTTCTACGTCTGCAGAGCCCGGCCACGCGCGTGCCTCACCCAGCGATGGTCCCGACCGGAAACCAGGACAGGGCCACGGAGTGAGGGGCTACGTGACCAGTTAGGCTCCTGAGTCGCGATGCTCAGGAGTCCCCCTTGACGCTCAAACGGCCTTCGTACCTTGGCTCCGCTCGGGGAGAGACGTGCGACGAACCAGGCCCGGGGGGGACCTGGCCGGGAGGCGCGCGTCTGGGTGTGACCCAGGCACAACCCCCGTGCCCAGCCCCCTCGCGCGGCACTCCCGAGGGGAGGCGTTACGATGAGGCTAGACACTGAGCTCTGGGCTCCCTGAGGTTGATGCGGCCCGGGGGCCACCCTTAGTTGTTTATCACCAGCGCGGAGCATAGTGCTACCGTATGTGTACGGGCATAGCCGCTCCTCGGCAGTGTCGTCAGCCAGCGCGGAGCATGGTGCTTCCACTGGTACGTGGGAGGGGGCCCCCCTCCCTGAGGAGACCCCGGGGTGTGTACAGCCCCGCCCTGACACGTGGCAGGCACGGTAGGGCCTGGCGAGGTGTATCTGGGCACCCGTGAGCCAGCGCGGGACTCACGGGGCCCTACCTCTAGGCGGGTTGCGCCTGGCACTGGGCCTTATCTTGTGATGTGTCCCTGGAAATTTGGTTAGATGTCGGCACTCTACGTCCTCGGGTCCCGGCCCTCGAGCTGGTCTCAGCCGTCGCTGGTATGCCAGGTCGCGATGCCATGGACAAGGCCAGAGGGTGAGGGCTGGAGAGCCAGTAAGAGCCCTGAGTCGCGATGCTCAGGTGCCCCCCCTTTAACGTGCAAGTGATCGGCATGGATGAGAAGAGGTGCCGTGGACCGGCGTCAAATAATCAAGCATGGTGGGTCTAATGCATGATCGGAAATAAACACAAATGGGATACAGGCCACTGGGCCTGGCCTGAGCGGCTTGGGGATCATGCAGCCTGAGGGGCGCCCCCAACAAGGTAAGCTAACAACATGGAATAAAGGGATACACGCCGCAGGGACGGACCCACGCGGCCTGGGAATAATGCAGCCCTGGGGGTGCTCCCAGCTGGAAGTAAAACTCGAAAGATGTCACCTGATGATGTTGAGGACAAAGGGGTGTTGGTGTAGCAGGCTCGGGCGGCTGCGGGAGCCGATCCTCACGAGCCCCCAGGCCCAGGGGCGTCGGGAGGCTCCAGAGGCGCTGGCGGCTCCTCGCGGGTCATCTCCATCTCTGCCAGGGCTGCGGAACGCCTGGCCTCTCGTGCCTCCGTGATGCTCCTCATGAGGCGCTGGTACGTGTCAGCCGCGTTCGGCAAGCCGTAAGGCATGCGAACGTAGCTGTGGGGTGGACCTCCGTAGCGCCCCACTCGCGAGGGCCAGAGGCGCTCCAGAGAGACGACTCGGTTGAGCCCTGGTATGTCGATGCAGACGCGCAGCCCACCATCCTCGCCTAGATGGGGGGCCACTGCTGGTAGGCGGCGGGCGCCTCTCATGACTCTTGACTCCTGTAGCTCCTGAATGGCCTTGCCGACGAACTCCTGTGGGTCTGGATCTCCTTGCCTTGCTCCTTCTTGAGGGAAACGTGCTTCAAAACACGCCTCCATGTGGTGCCCAAGCGCCTCCCTCGTGACCCTAGCTAGGTCGGTGGCCCTCCAGGGGAGAGTCCCCGAGCCCTGCCTGGGGAGGGCGCCAGGCGCGCTTTCCTATGCGATGGAAGGAGGTTCCCCCTGGGCAGGCGCGGGCCCTGAGGGGCCGGGCCGGACGATGTCTTCTTCTTCTTGGGGGCGGTCTCGGGAAGCCTCCTGCTTCCGCGATCCGGGTCTTCCAGTGATGCGGCCTGAAAGGCTCGTTCCAGGGAACACACCGCGTCCTTCTCTTCACAGGGCACCGTGATGACTCCGCCACTTCCTGGCATCTTGAGGACGTTGTAGCCGTGGTGAGTTACGGCCATGAACTTGGCCAGCGCTGGGTAGCCAAGGATGGCGTTGTACGGCAGGCGAATGTGAGCGACGTCGAAGTCGATGAGCTTGGTGCGGTAGTTGTCGCGTGCCCCAAAGGTGACAGGGAGGCGGACCTGCCCAATCGGGACCGTGGAGCCGTCAGTGATACCGAAGAAGGGCTTGGTTGGCTGAAGCTGGCTGTAGGGCACTTGGAGGTTGTTGAACGTCTCCACGGATAGGACGTTGAGCCCTGCCCCGCCATCGATGAGGGTCTTGGTGACCACCACGTTGCTGATGATCGGGGAACAAAGCATCGGGAGGACTCCAGCTGTTGCCGCACACTTGAGCTGATCTGCTGAGCTGAACGTGATGGCGCACGCCGACCACCTGAGAGGGCGTGTGGCTTCGAGTCCGGGGAGTACTGCGTTCACTTCGCGGGCGAACTGCTTGAAGCTGCGCTGAGAGGCTGGGGCTTGTGCTCCGCCCAAGATGCAGGCGATCGCGCGCGGCTCCTGAAAGCCCCCAGCCTCCTCGTCCTGATGGCAGTCATCGTTTCTCCTTGGCTGCGGCGGCAGCGGTGGGAGGCCTGCGTTGCCTAGCGGGCGATCCTCGCGAGGCTGATCCCTCCAGTCTCCCTCGCGAGGCTGACCCCTCCATCCTCTCTCGCGAGGCGGGTCTTGCCAGCGATCCTCGCGAGGTTGGTCGTGCCACCCTTGGCGCGGCCCACGGTCTTCCCAGCGTCCTGCGTTTCTTCCTCCTCCTCGACCGTAGCCCCGGTCACCGCGGTCGGGGCGACGGCCGATCCTTCCTTCACGCACGGCTTGGAGTTCTTGGCATTTGTTGGTGTTGTGGGTGTGGAGGTCGTGGTACACGCAGTACCGGCTGCCCTTGGGAGGTTCGGGCTGATCTCTGCCCCACTTGGTGTCTGGTTCTGCCGCGAGCACTGCAGCCCCCTTGCGCTTCACATCCTTGGCCTTGAGCCTCTTCTCTTCTGGGTCTACGGCAGGCAGCTCGAGGAGGGAGAGACGCCCCTCCTCAGCCCTGGCGCACTTGTTTGCCAAGTTGAACAGCTCCAAGGAAGTGCACAGGTCTTCATGCATCGCCAGCTCCTCCTTCATCTTGACGTCGCGCACGCCGTCGGAGAAAGCTGAGATGATGGCCTCCTCAGTCACCTTGGGGATCTTGAGGGGTGTGTTGTTGAAGCGCTGGATGTACTTCTGCAGGGTCTCCCCGGGTTGTTGCTTGATGCGGCGCATGTCGCTCACGGCGGGTGGCCGGTCGCGAGTGCCTTGGAAGTTGGCGATGAAGCGGGTGCGCATCTCTTCCCAGGAGGAGATTGTGCCTGGAGCCAGGTTCAGGAGCCAGGTGCGGGCCCCGTCCTTGAGCGCCATGGGAAACCAGTTCGCCATGACCTTCTTGTCTCCGTTGGCAGCTTCGATGCCCAGCTCGTAGAGCTGGAGGAACTCCGCAGGGTCGGCCGTGCCGTCGTAGCGAGGAGGCAAGTCTGGTTTGAACTTGCCGGGCCACGCGACGCTGCATAGTTCGGTGGTGTAGGCGCGGCAGCCTGCTGTGGCCACGGGAGGCCTTAGGTGACGGAGAGCCTGGTCTTGCATGTCCCCACGCGCTGGAGCAGGGGGATGGTCACGACGTGCTGTAGCAGGGAGCGCCCGGGCAGCTTCTGGCGGGCAAGGGACTTCTTCGCAGCTCTGTTCTTGCTGCGCTGGCACCTGATGGAGCGGGTTCCGCCCAGGGGCCATGCGCCTTGGAGCCATGGTGTCTTCTTGAGGAGGAGGCGGCCGGGGCGCCGCCGGAGCCTCTTCGCCCACGCGGGGCGGGGTGCGGTGCAGCGGAACGGATGGCGCAGAAGAGCCCCCTGCAGCGCGGACGAGCTCGGCGACGTGGTCGAGCCATTCTTCATAGACGTCGTCGACGGGACGGTAGCGCAGGAGCTCGTTTGCCGCGATGAGTGCAGCCCGAGCCTCCATGGGCGCGCGGAGCGCGCGGGACGAAGATCCAGCTGGGGCGAGCGAGGGGGTTGCGGTGCGGCCGTCTTGCCGCACGGACGGATGCTGGGATGATGCTTGCCGCTCGTCCCCTGCCAGGCCGGTGGCGGCGTTGACGGCAGCTGACGGGGAACGGCGTGGATGCCCGCCGACAGGGGCCGTCTGGGCGACGCGGGAAGCGAGTGCGGCCCGGCGCTCGGCGCGGGCCCGACGAGCGTCAGACATGGGTGTGACGGTCGGAGGAGAACGGGGCGGTGGAAGATGAATTCCGGCGCACCCCTACCTGGCGCGCCAAATGTCGGATTTCGGGTTCCGGCAGACCCTTGAGGTTCAAACACTGGGGTGCGCGCGGAGATTTCGCCTCCTACCTACCTACACCCCTCCGCCATGCTAGGATCTAAACTCAGGGAAGAACAACACAAGAGACACAAGGTTTATACTGGTTCGGGCCACCGTTGTGGTGTAATACCCTACTCCAGTGTGTGGTGTGTGGATTGGCTCTTGGACTGATGACGATGAACAATACAAGGAAGAACAGCCTCGTGAGGGTCTGTTCTTGGCTGAGGCGATGAACTGCCGGGAGGAGTTCAGTCACCTTTCTCTCTCTTTCTCTGCTTTCCTCCGACCGACCGACCGACCGACCCCCTTGTTGTGTGGGTGGCTGGTCCTATTTATAGAGGCCCTGGTCCTCTTCCCAAATATTGAGCGGGAAGGGAGCCAACAATGGCGGGCTAATTTGAAGGGGGACAACAAGTATCAGCTATCCTGACAAAAGTAGTCTTCGCCTGCGCAAAGCTCTGGTGATGACGCCGTCTTGGGCTCCACGGTGACCTCCGTCTCGTAGTCCTCCTGGTCTTGGTCTCGTTGCACCGAAATGGCAACCTTTGCCTGATGCCTCGGTACTCCGCGGCTGCGCTTGCCCCCTTTGCACCAAAGAGGAAAGGAGGACGCTGCGCGGGCTGGCACCCGCCTGGCGCCCTGAGTTGTCATGGCTTGCGTCATGGGCATCTTGTGAGGTACCCCGCCTTGATCTCTCCGCCTCCTCGTGAGCCAGCCTGACGAGGCCGTGCCTGAGGAAGCTTCGCGTCGTCCGCCCCGCGAGGCTTGGCCCCTCGCGAGGGTCTTGGGTTTGTGTTGGTGAAGATGGGCCGTGCTGGGCCCCCCTTTGAGCCATGCCGCAAGCCGCAGGCAGGCAAGTCTGGGGACCCCCATTCCCAGAATGCCGACAACAACGAGTATTTCGGGGCATCTTAAAATAACAGGAGCAACTGGGGATGAAGGTACAAGCGGCAAGGATTTTATTTACGGGGATTATCGATGGTCAGGAACTGCAAGGTAGTTGACACAGTGTCTCGAGAAACATCGAGGAGTATGTGCAGAATCTTGTGGTGAAGCAAGCGATCATCGATAATGTCGGGGCTCTCCGGGAGGAAGTGGGTACGAGAGCCTAATGTCAGAGTTAGTAAAATGTTTAACCTGAATAGACGAGAGATCAGAGTCCCAGAGTATAGACGAGAAATTGAAGATCCTAATACCACCCAATGGCGATGTGGGCCCGTAAGACACACAACCATGTTAGTAAAAGTTTTTGTAGTGACTAGACTCAACTTCGGCCAAGGAGTTGGAAAGGGGGCTACCACAGGCAGTCGGCTCTGATACCAACTTGTGACGCCCTCGATTCAATCATACACTAATCATACACGCAAATGTGTACAATCAAGATCAAGGACTCACGGGAAGATATCACAACACAACTCTAGACACAAATTTAAAATAATACAAGCTATATATTACAAGCCAGGGGCCTAGAGGGCTCGAATACATAAGCTTGAATACATAAGAGTCAGCGGAAGCAACAATATCTGAGAACAGACATAAGTTAAACAAGTTTTGCCTTAAGAAGGCTAGCACAAAAGCAACAACGATCGAAAAGGCCAGGCCTCCTGTCTGGGACCTCATAACTACTCCTGGTCGTCGGCGGCCTCCACGTAGTAGTAGGCACCCTCAGTGTAGTAGCAGTCGTCCTCGAAGGTGGCGTCTGGATCCTGGGCTCCACCATCTAGTTGCACCATCCGAGAAGAATGGAAAGAGGTGGAAAAAAGGGAGCAAAGCAACCATGAGTACTCATCCAAAGTACTCGGAAGAAAGGATCTACACTACATATGCATCGATATCAATGAAATGGGATGTATCTGTGGACCGGACTTCAGAATGCCAGAAGAGAAGGGGGAAAGCCTAGCCTATCGAAGACTAGCATCTTCAAGCGTAACGCAGCATCAGAAGATATAAGAGTGGCATAAAGTAAAGTAGTAGCAGTGTTATCAACCTCGACCAGAGATCCTTTCTCGACTCCCTACGAGAAAGCAATCCCAAAGCCATACTATCCAGTTATCACCTCAACTATCCAGTTCTAGTTGTATCGATCGGGATACAACTCCAAGTGCCTGTTACCGTAGGACAGGCTATCGATAGATGTTTTCTTCCCTGCAGGGGTGCACCAACTTACCCAGCACGCTCGATTAACTCCAGCCAGACACACTTTCCTGGGTCATGCCCGGCCTCGGCCAAACAATACGCTGCAACCCGACCTAGGCTTAATAGAGAGGTCAGCATGCTAGAGTAAACCTATGCCCCCAGGGGTCATGGGCCATCGCCCCGGAAACTCCTGCACGTTGCGTGGGCGGCCGGTGAGCAGACCTAGCTACCTCCTTAAAAAGGCAGGAGCTTACCAGTCCAACCCGACACGCGCCGCTCAGTCGCTGACGTCTAATAAGCTTTGGCTGATGCATATGACGCAGAACACCCATACAATGCCCATGTGATGGTTAGTGCTATCAGGCCAGAGGCCCCTCAGATCAAATATCCAAAACGTTGGTGTGTTGGTAGTGCGCTCACGAGCAGAGACTCACGAAAGATGTGACCCCATCGCCCCGCCTCGAGTACTTTCAGCAAGGGCTAAGAATGCCCGGCCACGCCTCGTAAGTTTCTCGCGGGCACCTTCCAGGTCAACCCGACTCCACATCACTCACCATTAAGCTCACACGGGTACCCCTCAGGGCCGACCTATCTTTAGTAACATGGTTCAGTGTAAAGTCATAGTAACTATGTGTCTAACGCCAAGGGGAACCCTGAGGAACCACCCTTGATGGATTCCACTCGATGTAATCATCAAGGTGAACGTAAGAGGAACCACCCTCGAGGTTCACTCTTGAGGGGTTGCACGACAGAGTCGTATCGGAAGTGGTTAAGGAGGAAATCACCCTCGATGACCACAACTGAATAGCTACACTACAGAGATCTCATCATGAGTGATGTATGAGGTGTCACCCTCGGCACTCGATTGTAACTTTGCAGAGTCGTACAACTAGGGGGTGATGTGCGGTGTCGGGGCCTGGACGTCGATCACGTTGATCGAGTCATCGAACATAAAGCGGGGCAACAAGGACAAGGTGGGGGTCACTGATGGATCACTAACCAACCTATACTAAGCAGTTTAGGATAAGCATGTAAGGTAACAATGAGTAGGTTACAAAAGCAGGCTGTGCATCAGAATAGGAGCAAACAATAACAGTAGCAAAATCTAATGCAAGTGTGAGAGAATGGAACGGGCGATATCGGGATGATCAAAGGGGGGCTTGCCTGGAAGCTCTACTGAAAAGGAAGAAGTGTCATCGTTGATGTAGTCGATCGCAGGGGCGGCATCGGTCTCGGGGTCTACCGGAGAGAAGAGAGGGAAGAAACAATAAATATAAAGCAAACATAGCATCACAAAGCATAATATGGCAATATGCTGTGCCGGGTGTGACCTAACATAAGGCTACACGATTTAGGTGAAGGGGGAATTCAACCGGGAATGTTTTCCTGGTTCCGGACCTGTGTCAAACAGATGACCGGAGGGGGAATGTTCCATGTTCAGCTAGTTAGAGGCACCTGACAGGTAAAAGGACTATGTATTCGGATTCGTCTCGTCGTTCTGAGCAACTTTCATGTAGAAAACATTTTCATTCGAGTTACGGTTTAATTTCTATTTAATTTCAAAGTTTTATTAAAATTCTGAAATTAGTATTAATTCGAAAATAAAGATTAAATTGCTACGTGCACACACAAAGTGCACAGCAAAGTAGCATAGAAGCTGACAGTGGGCCCCGTTGACTGCCCAGTCAGCAGTTAATGTTGACCTGTCGATTGGTCAACGAGTGATTAATTTCTGTGGGTCCTGCGTGTCGTTGTCTATGGTTAACTAGACTTTAATTAAATTAGATTAGCTAATAGTGGGGGCCACTATCATTGCCTAGTAGTTAAACTAATTAGTAATTAGCCCCTAAGACAAAATGCACGGCCGACCGGTGGCGGCTGTGCATACACACGTACACCACACAGGCTTGGACATTGCCACGGCCATGGCCACTAGTAGCAACTAGCATCGGCTGGAACAACAACTAGCAGTGGCAGTAGTGGGCGGCTTCAGCACAAAGCAGCAACCGGCAGCGAGCAGCACACACATGCGTGCAGCAGCGAGCGGGGACAGCAGCCGCGGGCGCGCGTTGTGCGCGGCCGGAGCTCACGCACGCAGGGGCAGGGCGACCAGGGGGCGCGCGGTAACACGCACGGGGCCGAGGACAAGCGCAGACGGGCGGGCGCGGAGGCGCGCGGGCACGCGCAAGGGCCCGACCAGGGGCATGGACGGGCCAACTCCGGCCATGGCGACTGGTCCTCGTGGGGCAACACAGACGGTGACAAATCAAAGGGGAAAAGCAGGGGAATTGGGAGAGGAGCTCACTGCAAGCTCAATGGCGAGGTCGGGGAGGCCGGGGACGCAGTGAAGGCGATGAATTCGTCGATGGCGTCGCGGTGGCCGGAGGTTGAAGATGACATCGATGTCGACGACAGAGAGCTCCCAGGCTCGAGCCGAAGGGCGGGGCCGATGTGGACGACGACGACAGTCGTCCTAGGTGTCTCACGACGGCGAGGGTTGGCCAGTGGTCTTGGCAACGATGAGCCGGCGGCGACGATGGCGTTCGGTTGAGGTCGGACGCGACCGGGGAGGAGAGCAACGACGCAGGGGGTAGGGGGAGAAGCGGGCGACATTAGGGCTAGCCGGGAGGGCTCGACGCAGCTATATAGGGCAAGGGAGCCGGGGATGCTCGACGCATGTGGCACAGGCCATGGAGATGGCGCCACGACTGCCCTGGCTGCTCCTGTAGCTGGTAGGAGAGGATTGGGGGTGGGTTGGGCCAAAACTATTACCTTAAGGCCCAGAGGCATAGTGATAGGTTTTCCTTTTTTAATTTACTTTACTGTTTTGTCTTTCCTCCTGTTTTGCATTATTTTGAGCTACTAAATGATTTTTGTAAAAGATGAAACTTGTAACATAATTACTTGGCAATATACTGAGTTGGCTCAAAAAGGTTGAGGCTGGTTGGAATCCATTTAAATTTCGTTTAAATAGAACAGGGTTAAATGTTGCTGTTTTGACACTGTTTTAAAAAGATTAGGGGCAATTTAATACTTCAAATAATATTTTTTTCTACATGAAAATTACTTAGTAATTAGTTTCAACCTAACCAACAATTTTTTTAATGTTTGAAGAAACAATAAATTTGACTTGAGAATTTAATTGGAATTTGACTTCAGAGTTGATCAAGTGATAGCTAGCTCAGTAAAGAATGGTGACACAGCATCATTAAGGTGAGGTTACTGTGGCATGACATTGGGGGGGGGGTTACAAGGTGCTAGTCCGCCTATTACACCGGTGAAGCAGCGCCTCAGTGTTTATCTTAGGGGCGTGTGGGGCCTAGAGCTGCTGGCGCCCGATCTAGAGGTCGGCCAGGATTAAAGGGATGGCCTGGGGGCGCTGCCAAGCACGGCGGTGGTGTGAGATCGAGGGGAGGGTGGGGCGGCAGAGGCAGGGGTCTGGGCCGGTGGTCGCTGGCGGTTCGAGAAAGATCGTCAACAGTGACTCGCGGGAGGTAGATGAGGGACATCTGCCCGTTCCTTATAGATCGGACGGTTCATAAAAAAATCGACTGGCCTATTTATTTTCAGTCGACTGTTATCTTGATAGGACCACATGCGCTGGTGTGCTGGAGGAGTACCTGCATTTCCTGTGCTCATATATTACAAAATCATACAGAGTTGAATCTAATTTTGTTTGCCATGCAATGTTGTAGAGCTATCATATGTCTCCTGTCATTTATTTTTCAGCCACCTGCTATCTGCTACTTTTACAGTGCACTAGTTCTGCACACACTTCACCCATACTCTCACTGTTGTGTTTTTATGCAAGGGTATTTCAGACCCTGCCTTGACAAAAGCAGAAAAGAGAAGAGAGAAGTAGCTCCAGCGAGGTACGCGACTAGGCCAGACACGTTTCAAGACTTTAAAGGGTATAGGGTTTGCAGATGGAGACGGGGAATGTAGCTCTGGAGTTGATGATCTCGCTCGCCATGAACCACCATCCCAGGTGCTTGCTTTGACTTCACGGTGTCATATGTGGTTGCATGTTGCATATGGTGTCTAGCTTGTATTCGAAAGGCTGAAGTCGGTCTTTATCAAGATAAGGAAAGATATTTTTTACATGAACCACCATCCCGGGAGCACCAGAAGACAAATAGCTAGTTAGAGCACTGGCCGAGCCGATGACAATCCCAGCACAGACATGTATCACCCGAAAGTCAACTAAAAAACCACGATGGTGGCGAAGCAGCCCACATCCCACCAGGCTCTCAGGTCCTAGATGATCATGCTCACCACTCGAGCCGGATGTCTAGCTTGTGTTGCTTCCAATTTGGTTAAATTGCATCTGCTTAGCTCACACACTATATCTTTGAATATGACACGCCTTCCTGTTTTTGGTACATACTAGTACATATGTCTATTAACCATGTTCTTACATCAAACTAATGTTCTTGTGTATCCCTCGTCAATCACTTATGATGAGGCAGTCAGGCCTACTGTGATAAAAGATCCTCATTTAAAGAATGCAGCGTCAGCCTCCCCACATGATTCTCAAGAAACAGCAAGGCTAGATGAAGATAGTGAACGTAGATCTATAGTTGATTACCCATTTCCCCTACACTAGCATCGCAGGTGCTTGCTCTAACTTGGCAGCGTGATATGTGGTTGCATGTTGCATATACTGTCCAGATTGTAATTCTTCTATTCTGGTTAAATTGCATGTGCTATTCTGCTTAGTTTATACATTATACCTGTTAATGTGACAAGCCTTCCTGTTTTTAGTACATAGTACATCTATCTATTAACCATGTCCTCACATAAAACTATTATTTTTTTGTATCCCGCATAAATCAATATGACGAGACACCTTCAGTACATGCAGTGTGATATTAGTTGCATCTTTCGTATGATTTATAGCATGCACTGCTTCTAATTTGTTGAAATGCCATTTATGATGGGACGCTTTTAACTTGGCAGAGTCATATTGGTTGCATCTTTCATGTGGTGTCTAGCTTGCATTGCTTCTTATTTGTTGAAATGGTTTCTGCTTAGTTTACACAAACAGTTGTGAATATGTCATGTCGTCCTGTTTTTCATATTATTCCATCCTGGAATTATGTGTTTGCCTTACATCAAAGTAGTGATTGCCAGTATCATGCACGAATGAGTTCTGAAGAGTGAATTTTATTGCTTTTTCTTGTCGGTTTTACTTGACAATTCAAAATCCATAAAGCGGGAGGAAGTTAGCAAGGCAGCGGATGAAGGTGCTCCTTCCAAACAAAGGGCCTCTACAGATTCTACTCCTCCATCCCCCAAGATGATTTCCAAGACAACACATGCATAGACACTCAACGTAGCTGTGTTGGTGATGAGCACGTCTCCCCTAGTGCACCATCACAGGTGCTCCCTCTAACTTGGTACTGTTATATGTGGTTGCATGTTATGTATGATGTCTAGCTTGTATTGCTTCTAATTTTGTTGAATTTCATCCGCTTACTTTACACATTATACTTGTGCTAAGACATGTGTTCCTGTTTCTAGAACATACAATATCTGTCTATCACACCATGTTCTTACATCAAAGTACATTTGTTCCGAAGAACTAATTTTTTATTTGTTTTTCTTGTCGGCTTGACTTAACATGGCACAGAGAAAGAGGAAGCAACACAAAACGACAGGGAAAGGGAAGCGGAACAATCCTGCAGATTCTGCTGGTACTGATGGTGCAATAGAAGGTCAAAGTCCAGCGGAAAATTGTACCGACAGTGTATCCCATGCTACACGAGCTGCAGAACAAGCCAAACAGAAACAAATAGCTGCCACCAAACAAGCAGAGACATACCTAGTTGTTGCAACACCTTCCACAGTACCACCAGCTGTACGATTTACTCATTGGTCAACTCAGCTAGCATCACGTTCCCAAGCTCCCTTGCCACCTGACACTACTTCCGAAGCACTCTTGACACAAGATGAGTTGGCAAGATCAGATGAACTTTGTGAGCTTCAGCAGCAAGAAGGTAGTTGATGGAGTCAAGTTACAGTTGCATGCTTCTTTATATGTAGTCTCACAGTTCGATGTACACTAAAACTTCCTATTTTTGTTGCTGGACTAGCACCTAGGCGCAAGAGGAAACAAACATCAGGGATAATGCTCGATAGGTTAACTAAATCTAGAGGAGGAAGAATGGAGATCCGTTTTGAGGCAGGTTTAAAAAGGCCACGTGATGCTACAGAGTCAGCCAAGTTAGTATCAAAGGAAGCGGTTGCCGTTAGGTGTCATGTACATATCCTCCCAACATGGATTCAGTACATGAATGACAAAGACGAAACCCAGTTCAACACCTTCCTCGACCATTTATCTGTAAGTATGGTTATGTATGGAAACTAGTAATATCGTCTTGCTCTGTCCAATACTTTCTAGGTTGCTGATAATGAGACTCCCATAATTTTCAACAAATGAGGTTCAAGTTGGATAGCCAAGATGATGCAACCAGACAAGCTTGCACCCATGTTTTCAAGTCTGCTCTGTGATAGTATCAGTATAACTTGAGGAAAACTCACTTTGAAGGCAAGGCTAACAGTGAACTTGCCCAAATATCTCTAGTGGAAAATATATCGGATGAAGACCGGAGAGGCCTCGTTAAACACTAGTATGATCCGAAGTATCAGGTACATTATATATATATGTGTGATCAGATCACATGTTGAAGTCCTATTTACACATGTGCCACACAAATCTATCTTCTTGTAGCTAAACTGTTCAAAGAACAAGGCCAACCGTACGAAAGTGAAATTCCAACAGACGACAGGATCTCATAGATATATTGCACACTCCGAGGCTCTTGTAATTACTGTTGTCGGGGGGATGGACCCCAGGCAGGCAACGGAACCCGGATCCTCTTCAAAAAACAACGGGGTCGGCACTGCCCCTCAATACCGGCACGCGCTTGGCTGAGTGGCTCGACCCGACCAAGCTCCGCAAGCCGGCCAGACTACCCGACCTGGCAAGACACGTCGACTCGGCCCCAACAACTAGCGCAAGACAGCCGAACCCGGCACGACCGAACCCTCCTGGACAAGCCGGCGCCACCCGTGGCGTGCTACGCAATCCAGCCACGGGTCAACTCCCATCCCATCCAGGCCGTATGATGGGACGAGACTTCAATCAACGATGACTGAGGTAACAGTGCCCTGCCCATGCCTCTGGTCAGCAGGAACGTGGCAACAGTGCCCCTCACCTACCCGCTGACCAGGGCTGGCGTGGCTACAGTGCCTCCGCCTTCACCGCTGACGACAGCAAGCGGCAACCTGACAGAGAGCACTGTACACGACTCGACTCGGCCATGCCCTGACGATCGACAAGACGGTGCACAGTCCCCCTAGGCATGCGGGGCCCGCACCTAGGGGAACCCGGCGAACCAAAAGCCCTCAGCAGGACCCAGCCTGGGTTCCCGGACACCGACAATACAGACCCACCAACTTGTAACATTACCATTGTACCCCCGGGGGGTTGGACTATAAAACCCCCAGGGAGCCCGCGATCATGAGACAACCAAAAAACAAGAGAGAAAGCAGAAGACACATATGAGAGAAAGGCAAGCAAGCATAGGACTAGCCACAAAACAGCGACACCGGAGAGAAGGAGCAGCCCAAGCCTTGGCCAGCTTCCTTCCTCCTCCATACAGCTCCAGGAGCAACATTGTACTATCGATCATCCAACTACACTCGGCAGGACTAGGGGTATTATCTCTCTGGAGAGCCCCGAACCTGGGTATGTCCGGCGTCCCGCACCCGCTCATGCCAACCTCGTCTCTGGAGTCCACCAGCGCCCTCGAGCCTCCTCCTCTCTTTAGCCATCCCTTGGCAGTGCCGTGCACCCACCACGATAGTTGGCGCCCACCGTGGGGCAGCTCGAGGAGCTGGCCAGGAACATGCTTCAGACGGGGCCCTTCTCCTACACCGACGAGTCTGTCGCGCTGGCGGACGACGTCGTCGGCGCGCTAGCCGCCTCCTTCACCGTGCTGCGCATCTCTGATGCGTTCGTGGCCGATGAGTACCCCAGCGAGGTGCTCAGCTACTCTGACTCTCCCCTCTCCCTCGGCGGCGGCATTTCCGCCGGAGCAATGGACGTCCACGTGGAGGTCTTCCTCACCGGCGACGGCGCCTCCTCCTCGTCAAGCAAAATGAGGAAGGCTGCCGAAGCCAGGGCCACAGCGGAGCGGATCGAGCCGTCTGATCCGTTGCGCGCCGCGATGCAGAGCCTCCGCATCCCCATCGGCACCGACATTGACGCCACCCACGTCGCTGAGGCCCGAACCCTGCTCGAGGAAAGGCGCCAGCAGATGCTGGACCTGTCCGAGACGCTCGCCGCCACTCAGCGTCGCCTGGATGCCGCTCAGCTGGAGCGTGATGCCACCTACGGATTCACGCTCGCCGCGGCTGACCCAAGCCGGGTCACAGACGTTCGTGCCCAGGGAGGCGCGATCGGCCAGGCCCTCGGCGCCGTCCCAACCATCTACGAGACCCCAGCGAAGAATATGTGCGTTGCCCAGGCAGCCACAGCCGGCCTGGACCAGCTCGCAGGTGAGGAGCTGAAAGAGCGCATCGGGCGGATGCGTGAACTCCTCCGCGCCGCCAGCACCCAGCAGGACCGCCTCAACCAGCTCGCCAAGCCGGCGGGATCCGGCTCCGCCCGCCTTGGCGGGCCAGGCGAACTTCTGCACACTGCTTCCTCGCCACCCGACGAGGCGCACTCCGGCCGAGCCTGGACTCGGCGCGACCCGACCGCTACAGCCGCCGGCGGATTGGGTGACGAGTCCGTCCTAGAGATCCAGCGCGGACCCGGCCAGCATGGCTGGCGTCCGGCTCCAACCGATCTGGCCCCCCGTGGCCTGGCCGCAAGTCGACTTAGCCCGCGCGCCATCGACAACGCCGATGCTTGCCACCGCCTCGACCGGCTCGCTTGCTCCCTAGAGGTGGAGGAGAGCGGCGCTATCGGGCCGGCGTGCTTCGGCCCGCACATCCGGGAGGAGCCTTTCCCCAAAGGATTCATGCTCCCCCGTGACACCCCCAAGTACAACGGGACGCTGAAGCCAGAAGACTGGCTCATTGACTACACCACGGCCATTGGCAACACCGGTGCCAATCGTCGTCTCGCCGTGCGCTATGCACCGCTCATGCTCCAAGGGCCAGCCCGCACGTGGTTGAACGGCCTGCCGAAGGGCAGCATCAACACATGGGTGGACTTCGAGGAAGCCTTTGTCCGCAACTTCACGGGGACCTACAAGTGGCCCGGCCGCCCTAGCCAGCTCTCCATGTGCGTGCAAGGGCCTACGGAGACCGGTCGCGAGTACCTCGCACGCTGGACCGAGCTCCGAAACAGCTGCGAGGGCGTCCATGAAGTCTAGGCGATCCAATACTTCGTCAGCGGGTGCCGAGATGGCACCCTCCTCAAGCACAAGCTCTTACACTCCGAGCCGGCCACCATGGCTGCGCTCATGGTGACGGTGGACAAGTACGCCACCGCTGACTCTGCCATGAAGATCCAGGTGGCGCTGGATGAAGCCAGCAAGACAAAGCCGGTTCCCCCTCCGAAGCCGGCCAGTGAAAGCAGCCGGCAGCAGCATCACCAGAACAACAAGTGCAAGGCCGACCAGCCAGCGCCGCGTCACGACAACCGGCTTGTCACGGCCACCGAGCCCACGGCGGACCCGACAGCGAAGCGCCGGCAAACCGGCAAGACGGCATGGCAACCCGCCATGAGCTTCAAGCAGATGCTCGATGCCCCCTGCAAGCACCACAGCGGCGCAAAACCCTCCACGCACACGCTTCGGCAGTGCGCCATCACAAGCGCATCATGAGGGGCGACGTCCCGCCCCCTCCGGCTGCAGCTCCAGGCGCGGGGCAGCCGCCTCAGCCTCCACCACCGCCTCCAGCTGGCGGCGCGATGCGCGACGACGCCTACCCAGACCAGAACACAGCCTACGTCGTCTTCACCAGCCTCGGCGACGACAAGAGCAGCGAGCGCCTCCTTCGGCAGGAGGTGAACACCGTCGTCCCGACCAAGCTGGAGTTCATGCATTGGTCGGATTGCCCGATCACCTGGACCCGGGAGGATCACCCGGCAGTCATGCCGAGTCCGGGTGGTTACGCCCCCGTCCTCTACCCCACCATCGTCACGCGGCGCACATGCAAGTTCTCTCGAGTCCTCATCGACGGCGGCAGCAGCATCAACATCCTCTACCGTGACATGATGACCAAGCTCGGCCTTAAGGCCGAGGACTTGGAGCCGACCCAAACGATCTTCCACGGCATCGTGCCCGGCCTCCCCTGCTCCCCCATTGGCCGGGTCCGGCTAGATGTCTTGTTCGGTGACAGCGCCCACTTCCGGCGTGAACCGATCTGGTTCGAGGTGGTGGACCTGTCCAGCGCATATCACACGTTGCTGGGTCGGCCTGCGCTCGCCAAGTTCATGGCGGTTCCCCACTACGCGTACCTGAAGATGAAGATGACGTGTACCAAGGGCCTCATCACCATCACCGACGATTACCGCAAGTCCCTGGAGTGCGCCCGAGACGGCGCCAAGTTGGCCGAGTCGCTGGTCATTGCCGAGGAGCGGCGCCAGCTCGACCGGGTCGTCGCCCTGGCAGGCGAGGCCTCCGTCGCGTCGATCCTGACCCCGGACCCGGCCGACGAGGCCGCCTTCAAGCCCTCCAATGAGACCAAGAAAGTGAAGCTCAACCCAGAAGACCCCAGCTGTAGCAAGTACGTTGTCATAGGCGCTCGCCTCGACAGCAAATAGGAAGGCGAGCTCGTCGACTTCCTCCATGAGAATCGAGATATCTTCGCATGGACCCCCAAGGACATGCCGGGTATCCCGAGGAAGTACGCTGAGCACAAACTTCACGTCCGCAAGGACGCCAAGCCTATCCGTCAACCCCTACGACGATTTTCTAAAGAAAAAAGAAGAACCATTGGTGAAGAGGTCGCCAAGCTTTTGGCGGCCGGCTTCATAATGGAAGTGTTTCATCCCGAGTGGCTGGCCAATCCAGTCCTCGTCCTGAAGAAGAACAAGACCTGGCGCATGTGTATCGACTACACCGGCCTCAACAAGGCCTGTACCAAGGATCCATTCGCCCTCCCACGGATCGACCAAGTCATCAACTCGACCGTCGGGTGTGAGTTCCTGTCCTTCCTGGATGCTTACTCCGGCTACCACCAGATCAAGCTAGGCCCGGCCGACGCCCTGAAGATGTCCTTCATCACGCCCTTTGGGGCGTATTGCTTCATCACCATGTCGTTCGGCTTGAAGAACGCCGGTGCCACCTTCCAGCGTTGCATGCAGAAATGTCTGCTGTCGCAACTCGGTCGCAATATCCATGTGTACGTGGACGACATCGTGGTGAACACCAAGCAGCACCTCACGCTCCTTGACGATTTGAAGGAAACATTTGCCAACCTCCGTGAATACAAGGTCAAGCTTAACCCAGAAATATGCGTCTTCGGCGTCCCAGCCGGAAAGCTACTCGGCTTCCTCGTCTCGGAACGCGGCATTGAGGCGAACCCGGAGTAGATCAAGGCCATCGAGTGCATGCGCAAGCCGGCTCGGCTACACGATGTCCAGAAGTTCACCGGATGCTTGGCCTCTGTCAGCCGGTTTCTAAGCCGGCTGGGCGAGAGGGCGCTACCCCTGTACCGGCTGATGATGAAGACAAGCCTGTTCGAATGGAACGGCAAGGCAGACGAGGCCTTCCAAGACCTCAAGCGCATGCTCTCCACCGCACCAGTCCTGGCCGTGCCGACCGACAAGGCGCCGCTGCTGCTCTACATAGCCGTGACCTCGCGGGCAGTCAGCACGATGCTGGTGGTCGAGCGACCAGAGAAGGGCAAGATCCAAGCCGTCCAGCGCCCAGTCTACTACCTGAGCGAGGTGCTCTCCAACTCCAAGCAGAACTACCCGCACTACCAGAAGATGTGATATGGCGTGTACCTCACCGCCAAGAAGCTGAAGAAGTATTTCCAAGAGCACGTTGTCACCGTGGTCAGCACGGCGCCTATCGAAGAAATCATCGGGTGCCGGGATGCCTCTGGCCGAGTTGCCAAGTGGGCGATCCAGCTAGCCGGCCACACCATTCTCTATGAGCCCCGCACCATGATCAAGTCTCAAGCCCTGGCCGACTTCCTCGTCGACTGGACCGAGACCCAGTACTTGCTGCCGCCTCCCGACTCGACGCATTGGCGCATGCACTTCGACGGGTCCAAGATGCGACTCGGCTTGGGGGCCGACATCGTACTATCGTCCCCGAAGGGCGACCGGCTCTGCTACGCGCTCCAGATCCACTTCGCCGCCTCCAACAACGTCGCCGAGTACGAAGCCCTTGTGCACGGCCTCCGGCTTGCCAAGGAACTCGGCATCCGGCGCATCCTGTGCTACGGCAACTCGGACCTGGTGGTGCAGCAGTGCTCCGGCGAATGGGACGCCCGCGACTCCAACATGGCAAGCTACCGCTTCCTCGTCCAGAAGCTGTCTGGATCCTTCGAGGGCTGCGAGTTCCTCCATGTCCCGCGCGCGGAGAACGAAGTAGCCGACACGCTCGCCAAGATCGCCTCGTCACGACAAGCCATCCCGTCCGGCGTCTCCCTCGAGCACCTGTGCAAGCCGTCCGTCAAGCCATTGCCGGATTCCAAGTCCATCCACGTTCCAGACGACCCGGCCGCACCTCAACCCGGCCCAGGGACTGCTGAACCCGGCCCGGGGGCTGCTCAGCTCGACCCGGCCACCATCGTCCCAGACTCGGCCGTCGCCATCTCCGACCCGGGGGCTGCTCAACCTGGCTCGGCGGCTGCCGACTCGGAACCCACCCTGGTGGCCGTCTTCGCCGTGGTTGCGGCTCCATCTTTGGCCCTCCCAATATCAGAATTTTTGGAGAACGGGGTTCTCCCCATGGACGAGACCGAAGCTCGGCAAGTGCAGCGCCGGGCGTCCGCCTACAACATCATCAACAACGAGCTCGTCAAGCGCAGCTCCACCGGCATGTTCCAGCGCTACGTCGAGTAGGAGCAGGGCATCGGCATCCTCCTTAACATACATTAGGGCGAGTGCGGGCACCACGCCACATCACGATCCCTGGTGGCCAAGGCGTTCCACCACGGTTTCTACTGGCCCACAGCCCTCCAAGATGCCGAGTTGCTCGTCCTCAAGTGTGGGGGATGCCAACGCTTCAGCAAACGCAGCCACCAGCTAGCGTCAGCACTCCGCACCATACCTATCGCCTGGCCCTTCGCGGTCTGGGGACTCGACATGGTGGGACCCTTCAAAACCGCTCGAGGCGGCAGGACGCACTTGCTGGTGGCAGCGGACAAATTCACCAAGTGGATCGAGGCAAGACCAATCAAGAAACTGGACGGGCCAACAGCCGTCCTGTTCATCAAGGACATAGCGGTGTGCTACGGCATGCCGAACAGCATCATCACCGACAACGGCACCAACTTCGCCAAGGGCGCGCTCGAACAATACTGCTCCGTCTCCGGCATCCGCCTCGACCTGGCCTCCGTTGCGCATCTGTAGTCCAACGGGCAGGTCGAGCGGGCCAATGGACTCATCATGTCCGGCATCAAGCCGCGACTCGTCGAGCCACTCATCCGCTCACCTGGCAGCTGGCTTGACAAGTTTCCAGCCGTTCTCTGGAGTCTACGCACCACGCCGAATCTGTCGACCGGGTTCACCCCATTCTTCCTTGTCTACGGAGCCGAAGCCGTCATCCCGACTGACGTTGAGTTCGACTCGCCGCGCGTCGCGATGTACACTGAAGCCTTAGCCAGAGAAGCCCACGAAGATGGCGTCGACCTGCTCGAAGAAGCACACCTCCTGGCGCTCAGTCGCTCGTCCATCTACCAGCAAGGCCTGAGGCACTACCACAGCAAGAAGATCAAGCCCCTCGCATTCCACGAGGGCGACCTCGTCCTCCGACTCGTCCAAGAGCAGGCATGCCAGCACAAGTTGTCCCCTCCATGGGAGGGCCCATTCATCATGAGCAGGGCCTTGCATGACCGCAATGCCTACTACCTCATCGACGCACGCAAGTCAAGGAAGCGCAAGAAGGACACCACCGGTGAAGAAACGACCCGGTCGTGGAACGCGGAACTCCTCCGCCCGTTTTATAGTTAGCCGCACGAGATTATGTATCATCGCCTTTAGTAAACACATGAAACTACGGGGTCCTCGAACAAGACTCGGGGACTGCCTTTTGTCGACCAATTTATTGTATCCTATTTTCCTGCATCACTATACCACTGAACCCGGCCACCGGTCCGACTCGCTCGACCCGGGGGCTCGGGGGCTGACCGGCTCGGTCGTCACCCCGCCGCCTTACTTGGTGATTCCTGATAAAGTTAGGATGCCGTGGTCCTCCACTTCGCCCTAAAGCCACATATCCAGCTTTGGCTGTCAGCTAGCAAGCACAACGGGCCAAAGCTCCTTTATGCTTCATACACTAAGTCAAAGGCTGTCGGGTCGATAAACCCGGCTAACCATTCATCAAATGAACAGCCGCACGACTGGCTGCTCGCCAACCGGCTTCGCTGGATTGCTGCCAGCCGGCCCAGTGGGTGTTTCGCTCGCGCTCAACGTTTTGAGGGACCCAAGTCTTGCGCGCTCCTCTCAAAGAACCAAACTCCTTGTCACGGACCGGAGCCTCGGCCGTCTGACTCGCGGGGGGGGGGGGGACTTTTGAGAAAGGAAAAACGCATGAAATCGGTCCAAAAAACGGAAGGCAAAAAGCAAAAGCACCCACGACATCTACACAAGTATTTAAGAAAAGGCCCATGGCCCGAGTTCATTACACCCTAAAAACCCCAAGTGGGTGGGTGGACCTGCTATTTAACAAATTTTACACAAAGTGTCTAAGGCATCTCCAGTGCCGCGTCGCGACATCGACGGCTCTCCCCTGGCGGCCTCTGGGTCCAGCGAGGTTCCGGTGTCCTCCTCAGCACTCGCGTCGCGGTAGACGCCTGTCTCCTCCGAGCTCCCCTCTGGATCGTGGAAGAGCAAGCCGTAGTCGTCGCTGTCCACGGCCCTGCCGTCTTCCGTCCGCTCCAGATGGAACTCGTCGTGGAAGGAGAACTCGGCGATGTAGCTGGCCTGGGAGGCGATCCGGCCGGCTTTCTCCTGCAAGTGCTGCTCCGAACCGGCCCGCTGGCCCGTCAATGCGTCCAGCTGCAGGTCCGGATGCCAGGACAGCGCGAACAAGAGCGCCATCTCAGCCAAAAAAGGAGGGCTGGGGATTTTGAATTTGGGTGTTCAGAACATGGCTCTGTTGCTAAAACATTTGCACAAATTTTTAAATAGAGTTGACCTACCATGGGTTCCTCTTATTTTGGACACCTACTATCACTCTTCTGTTCCTCAGGGGACTGACATTTGTGGTTCCTTTTGGTGGAAGGATATCTGCAAGTTGTTGGATCATTACAGGAACACTACTTGGATTTAAGTCAACTCTGGGAACTCTGCTCTGTTTTCGTCTGCTAACTGGAAGATTGGGGATTCAGTTGCACCTTTGCAATCAAGGTTTTCTAGGCTCTTTTCCTATGTGAAAGATCCATGGGTCACAGTTCATGAGGTCTTCCAGTCACAGGATATGATTAATATGTTCCATCGACCTCTATCTGCTCAGGCACATCAGAAGTTTTTGACTGTACAAGATCTTATGGCTTCCTGTAGTAGAGAAGTGGAGCAAAAGGACACCTGGTTCTGGCAGGGGACATGTAATGCATTCAAGCCCAAGCTGTTCTACTCATTCATGCATTCTAACATGTCTTTCAACCCTCTTCTTCTTTGGATTTGGAAATCATCCTGCACAATGAAAATCAAAGTGTTTGCCTGGATGTTAATCATGGACAGGCTTAATACCAAGGATATGGTCGAAAGAAGACATTGATATCTTGATGATGGGGTTAACTGCCTTCTTTGTCCCTTGAGAACTAGGGAAACCAGAAATCACCTGTTCTTTGAATGTAACTTCAGTGTCAAAATATGGAATTATCTGCAAATTACATGGTCACTAGGGGATGACATGTCTACCATTGTTATGCAAGATAAGCAGGATTTTGCTCAGCCTTTTTTACTCAAGTTGTTTTGTTGCTTGTTGGAACATCTGGATAATAAGGAATGCAGAAGTGTTCAGGCATGAGAGACAAAGTTTTAATAAATGGAGAAGTGCTTTCATTCATGATATTACACTCATGCAACACAGAGTCGAGGCTAGATACAAAGAGGACCTGCTCAAATGCATTTCATTCTTACCCCCTTGAGGTTCCTTTGATTTATCAATACATTAGTTCTTTTTCCTTTTTTTCCATTTTGTTCTGATTACCCCTTGTAATCTTTGTACATTGTATCTTCAGTTTTGAATAATAGTTAAATGCTGTGGGGGGTTCTCCCTACAGTTCCCAGTCAAAAAAAATCTCAGCACCGACACGAAGGGCGGAGACGCGCCACTTGCCAAGCCGGTCCGGCCCCATTTCCAACCAACGCGCTAGGCGTGAGAAGCTGCTCGGTTGGATAGAGTCCGGCCACAGGGCCGCCGTCATTGCGGTGCCGGCCTGGGACAACCGCCCCAACTGCGTTCCCAGGACCTGCAAGCGGGCCTTAGCGGCGGCGATGATCTCCGGGAAGGTCCAGGCCACCCGCGGATCCGTCCCGGACCCAACGACACCGGTCGGGTCGCGCTGATGGCGGACGGTTTCCTCCGCCGGCCGATGCGTCTCCGGGAAGGCCCCTGTCGCAAAGGAAGAAGCGAGTTAGAAGAAGAACAACAAGGAAGAAAGGCCGGATCCCGACCCAGCAAACGACAAGAAAAAAGCACTTACTGGAGAAGGACTCTTCCAGGTGCTGCGCTTCAAGCAACGTACCGCGCCGCTCCCGTTCGATTGCGCGATCGAGCTCCTTGAGCGCCTTCTCCAGATCGGCCGCCTTGGCAAGGGTCGCCTTCAGCTCGGTGTCCTTGTCTTCGGCCGCCTTCTCGGCCGCCTCGCGGCGACGGGCCTCGTCCTGACGGGCCCCCTCAGCTGTGGTGACCTGATCCCGTAGGCGATCCACCTCGGCCTGGAGCCGGCCCTTGTCGTCGGCCAGCTGGCCGCGCTGCTGGTCCGCCTCCACCAGGGCCTGCTGCGCCTTTGCCACCTTGGCGGCTTCTGCCTTAAGGTGCTCCACCTCGGCCTCGAGGCGGTGTAGGATCGAAAGTATGTCTAGAGGGGGGTGATTAGACTACTTGTAGAACTTGTTGAAGTTCTTCACCATTAGGCTCAATTCTTCATTGAGGGTTTGTTTCTCACTTGATGATGTGGGAGCTTCACATGAGGCTTTGTAAGCACCACTTGACTTGTTATGGAGCTCCTCCTTATCCTTGAGTGACATCTCATGAGCAACAATTCTTCCAGTGACTTCCATTGGCTTGACATCTTTATAATTTGGCATCATTTGGATCAATGTGCATACGGTATCGTATTTTCCATCCAAGGCTCTTAGGATCTTCTTGATGATGAATTTGTCGGTCATCTCTTCACTTCCTAAGCCGGCAATCTCATTTGTGATAAGAGCAAACCTAGAGTACATTTCAGCGACACCTTCACCATCCTTCATTTTGAACTTGTCAAGTTGACTTTGAAGCACATCCAGCTTGGATTCCTTGACGGAGTCGGTACCTTCATGCATATCAATCAATGTATCCCAAATTTCCTTTGCATTCTCAAGACGGCTGATTTTTTGAATTCTTCGGGGCACAATCCGTTGAAGAGGATATCACAAGCTTGAGCATTGTATTATAGCATCTTCAACTCATCCACGGTAGCTTCATGATTCGGTTCTCTCCCATCAAAGAATTCACCTTGCAAGCCAACACACACAATAGCCCAAAAGCGGGGTTATGTCCAAGAATATGCATTTTCATCTTATGCTTCCAACTAGCAAAATTAGTATCATCAAAGTAAGGACCTCTACGGTGGTAATTTCCCTCGCTAGACACCATACACTCCTAGGTTGTGAAACCAAGGCTATGACGTCCAAAAGCTGTGAAAATCAAAGCAAATGGAGACCAAAGCTCTGATACCACTTGTAGGATTGAAAGTATGTCTAGAGGGGGGGGTGATTAGACTACTTGACCAAATAAAAATCTAGCCTTTTCCCAATTTTAGTTCTTGGCAGATTTTAGCAAATTTGAACAAGTCAAGCAATCTTAACACAATTCAAGCAAGCATGCAAAGAGTATATGAGCAGCGGAAAGTAAAGCATGTAACTTGCAAGAATGTAAGGGGAAGGGTTTGGAGGATTCAAACGCAATTGGAGACACGAATGTTTTTGTCATGGTTCCGATAGGTGGTGCTATCGTACATCCACGTTGATGGAGACTTCAACCCACGAAGGGTAACGGTTGCGCGAGTCCACGGAGGGCTCCACCCACGAATGGTCCACGAAGAAGCAACCTTGTCTATCCCACCATGGCCATCGCCCACGAAGGACTTGCCTCACTAGTATTAGATCTTCACAAAGTAGGCGATCTCCTTGCCCTTACAAACTCCTTGGTTCAACTCCACAATCTTGTCGGAGGCTCCCAAGTGACACCTAGCCAATCTAGGAGACACCACTCTCCAAGAAGTAACAAATGGTGTGTTGATGATGAAATCCTTGCTCTTGTGCTTCAAATGATAGTCTCCCCAACACTCAACTCTCTCTCATAGGATTTGAATTTGGTGGACAGAATATTTGAGTGGAAAGCAACTTGGGGAAGGCTAGAGATCAAGATTCATATGGTAGGAATGGAATATCTTGGTCTCAACACAAGTGTAGGTGGTTCTCTCTTAGAAAATATAGGTTGGAAGTGTAGGTTTGTTCTGATGGCTCTCTCCATGAATGAAGATGTGGTGGAGGGGTATATATATAGCCTCCACACAAAATCTAACCGTTACACATAACTTCCCAAACTCGGTGGGACCGAATGGTTAAACTCGGTCTGACCGATTTAGCAAAGCTAGTGACCATTAGGGTTTTCGGTGGGACCAACATGCAACTCGGTAGGACCGATATGATTAGGGTTAGGGCATAACGTAATCTCGGTGAGATTGATTACACAAACTCGGTGAGACCAATTTTGGTAATAAGCTAACCAGAGAGTTGGTTAGGTAAACTCGGTGGGACCGATCACTCATTTCGGTGAGACCGAAATGTTACGAAGGAAAAACAGAGAGTTTACATTGCAATCTAGGTGGGACCGATCGCTCATCTCGGTAAGACCGAAATTTTACGAAAGGAAACAGAGAGATTACAACCCCATCTCGGTGAGACCGAGATCCCTATCGGTGAGACCGATTTGCCTAGGGTTTGTGGCAGTGGCTATGACATTTGAAACTCGGTGGCGCCGGATAGAAAGAATCAGTGGGGCCGAGTTTGACTTTTGGTTTAGGTCATATGTGGATGTGAGAAAGTAGTTGAGGGTTTTGGAGCATATCACTAAGCATTTTGAGCAAGAACCTCATTAAGCAACACCTCATCCCTCCTTGATAGTATTGGCTTTTCCTATAGACTCAATGTGATCTTGGATCACTAAAATAGAAAATGTAGAGTCTTAAGCTTTGAGCTTGAGCCAATCCTTTGTCCTTAGCATTTTGAGGGGTCCACTTTTCTCATCCATGCCATGACAATCATTGAGCTTTCCTGAGATGTTAATCTTGAAATAGCATTAGCTCAATGAGCTATATATTGTTAGGAATTACCAAAACCACCTAGGGATAGTTGCACTTTCAGGCGGCTCTTGTGACCCGCCAGCTGCTCATGCAGCCGGTTGGCCTCGTCAAGAGATCGCCGAGCCGCGGCCGCCTCCGCCCTCACCTGCGCCGCCTCGACGCCAAGACGGCTGGTGTCGGCAACGAGCCGGTCGTAGTGATGACCGGCCCGGAGCAGATGAGTCCGCCAAGACAGCACCTCGGCTGCGATAAAGAAGGACTCAGCATAAGAAAAAAGCAAGACTTAAGATTTGGCCCAACTGTTAAACAGTTGGCCCAAATCTTGGGGGCTACACCCAGTGGGTGCGCTAGCGTGCCCCCACTAGAAAAGAGCACAAGAATACATGCGGCGACGCGGAGCTCCTCCTCCTTGGCGGCAAGCTGCTCCTTGATCTCCCGGTGCTTGCGCAGGAGACGATTGAAGGCGGCGACCCGGAAGGCATTGAGATGCTGAAGAAAGCAGAAGTCAGAACAAGGCCACCACTCTAAAGATTCCACCCAACTACTGCGTAGTTGGCCCGAACCTCAGGGGCTACACCCAGTGGGTGCGCTGGCGCGCCCCCACAAAGAAGAAATTACAAGAAAACTTACCAGAACGGCGCGCTCCAGGTCGCACGTCCGCTCCACCTCGGCCTGGGCGAAGGCCTCTAGCCGTTCCGTCCGGCCTCGCAGGCGGCGACTGATGGCGTCCAACGCCGCCTCCTCCTGGGTCTGAGGCCCGAAGACAACGGCGCTCCCGCTCCGCGCCGGCTGCGGCACGGCAGCTCGGCGCCCTCCCTGCTGGGGCACCAAGGCGTACTCCTCGCTGGCCGCTCGCGACGCGGCCAGCACCTCCTCCGACGCCCCTCTCGGCGCCGACGACGACCCGGACGCCGGGACGCCCTGCGTCGCCGTCTCCGGCCCAGCTGCTGGGGCGGCCTCCGGCATCGCCGCCCACGGTACCTCCTCCAAAACTGGCAGCGCCTCCGACACCGCTGCCCGTAGCATCTCTTCCAAAATGGCGCCGCCTCCACCACCATCAGCCCCCGCTCGCCCGACCACGTCAGCCCGCGGCGGGGTGTCATCCGCGACCTCCACGACCGCAGGGTCGGGGATCACCACCACAGCCTGGCCTCCACGGCCACGCTCCCTCACCAACGACGGCTCAAAGACTGTCGCCGCCACCACCGTGCCCTCCGGCATCTTGCGCCAGGCCGGCTCCGCGCTGCCTTGCGCCCATTCCGCCACCGCGTCGGTCCAAGAACGGATCGACGCCGCCACCAGCTCCGCCTCGGCCTGGTTCCTATCCTGCCAGGCCAAGGCTTTGGCGTCATTCGGATCCAGGCCGAGGTCCGAGTCGGCCTGTCCCTCCACCTCAGCCTGATCGGCGAGGTCGGACTGGCTCTTGCGGAACTCGGCCCATTCGGCGGCCGCGGCTTCCGCTGCCTCCTTCGCCAGCGCGATTGGCGACCTGAAGAAGAAGATGGAATAAGAAGAAAAGAAACAAGACTAGCTCATGGAAAAAATCGGAGCGCGAATGAGAGATGAAACGTACCTCGCCAAGACCGGGACTGGGGTTGGCCTCCCATCCCCGCTGTCACGCTTCCTCTTTGCCGGCCTCCCGGCCCCGGCCGGGTCCGCCGTGTGCTTCGGGGCCTGGGGTCGCGGCGCGACGCTGTCTTTCCCATGCGGGCGGCTCGGCGCCGTCCCATGCGAGGACCCGGCTCCGCCCACGTCGCCGCCTCCCCCGCCCAATGCCACTACACCAACAACTGGCGTCAGCAATTCAAGACACATGAAGAAAAACACGAGACTTACCTGCGCGACGCCCAACGCTGGCGTCGGACAAGGCCTCCTCCTCCCCACCATGAGCCGCTGGCTCCTCTGGCGCCACCGGCGTCACCTGCGACGGGGCCCGGGCGTAAGGATGGCGAATCACATCCAGAAGTACCACCCACGTCGCATCAGGACGGATGAAAAGGTGCGCGACAGCAAAGTAAGAAGGCCAAACACTCACCTGCGGTGCCGGGTTCGACTGGCTATACGGCGCCTTGCCGAACCGCTAGTCCTCCCCAAGGTTGGCCGTGGAGATGCCATTCACGTCGCGCGCGATCTGCTCCACGGACAGCCGCGTCGACACCATGCGGTTGGGGTCTTGAAGACCGACCATTTCGCCGATGAGGCAGGAGCACCCCTGAAGTGGAAGCACCCGGCACCTGACGAACGCGGCGAGGAGGTCGGTGCCGGTGAGCCCCTCTTGCGTCCTCATCACCGTCACCCGCTCGCAGAGATTGAAGATCTCCTGCGACGGGCGTCTGGGCGAGTAGCCCCAGTTCATCTTCGCCCACGGCGGCGCGATGGCAAAGGCCGGAAGATTGATGCAATCTGCACCATGGTTGCGAACGTAGAAGAAGGAGTTATGCCACTTCTTGGCAGAATCCTCCAGCGGGATCTTGGGGAAATCCGCCCCCGACCGCTTCGAGATGATAGCGGCGCCGCAATCGGCGAACTCCCCGGCCGATGGGCCCTGCTGCTTCAAGGAGAAGAAGCGTGCCCAGAGGTCGATCGTAGGCTCAACCCCCAGGTACCCCTCGCAAAGGGTGACGAAGCCGGAGAGCTATATGATGGCGGCGGCGCCAAGATGATGCGGCTGGAGCCCGAAGAACTCCAAGAACGCGCGGAAGAAGGTGCTCGCCGGCAGCCTGAACCCGCGCTCGAAGTGCGTGAGGAAGACCACGCACTCCTGCCCCTCAGGCTGAGGCCTCTGCTCGCCGCGCGGCAGGTGGACGCCGATGTCCGTCTCCCGTGGCAGGCTTCGCGTCGCCTGGAGTTGGGTGATGTCCTCGGAGGTGACATTCAAACCCATCCAGGAGCCCGATGGCAGCGACATGATCGAAGGAAGAAGAAGGAAGATGGAGAGAAGGAGTTCTGCTCAGAGCAGCGGGCGCCACGGTGTGTCAGTTGCGAAGAGTGGAGCAAGAGCAAAGGGACAGGAGGGCATGAGCGAGAATAATGTCCGCCGCCCCCTGCCCCCCAATTTATAACCCTCGGTTTGAACATGGGGAAGTGGGGAAGTGGGATCGTCTGCACGCGCCTGTTCCACTACCCCGCAATAAGTGTGCACGTACACGCGCAGTAACTGCCCGGGGAAGAGCAACCGGCCCCCGGACGCCGCAATAAATCCGCGTGCTTGGGCCAAGGGCGCGCGGCGGTGGGCCCCAGCCCGCCGCCCAGTCCCTTCATGCGCGTGTGCTGTCAGGACCCTCCGACTTGCGGGCACCACGTGGCGCCCGCGCAAAGCCCGAGGGATTGCCCCAAGATTCGGCGGACTTCTCGGTTCCCGACACGGCCGGGATGCCACGATCCAGTTTTCGAGAAAACCGGCACACGGTGGGTGTTGCCGGACCCGACGCTCGCGGGATCCACCTTGCTTAAGGGGGAAACTGCGAAGGCCCACTCATCCGAAGACGGCGGACCTTCACAGCTTCGGGGACTACTGTCGGGGGGATGGACCCCGGGCAGGCAACGGAACCCGGATCCTCTTCAAAAAACAACGGGGTCGGCACTGCCCCTCAATACCGGCACGCGCTTGGCCGGGTGGCTCGACCCGGCTAAGCCCCGCAAGCCGGCCAGACTAGGCGAGCCGGCAAGACACGTCGACTCGGCCCCAACAACTAGCGCAAGACAGCCGAACCTGGCACGACCGAAGCCTCCTTCACAAGCCAGCGCCACCCGTGGCGTGCTACGCAATCCAGCCATGGGTCAACTCCCATCCCATCCAGGTCGTATGATGGGACAGACTTCAATCAACGATGACCGAGGTAACAGTGCCCCGCCCATGCCTCTGGTCAGCAGGAACATGGCAACAGTGCCCCTCACCTACCCGCTGACCAGGGCTGGCGTGGCTACAGTGCCCCCGCCTTCACCGCTGACGACAGCAAGCGGCAACCTGACGAAGAGCAATGTACACGACTCGACTCGGCCACGCCTTGATGATCGACAAGACAACACATAGTCCCCCTAGGCATGCGGGGCCCACACCTAGGGGAACCCGGCGAACCACAAGCCCTCAGTGGGACCCAGCCCAGGTTCCCAGACACCGACAATACGGACCCACCAACTTGTAACATTACCATTGTACCCCCGGGGGGTTGGACTATAAAACCCCCCGGGAGCCCGCGATCATGAGACAACCAAAAACAAGAGAGAAAGCAGAAGACACATACGAGAGAAAGGCAAGCAAGCATAGGACTAGCCACAAAACAGCGACACCGGAGAGAAGGAGCAGCCCAAGCCTTGGCCAGCTTCCTTCCTCCTCCATACAGCTCCAGGAGCAACATTGTACTATCGATCATCCAACTACACTCGGCAGGACTAGGGGTATTATCTCTCCGGAGAGCCCCGAACCTAGGTATGTCCGACGTCCCGCGCTCGCTCATGCCAACCTCTCCTCTAGAGTCCACCAGCGCCCTCGAGCCTCCTCCTCTCTTTAGCCAACCCTTGGCATCTGCCGTGCGCCCACCACGTCAGCTGTTGTTTCACTCTTTTGGTTGTACCATATTATCAGATCTATATTGACTTGTTCCAAATGCAGAGGAAAGCCCGCAAGGACCAAAAAGTACCTGAACCAAATGCTGTGGAAATCTTCAAGGACTGTCACACCAGCAAGACAAAGGGCATGACTACACCAGTCAAAGCCGCTGTTGTAAGTCCTTAATCCTCATGCCTTTTAACTACTACTTACTCTGACTCGTTCCTTCAACTGCATGGTTTGCAGCCAATGTCTATTACTCTTTTCAATTTTATACACAATTGTCTTAGCGTATCATTGCACCTTACAAGGTTTAAAACAGAGGAGTGATGTTCCTTTGATCTTGACCTATAATCTAGTTCCGTGCTAGACTTGCCCACAAAACGTTACAATTGCCTGTTTGTTTGTTCTTAGTTGTTTTGTGATATGAATGATGTCATACTATGCTTACAGTATTATAAACTTTGTATCTTTATCCTTAGATGTTAATACAATGTGAAGAAATAGACAACACATTAGCCATGGTACATGGTCATATGTTTGGAACCTTGTTTTATTATGTACTTTGAAGTAAAATACAACTAATATTTTACATGGGTTCGCCAGAATAAGTTCTGTATATAGACCAAAGCTATTTTGTTTGGTTTTGCTCTCTCCTTAATATCTTCTGTTCTGGTACTACTAATGTAAAAACTCAAATTTCAGGAAGTTATGGAAAAAATGGTGGAACCGCCACCTTCTGAAGGTGGCGAGGCAACTATAACCGCAATGTCAGCTTTTGCTACAGTGGGTCAGTACCTGTCCACTAACAGTGCAAAAAGCACGTTCCTGCGTAATACTGGGTTGGTTGTTAAGGCAATCTCGTCCAAACTGCCTCAGGATCAAGATATGCAAGCTCAAAACAATGTTATATCTGCACTCCAGACACAAGTCCGTTCCTTAACAGAGACCCTTTGTGAAAGAAGGACAGACATTGTTCGATGTTGTCAAGATATGCATGGTTTTGAAACCAGACTATCAGACATTTTCTATGTTGTTCAGGAGCCTAGGAGAAATGAAGGCGAAGGTTATGGTGCTCCATCGCACAATACAACATGAAAACGTGACAGTCAAGTCAAATGAACTGAGCTTCTGAACTTCTGGTGGTGCATTTATCTGCCAGATTGTTAACTTCTATGCCAACCTTCCTTTTGTTCTATAGTTGTAATTTGTTATGTTGTGATATAAAATTTGTTCTTAACGTCCAGCCACTGGCTTAAGAAAACAGCAAGCCATTTTTGCATAGTGTAGGGTGTTCCCTATATTTGCACTGGTGGCGATCTTTGATGCCCAGTGGATGTAATCTGTGCAATCGCCTTAATAGCCTAGCATTAGTTTTGGTCTTATTTATTTCCTAGTCTTCTTTTCCCTAGTTTGCTAGTGGCCGCAACAACCATGGGCTATATATGAACCATGGAAGCCTTGACCCTGCTACGGGTCGTAGGATCCATGGGCCTCCTACGAGCCGTCTTTAAATGGGCCTCCAACACGGCCGTAGAATCGGTGGGCCTCGGCCGTCTGATAAATGGGTCTACATGGGCCGTAAACGGGCGTAATTGGTATCGGCCCAGCACGGTAACGGGCTGTTAACAAGTCGGAGGACAACAAAGGTTAATTCTGTCACAGGCATAACGGGTTGTTAATGGGCCAGAATATAAGATGGGCTGGAAACATCGCAACGGGTTAACAGGCTAGAAACGGGCCGACTCTTGCCATGGGCCGTATTTGGCCCATTAGGGGAACAGGCCAATAACGGGCCGGAAGTAATCGAGGGCCGGAAAGGAGCCCAAGAACGTATGGTTCGTCAGTAGGCCGAAAGCTAACACAGGCTGGAAATGGCCCATGTGAAACATGGGCCGTTAACGGGTATAAAGAAATTTACTGTTCATTACGGGCTTGAGTCACCGTAGGCCTCTAAACAGCCTAAAGATACGAAGGCCTCATATGGGCTGAAAGACGTCGTGGGCCATACATGGGCCGAAAGTGAAACGGGCTTGTGTTTATTCGACGGCCCACATGATGTTGTTGGTCCGATTTCGTGCAGGCCCTGACGGGCCGTGAGTTACCGGGCTATAAAATGGGCTATTTGCGAAGAAACCGTTAACAGGATTTTCATGGGCCAACTGCTATCTTTTGACCAAGTCAAACGGGCCGGCCTTTGTAAGATAAATGGGCCAGTGGTGGGCCATCGCACGTGTCGACATATCATAGGCGCCTATCTGACCCACTGACTAGCTGACACGTGTTTCCTCCGGCCAATCAGAATTTTACACGTGGAAATTTCCCATTGGTCCGGGCTGTTAACGGGTTATCGGATCCAAAACCGGACCCGATAGCTTAACGACGTCCCGCTACGGTGGATGCCACGTGTCGGTCACCCTTGACGAAAGCACTTCTATGACACACGAATTATCATCATGGAAGTGGACACTTCCGTGATGATAATTTTGGTAATGTCATGGAACACTTCTACGATAGCACATGTATTACTATCTTGTTTCTGTCATAAATTTGTCATGGATGTACATGCATGACATAAAACGTGACCTACTGTGACAAACACGTATCATCACGGAAGTGTATTTTTTGTAGTGTGTGAAGTTGAGTCAGACTCAATGCCCGACCACTGCAGAAGATAGAGAGAAAATGAGAGTCATTCCCTATGCTTTAGCCATAGGTTTTATCATGTATGCAATGCTGTGTACCAGAACTGATGTGTGTCTTGCTATTAGTTTAGCAGGGAGGTACCAAAGTAATCCAGGAGTGGATCACTGGACAGCGGTCAAGAACATCCTGAAATACCTGAAAAGGACTAAGGATATGTTTCTCGTTTATGAAGGTGACTAAGAGCTCGTCGTAAGCGGTTACATCGATGAAAGCTTTGACACTGATCCGGATGACTCCAAGTCACAAACCGGACACGTATTTCTATTGAATGGTGGAGCTGTCAGTTAGTGCAGTTCTAAGCAAAGCGTTGTGGCGGGATCTATGTGCGAAGCGGAGTACATAGCTGCTTCGGAAGCAGCAAATGAAGGAGTCTGGATGAAGGAGTTCATATCCGATCTAGGTATCATACCCAGTGCATCGGGTCCAATGAAAATCTTTTGTGACAATACTGGTGCAATTGCCTTGGCAAAGGAATCCATATTTCACAAAAGAACCAAGCACATCAAACGACGCTTCAATTCCATCCGCGATCAAGTCAAGAAGGGAGACATAGAGATTTGCAAGATACATATGGATCTGAGTGTTGCATACCCATTGACTAAGCCTCTCTCACGAGCAAAACATGATCAACACCAAGACTCCATGGGTGTTAGAATCATTACTGTGTAATCTAGATTATTGACTCTAATGTAAGTGGGAGACTGAAGGAAATATGCCCTAGAGGCAATAATAAAGTTGTTATTTATATTTCCTTATATCATGATAAATGTTTATTATTCATGCTAGAATTGTATTAACCGGAAACTTACTACATGTGTGAATACATAGAAAAACAGAGTGTCACTAGTATGCCTCTACTTGACTACCTCGTTAATCAAAGATGGTTAAGTTTCCTAACCATAGACATGAGTTGTCATTTGATAAACAAAATCACATCATTAGAGAATGATGTGATTGACATGACCCATCCGTTAGCTTAGCACTATGATCGTTTAGTTTATTGCTATTGCTTTCTCCATAACTTATACATGTTCCTATGACTATGAGATTATGCAACTCCCGATTCCCAGAGGAACACTTAGTGTGCTATCAAACATCACAACGTAACTGGGTGATTATAAAGATGCTCTGCAGGTGTCTCCGATGGTGTTTGTTGAGTTGACATAGATCGATATTAGGATTTGTCACTCCGATTGTCGGAGAGGTATCTCTGGGCCCTCTCGGTAATGCCCATCACCATAAGCCTTGCAAGCAATGTGACTAATGAGTTAGTTATGGGATGATGCTTTACGGAACAAGTAAAGAGACTTGCCAGTAATGAGATTGAACTAGGTATGTTGATACCGACGATCGAATCTCGGGCAAGTAACATATCGATGACAAAGGGAACAACGTATGTTGTTATGCGGTTTGACCAATGAAGATCTTCGTAGAATATGTAGGAGCCAATATGAACATCCAGGTTCCGCTATTGGTTATTGACCAGAGATGAGTCTCGCTCATATCTACATAGTTCTCGAACCCGTAGGGTCCGCACGCTTAATGTTCGATGATGATCGGTATTATGAGTTTATGTGTTTTGATGTACCGAAGATAGTTCGGAGTCCCGGATGAGATCATGGACATGACGAGGAGTCTCGAAATGGTTTAGGAATAAAGATTGATATAACGGATGACCATATTCGGACACGGAATGGTTCCAAAGTGTATCGAGTATTTACCGAAGTACTGGGGGGTTACCGGAACCCCCTAGGGGGTTATTGGGCCTCATGGGCCTAGTAGTGGAAGAGAGGAGGAAGGCCAAGAGGTGGCCTGCACCCCCTAGCCCAAACCGAATTGGACTAGGGGGGCCGCCCCCCTTTCCTTCTATCCTCCCTTTCCTTCCCCCTTCTCATAGCTGGAATAGGAAAGGGGGGGCAAATCCTACTTGGAGTAGGATTGCCCCCCCTTGGCGCGCCTCCTCCCCTTGGCCGGCCACCTCCTCCCTCCCCCCTTTATATACGTGGGAGGAGGGCACCCAAAAGGTGCACAAAAGTTTCTCTTAGCCGTGTGCGGTGCCCCCTCCACAAAAACACACCTCGGTCATATCGTTGCAGTGCTTAGGCGAAGCCCTCGCAGGTAACTTCATCATCACCGTCATCACACCGTCGTGCTGAAAAAACTCTCCCTCGGCCTCAGCTGGATCAAGAGCACGAGGGACGTCATCGAGCTGTACGTGTGCAGATCGCGGAGGTTCCGTGCATTCGGTGCTTGATAGGTTGGATCGTGAAGACGTTCGACTACATCAACCATGTTACTTAACACTTCCGCTTTCGGTCTACGATGGTACGTGGACACACTATTCCCGCTCGTTGCTATGCAACTCCTAGATAGATCTTGCGTGATCGTAGGAATATTTTTGAAATACTGCGTTCCCCAATAGGACTAGCCTCACTCGGATAGATCTTCACAAAGTAGGCGATCTCCTTGCCCTTACAAACTCCTTGGTTCAACTCCACAAGATCGTGGAGGCTCCCGAGTGACACCTAACCAATCTAGGAGACACCACTCTCCAAAAGGTAATAGATATGTAGTTGATGATGAACTCCTTACTCTTGTGCTTCAAATGATAGTCTCCTCAACACTCAATCACTCTCTCACATATTTGGCTTGGGTAGGAGAGGGATTGGAGTGGAAAGCAACTTGGGAGGCTACAAATCAAGGCTCAAATGGTTGGATTGGAGTTTCTAATGTCAACACATGAGTAGGTAGTTCTCTCTTAGGAAATGAATGGTGGAAGTTGTGTTTTATTCTGAGGGCTCTCTTCACTACTACAGGATGCTGCTAACGCAACACTATAATCAGAGACCCTTCGATGAAACCATGTGCGATGCATTAATCGCAAACGGTGATGTAAAAAATCACAAAAAAGTTCCAAAACATTTATGATGGCGGAGACATCAAATATGATTCAGATTATAGTTGCGTGTGCGATGCATGGCATATAGTTCACTCGAAGGAACATTTGCGATGAGCATAACAATAGAAATAGTCAGACAGATGAAGGTGTGTGCGATATACAACATACAGTCCACCCGGATGAACTGTTTGTGATTGAGAAGCACAACAGAAATGGCCAGCCAGATCAAGTGTGTGTGCGATATATGGCATACATTTCACTCAAATGAACTGTTTTCGATTAGGCAACACAACGGAAATGGTGAGCCATATCAAGGTGTGTGTGATTGATGGCATACACTTCACACAGATGAACTATTTGCGATTAACTACAACAAACAGAAATGGTTAGACAGATGAAGGTGTGTGCACTAGACGGGCTCACATTCTAATTGAAAGAAGCGTGTGCGATGGTAATAACGAGTGCGGATGGTTCATGGAACAAGTCGTGTGCCGACATAGCCTATTGTGGTGCACCCTATGGTGCAAACGCCACATAAGCATCCGAGAACGCGTGCCCACGTTACGCCATCCGAAAATTGTGCTGCACTTCGAAACTAGAACCGTCAATAATTTTTGAGCTTGCTTCCCGTCACATTCCAAATTACTACCATGCTATATTTAATGGTAAACCTGTTCACACTGATCAAAACCTAAACTGTTTCCCACTTAGCAACATATTACTCGGTTATAAATACTACCTACTCCAAGATGACTGCACATTCCTCCTCAATTCCTCATCAACAAAAACAAATAAGTATTTCATCATCGTTCCCTTGCGTCTGCTATGGTCCGCATGAGTTCTGGGTCAAGAAATTACTACCAGGGAGAGGCGATCATGGAAGCGGAAGCACAAGAGATGTCCCGCCTCGCCGTGAAAGCAGCCGAAATGTCCCACCATGCCACCGTAGCAGCATAGAGGTCCCGCCGCACCGCCGGAGCAGCGCAGAGGTCCCGCCGCATCGTCGAAGCAGCAGACTGGTCCGGTCATGCCGCGGAAGCAGCAGAGATGTCCCGCCACACCGTGGACGCAGCAGAGAGGTCCTCCCGCACCACGACGGCCTGTGAAAATGTCTCGCGCGTAGGCGAGGACTCTCGCAGGCGCATGCACGCTATGCTCGATAACCTTATGGATCGGATCTCCGGCTGGATGAAGCTATCGGACGAGATGAATGCCTTGTTTGAAAATGCTACCGGCATCATTCGGGGACTAAGGGAGGACAAGACGAAGCTCTGCACCAAGCGTGACCTGTCGAGGGCGAAGATCGCCGGAAGTGTGAAGCAGCACGAGGAGACCACTCCTTGTTGAAGAGGACGGACGACATCCTCAAGAAACTTATGGACAAGAATGCCATGCTCCGCATCGAGAGTGAAAGGCCGGTGGAGAAATTCGTGGATGCTTCCAAGCAACATATTGAGGACATGAAAGAGATCATCGCCGCTCGCCGCGAGAACTAATCTCTGGGCCCTGCAGCAACACATCAAGAAAGTAGAGATCAGCGAGCTAGATCATTTTTTGCGTCTTCCTTCTTCTTTTGCCCTTGTGTATTTCGGGCATTGCCGCGTGTGGTATTTTTAATTATCTTCCTAAATATGTAAGACAATTACTATCCACAGTCATCATCATTATATTTATATAAGTCTTGCTATAAGTCTCAGCCGATGCTATATATGTCCGTAAGATCTTACGTCAAGAACCATGCAAAATTTTCTTTTTAGGTTTTCTTTTCTCTCTCTTAAATCTCAGTCGAGTGAGATATAGCCACACCATAAAACAGTGGCTCGGGCGCCATTAGTGGATAAGTGGGGAGAGAGGTGAGCGGCGGATGGTGGTCAAAGGGCTCGCCTCCCGATAAGCATGCGTAGGGGTTTGCTCGCACGCTTCCCGTACTCAAATAGCTTCCCCGCATGTCGCCTCCTAGCCAATAAAAAAGAGGACGCATGGCAACACATAAATGGTTAGTAGAACGCCCACGGTTTCAATAATAGTTGTGTTTCTGATTGTAACGTAACAATTCTTGTTCCAAAATGACTCTGTAGGTTGTTAATGTGTGCGTCTTTGCAAATTGGACAAAAAATTTACCACGACATGTTGGTGCCATGTGAAGGCAACATGCTGAGTTTCATGATTTTTAGGTGAGTTTTGGATTCACATGAATTTAAAAACCAAGCTTCTCTATGTTTCTGGCCTAGCCACAACGCCCAAATGTTTGAAATTCATTCCCATTTCTTGCATGGGACCTAAACATTCACCCAAGGACACATATATGATTTTTTAACCCATCTTGGGGCACTGGAGCATGTGCATGTAGCTCAAATTTGAATTATGCACATTAAATGCCTAGAAAACTCAAATAATGTATAAAAAAAGGCAAAATGAACCCTGAATAATTCCAAAATTTAGCAAGAAACTCCTGTTGGTCTATGTTTCCTTTGTAAAAAACAAGGTGAGAAGAGGCAGCGTATGTTGTTTCACACACAGAGGTGACAGGTTCCCTCTCGGAACCACACGCCTTCTTGAGAGAAGCTCCGGCTTTGTAAGAAGCTTATACCAAAACTTGTCCTAAATCAGATAATTTTTTTACCACATCATGTTGGTGCAATGTCATGAGACCATGCCAAGTTTCATGATTTTCGGATGAGTTTTCGATTTACATGAATTTGCAAACCAAGTTTCTCAATGTTTCCGGCCGAGCCACGACGCCTAGATGTTTGAAATTCATTCTCATTTCTTGCGAGCTTGCCGTTTCCTCGTGGCTCTGTTGATCCTTCCTCGAAGCTACGGGGGTCTCTTTTTGTCTATAAAAAATCACATACATTTTCAGCCCAATCCGAGAACTTTTATTTCTGCACAAAAAACAACACCACGGTAGTTCTGTTGAAAACATTGTTAGTCCGGGTTAGTTCCATTTAAATCATATATAAGTGCACCAAAACCATATAAAATTGTTGTAAACATGGCATGAATACTTCATAAATTATAGAATATTGGAAACGTATCAACTATGTTAGCATTCACACTTCATAATTTTTTTATCATTTACCTACTCGAGGACAAGCATGAATTAAGCTTGGGGATGCGGATATGTCTTGAAGGTATCTGTAATTTATGAAGTATTCATGCCATGTTTACAACAATTTTATATGGTTTTGGTGCACTTTTAATATGAGTTTTATGGACTAACCTATTAACTTAGTGCTAGTTCCCGGTTTTTGTTACCTATGTCTATGTTTTGTAGACAAAGCATACCAAACGAATTCCAAATGTGATAAAAATTTACGATGATTTTTATGGGCACGAAGGGACCTACGAAGCTTTGGGGAAGGACCAGACAAAGTCCAGGGGAGCACAAGCTCACTTGTCCCCCTAGGGGCGTGCCACTTGAATTTGTGGGTCCCTCGGGACTCCCCTGGCATGAATCCAATACTGAATAATCCTATAAATCCCCCAAACACCGAAAGTTAACCTAGACGAGTTTTTTCGTCGCCGCAAGCCTCTGTTCCAAAGCGATCTTATCCGGAGCCCTTTTCCGGCAGCCTACCGGAGGGGGGAAGTCATCATCGAAGGCCATCTTCATCATCCCCATTGTTTCCATGACGAGGAGGGAGTAGTTCACCCCTGGGGTTGAGGGCATGGACCAGTAGCTATGTGTTTGACCTCTTTCTCTCTCGTGATCTTGATAGGTCACGATCTTGATGTACCATGAGCTTTGTTAGTAAAGTGGGACCATATGGTGTTCTTCCCTCTCTAACTTTGTTGTGATGAATTGAGTCTTTCTCTTTGAGGTTCCATTGTTATCAGATTTAATATTTGGATTTGAGATCACTTGATGTATGTCTTGCCACTGGTGCACATGGGTCCTAAACAAACGGTTTTTAACCCCTTCTGCGACGCCATCTGGAACCGTCGCCAAGTGAGTGTGGGCGATAGGGGGGTCCTTCCCACATGAACCAAAAACCATCGGGGATATGCCCTCCAGGCACGCAGGCTCGGCAAAATGAGGACGTGTGCGACCGGCGAGAGCTCAAATACAGAAATACATACAGTAGAGCTAAAAAACACAATTATACGGTGACATTGTTTCCGGTCGCAAGTACATCCCACACAGTCAGTCCTCGCTAAATGTTTCCGTTCATATGTACATCCCACACAGTCGCTCCAAGGAAAATGTTTCCGTTCACAGGTACATCACACACAATTTTTCCCGTTAAATCGTTTGCATTATTGAATGTATCACACACGGTGCGTAGAAGAAACTTTGTGGCATAGGTTGTCCATTAAACACACTTTTTATGTGGTAAACATTTGCACAAGGTGTCCTAACGCAAACAGTTTTCAAGAGAAAGCCGTGTGTGCAGTTGATCGCACACGTAATGGATCCTAGAAACGTTTCTGATCTCCAAGTATATCGCACACGTTTCGCTTCCGCAAACTGTGTGTAGTGTAATCCCTAATTAATCCAATTAATCCCTAATTTAAAAATCACATGTTTTAAATTTGCAAGTAGGCAATCACTTATTTCATATCCAACCATGTTTATTATAAATATAGGTTCAACCACGAATCCATAATTCGATGCACAGGTACATATACCGAAGAACTACAGAAGCACCAACTAAAGAATGATGAACCACAGTTGTACTAAAGACTGTAAAGATAGAGGCGAAAGACATTCTGGTTGCTGGAGAAGGTGAAACGGAATGCCCATATTGTGCCCTCCTCCATGCGTAAGGTGCGCACGACTCTAGGCCAACCCCTTGTGATGGCTACCCGTCCATCCTTCACTGTCTTCATTAGGACTTCTCGATGCTCATTTTAGTCTGGATGAAATACTTTAAACTTCATTGTGTGTCCACCAATCATGTACTTTGCGAGGTAATCTTGAGTGAACTGCTTTGGGAACCACTAGGAACCAAAAAGATTCAGACATTGTTGTCTAACAACTCATTATGGGTAGTAAAAAGAGAGGGTTGCAGAGTTTGTAGTTACCATCCTACAGCTCACTGTTGTGTTGGATAGAGCATAAACAAATAATTTGCTTGCCACCATTCATATCTTTTTGCTAATAATCCTTATCAGTTTCCTCACTTGATGTTTGTTCATCAATATCTCATTGCCCCATACGCAAAAAGGGTCGATGCGTGGATCCTTGCCAAGGGCATATGTACCTACAAGCAACAAGTCAACATTAGAAGCTAACTAGTCTCCAGGCCTGGATCTATATGCACTACATTATGGAACGATGGGGGGAGTACAAGCCGAGGGATGAAGCTAACCTCCGCGGAAAATGGTGGCCACTCCCGTTGTTGTCCTGCATAAGTAGTGGAAAGGCATGATAAGTACAGGAATCTTAACATCAAACAAATATAGCAAAGGTAAACAACATCATCTCCAAATGATAGCTTGAATGTGTTAGTTTCAGCATGCTGATAAAGCAGATATAAAATTGAAGGCAATGTTACCGACAACAGGCTTAACAGCCATCAAATATTGCAATTTGAACTAGTATTGTTAAAAATGAATAGAACGTAGGAAATGCTTAAACATCACACTGGATAAATGTGTAAAAGTAAAAAAAGGGCTTGTGTTAACTGCACCAGGAATAACTAGAACCAAATATAGCTGTTCAAACTGGTATTGATGTAGTCGAGTGGCACAGCTCCGACTTGCACATAATGAACACCACATTGTGAATGACTGAAATAAACAAGGCATAAATGACTAGTATAACAACCAAATATAGACATTTAAAACTAGACAGAGTCTCACTGCAACCAACCTAACAAGCAAATACAGATAAACATGGCATATGCTTGAAAATTGGACAAATGCTCACTGCAACCAACCTAACAAGCAGATAAAGATAAACAAGGCATCTGCTTGATAACTGGACAAATGCTAAAAAAGCAACCTAATAACCAAATACAGATAAACAAGGCATTTTCTTGATAACTTGACAAATGCTAAAAAAGCAACCTAACAACCAAATACTGATAAATAAGGCATCTGCTTGATAACTGGACAAATGCTAAAAAAACAACCTAACAACCAAATACAGATAAACAAGGCATCTGCTTGATAACTGGAGAAATACTCAATGCAACCAAACTAAGAACCAAATACAGATAAACAAGGCATCTGCTCGATAACTGAAAAAATGCTCACTCCAACCAACCTAACAACCAAATACAGATAGACAAGGCATCTACTCACTATAAACAACCAAATATAGCCATTCGTGAAACTAAAGTGGACAATTCATACTTAAACATCTCATAGACCTATTAAACAATACATTTTTGCATAACTGAAATAATTAAACATGGCACAGTTAAAGCACCGCACGGCAAATGCTACTACAACAAAGGGTATGGGTTGGCAAGCTAGAAAAGGTAAGATTTGCTGATAGAATGTTGCCTCACATTTCATGGATGATATCCTTCCAGTTGGAAGAGCACAGACCCATGGTGCGCTCTCTGATGTCACGGATGGGTTGTTTCACCTTGGAAGAACCTTCGTGGGTGCCCTCCTCGAGGTCGTGGTCGTGGTCGATGAGATCTGACTTGGCAATTGAGGATCCCAAGCCGCCACCGTAGAACGTGTCCTTTAGAAGTGACAAAATGGGCTCGATGGCGTATAAAGCTCGCAAATCCTTGACCGCTTGGCGGAGGAGATCAGCGGCAGGGCCGTCGAAGAGATCGACGACGGTTGAACCAGAGGGGTTGGGGATGGACCACTTAACCTGTGACATGGCCCGCGTGAAGCCGTCGGTGTGGACGAGCTTGAAACGTAGCCAGCTTTCCCAAGATACAGTAATACGCTAGCCCGCTGAGATGAAGTCTTTGGCATGGCAACATAGTCAACGTCTTCACTAGCTTCCACGGTGACATGTTCTCCGGGATCGACAGGTCGGGGCGAACAGCGGCCACCTCGCCAATGTCCGTCGGAGAGGCCATGATAAACCTCTTCTTGGTTGAACGCTCGTCGGGCTCCCCGGGATACATGGTCGAGCTTAGGCTGTGACATTTTGGAGCAGGGGATGTGGATCTAGCGGGGAGGAACACCGCAGGCCTCATCTAAAAACTCAAGGGAGTGGGACGAAGGTATGGGAATCGCTGGGTAACCTGAACTTTATTATCTAAGCTAGGAGGAACGGGCAGATCGACAGGGGTTGGCAGCGGCGCCAGCGGTGGCTGCGAGCTAGGGTTCGAGGGGGGGAGGGGCGGGTGGGGGACTGTGGAGGGGGGGTGGTGTTTGAGGATACGCCATGGCTACTGAAAATTTCAGTAATGGTGGGTGGAGATGGTGGTGGACGAGGGAGGGCGACGGTTCAAATGCCTCGGCTACTGCAATTTTACTATAAGGTCGATGCTGGAGGAGTGTGGGCGACGGTTGAAGTACGGCGGCTACTAAAATTTGGGTAAAGGAATTGATGCGGGGCGGGAGTGTCCAAGATCGCGCACAGTCCAATAACGATATGCGTGTATGATAATAAGGAAAAGTGGCGCGGATCCGCCGATTTTTGCAACGCTCAAGGCGGGTAGTTTGTTTTTTATATTTCTAGCTAGTTGGTGTATAGCACAAGGTTCGTCCTAATTTCCAAATAAACTTACCCGCCTTTAGCTTGCACAGGTGGTGGTTTTACAACGTAGTTGCATCGCACACGGTTAAGCCAGTACCTCCACTCTTTGTTCATGCTTGCGCAGTCGTGGTGATTTCACCGCACTTGCATCGCACATGGTTTAGCCAGTACCTCCACCCTTTGCTCGCGCTTGCGCGGTCGTGGTGATTTCAGCGCACTTGCATCCACATGGTTGAGCTAGTACCTCCACCTTAATTTGCTCACGCTTGCGCGGTCGTGGTGATTTCAGCGCACTTGCATCACACATGGTTGAGCCAGTACCTCCACCTTAATTTGCTCGCGCTTGCACGATCGTGGTGATTCACATCGCACTTGTATCACACACGGTTAAGATATTATACCCCGTGTCTGTTGAGGGTCATCAGAGTCTTTGCAACAAAAAATAACGTTACAGAGGGTCAAAAGACAGCCACACCAGCATGTGGCCCTAATATATATGAGTGAAAAGGGTGGTCTGTGATGTTCAAAATTCCAATGCACAACTTTGACCCCGCGGGCCCACGGTTGGGCGCGTCATTGAAGATCGATGAGAGGGGCCAGAAGTCAAGAACCACCTAGAAGTGGCCAAATATATGTATGAATATTGGGGATGTTTAAAACTTTAAATACGCAATGCATAACTTTGGTGGCACCTGCCTCGCAAACCCGAAAGCACCCTAACAACCACCTAGCTAGGATATATATAATGACATAATGTCGTATCTAGCTAGGATGCTTGGCCCACCACCTCCCACTTCGTGTCAGCGGGGCGGATGCACGTAATGATCGATACTTTGGTCATACATGCATGTCACCATGACCTACCATAAGAAAGACCAATGAATCTTTCGTTTGGTCAAATGAGTTGTTATTAACCGTGTCAAAATTTAACCATACTTGGTGGCATGCGTGCAGCTATTTGATTAGACGGGACGAGCGCGAGAAGTCCGTCGTACAGGCTCGACGGGACGTGTGCGAGTAGTCCGCCGTGCAGGCTCGATGGGACGCGTGCATTCTGTCCACCTCGCAGGCTCGACGGGACACGTGCGAGCAGCAAGGCCGCCCATGCTCACCGGGAAGCGAGCTCTTTGACCTCCATGCACCAGCCGCCGCCTGCCTCGCTCACAACTTCTCCATTAATGGGTTAATTAAAGCACCTGGATGGAGGGTGTTTTCTTGTGATCCCATGGCAGCATTTGCTTTATTCGTGTTTTCAACTCATATTTCCGCCCTAATTTAAATTTCCACATAGGGCAATGGATAATATGACCACAAATAAAATGGCAACGTATAATACGATGACAAATTTAGAATGGCGCAGATAATAATTGTCTTACATATTCCGGATAATTTAAAATGCCACATGTGGCAAAGCCCGGAAGACACGGAGGCAAGAGAAGAAGGAAATTGCAGACAACGATCTGGGTTGCTACTGTCTCTACTCGTCGATGGATCGCTGGGCGGCGAAATCCTCCAGCTCCTTTTTCAATTCCTCGCGACTTTGCTTGAAAGTAGCCACGGATTCCTCCACCTCCTGCTCGTGCTCGATTCGGAGCTTCCTCAGGCCACCCATCAGTTCCTCGACGATCGCTTTCAACGTCATCTCCGAGGCACTGCTCTGCTCATGCAGCATCTTCCAGCCGGCGGCCTCCTCCTCCTTCTCGGCGACCAACTTGAGGAGCTTCGGATTGTCATCCATGAATTGCTCGACGAGGCCGGTCGCCTTGTCAACCGAGGCATCGTTGATCTTGAGGAGCTTCAACAAGCCGTCGACCAGATCTTGCTGCACAGTGACGCTAGCGAGAATGTTGTCGTTGCCGGTGAAGGACTTCAGGGAACGCCGGCTCATCGCAATGGCCGACGCCATGAATGCGCTTGTGAGAGCCCTCGCGCGCCCGTGAGAGCTCGTTCGAGGGCTCCGCGGTGCGCTGGGACATCTCTGCTACGGTTATGGCTTCGCGGCGGGACCTCTCTAGTGCTTCCGCGGCCTTGGTCTTTGCTGCCCGGTTATATGTCCACCCTAAACTCCTCCTACCTATCATGGCGGAACGACTTGACAGAAAAAACAGTTTTGTGGGTGATGAGGAGAGGAACTGTGAAATAATTTTTGAGTGGGTAGTTTTTATAGCCCGGTGCTAAGTGTGAACACATATTAGTTTGATAGGTGTGAACAGATTTGCAATTACTTATTGCATTGTAATAAACAATGTGATGAGAAACAAGGTCAAAATTTATTGATGGCTGAAGGTTGACCACGTGGTTGCTGGCCGTTAAGGCGGCCGCGGCGCGCTCTTCTCTAGCGTCCCTGCGCGCGCTCTGCTCGTCGTTGAGGCAAAGTTACAATGGCAACGGTTAATAATTCTTAATAATTGTCTTACATATTCAGGATAATTTAAAATGCCAAATGCGGCAAGGCCCAGAACACTCATGACCTACATATGCATACAATTATAATAAAATATAAGCTCTGAGCTGGCGACCTTCCGACGATGGTCTTCTCGGACTCCACGATCAGCATAGCACCCTTGTGGCTGTTCACTCCAAGTGTCCCGACCCGCCTCCGCCTACGGAGCTGCTGGCACTGATGGGAGGCTCTTGGGGCTGCTGGCCCTCTTCCAGAAGAGCTTGACAGCGTGCAATCGCGCGCATGACAACCCCGTGGAATCGCTCCATTTCTATGCCTCTGGCCTGGTAGCAAATTCCGTCGATCACCTGCATCCTCAAGATATCACGTTGGCGATGTTCTACTTCGTCGGGGATGTCACCTCCGCCAAGGATGCGCTCGAGCCCGGCCACTACATCATAGGGATCGAGGTTGACACGGCCGCCGCGAGCAATGATGAAGCCGCAGGCTGCCTTTGTCTTGAATGAGTCGCAAAGGTCCTCTGCCCATTCCTTGCGGGGCATCAGGCTCTCGATGAGCACTGGTGACGGCGGTTCTTCAGGTGGGTCATCGATCATGCCACCGAGTAGCTCTGGATCTTTCGCACGGTGGATGGCAAACTGCTCATCACACCTCCTCTGCAAATATGTCGATTGTGCTCCCAAGGACTATGACGCCGATGTCATTGCCGATGGGCCATGGTGCCTGCACCGGCCGATGAAGCTCTTGCTCCCCGACCTGCTCCGGCTTGTTCTCCTCGCCAAAGATGTAACGCAGGTAGGCATCGACGTCGAAGCTTTGGTCGTTGCCTGACATGCTTGGAATAACTAATGGTAGATGGGTGAGGACTAGATCTTCGTAGAGTGTCACGGCGGTGCGTTGCCGCCTGGGTTATATGCAGCAAGCCGTTAGCTGGTGGCGGGAAACCGGTGAGGGAATAGGCGTGGATTTTACAATTCACTCATGTGGAGTGCGGGAAGTATTTGCTGGAGCGCGGGAAGACTAAGTGGAGCACACACACAACCCGAATACCATATCCGGTGCCACGTGTTATTTATCACACAAGTGTTAACATAAGGAAATGCATGTGTAACTTACTAATCATCGCACACGAGTACTCACAGACGCATCGTGTGCGATACTCCTAGCCACCGCAAGCAACTAGTTTGCATTTTTCAAAGTTTTTTGCACACACAGAATCGCACACAAACTAACTGTATTAACTGTCTGTGTTGTAAATTCTCATCGTAAATAGTTCATCCGAGTCGGCCGTTTGCCACGTATCACACACATCTTGTTAAGTTGAATCGTTCTGTTGCGTTCGCTAATCGAAAACTGTTCGTCCAAGTGAACCGTTTGCCCTATATCACACACACCTTGATCTAGCAAACCATTTATGTTGCACTCCCTAATAGCAAACGGTTTATCGGAGCGAACTACATGCCGTATATCGCACACACATTGATATGGCTGCCTGTTTCTGTTGTTCTGCTTCATTGCAAACAGTTCGAACGGGTGAGCCGTGTGCCCTACATCGCACATGCAACTAAAATCTGAACCGTGTTTGATGCATCCTCCATCGCAAACGTTTTGCACCTTTTTTGACGGTTATTTTACACCACCATTTGCGATTATGGCATCGCACACAGTTTCGTCGAAGGGTCTCTGATCATAGTGTCGCGTTAGCAGCATCCTCCAGTAGTGTGCATGTGGATACCCGTGGTGACAATGGGGTATTCTATTGAGTCATTTGATATATGTTTTGGTAATCAATTTGCAAATTCCCGTGGTGACATTGGGGTAATCTTGACATAGAGGTTGATACACGTTTTCGTCTACTCACTCCGATAGGAAGTTTGGAGTGATCCTTTGTCACACATTGAGGGATTGTTCTATGATTCAATTATGTTAGCATTGTTGAGAGATTGCACTAGTGAAAGTAAGAACTATAGGCCTTGTTTCCAAGCATTGCAATACCATTTGTGCTCACTTTTATCACTTGTTACCTTGCTATTTTTATTATTTCAGATTATAAAAATATACTTCTACCATCTGTATTACACTTGCATCACCATCTCTTTGCCAAACTAGTGCACCTACACAATTAACAACTGTATTGGGTGTGTTGGGGACACAAGAGACTCTTTGTATTTTATTGCAAGGTTATTTGAGAGAGACCATCTTCATCCTACACCTCCCACGGATTGATAACCTTAGGTCATCCAATTGAGAGAGATTTGCTAGTACCCTACGAAACTCTGCGGTTGGAGGCCCAACAGAGTCTACAAGAATAAAGTTGCTAGTAGACATCACTTTGCATGCTGCCGCGCGATTTGAGCGTTGACCTTACCAACACTTATACATGCCCTGAATCATGTCCCTTGACACGACACCCCATACTCACACGGCAGTTTTGTAGCCAAGCCGGTTGCCCAGGATCCTCTACCCCCTCTGAACTTCACTTTTGTCTAATGGCAATGGAGGAGGACGATGTTGGAGAAATTGACCAGCACACCGATGACTTGACGCCAATGCATGACTTCATGTCAAACCTGCCTGCACCCGACGCAGGTGGCAATGACCAGACCTACACCTCCGAGGTCACTCCTCCGGAGGCCGGTGTCGGTGTACTAGAGTAGGGGTACCCTAGTATCCCGAACTTGTGCACGGGCAGTCGCAGCATCCCGCGGCAAGGCTTGCCGGGTGACCGCCAAGGTCCTCCGTGGTTCCTTTGGAGCCATTCAAGAACAAAGTATCCAAGACAAGACCCCGGCAAGAGGAGCTTGCCGGGAAGGCCACCCAAGGCATCCCGAGGAACTTGCCGCGACGCACCATGTGTCCCGGCAAGGCCCGGTGAGCGACAAGCTCCCGGACGTGACAAGACAACGACCGCGGCAAGGCGCTTGCCGCGGCAAGCCACCACTCTATACCCGCGCTCCAGTACATCCACCAACGTGTCGCTCTGGGACCCTTCCAGGCGTACGTGGTGGTAGGCTGTGCAGCCAGGGGTGCACGGTGGCAAGCGGCGCTGACAAGATCGCCATCATGGCGAGCGGTGGCGTCCCTGACGGTCCCTTTTACACTGTTTAGGCGACGCAGACGGGCATTTAAGGCCCTTGTCCCCTGCCGTCAGGGTTAGGTATGATACACTGTAGCAGGTAGCTGTACCTACTGCAGCACCTTTCCATTTCTACCCTTTACCTCCGTTGCCACCTGTTGGTGACCCCTTGAGCATATAAAAGGAGGCCCGTGTGCAATGGAGAGGGGGGTTCGAACACTCACGCTCGGTCCCGTTAGCTGCCGAAGTGTACTGTAGCACTTCACGCTCCCGAGCGAGAAATCAATACAAACCACAAAGCAGGAGTAGGGTTTTACGCATCCGTGCGGCCTGAACCTGGGTAAATCGCTCGCGTGTATCGCCTCGATTTGCTCTTTGCGCGATCTCCGCCCCCGCCGAACCGAAAGGGACTCGGTCCGCCGGTCCCATAGGTGTTCGTGGATCAGTACCCCGACATCTTTGGCGCGCCAGGTAGGGGGCGTCGAGGTTGTGTGAACCAGATCCAGCATTCACGCGAGCTAGATCTTCATCATCCTCGTCGACATGCCGCCGAAGAAGAAGGCTTCGGAGGCGGCCGCTCCGTTCGCGCCGAACCCGCCACCGCCGGAGCAAACGGCTGGTGGGGTAGACGCCGGCGGGAGAACGGGCGTCGGCGGCGTAGCCGGCTCCCACAACGACCGGGCGCACTCCAAGACCTCAGCGTCCATACATGCACCGTGCCCATCCCAGGAGGCGCAGGACCGGCAGCGTCATGGTATTCACGGTGCCATGCGTTTGCTGGACCAAGATCCAGCTGGTGGATCACGGAGTGCTCAAGACCAGCATGCACGCCAACATGCTGGCATGAGCGAGGCACGGTCGCCTGGACGGGATACTGCTCCTTCTAACATAGTTAGAAGTCCGAGCATATCCCGCTCCTCGCACCGTTCGACACCACCACCCGCCACTGCAGCAGAAGCTTTGGCGCAAGCTCAACTGCTCCTAGACTACCCTCCAACAGTAGACAAGGTCGACGACTGGAGGGCCACCATCCAGAGTCTCATCGGCTTCGCCAACGGCGACACTCAGTGGCAGCCGAGCACGTCGCAGCCGCGGCAAGTCAGCCAGGCACGAGCCGGTGGCGACAAGACCGGTGGGGGTACAACCACTGTGCACTCTCCGCCCCGAAGGCCAAGATCGCCGACTCACCGGATCCACCTTGACAGCGACTCCACCGCGTCATCAGATCCACGAGCTCGTCGCGATCAGCGCCAAGTTCTTCACGAACGACAGCAAGAAGACGCTCGTACTCGCATCGAGCGCCGAAGAGAAGCGCGGCGTCAATCAGACCAGCGCGCTGGGCCCTCTATCGACATGCATGCGCCAGGGGAACCAGGCGACTTGCTGTACGCGGTAGGTTGTCCTGCGTTCACTCGTGAGCTGCGGCAAGTCCAGTTGCCCAGCATGAAGAATTTCAAGCCAGATGTACCAGAGAAGTACGACGGCAAGTCGCATCCATCGGAGTTCCTCAGCATCTACACCATCGCGGTGCATGCTGCCGGGGGACGGGACGACAAGATCCTTGCCAACTACTTCCCGCTGGTGCTCAAACCCAACGTCAGGTCCTGGCTCATGCACTTGCCGGACAACTCCATATCCTCCTGGGCAGACCTATGCCATCAGTTTGTCAGCGCCTTTACAGGCGGCCACAAACCTCATGGCCAAGAGAGTGACCTTCATCTACTCGCCCAGAAGGAAGGAGAGCCCCTACGCAAGTATATTCAGAGATTCAGCCGTGTGCAGCACAACATCCCAGATGTCCACCCTGCTGCGGTCATCAGCGCGTTCCATCAGAACGTGCGTAACCGCAGGATGCGGGAGGAGATGGCGATGTGCAAGATCAGAGACGTCAGTGAGCTGTATGCCCTAGCCGACAAGTGTGCACGTGCTGAGGAAGGGAGGAGACTCCCCAGAGAGAATGTAGGAGCTGGGGGATCTGACAGCGAGGATGCTGCCCCGGCAAAGAAAAACCGGCGGCGGAACAGGAAGAAGAAAGGCAAAGATGTGCTAGTCGTTGAGCAGTCCGGCAACGAAGGTGGCGCCAAGAAAGCCAAAGTTGGTAGCTCCGGCAAGGAGGTTGCCGCATGCACCAACTACCAGGCTGTGGCGGTCGCCGACAAGCAGGACAACACCGACAAGCAATACTGCAAGATTCACCGCACCAAGGGCCATGACCTCCAGAGCTGCAAGAAGGTCGAGCAGCTTGTCCAGCAACAAAAGGCTGAGTACGAGCGACGCGACAAGGACAGGGCGCAAGGAGGCACAGGAGAATCCGGCAAGAAGCGTGTCGGCCGGGGAGGACGCCGCGGCAAGGCCAAGCAGCGGCAAGGAGATAGACCTCCCCATGGCCGCGACAAGGATGAAGACGACGACACCGACGAAGACATGGATGATGTTGAGACCAGTGAGCAGGAGTTCCAGAAAGCCACAGAGGTCTTGTGCGTTGACGGTGGTGCTTCTCTGCATACTTCGCACTGCCAACTCAAGCAGTGGGTGCGGGAAGTCAATGCGGCAGAACCACCCGTCGAATCACGCAAGCTTCTGAAATGGTCCAGCACGCCTATCATCTTTGATATTGAGGATCACCCTGATCGCACAACTGCGGTCGGGTGCTTGCCGATGTTGGTTTCACCAACTATCCGCAACCTCAAGGTCACTAAGATGTTAGTTGACGGCGGGGCCGGCTTGAACCTGATCTCCTCCGCTGTACTCCAAAAACTCTAGATCCCTGACAGCGAGCTTGAAGAGACCGGCACATTCCAAGGAATCAACCCGGGAAGGAGCAAGCCAAAGGGAAAGGTCACGCTGCTGGTAACATTTGGTAGCGAGCTGAACTTCAGGACTGAGAGGGTCACTTTTGACGTTGCCGACATTCCATTGCCCTACAATGGGATACTTGGCCGTCCAGCACTCGCCAAGTTCATGGCAGCCTCTCACTATGCATACAACATGCTGAAGATGCCAGGCCCGATAAGCGTCATCTCTGTCCCTGGCGACAAGAAGGATGCTCTTATCTGCGCCGACAAGATCTACCGGGAAGTGGCAGCCGCAGCAGATCACAAGTCACTTGCCGCTGAAGCTCCCGGGGGGAAGAGGAAGACCAAGTCCGGCAAGAACTCTGATGCCCACTCCGGCAAGCGCACCTCTTCGGAGTGCTGCGCTGCCGTTGAGGACGCACCATCGAGCTCCACCGGCAAGTGTAAGAAGGCGATGGAAGCTTCGCCAGAGACGAAGAAGGTGTCCGCCAAGGAGGACGGCACTGGTGGTACCTTCACCATCAGTGCCACTCTCGACCCTAAATAGGAAAGCACGCTCATTGCTTTTCTGCGGGCGAATGTCGATGTGTTTGCGTGGCAACCGTCCGACATCCCCGGTGTTCCCAGGAAAGTAATTGAGCACCACCTTGCCGTTTGCCCTCATGCGCGGCCCGTCAAGCAGAAGGTCAGGAAGCAAGCAGTGGAGCGCCAAGAATTCATTGCAGAAGAGATCAAGAAGTTGGAAGCAGCAGGCCTTGTCAGAGGAGTGCTCCATCCTATGTGGTTGGCCAATCCTGTAGTCATGCGCAAGGCGAACGGGAAATGGAGACTTTGTATCGATTTTACCGATGTTAACAAAGCTTGTCCCAAAGAACCATTTCCTTTGCCGTGCATTGACTAGATTGTTGACTCCACAGCCGGATGTGATTTGCTTTCATTTCTTGACGCATACTCAGGATACCATCAGATCTTCATGGCAGAAGAGGATGAGGAGAAGACCGCATTTATTACTCCATGTGGCACGTACTGTTTCGTACGGATGCCTTTCAGATTAAAGAATGCTGGTTCAACATTTGCAAGAGTAGTCCATATCACTCTTGAGCCACAAGTACACAGAAATGTGGAAGCCTACATGGATGACATAGTGGTCAAGAGAAAGGACAAAGCAACCCTGATCCAAGATTTAGACCAGACCTTTGCAAATCTGCGCAAGATCAGCCTCAAGCTCAACCCCGAGAAGTGTGTGTTTGGAGTCCCCTCCGGCAAGCTTCTCGGGTTCTTCGTATCTCAGCGGGGAATTGAAGCCAATCCCGACAAGATCAAGGCCATTGAGCAGGTTGAAGCACCAAAGCGCGTCAAGGATGTACAAAGACTTGCCGGTTGCGTGGCTGCTCTCAGCAGGTTTATCTCTAGGTCTGCTGAGCGCGCCCTGGCGTTTTTCAAATTATTGAAAAAGGCAGGACCAATGAAATGGACTCCGGAAGCGGAGGCTGCGCTGCAAGACTTGAAGAGATACCTGTCCTCCCCTCCAATACTTGTCGCACCTAAGCCACAAGAGAAGTTGCTGCTGTATATAGCGGCAACCAATCAAGTGGTTAGTGCTGCGTTAGTAGCAGAGAGGGAGGTAGATGGTGAGCCAGCAACCACGGCAAGCGCATCCAGCGACAAGCAGGGGGCTTCCCCGACAAGCTCTGGTCCCGACAAAGATGGATCTGCGTAGATGCACGAGGAGACACAAAAGAAGATGGTGCAACGCCCAGTTTACTTTGTCAGTTCCCTTCTGTAGGGGGCTAGGTCAAGGTACTCTGGTGTGCAGAAATTGCTTTTCGGCCTTCTCATGGCCTCGAGAAAGCTGCGCCATTACTTCCAAGCACACGAGATCACAGTTGTCACTCGCTTTCCGCTGAAGAGGATACTGCAGAATCCAGAAGCGACAGGCAGGATTGTCGAGTGGGCACTGGAACTGTCAAGCTTTGGCCTCAAGTTTGAGAGTACTTCAACTATCCAAAGCAGAGCATTGGCAGAATTCATAGCAGAGTGGACGCCAACACCAGACGAAGAAATTCCAGAAACGAGCATCCCCGTCAAGGAAGCAAGCAAAGAGTGGCTGATGTACTTTGATGGTGCCTTTTCGCTGCAAGGCGCCGGCGCTGGCGTGCTGCTTGTCGCACCCACCGGAGAGCACCTCAAGTACGTAGTCCAGATGCACTTCCCCAAGGAGCAAGCAACAAACAATACTGCAGAGTATGAAGGCTTGCTTGCCGGTCTCAGGATCGCGGCAGACCTTGGGATCAAGAAGCTCATTGTCAGGGGTGACTCACAGCTTGTCGTCCGCCAAGTGAACAAGAGCTACCAAAGTCCGTTGATGGAAGCCTATGTCGACGAAGTGAGAAAGCTAGAAGAGCACTTTGACGGCCTACAGATGGAGCATGTTCCAAGGGCTCAGAACGCTATTGCTGATGGCCTGTCAAAGTGCGCCGCACTTAAGTTACCTGTGGAACCAGGGATCTTTGTGCTCAAGCTGACTCAACCATCCGTAATACCGTCAACTGGACAGAGCAAGAAGAGGAAGTTGATTTCTGGTGACTATTTGCCGGCAGAGCTTCCCAAAGCCGCCGCCAGGAAGGTCCCCAAGATCAACGCCAAGAATGCTGAGGAGCAGTCTGCTCCGGCAAGCCCTAGGGTTTGTTCCGTTGAAGCAGAAGCTCCCGATAAGTTTTGCTCCGGCAAGCTTGTCGGGGAACGTCATGCTCCGGCAAAGACGCAGCTTCTCGCCGTAGAAGCGGATGCTCCCGCAGCAGCCGAGAACAACGCCAAGAGTGCTGAGGAGCAGTCTGCTCCGGCAAGCCTTAAGGTTTGTTCCGTTGAAGTAGAGGCTCCCGACAAGTTTTGCTCCGGCAAGCTTGCCGGGGAACGTCAAGCTCCGGCAGAGCCGCAGGTTCTCACCGTAGAAGCGAATGTTCCCGCAGCAGCAGATATGCCTTTAGTCCTTGTTGTCGAGCCGCAAGCTCCAGCATGGGCACAGCAGATCGTCCATTTCCTTCAGACAGGAGAACTTCCCGAAGAGCAAGAAGAAGCGGAAAGAGTAGCCCGGCAGTCAAGTATGTACCAGTTTGTCGACAAGACGCTGTACAGAAGAAGACTCAACGGTCTGAAATTGAAGTGTATTCACCGGGAATATGGACAAAAGCTATTGGCAGAGATACATGGAGGCATATGTGGTCACCACATTGGCGCAAGAGCACTTGTCGGAAAAGCATTCCGGCAAGGTTTCTTTTGGCCGACAGCCCTCCAGGATGCAACTGCACAAGTAACCAAGTGTGAAGCGTGCCAGTTCCATTCCAAGCAGATACACCAGCCAGCTCAAGCTCTCCAGACGATCCCTTTATCCTGGCCATTTTCGGTCTGGGGGCTCGACATCCTCGGCCCCTTTCCCCGAGCAGTCGAGGGCTTTGAGTACTTGTATGTTGCAATCGACAAGTTCACAAAGTGGCCGAAAGTGGAACCAGTGAGGAAGGTGACAGCATAGTCAGCAGTCAAGTTCTTCAGGACGATTGTTTGCCGCTTCGGAATCCCTAACAGGATCATCACCGACAACGGTACGCAATTCACGAGCCGCACCTTCATGCAGTACGTCCAAGATCTTGGCGCCAAGGTCTGCTTCGCTTCTGTTGCTCACCCGAGAAGCAACGGTCAAGCGGAGAGGGCAAATGCTGAAGTGCTGCGAGCGCTCAAGACCAAGACTTTCGACAGGCTGCACAAGTGCGGAAGAAACTGGATTGAGGAGCTGCCGGTGGCTCTTTGGTCGATCAGGACGACGCCAAATCGAGCCATTGGCCAGACACCTTTTGCTCTAGTCTATGGAGCAGAGGCAGTTATCCCCACGGAACTCGTATACGGGTCACCTCGAGTGCTCGCTTATGATGAGCTTGAGCAAGAGCAGCTGCGACAAGATGACGCGCTGCTCCTTAAGGAAGACCGTCTTCAGGCTGCTGTGCGAGCTGCTCGCTACCAGCAAGCTTTGCGCCGCTACCATAGCCGCAAAGTTAACGCCAGAAGTTTCGAGGAAGGCGACCTTGTTCTTCGGCGTGTTCAGTCCGCCAAGAATTCCAACAAGTTGATGCCGAAGTGGGAAGGCCCTTACCGGGTGAAACGAGTCACTAGGCCTGGCGCTGTCCGCCTTGAGACCGAAGATGGCGTTCCGGTGAGCAACTCCTGGAACATAGAGCATCTTCGTAAGTTTTACCCGTAAGGCCTGGTTGCCGGAACCCGTTCCGGCAACCCCCTTTTGTACAAGTCTTGCCGCTGTTGCATGTAATCCTTTGTACAAAGCCGGGCGCAGACCCCGTGCATAAGTAAAGCTCATGTGCTCCGCACATCTTGTCAATTTCATGCTTTCTATTTTTTGCATGTGTTATCTGACACTTTGTGCAGCACCTACCCCCGGTAAGCAACAACGAGCCATAAGGCTCCATATCTTTATTTTCTCTTCTTATCAAGGAAAGGAAGATTCCCTCGCACACAAGTTTGCCGGGGGGGAAGGAGAAGATAATAGTATGGACCAGGCGTCGTTCAAGAAAGTTTTCGCCTTGCTGGGAAGCAAACAACAGAAAAGATAAGTTGCCAAAGTTTGAGCAATCAGATTTTTAAATTTTTTAAGTTATCTTCCTTGAACGACCGTGCTTTGTATGGAAAACCTGTGCGCGGAGGAACCAACTTGTAGCTAGTTGCGCCCTTACTTTGTTTCGAGTCCGCTCAACAAATTAAGTGAGCTGCTACGCGCCCTTACTTTGTTTCGAGTCCGCTCAACAAATTAAGTGAGCTGCGACGCGCCCTTACTTTGTTTCGAGTTCGCTCAACAACTTAAGTGAGCAGCGACTAGTTGCGGCAAGGTTTCTTGTCGGTAGCGGCACCGCCAGCAGGCTACTGACGTCCCGCACTCAACGCTCGAGGCAAGGGTGCCTGCGCTGACAAGTTCCCTAAAAGCGTAGGGCAAAAACATACAAAACAAAGCATCAAGTAAAGGAGATAACATTGCAATCAATACTTAGAATAAAGTTATATTACAAGATAACTTGTCGCAGCTCTAACAGATTGTTATCATGACATGACTAGCAGCAACAAGAAAAGAAGAAATGGGCGGCCTAATCTACGTGATCGCCTTCGACCCTCTTGATCCCGCTCACCTTGTCCACAATGGGTGTGACAAGGGCCTTGAGCTCCTCCAGATCAGCTTCCGGCGGCAAGGTCCTGAGGACGTTGGTGAGGCGGAGGCCCGGATTGCGTAAGGCCACCTTCATCAACACTTTCTGAAGAGCTCCCACGCAGATCTTGCGTGACTCGTCGGCCAGCTGCTTGGGGATCCTTTCCCGGAGCCGCTGAAGGGCCGTCGCCACGCCCTTGAAGAACAGGACGAGCTTGGCGCTGGGTTGGAGGTTGTCGTCGGAGGGATACCCGAGATCCTCCATCCCCAGCTGCGCCAGCTCCTTGTCGATGTCTGTGGCGGTATTCACAAGACTCTCCGTCCAGTGCGTCACAGTCTCCCTGAAAGCATTCTGGGCGGTGGCAGCACTCTCCAGCAGCGCCTTGTCGGCCTTGATTTCCTCCTTCAAGGCCGCCTCCCGCTTCTCGGCGCTGTCCAGAGTCTTGGTCAAAGTGGTTAGCTTCAACTCAAGATCCACGTTGAAGACCTTGGCGGCGCTGAGCTCTTTGCCCTTCTCGGCAAGATCGGCCTCCAGCCGCGCCACTGTCGTCTTCAACTCCTCCTTGGCGGCCTCGGCGGCGGCGGCGGCGTCCTCCGCTTGTTTGAGGGCTCCGCCGAGTTTTTCCTCGCGCGCGGCAAGCTCCTCCTCGTGGGCGTCGAGATTGACCTTCCGCTGCGCCAGCTCGCCCTCCTCCATGGCTAGCTTCACAGCGGCAAGTCGCTGCCGCTCTTCGACTTCGGCCTTCTCGAGGAGGAAGGCCTTCTGCGCTTCAGCGAGCTGCTCCCGCTCCTCCGCCAGGGATCGGAGGGCTTCCCGATGGAAACCCCCGAGCTCTTCCGCACGCTTCTCAATGTCTGCTCCCGCCTTCGCGACTAGCGCCTCGCGAGACTCCAGCTTGGCTTGCCGCGCGTGGTAGAGTGACAACAACTTCCGCAGCAGCCGCTCCTCTTCAGACTCGTTGCTGCTGCTGCTTGGCGCGTCAACCACCGTCAACCCCGCGGGGGCAAGTACTTCTCCGTCGAAGATCTCCCCCTCGACCGGCGCCCTGGAGCTTGATGCCTAGGGGAGGTTGATGAAGATGCCTTCGCCAGCCTTCAAGTAGACGCCCGGCTGGGGCTCCTCGGAGCTTGGCGCTGCAGCTTCGGCGGACGGGTCGGTGGTCGGTGTAGCGCCTGGCGCTCCTGCGGCCTCAGGGTCGTCAGTGCGATCACCAGAACCTTCGCCAGTTGCTGCGGCGGCAGCCTTGGCGGCCTCTGCGCCAGCGACATCACCAGCTCCGGCTACGTCTTCGGCGGCGACCTCGGTCTCCATCCGCTCCGCAGCAGATGGGTCTGACAGCCGGCAAGGGGAGAAGAGTCAAGAAAAATCCAGCAAAAACCCAAGAAGATCAAAAGAAGAAGAACCCAAGGGGAGTTTTGAAGCAAGAGGAGTACCTGCACCAGGTTCTGCAGTCGTGGTCTCCGCTGTCGGGGGGCCGCTGGTGCTGTCCCTCGCCGGAGAACCCTCCCTTGCCGGAGACTTCTCCCTTACCGGGAAGCCCTCCCTTGTCGGAGAATTCTCCCTTGTCGGGGGATTCTCCCTTGGCTCCTGGTGGGGCTGCTCGGCTCCTACACAAGTCAATAAGCAGATATCAGCAAAGACAAGTACCCATGCGCGCCTCACAGCGAAAAGTAAATCATACACTTACGCTGGGGGCTGCCCTGGAGAAAAGTCGCCGGGTCCGGCAAGGTTGTCTCGGGCGCGCCACCTGCTTTCGCAGTAGGCTCGTCCTTGATGTCGATCACCGGGACCTTAGCTCTCTTTGCCGCCCTCTGGGCCAGAGTCCTGAAGAGGAACAAGTTCAGAGAAAAGCAAGTGAGAAACAAGACAAACAACAAGAACTGAAGGACTACAAGTACAGCAAGAGAAGCTTACTCTTCTTCTTCTTCCTCGTCGGAGCTGAACGCGGAGAAGTCGAAGTCCGGCGCGCGCCCGGCGCGAGGAGGCGGAGGGGTAGCTTCCCTTGGCCGCTTGCCGCTCCGCTGCACCACCGGCCTTGCGGAGACGCCTTCTTGGTGGGGATGGAGGCTCTGCTTGCGGTGGGCTGTCTGAAGACGAGGTGGAAGAGGAGTTGATTTCCAATGAGCCGCTCCTGTCCTTGGCGGGCTCGCTCGGCTCGGCGCCACGCCCGGCAAGCTCCTTCTTGCCGGCGGGCTCCCCTCGCTCGGCACGGCTTGCCGCTTCTGCTGCATCTGCCTCCTCCACAGTAAACCCAAATTCGCCCGCGGCTGCGGCTGCCGCTGCCTCTTCCAGCCTAGTGGCAATGAGCGCCATCTCCGCATCCGTGGTGTCGCGGGTAAGGCCATCCTTCCAGTCGGAGCGGATTGGCACTTCCACCAAGTCATTGAAAAACTGCTACACGACATCGTCTGCAGGCTCCTGCCAAGTTGGCACAATCCCATGCGAGTCGCACTCCGGCATCATTGCACGGATGCGATCGAGCGAGGAATTGTTGCACAGCGGAACGACGCCACCCGGCAACCTGAAAACCTCGGGATGTTGGGGGTCATACTTGAAGAGCTCCTGAAGCATCGCGTTGAGCTCCTGGACCGTGAAGTTGTAATTGAGGCCCGGCCGCAGCCTCATGATGTCTGCCGCGTTCTTGAACTCCCAAGTGGGCCTCCCCCGCTCCTGCAGGGGGGCAATGCGGCGGCGAAGGAAGTCTGCGCCAACGGCGCCAACAGTAAGCCCGGCAAGCCTGAGACGCAGGATCCTGGTGACGGCAATCTTCAGCCTGTCGTCTTCCGGGGCCACGTCACTCCAATCGCTGCCGCGTGCTACTGGGGTTTGGCGCCGGGTGGTGAATGGCTGCGGGTTCTCCTCGTCAATCCAGCACCAATCTGCTCTCCACTCCTCCCACTTTCCGCGGAATTCTCCCTCCAGATAAGTTTCCTTCTTGCCGGCCCTTGAGATCCAGGCGATTCCGCTGGATAGAGGCTCTCCTCTCTCTACTCGGGGTATAAAGAAGTGGTGAAAGAGGGCTACATTGGGATGGACTCCGACAAAGTTTTCGCAGAGATGTGCGAAAACTGCCATGGTCAGAACGGCATTGGGGGTGAAGTCAAGGAGGTGGAATCCGTAGGTATTCATGATGTCGCAGAAGAATTCAGAGAAAGGCGGGCAGAGCCCGCAATAGAAGAACAAAGCGAAGAAAGGGTATCCGTTTGGAGCCTTCTTCCAAGCGGCGGCGGGAAGTACCTGCGTGCGCGGGTGCGCCCGCGTCTCCGCCGACCAGAAGAGGTAGTAGTTCTCCCTCAGCTCCTTCGCGGCGAGCCTGGGGGGGAAGACCGCCCACTCCTTTCGCAGCGCCGCCAGCCGCTGCGCCTCGGTCGTCTTCACAGCCTTCCCCTTGTCGGCTTTCGGGGCCATGGCGGAAGTGGTGGAGGAGGTCGACAGCGTTGGTGGTGCTGGTGGCGATGGGGGGCGGGGCGCTGCTCTCATTCGGCTTTGGGAAGACGAGGGAGCGGCGGAGATTTCCGAGATTGAAGCAGCAACTGGGAAATGGGCGAACTACCCCTGTTTCCTCTGCTTATAAAGAGGGAGGGGGCGGACGTTCCGCATTTCCGAATAAAGAAACCACCCATGATCTCTCCCACGACGCCGCATTCAACGGGTGCCGTTCGGGGAGGGCGCGGCGGATACGGAGAGAGATACGGCGTAACCTAGGCCGCGCGTGCTCGTGCCCTGTTTTGGGCCTGGCCCAACAGCGCTCGGCACTGTGTATGGCCCAGGCCCGGGGGCTCCTGTCGGTGTACTAGAGTAGGGGTACCCTAGTATCCCGAACTTGTGCACGGGCAGTCGCAGCATCCCGCGGCAAGACTTGCCGGGTGACCGCCAAGGTCCTCCGTGGTTCCTTTGGAGCCATTCAAGAACAAAGTATCCAAGACAAGACCCCGGTAAGAGGAGCTTGCCGGGAAGGCCACCCAAGGCATCCCGAGGAACTTGCCGCGACGCACCATGTGTCCTGGCAAGGCCCGGTGAGCGACAAGCTCCCGGACGCGACAAGACAACGACCGCGGCAAGGCGCTTGCCGCGGCAAGCCACCACTCTGTACCCGCGCTCCAGTACATCCACCAACGTGTCGCTCTGGGACCCTTCCAGGCGTACGTGGCGGTAGGCTGTGCAGCCAGGGGTGCGCGGTGGCAAGCGGCGCTGACAAGATCGCCATCGTGGTGAGCGGTGGCGTCCCTGACGGTCCCTTTTACACTGTTTAGGCGACGCAGACGGGCATTTAAGGCCCTTGTCCCCTGCCGTCAGGGTTAGGTATGATACACTATAGCAGGTAGCTGTACCTACTGCAGCACCTTTCCATTTCTACCCTTTACCTCCGTTGCCACCTGTTGGTGACCCCTTGAGCATATAAAAGGAGGCCCGTGTGCAACGGAGAGGGGGGTTCGAACACTCACGCTCGGTCCCGTTGGCTGCCGAAGTGTACTGTAGCACTTCACGCTCCCGAGCGAGAAATCAATACAAACCACAAAGCAGGAGTAGGGTTTTACGCATCCGTGCGGCCCGAACCTAGGTAAATCGCTCGCGTGTATCACCTCGATTTGCTCTTTGCGCGATCTCCGCCCCCGCCGAACCGAAAGGGACTCGGTCCGCTGGTCCCATAGGTGTTCGTGGATCAGTACCCCGACAGCCAGGAATGAACAAAATGTGAGTGAAGTAAATTCCATGGTTTGACCGACACAAGAGCCACACCTTCTGTCGCCTCCATCCACAATGGTTGATCCGGCTTTACAGTTGGGGACATCCATCGAGCGGGAGGTCACCGAAGATCAACCACGCCCGTCGGTGTGTCATATCACTTTGGCCAATGCCATCATGGTGTAGGGACCTGTGGACAAGCTGTTCGTCACAGGGTCTGAGGCAATGTCCACTCTACGTCATCGGCCAGCCAAGAAGTCTTGGCTGATTCCCTTCTTGATGATGGTGTAGAAAGAGGCCCTGACAAAAGGTGCAGGATGATGTGGTGAACGAGGGTGTGAAGCAGATGACTGATGTCTTCGTGCCTGGGATGGATGTAAAATTCTGTCATGCATTATAATTTTTGCATCATAGTATAGCTAGTAGCCCACAAGGTGCATATCGGCATGAAATCTGATATGCGCCATAAGCATTTAAGTTTGAACTTAGCACTTTCGCACACCACAACCCCCCAGGTGTAGTCTGGTTTGGAACAAGCCAGTTTATGGGTCATTTGACATAGACTTAGCTATACTCAGGTCGAATTGGAAGCAATCAACCTTGCTCAAGAACTTGTAACTTTAGAACAAACAGATGTGCTGTAGCCCTTGAGACTTAGGTCAGTCACTAGTCACTAGTAAAGTGAGGTGCTATACAAACGGTTTTTAACCACTTTCCGTGACAGCATTCGGAACCATCTCCTAGTGAGTGTGGGCGATAGGGGGTTCTTCCCACACGACCCAGAAACCGTCGGGGGTATACCCTCCTGGCACACATGCTCGACAAAATGAGGTCGTGTGCGACCGGCGAGCGACCAAATACGGTTATACGTACAATAGTGCTCAAAAAAATACAATTATACAGGCGAAATCATTTCCGGTCGTAAGTACATCCCACAGAGTCAGTCCCTGCTAAACGTTTCCGTTCGTATATACATCCCACACAGTCACTCCAAGGAAAACATTTCTGTTCGCAAATATATCACACGCAATTTTCCCCATCAAATCGTTTGTGATAGTGTTTCCATTGCACACGGTATTAACAATTTTATCATTTGCGTTATTGAATGCATCACACAGGGTGCGTAGAAGAAACTGTGTGTCAAAGATTGTCCATCACACACAATTTTTATGTGGTAAACATTTGCGCCAGGTGGCCTAATGCAAACAGTTTTTCAGAGGATGTCGTGTGTGATTGTTCATTAATCTAACACGGTTTATTCCTAGAAACTATGTGCGTTATTGAATGCATCGTACACGATGTTTTCTCAATAACCGTTTGCAATATAAAAACCCAATTAGCAGGCTAATTATCTGATTATTAACAATCCATTTATTCATCTAATTGACATTTCATATTAAGCACACAATATATTTCATTTTCATAATTGAAATACATCAGAGTACAACATCATATAGCTTCAACACTCAGCTACCCCATTACACAACTACACCAGCACCAAGTTTCACATGCAACATCAATAACCTTTCGAAATTAGCATCATAGATGGTACATAGACAGATGTATCTCATCTGGAAAACTACTGAACCAGAAGGTGAATATTGAGCCTTCATTGATGTTGAAGGTCTTTGTAACTTTAGGCCAGTGCCTGTGGATGATTGACCGTCCATCCTTCATCCTCTTCAGGAACACTTCAATATTGAACCGTGGGTGTTGTATGAATACCTTCTTCGCCTCCTGGCCATACAGGTGGTTTGAGAGGTAATCATCAGTGAACTGCTTTGGAAAGGCCTGAAAACAAGGATGTGCATAAATATCTTCTCTATATTGGAAATGGGGCGAAGGAATAAAAAAGGCAAGGTATAATAGTTAGTACCATCCTGTAGTGAACTGATGTCTTGTTCATTGTGCAGACAAAGATCTTGTTGTTTTTTGTCGCTAATTTCTTTATCTTAACAATCTTTCTGAGTTTCTTGACTTGACTGATATTCATGGACAACTCATTTCTCCATATGCAAAAAGGGTCGAACAGTGGGTCAAAACCTCTGACAGCAGGGCCTACATGTGCAAGACCAAATTGTTAAAAACCTAATATTAGAATGGTTCCTGCAATCGCACAATAATGTGCTATTAGACAACGAACCATGCACGTGCTAACCCCGATTGTAAACCTCAGTGCTTCCCATTGTTTCCCTATAACACATATAAGGTAGTTAGTCATCAGGTTATGTAAGGGTTCGCATGCTATCAGTAAAATATGTTGATGAAAAATAAGCACATTGCAGATTCACCAGATTAATTCAAGCCACATGGAAAACCCATTTATCCAAACCAAGCATGATTAAGAACTAGGAAATATAACACTTGTATATGTTGATCATGTATTAAGTGCAGCCAAATTCGATTTATTCCTCACATGCACACCAATATAAAATTCTACCCACGACAATTGGACATCGCATTGCAGAATTGAACCAGGTAGCTAACTAAACACCACAACAAATGAACCAAAAATTAACTGAGCACCATATTGCACAATATAACATACTCCTAATAGAAGATTAGACAGTTAACCAAACCAAGCATGCTTACCAACTTGGAAATATAGCAATTGTATTTGTCTCTCATGTATTTAGTACATCCAAATTCAATTTATTCCTCACATGGTATACATAACAGAATGCACACACAACAATTGAACATCGCATTGCAGAATTGAACCAAACAACTAACTCAACACCACAACAAATGAACCAAACATTAACTGAGCACCACATTGCACAATATAACATACTCCTAATAGAAGATCAGACAGTTAACCAAATCAAGCATGCTTAACAACTTGGAAATATAGCAATTGTATTTGTTTCTCATGTATTTAGTACAACCAAATTCGATTTATTTCTCACATGGTATACAATAACAGAATGCACCCACAACAATTGAACATCGCATTGCAGAATTGAACCAAATAGCCAACCGCGTCGCGTCGTTGGCGCGCGAGGCGTCGACGGTGGCCTCGACGGCGAGGTGCTCCTCCAAGATATGGGGGTCGACACGAATGGCAGCCATCGCGACCTTATCCACGTGTGCGACCGTGATTTTCTTCTCTGCTGCCAAATGCTCCTTCAGATCTTGGCTATACATGGGTAGAGATATAGTAATATGCTAGCCCGCTGACATGAAGCCTTCGGCATGTCAACATAGTCAATGTCTTCGCCGGATTCCGCAGCAATGTGTTACTCCGGGACCGATAGGTCGGGGCGAACGATGGCCACCTTGCCAACATCTGCCGGAGAGGCCATGATAAACCTCTTCTTGGCCGAACGCTCGTCGGGCTCCTCGGGATACGTGGTCGAGCTTAGGCCGCGGCATTCTGGAGCAGGGGATGTGGATCTGGCGGGGAGGGACACTGCAAGCCTCATCTAAAAACTCAGGGGAGTGTGGCGACGGTATGAGAATCGTTGTGTAACCTGAACTTTCTTATCTAAGCTAGGAGGAATGGGCAGACCGGCAGGGGTTGGCGGGGCCGTCAAAAGCGGCCGTGAGCTAGGGTTCAAGGGGGGAGGGGGCGGGTGGGGGACTGTGGAGGGGGCTGTTTGAGGATACGCCGCGGCTACAGATTTTTTTAGTAATGGTGGGTGGATATGGTGGTGGACGAGGGAGGGCGACGGTTCAAATGTCTCGGCTACTGCAATTTTACCATAAGGTCGGTGCTGGAGGTGTGTGGGCGGCAATTGAAGTACGACGGCTACTAAAATTTGGGTAAAGGAATTGATGCAGGGCAGGAGTGCCCAAGATCATGCACGGTGAGGGAGTCCTGGATTAGGGGGTGTCCGGATAGCCGGACTATACCTTCGGCCGGACTCCTGGACTATGAAGATACAAGATTGAAGACTTCGTCCCGTGTCCGGAAGGGACTTTCCTTGGCGTGGAGGGCAAGCTTGGCGATACGGATATGTAGATCTCCTACCATTGTAACCGACTCTGTGTAACCCTAGCCCTCTCCGGTGTCTATATAAACCGGATGGTTTTAGTCCGTAGGACGAACAACAATCATACCATAGGATAGCTTCTAGGGTTTAGCCTCTCTGATCTCGCGGTAGATCTACTCTTGTACTACCCATATCATCAATATTAATCAAGCAGGATGTAGGGTTTTACCTCCATCAAGAGGGCCCGAACCTGGGTAAAACATTGTGTCCCCTGCCTCCTGTTACCATCCGCCTAGATGCACAGTTCGGGACCCCCTACCCGAGATCCGCCGGTTTTGACACCGACATTGGTGCTTTCATTGAGAGTTCCTTTGTGCCGTCGCCATCAGGAAGGATGCCTCATCCCGTCTTTAAAGATGGCACCGTTGCTAAGGGAGCTTTGGCTGTCGGCCAAACTCTCAGGCTAGGTGGTTTCCTTATGACCGCCCGTTCGGCTGCTGCGCCGACGATGACCTCTCGGGTCGTCGAAAGCAATCTTCACGTCAGCTCGGAATTCGCCGAGCAGCTAGATCCAATGGAGCTCTCTTCCCTAAACGAGTTCTTGGATCGCTTCGCCGCCCTGGGAGTCGCTATGGATTATGACCAGATTGGGCCTAAACCCGATCTGAGAGAGATTAACTTTCCCCAGGTCACCCATCACGTTGCCGTGGTAGACGGACAGTGCGGCGACCCTTCATCTATCTTAAGGACAAGCTATGTCCGGATTCACGACCCCTCCAAGCCGGATACCCGTGGAGGGGAGGACATCACTCAAGACCTGAACTTAAAGTCAGGTGACGGGCTAGACTCATTGGACAGCATCGAAGAATCCAAACTTCCGAGTTCGGAAACTCCTTGGCCCCTGGGTCTCAGATTGGGTGAGGTTTCGGATTTGATTCCACCCACCCACCCGTACATAAGCGATCTATCCCAAATTAGGCAAGAGCCTGAAGAAACAGTACATCATTACTGGGCCAGATTCCTCCTGGTTATGAACAGGATAAAGGACTGCTGCGAGGAAGACGCAATTTCATTCTTCTGCAATAATTTCACGGACAAGGGAATCCTCAACTCCATAAGTCGTCGTGATATTACACGCTTCGCTGACTTGGTGTCCATAGTACGAAAGTACTGTGCGATGGAAAGCGCCTGGAAAATCGAAATAAAATTATGGGACAATCCGGCCCTGGATACAAACCCAGTCCGAAATAAAAGGGTGCATCATCGCCAGACACCCGGGTTCAATACCAAAAAGCAAAAGCCCTCTACAGGGCACAGAACCGTACTAGAAGGATGGCATAATGGACCCTGTAAAATTCACAGTGCAGAGGGCGCCACACCAACTGACAGCCTTAGAGCATGTTGGATCCTCCGGCAGGTGGCAAAAATTGGCGAAGATCTTCTAATTCCAGAAGCCACAGAAAGCCACCCCAGAGACACCAGTACGGTATTAACAGTCTTCGAGACTTTCGCATCAAATAATATGCGAAAAAGAACACTTCGCAGCCTTGCCGAAGTCTACCAAGTAGCAACAATAAACCCATGGAGTGACACGGCTATTACTTTTAACGCCAGTGATGAACCTAAATTCCGAACAGTCCGAGCACCAGCCGCATTGGTCCTCAGTCCAATAGTGGACGGCTTTCGTCTTACCAAGGTACTCATGGATGGCGGCAGGGGATTGAACCTCATTTATGAGGAAACCCTTCAAAAAAATGGAAATAGACTGGAACCACATTGAGCGAAGCAGCACAACCTTTAGAGGAATAATCCCCAGTTGGGAAGCGCGTTGTACATGAAAAATTACACTAGATGTGGTGTTCGGCATGCCGGATAATTACAGGTCCGAAGAGGTCACGTTCCAAGTGGCCCCGTTCAGTAGCGGATATCACGCTCTGCTAGGGTGGGAAGCGTTTACAATCTTCCAAGCAATACCCCATTATGGGTACATGAAGCTCAAGATGCCCGGTCCTAACAGAATCATCACTCTCGCTAGTGATCCGGACATAGCACTCCGCGCCGAAAACAAGATAGCCGCACTGGCCCTCGAGGCGCTATCCGAAGCCCTAGCGGCTGAGGAACTGACTGCGCTGCGCTCCATGGTGAATAGGGACGATGTGATACTTGACAAAAGATCCGAGTCCACCTCCTTTAAACCGGCGGACGAAATAGTCAAATTCCAGGTCCATCCAACGGACCCCAATAAAACAGCTTCCATCGGGGCACAGTTAAACCCCGATGTAGACGCCGCACTGCGAGAGTTCCTACGAGATAACTGGGACATTTTCTCCTGGCACCCTTCAGACATGCCAGGAATCCCACGCAGGCTGGCCGAACATAGCTTAAATATCCTAAAAGGATTCAAGCCAGTCAAACAGGCTCTTCGGCGTTTTTCTAAACCTAAGAGACAGGCCATGGGAGAGGAACTAGCCAAGCTATTGGAGGCCGGATTCATCAAAGATATAAAACACCCGGACGGGCTAGCAAACCTGGTGATGGTACCAAAGAAGGACAAATCCTGGCGCCTGTGCGTTGATTTTAAAGACCTTAACAAGGCTTGCCCAAAGGATCCCTTCCCTCTCCCCCGCATCGATCAAATTATCGACGCTACCACAGGACACGATTCGTTGTGTTTCCTCGATGCATACTCCGGCTACCATCAAATAAAGATGGCAGAGTCAGACCAAGCCGCAAAGGCATTCATCACACCATACGGCCCATTCTGCTTCAACACAATGCCCTTCGGGCTCAAAAACGCCGGTGCAACATATCAGCGCATGATTCAGACATGTCTGGCAAACCAGATTGGCAAAATAGTGGAGGCATACGTAGATGATGTGGTCGTTAAAACAAGACATGTCAAATCTCTAGTAGACGACTTGAGGCTAACATTCGATAACCTCCGAACATACTACATCAAGCTCAACCCGGAAAAATGCGTTTTCGGCGTTCCAGCCGGAAAGCTCTTGGGCTTCATTGTATCCGGTAGAGGAATTGAAGAAAATCCAGCCAAGATCCGAGGTCTGTCACAATTGGATATCCCGAAGGACCTCAAACAAATACAAAAATTAACCGGATGCGTGGCGGCTCTAAGCCGCTTTATCTCCCGCTTGGGAGAAAAGGCCCTACCCCTTTACCGCCTCCTTCGGCGCACCGAACACTTCGAGTGGACGGATTCAGCCACGGCCGGAATCGACGAAATAAAATCCATCTTGGCAACAAACCCAGTCCTGGCCGCGCCAAACATTGGCGAACCAATGCTATTATACATTGCAGCAACCCATCAGGTCGTAAGCGTAGTGCTCGTCGTCGAACGAGAAATGGACGGACACAAATTCCCCCTTCAAAAGCCGGTCTACTATGTGTCCACTGTCCTTACTCCGTGCAATTCACGGTACCCGCATTATCAAAAGATTGCGTACGCGGTATTTATGGCATCCCGGAAGTTGCGACACTACTTTCAAGAGTGTTCAATAACAGTAGCCTCGGAAGTGCCACTTAACGATATTATAAACAACCGCGACGCGACGGGCCGGATTGCAAAATGGGCCGTTGAGCTCCTCCCGTTCGACATAACTTACAAGCCACAGCGAGATATCAAGTAGCAAGTTTTGGCCGACTTCGTCGCAGAATGGATGGAGGCCGAACTCCCTAAAGAGTATGGCACATATTCCAACTGGGTCATGCACTTCGACAGCTCCAAAATGTTGGCCGGTCTAGGGGCTGGCGTCGTTTTGACGTCCCCCACAGGAGACACAGTTCAATACGTACTCCAAATAATGTACACAGACTCCAACAATGCAGCCGAATATGAGGCCCTTTTACGTGGTCTACGGATGGCAGTATCCATGGGAATTCAACGCCTAGAGGTGCGCGAGGACTCGAACCTCACAATATCCCAAATAAATGGAGACTTTGATGCCAAGGATCCAAAAATGGCAGCTTATCGCAACGCCGTCCTAAAAATGTCAACTCGGTTCGAAGGGCTCGAATTTCACCATATAGCCCGGGAAAATAATCAGGCGACAGATGTCCTGGCACGCATCGGTGCAAAATGCGATGTAGTCCCCCCAACATCTTCTTGGAAAGGCTGTTCAAGCCATCTGTAGTATGGGAAGGGGAACCCAGCAATAACAACCCGGACCCAACCGCACTGCCCGACACCGAACACTCTGACATAATTGGAGGCTCTGCCAATAAAATAACACCTTCAGCCCACGTAATAATGGCTGTCATCGCCCCGTGGACAGAACCATTCCTCGCCTACCTTACTAGGCAGGAACTCCCCGAGGACCAAAATGAGGCACGCTGCATAGTGCGGTGATCTAAAGCCTATAAAGTCCATGAGGGAGAGCTTTATAAGAAAAGCACTACCGGAGTCCTTCAAAGGTGCATCTCCGAAGAGGAAGGGTGGAACCTCCTGGCTGAAATTCATGCTGGACTCGGCGGTCATCACGCTGCAGCTCGGTCCCTTGTAAGAAAGGCCTTCCGTACAGGCTTTTATTGGCCGACGGCCCGGGCAGACGCCCAGGACTTAGTCCAACGATGCGTCGGTTGCCAGCTCTTTGCAAACCAAAGCCATATGCCACCCACCGCCCTCCAAACTATCCCCATCACTTGGCCCTTCGCGGTCTGGGAGCTTGACATGGTTGGACCCCTTAAAGGCGAAACCCACAAGAAAAAATACTTACTGGTCATGGTGGATAAGTTCACCAAATGGATAGAAGCCAAGCCTGTTAAGACGGCCGAATCCGGACCGGTGATAGACTTTATATCCGGGGTTGTACACCATTACGGCGTCCCCCATAGCATCATCACTGATAACGACACGAACTTTACGACCGACGAGGTAAAACTCCGGTGCAAAAACATGGGCATCAAGCTCGATTATGCTTCCGTCTATCACCCACAAACTAACGGCCAGGTCGAACATGCAAATGGTCTTATCATGAGCGGCATCAAACCCAGATTAGTGCGGTCCCTTAAGGAATCTAATACGCACTGGGTAGAGGAGCTCGACTCCGTACTCTGGGGGCTGCGGACCACGCCGAATCGCACCACCGGATACACACCATTCTTCATGGTGTATGGCGCAGAGGCAGTTTTGCCCTGCGACATAATTCATGACTCACCTCGAGTGCGCATGTACGAAGAAAGAGAAGCCAAGCTCGATCGGCAAGACAGTTTGGACGCCTTGGAGGAAGAGCGTGACGTGGCAAAAGCCTGTTCCGCATTATATCAATAGCAGGCTCGAAGATACCAAAGCAGAGAAGTACGAGCCAAAAATTACAACGTTGGCGAATTAGTTCTACGCCTGCCGGACAAGAAAAAGGACAAACTTAAGCCCAAGTGGGAAGGTCCCTTCATAATTGACCAAGTCCTGACTGGTGGAGCGTACCGTCTGCGAGATGCATCGGATAACCGACTCAACTCGAACCCATGGAGCGCAGCCCGTCTCCGAAGATTCTATGCCTAGCGCCGGACTCTGTGTTCGTCTCCTTCCTCTGTCCATTTTTTATATACTTTCTATCTTACATTTCTCTCCTTCTCCCCTCTCTCTCTCTTATAGCCTCTAAAGGCTCATAAAGTGACGCGCTATCCGCGCTCATTAAACCTAGGGGCTTCTTTAAACAGAAGCTTATTTATACAGGATTCATGCCCAACACATGTGTCACACTTCCGCATGTACCTTTTATTCACCATTATATGCATCGATATGACTTAAGTTTTGGCCAAGCTGGGTTGCCTGGCTCCTGTGCTTACCCCTACGTTCCTGATTGTTCGGCTAGGTGGTAAAGGGAGCACCTCTGCGATTGTTACTGCCGGGTCAGCCGGATGTGTACCTCAGACTGGGTGAAGCCGAAAGCTAGCGTTCTTAAGGGAATATTTGGTCAGTGAACTAAAGATGATCTTTTTTCACTTATTTATCTATACGCCCCCAGATGTTTTTCCTGCGTCTCTTTTTGCAGAATGGACATGCACTTTAGGGTATGCCTCCTAGGGAAAGGAACCCCTAACGGAACTATTCTCCCTGGAAGATGTTTCTTACTAACCATGTAATATAACATAACTAGTTGGGCACTTGTCTGTTCAAGCACTAATGACCCCTACGGCTGGTCTCCATGCATACCCCGGTTCTTATATAACCGCGAGGGTATTCGGACACACTCCGGACCGTCAGGTCCCGAGGTTGAAGCGAAAAGGTCGGCCATGACAAACGATCTACAATCCGGCTAGAAGGCATTACACATGTCAATTAAAATTACATAGTCAATCTGACTGATTGTATTCCTCTTCAATACCATCTAACAGGCTGTCTAGCTTATAGTCCTGTTGGGAATACTTTGCAGCCAATTCTACATGGCCGTATACTTAGCTCACAGGGATCTCCTTCCCATCGGGCCCCACGGGTCCGACCTCGGCCATGCGGTTTGGGTCAGCCTTCGTGTACTGCGTCTTCGCCATGGCCCAGGCCTCCCTGGCGCCTTGACGGCAGGCCGACATCTTCCACAATCAGAAGCGTCGCCGCGCTCCCTTCAGCTTCTCTACAAGCTCTCCAAGGCCTTCGGGCATGGAGACGGATGGCCACAAGGCCTGGGCGACACCTTGCATCACCTGCCGAACTCGCTCGTGCAGTTGTGAGAGCTCGGGAAGAAGGTCACCCGTAGAACCGGGCATTTCCTCTGCAGGACGACCTGTTAGCATACCTACAGACATTACTCTGTTAGTTGACTTCCTCGCCGAACTCTTTTTTCAAAGTTCATTTAAGCACTTACTAAATATGTCGCGTCGAAGCCGCTGATTCTCCTTAACGGAGTCCAACAGCTGGGCACGAACATCCTTCAGTTCAACGCCCAACTTGGTGTTGGCATCTTGGAGATAATTCTTCTCCCGCCTCACCTTTGTCAGCACACTCTCACCAGCCTTCAGCTGGCGTAGGGGTTGTTGCTTTTCCGGATTTAATCCGACGCCATCTGCAATTTCATTTGTCAGATTTGCACCCGCGCCGCACTTCGCAAAATACTTCTTGGGCTCCCCTGCCGCGGCTAGTGCGGCCTCAAGTTGGGCTTTGCACTCTTCCAGCTCCTGGGACAGTAGGGTATTCTTTTCTGTAAGAACCTGCATAACAAATGATCCTTAAATCAGTTATTCTAACTGTTTCAAGTCTTGGGGGCTACTGGTATATATATAGTTACCAAAATTTTCTTACCCGTATGTCTTTTACATACTGCTCCGTGGCTCTGGCTAGACCATTTTGAGCGGCACGGAGGTACGCATCTCCTGAATTGAAGGCATCCAATGCCTCTTGGGAGAAACAAGCGTCGCGAAGAACTGTCCGGCGACGCCTGTGGTTCATGGCACTCTCCATCTCGGAATTGGTGGCAGACAGCCTGTCCGCATCCTCTGTCGGAGGAGCTTCCGGTGCGCGCCTTGTGTTCGCCTCTGCTTCCGGACCAGGCTTTGGAGCCTGGCTGGTGGAGGCGCGATTGGCAACCCCTCCGGATATAGTCCGGCGTGGTCTCTTCATCCTGAAGAGAGCACAAGCGTTAATATGCCTTGAAGGAATAGCACCTGGGAACAAGATGGCGCGTTATACCTTTGCGCCGGCGTCTCAGTCTGGACCGCACTTCTTTTCAGCCCGCGGGGCCTTGCCGCCCCTCGTTGGCTAGTCGCCGCAGGCTCGGCCTCCCGTCTCAAGGACCTCCCCTGCAAAACACGGTTGTCATATAGCAATCGAAAACACGCGAGGATAGATCCCTTTTCAAAGTGCTGGGACTTCGGTCTCAGTTACCTGTGAGGCTGGGAGTAGCCCTGGGTAATTGGCCGTAATGGCCACCAAGGCGTTGTCCCTGCTCAATTGATGAAACACCCCATCAATCAGCTCCACAGATAAGTCCGGACCCTCTTGAGAGGCCGGGTCAAGGGACCGTTCTGGATCCTCGGGTTGTGGAGGAGGGTTGTTTATTTCTTTAACAGCCTGGCGCAGTTCCTGCGTTGAAGTCGTTAGACTGAGTATTTAACGATGGGAATATAAAACGGATGGGCAAGTAAAAGTGTCCACATACCCAACTTGGGGGATTGTACATAGAAAATCCACCCTGTGGGTTGACGTGGAGAAATTCCTCCTCTTCTCCCTTGTACAAAGCAGACAAGATCTTTATTAGAGCGGCAGCCGAATCTGGCCCCTTACGGCTGTGGCGGGTGGCGTCGTCCTCCCTGTTGAAGTCCCACATGGGTTGGCCTCTATACTGGAGCGGCTGCACCCCTCGCATGATGCATACGGCCATGACCCCTATCATGATCAGTCCGGAATGAGCTAACAATCTTATCCGGCCCATCAGGTAAAGAATGTCCTTGTCGCTTTCGCTCCGAGGGCTCCATGGATGCCAACTTAGGCAATTCTTTAGGGGAGCACTGTCGAACTCAGGGAGGCCAATCCGGATAGGATCCGGCAGCGGGACGTCCTCTATATAAAACCATTCCGAAGGCCAGTCCTCGGACGCCTTCTTTGGGGTTCCGGATAGATATCCGGTCCCGGCGATGCTCCACACTTCGGCTCCGCCCACTTGATATATTGACCCCTTCTGAGAACGGGGCACAAGCCAGAATAGCTTTTTCCACAGCGCGAAATGAGCCTCGCAGCCCAAAAACAGCTCACAAAGGGCTACGAAGCCCGCGATATGCAATATGGAGGCAGGCGTGAGGTTGTGCAGCTGGAGGCCATAGAACTCCAGGAGCCCCCGGAGAAACGGATGAATTGGAAATCCAAGCCCTCTTACCAAGTAAGGGACAAGGCATACCCGCTCTCCTTTGGAGGGATTGGGGGCGCTCTCCGCTTGCTCTCCGCCATTATAGGTGGCAAGTCCGGCTCGAACCGGGACCATATAGGCCGGGGGGAGAAATCCCTTGGTCTGGAGCGTCACTAGCTCGCTGTGCAGGATGGAGCATATCTCCCAATCTCCAGGCTGAGGGCTGGAAGGGTGAGAGGAGGAGCTGCGGCAGCCGGCCATGATAGAATGGACCTCTGTCGGATACGCTCTGATGAATACTCGCGGAGGCGACAAAGTGTGGTTTGGATCTAAATCCTCGTCCCCTTAAATAGGCGGCTCATTCACGGCTCATTCACGCGGCTAGGGGTGTAAATATAAAAACACCCTGACTTTTCGTATTCGTTTGACACGTGGAAGACGGCCATTATTGGGCGTAGAAGCCAAGGAGCACTACATTTACAAGAAACCGGACATTATTCGACAGGTACACGGAAATTGGAGGAGAACCCGCCTTGCAATGCCGAAGACAATCTGCGCGCCGAACTCGTCGTCATTGAAGCCTGGTTCGGGGGCTACTGAGGGAGTCCTGGATTAGGGGGTGTCCGGATAGCCGGACTATACCTTCGGCCGGACTCCTGGACTATGAAGATACAAGATTGAAGACTTCGTCCCGTGTCCGGAAGGGACTTTCCTTGGCGTGGAGGGCAAGCTTGGCGATACGGATATGTAGATCTCCTACCATTGTAACCGACTCTGTGTAACCCTAGCCCTCTCCGGTGTCTATATAAACCGGAGGGTTTTAGTCCGTAGGACAACAGACAATCATACCATAGGCTAGCTTCTAGGGTTTAGCCTCTCTGATTTCGTGGTAGATCAACTCTTGTAATACTCATATCATCAAGAACAATCAAGCAGGACGTAGGGTATTACCTCCATCGAGAGGGCCCGAACCTGGGTAAAACATCGTGTCCCCTGCCTCTTGTTACCATCCGCCTTAGACGCACAGTTCGGGACCCCCTACCCGAGATCCGCCGGTTTTGACACCGACACATGGTCCAATAACAATATGCGTGTATGATAATAAGGAAAAGTGGCGCGGTCGTGGACCACAATTTCCAAATAAACTTACCCGCCTTTAGCTTGCACATGTGGTGGTTTTACAGCGTACTTGCATCGCACATGGTTAAGCCAGTACCTCCACCCTTTGCTCACGCTTGCGCGGTCGTGGTGATTTTACAACGCACTTGCATCGCACACGGTTGAGCCATTACCTCCACCTTTACTCGCGCTTGCACATGCGTGGTGATTCACAACACACTTGTATCACATACAGTTAGGATATTATACCCGTGTCCGTTGATTTTCATCAGTCTTTGTAGCAAAAAATAACGTTAGAGGGGGTCAGAAGACGGCCACACCAGCATGTGGCTGAAATATATATGAGTGAAAAGGGAGGTCTGTGATGTTCAAAATTCCAATGCACAACTTTGACCGCGCGGGCCCACGGTTGGGCGCGCCATCGAAGATCGATCAGAGGGGCCAGAAGCTAAGAACCACTTGGAAGTGGCCAAATATATGTAGGAATATTGGGGATGTTTAAAACTTTAAATACACAATGCATAACTTTGGTGGCACCTGCCTCGCAAACCCGAAAGACGGACCAATGAATCTATTATTTGTCAAATGACAATTGTTGTTGTCGATAAACCTCTTGGGCCAATAGATTGAACCATCATAAAAAATCGCACAAGAGGGACCACAATACCAGCACCTCTTGCATGCGGCCCAAAATGATGTATTTTGGGAAGGGGTGATGTGTGTTTTCAATATAGAATAATGTACAATTCAGATGTGGTGCGTACCTCTCGATACAAACAACAACCATGAAGGCAAGGTAGTTAAGGACGAGATACGCAGGGTATGATGTAGGTCGAACCCAGCAATCCGAGCATGTGGGAGGGAATCCTAACAACGCATGAGCTCGAGCTTTGGTTGAGAGACATGTGATGGTGACCGGCCCTAACACGAACTAGGAGGAATCCATTGATGGCCCAACACATACCCCGCATTATTGGTCAAAGGGGTGATATATATATATACACTTGGGGAGCCCACAGATATGCGTGTCATCACAAAAAACCGCACAACGGAGACGCGGTCAAACAAAAGACCCCGTATACACTACATGCGGCCCGAAAATATGTATGGGTACGGTAGTTTGTGTTGTGTTTATATCCCAAATGCACAACTTCGATGGGCCACCAACTACATTATAAACCAAACACCGTACCCGACTCCAAGCCTGGTTCAATACGTACTATATCAATTTCCCAACTTCGAGGCGGCGGCGGCAGGGGGGTGGGTCGTGCCACGCATGCGCTCAAACTTTATTTGGTCTATCATGGGACACACCTATATCTATACCCCTATATAGTGTCCGAATAACTTTGAAAGTTGGTTGTTGGATGAAGCCAATCCGACGGTACAGAGATGGCAAATCCGAGCACTACATGTCATTGGATATCATCTACATTCCACCAGATTCTGCCACATGTACAATCTAGAAGACTCCATGGTTGAACTTAAGCATAATGCACAAACCTCAAAACACAAACACTTCTCCTTTGTTCTCTACAATCTTCCATATCTTAATTGTCCAAACTTTTTTTTCTAAATGAATTGTCACCTTTTGTTTTTATTTTGTGCTTTACAATGCACAATTCCATGAATCTTAAAATAGATCTTTTTACAAAACTAATTGATTTAGGATGAGATGAACTATAAGAATTAAACGAACATCTAAATAATGCCTATATGACTCAAAGCTTACATGCTATAGTGTGGTATTTATTCATAATTTGGTTACCAAATCTCATGCGTGCAATGCGCGTGTACCTTAATAGTATCAATAGGAAACCATCATAGTCAAACCCTTCTCATTGTTGGGTCAAAGGTATAGATTATGTGCCCCCCTAATTGTCGGTAAAGGATATAAGCCGCACAAGGGAGACATGCTCGAGAAGAACACCCTGCCACCTATACCCTGCATGCAACCTGAAAAGGGTTTATATAATCGCCATGACAGGTCAAGTCAATCATTATTTATTCTTTTAGAGCAAAAAATAACCCACAAAACATAGTAGGTTTATATAATCGCCATGACAGGTTAAGTCAATCATTCTTTAATTTTTTAGAGCAAAAAATAACCCATAAAAACATAGTCTACAAATTAGCAAGACAAGGATCCCAAGGTTTATATAATTACCATGATAGGTCACTGTAGAGATATAATATATCTCTATAATGACCGTGTCATGGCATTTAAATGAAGCTTGACATAGTGCCCAGTGCCAGTGCCTGTTTTTTCCATGTTTTTTACATCGCAGGAAATCAATATCAAATGGAGTCCAAATGGCACGAAACTTTACGATGATTTTTTATGGGCCAAAAGGAAGCATATGGGCCCTGGTTGCACCTGGGGGAGTCTCGAGGAGGGGACAACCCACCAGGGTGCGCCAGGAGGCCCTGGCGCACCCCGGGGGGTTGTGCCCACCTCGGGTACTCCTCGGACTGCCTCTTTGCTCTATAAATACCCCGAAAATCCCAGAACCCTAGGGGAGTCAACGAAATATTCATCTAGCCGCCGCAGAGTCCAGAAACACCAGATCCAATCTAGACACCATCACGGAGGGGTTCACCACTTCCATTGGTGCCTCTCCGACGATGCATGAGTAGTTCTTTGTAGACCTTCGGGTTCGTAGTTAGTAGCTAGATGGATTCATCTCTCTCTCTCTCTCTCTCGATTCTAATTACAATGGTCTCTTGGAGATCCATATGATGTAACTCTTTTTGCGGTGTGTTTGTTGGGATCGAGGAATTTTGAGTTTATGATCAGATCTATGTTTTATATCCATGAAAGTAATTGAGTTTCTTTGATCTATTTTATGCATGATCTCTTATAGCCTCGTATTTCTTCTCCGATATTTGGGTTTTGTCTGGCCAACTCGATCTATTTATCTTGCAATGGGAAGAGCTGCCCGGTAGTGGGTTTGATCTTACGGTGCTTGATCCCAGCGACAGAAAGGGAACCGACACGTATGTATCGTTGTTACTAAGGATAAAAAGATGAGATATATATCTACCACCATATAGATAAACAGATCTTGTCTACATCATGTCATCGTTCTTATTGCATTACTCCTTTTTTCCATGAACTTAATACACTAATGCATGCTGGATAGCGGTCGATGTGTGGAGTAATAGTAGTAGATGCAGGGAGGAGTCGGTCTACTAATCTTGGGCGTGATGCCTATGTAATGATCATTGCCTGGATATCATCATAATTATTTGAAGTTCTATCAATTGCCCAGCAGTAATTTGTTTACCCACCATTTGCTATTTTTATTGAGAGAAGCCACTAGTGAAACCTACGGCCCCCGGGTCTTATTTCTCATATATTTGCCTTTGCGATCTACTTTTTCCTTGATTTTATTTTCAGATCTATTAAACCAAAAATATAAAAATACTTTGCTGCACTTTATTTTATTTGCGATCTATTTATCCAATCTATTACAACCTTTTTGCCATCACGCACCAATTTCTGGCGCCGTTACCTGAAAGGGATTGACAACCCCTTTAACACGTCGGGTTGCAAGGTGTTGTTATTTGTGTGCATGGGCTGTTTACATTGTGTTGCTTGGTTCTCCTACTGGTTCGATAACCTTGGTTTCATAACTGAGGGAAATACCTACCGCCGTTGTGCTCCATCATCCCTCCCTCTCCGGGGAAATACCGATGTAGTTCCAACGGCCATCAAGGAGAATTTCTGGCGCCGTTGCCGTGGAGGATCTTCAACATAACCAGGTTCCTAATCACAAATCTCATCTACTTGCAATTTACATTATTTGCCATTTGCCTCTCATTTTCCTCTCCCCCACTTCACAAAAATTTGCCGTTTTATTCGCCTCTCTTTTCCATTCGCCGTCTTCTTGCCGGATGTGTTTGTGTGTGTGAGATCTTGTTTGCCACTTTGGAGAATTCCTCCTCTACTGCTTGCACTCCCGAGAACGAGGTTCTCAACTTTAAACAAAGGGGAGGAGAAAGTTTAAAAGATGCTTGGTATAGAATTTGCAATGCTCATAATAGTTCTATCCGTAAGCAATCTACCATTGTGCATCTGCGTTGTTTTTATGTTGGTATCACCACTTGGTATAGATTCATCCTTGATACGATTACCAGTGGAAATTTCTTAATGAGTCCTCCTTTTGATGCTCTTAATGCTATGGGAAATTTAGTGGGCTCACCACCTCTTATAGTTAATGAAAAAAAATTGACTCTTGAGCATGTTATGGAAAGACTAGATGCTATCGAAAAGAAAATGCTCACTGAAGATCATATGGAAATTATACATAAAAAGATGCATAATTTCGCCACTAATCTTGGATCAAAAGCAGGCGATATTTTTAAGTTGTTAAAAGAAAGGGGTACTTTAATCCATGAAAGAATAGAAGAAAGTCTGTCTCAAATCGTATAAATTGGAAGAAATCTTTAGTAATCTAAGCACGGCTTTTACTACCACTAAAATTATTGAGGAAACTCCCATAAAGAGTAGGAGATCCAAAAATAAGGGTGCAACTCCTAGTGACAGCAATAAAGGAGATCTTAGGATGATTAGTATCCACCCTGATTTTGTTGAAGAGATAAAAGATCCTTTTTGCAAGAATGAAATCTTTGAATTTATTCCTAGGAGTGTTGTTATTGAAAATCTTTATGTTAAATCTTTGAGGGATTCTAAGTGTTTGATTGAAGAGTTGGACAAGGATGACAAAACTCAGATCCTTGCTTTATGCCTAGCTAAGGGCGTAAAACTATTGCGCTTGTTGGGAGGCAACCCAATGAATAAAATTTATTTTTTCTTTTTGCTTCCGATTCTTGTGTGTTTACACAATTATGCTACTTTTATGATTGTGTTTTTATGTTTAATTAGTGTTTGTGCCAAGTAAAGCCTTTAGGATCTTCTTGGTCAATAAGTTGTTTGATCTTGCTGAAAAACAGAATCTTTTACGCTCACGAAATTAATTTTCATTTTTTACCAGAGAGCGATAAAATACCCATTCCACTTGAAGTAGATCAATATACAAATTTCTCAGCTCGTCCTAATTTTTCAGAATTTCTGGAGTTATGGAAGTATTTGAAATAGTCATATTGCTATAGACTATTCTATTTTCTTTGTGTTGTGTGCTTATTTTGATGGCACTATGGTTTTCTTTGATGAGTTTTTTCCATAGAAAAGTTGGAATACATTAGATATAATACAAAAACAAAATCTGAATTGGTTTGATACAACACTTATAATAGTGGTTTATTATTCCTATACTAACGGATCTCACAAAGGCTTTGTTGAGTTTTGTGTGATTGAAGTTTTCGTGTTTTTGGTTATCTTACGATGGATGAAGGAATGATGTAAGAGCCTAATCTTGGGGATGCCTTGGAATCCCAAGCTATTATCCAAGAATGAGAAACCAACTAATCTTGGGGATGCCCCCGAGTGGCATCCCCACTTTCTTCCAACAACTATCGGTATTTTACTCGAGACTATATTTTTATTCGTCACATGATATGTGTTTTGCTTGGAGCATCTTGTATGATATGTGTCTTCGCTTGTTTCATTTTGTGTTTTAAGTTATCAATCCTTGCTAGACACACCTTTTTGAGAGAGCCAAAACTTTGTCATGACTTTTTAGAATTGCTCTATGCTTCACTTAAATCTTTTATGAGCTAGGACTTGCTCTAGTGCTTCACTTATATCTTTTTGAGCATGGTGTGCTTTGTTATTTTTGAAGAAATGCTCTCTTGCTTCACTTAGATTTGTTTGAGAGTTAGTAAAATTTTGAAGAAATTCTGTCTTGCTTCACTTAAATTATTCTGAGAGAAAGAAAATTTGTTATGCTCATGATCTTCACTTATATTTGGTTGAGCTTATGAAAAGCAACACATGAATATTAGTGCCAAAAGTGATATATATCCAAGAAGGATAAAGAAAATAAAATGTCATGAAGATCATTTGACAAAATAAACTTGATTCTCAGTAATAGTTTTGAGATATGATGATGTGATATGTGAGTTATGTTGATGAGTAATTGTGTTCTAGTAAGGATATTGGTGTTAAGGTTTGTGATTCCCTATTCAAGTACGAAAGTCAATAGTCATGCAATGAAAAATATATCCTACTTGTGGTGCATTATTCGGTGTTAATTATTCTTAATGCTTGCTTATGAGATTATTCATTTCTTGGTTGGTCGCTTCCCACTCTTTTGCTAGCCTTCATTTTGCACTAAGTATGACCTCTACTTGTGCATCCAAAACCCTTTAAACCAGTTTTGCCACATGACTCCACTATATCTACCTATATGTGGTATTCTATTGCCATTCTAAGCAAATTTGCATGTGCCATCTTTAATTTTCAAAATAAACTTCTCTTTTGTGTATTTGTTTCGCTCATGGAGCGGTAACGTGTGGCTAATATTTTCCATGCTAGATCTGTTATTCCCAAGATGAGTGTTTATTCACTTGTCATTGCACGAGAGTAAGGCAAATGTATTAGGGATGCCCAGTCCCGAAATGCAAAAAGAAATGGATTTATTTTATGTTTTCAAATAATAAATTCCTTGGAAAGTGTTGGTATGGAGGGAACCCGTGGATACGGTTAGCCATGGAAAGTGAAAGTTATGGTGGAAAAAGGAATAAACTTTATTTTTGATATCTATGCATGGAAAGTATTGGGAACTCTAAGTCATTTTCGTTGGTGGGATGGATACACCTCCCAAAATTTTTTTATCTCAAATTTTTCGCTTTGAGCTCTGGCACCTCTACAAATCCCTACTTCCCTCTGCGAAGGGACTTTCTTTTACTTTATGCAATTTTTATTTTGAAATTTGAGTCTCCATCTTCTCTCATAAAAAGCACCAACTAGGAGGCAATACAGTCGTGCTCAAGTATTGGGTGTATTTAATATTCGAGTGTGTTTCATGAATGGATCAATGTTTGAGCATGATGGGTTAGGGATAACTTATTTTAGCATTGATATTTTGAAAGACATGGTTGCTTGTTGATATGCTTGAGTATCTAAATTATTATGTTAAAACTAGACTATTGCTTTGAATCATATAAAAGTCCAAATGTCCATGCTATAAAGAAAAGAGTATGATATGACTTGATGAACAGCACTCCACATCAAAAATTATGTTTTTATCACTTACCTACTCGAGGACGAGTAGGAGTTAAGCTTGGGGATGCTGATACGTCTCCAACGCATCTATAATTTTTGATTGTTCCATGCTGTTTTATTATCAATCTTGGATGTTTTATAATAATTTTATAGTCATTTTATATCATTTTTCATAGTAACCTATTGACATAGTGCCCAGTGCCAATTCATGTTTTTCCATGTTTTTTACATCGCAGGAAATCAATATCAAACTGAGTCCAAATGGAAGCAGATGGGCCCTGGTTGCACCTGGGGGGAATCCCGAGGAGGGGACAACCCATCAGGGCACGCCAGGAGGCCCCTGGCACGCCCCGGTGGGTTGTGCCCACCTCGGGTACTCCCCGGACCGCCTCTTTGCTCTATAAATACCCCAAAAATCCCAGAACCCTAGGGGAGTCGATGAAATATTCATCCATCCGCCACAGAGTCCAGAAACACCATATCCAATCTAGACACCATCACAGAGGGGTTCACCACTTCCATTGGTGCCTCTTCGATGATGCATGAGTAGTCGTTTGTAGACCTTCGGGCCCGTAGTTAGTAGCTAGATGGCTTCATCTCTCTCTTGCTTCTCAATAGAATGGTCTCTTGGAGGCCCTAGCGTGCCCTGGTGGGTTGTCCCCTCCTCGGGTACTCCCCGGACCGCCTCTTTGCTCTATAAATACCCCTAAAAATCCTAGAACCCTAGGGGAGTCGACGAAATATTCATCCAACCGCCACAGAGCCCAGAAACACTAGATCCAATCTAGACACCATCAGGGAGGGGTTCACCACTTCCATTAGTGCCTGTCCGATGATGCATGAGTAGTCCTTTGTAGACCTTTGGGTCCATAGTTAGTAGCTATATGGCTTCATCTCCCTCTTGATTCTCAATAGAATGGTCTCTTGGAGATCCATATGATGTAACTCTTTTTGCGGTGTGTTTGTTGGGATCGATGAACTTTGAGTTTATGATGAGATCTATGTTTTTATATCCATGGAAGTATTTGATTTTATTTGATCTCTTTTATGCGTGATCCCTTATAGCCTCGTATTTCCTCTCCGATATTTGGGCTTTGTTTGGCCAACTCTATCTATTTATCTTGCAATGTGAAGAGGTGCCCGGTAGTGGGTTCGATCTTACGGTGCTTGATCCCAGTGACAGAAAGGGAATCGACACGTATGTATCGTTGCTACTAAGGATTAAAAGATGAGATCTATATCTACCGCCATATAGATAAACCGATATTGTCTACATCATGCCATCGATCTTATTGCATTACTCCATTTGTCCATGAACTTAATACACTAGATGCATGCTGGATAGCGGTCGATGTGTGCAGTAATAGTAGTAGATGCAGGCAGGAGTTGGTCTACTAATTTTGGACATGATGCCTATGTAATGATCATTGCCTGGATATCGTCATAATTATATGAAGTTCTATCAATTTCCCAACAGTAATTTGTTTACCCACCGTTTGCTTTTTTTCTCGAGAGAAGCCACTAGTGAAACCTACGGCCCCCGGGTCTTATTTCTCATATATTTGCCTTTGCGATCTACTTTTTCCTTGCTTTTATTTTCAGATCTATTAAACCAAAAATACAAAAAATACTTTGCTGCACTTTATTTTATTTGTGATCTATTTATCCAATCTATTACAACCTTTTTACCGTCACGCACGAATTTCTGGCGCCGTTACCTGAATGGGATTGGCAACCCCTTTAATACGCCGGGTTGCGAGGTGTTGTTATTTGTGTGCAGGGGTTGCTTACGTTGTGTTGCTTGGTTCTCCTACTGGTTCGATAACCTTGGTTTCATAACTGAGGGAAATACCTACTGCCGCTGTGCTGCATCATCCCTCCCTCTCGGGGAAATACCGACGTAGTTCCACTGCCATCAAGGAGAATTTCTGGCGCTGTTGCCGGGGAGGATCTTCAACCTAACCAGGTTCCTAATCACAAATCTTATCTCCTTGCAATTTACATTATTTGCCATTTGCCTCTCGTTTTCCTCTCCCCCACTTCACAAAATTTGCCGTTTTATTCGCCTCTCTTTTCCGTTTGTCGTCTTCTTGCTGGATGTGTTTTTGTGTGTGAGATTGATAACCTACAAGTATAGGGGATCAATTGTAGCCTCTTTCGATAAGTAAGAGTGTCAAACCCAACGAGGAGCTAAAGGTAGAACAAATATTCCCTCAAGTTTTATCGACCACCAATACAACTCTACGCACGCTTGACGTTCGCTTTACCTAGAACAAGTATCAAAACTATTAGTACTTTGTAGGTGTAACGTGATAGGTTTGCAAGATTATAAAGAGCACGTAAATAAAAACTAGAGGTTGTTTTAGGTAAAGAAGCAATAAAGTTAGTATAGCGAGTGTGGAAAAGTGGTGGTAGGAGTTGCGAAATTGGCCCTAAGCAATTGACTACTCTACTAGACCGATAGCAAGTTTTATGTGGGAGAGGCCACTGCTAGCATGTCATCCCTGACTTGGAATTCTATGCACTTATGATTGGAACTATTAGCGAGCATCCGCAACTACTAATGTTCATTAAGGTAAAACCCAAGCATAGCATTAAGATATATTTGTCCCCCTTCAATCCCATATGCATCAATTTCTATGCTAGGTTGAAGCTTCTGTCACTCTTGCCCTCCAATACATAGTCCTATCAACATACAACTAACCCTATGGTGTGATCCACACGCGTGCTCATATGATGGGCACCAAAGGACAGCAACATAACCACAAGCAAATTAAACCATAGCAATTCACCAATTACCGATAGGACAATGAAAATCTACTCAGACATCATAGGATGGCAACACATCATTGCATAATAATATGAAGCATAAAGCACCATGTTCAAGTAGAGGGTACAATGGGTTGCGGGAGAGTGGACCACTATAGATAGATGGGGGAAGGTGATGAAGATGTTGGTGAAGATGGCGGAGGTGTTGGTGTAGATCGCCGTCACATGATGATGGCCCCAGCGGCGTTCCGGCGCCACCGGGAGAGAGGGGTAGAGAGCACCCCTTCTTCTTCTTCTTCCTTGACCTTCTCCCTAGATGGGAGAAGGGTTTACCCCCTGGTCCATGGCTTCCAAGCCGACGGAGGGGCCAGAGCCCCTCCAAGATTGGATATGTCTCTCTGTCTCTCTCTGTTTCCGTGTTCCAGATTCTGGCCTTTCACTGTTTCTTATATTCTCGGAGATCCGTAACTCCGATGGGCTGAAATTTTAACATGATTTGTATCCGGATATTGGCTTTCTTGCAGTGAAAGAAGGGCACCAACTGCCTTACGGGGTGGCCACGAGGGCCAGGGGTGCGCCCACCCCCTGGGGTGCGCCCCCTTCCTCGTGCCCCCCTCGGGCATCGTCTCACGTTGATTCTTCTTCCCAAAAATCACATATATTCCAAAAAAACTCCGTAAGTTTTTATCCCGTCTGGACTCCGTTTGATATGGATTTTCTGCGAAATGAAAAACATGCAACAAATAGGAACTGGCACTGGGCACTGGATCAATATATTAGTCCCAAAAATAGTATAAAAAGTTGCCAAAAGTATATGAAAGTTGTATAATATTGACATGGAACAATCAAAAATTATAGATACGACGAAGACGTATCAGAGATCTTGTTTGCCACTTTGGAGAATTCCTCCTCTACTGCTTGCACTCCCGAGAATGAGGTTCTCAACTTTAAACAAAGGGGAGGAGAAAGTTTAAAAGATTCTTGGTATAGAATTTGCAATGCTCATAATAGATCTATCCGTAAGCAATCTACCATTGTGCTCTGCGTTGTTTTTATGTTGGTATCACCACTTGGTATAGATTCGTCCTTGATACGATTACCGATGGAAATTTCTTAATGAGTCCTCCTTTTGATGCTCTTAATGCTATGGGAAATTTAGTGGGATCACCACCTCTTATGGTTAATGAAACAATTTTGACTCTTGAGCATGTTATGGAAAGACTAGATGCTATCGAAAAGAAAATGCTCACTGAAGATCATATGGAAATTATACATAAAAAGATGCATAATTTTGCCACTAATCTTGGATCAAAAGTGGGCAATATTTTTAAGTTGTTAAAAGAAAGGGGTACTTTAATCCATGAAAGAATAGAAGAAAGTCCGTCTCGGATCAATAAATTGGAAGAAATCTTTAGTAATCAAAGCACGGCTTTTACTACCACTAAAATTATTGAGGAAACTCCCGTAAAGAGTAGGAGATCCAAAAATAAGGGTGCAACTCCTAGTGAAAGCAATAAAGGAGATCTTAAGATGATTAGTGTCCACCCTGATTTTGTTGAAGTGATAAAAGATCCTTTTTGCAAGAATGAAATCTTTGAATTTATTCCTAGGAGTGTTGTTATTGAGAATCTTTGTGCTAAATCTTTGACGGATTCTAAGTGTTTGATTGAAGAGTTGGACAAGGATGACAAAACTCAGATCCTTGCCTTATGCCTAGCTAAGGGCGTAAAACTATATCGCTTGTTGGGAGGCAACCCAATGAATAAAATTTAAATTTGCTTTTTTGCTTCCTGATCTTGTGTGTTTACACAATTATGTTACTGTTATGATTGTGTTTTTCATGTTTTAATTAGTATTTGTGCCAAGTAAAGCCTTTAGGCACACAACTTTTGTGAGGGGGAGGGGGGCATCAGCCACGGTTTGGTAGGCACACAACTTTCGTGAGTGAACCGTGTGATATTTGAAAACATTTTGTGAGAAGAATCTCGGTTTTTAAATCCTCGTAAATCCAAAACTAACCCAAAAATTGTGAAACTTGGAATGGTATCACGACATGTTACATATATGTCGAGGAATTTTTTTCGTCCATTTTGGCCCAAGTTTTATTACAAGCCTCTAACAAACCAGAGCTTCTCTCAAAGAAGCCTCGTGGTCCCGATAGGGAAACGTGTCCCCCTTGTGGGCAAAACGTAATCACTGCCTCTTTTCTCCTTGTATTTTCTTATAGGGGAAACATGGAACGATAGGATATCTATGCTGAAATTTAAACTTATTCATGGTTTGTTTGGCCTTTTTATACACTAATTGAGTTTCCTAAGCATTTAATGTCCATACATTAAATCTGAACTTCAAATGCATGCCCCAGTTCACCAAAATGGCTAGAAAATTTGTACATGTGTCCTTGGGTGCATGTTTAGGTCACATGCCAGGAATGGGAACAAATTACAACTGTACCCGCGTCCTGGCTCGTCCTCAAACATTTGGAATCTCGGTTTTAAATCCCCGTAAATCCTAAACTCACTAGAAAGTCATCAAAGGTGGCATGGTGTCACATCATGGCACATATATGTCGTGGTAAAAACATTGTCCAATTTGGGCCAAGCTTTATTGCAAACCTCTTACAAACCGGAGCTTCTCTCAAAGAAGCCTCGTGGTTCTGATAGGGAAACGTGTTCCCCTTGTGAGCGAAATATAATCACTGCCTCTTTTCGCCTTGTATTTTCTTCCACGGGCAACATGGAACAACATGATATCTGTGCTAAAATTTAAACTTATTCAGGGTTTGTTTGGCCTTTTTATACACTAATTGAGTTTCCTAGGCATTTAATGTCCACAATTCAAATCTAAACTACAAATACATGCTCCAGTTCACCAAAATGGCTAGAAAAATTACACATATGTCCTTGGGTGCATGTTTAGGTCCCATGCCAGGAATGGGAACGAATTACAACCGTACCGGTGTCCTGGCTCGTCCTCAAACATTTCGAATATCGGTTTTTAAATCACCATAAATCCAAAACTCACCAGAAAGTCATCAAAGGTGGCATGGTGTCACGCCATGACACATATATGTTGTGGTAAAAACATTGCCAATTTGGGCCAAGCTTTATTACAAACCTCTTCCAAACCAGAGCCTGTCGCAAGAACCCTCGTGGTTTCGATAGGGAAACGTGTCCCCTTGTGGGCCAAACAATAATCGCTCCCTCTTCTAGCCTCGTATTTTCTTCTACATGCAACATGGAACAACGGGAGATTCGCGCTAAACATTGAAATTATTCAGGGTTCGTTTGACCTTTTATATTCATTAATTGAGTTTTCTAGGCATTTAATGTCCATAATTCAAATCCGAACTACAAATACATGCTCCAGTGCACCAAAATGGCTAGAAAAATGTACATGTTTCCTTGGGGTGCATGTTTAGGTCCCATGGAACGAATGGGAACGAATTCAACCATCTCGCCATCCTGGCTTGGCCACAAACATTGCGAATCTCGATTTTTAAATCTCTGTAAATCCAAAACTCACCAGGAAATCATGAAACTTGGTATGGTGTGACTACAGGGTACATATAATTGTCCAATTTGGGCGAAGCTATATTACAAGCCTCTTACAAACTGGAGCCTGTTGCAACCCTCATGGTTCCGGTAGGGAAACATGCCCCTCTTATGGCCGAAACGATAATCGCTGCCTGAGGGAGTCCTAGATTAGGGGGTCTCCGAACAGCCGGACTATATCCTTTGGCCGGACTGTTGGACTATGAAGATACAAGATTGAATACTTCGTCCCGTGTCCGGATGGGACTCTCCTTGGCGTGGAAGGCAAGCTTGGCAATACAGATATGTAGATCTCCTCCCTTGTAACCGACTTTGTGTAACCCTAGCCCCCTCTGGTGTCTATATAAACCGGAGGGTTTAGTCCATAGGACAACATACAATCATACCATAGGCTAGCTTCTAGGGTTTAGCCTCTACGATCTTGTGGTAGATCAACTCTTGTAATACTCATATCATCTAGAACAATCAAGCAGGACGTAGGGTATTACCTCCATCAAGAGGGCCCGAACTTGAGTAAACATCATGTCCCCTGCCTCCTGTTACCATCCACCTTAGACGTAAAGTTCGGGACCCCCTACCCGAGATCCGCCGGTTTTGACACCGACATTGGTGCTTTCATTGAGAGTTCCACTGTGTCATCATCATAAGGAGGGATGGCTCGTCTCATTGTCAAGGACAACATCACCTCTGGGGGAGCCCTGACTGTAGGCCAAACTCTCCAACTAGGCGGCTTCGTCATGACCGCCCGCTCGGCCACTGCGCCGACGATGACTTCTCGGGTCATCAAAAATAGCCTCCACATCGGCTCGAAATTCACCGAGCAGATGGATCCAATGGAGCTCTCCTCTTTGAACGAGCTCTTGGATCGCATCGCCACTCTGGGAGTCGCTACGGACTATGATCGGATTGGGCTTAAACCCGACCAAAGGGAGATTAATTCTCCGCCGGTCACCCATCAGATAGCGGTGGTGGAGGAGCAATGCGGCGATTCTCCCTCTACCTCGAGGACGAACTATGTCCGGATTCCCGAGCTCTCCAAGCCGGATACCCGCCCACGGGAGGACATCGCCCTAACCCTGAACCTAGAATCAGGCTGCATGCCGAACTCGCGGGGCAACATCCCGGAGCCCGAATTTCCAAGATGGGAAACTCCCCCGCCCCGGAGTCTCAGATTGGGTCAAGGTCTAGACTTAAATCCACCCACCCACCCAGATACAAACGATCTTTCCCACATTAGGCAAGAGCCCCAAGATACAGTACATCACTATTGGGCCAGATTCCTCGTAATGAACAAGGTCAAGGACCGTCGCGAGGAAGACGCAATCTCGTTCTTTTGCAACAATTTCATGGACAAGGGAATCCTCAACGCCATAAGTCGCCGTGACATAGCACACTTCGCTGACTTGGCGGCCATAGTATGGAAGTACTGTGCGATGGAAAGCGCCTGGAAAACCCAAACAAAATTTTGGGATAATCCGGCTCTGACAAAACCCCTAGTCCTAACTAAAAGGGCGCACTCTCATAAGTCACCCGACTCAATTACAAAGAAGCAAAAGCCCACTGCAGGGCGTGGAACCGTATTGGAGGGATGGCTTAATGGGCCCTGCAAAATTCATAGTACAGTGGGTACCATACCAACACACAGCCTTAGAGCATGTTGGGTGCTCCGGCAGGTGGCCAAGAGCGGTGAGGATCTCCTCATCCAAAACACCTCAGAGCACCATCCCATGGATAACAATACAGTATTGACAGTCTTCGAGACCTTTGCCTCAAATAACAGGCGTAAGCGAGCACTCCGCAGCCTTGCCAAAGTCTGTCACGTGGCAGCAATCCGTGGAGCGACACGGCCATCACCTTCAATGCCAGTGACGAACCTAAATTCCGAATAGCCCGAGCACCAACCGCCTTGGTCCTCAGTCTAATTGTGGACGGCTTTCGGCTCACTAAAATGCTCATGGACGACGGCAGCGGATTAAACCTCATTTATGAGGAGACTCTTCAAAAAATGGAAATACACATATACCATATTGAGCAAAGCAGCACGACCTTCCGAGGAATCATCCCTAGTCGGGAGGCACGTTGCGCTGGGAAGATCACACTAGATGTGGTATTCGGCACTCCGGAGAATTACAGGTCCGAAGAAATTACATTCCAGGTGGCACCATTCAGTAGCGGATACCACGCCCTTCTAGGGTGGGAGGCATTCATGATCTTCCAAGCCATACCCCATTACAGGTACATGAAGCTCAAAATGCCCGGGCCCAATGGAATCATCACTCTAGCTAGTGATCCGGACATAGCACTCCGCGTCGAGAACAAAACAGCCGCACTAGCCCTCGAGGCATTATCCGAAGCCCTTGTGGCGGAGGAATTAACCGCGCCGCGCTCCACAGTGGACAGGGATGACGTGATACTAGACAAAAGATCCAAGTCCACCTCTTTTAAATCAGCGGATGAAATAGTCAAATTCCAAGTCCATCCAACAGACCCCACAAAAACAGCATCCATCGGGGCATAGTTAAACCCCGCTGTAGACGCCGCACTACGGGAGTTCTTGCGTGAGAATTGGGACATATTCGCCTGGCATCCTTCAGACATGCCAGGAATCCCATGCAGGCTGGCCGAGCATAGCCTTAACGTTCTAAAGGGATTCAAGCCGGTCAAGCAGACTCTTCGGCGTTTCTCCAAACCTAAGCGGCAAGCCATGGGAGAGGAGCTAGCCAAGTTACCGGAGGCCTGATTCATTAGAGAAATAAATCATCCAGACTGGCTAGCACACCTGGTGATGGTACCAAAGAAGGACAAATCCTGACGCCTATGCGTCGACTTCAAGGACCTTTATAAGGCTTCCCAAAGGATCCCTTCCCCCTCCCTCGCATCAATCAAATTATAGACACTACCGCAGGACACGACTCATTGTGCTTCCTCGATGCATACTCCGGGTACCACCAAATTAAAATGGCAGAGTGCAATCAAGCCGCAACGACATTTATCACTCCATACGGCCCTTTCTGTTTTAACACAATGCCCTTCGGGATAAAAAACGCTGGCGCAACGTATCAGTGCATGATTCAGACATGTCTGGAAAAGCAGATCGGCAAAATAGTGGAGGCATACGTCGATGATGTGGTCGTTAAAACTAGACATGTCGACTCCTTAATAGATGACTTGAGGCTCACGTTCGACAATCTCCAAACATACGACATTAAGCTCAATCCGGAAAAATGTGTTTTCGACGTGCCCGCCGGAAAGCTCCTGGGCTTTATCGTCTCCAGTAGAGGAATTGAAGCAAATCTGGCTAAGATCCGGGCTCTGTCGCAGTTGGCTATCCCAAGTGACCTAAAGAAAATCCAGAAGTTAACTGGATGTGTGGCGGCCTTAAGCCACTTTATCTCCCGATTAGGAGAAAAGGCACTCCCCCTTTATCGCCTTCTTCGGTGCACCGAACACTTCGAGTGGACGGACGCAGCCACGGCCGGATTGGAAGAAATAAAAGCCATCCTGGCCACCAACCCAATCTTGGCCGCGCCAAATGTCGGCGAACCAATGCTGTTATATATAGTGGCAACTCACCAAGTTGTAAGCGTAGTGCTCGTCGTCGAACGAGAGACGGACGGACATAAATTCCCACTTCAAAAGTCGGTATATTATGTATCCACTGTCCTCACTCCATGCAAATCACGGTACCCACATTATCAAAATATAGCATACATGGTATTCATGGCATCCCAGAAATTACGACACTACTTTCAAGAGTGTTCAATCACGGTGGCCTCAGAAGTACCACTCAACGACATAATAAACAACCGGGATGCCACGGGCTGGTTGCAAAATGGGCTATCGAGCTCCTCCCGTTCGACATAAGATATAGACCATGGCGGGCCATTAAGTCGCAAGTACTGGCCGATTTCGTCGCCGAATGGACAGAAGCCGAACTCCCTAAAGAATACGACGCATACTCCAATTGGATCATGCACTTTGACGGCTCTAAAATGTTGGCTGGTCTGGGGCTGGCGTTGCCCTAACGTCCCCCACCGGAGATACAGTCCAATACGTACTCCAAATACTATATACAGACTCCAACAACACAGTCGAATACAAGGTCCTATTACATGGTCTCCGGATGGCAGTTTCCATGGGCATTCAAAGCCTGGAGGTGCGTGGGAACTCGAACCTTGCAATATCTCAAATAAATGGAGACTTCGATGCCAAGGATCCAAAAATGGCGGCATATCGCAATGCCATCCTCAAAATGTCAGCTCGGTTCGAGGGGCTTGAATTCCACCATGTGGCTTGGGAAAACAATCAAGCGGCGGATATCCTCACCCGTATCGGTGCTAAGCGCGACCCTGTCCCACCTAACATCTTCCTGGAAAAGTTGTTTAAGCCATCCATGGTATGGGAAGGGGACACCGGTAACAATAGTCCGCACCCGGCCACAACACCAGATACCGAACACTCTGACACAATCAGAGGCTCTGCCATCGAAATAATACCTTCAGCCCACGTGATAATGGCCGTCATCGCCCCGTGGACAGAACCATTCCTGGCCTACCTAACCAGGTAGGAACTACCCGAGGACCAAAATGAGGCACGCTGCATAGTGCAGCGATCTAAAGCCTACAGGGTCCATGAGGGAAAGCTCTATAAGAAAAGCACTACCGGAGTCCTTCAAAGGTGCATCTCCGAAGAGGAAGGGTGGAAGCTTTTGGCAGAAATCCATGCTGGACTCGGTGGCCATCACGCCGCAGCCCGGGCCCTTGTAAGCAAGGCCTTCCGTACAGGTTTCTATTGGCCGACGGCCCGAGCAGATGCACAACATCTGGTCCAACATTGCGTCGGTTGCCAGCTTTTTGCAAACCAAAGCCATATGCCGCCTACCGCTCTCCAAACAATCCCCATTACTTGGCCCTTTGCGGTCTGGGGGCTTGATATGGTTGGACCCCTTAAAGGGGGAACCCATAAGAAAAAAATACTTACTGGTCATGGTGGATAAATTCACCAAATGGATAGAAGCCAAACTTGTGAAAACGGCAGAATCCGGACCGGTGATAGACTTCATATCTAGGGTTGTACAGTGTTATGGCATCCCCCACAGCATCATCACTGACGACGGCACGAACTTTACAGCCGACGAGGTGAAACTTTGGTGCAACAACATGGGCATCAAGCTCGATTATGCTTCTGTCTATCACCCGCAAACTAACGGTCAAGTCGAGCGAGCAAATGGTCTTATCATGAGCAGCATCAAAACCAGATTAGTGCGGTCCTTAAAGGAATCAAACACACACTGGGTAGAGGAGCTCGACTCCGTACTATGGGGGCTGCGGACCACGTCGAATCGCACTACCGGATACACACTATTTTTTATGGTGTACGGCGCAGAGGCGGTTCTGCCTTGCAACATAATTAATGACTCACCTCGAGTGCGCATGTATGAAGAAAAAGAGGCTGAGCTCGATCGGCAGGATAGTTTGGACGCCCTAGAGGAGGAGCGCGACGTGGAAAAAGCCCGTTCCGCATTCTATTAGCAACAGGCTCGAAGGTATCAAAGCAGAGAAGTACGGGCCAAAACGCATAATGTTGGTGAACTAGTTCTACGCCTGCCGGAGAAGAAAAAGAACAAGCTTAAGCCCAAATTGGAAGGTCCCTTCATTATTGACCAGGTTCTGACCGGTGGAGCGTACCGTCTGCGGGATGCATTGGACAATCGACTCGAGCCAAACCCATGGAACGCAACCAGACTCCGAAGATTCTTTGACTAGTGCCGGACTCTATGTTCGTCTCCTTACCTCCGTCAATTTTTTGCATATCAATTATCTGTCTATTCTCTCTTTCTCTCTTTTTTTCTCCTCAAGGCCTTAAAAGGCTAAACTTGTGTCTTGGTTACACAATCTTGACGCGCTAACCGCGCTCATTATACCTGTGGGCTTCTTATACAGAAGCTTAATATAACTATTTTTCTGGGCTTTATGCCCCGCACATGTGTTATTATTCCGCATGTACCTTTTTTCGCCATTATATGCATCGATATGACTTAAGTTTTGGCCAAGTTGGGTTACCTGGCTCTTGTATTTATGCCCTACGTTCCCGTTAATTCGGCTAGGGCATAAGGGGAGCACCTCTGCGATTGTTACTGTCGGGTCAGCCGGATGTGTACCTCAGACTGGGTGAAGCCGAAAGCTATCGTTCTTAAGGGAATTTCCGGTCGGTGAACAAAAGATGACTTTTATTTAATTCGACACATGCCCCCAGATGTTTATAGCCTGCGTCTCTTTTCGCAGTTCGGACATGCACATTAGGGCATGCGCACCCAGGGAAAGGAACCCTTAACGGAACTATTCTCCCTGGAAGATGTTTCTTACTATCCATGTAATATATTATAGCTAGTTGGGTACTTGTCTGTTCAAGCACTTATGACCCCTACGCCTGGTTTCCATGCGTACCCCGGTTTTTACATAACCGAATGGGTATTTGGATACACTCCAGACTATCGGGTCCAGAGGTCGAAGCGAAAAGGTCCGCCATGAAAAATGATTTACAATCCGGCTAGGGACATTATATATGTCACTTGAAGTAGACAGTCACTAAGACTGATTAAATTCTTCTTCTATACCATCCAACAGGCTGTCTAGCCTACAATCCTGTTGGGAATACTTTGCGGCTAATTCTACTTGGTCATATACCAAACTGACGGGGATCTCTTTCCCATCGGGCCCCACAGGTCCGACCTCGGCCATGTGGTTTGGGTCAGCTTTGGTATATCGCGTCTTCACCATAGCCCAGGCTTCCCTCGCACCTTGTCAGCAGGCTGATATCTTCCATAATCGGAAGCGCCGCCGTGCTCCCTTGAGCTTCTCTATAAGCTCCCCATGCCTCCTGGCGGGGACGCGGATGGCCACAAAGCTTGGGCAATACCCTGCATCACATGCCGAGCTTGTTCATGCAGTTGTGAGAGCTCTGGTAGAAGATCACCCGCAGACCCGGGCATCTCCTCCGTGGGACGACCCGTCAGCATACCTGCAGATATAACTCTGTTAGCCGGCTTCTTCGCCGAACTCCTTCAAAAGTTCGTTCAAGCACTTACTAAAAATGATGCGTCGAAGCCGCTTATTCTCCTTCACGGAGTCCGCAAGTTGGGCTCGGACGTCTTTCAGTTCCACGTCCAGCCGGATATTGGCATCTTGGAGATTATTTTTCTCTTGCCTGACCCGCATAAGCATGCGCTCGCCAGCATTTAGCTGTCGATTAACACGTTGCGCATCCTCCGGCACGGCCTCCGGATTCACTCCGGGGTCATCTACAATATCTACTGTTAGATTTGCATGCATGCCGTAATTCTTTGCAATAGAAGAAACTATTACCAGAGGGGGCCTTCTCGAACCCCTTCAACGCGGCCACCGCAGCCTGTAGTTGGGCTTTGCACTCTTCCAGCTCTTGAGACAATTGGGTATTCTTCTCTGCAAGAACCTGCACAAATAATGATCCTTAAATCAGTTGTGTCAACTGTTTCAAGTCTCAGGGGCTACTAATATATATATATATATATAATTGTCAGATTTTCCTACCCGTATATCCTTTACATACTGGTCCGTGGCTCTGGCAAGACCATTTTGAGCAGCATGGATGTACGCGTCTCCTGAGTTGAAGGCATCGAACGCCTCTTGGGAGAAACAAGCATCACGGAGTATGGCCTGGCGATGCCTGTGATTCATGGTGCTCTCCACTTCGGAATTTGTAGCGGATAGTCTGTCTGCATCCTCTGTAGGAGGAGCATCCGGCGTCCGCCCCGTGTTAGCTTCCGCCTCTATATCCGGCCCTGGAGCCCGACTGGTGGAGGCGTGATCGGCAGCCTCTCCGGATATAGTCCGGTGAGCGTTTTTCCTACTAGGAAACATGGACGTCATTATATTTTAAAGAAAGACGACAACCACGGAGCGAGGTTTAGTATCATACCTCTGCGCTGGTGTCTCGGTCCTGACCGCCTTCCTTTTTGGCCTACCCGGCTTCGGTGCCCCTTGTTGGCGAGTCACTGCGGGTTCGGCAGGGCGTCCCGAAGGCCTTCCCTGTAAAACACCATATGTGTACGGTAGGTGAAGTGCATAAAAGGGGATCCTTCTCGGAAGTTGGGACTCCAGTTTTTCCTTACCTGCGATGCAGGGAGTAGCCCAGGATAGTCGGCTATGATGGCCACCATGGCGTCATCGCAGCTCAACTGATAGAATGTCCTGTCTATCAGCTCCACAAATATGTCCGGATCCTCTTCGAGTCCGGGATCGAGGGCCCGGTCAGGGTCCTCCGGTTGTGGAGGTGGGCTGTTGACCTCCCTTACAGCTTTTCGCAGTTCCTGCCGTGAAACGGCAAGGTGAGTATTTACGACGAAGAATGCGGGAAGGTTGGGAGTAAAGAGTGACAGCTCACCCAGCTTGGAGGGTTATACATGGAGAATCCATCCCGTGGCTTAATACGGATGAACTCCTCTTCCTCTCCCTTGAACAACTTGGACAGAATTTTTGCTAGAGCAGAAGATGAGTTCGGTCCCTTACGCCCGCAGCGGGTGGCATCATCTTCCCCGTTAAAGTGGCCGCACCCCCCGCATTATGCATATTGACATAACCTCGATTATCGTCAATCCTGATTGGGCCAGCACTTTAATCCGGTCCGTCAGGTAAAGGACTTTTCCGTTGGCTTCCTCCTGGGGGCTCCGTGGACGCCAGCTTCAGCATTTCTTCAGAGGAGCATTGTTGAACTCACGAAGACCCCTCTGAATAGCATCTAGAAGGGGGACGTCCTCCATGTAAAACCACTCTGACGGCCAGTCTTCGGACGTCTTCTTCGGAGTGCCGGACAGGTATCCGGTCCCGGCGATGCACCATATTTCAGCTCCTCCCACTTGATATAGTGACCCCTCCTGTGTACGGGGCACCAAGAAGAATAGCCTCTTCCACAGCCCGAAATGAGCCTCGCAGCCCAGAAACAACTCGCATAGGGCAACATAACCAGCGATGTGTAATATGGAAGCAGGGGTGAAATTATGCAACTAGAGGCCGTAAAACTCCAGGAGCCCATGGAGGAACAGATGGATTGGAAATCCAAGTCCCCATAATAAATAGGGGACAAGGGATACCCGCTCCCCCTTGGAGGGATTGGGGAAGCTCTCCGCTTGGTCCCCGCCATTATAGGTGGCAAGCCCGGCTCGAACGGGGACCATATATGCTGGAGGGAGGAATCCCTGGGTCTGCAACTCTACTAATTGGCTGTGCAGGACGGAACACTTCTCCCAGTCACCAGGCTTAGGGCTACGCGAGCGGGAGGAGGAGCTGCGGTGGCCAGCCATGTTGGAATGGATTTTTCCGAGCGTGCTCCGATGGATACTCGCCATGGGAGGATGGTGTGGTTTGGATCTAAGAATCCCCGTCCCTTTAATAGATAGTTTATTTACATGGCTAGGGGGCGAATGTAAAAATGCCCTGGCTCCTCGCATTCGGTCGACACGTGGAAGATAGCCCTTATTGGGTGCAGAATCCATGAAGTGCAACATTTATGGGGAGCCGGACACTACTCACAGATATTCAGGATTTGGAGAAGAACCCGCCTTGCAATGCCGAAGACAATCTGCGCGCTGGACTCATCGTCATTGAAGCCTGGTTCGGGGGATACTAAGGGAGTCCTGGATTAGGGGGGTCTCCAGACAGCCGGACTATATCCTTTGGCCGGACTGTTGGACTATGAAGATACAAGATTGAAGACTTTGTCCCGTGTCTGGATGGGACTCTCCTTGGCGTGGAAGGCAAGCGTGGCAATACGGATATGTAGATCTCCTCCCTTGTAACCGACTTTGTGTAACCCTAGCCCCCTCCGGTGTCTATATAAACCAGAGGGTTTAGTCCGTAGGACAACATACAATCATACCATAGGCTAGCTTCTAGGGTTTAGCCTCTACGATCTTGTGGTAGATCAACTCTTGTAATACTCATATCATCAAGAACAATCAAGCAGGACGTAGGGTATTACCTACATCAAGAGGGCCCAAACCTGGGTAAACATCGTGTCCCCTACCTTCTGTTACCATCTGCCTTAGACGCACAGTTCGGGACCCCCTACCCGATATCCGCCGGTTTTGACATCGACACTGGTTCTTCTCGCCTTGAAATTTGTTTTCTACAGGCAACATAGAATAACAGGAGTGTCAGGCTGAAATTTGAAACTATTCAGGGTTCGTTTGACCATTGTATATATTACTAATTACTAAGTTTTCTACGCATTTAATGTAGTCCATAATTCAAATTTGAACTACAAGCACATGCTCCAGTGAAACAAAATGGGTGGGAAATCGTACATGTGTCATTGGGTGCATGTTTAGGTCTCATATAAGGAATGGGAATGAATTACAAACTTGTCATAGTCCTGAAACATGGAGAATCTTGGTTTTTAAATCCCTGTAAATCAAAAACTCACCCAAAAAACATGAAACTTGGCATGGTTTCATGACATGGCACATATATGCCGTGGTAAAAAATCGTCCAGTTTGAGAAGAGGAGCACACATTAGTAGCCAACGAAGTCCTTTTTGAAACAAAAAGCTGACACGTTAATATTGCAAACGCTTTTATTATATTTAACCGTGTCGAAATTTAACCATACACGGTGGCGTGCGTGCAGCTGTTTGATTAGACGGGACGAGCACGAGAAGTCTGCCATGCAGGCTCGACGGGACGCGTGCGAGCAGTCAGCCGCACAGGCTCGATAGGACGCGTGCATCCTGTCCACCTCGCAGGATCGACGGGACACGTGCGAGTAGCAAGGCCGCCCATGCTCACCGGGAAGCGAGCTCTTTGACCTCCATGCACTAGCCGCTGCCCGCCTCGCTCAAAACTTCTCCATTAATGGGTTAATTAAAGCACCTGGACGGAGGGTGTTTGCTTGTGATCCCATGGCAGCATTTGCTTTGTTCGTGTTTTCAACTCGTATTTCCGCCCTAATTTAAATTGCCACATAGGGCAACAGATAATACGACCACAAATAAAATGGCAATGGATAATAAGATGACAAATTTACAATGGCGCAGATAATAATTGTCTTACATATTCTGGATAATTTAAAATGCCACATGTGGCAAAGCCCAGAAGACACGGGGGAAAGAGAAGAAGGAAATTTCAGACAACGATCTGGGTTGCTACTGTCTCTACTCGTCGATGGATCACCGGGCGACGATATCCTCCAGCTCCTTCTTCAATTCCTCACGACTTTTCTTGGAAGTAGCCACGAATTCCTCCACCTCCTGCTCGCGCTCAATCCAGAGCTTCCTCAAGTCACCCATCAGTTCCTCGCTGACCGCTATCAGCATCATCCCCAAGGCACTACTCTGCTCATGCAGCATCTTCTAGCCGGCGGCCTCCTCCTCCTTCTTTGCAAGCGCCTTGAGGAGCTTCGCATTGTCACCCATGAGTTGCTTGACGAGGCCGTTCGCCTTGTCAATCAAGGCATCGCTGATCTTGAGCAGCTTCATCAAGCCGTCAACCAGCTCCTGCTGCATAGTGATGCCAGCGAGAATGTCGTCATCGGCGGCGAAGGACTTCAGGAACGTCGGCTCGTCGCGATGGCTGACGCCATGGATGCGCTTGTGAGAGACCTCGTGTGCCCATGAGAGCTCGTTCAAGGGCTCCGTGGCGCGCCGGGACATCTCTGCTACATCTGCGGCTTCGCGGCATGACCTATCTAGTGCTTCCGCAGCATTGGTGTCGGCGTTCTGGGAACGGGGGTCCCCATACTTGCCTGCCTGTGGCCTGCGGCGTGGCTCAAAGGGGGGGCCCAGCACGGCCCATCTTCACCAACACAAACCCAAGACCCTCGCGAGGGGCCAAGCCTCGCGAGGCGGACGGCGTGAAGCTTCCTCAGGCACGGCCTCGTCAGGCTGGCTCACGAGGAGGTGGAGAGATCAAGGCAGGGTACCTCACGAGGAGCCCGTGACGCAAGCCATGACGACTCAGGGCGCCAGGCGGGTGCCAGCCCGCGCAGCGTCCTCCTTTCCTCTTTAGTGCAAAGGGGGCAAGCGCAGCCGCGGAGTACCGAGGCATCAGGCAAAGGTTGCCATTTCGGTGAAACGAGACCAAGACCAGGAGGACTATGAGATAGAGGTCACCGTGGAGCCCAAGATGGCGTCATCACCAGAGCTTTGCGCAGGCGAAGACCGCTTTTGTCAAGATAGCTGATACTTGCTGCCCCCCTTCAAATTAGCCCGCCATTGTTGGCTCCCTTCCCGCTCAATATTTGGGAAGAGGACCAGGGCCTCTATAAATAGGACTAGCCACCCACACAACAAAGGGGGTTCGGCAAAAGGAGAGCAGAAAGGGAGAGAGAGAGAGAGAAAGGTGGTTGAACTCCTCCCCGCAGTTCATCGCCTCAGCCAAGAACAGACCCTCACGAGGCTGTTCTTCCTTGTATTGTTCATCATCACCAGCCCAAGAGGCAATCCACACACCACACACTGGAGTAGGGTATTACACCACAACGGTGGCCCGAACCAGTATAAACCCTGTGTCTCTTGTGTTGTTCTCTCCTTACTTTAGATCTTAGCATGGCGGAGGGGTGCGGGTAGGTAGGAGGCGAAATCTCTGCGCGCACCCCAGTGTTCGAACCTCAAGGGTCTGCCGGAACCCAAAATCCGACAATTGGTCTTTGCTTCCTGGTTATATGTCCACCCTAAACTTCTCCTACCGGTCATGGCGGAATGACTTGACAGGAAATACCAGTTTTGTGGGTGATGAGGAGAGGAACTGTGAAGTGATTTTTGAGTGGGTACTTTTTATAGCCCGGTGCTAAGTGTGAACACATATTAGTTTGATAGGTGTGAACAGATTTGCAATTACTTAGTGCGTTGTAATCTGCAATGTGACGAGAAACAAGGTCAAAATTTATTGATGGCAGAAGGTTGACCATGTGGTTTCTCGCTGTTGTGGCGGCCGCGAAGCGCTCCACTCTGGCGTCCCTGCACGCGCTATGCTCGTTGTTGAGGCAAATTTACAATGGCAACGGTTAATAATTCTTAATAATTGTCTTACATATTCAGGATAATTTAAAATGCCACATGCATCAAGGCCCAGAACACTCACGACCTACATATGCATACAATTATAATAAAATATAACCTAAAAGGTTGAGCTGGCGGCCTTCCGACGATGGTCTTCTCGGACGCCATGATCAGCATAGAACCCTTGCGGCCGTTCACTCCAAGTGTCCCGACCTGCCTCCGCCTACGGAGCTGCTAGCGTTGGGAGGCTCTTGGGGCTATTGGGCCTCTTCCAGAAGAGCTTGACAGCGTGCAATCGCGCGCATGACAACTCCATGGAACCGCTCCATTTCCATGTCTCTGGCCTGGTAGCAAATTCCGTCCATCACCTGCATCCTCAAGATATCATGTTGGCGATGTTCTACTTCGTCGGGGATGTCAACTCCACCAAGGATGCGTTGAAGCCTGGCCACCACATCATCAGGATTGAGGTTGACACGGCCCCCGCGGGCAATGATGAAGCCGCAGGCCGCCTGTGTCTTGGCTGAATCGTAGATGTCCTCTACCCTTTCCTTGCGGGGCATTAGGCTCTCGATGAGCACTAGTGACGGTGGCTCTTCGGGTGGGTCGTCGATCATGCCGCCAAGCAGCTTTGGATCTTTTGCACGGTAGATGGCAAACTGCTCATCACACCTCCTCTACAATATGTCAATTGTGCTCCCAAGGACTGTCACGCCGATATCGCTACCAATGGGCCATGGTGCCTGCACCGACCGATGAAGCTCTTGCTCCCTGACCTGCTCTGGCTCGTACTCCTCGCCGAAGATGTAACGCGGGTAGGCGTCGACGTCGAAGCTTTGGTCGTTGCCTGGCATGCTTGGAATAACTAATGGTAGATGGGTGAGGAATAGATCTGCATAGAGTGTTGCGACGGTGCGTTACTGCCTGGGTTATATGCAGCATGCCATTAGCTGGTGGCGGGAAACCGATGAGGGAACACTACTACAGGATGCTGCTAACGCGACACTACGATCAGAGACCCTTCGACGAGACTGTGTGCGATGCAATAATCGCAAACGGTGGTGTAAAAGAACCATCAAAAAGGTGCAAAATGTTTGTGATGGAACCAATCAAACACGGTTCATATTTTAGTTGCGTGTGCGATGCAGGGCATATGGTTCAGTTCAATTAACTGTTTGCGATGAGGCGGAACAAAATAAACGTGCGGCCAGATGAAGGCATGTGCGATATACGGCATACGGTTCACTTGGATGAACTGTTTGTGATGAGGAAGAACAATAGAAACAGGAAGCTAGATAAAGGTGTGTGCAATTGAGGGCATACGCTTCAGAAGGATTAACTGTTTGCGATTAGGCAACAGAACAGAAATGGGTCAGCCAGATCAAAGTGTTTGCGATTGATGGCATACACTTCACACGGATGACCTATTTGCGATTAGGCACAACAATCAACGTGTGTGCGCTAGACGGGCACACACATTCTAATTAAAAGAAGTGTGCGCGATGGTAATAACGAGTGCGCGCGGTTGTTGGTACAAGACGTGTGCTGATATTGCCTATTGCGGTGCACCCTATGGTGCAAACGCCACGTACGCGGCCGAGAAGGTGTGCCCACGTTACGCCTTTCGGGAATAGTGCCGCACTTATAACAATCAATAAATTTTGAGCCTGCGCCCCGCCACATTCCAAATTGCAAACCTGTTCACACCGATCAAAACCTAAACGGTTTCCCACCTAGGAGCATATTAGTACCCGGTTATAAATACTACTACTCCAAGATGACTACACATTCCTCCTCAACTCCTCATCCACAAAAACAAACAAGTCATTCATCATTGTTCCCTTGCATTTGCCATGGGTAACGTGAGTTCTGGGTCGAGAGATTGCCACCAGGGAGATGCGAGCATAGAAGCGGAAGCACGAGAGATGTCCCGCCTCGTCGCGAATGCAGCCAGCATGTCCCACTGTGCGGCCGTAGCAGCACAAAGGTCCCGCCACGCTGTCGAATCAGCATGCAGGTCCCGCCCCACTGTCGATGCAGCAAACTGGTCCGGCCGCGCCGCGGAAGTAGAAGAGATGTCCCGCAGTGCCGCGAATGCAGCAGAGATGTCCTCCCGCGCTGCGGCGGCCTGGGAAAATGTCTCGCGGGTAGGCGAGGACTCTTACAGGCGCATTCATGCAATCGTGCATAGCCATATGGATCAGATATCCGGTTGGGCGAGGTTGCAGGACGACATGAAAGCCTCTTTTGAACAGCCTACCAGCGTCATCCAGCAACTAAATGAGAGCAATGCGAAGCTCTTGGCCGAGCACGACCTGCTGAGGGCGAAGATCGTCGGAAGTGCGGAGTAGTAGGAGGAGACCACAACCTTGTTGAAGAGGACCAGCGTCATCGTCGAGAAACTTATGGACGAGAATGCCATGTCGCCCATCGAGAGTAGAAGTCTGGTGGAGGAATCCATGTATGTTCTCAAGCAGCATGTTGAGGACAAGAAAGAGCTCATCGCCGCTCGCCGCAGAGACTAGTTTCGGCGGGCTGCAGCAACGCATCAAGAAAGTAGAGATCAACAAGCCAGATCGTTGTCTTCCTTCTTCTTTTGCCCTTATGTATTTTAGGCGTTGCCGCATGTGGCTTTTTTAATTATGTTCCTAAATATGTAAGACAATTATTATCCACTGTCATCGTCCTTAATATTCATCATGCTTGCTATAAGTCGCAGTCGATGCTATGTAGGTTCGTCGGATCTTACATCAAGATCCGTGCAAAACTTTCTTTTCAGATTTTCATTTTTCTCTCTTAAATCTTAGTCCAGTGAGACATATAGCCACGCTATAGAATAGGGTCTCGGGCGCCATTAATGAAGACGTTGGGAGGAAGGTGCGCGGCAGGTAGAGGTCAAAGGGCTCTCCTCCGGTGAGCACGCGCATGGGTCTGATCGCACGCCTCCCATACTCACATAGCTACCCCGCACGGCACCTCCTAGCCAATAAAAAAGGGACGCGTGGAGGCACGTAATTGGTAAGTAGAACACCCACGGTTTCAATAATACTTTTTGTTTCCGATTTGTAACAAGACGACACTTGTTTCAAAATGACTTTGTTGATTGTTAATGTGTGCGCCTTCGCAAATCGTACATAAAAATTACCAAAGCATGTTGGTGCCATGTCATGATACCATGCCAAGTTTCATGATATTCAGGCGTGTTTTGGATTACAGGAATTAAAAAACCAAGTTTCTCAATCTTTACGGCCGAGCCACGACACCTAGATGTTTGAATTTCATTCCCATTTCTTGCATGTGACCTACAAATTTACCCCAGGACACACATGTGATTTTTCAACCAACTTTGGTGCACCGGAGCATGTTCTTGTAGTTCAAATTTGAATTATGCACATTAAATGCCCAGAAACTCAATTAATGTATAAAAAAGGCCAAACGAACCCGGAATAATTCCAAAATTTAGCACGATACTTCTATTTGGTCTAATCTGCCTGTGTAAAAAATTAAGGCAGGAGAAGGCAGTGTACGTATGTCATTTCACACACAAAGGTGACATGTTCCCTTTCGGAACCACGAGCCTTCTTTAGGGAAGCTCCAGTTTGCAAGAAGCTTACACCAAAGCTTGTCCCAATTCGGCCAAAAAAATTACCGCAGCATGTTGGTGCCATGTCATGACACCATGCCAAGTTTCATGATTTTCTGGCGTGTTTTGGATTTACAGAAATTTAAAAACCAAGTTTCTCAATCTTTACGGCCGAGCCACGACGCCCAGATGTTTGAATTTCATTCCCATTTCTTACATGGGACCTATAAATTCACCCAAGGACACACATGTGAGTTTTCAACAAACTTTGGTGCACTGGAGCATGTGCTTGTAGTTCAAATTTGAATTATGCACATTAAATGCCCATAAACTCAATTAATGCATAAAAATGCCAAACGAACCTGGAATAATTCCAAAATTTAGCACGATACTTCTATTTGGTCTAATCTGCTTGTGTAAAAAAATTAAGGCGGGAGAAGGTAGTGTACGTATGTCATTTCGCACACGGAGGTGACACGTTCCCTCTCGGAACCATGAGCCTTCTTGAGGGAAGCTCCGGTTTGCAAGAAGCTTACACCAAAGCTTGTCCCAATTCGGCCAAAAAAATTACCACAACATGTTGGTGCCATGTCATGACACCATGCCAAGTTTTATGATTTTCAAGCGTGTTTTGGATTTACAGGAATTAAGTTTCTCAATCTTCCCAGCCGAGCCACGACGCCCAGATGTTTGAATTTCATTCCCATTTCTTGCATGGGACCTATAAATTCACCCAAGGACACACATGTGATTTTTCAACAAACTTTGGTGCACTGGAGCATGTGCTTGTAGTTCACATTTGAATTATGCACATTAAATGCCCAAAAACACAATTCATGCATAAAAATGTCAAACGAAGCTGGAATAATTCCAAATTTAAACACGACACTCATGTACTAGTTGCATGTTCATTGTACGTAAATGTTCTAGCAATTCAAACACCATCCTTTCCCTCCGTAACACCATTTTGTCTTTTCAAAACATAATGAAAATATCAGGTATACCATAAACAGTTTACTAGAAAGAATCGTGTGGGATGTGATATAAAATGTCTTGGCGCACCGTGTTGTCTAGCTTGCGCAGGAAGCTTCGTCATCTACAGTCCACCGCCCCCTCTTGAACCACACTTGCACGCTAGTTTCTCGCGGCACCGGGCAAATTTTTTTTTGCCACCACGGAAATATCTATCTCCCCGCCCCTCCCTCCCACCAAAAGCCACATTTCCACTGTTCCTCCTTGCTTTCCAAGTTCAAACCTTCACTACTGCTTAATGGCAGCTTAGCCTCCTCGTCGGCGACCCTTCTTCCTGTAGCTCAGCCTCCTCGCCGGCGACCCTTCTTCTTGCAACGCCGCCTCCTCGCCGGCGACCCTTCTTCTTGCAGCCCCGCCTCCTCACCGGTGACACTTCTTCTTGCTGCGCGGCCTCCTCGCCGCCGACCCTTCTTCTTGCTGCACGGCCTCGTTGATATGGTTAGGTAATCCACACCCCACCCACACCATCCTCCTCCTTTCCCGTCCCACATGCCCTGACCGACGGCGCTACACCTTCCGTTGAAATCACTGTCCCCCTCCTCCAATTAAGCGCCGCCCACAACCATTTTGCATGCAGTATAACGTGGAGCTCAGTAGCATGTGGCCACACGCGCACACGAGGTCGCTATGGCTGCTGTCGGTGTCAAAACTGGCGGATCTCGGGTAGGGGGTCCCGAACTGTGCGTCTAAGGCGGATGGTAACAAGAGGCAGGGGACACGATGTTTTACCCAGGTTCGGGCCCTCTCGATGGAGGTAATACCCTACGTCCTGCTTGATTGTTCTTGATGATATGAGTATTACAAGAGTTGATCTACCACGAAATCAGAGAGGCTAAACCCTACAAGCTAGCCTATGGTATGATTGTCTGTTGTCCTACGGACTAAAACCCTCCGGTTTATATAGACATCGGAGGGGGCTAGGGTTACACAAGGTCGGTTACAAAGGAGGAGATATCCATATCCGTATTGCCTAGCTTGCCTTCTAGGCCAAGTAGAGTCCCATCCAGACACGGGACGAAGTCTTCAATCTTGTATCTTCATAGTCCAACAGTCCGGCCAAAAGATATAGTCCGGCTATCCTGAGACCCCCTAATCCAGGACTCCCCTAGTAGCCCCTGAACCAGGCTTCAATGACGATGAGTCCGTCGCGCAGTGTTGTCTTCGGCATTGCAAGGCGGGTTCCTCCTCCGAATACACCACGGAAGAGTTCGAATACAAGGATAGTGTCTGACCCTGCAAAATAAGTTCCACATACCACCGTAGAGAGAATAATATTTCCAAAAATCTAATCTGCTGACGCGTTTTGGCAGCATGACATCACGCCACGGCCCATTAATTATTAGAACCATTTTTCTTTAACCAGCCCCGCACACAACGCGGGGCGGTTTCTTGACACGTCTTGTCAAAGCAGAGATCGTGTTCCCCTTATCACGGGATTCTCATCAATACAAACGTGGGTAACCCAACCGTGCCTGTTGGTATGACTCCTAGATCTTAGGTAAGTCTCGAACAGCCACGAGGAGGACGCCTGATATTCATCCCCTTTATAAAGGGACAAGTATTTTTCTTTTCCCCTCATGTGCTCAATCGAATCCTTCCCCCGCCTCGAGTTCTAACACCCAAAGCTCAGGTCAGGTGCCTCGGACCTTCAATCATGTCGGGATCCAGCCTTCAAGGCTGGTGGGTGCCTTCCTCCGTCATGGAGGAGGACATCAAGAAGTTGAGGGAGGCCAGATATCTGACCGCCGAAATTTCGCATAGGCTGCCCACCCGGGGGCAGGTCGTCCCTACTCCCGAACCCAACGAGAGCGTTGTGTTCGTCTCCCACTTCCTCCGAGGACTAGGCCTCGCTCTGGATCCCTTTGTTAGGGGTCTTATGTTCTATTACGGGCTAGATTTTCACGATCTGGCCCCGGATTCCCTTCTTCACATCTCGTCATTTATTGTCGTGTGTGAGGCCTTCCTCCGCATTACCCCTCACTTCGGCCTGTGGCTCAAGACCTTCGATCTGAAGCCGAAGATGGTCGAGGGGCAGTGCGCAGCGTGCGGAGGTGCTTTAATAAGAAAAATTGTTGACCCTCCATGGCTAAAGGGTTCCTTTCCAGAGGTGTCCAGATTGTGGCAATGGGAGTGGTTTTACGTCACAGCTCCCTGAAGTGCCAAATGGGTAGCTGCCCCCACCTTTCGCTCGGGCCCCCCACCACAACTGATGTCATGGATCAGCAGGGGGCTGAGCTGGGGTCCAGACAAGGACATGCCAATACTGCAAAGTCGTATCCGAGATCTCTTCAAGGGAGATTTCAGTCTGGTTATGGTAATGCAAGTTATGCTGGTTCGTCAAGTCCATCCTTGCAAACGTCGGCCCCTCCGCATGTGGGAATTCAACCCAGAAGGACCGTGCACTATTCAGCATTTCCTCGGCATGACGCATGAGGAGATGTACAAATCGTTCTTCGGACCCCAAATAGAGTGTCCGGACACTACCAAGGACGTGGGCCTGAGCTGCAACCGCCTCGCTGCCCAAGTAAGTAATCCCCTAGCCGTACACACTGTCCTTTTGTTTATCATGACATCATTCTGACGAATCGCTCTTTGACCAGGACTGGATAGCAATGGCGAAGATGATCCTATGTTCGGCCCCCCTTCCTGAAGGCTTGGACAATCCGGTGCTGGAAAAGATGCTCGAGCCAGCACCTCGTCTAGTGCCCTCAAAGGAAGATGAAGGGGGGAATAAAGAGGGCGAAAGCAGGCCTCCATCGCTACCTATTCCAATTGAAGGAATGAGCGCCTCTGCGAGGGAGGATAACCAAGGGGAAGAATTTGACATTCTCCCTCCCCGAGGAAGGAAGAGGACTACCTCTGAAGATCCGGAAACTAAGGTTTCCAAACGGGAGAATAAATCTCCGCCAGAGGGTCCTGCCTCGGAGGGCATTCTTGCCGCACAGTGTCCGCGCGGAGATCAGCCCTCTACCGAGCTATAAGTAATCAAAAAGTACTTATTAGTGAAGATATCCTACCTTGCTTCCGAAGACAATAACCGATGCTTGTAAATTGTAGTCCGGATCGCAGCTCTTCTCGACAGAGTTCATCTTCGGGGGATCTTCTTCCGGAGATGATGGAGAGCGAAACGCCTCCCCCGGACTCCCCAGCCCAAGAAGTGGGTGACCTTGAAGTGTCGTCGTGAAGCGTATCTCTGGATCCAATATCACCGGAAGATAACCCTTTGGCTGCCCGGCATCCCCAGTATCCGGCTCCTGAGGAGAGAGACATCAAGGGTTCGTATAGTGTGCGGTCGGACGTGCTAAAGGATCTTCTGGGGCAAGCTATCGTCTCGGAAGCACATCGTACGCTAATGGGTACGGTAATTGAAAGGATTTCATCTGCCGAAAGCGGTTTGCATGAAGCTTTTATGAGTCTGCTAAAAGGCTTCGAGGTACGTGAAATAATGTATGCCTTTAATAGTACCACATACGTTAGGTATGCCTATGCAGATAGTAGCCCCTGAGACTCTGGTTGTCGTCGAGAACGGCGGCAAACATAGGATCATAGTCCCAGGTAATAACCAGACCGCCTTTATGTGCAGGTAGTTGAAGCTCCGGTGGCTAGCCGGACTGATGGGTTTGCCGAACTAAAGCGACAGCTGGATGCGGCAGATGCCGACATCATGCTTGTCAACATGCGGCTTGACGAGGCGCAGGGTGAGTGATTTTTCTGATGATCGTCACATAGTAAGAGCAGCATGATGGGAGGCGGACGAAGAGCACACGGAGGCGCACTTCTCTACAATCCTTTTTAGTTTCGCTACTGAACCAATACAATTTTAATACTCACATGACATTGTAGAGAAGTAAAGGCGAGTTGCTTTTTGTTAATGGTACAATATGCCAGAAGTAAATGTGCATTGACTTTATGTCCACACATGCTTAATTCATGCATGTTGGCAGAGAAAGGATGTCAGATAATTACTACGTAATAAATGTGTTGGAGCTCGCAGGTATACCACGGTTTAATAAATGAAACCAAACGGCAGTATGCAATGTAATTAGGATTAATTCATCTTTGCTGGACCATGAAGATAAATGGTTACATACATCTGCACTAATAAATCAGTAGGTAACGTCAGTAAAACATAACTTTTTTATGGCAGAAAAAGTCCTGAGATTAGTATAAGTAATTTTTCTAGAATTATTATCATTGAGTTCTCATGTTTCACTAGAAATAAAAAATGAAAGACATAATTTCATGAAATTTGTACCTTGAATTTTCCAAGAATTACAATACTGAATTATCGTTCTTTTCTATTTGAAATGTAACAATCATGAAATCCAGTATTTACTTTAATTATCCCATCACAAGATTCTCAGTTTATTGAAGAGACATAACTTAATGGAAATATATTTGATTTCACATTTCCTAAACCTTGGAAATTATTCAAATGCATTAAACATAAATTATTTTGAAATTTGAAACGATATACAATTTTAAAACTGGTACAAATACAGAAACTTGTGAAAGATATTTTTAGAGTTCAAATAATATTGCATTTAGAAAACTTGGGACAAACTGAATATTAGATGTGTTGCATGATTCAAAACTCTGAGATCAACAAAATCTACATGCATGTGATTCACAAGTTAATGAGTCGTTGTTGGTTGTTGGGGGTTGGCACGAGAGCATGGGGAGGAGTGGGGTAGGAGAGGGACAGTCTGCGCAGACAATATCTCCTTATACTACTTATACAAGAAAACATAGAGCGAACTATAACAAAGAATGCAAGCATGCTAATATAGCGGTGCAAATCCCTATGCATATTGAATGGTGAGATATCAAGGAAGATAGCCCGCAAGTGCTCCTATGCATTATCGCAGCATGATGCCAGTATCTTTAATATGTTGTGACTGCAGATGGAGTTGCCACCGTGGAGACCCTTCGGGCGGAGCTTACTCGAGCCAAGGAGCAAGGGAGGAGTAGCAATGCGGCCGCTTTAAAGGCGGTCGAAGAGTTAAGGGCCGAACAGACCGCGCCTTGCGAGAGCAAGGAGAAAATAGCCAAGATGGTTGTAGAATTAAAAGATGCTGCTGACCGTTACCGGCTTCTTGAAGAAGAAGACCGGGCGAAAGCGACGGACCTGGAGAAGGCCCGGGTGGCTGCCAAGGAAGCCCGCTCCAAAATTAGAGCGACGAAGGTGGAGCTGAATCAAGTTGCAGATATCGTGTCTGGGAAGCCCTTCTTGTTGCGGACTAAGTTTGGAGATCCGAAGTATGCTCCTATGGACCGGCTATGGAACTCTGCGGACAAGTACATGGATTTGGCTGCAAGTGCTGCTGATGCAGCCGAGTACTTCAAGAATCAGAAAGGTCCTGAAGTGGTGAATCTATTCTGGTCACAGTTTCACGCTCTAGTTCGTCCGCTGCTGCTGAATGAGCGATTGACCGGTTGGGCCGAGCTCCATAGGTTGTCCGGACTTGCCATGAGGTCCGTTGTGGATCACCTGTGGCCGGGAGGGCCAAGGCCGAGTAGCTACTTTAGCTTAGTGCAACAATTTCTTGAAGCTATGCCACACATCGATGTTGTAAAGAGATCAGCGTGCATAGAAGGTGCGTTGATGGCCCTAGCCCGTGTCAAAACATACTGGGCGGAGATGGAGGCCACCACTGTTGCGGCACAGGGTTCGGCCATAGGCCGAGTGGCTGCCGAGCACTACTTTGAAGAAGTCCTTGAAGGCGCTCGCTTGATAGAGGCTCAGTGCTCGAAGAATATTATTTTCCAGTGACATGTAGTCCCATTGTACAAACAATGTTTTTCTGAATTAATCAACGCTGTATTTATACTTTTGCCCGAAAGTACTATGATGCCTCCTGTGCGGCTGTTTATGTATATATGTATATAACCTAAAAGTTTGCAGTCGTCGGCTTCCGCCCCCACGCATATAATGCGGGGGTGTTTGCAAAAGATGCATATCCACACTTGATCCAACGTCTTGGTCCTTTAAGGAGGTGATAGCGTAGCGAACAAGGCAATCGGACTATATTGCTTTAACACTTTCACTTAGCCATAGGAGTTTGACAGTGGGGCTACTATATAGCCCCTGGTACTTCTGTGCTCGTCCGAATACGGTGCGCGTACGTACATGACCGGGAAACGGCCCTTCGTTAATGCGGAGGAATCCCGAAGATTCCGATTAGTCATCGAGTGGTTGACCAGTCTCTCGCTATATCATGACAGTCAGTTTTCAGCTTTCTCTACTGAGGTGCCCATCCGAACGAACCAGGGCACAATCGCAGTAGTTCTCCCAGTGCTACCTTAGCCGATATAACAGAACATAAGGTACCAAAACATGGGAGCCGGGCAAACCCAACATTTGACCAAAGACATGATCCGGAGCTGATGCATATAGGGCCAAACTCGCGACGACGAACACTCCCTAAGGTGTTTGGTCTTTATAACATATATCGGGCTAAACAACACCCTTTATAAGAAATCCCATGTGTACAGGTACGTGCAAAATCCTGGCATGGCCACATGCCAATAACATCGGCATCCTTCTCAGTTGTGTGGAGTATCCAGAGGATGTGAGCAACAACAGACAGTAAAAAAGGTCTACGCAGGGCCTTAATCTAAAAACAAACCTTTTGGGCGGGTCCCTGCTGCATGTCTGCGCCTGTGTCTCCGTTGTGCCGTGTCCTGGACGGGTGTAGCACGAGTGTCATATGCAAAAGGAGAGAATTTAGGTGAAAGTTGTCATGCCAAAAAGAAGAACGAATTATCAAAATTCCAAAGAAGCTTAGTTGAGCCGGGTTCGCCCTCATTACACGCGGGAAGCCCCTAGTATCGTTTTATGAGGGTTTGAAAACGAATCTCATTTATGTATGATGGAGCGCCGGACTCGTCTAATCGTGTCCGTGGTCTTGACGACCTGCCATTTTTTCCGGTTGGTGAGGCCGTCTAATGTGCGGCTGTTAGAGCCGTCGCGTCCTCCTCCATTCATAAGGAACAGTTGGTATTTCCGCTAACTGTGATGATGCCTCGTGGACCGGGCATCTTGAGCTTGAGAAAAGCATAATCGGTATTGCATTAAAACGAGCGAACGCCGCCCTTCCGAGTAGTGCTTGAAAATCACTTCGGAATGGAGTGATGTGAAAAGTTAACATTTCACTTCGGAAGTTATCGGGAGAACCGAATACCACCTCTAGTAGTAGAGAGCCCGTGAAGTGGGCCTCTTGGCCTGGTATTACTCCCTTGAAGGTAGTATTACCGTGGCTTATTTGTGTCGGGTCTATCCCCATTTTGCGGACTGTATCCTGATATATCAGATTTAGATCACTGCCGCCGTCCATTAGGACCCTTGTGAAATGGTACCCGTTTATTATTGGGTCTAACACCAAGGCCGTCAGTCCTTCGCGCCGGATATTTGTACTGTGATCTCTACGATCAAAATTGATCGGGCAGGCCAACCAGGGGTTGGACCTAGGGGTGACGGGCTCGATGGCGCATGTGCATCGGAGTGCGTGATTGCTTCTCCTCCTTGTCACATTGATCACATTTACTGTTTTAACCTCCGGTGGGAATTTTTTCTGTCCTCCGGCGCTTTGCTGGCGAGGTTCATCCTCGTCTTCGCTTGGTGACTCCTCCCCTTTGTGTTCGGTGTTTAGCTTACCGGCCTGCTTGAAGATCCAACATTCTCTGTGGGTATGATTTGCAGGTTTGTCTGGGGTGTCGTGAATCTGATAGAGTTTGTCAAGAATTTTGTTTAGGCCAGATTGTCCTTCTCTGCTGCCTTTGAAAGGCTTTTTCCGCTGACCTGGTCGGGAGCCCCTAAATCCGGCGTTTACCGCCGCATTATCTGGGCTACCGTCTTTATTTCGACGCTTGTTTTTGTTGCATCGTGGCTTACCATTGCCATCCCTTACTTCGGATGTGCTTGGGTCGCTGGTGCAGCTACGGGCCAACCAGCTGTCCTCGCCCACACAAAAGCGGGTCATGAGGCTTGTTAGAGCTGCCATTGTTCTCGGTTTTTCTTGACCGAGGTGTCTGGCGAGCCATTCGTCTCGGACGCTATGTTTAAAAGCTGCTAAGGCTTCGGCGTCCGGATAGTCAACTATTTGGTTCTTCTTGGTGAGGAACTTGTTCCAAAGCTTTCGGGCGGACTCTCCGGATTGCTGGATTATGTGACTTAAATCATCTGCATCCGGAGGTCGGACATAAGTCCCTTGAAAATTGTCCCGGAAAGCGTCCTCGAGCTCCTCCCAACTTCCAATTGAGTTTTCAGGGAGGCTTTTCAGCCAGTGCCTAGCTGGCCCTTTAAGCTTGAGGGGCAAGTATTTAATGGCATGGAGATCGTCTCCACGATCCATATGAATATGGAGGATGAAGTCCTCTATCCAGACTCCAGGGTCTGTGGTTGGTCGTACGCCTCTATGTTCACTGGTTTGAATCCTTCTGGGAATTCGTGATCCAGCACCTCATCAGTGAAACATAGTGGGTGTGCGGCACCCCTGTATTGGGATGCGCCATAGTGTTCGGATGGTTGTTGTATTCAGTGTTGGTTGTGTACCGTAGCGCGCTTCCTAGATCCATAGATAGATCTGGTCGCGCCGGATTTTTGACGCAAGTTCTCACGTAGAACGTGTGTTGACTTATGCGTGTCTTTGTTAGCCGCTCTATCGCGTTCACAGGGCGGTGGATCCGGCCGGTTGGCCGTATCACTTATCGGCTGTATGGGCTCTAAGGCCTCGTCGTCGAATTCCGGTAATAGCTTGCGCTTTGGATAGCTATTTGGGTGGTAGCTTCTACCATACTTTGTTACTTTGTTCCACTTGCTATTGAGCGTATCTTGTGAGACCTTGAGCATTTGCTTCTGTTTCTTCAGGCTTCTCGCTGTGGCAGTAAGCCTTCTACGGAGGTTCTCTTGCTCTAAGTGTGTTTCCGGGATGATGGGTGCATCATCGTCCGGACTGTTTTCTTCCCTAGATGGGGATTGATGATGCTTATCTTTGGCGTCATCGTGTTCGGACGTCGGCTCCGTACTATGTTTGTTGTTTGCATCTTGATCGTTTTCTGCCACCGGGGTGGTGCAGTTGTTGTCTTTTCCGGAGTCGTGTGGACTATTGTTATCACTGTTTTTGCTATGGCGGGACTTAGGGTGGCGCCGCTGACGTCGGTGCTTGGGTTGCTTCTTGGAGGGGTCATCCTCCGCTTTCTCGTCGCCATTGGCTTCGTTGGGGGTGTCCACCATGTACACGTCATGTGATGAAGTAGCGGTCCAGCGCCCTGTGGGTGGTGCTTCCGGTTCATCTCCAGCTTCGTCGTCCATACCGTCGAAGTCCTCGGAGCCGAAGTCAAGCATGTCGGTTATGTCGTCGACAGTGGCTACTAAGTGGGTGGTGGGTGGGCGGCGAATTTCTTCGTCGTCCGCATCCCATTCTAGTCGAACATAGTTCGGCCAAGGTTCTCCTGACAGGGAGAGAGACCTTAATGAATTTAGCACATCTCCAAAAGGTGAGCGTTGAAAGATATCCGCGGAGGTGAACTCCATGATCGGCGCCCAGTCGGACTCGATGGGCTTGGATATGAGCGGCTTGGAGTCCGTGACCGAAGATGAATCCAGTGGTTCGGCAACACGGCTCTCGTAAGGGGTGAAGTCAGTATCCAGCTCTATTGCCACTGAGAGTGCGGCCTCCGTGGCGGGGTCCATCCCTCCGCTCTCGGATGGCGTGACTTGCTCCGGGTTGATGGACGGAGTAGCTACGGATGCGATCTCCTGAATACTGTCCGACAACAGAGTTACGTCATGCTCGTCAAGACTGTACGGCGCGTCCGACATGGGCTCGAATCCGTCGAAGATCAAGTCTCCGCGGATGTCGGCCGTGTAGTTCAAGTTTCCAAATCTGGCCCGATGGCCAGGGGCGTAGCTCTCAATCTGCTGCAGATGGCCAAGCGAGTTGGCCCGCAGTACAAAGCCGCCGAATATGAAGATCTGTCTGGGGAGGAAAGCCTCACCCTGAACCGCATCGCTAGCGATGATCGAAGGAGCCATCGAGCCTTATGGTGATGACACAGTGGAACTCTCAATGAAAGCACCAATGTCAGTGTCAAAACCAGCGGATCTCGGGTAGGGGATCCCGAACTGTGCGTCTAAGGCGGATGGTAACAGGAGGCAGGGGACACGATGTTTTACCCAGGTTCGGGCCCTCTCGATGGAGGTAATACCCTACGTCCTGCTTGATTGTTCTTGATGATATGAGTATTACAAGAGTTGATCTACCACGAGATCAGAGAGCCTAAACCCTAGAAGCTAGCCTATGGTATGATTGTCTGTTGTCCTACGGACTAAAACCCTCCAGTTTATATAGACACCGGAGGGGGCTAGGGTTACACAAGGTCGGTTACAAAGGAGGATATATCCATATCCGTATTGCCTAGCTTGCCTTCCACGCCAAGTAGAGTCCCATCCGGACACGGGACGAAGTCTTCAATCTTGTATCTTCATAGTCCAACAGTCCGGCCAAAAGATATACTTTGGCTGTTCGAAGACCCCCTAATCTAGGACTCCCTTAGCTGCCATGCGTGCCGACATCCAGATCTTGGAGGAACACCTCGTCTTCGAGGCCACCGTCGACATCGCCACGCGGTTGTCTACTTTAAAATACAGTTCGTTCTATTTTCTCGAGGCCACCGCCAGTGCCTTCTAGCGATTTGTCCTCTGTAATGTTAATATGCAATCTGATGTTCAGTTAATAGTTTGCTCCTCCCAAATGTAATGTTCAGTTAACACTTTGGTCCAACAATCGCTACATTTCGTAGTACTGTTCTCAAGTATTCTTTGTTTTATTAACTGTCTTATCTTCTAGTACATGTTTCTATTCTGCAATGTCGTGCTCAGTTAACTATTTTGGTTCATTTGGTCTGCTGTCCATTTAACTGTTTGGTTCGGCTCTGCAATTTGATTATCATTTGTTGTGGGTTCAATTTTGTATTGTTATGCATGTGACACCAATCGAATTTGGTTGTACTCAATACATATTCTACTGATAGTATGGCAACTCTCAGTTAACCTGATCAAGATCTTCCTTATGTGTGTTGTAGGGAAACAATGGGAGACACTGCAGTTTACCATCAAGGTTTGTTCAAGCATGGTCCTTTGGCTAATAGCACATTATTGTGAAGTTGTAGGAATCATGTTAATATTTAGGTTTCTTACAAATTGGTCTTGCACATGTAGGTCCTGCTGTCAGAGGCTTATACCCACTGTTCGACCCATTTTTCATATGGGGAAATGAGATGTACATGAATATCAGTCAAGTCAAGAAACTCAGAAAGATTGTTAGGATGAAGAAACTTGCGACGAATAACAGCAAGATCTTTGTTTGCACAATGAAGACGACATCCTCAACTATAGGATGGTACTAACTCTTTTACCTTGTTTTCACCCCTTGCGCCATTTCAAAATTTGTAACGGCGATTTATGCATATCTTTGTTTTCAGTACTTTATAAAGTAGTTCACCAATGATTCCTCTCAAACAACCTGCATGGTCAAGAGGCGAGTAAGGTAATCACTCAACACCCGCGGTACAATATTGAAGTCTTGCTGAAGAGGACAAAGGTTGGGCGGGCAATTATCCATAGCCGCTGGCCTAAAGTTGCAAGGACATTCAACATCATTGAAGGCTCAATATTTGCCTTCCACTTCTGCAGTTTCCCAGATGAGATTCATATGTCTATTTACCATGTATGATTCTACTTTCCAAAGGTTTTTGATGTTGCATGTGAAGCTTGGTGCTGTTGTGTAATGGCGTAATTGAGTGCCGAAGCTAACTGATGTAATTCGATTATGAAATCCTGGTTGCTTTTATACGGATATGAAATATCTGGCGTGTCTTATAAGAAATATCAATTTGATTAGTACATGGATTATCAATAATAGGCTAATTACCCTGCTTATTGGGGTTTTCTATTGCAGACAGTTGCTCAGACAGCACCGTGGGCGATGAACTCAAACAACCCACACGGTTTCTAGAAAATAGGTGTGTTCGATCAACAACAATCACACACGGCTTCCGGCAGCGAACTGTTTGCGTTAGGCCACCTTGCACAGACGTTTCCACACAAACAACTATGTGTGATATACATACGAACGGAAGTGATTTTCTGGGATTCACCGTGTGGTATGTACATACCCACGGAAATGATTTTCTGGGATTCACTATGTGGGGTGTACATACGTACAAAAATGATTGGGTTTCAATGCCTCATCCGATCGGACACGAGCTCATTTGGTGTCCAGGGAGGGCCTATCCCCGAAGATTTTTGGGTCATGTGGGAAGGACCCTCCCCCCTATCGCCCACACTCACTTGGCGACAATTCCAAACGCTGTCGCAGAAGGGGATTAAAAACCATTTGTATAGCACGTCGGTGTACTAGTGGAAGAGGCGTGGATTTTAAAATTCACCACGTGGAGCGCGGGAGGCATTCACTAGAGCATGGGAAGACTAAGCGGAGCACACACACAACCCGAATACCGTATCCGGTGCCACGTGTTATTTATCACACAAGTGTTAACATAAGGAAACATATGTGTAACTTACTAATCATCGCACACGAGTACTCACCGACACATTGTGTGCGATACTCCTAGCCATCACAAGCAACTAGTTTGCATTTTTCAAAGTTTTTTGTACACACAAAATCGCACACGAACTAACTGTATTAACCGTATGTGTTGTAATTTCTCATCACAAACAGTTCATCCGAGTCGGTTGTTTGCCATGTATCACACATATCTTGTTAAGTTGAACCGTTTCTGTTGTGTTCGCTAATCGAAAACAGTTCATCCGAGTGAACCATATGCCCTATAACACACACACATTGATCTGGCTAACCATTTCTATTGCACTCCCTAATAACAAATAGTTCATCGGAGCGAACTGTACGCCGTGTATCGCACACACATTGAAATGGCTACCCATCTCTGTTGTTCTGCCTCCTCGCAAACAGTTCGAATGGGTTAACCGTGTGCCCTGCATCGCAAACATTTTGCATCTTTTTGACGGTTTTTTACATCCCCATTTTTGATTAATGCATCGCACACAGTTTCACCAAAGGGTCTCTGATCGTAGTGTTGCGTTAGCAGCATCCTGCAGTAGTGGTAGGGAGCGTGTCACCTTTGGGGACGAAACAATATCCATTGCCTCGTATTGCTTTCAAAATTTTCTAGTGTCAACATAGAACAATAGGAGTGTTGTGTTTAATTTTGGAATTTTTCGGGGTTTGTTTGGACATTTTTATACATCAACTGAGTTTTCTAGGCATTTTATGTGCATAATTCAAATTTGAACTATATGCACATGCTCCAGTGCATATAAATTGGTTGAAAAATCAAATCTGTGTCCTTGGTTGCATGCTTAGGTCCCATGCAAGAAAAGGGAATGAATATCAAACACCCTGCCACCATCACTCGGCTACAAACATTGAGATACTTGGTTTTTAAATTCTAGTAAATCCAAAACTCGTCTAAAATTCATTAAAATTGGCATGCTATCATGGAGCGGCATCAACATGCAGTGGTAAATTTTTTATCCCATTTGGGGCAGGTTTGGGTATAAGCTTCTCACAAACCAGAGCTTGTCACAACGAGCGTGATGGTTTCGGTAGGGAACGTGCCACCTTTAGGGACAAATCGATAACTGTTGCCTCTTATTGCTTTCAAAAATTTTCTAGTGTCAACATAGAACAACAGGAGTGTTGTGTTTAATTTTGAAATTTTTCAGGGTTCGTTTGGACATTTGTATACATTAACTGGGTTTTCTAGGCATTTTATGTGCATAATTCAAATTTGAACTGCATGCACATGCTCTAGTGCATATAAATTGATTGAAAAATCAAATCTGTGTCCTTGGTTGCATGCTTAGGTCCCATGCAAGAAATGAGAATGAATGCCAAACACCCTGCCACCATCACTCGGCCGCAAACATTGAGATACCTGGTTTTAAATTCTAGTAAATCCAAAAATCATCTGAAATTTATGAAACTTGGCATGCTATCATGGAGAGGCATCAACATGCCGTGGTAAAAAATTGTCCCATTTGGGGCAGGTTTGGGTATAAGCTTCTCACAAACCAGAGCTTCTCACAACAAGCGTGATGGTTTCGGTAGGGAACGTGCCAGCTTTGGGGACGAAACGATATCCATTGCTTCTTATTGCTTTCAAAAAATTTCTAGTGTCAACATAGAACAAGAGCAGTGTTGTGTTTAATTTTGGAATTTTTTGTGGTTCGATTGGACATTTTTATACATTAACTGGGTTTTCTAGGCATTTTATGTGCATCATTCAAATTTGAACTACATGCACATACTCCAGTGCATATAAATTGGTTGAAAAATCAAATCTATGTCCTTGGGTGCATGCTCAGGTCCCATAAAAGAAATGGGAATGAATTTCAAACACCAGGGCACTGTTGATTGCCGGCAAAACGTTGAGATACTTTGTTTTTAAATTCTAGTAAATCCAAAACTCGTCTGAAATTCATGAAATTTGGCATGCTATAACGGAATGGCACCCGACATGCTGTGGTATTTTTTGTGTCCATTTTGAGAGAAGGCACACTTGAATAACAGCCAACAAAGGCATTTTGAAACAAATAGCTGCCACTGTAACATCTCAAATGTTTTGTATAATTTAAATCATGTGCATTCTGTTAACCATGCACGTGACGCCACGCCTCACTCTTTTAATGGCTAGGAGGTGCTGTGCAGATAGGTGCTTGAGTGCTTGACTAAACGGGAGGCGTGCGAGTTGTACTCCAATGCGGAGGCTCACCAAGAAGCGTGCGAGCTGTACGCCGCGGAGGCCCATTGGGAAGTGAGCCCTTTGACTTCCATGGCCGCCCGCCTTGCTCACATCCTCTCTATTAATGGTGCCCAAGCCACAGTTTAATATGGTTTTTAAATATAGAACACTCATCGCAAATGTTTTAGTTAGAACACCTGTATGCAAAACCGTCAACTTCCCCAGGAAGCCATGGGAAAATGTTCCTAGGAGGATTTGTGCAGCTCTTGATCGCAAACGCTTTAGTTAGAACACCCGTATGCAAACTGACAGCTTCCCCAGGAAGCCAAGAGAAAATGTGCCGAGCAGGATTTCTGCAGCTCTTGATCACAAACGTTTTAGATAGAACACTCGTATGCAAAGTGAGAGCTATGGTCTTCCCCCTTAAGTCGAGGGAAATTTCGCAGCGCAGGATTTGTGCATCCCTTCAACGCAAACGGTTGTTTTGAATGAACCGTGTGCAATCATCTACAAACAATTTGGTAAGATTTGCATCTGTCATATTGGGTATGTTGCCATTTGTCAAGCTGGAAAGTTTGATCTAGTAACATTGCCATTTGTCAATCCTTATAACACTGCGATTTGTCAAAATATGCAGCTAAAAATCACTAGCACTATCTAATTTTTGCAACTAAAATTCAGTAATTAAGTATAGATTTCATTCATAGATTAAGCAGTCATTCTTAATTTATACAAACAGTTCAACTCAACAGCTGAACCAACCGAACTTTTACCCAATTGTTGCCAACCACGTACTGAAATAGCTAGTTCAACTATATATACTAGCTAATTTTAAGTACGTTGTACAGTTCCACCACATCTATAGTCAGATGAACTGAACAAAATAGCCCCTAAATACTACTACTATGGAGGGGCTTTGTGCTACTTTCGGCAGCCTCTCCTTAGCCGAGCGCTCTCAGTAAGAGGCAGAGGAGGAGGAGGAGCCTACCGACGAGCTGGACAAATGCAATACGGTGCCTGCCGCTGCTGCACGTTCAACGATGCTCGCCAGCTCGAACGCCTATTGCCGCTCCAAGCAATCCCTCTCGAAGTGGCCGGACTGCTCATAGATCTCCTGATTCCTCGCCTCTGCGTCGGCGTGTGCTATGGCCACGGCTGCGGTAAGGCTCTTTGCATGCTCGATGAGGCGCTCCTCCTCCTCCTGTAGGAACTCGATGTAGCGCGCAAGGTCGCTGACGCACGTGCGGGCCTCCACCTCTGCCTCCCTCCTTCGGGCGGTGATGTGATGGCGGAGCGGGTGAGATCCCGGCGGTCGACGGTGGGCTTGCGGCCATGAAGGTCGATGATGCAGTGGCGGCCACGAAGGCCACCTCCCGCCTTCGGGCCGCGGTGGCGGAGCGAGTGATGGCTGATAGTGGGGTGGCGGCCACGACGGCCACCTCCTGCCTTCGGGCCGCGGTGGCGGAGCGTGTGATGGCCGGCAGTGGGGTGGCGGCCACGACGGCCACCTCCCGCCTTCGGGTCGTGGCGGCGGAGCGGGCGATGGCCCTGGCTTTCATCGGTTGTGTGGCGGCAATGGCGGCCGGCAACAGCTGCCGACGGGCACCGACGGCGGAGCGTGTGGTCGGTGTTCCGCGCACACCCAACAGGGACGCCACACGCACTACACTACGCCAGGGACCGAGCCGCCGCCGCGGTGTAGCCTCCAAGATGGAGCTGTCCTTTGATGACGGCGGAGTGGCTGAGCGACGATGATGGACCGGTGCCATTGGTGATTGTGGGAGAAGCAAACGAGTTAAGCTACAGGGAGGGAGGGGAAAATGCGGTGCAGGACTCGCCGGCCGTGAGGGTTTATATAGTAGGCCGGTAGGCATTGGGATTTTGGGGGATTTCACCGAGTCGGGCAGGAAACTTGCGCGGGAACCTTCGAGGTTGCGCGGGAATGGGCTCACCAACGATTCATTGGCGCCATTTCGAGGCACCGTTTGGCCAAAAGAACGCCCCCGCACGCTGCGCAAGCTTGCGCTGTAAGCCATCTGCGGCAGCGGGGTGACAAGACGTGCGAGAGGAGGATGAAAGGACACATACACATATGGTTAATACAAAAAATGTTTGCGATTTAATTACCTACTATACCCCCGTCCTGGTTTGTAAGTAGGATTTAACTAATAAAATACGAATGCATGTCGCCAAAGATTATATCGTTGGATTCGTATTTGAACACAGTTTCCAGTTATATAATTTTTGTAACATGCATTAACACTATTTGGTTAAATTTAAGGTTATATACTAGCAAGCGTTTGCCCGCAACACACACGGCTTATTCCATCACAAATAGCTCGGATGGATCAACTGTATGCCACGTATCATGCACGCAACCCTAATCTGATTCGTGCTTGATGTCTCCAACATTGCTCGCACAGTTCATCTTATTTTCCACGTATCACTGTGCCGGCCTCTGCTCGCGTCCCTCGGCAAGCTCTGCTCGCCGTTAGGCTCTGCGACGCACTCTGCTCGTGTCCGTCAGCGCGCTCAGCTTGTGGACAGCTTTTCCTTGCGTGTTCAACTGCTATATGCATATATATATGGTTGCTCACCGTTGAGGCGACCGCGGAGCGCTTTGCTCGCGTCCCTCCGCACGCGCTCTACCAGTGGTTGTCCGTGCGCACGATCACGTCGGGGGCCCCATATGCATGCGGTTACGCCGCACGCATTGCCACGCGATGCAGTTACGTGTGGCACGATGGAGTTACGCCCTGCAAATTAGAACTGCCATCAGGGCCTGCCGATATTTCTGGCCGTCCGGCTTCCCCTTTAATTCCCGCGGCCATTATAACCTTAATCTCTTCTTAGTCTCTTTAACCTTTCGATCGCGCCCCACAACACAACAAGCACACCCACGAAGACACATAGAGAGGGGATGTCTAGCAGCGTTCCAATGGAGTTCGGCGAGCATACAGTGGAGATCCACGCGAGGGAGACGGATCTCTCGATGGTGTACACCATCGACCCGGACATGGTGGACGACTACATCAATAACGTTAACTAGTTGCTTGCTCGAGACAAGTACAAGGTGGTCGGCATCGACCTCCAGTACACCGTCGGTCGTCCCGGCATAGATCAGAAGGTTGCCGTCGCCCAGTTGTGCGTGCGCCATCATGTCCTCATCTACCACTACTACATGGCCACAGAGCCTTGCGACCGTTTCAACAGGTTTGTCAACAGCACTGACTACAAGTTCTCCACGGTGGAAACCACCAATGATGTAAAAGCGCTCAGGGTTACGGGCTTGGCCTGCAAGAACCTTGTCGAAATCCGTGAGCACTATAGGGTCTGGGGCAACACGAAGAAGGTCCCTGGTTGAACTCGCCTCGGCCATCATCGACCCCTACTACAAAAAGATGAAGCAGAATGCCCAGAGAACAAGTCCCGTATCCTGGCATAGGGCCTGGATGCGGCAACTGGATGAACCTCACCTCAGGTTCGCGGCCAAGAGCATGTACAAATGCTACGAGATGCACAGGCGGATCGTTGACATGAGGAAGTGCCTCGTTACCCAAATCGATGAGTCCAGATCGAGCCACAAGCAAAGCAAGCGTCACAATAAGTAGGTGATGATCAGATGATCGTTTATGCTAGTTAATCATGCATGTAATATATAGTTTACTTTATTGGTGTGTGGAAATGTCATGTGTGTAGTAGCCACCTATGTAATTATGCATGTAATAGTTTACTTTGGTGTGTGCAAATGCCATGGTTGTAGTAGCCACCTATGTAAGTGGATGTTTAATTTGGTTATGCAACCATGTCCTTATAAGTGTGTGTGTGTATGTTGTTGTTCTGTATGCAATCCCATCGCACAACACACACGTTATATTAGCAGCAACCGTCTATGTTATTATCAGTCTTCGCACACATTTTTGATTACCGACCTGTTTGCCGCGTATCACACACATCTTGATATATTGAACCGTTTCTGTTCTCTTGTCTCAACACAAACAGTTCATCCGAGTGAACTGCATGCCGTATATCACACACACCTTGATATGGCTGACCGTTTCTTTTGTGTTGCCTAATCACAAATAGCTCATCCGAGTGAACCATATGCTATATATCGCACACACCTTTATCTGACTACCCATTTCGTTTGTTCCTCCTCATCGCAAACAGTTAATTGAACTGAACCGTATGTCCTGCATCGCACACGCATCTAAAATCTAAACCGTGTTTGATGCATCCGTCATCACAAACGTTTTGCACCCTTTTTGATGGTTTTTACACCACCGTTTGCGATTATTGCATCGCACACAGTTTCATCGAAGGGTCTCTGATCGTAGTGTCGCATTAGCAGCATCCTGCAATAGTGAGTGGCCGATTTGAGGATCATAATCTCCTCAGAAACCCATTCTTGCACCTAGAATTTTTTTCATAAGAAATGTTGATGTAGTAGCCCCTAAGACTAATGTTGGCTAGAAAAGGCGATGTCGGGTTTGAATCTCCTTGGGTCCGTGCAAACCAACTTAAACATTTCCATGCTTGTTATGTGCAGAAAGCCACCTTGGACAACGAGCGCCTCTCTGGAGAGATGGAGACCTAATACGTCTCCAACGTATCTATAATTTTTGATTGTTTCATGCTGTTATATAATCGATCTTGGATGTTTTCTAATCATTTTATAGTTATTTTACATCATTTTTGGTACTAACCTATTGACATAGCGCCAAGTGTCAGTTGCTGATTTTTGCATGTTTTTTACATCGCAGAAAATCAATACCAAACGGAGTCCAAATGCCACAAAACTTTACGGAGATTTTTTATGGACCAAAAGACACCTAATGGGCCAAGGCTACGACTGGGGGTGTTCCGAGGGGAGCACAACCCACCAGGGTGCGCCAGGAGGCCAAGGCGCGCCCTGGTGGGTTGTGCCCACTGTTGGTGTCAAAACCGGCGGATCTCGGGTAGGGGGTCCCGAACTGTGTGTCTGAGGCGGATGGTAATAGGAGGCGGGGGACGCAATGTTTACCCAGGTTCAGGCCCTCTCGATGGAGGTAATACCCTACTTCCTGCTTGATTGATCTTGATGATATGAGTATTACAAGAGTTGATCTACCACGAGATTAGAGAGGCTAAACCCTAGAAGCTAGCCTATGGTATGATTGTTGTTGTCCTGCGGACTAAACCCTCCGGTTCATATAGACACCGGAGGAGGCTAGGGTTACACAGAGTCGGTTACAAGGGAGGAGATCTACATATCCAAATTGCCAAGCTTGCCTTCCACGCAAAGGAGAGTCCCACCCATACACGGGACGAAGTCTTCAATCTTGTATCTTCACAGTCCAACAGTCCGGCCAAAGGATATAGTCTGGCTGTCCGAGGACCCCCTAATCCAGGACTCCCTCAGTAGCCCCTGAACCAGGCTTCAATGCCGACGAGTCCGGCGTGCAGATTGTCTTTGGCATTTCAAGGCGGGTTCCTCCTCCGAATACTCCATAGAAGATTTTGAACACAAGGATAGCGTCCGGCTCTGCAAAACAAATTCCACATACCACCGTAGAGAGTATAATATTTCCACAAATCTAATCTGCCGACAACTTTTCATAACATGACATCACGCCATGGCCCCGGTTATTATCCGAACCATTTTTCTCAACCAGCTACTGCACATATTGCGAGGCGATTTTCTTGGCACGTCTTGTCGAAGCAGAGATCGTGTCCCCCTATCACGGGATTCTCATCAATACGTGTGTGGGTAACCCAACCGCGCCATTAATCACGGTGCTTGGGGAATAAGTGAATTTACCAAGCAGGTGGGGAGGCCCATAGTTTCTTCTGCCCTTATAATGGGATAAGGGTTCCACCTTTTTACCCACGCCTTCTTCTCTCCTTCCCATCCATTCTCGCGTACTCGAGCTCCAACGCCCAAGTTCGCATTTTCTCCGAAGAACCACTCCAAATATGTCTGGAGCGGGAGGCAAGTGGATGGCCTCTATCGTACGGAAGAAGGACATCAAGAAACTTCGGGAGGCCGGGTATCTTGCCCAGAAAATCGGCCACCGTCTCCCGACGGCGGGATAGATCGTCCCTACCCCGGAACCCCACGAAAGGGTCATATTCCTCCCTCATTTTATTCGCGGGCTAGGTTTTCCCCTCCACCCATTTGTTTGCGGCATCATGTATTATTACGGGATCGATTTTCATGATCTATTCCCCAATTCCTTCCTCAACATCTCGACATTCATTGTCATGTGCGAGGCTTTTATCCACATCCCACCACCCTTCAACTTGTGGCTGAAGATTTTTAATGTGAAACCCAAGGTAGTGGGTGGTGAGCACGCTGAGTGCGGGGGCGCTATGGTGAGCAAGATGCCCAACGTCACATGGCCAACAGGTACCTTCAATGATTCCGTCAGGGAGTGGCAACAGGAGTGGTTTTACATCATTCAGCCGCGCGGCGCGGAGTGGGCCACTGCTCCCGAGTTTTGATCTGGATCCCCTCTGCGGCTCACGTCCTGGCTCAAGAAGGGCCTGGACTGGTCTTTGTCCGACGAACTATTGGCGCTCCAGACGCGCGTCAAGGATATGGAAGACAAGAATATCAAACTTGTCAATGTAGTCCAGGTGATGTTAGTCCGTCGGATCCTACCTTGTCAACACCGGACTTGCAATCTATGGGAATTCGATCCGGCCAAGCACCAGACCCTGCGAGAGCTCTTTCACTCCTCACACGAAGACATCTGGAAGGTGCTTTTTAAGCCCGGCAAATCATGGCCGGACTCGGCCGAGGACCGTGGGTACCAACTGTCCTGCCCTGTGATAACCCACAAGTATAGGGGATCGCAACAGTTTTCGAGGGTAGAGTATTCAACCCAAATTTATTGATTCGACACAAGGGGAGCCAAAGAATATTCTCAAGTATTAGCAGCTGAGTTGTCAATTCAACCACACCTGGAAACTTAATATCTGCAGCAAAGTGTTTAGTAGCAAAGTAATATGATAGTAGTGATAACAGTAACAAAAGGTAACAGTAGTAAAAGTAATGTTTTTGGGTATTTTGTAGTGATGATAGCAATAGCAACGGGAAAGTAAATAAGCGAAGAACAATACATGGAAAGCTCATAGGCAATGGATTAGTGATGGAGAATTATGCCGGATGTGGTTCATCATGTAACAGTCATAACCTAGGGTGACAACAGAACTAGCTCCAGTTCATTGATATAATGTAGGCATGTATTCCGAATATAGTCATACGTGCTTATGGAAAAGAACTTGCATGACATCTTTTGTCCTACCCTCCCGTGGCAGCGGGGTCCTTGCGGAAACTAAGGGATATTAAGGCCTCCTTTTAATAGAGAACCGGAACAAATCATTAACACATAGTGAATACATGAACTCCTCAAACTACGGCCATCACCGGTAAGTGTCCCGATTATTGTCACTTCGGGGTTAACGGGTCATAACACATAATAGGTGACTATAGACTTGCAAGATAGGATCAAGAACACTCATATATTGATGAAAACATAATAGGTTCAGATCTGAAATCATGGGCACTCGGGCCCTGGTGACAAGCATTAAGCATAGCAAAGTCATAGCAACATCAATCTCAGAACATAGTGGACACTAGGGATCAAACCCTAACAAAACTAACTCGATTACATGATAGATCTCATCCAACCCATCACCGTCCAGCAAGTCTATGATGGAATTACTCACGCACAGCGGTGAGCATCATGAAATTGGTGATGGGGGATGGTTGATGATGACGATGGCGACGGATTCCCCTCTCCGGAGCCCCGAACGGACTCCAGATCAGCCCTCCCGAGAGGTTTTAGGGCTTGGCGGCGGCTCCGTATCGTAAAATGTGATGATTTATTTTGTCTGGTTTTTTCTCCCCGAAACTCAATATATGGAGGTGGAGTTGGAGTAGGAGAGGCAACATGGGGCCCACGAGGTAGGGGGCGCGCCCCCCACCCTCGTGGCAAGGTGGTGGGCCCCCTGGCCTTCATCTTTGGCAGGTATTTTTCTTATTTTCTGAAAAGTGGCTCCGTGAAGTTTCAGGTCATTCCGAGAACGTTTGCTCCTGCACATAAATAACACCATGGTAATTCTGCTGAAAACAGCGTCAGTCCAGGTTAGTTCCATTCAAATCATGCAAGTTAGAGTCCAAAACAAGGGCAAAAGTGTTTGGAAAAGTAGATACGTTGGAGACGTATCAACTCCCCCAAGCTTAAACCTTTGCTTGTCCTCAAGCAATTCAGTTGACAAACTAAAAGTGATAAAGAAAAACTTTTACAAACTTTGTTTGCTCTTGTTGTTGTAAATATGTAAAGCCAGCATTCAAGTTTTCAGCAAAGATTATAACTAACCACATTCACAATAACGCATAGGTCTCAAGTTTACTCATATCAATAGCATAATCAACTAGCGAGCCATAATAATAAATCTCAGATGACAACACTTTCTCAAAACAATCATAATATGATATAACAAGATGGTATCTCGCTAGCCCTTTCTGAGACCGCAAAACATAAATGCAGAGCACCTTTAAAGACCAAGGACTAACTAGACATTGTAATTCAAGGTAAAAGAAATCCAGTCAAGTCATACTCAATATAAATTAACAATAATGAATGCAAATGACAGCGGTGCTCTCCAACTGGTGCTTTTTAATAAGAGGATGATGACTCAGCATAAAAGTAAATAGATAGGCCCTTCGCATAGGGAAGCAGGGATTTGTAGAGGTGCTAGAGCTCGGTTTTGAAACAGAGCTGAATAATATTTTGAGCGGTATACTTTCATTGTCAACATTACAACCAAAAGATGGCGATATCTTCCATGCTACACACATTATAGGCGGTTCCCAAATAGAATGGTAAAGTTTATACTCCCCCTTCCACCAACAAGCATCAATCCATGGCTTGCTCGAAACAACAAGTGCCTCCAACTAACAAGAGTCCCAGGGGGAGTTTTGTTTGCAATTATTTTGATTTAGTTTGCATAAAGCATGGGACTGGGCATCCCGGTGACCAGCCATTTATCTCGTGAGTGAGGAGCGGAGTCCACTCCTCTTGAGAATAACCCGCCTAACATGGAATATACGGACAACCCTACTTGATACATGAGCTATTCGAGCATACAAAACATGATATTTATTTGAAGGTTTAGAGTTTGGCACATACAAATTTACTTGGAACGGCAGGTAGATACCGTATATAGGTAGGTATAGTGGACTCATGTGGAATAACTTTGGGGTTTAAGGGATTGGATGCACAAGCAGTATTCCCGCTTAGTACAGGTGAAGGCTAGCAAAAGACTGGGAAGCGACCAGCTAGAGAGCGACAACAGTCATGAACATGCATTAAAATTAAAGAACACTGAATACAAGCATGAGTAGGATATAATCCACCATGAACATAAATATCGTGAAGGCTATGTTGATTTTATTTCAACTACATGCGTGAACATGCGCCAAGTCAAGTCACTTAAATCATTTAGAGGAGGATACCACCCTATCATACCACATCATAATCATCTCAATAGCATGTTGGCACGCAAGGTGAACCATTATAACTCATAGCTAATCAAGCATGGCACAAGAAACTATGATCTCTAGTTGTCATTGCAAACATTTTATTCATAATAGGCTGAATCAGGAACGATGAACTAATCATATTTACAAAAAAAGAGAGGTCGAGTTCATACCAGCTTTTCGCATCTCAGTCAGTCTATCATATATCATCATAATTGCCTTTCACTTGCACGACCGAACAATGTGAATAATAATAATAGTGTGCGTGCATTGGACTAAGCTAGAATCCGCAGGCATTCAATAAACGGGAGAAGACAAGGCAATATGGGCTGTTTTGTCAGATAAACAATAATGCATATAAGAGCCACTTCAACAATTTAATTATGGTCTTCTCCTATCGACCCCCAAAGAAAAGAAAAGAAATAAAACTATTTACACGGGAAAGCTCCCAACAAGCAAAAGAAGAACAGGAAATCATTTTGGGTTTTCTTTTTAATTACTACTACGAGCATGGAAAGTAAATTAATTAAAAGCTACAACTATTTTTTTGTTTTTCTTAAGGTTTATTAAACACACAAGAAGAAAGCATAAAAAGGAAATAAACTAGCATGGATGATACAATGAAAAAGTATGAGCACCGACATCTAACAATGAGTGTGTGAACATAAATGTAATGTAGGTGGGAAATACGTACTCCCCCAAACTTAGGCTTTTGGCCTAAGTTGGTCTATGGCCACGGCTGGCATGGCGGATATCCATAATAATAGTTGGGGTCATACTGAGATGAAGAAGAGGAAGACTCAGCTTGCCACTGGCTAACAATCATCTCCGGATCCCACTGGTAATTAGACTGTCGTGAAGGATCAATTTATGGTTCCGGCTCTGGCTCCTTAGCTAGTGCGGGGTTCCGGTAGGCGTAAATAGCCTTCAACGGAACAAGCTACATGCCTACAGATAAATCAAACAAAGAAGGAGCAGGCAGGGTAATAGTCTCAGGATGGTGTTTATTAAAGAACAGTTGATATTTAAGCTCTCCTTCCCTATTCTTAACAATAAAATCATGTGCCACCATACTTTTATAATCTAGATAAACATGAGGCAGCACTTTTTCTTGCTTCTCAGCATGCCTAATAGGTATGTTAAAGTGTGCAGCTAGGCGTGAGGCATAGATGCCTCCAACGATGGGGCCCTTGGTACGGTTCAGACTTAACCGTTTAGCAATAATGCCGCCCATACTAAAAGTGTTATCACCGTATAAACCTTGGAGCAAAATAATAATATCAGGGATACGAAGGTTTCCACAGTTTCCGCGACCAATTAAGCAACGACTAGCAAATAATGCAAAGTAACGTAAAACAGGAAAATGTATGCTAGTGATTCGTGCATCGGAAACCTTCCTTGTTTCCCCTACAGTGATAGTATCAATAAACCCCTCCACATCATCACGATGTGGTTCTTCTATCTTTCCCTCAAAAGGGACTAAACAAATCCAACAAAAATCATAAAGTGACATCTCCTTATGCTCATCATATAAATGAAACTCCACCGTAGGTGGTGAGTTCCTAGAATGAAAATGAAAGTTTTGCACAAAGGTATTTGTGAGTAAGAGATACTGATCGCATTGGTCGTGGAGGAAAGCGGTGAGGCCTGCATTATGAGCCAATTCATGAAAATCTTCATAAATCCCGGCGGCTCTCAAGAAATCCTCGGAAGGCCACACCCGAACCTTCGCGGTGCGAGGCAGATTATACTTAGGCTTTGGTGCCTTTTCCTTCGAGCTTTGGCTCGATGAGCCCCTCAAAAGTCTCCTCATCATTTTCTGGAAAATTCTGAAATTTTTAGTAACTTCAAAATAAAACTAAACCAAACTCAATAATATTGATAGCAACTACTCCTACAAGTGCCTAGGGCCTATATCAGGCATCAAAACTACTTTTGACCATATAAATTTGACATGCAAGCTCAAGAACAGGGTCACCTAAGCAGCAAAAATTTGCAATGAATAAAGCACTAGAACAAAAACTAATTGGACCAATGGAGGAGTCACATACCAAGGAACAATCTCCCCAAGCAGTTTTGTGAGAAGTGTTTTGAGCAAGGAGATCGAAAATGGCAGCAAGATGAGCTAGAACTCGTGCTTGAGCTGGATATTCGTGTTTGTGGGAGGAAGATGAAGTGTGTAGGTTCAGGAATAAGTGGAGGAGGGCCACCGTGGGCCCACGAGACAGGGGGCGCGCCCTAGAGGGGTGGGCGCGCCCTCTACCCTCGTGGCACGATGGTTGACCCCCCTGGTGTGTTTTCAGTTCCATAAATCCTCAAATATTCTAGAAAAAATCATATTTAAATTTTAGGGCATTTGGAGAACTTTTATTTTCGAGGTATTTTTATATTGCACGGATAATCAGATAACAGCCAGAAAAATATTTATTTTTATTTTATTTAATATAAATAACAGAAAGTAAAAGTGGGGTACAAAAGGTTGTGCCTTCTAGTTTCATCCATCTCATGATCATCAAAAGGAATCCACTAACAAGGTTGATCAAGTCTTGTTAACGAACTCATTCCGAATAACATGGAACTGGAGAAATTTCGAATAACACTATGTTACCTCAACGAGGATATGCACATCCCCAATAATAAGAATATCATATTTCTTCTTGACAGTAGGAAGAGGAAATTCAAAACCTCCAAATATAATCGATGGAATTTTTCCAATAGAGTTGATACTATGAACTTGAGGTTGTTTCCTCGGAAAGTGTACTGTATGCTTATTACCATTAACATGAAAAGTGACATTGCCTTTAGTGCAATCAATAACAGCCCCTGCAGTATTCAAAAAGGATCTTCCAAGAATAATAGACATACTATCGTCCTCGGGAATATCAAGAATAACAAAGTTCGTTAAAATAGTAACGTTTGCAACTACTACATGCACATCCTCACAAATACCGACAGGTATAGCAGTTGATTTATCAGCCATTTGCAAAGATATTTTTAGTAGGTGTCAACTTATTCAAATCAAGTCTACGATATAAAGAGAGAGGCATAACACTAACACCGGCTCCAGGATCACATAAAGCAGTTTTAACATAGTTTCTTTTAATGGAGCATGGTATAGTGGGTGCTCCTGAATCTCCAAGTTTCTTTGGTATTCCACCCTTAAAAGTATAATTAGCAAGCATGGTGGAAATTTCAGCTTCCGGTATCTTTCTTTTATTTGTAATAATATCTTTCATGTACTTAGCATAAGGATTGGTTTTGAGCATATCAGTTAATCGCATATGCAAAAAGATAGGTCTAATCATTTCAGCAAAGCTCTCAAAATCCTCATCATCCTTTTTCTTGGATGGTTTGGGAGGAAAAGGCATGGGTTTCTGAACCCATGGTTGTCTTTCTTTACCGTGTTTCCTAGCAACAAAGTCTTTTTTATCATAACGTTGATTCTTTGATTGTGGGTTATCAAGATCAACAGCAGGTTCAATTTCTATGTCATTATCATTACTAGGTTGAGCATCATTATGAACATTATCATTAACATTATCACTAGTTTCAGGTTCATTACCAGATTGAGTTTGAGCATCAGAAATAGAAATATCATTTGGATTCTCAGGTGTTTCAACAATAGGATCACTAGAAGCATGCAAAGTCTTATCATTTCTTTTTCTTCTTTTTAGAAGAACTAGGTACATCTATATTATTTCTCTGAGAATCTTGCTCAATTATCTTAGGGTGGCCTTCAGGATACAAAGGTTCCTGAGTCATTCTACCAGTTCTAGTAGCCACTCTAATAGCATAATCATTATCTTTACTATTCAATTCACTGAGCAAATCATTTTGAGCTTTAAATACGTGTTCTACTTGAGTGGGAACCATAGAAGCATGTTTACTAATAAGTTTAAGTTCACCTTTAACATTAGCCATATAATCACCCAAGTGTTCAAGCATATTTGAATTGTATTTCAAATGTCTACCAAAATAAGCATTAAAGTCTTCTTGCTTAGCCATAAATTTATCAAACTCATCTAAGCATGGGCTAGCAAACTTAGTAAATGGGATTACAGCTTTATCATATGTATAGAGAGAATTTACCTTTACTACCTGTGTCGGGTTATCAAGACCATGAGTTTCTTCAATAGGTAATGGATTAAGATTACATATCTCTTCAACAGGTGGTGAATTAAGACCATGTATTTCTTCAATAGGAGGTAAATTCTTAACATCTTCAGCTTTAATACCTTTTTCTTTCATAGATTTCTTTGCCTCTTGCATATCTTCGGGACTGAGAAATAGAATACCCCTCTTCTTCGGAGTTGGTTTAGGAATAGGCTCAGGAATTGGCTCCGGAGGTGTCCAATTATTTTCATTTGTCAACATATTATTCAATAGAATTTCAGCTTCATCCGGCGTTCTTTCCCTGAAAATAGAACCAGCACAACTATCCAGGTAATCTCTGGAGGCATCGGTTAGTGCATTATAAAAGATATCAAGTATTTCATTTTTCTTAAGAGGATGATCAGGCAAAGCATTAAGTAATTGGAGAAGCCTCCCCCAAGCTTGTGGGAGACTCTCTTCTTCAATTTGCACAAAATTATATATATCCCTTAAAGCACCTTGTTTCTTATGAGCAGGGAAATATTTAGCAGAGAAGTAATAAATCATATCCTGGGGACTACGCACACAACCAGGATCAAGAGAATTAAACCATATCTTAGCATCACCCTTTAATGAGAACGGAAATATTTTAAGGATGTAAAAGTAACGAGTTCTCTCATCTTTAGTGAACAGGGTGGCTATATCATTCAATTTAGTAAGATGTGCCACAAGAGTTTCAGATTCATAACCATGAAAAGGATCAGATTCAACCAAAGTAATTATATCAGGATCAACAGAGAATTCATAATCCTTATCAGTAACAAAGATAGGTGAAGTAGCAAAAGCAGGGTCAGGTTTCATTCTAGGATTTAAAGATTGCTTACTCCATTTAGCTAATAATCTTTTGAGTTCAGTTCTATTTTGGCACGCTAAAATAGCTAAGGAAGCTTCTTGATCAAAGACATAACCCTTAGGAATAACAAGTGATTCTTCATCATCACTTTCATAAGTATCATCAGATTCAATATTTTCAATTTCTCTAGCCCTAGCAAGTTGTTCATCAATAAAATCACTAAGTGGCATAGTAGTATCAGGCATAGAGGTAGTTTCATCATAAGTATCATTGTAGGACCGAAAGTATGTCTAGATGGGGTGATTAGACTACTTGACCAAATAAAAGTCTAGCCTTTTCCCAATTTTAGTATTTGGCATATTTTAGCAACTTTGCCCAAGTCAAGCAATCTTAACACAATTCAAGCAAGCATGCAAAGAGTCTATGAGCAGCGGAAAGTAAAGCATGCAACTTGCAAGAATGTAATGGGAAGGGTTTGGAGAATTCAAATGCAATTGGAGACACGGATGTTTTTGTCATGGTTCCGATAGGTGGTGCTATCGTACATCCACGTTGATGGAGACTTCAACCCACGGAGGGTAACAGTTGCGCGAGTCCACAGAGGGCTCCACCCACGAAGGGTCCACGAAGAAGCAACCTTGTCTATCCAATCATGGCCATCGCCCACGAAGGACTTGCCTCACTAGCGGGAGATCTTCACGAAGTAGGCGATCTCCTTGCCCTTACAAACTCCTTGGTTCAACTCCACAATCTTGTCGGAGGATCCCAAGTGACACCTAGCCAATCTAGGAGACACCACTCTTCAAGAAGTAACAAATGGTGTGTTGATGATGAACTCCTTGCTCTTGTGCTTCAAATGATAGTCTCCCCAACACTCAACTCTCTCTCACAGGATATGAATTTGGTGGAAAGAAGATTTCAGTGGAAAGCAACTTGGGGAAGGCTAGAGATCAAGATTCATATGGTGGGCATGGAATATCTTGGCCTCAACACATGAGTAGGTGGTTCTCTCTTAGAAAATGTGTATTGGAAGTGTAGGTATGTTCTGATGGCTCTCTCCTCGAATGAAGAGTGGGTGGAGGGGTATATATAGCCTCCACACAAAAACTAACCGTTACACACAATTTACCAATCTCGGTGAGACCGAATTGAGAAACTCGGTCGGACCGATTTAGCAAACCTAGTGACCATTAGGATTTTCGGTGGGACTGAGATGCAACTCGGTAGGACCGATATGGTTAGGGTTAGGGCATAACGTAATCTCGGTGTGACCGATTACACAAACTCGGTGAGACCGATTTTGGTAATAAGTTAACCAGAGAGTTGGTCAGGTAAACTCGGTGGGACCGATCGCTCATTTTGGTGGGACCGAAATATTACAAAAGGGAAACAGAGAGTTTACATTGCAATCTCGGTGGGACCGATCGCTCATCTCGGTAGGACCAAAACGTTACGAAGGGAAACAGAGAGATTACAACCCCATCTCGGTGTGACCGAGATCCCTATCGGTGAAACCGATTTGCCTAGGGTTTGTGGCAGTGGCTATGACATCTGAACTCGGTGGCGCCGGATAGAAAGAATCGGTGGGGCCGAGTTTGACTTTTGGTTTAGGTCATATGTGGATGTGGGAAGGTAGTTGAGGGTTTTGGAGCATATCACTAAGCACTATGAAGCAAGAACCACATCAAGCAACACCTCATCTCTCCTTGATAGTATTGGCTTTTCCTATAGACTCAATGTGATCTTGGATCACTAAAATATAAAATGTAGAGTCTTGAGCTTTGAGCTTGAGCCAATCTTTTTGTCCTTAGTATTTTGAGGGGTCCACTTTCCTCATCCATGCCATGCCATTCATTGAGCTTTTCCTAAAATATTAATCTTGGAATAGCATTAGTTCAATGAGCTATATGTTGTTAGGAATTACCAAAACCACCTAGGGATAGTTGCACTTTCAATCTCCCCCTTTTGGGTAATTGATGACAACATATGGATCGAAGCTTTGACAAATGATAATAAGAGTGAAAAACATTGTCGCTTTGAGAAGTATGTGAAAAGCAAGAGCTCCCCCTAAATTTGTGCATAGTTTATGATTTGCTTTGGACTGCAAATGCACAAAGAGTTAGGCTCATGGGTTACTCTTCCATGTCACATACATCTTGGTGGAGCGCTCAAAATGATAATAATTAAATACATGCACTCATCACCAAGCAAAGTGAATGATCATATAGGGATAAAATGATAATGTCATCCAACAAGCATTAAGGTAGCATATGATCAAACACACATGATCACCCAAGTATCACACGGACAGAAAGTATCTCAAACAAGCAAAGCAAATAAAGTTTAACCACCAAAGCAAGAGAGAATAAGAAGCAACGCTCTCTCTCGAAGCCTATGATCTATACATTTTTCTCCCCCTTTGGCAACAAGTTACCAAAAAGTTCCTAGAAAATGCATAGCACTAAATCATCTCTCGGGCTTGGTCTTCAGGTGGTGGTGTCCGGATAACTCCAAGAATGAAGGCATCAGTCGATGTAGATGGAGCTAATGGAGTAGGTGCTGGAGCTGGTGGCGCTGAAGCTGTAGCTGGTGCAGATGAAGTGGCTCTGGTGTCTGGAACAGGCACTGTGTCGGTGTACTAAAGTAGGGGTACCCTTAGTACCCCGAACTTGTGCACGGGCAGTCGCAGTACCCCCGCGGCAAGGCCTGCCAGGTGACCGCCAAGACCCTCCGCGGCTACTTTGAAGACCATTCAAGAACAAAGTACTCAAGACAAGACCCCGGCAAGAGGAGCTTGCCAGGAAGAAGGCAAGACCCCGGCAAGAGGAGCTTGCCGGGAAGGCCATCAGAAGCATCCCAAGGCACCGGTAAGAGGCGCTTGCCGGGAAGGCCGTCCAAGGCATTCCAAGGAACTTGCCGCGGCGCTCTACACGCCCCGACAAGGCCCGGTGAGCGACAAGCTCCCGGAAGCGACAAGTCGACAGCCGCGGCAAGGTGCTTGCCGCGGCAAGCCCCCACTCCACGCCCGCGCTCCAGCACATCCACCCACGTGTCGCTCCGGGGCCCCTCCCGAGCGCACGTGGCAGGAGGCTGTGCAGCTAGGGGCGTGCGGTGGCACGCAGGCGCTGACAAGACAACCATCGTGGCAAGACGGTGGCGTCCCTAGCGGTCCCTTTCGGTGCTGTCTAGGCGACACAGACGGGCATTTAATGCCCTTGTCCCCTGCCGTCAGGGTTAGGTATGATAACACTGTAGCCGCTAGCTGTGCCTACTACAGCACCTAGCTGTGCCTACCCACGGCACCCTTTTCCACTTTTGCCCTCCGTTGCCCTATGTCGGTAACCCCTTGAGCATATAAAAGGAGGCCCGGGGCAACGTAGAGAGGGGTTCAGCAATTCCACACACTCACGCTCGATCTCGGGTTGAGCAATTCCACACACTCACGCTCGATCTCGCTCCCGAGCTAGAAATCAATACCAATCCACAAAGCAGGAGTAGGGTTTTACGCATCCGTGCGGCCCGAACCTGGGTAAATCGCCCGCGTGCTTCGCCTCGATCTGCTCTTTGCGCAACCTCCGCCCCCCGCCGAACCAAAAAGGGACCCGGTCCGCCGGTCCCATAGGTGCCCGTGGATCAGAAACCCCGGCACACTGTAGCAGATCTCTGAGCTCTAGGCACTCTGGCAAATGCATCAGTGGTTGTCTTGCCCTTCCTCTCCTGCATATCATCCTGAAGTTGCTCCACAACAGACTGGATCTCAGTTACCTTCACATCCAAGTCATAGAACTTCTGCTCCACGATCCTTTCCAAGCTCTCCTGGTTTTGAGTCAGGGTGGCCAGTCCCTTCTCAATCCTCAGAGTGAAGGCAATCAAGTAGCCAAGCTGATCTTGCTTGCTCTTCAGAAGATACTGAGATGCTTCTTCAGTAGTTGGCATCCTTGCAGCCTTTTCAGCCTTTGCCTTCTCCTTCTTGGCTTGTGCGTGCATAGAAGATGGTTCATTTTCATCCATCACCACAGTGTTTTCCTCAAATTCTGGGTAGATGGGCAGGTGCTCCTTGTCCAGCAGATATGTGCTAGTGCCCATATTGGAGTTAATCAACTCCTGGATCTGTGGGGCATACCCACAACTCCTCTTCTGATCTGCAGTTGTCCTCTTTATGGTTTCCACTATGAGGCTCATGACTTTGAACTTCTATGGGACATCAAAGATGTGAAGCAAGCTTATTGCATGGCCTCTGATCATCTTGTGATCACTTGACTTTGGCAAAAGAGTGTGCCTGAGGATCCAGTTGATAGTTGGCAAGCCTGACAGAAGGTAATGTACATATCCAAACTTGTGTGTCTCAAGAGCAGCATCTGGGATCTCCTTGTACATGTGTGCCATGGTGTTGTGATCCTTCTTCTTGTTGGCATAGACATCCAAGTCATCTTCACTCTCTTCTGGAGCATTGATCAATTTCGCCCATTCAGCAACCGTGGACTGGTACCTAGTGCCTTCAGACATCCAGACAATCCTTCCATCTGGGTAGAAGTGAGTTGTGGAGTAGAACTGCATGATAAGCTCATCATTCCATTTTGTGAGCTTCTGAGCCACAAACTCATCAACTCCACAAGCCTTGAAACTGTCATACACACCTGGATAATGTTCATCATTCCCCTTGATGTAGTCCCAGTCGACCCATCTCATGTCACACACTATTGGTTTCTTGTCAAGCAAGATGGTCTCATAGAAGTCCTGCTGTTCCTTTGTATGGAACATGTAGTCCACAGCAGTCCTTCTTCTGGTGGCATATGGATCAGACTCTCTCCATAGCCTTAGACCTGAGTCCTTCCTGATCTTCATGTTCTCTGCAACTAGATGAGCATCCTTGTGATCTGGAATTTTTGGCTTTAACTTCCTCAAGACATGTGACTCGTCATCTTCTTCTTCCATTTTAGCTTCAGGCACGGGGGCCTTGTTCTTCTCCTCAGAAGGGATGTTCCTGGTGCTCCTCTTTGGTTTTGGTTTTGGAGCTGGAGCAGCAGCCTTAGGAGCAGTCTTAGGCTTAGATGGAATAGCCACTGCCCTGATGGCATCACCCATAAGCTTCTGAGCTTTGGGTGCTGGTGCAGCATCTTCTTCCTCTTCCTCTTCAAAATCTCTCATGATTGAGGATCTCCCAAGCACTCTAGCAGTGGTCTTCTTGACCCTCTCTTTCCTCTTCTTCTCTGCCACAACCTGCTCTTTGGGTGCAGATCCCAAAGTCTCTTGAGTAGATGATCTGGCCTTAGACATCGGATCTCTCTTGGTAGGAACCTTTTGCTTCATGTCTGGCTTGGTGGCAGCAGCTATGCCATATTCCTTCTTCAGGACTTTCCTCTTTGAGGTGGTTTCTTCTTCCTCAGCCACATAGTCCTCATCCTCTGACTCTGAGGTTCTTTTCTTGCTGGCCCTGGTGGCAGCCTTTGGCAGATTGCTTGGTGTGCTCCTGCTGCCATCATCTGAGCTGCTAGAGGGACTAGTGCCCTCACTCAAGTGAACCTGCTCCTCTGACTTGTTCTGGCTGTCACTCTAATCAGACATATTGCAAACACTGACAGCAGACCCTGTGAATAGATATAGATGAGATAGAGTGGATGAGCATCACAAAATGCAGAGGTTTTTGCAAAAGAATGAGTCAAAAACTTAGTTTTAGTTTTCCATAGAAAGCATTTCGGATCAACCGATTTGTAAACTCGGTGATACCAAAACAGCCGTTGGAACCTAAACTAGTGAACTCGGTCAGACCGAGTCACAGTTCGGTGGCACTGAGACTGCTAGGGTTTCACAAAGTCCTGAACTCGGTCACACCGATTTGCAATTCTCGGTCAGACCGAGAATCACATGTGCAATGGCCTGAGCCGAATTGGTGGTACCGACTTCCACAACTCGGTGGGTCCAAGATGGTTTCGGCGGAAACCTAACCCTAAATTCTCAATTCACGACTAAACTATGGAGTGTTTTCGATGGATAGAATGATCTCAATCGTGGCAAGATACATGGCGAACACAATGTGCTAGGAATCAGATGAGGATAGCATAGTGATCGAGTTCATACCCTAGTTCGGCGATGAACTCGCCACGGCGGCAATGTCAGGGATGATTCCCATTGACGGCGGCAGAGACCAGCGGCAGGAGGCGGCTGGCGACGAGGAGGACGATCCGGAGACCCAGGGAGGCAGAGCGGGCTAAGCGCGGGCGAAAGGGTTCGGAGAAAATTTCCAAAATTTTGCCCGTGGGTATATATAGCTCGACCCTGTCGGTGTGACCGAGTGGAACAACTCGGTGGCACCGAGATGCATAACTGTAAGCAGTTACTGCAACTCGGTGTGACCGAAAAGTTCAAATCGGTTGCACCAAGATTGAAAACCTAGATCGACTTAGTGATCTCGGTATGACCGAAATGGGTGAATCGGTCAGACCGAAACGCACAAAGAAGTTTTGGAAGTTTAAGTCTATGAAGAATCGGGGACTCCGAGTGCTCCTCACACAGAGTGGTTCGAATCTGACTTGATCAAATTTTGTGATGCAGCATGAATAGAGTTTGAGACGAGAAAAGCATAGATAGCTAGAGAAGGTTCTTAGGCATTCTTGTCCATCCACTTGGCCAAAAGAAAAGGAAACCAATCAATCAAAACAATAAGTGGATGTCCTCGAATGAGTAAATTATGCAACCAACATGCTCACACAATAAAATGGCAATTGAAATATGTGGCAAAGCATGCACAAACAATTCTAGCATCTATCAAGCAATTGGCGATGACTAGGTCATCTATATATGAGTATATTGACTTAGGAGTCAAATGAGAACATTTGATCATAGGTCATACTCACCGTTTAAGCACAAGTGGGGTTACCACTTTTACATAAAGCGTTGTTGTGTTCACACCATTAGAGTTGCTTTAACTCAATTGTTAGAGTAAAGCTCCCCCTAGATGTGAGATCCCCCTAAGAGGGATGAACTAACCTTGGGTTTTGTCGATGATGACTTAATGTAGATGTTGAAGATGTGGATGCTAAATGTTGATGTAGATCATTTGGAGCTATCCTTTGGAGTGAGTTGCACTTTCAATACCTACACGGGTTAGTCCCACAAGGAACAAACAAGGATATCCATAGACATAGAGTGATGCACACACAAGATGATGTCTATGAAAGCTTTAGGTTACCTTGTCCCTTGTCTTACCAACAAGAGGGTTTGTGACTCCTTGAACTAGTGCAAGATGTGGAAGTTGATTGCAGTCGTTCTCGCCAAAATGATAAGAGTGAAGTATGTTGGCGGAGTCACCCTCAAGAACTCTCTAGTTCTTCTTCTTCGGGATCCACACCATCTTGATGGGAATCCTCGGAGTTGTAGTTGTACTTGATGAAGTGGAACTTGATGTAGTCTTGGGGACCCACTTGACCAAGGCCTTAGGAGCTTCTTCAAATGCATCAATTTCCTCTTGAAGCTTGTCCTTGCCTTTTTTTTGTGGTCTTGTGGTGGAAGATCATCTTGAGCTTGTGTCCCTATGGAAGAAGTAGGATCATACTTCTCTTGTTGAGGAACAAACTTCATCTTGGGGTATTGATCTTCTTCCCACTCAACTCCATTGGCATTGAACTTTCGTTCAAAACCAATACCTTGATTCTTCCAGTGCCTTCCTTGCTTGTGTACAATTTCCTCGAATTGCTTACTCCCGGCAAGGCTCTTGTAAACACCTTTCTCTATAATTCCCTTCAATAAGCTATTTTCTTGCTCAAGTGTAACTTGGCTAAGAGAATCATTAGTGGAATCAAGAGAACTACTAGAAGCAACAATATTGGATTTAGCATGATTATTGTTACTACTAGAAGAAGAATCCTTCTTGTTCTTATTACTAGACATGACTTGAGGCATGTAAGTGGATAAGAGTAAACGCTTGGCAATGTAAGAAGAACTTTTCTTGCGAAGATCATCATTGATTGCCTTTAGGAATTCATGCTCTTGCTCAAGGTTGAGCTTTTCAAAACATAATTTCTCATGAGTCCTTAAAAGTTCTCGATGATCTCCTAAGATAGTTTCATGAGCTAACTTAAGAGTGTTTAGTTCTTTAGTTAGAGACTCAATCTTCTCCTTATCATTATCATTTGTTTCATCATAGTATTCATCACTATAGTTGTCAACAAATAAATCATCATCACCTAACAAGTCATCTTCATCACTATTGAAATCAACATACTCGGGGTGTGATACCTTTGGACCTTTGGCCATGAAGCATCTTCCAATTCCTTCATTTGGTGAATCAAATATGTCATAGGAGTTGGTTGACACAAGTGCTAGACCGGCAACACCTTCATCTTGAGTATATTCGGAGTCGGAGTGATAGCTTGTCTCGAAGTCATTGTCGGAGTCGGAGCCGGATACCCATTCACCAACATGAGCTTGATGTCTTCGTTTTGTGTAGCTCCTTGATGACTTGTCCTTCCTTTCCGAATCCTTGCTTCTCTGAGAGTGTCTTCGTTCATATCGATCATACCTACTCCTTCTCTCCCTTGATGGTGATTCTTCTCTTCTACTTCTTCTTTTGGGAGAATCTTCTCTTCTCTTGTGGGGAGCCGTAAACTTGTTGGAGTAGTGTCCGGGTCTTCCACAATTGTAGCAGTTTCGCTCTCGACTAGAAGATCTTTTATCATTGTAGGACCTTGACTTGGAACTTCTCTCTTTGCTTCTATTCTTGTAGAACTTGTTGAAGTTCTTCACCATTAAGCTCAATTCTTCATTGAAGGTTTGTTTCTCACTTGATGATGTGGGAGCTTCACATGAGGCTTTGTAAGCACCACTTGACTTGTTATGGAGCTCCTCCTTATCCTTGAGTGACATCTCATGAGCAACAATTCTTCCAATGACTTCTGTTGGCTTGAGATCTTTGTAATTTGGCATCATTTGAATCAATGTGCATACAGTATCGTATTTTCCATCCAAGGCTCTTAGGATCTTCTTGATGATGAATTTGTCGGTCATCTCTTCACTTCCTAAGCCGGCAATCTCATTTGTGATAAGAGCAAGCCTAGAGTACATTTCAGTGACACCTTCACCATCCTTCATTTTGAACTTGTCAAGTTGACTTTGAAGCACATCCAACTTGGATTCCTTGACGGAGTCGGTACCTTCATGCATGTCAATCAAAGTATCCCAAATTTCCTTTGCATTCTCAAGATGGCTGATTTTGTTGAATTCTTTGGGGCACAATCCGTTGAAGAGGATATCACAAGCTTGAGCATTGTATTGTAGCATCTTCAACTCATCCGCGGTAGCTTCACGATTCGGTTCTCTCCCATCAAAGAATTCACCTTACAAGCCAACACACACAATAGCCCAAACGGCGGGGTTATGTCCAAGAATATGCAGTTTCATCTTATGCTTCCAACTAGCAAAATTAGTACCATCAAAGTAAGGACCTCTATGGTGATAATTTTCCTCGCTAGACGTCATACTCTCCTAGGTTGTGAAACCAAGGCTATGACCACCAAAAGCTATGGAAATCAAAGCAAATGGAGACCAAAGCTCTGATACCACTTGTAGGATCGAAAGTATGTCTAGAGGGGGGTGATTAGACTACTTGACCAAATAAAAGTCTAGCCTTTTCCCAATTTTAGTCTTTGGCAGATTTTAGCAACTTTGCACAAGTCAAGCAATCTTAACACAATTCAAGCAAGCATGCAAAGAGTCTATGAGCAGCGGAAAGTAAAGCATGCAACTTGCAAGAATGTAAAGGGAAGGGTTTGCAGAATTCAAACACAATTGGAGACACGGATGTTTTGTCGTGGTTCTGATAGGTGGTGCTATCATACATCCACATTGATGGAGACTTCAACCCACGGAGGGTAACGGTTGTGCGAGTCCAGGGAGGGCTCCACCCACGAAGGGTCCATGAAGAAGCAACCTTGTCTATCCCATCATGGCCATCGCCCACGAAGGACTTGCCTCACTAGCGGTAGATCTTCACGAAGTAGGCGATCTCCTTTCCCTTACAAACTCCTTGGTTCAACTCCACAATCTTGTCAGAGGCTCCCAAGTGACACCTAGCCAATCTAGGAGACACCACTCTCCAAGAAGTACCAAATGGTGTGTTGATGATGAACTCCTTGCTCTTGTGCTTCAAATGATAGTCTCCCCAACACTCAACTCTCTCTCTCTCACAGGATATGAATTTGGTGGAAAGAAGATTTGAGTGGAAAGCAACTTGGGGAAGGCTAGAGATCAAGATTCATATGGTGGGCATGGAATATCTTGGCCTCAACACATGAGTAGGTGGTTCTCTCTCAGAAAATGTGTATTGGAAGTGTAGGTATGTTCTGATGGCTCTCTCCTCGAATGAAGAGTGGGTGGAGGGGTATATATAGCCTCCACACAAAAACTAACCATTACACACAATTTACCAATCTCGGTGAGATCGAATTGAGAAACTCGGTCGGATCGATTTAGCAAACCTAGTGACCATTAGGATTTTTGGTGGGACTGAGATGCAACTCGGTAGGACCGATATGGTTAGGGTTAGGGCATAACGTAATCTCGGTGTGACCGATTACACAAACTCGGTGAGACCGATTTTGGTAATAAGCTAACCAGATAGTTGGTCAGGTAAACTAGGTGGGACCGATCGCTCATTTCGGTGGGACCGAAATGTTACAAAAGGAAAACAGAGAGTTTACATTGCAATCTCGGTGGGACTGATCACTCATCTCGGTAGGACCGAAACGTTACGAAGGGAAACAGAGAGATTACAACCCCATCTCGGTGTGACCGAGATCCCTATCGGTGAGACCGATTTGCCTAGGGTTTGTGGCAGTGGCTATGACATCTGAACTCGGTGGCACCGGATAGAAAGAATTGGTGGGGCCGAGTTTGACTTTTGGTTTAGGTCATATGTGGATGTGGGAAGGTAGTTGAGGGTTTTGGAGCATATCACTAAGCACTATGAAGCAAGAACCTCATCAAGCAACACCTCATCCCTCCTTGATAGTATTGGCTTTTCCTATAGACTCAATGTGATCTTGGATCACTAAAATACAAAATGTAGAGTCTTGAGCTTTGAGTTTGAGCCAATCTTTTTGTCCTTAGTATTTTGAGGGGTCCACTTTCCTCATCCATGCCATGCCATTCATTGAGCTTTTCCTGAAATATTAATCTTGGAATAGCGTTAGCTCAATGAGCTATATGTTGTTAGGAATTACCAAAACCACTTAGGGATAGTTGCACTTTCAATCATGCATAGCAGAAGTGGCATCATCAATAACATGTGACATATTAGAACGAATAGCAGAAGCAGGTGTAGGTGTCACAAACTTACTCATAACAGAAGGTGAATCAAGTGCAGAGCTAGATGGCAGTTCCTTACCTCACCTCGTAGTTGAGGGATAGATCTTGGTTTTTGGATCTCTCAAGTTCTTCATAATAATAAGCAGATATATATCCCAAGTGACTCAAAGAATAGAGCTATGCTCCCCGGCAACGGCGCCAGAAAATAGTCTTGATAACCCACAAGTATAGGGGATCGCAACAGTTTTCGAGGGTAGAGTATTCAACCCAAATTTATTGATTCGACACAAGGGGAGCCAAAGAATATTCTCAAGTATTAGCAGCTGAGTTGTCAATTCAACCACACCTGGAAACTTAATATCTGTAGCGAAGTGTTTAGTAGCAAAGTAATATGATAGTAGTGATAACAGTAACAAAAGGTAACAGTAGTAAAAGTAATGTTTTTGGGTATTTTGTAGTGATGATAGCAATAGCAACGGGAAAGTAAATAAGCGAAGAACAATATATGGAAAGCGTGTAGGCAATGGATCAGTGATGGAGAATTATGCCTGATACGTCTCCATCGTATCTACTTTTTCAAACACTTTTGCCCTTGTTTTGGACTCTAACTTGTATGATTTGAATGGAACTAACCCGGACTGACGCTGTTTTCAGCAGAATTGCCATGGTGTTGTTTTATGTGCAGAAAAAAAATATTCTCGGAATGACCTGAAACTCCACGGAACATCTTAGAAAAAATAATAAAAAATCCTCGCCAAAGATGAAGACCAGGGGCCCACACCCTGTCCACAAGGGTGGGGGCGCGCCCTCCCCACTAGGGCGCGCCCCCCTACCTCATGGGCCCCCTGGATGCCCTCCGACGGCAACTCCAACTCTATATATTTGCTTTTGGAGAGAAAAAAATCATAGAAAAGAAATCGTCGCGTTTTACGATACAGAGCCACCGCCAAGCCCTAAAACCTCTCGGGAGGGCTGATCTGGAGTCCGTTCGGGGCTCCGGAGAGGGGGATTCGTCGCTGTCGTCATCATGAACCATCCTCCATCACCAATTTCATGATGCTCAACGCCGTGCGTGAGTAATTCCATCATAGGCTTGCTGGACGGTGATGGGTTGGATGAGATTTATCATGTAATCGAGTTAGTTTTGTTAGGGTTTGATCCCTAGTATCCATTATGTTCTGAGATTGATGTTGCTATGACTTTGCTATGCTTAATGCTTGTCACTAGGGCCCGAGTGCCATGATTTCAGATCTGAAGCTATTATGTTTTCATGAATATATGTGAGTTCTTGATCCTATCTTGCAAGTCTATAGTCAGCTACTATGTGTTATGATCCGGCAACCCCGAAGTGACAATAATCGGGACCACTCCCTGTGATGACCATAGTTTGAGGAGTTCATGTATTCACTATGTGCTAATGCTTTGTTCCGGTTCTCTATTAAAAGGAGGCCTTAATATCCCTTAATTTCCAATAGGACCCCGCTGCCACGGGAGGGTAAGACAAAAGATGTCATGCAAGTTCTTTTCCATAAGCACGTATGACTATATACGGAATACATGCCTACACTACATTGATGAATTGGAGCTAGTTCTGTGTCACCCTATGTTATGACTGTTACATGATGAACCGCATCCAGCATAATTATCCATCACTGATCTGGTGCCTACGAGTTTTCCATATACTGGTTCTCGCTTATTTACTTTCCCGTTGCTACTGTTACAATCACTACAAAATACCAAAAACATTACTTTTGCTGGCTTTACTTTTGTTGCCGCTACCACCACTATCATATTACTTTGCTACTAAACACCTTGCTCCAGATACTAAGTTTCCAGGTGTGGTTGAATTGACAACTCAGCTGCTAATACTTGAGAATATTCTTTCGCTCCCCTTGTGTCGAATCAATAAATTTGGGTTGAATACTCTACCCTCGAAAGCTGTTGTGATCCCCTATACTTGTGGGTTATCAATGCCGGATGCGGTTCATCATGTAACAGTCATAACCTAGGGTGACATAGAACTAGCTCCAGTTCATTGATATAATGTAGGCATGTATTCTGAATATAGTCATACGTGCTTATGGAAAAGAACTTGCAAGGCATCTTTTTTCCTACCCTCCCGTGGTAGCGGGGTCCTTACGGAAACAAAGGGATATTAAGGCCTCCTTTTAATAGAGAACCAGAACAAAGAATTAACACATAGTGAGTACATGAACTTCTCAAACTACGGTCATCACCGGTAAGTATCCCGATTATTGTCACTTCGGGGTTAACGCATCATAACACACAATAGGTGACTATAGACTTGCAAGATAGGATCAAGAACACTCATATATTGATGAAAACATAATAGGTTCAGATCTGAAATCATGGCACTCGGGCCCTAGTGATAAGCATTAAGCATAGCAAAGTCATAGCAACATCAATCTTAGAACATAGTGGACACTAGGGATCAAACCCTAACAAAACTAACTTGATTACATGATAGATCTCATCCAACCCATCACCGTCTAGCAAGCCTACGATGGAATTACTCAAGCACGGAGGTGAGCATCATGAAATTGGTGATGGAAGATGGTTGATGATGACGATGGCGACGGATTCCCCTCTCCGGAGCCCCGAACAGACTCCAGATCAGCCCTCCTGAGAGGTTTTAGGGCTTGGCGGCGGCTCCATATCGTAAAATGTGATTGTCGGTGTCAAAACCGGTGGATCTCGGGTAGGGGCTCCCGAACTATGCGTCTAAGGCGGATGGTAACAGGAGGCTGGGGACACAATGTTTTACCCAGGTTCGGGCCCTCTTGATGGAGGTAAAACCCTACATCCTGCTTGATTTATTCTTGACAATATGAGTATTACAAGAGTTGATCTACCACGAGATCGGAGAGGCTAAACCCTAGAAGCTAGCCTATGGTATGATTGTATGTGTTGTCCTACGGACTAAAACCCTCCGGTTTATATAGACACCAGAGGGGGCTAGGGTTACACAAGGTTGGTTACAAAGGAGGAGATATCCATATCCGTACTGCCTAGCTTGCCTTCCACGCCAAGTAGAGTCCTATCCGGACATGGGACGAAGTCTTCAATCTCGTATCTTCATAGTCCAACAGTCTGGCTGTCCGTAGACCCCGTAATCCAGGACTCCCTCAGTAGCCCCTGAACCAGGCTTCAATGACGATGAGTCCGGCGCGCAGTGTTGTCTTCGGCATTGCAAGGCGGGTTCCTCCTCCGGATACACCACAGAAGAGTTCGAATGAAAGGATAGTGTCTGACCCTGCAAAATAAGTTCCACATACCACCGTAGAGAGAACAATATTTCCACAAATCTAATCTACTGACACATTTTTTCAACATGACATCATGCCATGGCTCGGTGATTATTCGAACCGTTTTTCTTTAACTAGCCCTGCACATGACGCGAGGCAGTTTCTTGACATGTCTTGTGAAAGCAGAGATCATGTCCCCCTTATTACGGGATTCTCATCAATACGGGCGCTATTCAGAATTGCCTCGGCCTGACGCACGAGGAGATGTGCAAGTCGTACTTCGGACCCCAAATAGAGTGTCCGGACACCTCCGAGGACGTGGGCCTGAGCAGCAACCGCACCGCGGCCCAAGTAAGTAATCCTCTAGTCGAACACACTGTCTTTCATTTATCACGACATCATTCTGAAGAATCGCTCTTTGACCAGGACTGGATAACAAAGGCGAAGATGATCCGGTGTTCGGCCCCCCTTCCCGAAGGCTTGGACAATCTGGTGCTGGAAAACATGCTCGAGCCAGCACCTTACCCGGTGCCCTCAAAGGAAGATGAAGGGGGGAATAAAGAGGGCGAAAGCGGTCCTCCGCCGCTACCTATTCCAACCGAGGGAACGAGCGCCTCCGTGAGGGAGGATAACCAAGGGAAGGAATCTGACATTCCCTCACCCCGGGGGAGGAAGAGGACTACCTCTGATGATCCGAAAACCAAGGTTTCCAAACGGGAGAAGAAAACTCCACTAGAGGGTCTTGCCTCAGAGGGTGCTCTTGCCGCACAAAGTCCGTGCGGGCATCAGCCCTCTAACGAGCTGTAAGTAATCAAAAAGTACTTAATAGTGAAGATATACTACCTTACCTTTGAGGAGAATGACCGGAGTATTTATCTTGCAGTTCGGATCATAGCCCTTCTCAGCAGAGCTCGTCTTCGGGGGATCTTCTTCCAGAGATGATGGAGAGCAAAACGCCTCCCCCAGATTCCCTGGCTCAAGAAGCGGGCGACCTTGAAGTGTCGTCGCAGAGGGTCACTCCAGATACGGTGAGGCCAGAAGATAATCCTATGGTTGCCTAAAGTCCCCAGTATCTGGCTCTTGAAGAGAGCAACCAAAAGAATCCGGCACCGTCTAGTATGCGGTCGTTCGCACTGAGGGATCTGCTGGAGCGAGCCACTATCACAGAAGAGCACCATACATTGATGGGTACGGTGATTGAAAGGATTTCGTCCACCGAAAGCAGGTTGCATGAAGCCTTTATGAGTCTACTAACGGGCTTTGAGGTACGTGAAATGATATACATTTGTGATAGTACCGCACATTTTTAGGTGTGCCTTGTGTAGATAGTAGCCCCTGAGACTCTGGTTATCGTCAAGAACGGCGGCGAACAGAGGATCATAGTCCCAAGTAATAACCAGACTGCCTTTATGTGCAGGTGTCTGAAGCTCTGGTGGCTAGCCGGACTGATGGGGTTGCCGAACTAAAGCGGCAACTAGATGCGGCGGATGCCTACATCGAGCTTGTTAACAAGCGGCTTGACGAGGCACAGGGTAGGTGATGTTTATAGTGAATGTCACATAATAAGAGCAGCGTGATGCCAGTATCTTTACTATGTTGTGACTGCATATGGAGCTGCCACCGTGGAGGCCCTGCGGGCGGAACTTGCCCGAGCCAAGGAGCAAGCAAGGAGTAGTAATGCGGCCGCTTTGAAGGCGGCCGAAGAGTTGAGAGCCGAGAAGGACGCGCATAGTGAGAGCAAAGAGAAAATGGCCAAAATGGCTGTGAAATTAAAAGACGCTGCCGACCGCTGCCAGTTTCTTGAAGAAGAAAACCAGGCGAAGGCTACGGACCTCGAAAAGGCCACAATGGCGACCAAAGACACCCGCTCTGCAATGAGAGCTAAGAAGGAGGAACTGCGTGAAGCCGGGGACATTGTGGCTGGTAAGCCCTTTATGCTGCGGAGGAAGTTCGGAGATCCGCGGTATGCCCCTCTGGATCGATTGTGGAGTTCGGACGACACATATCTAGACTTGGCGGCGAGCGCTATCGATGCGGCCGAATACATCCGAGATCAAACAGATCGTGAAGTGGACAAGCTATTTTGGTCGTAATTTAACGTTCCAGAGCGTCCGCTTCCATTGACTGACTAGCTTGCCAAATGGGCCGAACTCAATAGATTGTCTAGACTCGCCGTGAGGTCTGTCGCGGATCATTTGTGGCTGGAAAGGCCAAAGCCGAACAACTATTTTAGCTTGGTGCAGCAGTTCCTTGGTGCGGTGCCACGCATTAATGCGATGAAGAGGTCGGCATGTATAGAAGGCTCACGGATGGCCCTTGCCCATGTCAAAACATACTGGGCGGAGATGGATGCCACCACTGTCGCGGCGCAGGGTTCGGCCATAGGCCGAGTGGCTGCCGAGCACTATTTTGAAGAAGTTCTTGAGGGCGCTCATTCGATAGAGGCCCAGTACTCGAAGAATGTTATGTTTGAGTGACATGTATTCCCATTGTAAAAACAACGTTTTATTGAATTTATCAAGGCCGTATTTATACTTTTGCCCGAAAGTATTGTGATGCCTCCTATGCGGCCGTTTATGTATACATGTATATAACCTGAAAGATTGCAGTCGTCGGCTTCAGCCCCCACACATATAATGCGGGGGTGTTCACAGAAGACGCGTATTCACACTTAATCCAAAGTCTTGGTCCTATTAAGGAGGTGATAGCGCAGCGAACTAGGCAACCAGACTATAATGCTTTAACACTTTCACTTAGCAAGAGGAGTTTGACAGTGGGGCTACTATATAGCCCCTGGTGGCTCCGCACTCATCCGGATTCGGGGTGCGCACATGCCTGGCCGGGAAACGGCCCTTCGTTAATGCGGAGGAATCCGAAGATTCCAATAGGTCATTGAGTGGTTGACCAGTCTCACGCTATATCATGATAGTCAGTTTTTGGCTTTCTCTATTGAGGTGCTCGTCCGGATGAACCAGGGCACAATCGCTATAGTTCTCCTGGTGCTGCCTTAGCCGATAGAGCGAAACGTAAGGCAGCAAAACACAGGAGTCGGGCAAACCCAACATTTGACCAAAGACATGATTCGGAGCTGATGCATGTAAGGCCAAACTCGCGACGCCGAACACTCCCTAAGGTATTCGGTCTTTATGGTGTAAACCGGGTCTAAATAGTACCCTTTGTAATAAGCCCCTGGTGTCCAGGTACGTGCATTATTCTGGCGTGACCACATGCCAAGACGTCAGCATCCTTCTCAATTGTACTGAGAATCCGAGGGATGTAAATCAACAAGAGATAGTAAAAAAAGGTTTACGCAGGGTCTTAATCTACAAAGAATCCTTGGAACGGGTCCCTGCTGCACGTCTGTGCCTGTGTCTCCGTTGTGCCGTATCCTGGACGGGTGTAGCACGATGGTCATCTGAAAAAGAGAGGAACTTAATTGAAAAGTTGTCGTGCAAAAGTTAAGTCATACTAAATAAACAATATATAGTTCAAAATGAGTAAAGGTGAGCCTTATTTCCACTTTTGCGCGCGCGTTGAGCCCCTTGTATTGTAATAGGGGTATAGCCATCAAACCTGTATTAATTACGTATAGTTGTGCCAGACTCGTCTAACCGCGTCTGTGGTCTTAACGACCTGTCAAATGCTTGAGTTGGTGAGGCCGTTTAGTGTGCGGCGGCCAAGGCGGCCGCACCATCTTCGACGTGCAAGGAGCGCTCAATATTTCCATTTACTGTAATGATGCCGCGTGGACCGGGCATCTTGAGCTTGAGGGAAGCGTAATGCAGTATTGCGTTAAAGCGAGCGAAAGCTTCCCGTCCAAGTAGTGCTTGATAGCCACTTTGGAACAGAGTGACGTGAAAAGTTAAATTTTCGCTGCGGAAGTTACCGGGGAAGCCGAATATAACCTCTAGTAGCAGGGAGCCCCTGCAATGAGCCTCCGGGTCTGGCGTTACTCCTTGAAAGGTAGCATTGCTGCGGCAAATTTTTGTTGGGTCTATCCCCATTTTGCGGACTGTGTCCTGATATATCAGATTTAAACTGATGACGCCGTCCATCAGGACTCGTGTGAAGCGGTATCCGTCAATTATTGGATCTAATACCAAGGCAGCCCATCCTGCACGCCGGATACTTGCCGAGTAATCCCGATGGTCGAAGGTGATCGGTTGGGATGACCAGCGGCGAAGCTCCGCGGTGATAGGCCCTGGGGCATGTTTGTGACACTCCAAAAATTTTGATTTGGTTTTTATCAAAATCTTTATTTGATTTGAAAGAGGCTATTTAAATTTTTTCTTAAAACGTCTCCCTCTCAAAACTTTTATGACAAATATTTTGGTACTCTTCTCAACCTTGATTTTTGGTCTTGAGAGCTTTTCATTTTTGTCTTGACCCTACACAAATTTATTTTTTTGGAATACATTCTATTAAGAAGAAACCCTAGGGGTTATGGGTTTATTCTTTTCCCATTCAAAAATTTCCCCTTTTGCCAAGTCACATATTGACATTGCCCTCCAAAACCCATCCCTGCCTTGGATCAAGTCAAGACTCCCACCTCCAGCAAGTTTCAAGCCTTTTTTGATTTTTATTCAATTTATTTTAACCTCAAAACTATTTCTGTGATTATTTTGGACCTAGGTGATTTACAAAGGACTACAAGTTTCCTTTGGAGTTTTAACTCCAAACAAACTTCTCTGACTAGTCCTTAGTACCCTCAACTTAGACCCATCAAGATCCACTTGTCCTCAGTTCAAAATTTTCAAAATTTGCCCACCGCAAGTTTGGACCAGAAATGCCATTTTTGGTGAAATTCATATTGTTCCTTTTCCAAAAATTCTAAGATAATTCATGCAGCTTCTAGATACACCAAGAGGCCACCTCACTGAAGATCAGCTCCAGAAAAATTTCCCACATGCCAAAAACATTTCATCGAACAGTTGGCAGGCACTGTTACTGTTCAAAATTCAGAAAAATTCAGAGTTCAGTGTCAAGTTCAGTCAGCGGCATCGTTTTCTTCAGAGTTTGGCATCGATCTCACCAGTGCGCGTGCCGGCATCTTGCTCACTGCTCCCCCTCCTTATCCAGAGCGCCACAAGGTCGCTTGGCCGGGCGCGGGCGTCGGTGGCGACGTGGCTCGCCAGCTCCGGCGTCTTCTGCGGTGGCAGAGCCACCCGTGGCGGCCAACGGAGGCCGGCCCTGACTTTCGGCGCCGTCCGGCACCGCCCCAGCCACCAGAGGCCTCCGCGTGTCCACTCCCCTCCTCTGTGCACGACTGCGGCACCGTCGCCGTGGCCTGGCAAGCACATGGCGTGCTCTCTGCCGCCGACGGGCCCGCGAGGTGCCGTTCCATCGAAACCGCGGAGCAGGCCAAATCCAACCGAGGTTAGCGTTTGAGTGGAGCCAGTGGATCATCTCGAAGCTGCCCAATCACCTAAATGGCCCGTTCAACCTCCGCACCGCCGTAACCATCACCGGAGTTATCCCGTTCTCGGGCACCGCCTAGGGCCGGCTATAAAAGGGGGCCTCGAGCTCGATCTTGACCAGGCATCACCCCTCCACCTCTCCAGAGCCACGCCCAGCCACTAGGAGGACCTCGAGGGGGTCTTCTTCTCCATCTCCGGGCGCCCTGATCCGCTTCGGGCTCCGGTGAGAGCAACCCCGCCTCCCATACCTTTTCAGCAACCTCCTAGTGCACCCACACTTCTAACCCACGCCCCAATTTGAAGCTTGCAGCTCTGTTTGGAGAGAATCAGCCTCGCCCGAGCCACCGTTCGCTGGAGTTGGGGCCGCCGTCGACGTGGTGCTCGCCGACGCTCAACTCCACCACCCACAGGTGCGGAATAACACCGTGAACCCGTAGGTACCCCCGATCCCCCTGCCTCATCGTGGATCGCCGCCGGCGACCACCACGGCCCTCGGGCGCCAGTGCCCTGTTTTGATTTTCAAACCCGACGGGTGGGACCCCCCCCCCCGTTAGCTTTTTCTCCTTTTCGAATCATTTTCTGAAAACGCCTTCGGGCAAAATACGTCTCCCCTCTGGACTGGCGTATTTATAACTGAAACGTTTTCTGTTTTTATAAAATGAACCCTGGAAACTTTCTATTTCATTACAGAAAAGTCCCTGGACTAAAACCCTTATAACTTTTAAACAAAAGATGATTTTGAATTTAATCTTTTTCTGCCATCTTTATTTTTCTGTCTAGTTTTTTGTCATATTTATTTGAAAAATATTTGGGATACTTTTGTGCACACACGCTATTTATGTAGTATCCGATTTTCTTTTAATACATAGATACCGGAGGAGGTAAAGGAGATGCGAACTTCACCGAGCTAGACTCCGACTTCTCTGAACCAGGCAAGCATGTTTGAACCTTTGATATGATGAGTGTTTTACATGTTTGCTCGAGTAGTTTTTCTCATGGCATGTTTATATAAGCATTTGTGAATGTTATGTGCATGCAAGGCAAGCTACAGGTGAGCTTCGAGGTTCGATGTGTCCTTATGATGATAAGATGACACGATCGTGTGGTGACATGATGGGTTGCAAGCTGGTATTATGGAAGCATACCAGTTTTATGTCAACCGTGAACTCCAGCTTTAACGTGGGTCAAGTCTCGATCCCGTTCGTTTCCCCTTCGTGTTGCCACATGTTTTCTGCAAAGAGTGTGTTTTAGTAAGTTGCAAACCTCTTTCCTTGTACACACCAAACAGAGGGACCGTGATGAGGGTTCCATGGCCCTGGATTAAAGCCCGTCATCCGGTCAGGGGGCATGGGTGTTTCCGGTTGGGACCGAGAGGGGGGCACCCCTTAGAGCGCGCGATATAAATTTGATCCCATGCTATTCGAGGTTGTGGCCTCCCCGTCTTAAGGTTTTTCTTGAACGTTGCCGAGGGTGATTCCTGGCAACGGAATGTGGAATGGGTGTGTACTGGTTAGACGTGTTCCTTCTAAAACACCATAAACGGAACTAGTCCTTGTGACTACCGAAACCCGTTGGCTGTGGTAAAGAGTACAAACTCTGCAGAGTCAAAACCATTCGAGTATCCATGTCCACGAGCAAGGACTTGGACATCATCTCTGTGTCAGTGACAGTCTCAGTGGAAATCTCAGTGTCAACCCCAGTGGCAGTCTCCGGAGAATGAACATGAAACCGAGAGTGGTAAACTCGGCTGAAGCTATTTAATGTGGATGGACTAACCAGTTTATGATTATATGCTGAGTATTTCCTTGCGAAGATTTGAATTTAGGAGCTACTTAAAATTCGAATGATAAACTATAAGCCCTTTATGTGATGTCGCTCAGACGTTCGACTGTGGCATTATTGTTATTTACTTTTGGTATAAGCCCTTTTTTGACATCGCTCAGACGTCCGACTGTGGCATTATTGTTACTTACTTTTTGATATAAGCCCTTTATGTGATGTCGCTCAGACTTCTGACTGTGGCATTGTTGTTATTTACTTTTGGTATAAGCCCTTTATGTGATGTCGCTCAGACGTCCGACTGTGGCATCATTGTTATCTATTTTCATTATAAGCCCTTTTCGAGATGTCGCTTAGACGTCCGACTGTGGCGCGTTCTGTTATTTACTTTTCAGTATAAGCCCTTTATGTGGTGTCGCCTCGACGCCCGACTGCAGCATGTTAATCTGTTTCTACCTTTCGAGGCGTCGCTTCAGACACCCGATCGGTCTTCAGTTACTTTTATTGGGATTTCGGGAGGACTACCGCCTGACTTCCTTTTATTTGTCGTGCAGTGCAAATCTATTATTTGATTGTGCATACTAATCTGCTCATGTGCATCATGTTTACATTTGTTATATCTTATGTCCGAACTGTTTTGCGAGTACATTCAAAGTACTCGCCTGGCTTGTTGATTTGGCCAGATGTTGACGAAGGCGATCTTATGGATGAAGAGTTCGATAGCGAGTCCGATGCCTAGAGGAGTCCCAGTCAGTCACGTGCGACCCTAGAGTTGTTCACTTGTATTATATACGCTTCCGCCACCCGAATAAAATCATCAAGCCTCACTCCAACGCTTGATGAGCTGTAAGATTTCAGAGTCATGTCATCCACCTCACTGTGACATATCCACCACCACTTTTATTACGAGTCAGTAGTTATGCCACCATACTCTTGTGTCATATCCGCCTTTATGTATAATATGGGCGTGCTTGTAATAAATTGTTGAGCATCCTCAGCTCAACCATGTATAATATTTAGTACTGCTAGATTTCTGTATCAAGGTTTTGTCTGCCAGTAAGAAGGATTCTTCTGTACTGGTCAACTCAAAGGTCGGCTTTTCAATAAATGTTTTATTGGAAAGGCAGTCCTGACAATGTTTCTCTAAAGGTGCCGCTTTGTTTATCCCTTTTATCACGTGTAACACGTTGACTGTTTTGACTTCTAGTGGGAATTTCTTCTGTTCCCCTGTGCTTTGCTTGCGAGGCTCGTCCTCGTCTTCAGTTGGTGTATCCTGCCCCTTGTGTTCAGCGTTGAGCTTGCCGGACTGTTTGAAGACCCAACATTCTCTGTGGGTATGATTTGCAGGTTTATCAGGAGTGCTATGGATCTGACATATTTGCTCCAGAATTTTGTTTAGGCTAGACAGTTCATCTCTGTTGCCTTTGGAGGGCGGCTTCTGCTGACCTGGCCGAGAGCTTCTAAATCCGGCGTTTATCGCCGTGCTCTTCGGGCTATCTTCTTTATTCTGGCGCTTATTCTTGCTGCATCGTGATTTCCTGTTTCCATCCCTGACTTCGGATGTACTTGGGTTGCCCGTGCTGCATCGGGCTAACCAGCTGTCCTCGCCCGCGCAAAAACGGGTCATGAGGCTTGTTAATGCTGCCATTGTTCTCGACTTTTCTTGACCGAGGTGTCTGGCAAGACATTCATCTCGAACGCTATGCTTGAAAGCTGCTAAGGCTTCGGCGTCCGGACAGTCGACTATTTGGTTCTTTTTAGTGAGGAATCTGTTCCAAAGTTTTCGGGCTGACTCACCGGGCCGTTGAGTTATATGACTTAAATCGTCTGCATCCGGTGGTCGGACATATGTCCCTTGAAAATTTGCCCGAAAGGCGTCTCCGAGCTCTTCCCAGCTTCCGATGGAGTTTTCGGGGAGGCTTTTAAGCCAGTGCCGAGCTGGCCCTTTGAGCTTGAGGGGTAAGTACTTGATGGCGTGGAGATCATCTCCTTGAGCCATATGGATATGGAGGATGTAGTCCTCAATCCAGACCCCAGGGTCTGTTGTTCTGTCGTATGCCTCTATGTTTACGGGTTGAATCCCTCTGGAAATTTATGGTCCAGCACCTCGTCGGTGAAACATAGGGGGTGTGCGGCCCCCCTGTATTTGAGTGTACCGTGCTGTTCGGATGTTTGTTGTGTTGCATTGTATGTCGGAGCGCGCTTGTGTGGTCCATAGATAGGTCTGGTTGCGCCGTCCTTTTGATGCAAGCCCTTACGTGGATCGCGTACTGGTTTATGTGCGGCGTCATTTGCCGCTTTATGTTGGCTATGAGGTCGTCTATCCGACCGGATGGCCATTTTATTTTTTAATTGTGGGGGATCTAAGGCCTCCTCATCAAATTCAGGTAGCAACTTTCGCTTCGGATAGCTCTTGGTGTGGCGATTACTGTCGTACTTTGCTGCAGTGTTGAGTACTTCACTCCATTTGATTTTGAGTGTGTCTTGTGCAGCCTTTAGCCTTTGCTTCTGTTTTTTTTAGACTCCCCGCCATGGCAACAAGCCTTTGGTGGGCATTATGTTGCTCCTGGCTCCTGTCCGATGTGGTGTCGTTCGGACTGTTATCTTTGACGGAGTCGGGTTGTTCAGTTTGATTCCCCGTGTTGCCCTGGTCGGGCAATGGTTCACCCTGCTCTATTGCTGGGTCTATATGATCGTTATTTCTGCCGAGGCGAGATTTGGAGCGGCGTTTACGACGCCATTTTGACTGCTTCTCGAGGGAACAACCCTTCGCTGCATCCTTCTGTTCCTCGTCGTTGTTTTCTTTGGGTGTGTCCACCATGTATACGTCATGTGATGAAGTGGGCGTCCAGTGCCCTGTGGGTAGTGGTTCCTGTTCGTCTCCTGCATCGTCATCCATACCGTCGATGTCTCCGGAGTCAAAGTCGAGCATGTCGGTTAAGCCGTCGACAGTGGCTACTAAGTGGGTGGCGAATTTCTTCGTCATCCGCATCCCAATCCTGCTGGACATAGTTCGGCCAAGATCCTCCTGGCAAGGAGACAAACCTTAATGAGTTCAGTATGTCGCCAAAGGGCGAGTGCTGAAAAATATCCGGGGAGGTAAACTCCATGATCGGTGCCCAATCGGATTCAACAGGAACGGGCGCAGGCGGTTCGGAGTCCGTGGGCGGAGAAGGATCCGGCAGTTTGGCAACACGGCTCTCGTAAAGCGTAAGGTCGATATTCGGCTCGATCGCCGCAGAGGGTACGGCCTCCGTGGCGGGGTCTATCCACCCGTCCATGGATGGCGCAACTGGCTCCGAATTGAGGGTCGGAGCGGCTGGTGGTGCGATTTCTTGAACATTGTCCGATGATAGAGTTAAATCGTACTCATCATGACTGCGTGGCGCACAAGGCAGGGGCTCGAATCCATCGAAGATCAAGTCTCTGCCGATATCGGCCCTGTAGTTTAAGCTTCCAAACCTGACCTGGTGGCCAGGGGCATAACTTTTGATCTGCTCCAGATGGCCAAGCGAGTTGGCCCGCAGTGCGAAGCCGTCGAACACAAAGATCTGTCCGGGGAGAAAAGTCTCACCCTGGACTGCATTGCTATTGATGATCGTAGGAGCCATCAAGCCTAACGGCGACGACACAGAGGAACTCTCAATGAAAGCACCAATGTCGGTGTCAAAACCGGCGGATCTCGGGTAGGGGGTCCCGAACTGTGCGTCTAAGGCGGATGGTAACAGGAGGCTGGGGACACGATGTTTTACCCAGGTTCGGTCCCTCTTGATGGAGGTAAAACCCTACGTCCTGCTTGATTTATTCTTGACAATATGAGTATTACAAGAGTTGATCTACCACGAGATCGGAGAGGCTAAACCCTAGAAGCTAGCCTATGGTATGATTGTATGTGTTGTCCTACGGACTAAAACCCTCCGGTTTATATAGACACCGGAGCGGGCTAGGGTTACACAAGGTCGGTTACAAAGGAGGAGATATCCATATCCGTACTGCCTAGCTTGCCTTCCATGCCAAGTAGAGTCCTATCCGGACATGGGATGAAGTCTTCAATCTCGTATCTTCATAGTCCAACAGTCCGGCCAAAGGATATAGTCCGGCTGTCCGGAGACCCCCTAATCCAGGACTCCCTCAGCGATGATTTCTTCTCTCTGGTTTTTTTTCTCCCCGAAACTCAATATATGGAGGTGGAGTTGAGTCAAAGAGGTAACAGGGGCCCACGAGGTAGGGGGCGCGCCCTAGGGGGGCAGGCGCGCCCCCCACCCTCGTGGCAAGCTGGTGGCCCCCCTGGCCTTCATCTTTGGCAGGTATTTTTCTTATTTTCTGAAAAGTGGCTCCGTGAAGTTTCAGGTCATTCTGAGAACGTTTGCTCCTGCACATAAATAACAACATGGTAATTCTGCTGAAAACAGCGTCATTCCGGGTTAGTTCCATTCAAATCATGCAAGTTAGAGTCCAAAACAAGGGCAAAAGTGTTTGGAAAAGTAGATACGTTGGAGACGTATCACCCTGCAAGCTCGGTAAGTTACCATACGTTTTATTCGCATAACTCAAGGGAAATGCTTAATGTGTTTTACACAACTCTCCTAGGGCTGGAAAAAGAAGGCGGGGCAGATCCAATGTCCGGCCCCGCTGCCCGAAGAACCGTCCAGCCACTTCTGACAAAGATGCTGGACCCGGCGCCTTACAAGGTGCCAGAGAAGAAGACCGAAAAGGAGGCCAAAAAGACCCGGGGCGGCCTTCGTCACCGTGCCCATCCCGCCTCCGAAGAGGACGAGGAGGAGGAGGAAGACAAATCCCCAGCAGGGGGAAGAAAGAAGAGGACGGCCTCCGTACACTTGGAGGCCGAGTCGCCTAAAAGGGGAAAAACTCTTCTTCCGAAAGAGTCCATTGCCGTCGCCGATAGTAGCCCGGCATGGGATCCTAGGGCCCAGCCCCTAGCGAACTCGTAAGTATATAAAATCCGGACACGTTCATGTGTCCGGACCCATCATGGCATAGTATTTTAACCTGAGCTATATTTTTTGTAGTCCAACGGGGTCCCATTCCGAACAATCCTCGTTCGAGGACTTGCTGAGTTCGGATGCTATGGAGAGCGAGACGCCTCCGAAGGCCCCTCCCACGAAACATGTGATCAACACCGAGGCTTCGTCCCAAAAGGACTCCGTCCAAGGAGGGGCGGAGAAAATCATGAAGGCGGCGCCTGGAGGTCAAACTTCAGGGGGCGGAGACATGGGGGAGAAGATCCCCACAGGAGTCGACGGCAGGGACCATCTTGAATTCGGCCCCCAGTTGGACACAGTTTTGGAGACCAATATGGCTCCAAAATCAAGCAGGCGGCCTTCCTCGGCTGGAGAGGGCGTCCCTGTTCCACCGGCGACCTCTGTCCAACCAGAGGCGCCGGGTGCTTTATTGGCGGCGCTGAAGAGCACCTCCATCGTCGATGAACACCGTGCCCTTATGGGTGCGGTGATTGAGAAGATTCAGTCCGCTGAAAATGGACTAAATGAAGACTGTATCGACCTTATAAGAGGTTTTGAGGTATGTTTTATACGGTTTTGAAGAGTGTCATAGTATGGATAGTAGCCCCTGATACACTGTCCGGTGAACGAAAGAACCGGACAGAGGATCGAATATATTTTTCGCAGGAAGACTCATTTGATGACATCTATCTCTCTTCTTTTGTAAGCGGGTGTCTGTAGCGGCTACTGCCGCTCATACTATGGAGGTTTCCAAACTGAATCAAAGTCTGGAGCGGGACGAAGCGGAGCTTGGCCAGTTAAAAAGGCAGTTGGAAGATCAACAAGGTATGCACAAATCTTGTTTGCGTTCAGTGCGAACGTATTTTCAGTATGATAGAATATGTGTCATGATTTGTGCCAGGGGTGATGACCGAAGTCGAGGCATTAAAGAAGGCTGTTGCCGAGGCCGAGGAAAAGGCAGCCGCAGAGCAGGCTCTTCGTGAGAAGCACGAGGCCAAGGTTGTGGAAGCTAAGCGAGAGCTCCAAGAGGCCATGAAAAAATGCGAGACCCTGGAGCAGAGTTTAACAGAGAAAGAATCCGAACTCACCAGGTCTCATCAGGCCGTGTGCGATGCCCGTGGGGAAACCCAAGACGCCCTGCAAGAGATCCAAGAGGAGAGGGAGATCATGGCGGGTAAGGTCTTTTTCCATGTAAAGCAAGTATTTCAGGAGAAAATTATGCTTTATAATTTTAAGTTCGGATTTCTCCAGGGGTATTTGCGGAACTTCATCACAGCATATCGGATGCCGCCCAATTCTACCGAGCCGAAGAGGGGAATACTGTGGATAAGCTCTTCTAGTCGCAGTATCTGGCACCGAATTATCTGGTGCCTTTTACCGATCAACTGAAACAGCTGATCGAACTGCATAAGGCGACCGAACTAGCCATGAAGGATTTGGTTATCCGGCTATGGCCCGCCGAGCCGATTCCAGGTAGCTACTTCGGGCTCGTGTAGCCACTTGTTAGTGCCTGCCCTTGACTTGACGTCATCAAGCGGTCGGTCTGTATAGAAGGTGCACGAATGGCCTTTGCCCGCGCAAAGGTGCACTCGGGGAAAATGGATGCTGAAAAGCTGATGACCGAGGGACCGCCAGAGGGAAAGGAGCACCGCAAGCCTGAATTGTATTATGAAAGTGTCCTGAAAGGATCCTGCCTTGCGGCGGAGCAATGCACCAAGGACATTGTATTTCCATGAATATAGTCATGTTGTCCTTTGTAATGTGTGAACAAGGTCATTTCTATTATTTATTGCCTGTTATAAAAGTTTACCCTCCTGCGCGGCCATTTTATATATTAAACCTGAGAATTGGCCAGTTGTCGGCTTCTGCCCCCTCGTAAGAAATACGGGGGTGTTCGGGATAAACTTGATCACTCTTTACCCCAGTGTTGGGTCCTTTGAAGGAGGTGTTCAGCATAGCGAACCAGGCAATCGGACTATAGGGCTTTATCATTCTCACTTAGCCATAGGAGCATTAGGAAGGTAGGCGCAGCCCCTAGTGTTCGGAAGACCGCACGAGGGGCCCTATAGGCACCTGATCGGAAGAAGAACCGATCCATCGCACGCTGCATTGGTTATGGCATTATGCGGGAGAAATCCTTAAATATTTTACAATCTCTCGAACAGCAGACCAGCTCTCGCCGTATCATGACAGTCAGTTTTCGGCTTTCTCTACTGAGGTGCTCGTCCGGAAGAACCAGGACACAATCACAGTAGTTCTCCCTGTGCCGCCTTAGCTGATATAGCATAACGTAAGGCAGCAAAACATGGGAGCCGGGCAAACCCAACATTTGACCCAAGACATGATTCAGAGCTGATGCATATAATGCTATAAGTTCGGGGAACTTCCATGAATGTGTTCGGACTTTATTGTCGTATTATGGGTAAAACGAAGCCCCTGGCAAAGGCATATCATGGTGTATGGATGCCACTTAACAAAAGAGTTTCAATAAGAAATAACAGCAAATAAGCGTCATATAAATCCACATGTTGTATTTGAATGATACGTCGAAGCATATGAGTACGGGTAATGTGATAAAAAAAGGGGAATATGACTGCGGAACCTGCTGGGACCAGGGAGGAAGAGGCTGTGTGCAGATCCGGAGTATAGTCAGATGGACGTCGCGAGGAATATCTAAAGATTCCCTTGTCCGTTCGAGCTGTTACCATGTCACCGATCCCGGTCTGTGCAAAGGTGAGCCTGTAAAGGAAATGTGAGAAATATTTATGTGCCAGAGAGCGGTTGAGCCGCGATATGTGGCATGTTCTGGACTTCACCGGAATGTTTAGTTGTGCCCGGGACGAGCTGGGCTATCCTACCGTGAAGTAGTTCAGACTACTTTGAATGTGTCCGGGGTTTTGGCCGTCGACTCAAGATTTGACTGAACGGTGCCCTCCATTGCTTCTGCTGTTAAAGCAGCGGCGTACTCTATGGTACGAGGGAGAGTCCGGCCTCACCATTAACCGTAATGACACCGCGCGGACCGGGCATCTTGAGTTTACGGTAGGCATAATCTGGCACCGCGTTGAATCGAGCGAACGCAGTTCGCCCGAGCAGTGCCTGATAATCACTGTGAAAGGGGACGATGTCGAAGATTAACTCTTCGGCACGGTAATTGTCTGGTGATCCGAAGACTACCTCGAGGGCGATGGAGCCGGTACAGTTGGCCTCCACGCCTGGTATAATACCTCTAAAGGTGGCTTTAGTGGGTTTGATCATCGAATGATCGATGCCCATCTTGCACACTGTGTCCTGGTAAAGCAGGTTTAGACTGCTGCCTCCGTCCATAAGGACTCGTGTGAGGTGGAACCCGTCAATTATTGGGTTGAGGACTAGTGCAGCTGGATTGCCGTGACTGGTGTTGATCGGACGATCCATTTGGTTGAAGGTGATCGACCCTAGTTTGTATTGCGGGCAGACTGGTTTCGTTAGGTCGACATCCCTAAGGGTGTGCATCCGGTCCGGTTTGGGAGTGTGGGTGGCGTTTACCATATTCACCATTTGGATTTGCTGGAGAGATTTCCTTTGCCCTCCTCTATTCGGTGGTCTGGGCTCCTTGTCGCTGTCATCGCTTTGAGACCCCTTGTCTTTGTTTTTGGCGCCTAACCTGCCAGCTTGTTTGAAGACCCAACATTCTCTGTTGGTATGATTGGCTGGTATTCCTGGTTTGCCATGAATTTGGCATGGACGGTCGAGTATGCGGTCCAAACTGGACGGACCCGAATTGTCATTTTTGAGTGGCCCTTTCCGCTGACCGGTCTTAGAGCTATTAAATCTGGTATTGACTGCCATGTCTTCGGCGCTTTCACCATGTTTGCGGCATTTGTATTTGTTGCGCCGGGGTTTGCTGTTGCTATCTCTGGCCTCTGATTTGCTAGTGTTGCTTGTTGTGTTGTTACTACGAGCCAACCAACGATCCTCGCCCACGCAGAAGCGGGTCATGAGTGTTGTGAGGGCTGCCATGGACTTTGGCTTCTCTTGGCCGAGATGTCGGGTGAGCCACTCGTCACGGATGTTATGTTTAAAGGCCGCTAGGGCTTCGGCATCCGGACAGTCCACAATTTGGTTCTTTGTGGTTAGGAACCAACTCCAAAATTTCCTGGCTGACTCTCCGGGCTGTTGTGTTATGTGACTTAAATCATTAGCATCCGGTGGTCGCACATAAGTGCCATGGAAGTTGTCTAGGAATGCGTTTGCCAGGTTCTCCCAACTTCCGATGGAGTTTGCTCGCAAGCTATTTAGCCAATGCCGAGCTGGTCCTTTGAGTTTTAACGGGAGGTACTTGATGGCATGTAGATCATCCCCGCGGGCCATGTGAATGTGGAGGAAGAAATCCTCTATCCATACCGCGGGGTCAGTGGTACCATCGTATGATTCAATGTTCACGGGTTTAAACCCTTCTGGGAATTCATGATCCATTACTTCATCAGTGAAGCATAGGGGGTGTGTGGCGCCTCTGTGCCGGGCTATGTCACGACGCAGTTCGTACGAGTCTTGTCTGCTGTGTTAGGCCCGGCCGGATTTGCTTTTGGTATATCTGGCATGACGGTCGTCATCATGTGTTGGGGCGCGCCCTCGTGATCTGAAGATCGATCTTTGTGTCCTACTTTGTTTTCCAATACGTCTGGCAGGTCCTGCGTGTTACCCCGGGCCTTGTTGTTCTTGTTTGACTAGCGACGGGGTGCGGGCTGGACTTCGGGCTTATATGCCACTTTGTCTCGGCCACGGGGTGGCCGGTCTGCCGCATCATACGCTGGAAGCGCAGGCTTTAATGCTTCCTCTTCAAGTTGGGGTAGCAACATGCACTTTGGGAAACTTTTGATTGGGCACTCGAGTTCGTGTTCCTCGGCTGCCAGGACCTCAGTCCATTTATCCGCTAGCAGATCTTGCTCAGCTTGAAGCTGTTGTTGCTTTTTCTTCAGGCTTTTTGCTGTGGCAATAAGCCGGCGCTTGAAGCGCTCCTGTTCGACGGGATCCTCAGGCACGATAAATTCTTCGTTGCCGAGGCTCACCTCGTCTTCGGAGAGAGGCATGTAATTGTCATCCTCTAATTCACCGTCTGCTGCCTGTTCCTTGGGGCTGGCTTGCCCATCCTCCTGCTCAAAGCCTGGCTGGAGGGGATTGTCTTTGTCTTCGACACTATTTGCAGCGTTATTGTCTCTTGTGCCGGTATCGCTGTTTTTGCTATGGCGGGGCTTAGAGCGGCGCCGATGACGCCGGTTCTTGGATTGCTTCTCGGGGGGATTATCCTCCGCTGCCTTATTGCCATCGCTTTCTGTGGGGGTGTCCACCATGTATATATCATACGATGAGGTGGCAGTCCAGCGCCCTATGGGCGGTGGTTCCTGTTCGTCTCCCGCATCGTCATCCATACCGTCGATGTCTTCGGAGTCGAAGTCGAGCATGTCGGTTAGGTCGTCGACAGTGGCCACTAAGTGGGTGGTGGGTAGGGAACGAATTTCTTCGCCGTCCGCTTCCCACTCGAGCCGGACATAGTTCGGCCAAGGGTCTCCTGACAAGGAGAGAGACCGTAATGAGTTTAGCACATCGCCTAGGGGCGAGTGCTGAAAGATATCCGCGGAGGTGAACTCCATGATCGGTGCCCAGTCACATTGGATGGGCACGGACGCAAGCGGTTCGGAGTCTGTGGCCGGGGACGAATCCGAGTGTCCGGCAATACAGGTCTCATAGGAGGTGAAGTCAGTATTCGGCTTTATCGCCGCTGAGTGTGCGGCCTCCGTGGCGGGGTCTATCCACCCGTCCTCGAATGCCGCAATCTATTCCGGATTGAGGGCTGGAGTATTTACAGGTGTGATCTCCTGAACACTGTCCGATGGCAGAGCTAAATCATGCTCATCGTGACTGTGTGACGTACCTAACATGGGTTCGAATCCGTCGAAGATCAAGTCTCCGTGGATGTCGGCGGTATAGTACAAGCTTCCAAACCTGACCTGACGGCCAGGGGCATAGCTCTCGATCTGCTCCAGATGGCCGAGCGAGTTGGCCTGCAATACGAAGCCGCCGAATACGAAGATCTGTCCGGGGAGGAAAACCTCACCCTGGATCGCATTGTTGCCAATGATCGAAGGATCCATCAAGCCTTATGACGACGACATAGTGGAACTCTCAATGAAAGCACCAATGTCGGTGTCAAAACCGACGGATCTCGGGTAGGGGGTCCCGAACTGTGCGTCTGAGGCGGATGGTAATAGGAGGCGGGGGACACAATGTTTACCCAGGTTCGGGCCCTCTCGATGGAGGTAATACCCTACTTCCTGCTTGATTGATCTTGATGATATGAGTATTACAAGAGTTGATCTACCACGAGATCAGAGAGGCTAAACCCTAGAAGCTAGCCTATGGTATGATTGTTGTTGTCCTACGGACTAAACCCTCTGGTTTATATAGACACCGGAGGGGGCTAGGGTTACACAGAGTCAGTTACAAGGGAGGAGATCTACATATCCGAATTGCCAAGCTTGCCTTCCACGCAAAGGAGAGTCCCACCCGAACACGGGACGAAGTCTTCAATCTTGTATCTTCACAGTCCAATAGTCCGGCCAAAGGATATAGTCCGGCTGTCCGAGGACCCCCTAATCCAGGACTCCCTCACCCACCTCGGGTGCCCCCGGACTGCCTCTTTGCTCTATAAATACCCCAATATTCCAAAAACCCTAGAGGAGTCGACAAAAATCAATTCCAGCCGCCGCAGAGTCCAGAACCACCAGATCCAATCTAGACACCATCACGGAGGTGGTTCACCACCTTCATTGGTGCCTCTCTGATGATGCATGAGTAGTTCTTTGTAGACCTTTGGGTCCGTAATTAGTAGCTAGATGGCTTCCTCTCTCTCGTTTGATTGTCAATACAATGGTATCTTGGAGATCCATATGATGTAACTCTTTTTGCGGTGTGTTTGTTGGGATCAGATGAACTTCAAGTTTATGATCAAATCTATCTTTTTATATCCATGAAAGTATTTGAGTTTCTTTGATCTCTTTTATGCATGATTGCTTATAGCCTCGTATTTCTTCTCCGATATTTGGGTTTTGTTTGGCCAACTTGGTCTATTTATCTTGCAATGGGAAGAGGTGCTTTGTAGTGGGTTCGATCTTATGGTGCTTGATCCCAGTGACAGAAGGGGAACCGACAAGTATGTATCGTTGCTACTAAGGATAAAACGATGGGGTCTATCTCTACATATATAGATCTTGTCTACATCATGTCATCGTTCTTATTGCATTACTCCATTTCTCCATGAACTTAATACACTAGATGCATGCTGGATAGCGGTCGATGTGTGGAGTAATAGTAGTAGATGCAGGCAGGAGTCAGTCTACTAATCTTGGACGTGATGCCTATATAATGATCATTGTCTGGATATCGTCATGATTATTTGAAGTTCTATCAATTGCCCAACAGTAATTTGTTTACCCACCGTTTGCTATTTTTCTCGAGAGAAGCCACTAGTGAAACCTACGGCCCCTGGGTCTCTTTCTCATATTATTTGCCTTTGCGATCTATTTTCCTTTGCCTTTTATTTTCCAATCTATTAAATAAAAAAATACCTTGCTGCAATTTATTTTATTTGGCGTTCGATCTATCAATATTTACAACTCTCTGACGTCCGTTTGCCCATATTGGGGCGCCGCTACCCGAAAGGGATTGACAACCCCTTTTACAGGTCGAGTTGCGAGTAGTTGTTATTTGTGTGCAGGTGTTGTTTACGTTGTGTTTCTTGGTTCTCCTACTGGTTCGATAACCTTGGTTTCATATCTGAGGGAAATACCTACCGCCGCTGTGTTGCATCATCCCTTCCTCTTTGGGGAAATACCGACGTAGCTTCAAGTGACAGCAAGACCCTGTGTTGCATCATCTTATTTATTATTTATTTCCTTATTTCATGATAAATCTTTATTATTCATACTAGAATTGTATTAACCGGAAACATAATACATGTGTGAATACATAGACAAACATAGTGACACTAGTATGCCTCTACTTGACTAGCTCATTGATCAAAGATGGTTAAGTTTCCTAACCATAGACATGAGCTGTTATTTGATTAATGGGATCACATCATTAAGAGAATGATGTGACTGACTTGACCCATTCCATTAGCTTAGCACTTGATCATTTTTGTTTACTGCTATTGCTTTCTTCATGACTTATACATGTTCTTATGACTATGAGATTATGCAACTCCCGAATATCAGAGGAACACTTTGTGTGCTACCAAATGTCACAATGTAACTACGTGATTATAAAGGTGCTCTACAGGTGTCTCTGATGGTACTTGTTGAGTTGGCATAAATCAAGATTAGGATTTGTCACTCCGATTGTCGGAGAGGTATCTCTGGGCCCTCTCGGTAATGTACATCACTATAAGCCTTGCAAGCAATGCAACTAATGAGTTAGTTGCGGGATAGTGCATTACGAAACGAGTAAAGAGACTTGCCGGTAACGAGATTGAACTAGGTATTGGGATACCGACGATCGAATCTCGGGCAAGTAACATACCGATGACAAAGAGAACAACGTATAGTGTTATGCGGTTTGACCGATAAAGATCTTCGTAGAATATGTAGGAACCAATATGAGCATCCAGGTTCCGCTATTGGTTATTGACCGGAGACATGTCTCGGTCATGTCTACATAGTTCTCAAACCCGTAGGGTCCGCATGCTTAAAGTTCTGTGACGATCGGTTTTATGAGTTTATATGTTTTGGTGTACCGAAGGTAGTTCGGAGTCCCGGATATGATCACGGACATGACGAGGAGTCTCGAAGTGGTTGAGACATAAATATTGATATATTGGAAGCCTACATTTGGACATCAGAAGAGTTCCGGGTAAAATCAGGATTTTACCGGAGTACCGGAGGGGTTACCGGAACCCCCCGGGGGCTAATGGGCCTTGTTGGGCCATAAGGGAAAGAGAGAGGGTCCGGCCTAGGGCAGGCAGCGCGCCCCTCCCCTCTGGTCCGAATTGGACTAGGAGCGGGGGGGCCTTTCCTTCTCTTTCTCTCCCTTCCTTTCCCCTCCTTGTAAGAGTAGGAAAGAGGGGAATCCTACTCCTACTAGGAGAGGAGGATTCCTCCTCCTCGCGCACCAACAAGGGTCGGGCGGCCTCCCCTTGCTCCTTTATATACAGGGGAAGGGGGCACCTCTAGACACACAAGTTGATCACAAAGATCTCTCCTAGTCATGTGCAGTGCCCCCCTCCACCATAATCCACCTCGGTCATATTGTAGCGGTGCTTAGGCGAAGCCCTGCCATGGTAGCTTCATCAACATCGTCATCACACCATCGTGCTGATGAAACTCTTCCCCGAGCTCTATTGGATTGTGAGTTTGCCGGACATCACCGAGCTAAACGTGTGCTGAACGCGGAGGTGCCGTACGTTCGGAACTGAGGATCAGTCGATCGTGAAGACGTACGACTACATCAACTGCGTTGTCATAACGCTTCCGCTTAACGGTCTACGAGGGTACGTGGATGACACTCTCCCCTCTCGTTGCTATGCATCACCATGATCCTGCGTGTGCGTAAGAATTTTTTTGAAATTACTACGTTCCCCAACAGTGGTATCCGAGCCTGGTTTTATGTGTAGATGTTATATGCACGAGTAGAACACAAGTGATTTGTGGGCGATACAAGTCATACTGCTTACCAGCATGTCATACTTTGGTTTAGTGGTATTCTTGGATGAAGCACCGGGACCGACATTACGCGTACGCTTACGCGAGACTGGTTCTACCGACGTGCTTTGCACATAGGTGGCTGGCAGGTGTCAGTTTCTCCAACTTTAGTGGAACCGAGTGTGGCTACGCCCGGTCCTTGAGAAGGTTAAAACAACACTAACTTGGCGAACTATTGTTGTGGTTTTGATGCGTAGGTAAGAACGGTTCTTGCTCAGCCCGTAGCAGCCACGTAAAAGTTGCAACAACAAAGTAGAGGACGTCTAACTTGTTTTTGCAGGGCATGTTGTGATGTGATATGGTCAAGACATGATGCTATATTTATTGTATGAGATGATCATGTTTTTTAACAGAGTTATCGGCAACTAGCATGAGCCATATGGTTGTCGCTTTATTGTATGCAATGCAATCGCCCTGTAATTGCTTTACTTTATCACTAAGCGGTAGCGATAGTCGTAGAAGTAATAGTTGGTGAGACGACAATGATGCTGCGATGGAGATCAAGGTGTCGCGCCGGTGACAATGGTGATCATGACGGTGCTTCGGAGATGAAGATCACAAGCACAAGATGATGATGGCCATATCATATCACTTATATTGATTGCATGTGATGTTTATCCTTTATGCATCTTATTTTTCTTTGATTGACGGTAGCATTGTAAGATGATCTCTCACTAAATTTCAAGATAAAAGTGTTCTCCCTGAGTATGCACCGTTGCCAAAGTTCTTCGTGCCGAGACACCACGTGATGATCGGGTGTGATAAGCTCTACGTCCATCTACAATGGGTGCAAGCCAGTTTTGCACACGCAGAATACTCGGGTTAAACTTGACGAGCCTAGCATATGCAGATATGGCCTCAGAACACTGAGACCGAAAGGTCGAGCATGAATCATATAGTAGATATGATCAACATAGTGATGTTCACCATTGTAAACTACTCCATTTCACGTGATGATCGGTTATGGTTTAGTTGATATAGATCATGTGATCACTTAGATGATTAGAGGGATGTGTATCTAAGTGGGAGTTCTTAAGTAATATGATTAATTAAACTTAAATTTATCATGAACTTAGTACTTGATAGTATTTTGCTTATCTATGTTGTTGTAGATAGATGGTCTGTGCTGTTGTTCCGTTGAATTTTAATGCGTTCCTTGAGAAAGCAAAGTTGAAAGATGATGGTAGCAATTACACGGACTGGGTCCGTAACTTGAGGATTATCCTCATTGCTGCACAGAAAAATTACGTCCTGGAAGCACCGCTGGGTGCCAGGCCTACTACAGATGCTGTTGATGACGTTAAGAACGTCTGGCAAAGTAAAGCTGATGACTACTTGATAGTTCAGTGTGCCATGCTTTACGGCTTAGAACCGGGACTTCAACGACGTTTTGAACGTCATGGAGCATATGAGATGTTCCAGGAGTTGAAGTTAATATTTCAAGAAAATGCCCGGATTGAGAGATATGAAGTCTCCAATAAGTTATATAGCTGCAAGATGGAGGAGAATAGTTCTGTCAGTGAGCATATACTCAAAATGTCTGGGTATCATAATCACTTGACTCAACTGGGAGTTAATCTTCCTATTGATAGTGTCATTGACAGAGTTCTTCAATCACTGCCACCAAGCTACAAAAGCTTCGTGATGAACTATAATATGCCAGGGATGAATAAGACAATTCCCAAGCTCTTCGCGATGCTAAAGGCTGCGGAGGTAGAAATCAAAAAGGAGCATCAAGTGTTGATGGTTAACAAAAACCACCAGTTTCAAGAAAAAGGGTAAAGGGGAGAAGAAGGGGAACTTCAAGAAGAACGGCAAGCAAGTTGCTGCTCAAGAGAAGAAACCCAAGTCTGGACCTAAGCGTGAGACTGAGTGCTTCTACTGCAAACAAACTAGTCACTAGAAGCGGAACTGCCCCAAGTATTTGGCGGATAAGAAGGATGGCAAGGTGAACAAAGGTATATGTGAAATACATATTATTGATGTGTACCTTACCAGAGCTCGCAGTAGCACCTGGGTATTTGATACTGGTTCTGTTGCTAATATTTGCAACTCGAAACAGGGACTACGGATTAAGCGAAGACTGGCTAAGGACGAGGTGACGATGCGCGTGGGAAATGGTTCCAAAGTCGATGTGATCGCCATTGGCACGCTACCTCTACATCTACCTTCGGGGTTAGTTTTAGACCTAAATAATTGTTATTTGGTGCCAACATTGAGCATGAACATTATATCTGGATCTTGTTTGATGCGAGACGGTTATTTATTTAAATCTAAGAATAATGGTTGTTCTATTTATATGAGTAATATCTTTTATGGTCATGCACCCTTGAAGAGTGGTTTATTTTTGTTGAATCTCGATAGTAGTGATACACATATTCATAATATTGAAGCCAAAAGATGCAGAGTTGATAATGATAGTGCAACTTATTTGTGGCACTGTCGTTTGGGTCATATTGGTGTAAAGCACATGAAGAAACTCCATACTGATAGACTTTTGGAATCACTTGATTATGAATCACTTGGTAGTTGCGAACCATGCCTTATGGGCAAGATGACTAAAACGCCGTTCTCCGGAACAATCGAACGAGCAACTGACTTATTGGAAATAATACATACTGATGTATGCGGTCTGATGAATGTTGAGACTCGCGGCGGGTATCATTATTTTATGACATTCACGGATGATTTGAGTAAGATATGGGTATATCTACTTGATGAAACATAAGTCTGAAACATTTGAAAAGTTCAAAGAATTTCAGAGTGAAGTGGAATATCATCGTAACAAGAAAATAAAGTTTCTACGATCTAATCGTGGAGGAGAATATTTGAGTTACGGGTTTGGTCTTCATTTGAAACAATGCGGAATAGTTTCGCAACTCACGCCACCTGGAACACCACAGCGTAATGGTATGTCCGAACGTCATAATTGCACTTTACTAGATATGGTGCGATCTATGATGTCTCCTACTGATTTACCGCTATCGTTTTGGGGTTATGCATTAGAGACAACTGCATTCACGTTAAATAGGGCACCATCTAAATCCGTTGAGATGACACCGTATGAACTATGGTTTGGCTAGAAACCTAAGCTGTCATTTCTTAAAGTTTGGGGTTGTGATGCTTTTGTGAAAAAGTTTCAGCCAGATAAGCACAAACCTAAATCAGAAAAGTGCCTTTTCATAGGATACCCAAAAGAAACTGTTGGGTACACCTTTTATCACAGATCCGAAGGCAAGACATTAGTTGCTAAGAATGGATCCTTTCTAGAGAAGGAGTTTCTCTCGAAAGAAGTGAGTGGGAGGAAAGTAGAACTTGATAAGGTAAATGTACCTGCTCCCTTATGGGAAAGTAGTTCATCACAGAAATCGGTTCCTGTGACACCTACACCAATTAGTGAGGAAGCTAATGATAATGATCATGAAACTTCAGATCAAGTTACTACCGAACCTCATAGGTCAACCAGAGCAAGATCCGCACCAGAGTGGTACGGTAATCCTGTTCTGGAGGTCATGTTACTTGACCATGACGAACCTACGAACTATGAGGAAGTGATGATGAGCCCAGATTCCGCAAAATGGCTTGAGGCCATGAAATCTGAGATGGGATCCATGTATGAGAACAAAGTATGGACTTTGGTTGACTTGCCCGATGATCGGCAAGCCATTGAGAATAAATGGATCTTCAAGAAGAAGACTGACGTTGTCGGTAATGTTACTATCTATAAAGCTCGACTTGTTGCAAAAGGTTTTCGACAAGTTCAAGGAGTTGACTAAGATGAGACCTTCTCACTGTAGCGATGCTTAAGTCCATCCGAATCATGTTAGCAATTGCCGCATTTTATGATTATGAAATTTGGCAAATGGATGTAAAGACTGCATTCCGGAATGGATTTCTGGAAGAAGAGTTGTATATGATGCAACCTGAAGGTTTTATTGATCCAAAGGGTACTAACAAAGTGTTCAAGCTCCAGCAATCCATTTATGGACTGGTGCAAGCCTCTCGGAGTTGGAATAAACGTTTTGATAGTGTGATCAAAGCATATGGTTTTATACAGACTTTTGGATAAGCCTGTATTTACAAGAAGGGACAATTGCATTTTTACCCCTAGTTGGTTCCTACCCACGGGTTTTGCCCTTACTTTTCGAGCTTGCTCAGTTTTTCCCTTACTTTTTCCGTCGTGGTCCCTCGAATGCCCTTTGACCATTTGACCAAAACTTTGAAAATTCTAACTAATTCATATGAACTTAGAAAAAAGCAAATAAGATATCAAAATGTTTAGATAAACATTACCTTTATGTGCATATCATTTGCATTCAGGACAAAAGCACCCTTTAAACTACCTGAGGTAATTAATGTTATTAACATTATTAAAAATAAAAAGGTATAAACAATTTTTTTTCATGAATAAAAATTACATGCAAATGTAGGTGATGTTTTCTGAACATCTAGATATCTTATTTGCATTTTTCTGAGTTTGTAATATCTTGTTATGAATGTTCTAACGACTTTGACCATTATTTGGAAACTTCATAACAAGTTGATACGAACTCAGAAAAATGCAAATAAGATATCAGGATGTTCAGAAAACATCACCTACATTTGCATGTAATTTTTATTCATGAAAAAAAATATTGTTTATACCTTTTTATTTTTAATAATGTTAATAACATTAATTACCTCAGGTAGTTTAAACGATGCTTTGTCCTGAATGCAAATGATATGCACATAAAGTTAATGTTTATCTGAACATTTTGATATCTTATTTGCATTTTTCTGAGTTCATATGAATTAGTTATGATTTTTCAAAGTTTTGGTCAAACGGTCAAAGGGCATTCAAGGGATCACGACGGAAAAAGTAAGGGCGAAACTAAGCAAGCCCGAAAAGTAAGGGCAAAACCCGTGGGTAGGAACCAACTAGGGGTAAAAATGCAATTGTCCCTTACAAGAAAGTGAGTGGGAGCTCTGTAGCATTTCTAATATTATATGTGGATGACATATTGTTGATTGGAAATAATATAGAATTTCTGGATAGCATAAAAGGATACTTGAATAAGAGTTTTTCAATGAAAGACCTCGGTGAAGCTTCTTATATATTGGGCATCAAGATCTATAGAGATAGATCAAGACGCTTAATTGGGCTTTCACAAAGCACATACCTTGATAAAGTTTTGAAGAAATTCAAAATGGATCAAGCTAAGAAAGGGTTCTTGCCTGTGTTACAAGGTGTGAAGTTGAGTAAGACTCAATGCCCGACCACTGTAGAAGATAGAGAGAAAATGAAAAGTGTTCCCTATGCTTCAGCCATAGGCTCTATCATGTATGCAATGCTGTGTACCAGACCTAATGTGTGCCTTGCTATTAGTCTAGCAGGGAGGTACCAAAGTAATCTAGGAGTGGATCACTTGACAGCGGTCAAGAACATCCTAAAGTACCTGAAAAGGACCAAGGATATGTTTCTCATTTATGCAGGTGACAAAGAGCTCATAGTAAATGGTTACGCTGATGCAATCTTTGACACTGATCCGGACGATTCTAAATCGCAAACCGGATACGTGTTTATATTGAACGGTGGAGCTGTCAGTTGGAGCAGTTCTAAACAGAGCGTCGTGGCGGGATCTACATGTGAAGCGGAGTACATTGTTGCTTCGTAATCAGCGAATGAAGGAGTCTAGATGAAGGAGTTCATATCCAATCTAGGTGTCATACCTAGTGCATTGGGTCCAATGAAAATCTTTTGTGACAATACTGGTGCAATTGCCTTGGCAAAGGAATCCAGATTTCACAAGAGAACCAAGCACATTAAGAGACGCTTCAACTCCATCCGGGATCAAGTCCAGGTGGGAGACATAGAGATTTGCAAGATACATACGGATTTGAATGTTGCAGACCCGTTGACTAAGCCTCTTCCACGAGCAAAACATGATCAACACCAAGGCTCCATGGGTGCAAGAATCATTACTGTGTAATCTAGATTGTTCACTCTAGTGCAAGTGGGAGACCGAAGGAAATATGCCCTAGAGGCAATAATAAAGTTATTATTTATTTCCTTATTTCATGATAAATGTTTATTATTCATGCTAGAATTGTATTAACCGGAAACATAATACATGTGTGAATACATAGACACACATAGTGTCACTAGTATGCCTCTACTTGACTAGCTCATTGATCAAAGATGGTTAAGTTTCCTAACCATAGACATGAGTTGTCATTTGATCAATGGGATCACATCATTAGGAGAATGATGTGATTGACTTGACCCATTCTGTTAGCTTAGCACTTGATCGTTTTTGTTTACTGCTATTGCTTTCTTCATGACTTATACATGTTCATATGACTATGAGATTATGCAACTCCCAAATAACGGAGGAACACTTTGTGTGCTACCAAATGTCACAACATAACTGGGTGATTATAAAGGTGCTCTACAGGTGTCTCTGATGGTACTTGTTGAGTTGGCATAGATCAAGATTAGGATTTGTCACTCCGATTGTCGGAGAGGTATCTCTGGGCCCTCTCGGTAATGTACATCACTATAAGCCTTGCAAGCAATGCAACTAATGAGTTAGTTGCGGGATAGTGCATTATGAAACAAGTAAAGAGACTTGCCGGTAATGAGATTTAACTAGGTATTGGGATACCGATGATCGAATCTCGGGCAAGTAACATACCGATGATAAAGAGAACAATGTATAGTGTTATCCGGTTTGACCGGTAAAGATCTTCGTAGAATATGTAGGAACCAATATGAGCATCTAGGTTCCGCTATTGGTTATTGATCGGAGACATGTCTCGGTCATGTCTACATAGTTCTCGAACCCCTAGGGTCCGCACGCTTAAAGTTCTGTGACGATCGGTTTTATGAGTTTATATGTTTTGGTGTACCGAAGGTAGTTCGGAGTCCCGGATATGATCACGGACATGACGAGGAGTCTCGAAGTGGTTGAGACATAAATATTGATATATTGGAAGCCTACATTTGGACATCAGAAGAGTTCCGGGTAAAATCAGGATTTTACCGGAGTACCGGAGGGGTTACCGGAACCCCCCGGGGGCTAATGGGCCTTGTTGGGCCATAAGGGAAAGAGAGAGGGTCCGGCCTAGGGCAGGCAGCGCGCCCCTCCCCTCTGGTCCGAATTGGACTAGGAGCGGGGGGGCCTTTCCTTCTCTTTCTCTCCCTTCCTTTCCCCTCCTAGTTCAGAGTCCCGGATATGATCACAGACATGACGAGGAGTCTCGAAATGGTCGAGACATAGAGATTGATATATTGGAAGCCTACATTTGGACATTGGAAGAGTTCCGGGTAATATCGGGATTTTACCGGAGTACCGGAGGGGTTACCAGAACCCCCCGGGGGCTAATGGGCCTTGTTGGGCCATAAGGGAAAGAGAGAGGGGCCAGCCTAGGGCAGGAAGCGCGCCCCTCCCCTCTGGTCCGAATTGGACTAGGAGAGGGGGGCGGCGCCCCCCTTTCCTTCTCTTTCTCTCCCTTCCTTTCCCCCTCCTAGTAGGAGTAGGAAAGAGGGGAATCCTACTCCTACTAGGAGGAGGATTCCTCCTCCTGGCGCACCAAGAAGGGCCGGCCGGCCTCCCCCTTGCTCCTTTATATACAGGGGCAGGGGCACCTCTAGACACACAAGTTGATCACAAAGATCTCTCCTAGTCGTGTGCGGTGCCCCCCTCCATGATAATCCACCTCGATCATACTGTAGCGGTGCTTAGGCAAAGCCCTGCCACGGTAGCTTCATCAACATCGTCATCACGCCATCATGCTGATGAAAATCTTCCCCGAGCTCTACTGGATCGTGAGTTCGCAGGACGTCACCGAGCTGAACGTGTGCTGAACGCAGAGGTGCCATACATTCGGTACTGAGGATCGGTCGATCATGAAGACGTACGACTACATGGCGTTGTCATAACGCTTTCGCTTAATGGTCTACGAGGGTACGTGGACGACACTCTTCCCTCTCGTTGCTATGCATCACCATGATCCTGCGTGTGAGTAGAATTTTTTTTGAAATTACTACGTTCCCCAACAACTTTGTTGAACACCTTGACATCTTTCCGAATAACCGAACAACGGGTAGCCCAGCCGAAAGCCCAACTCGTAGCCAACCAGCAGCAAGCCCAAGTAACCCGGGAGGAAACCCAGAAGATGACCTCGCAACTTCCGCAAGAGCAAGAGGCGAGTCAGGCAGCCCGGGACGCGGCCACCCTCCTCCAGAAAGACCTCAGCCAACGCCAAGAACAAACATGATAAGCTCCAGGTTCAGAAGAGCACCTTGGCCAAGGACCTAAAGAAGGTCTAAAAGGGTAGGAAGGAGGCCAAGTTGCACGTGCAGAATGCCGAGGAGGGTGAGGGAGTCCTGGACTAAGGGGTCCTCGAGCATCCGGCCTGTTATCCATGGGCCGGACTAATGGGCTGTGAAGACATGAAGGCCGAAGACTGCACCGTGTCCGGATTGGACTCTACTTGACGTGGAAGGCAAGCTTGGCGACCGAAGATTCCTTCTTATGTAACCGACTCCATGTAAACCCTACATCCCCTCGGTGTCTACATAAACCGAAGGGGATAGTCCGGAAAGGACAACACATATACTCATTACCATATTCACATAGGCTAGACTTCTAGGGTTTAGCCATTACGATCCCGTGGTAGATCAACTCTTGTAATACTCATATTCATCAAGATCAATCAAGCAGGAAGTAGGGTATTACCTCCATAGAGAGGGCCCGAACCTGGGTAAACATCGAGTCCCCCGTCTCCTGTTACCATCGATCCTAGACGTACAGTTCGGGACCCCCTACCCGAGATCCGCCGGTTTTGACACCGACATTGGTGCTTTCATTGAGAGTTCCACTGTGCCATCAACAAAAGGTTCGATGGCCCCTTCAATCGTCAATAATGACGCTGTCCATGGGGAACCTTCCTCCCCGGACTGATCTTCGTATTCAGCGGCTTCGTACTGCGGGCCAACTCGCTTGGCCATCTGGAGCAGATCGACACCTACGCCCCTGGCCATCAGGTCAGATTCGGAAGTTTCAAATACGTCATGGATATCTGTGGAGACTTGATCTTCGAGGGATTTGAGCCCGTGGCAATCGCTCCCCCTCATCCCGATGAACGTGACTTAAATCTGTCATCGGATCACACCCAGGAGATGGTTCCTTCGGTGGAAACGACCTTAGAGTCGAAGTAGATCGAGCCATCCGAGGCCGCGAAGTCCGCGGCATTGGAGCCGCACATGGACTCAACACCCTGCAATATTCGCTTTAGTGGAACTTCGGACTCGTCTTCGGCTATAAGTTCCGGACTGTGTACACCCGCGGACACCGAGCTAGATCGGTTATAGATCTTCGAGTTCAGCGCCGCTGACGTTTTCCAGCACTCGCCTTTCGGTGACGTGCTAAAATCTTTAAAGAATTTGTCCTTGGAGAAGGACTCACAGCCGAACTATATTCGGTTCGAGCTAGAGGCAAACGATGAGGAATTTTGCTTCCCACCCGCCACCCACTTCATAGCCATCGTCGATGACTTAACCGACGTGCTTGACTACAGCTCCGAAGACATCGACGATATGGACGGCGATGCCAACAAGGAACAGGGCCAAGACCTGCCATTTACTGGACGCTGTACGGCCACCTCTTCATATGACATGTACATGGTTGATACACTTAAAGGATCTGGCGACGACAAAGAAGAGCCAGACGCGAATAAAACATCTGAGATGCAGTCCCAGCGCCGGCACCCCAAACGCCGCTCTAAGCCTCGACGCTCAAAAGATGGCAACACCGGCACCACTCCGGGCGGCGCCGAAAACAACGAAGACCCTATCGGAGCTACATCTGAACAGGAGGAACAAGACAAAGGGCAAGATAACCCTGATGAACAGGCCACAGAAGATGACCCGGAGGACGATAGTTACCGTCCACCCTCCGAGGAGGAGACAAGCCTCGGCAACAACGATTTCATCGTGCCTGAGGATCCTCTGGAGCAGGAGCACTTCAAGCTACAGCTCATAGCCACTACAAGGAGCCTGAAAATGAAACAACAGCAGCTTCAAGCCGACAAGATCCGCTCGTTGACAGATGGATTGACGTCCTGATAGCTGAAGAATATGGCCTCAAGCGCCCAGCCAAGAGCTACCCAAAATGCAGACTGCTACCTCAGTTCAATGAGGAGGCACCAAATCCCATACCTCCCTCACGCAATGCGGACCGACCACCACCTGGTCGGGATAGAGCGGCGGACCGGCCACCCCGCAGCCGGGATAAAACAAGAACCCAAGCCGAACAGTAGCCCGCCCCACCGCCTCGCAAAAACAGGGACAGACCAGCTCGGGACCATATGTACAACCTTCGGCGGACCCTGGACAGTAGAGCAGGACATACAAGATCGATCTACAGATCGCGAGGACGTGCCTCAAGGCACGACGACGACTACCTATTCGGACGTGACAAACCCAACCACGCCCGGGCCGAATACCATAGGCAGACTCCATCAGAGCTACGCCGCGATGCGGCCCGGTACAAAGGTGCCGCACACCCTCTCTGCTTCACAGATGAAGTACTGGATCACGAATTCCCCGAGGGGTTCAAGCCTGTCAATATCGAATCATACGACGGCACAACCGATCCCGCAGTATGGATCGAGGATTTTATTCTTCAGATACACATGGCCCGAGGAGATGACCTCCATGCCATCAAATACCTCCCATTAAAGCTCAAAGGACCAGCTCGACACTGGCTAAATAGTCTGCCTGAGAATTCCATCGGCAGCTGGGAGGACTTGGAAGAGGCCTTCCTCGACAACTTCCAAGGTACATATGTCCGGCCACCCGACGCCGATGACTTAAGCCACATAGTTCAACAATCTGGAGAATCAACCAGAAAATTCTAGACTAGGTTCCTAACCAAAAAGAACCAGATCGTCGACTGTCCGGACGCTGAAGCCCTAGCGTCCTTTAAGCATATCATCCGGGACGAATGGCTTGCCCGCCACCTCGGCCAGGAAAAGCCGAGATCTATGGCATTCCTCACGGCACTTATGACCCGCTTTTGCATGGGAGAGGATAGTTGGCTGGCTCGCAGTACAAACACAGCCAACGAAAGAGGCCCCTCCGAGGCCAAAAACAGCACCAGCAAGCTCCGGCGCAACAGACACATACGCCGAAGCAATGGAGATAACGCCGATGACACTACAGTTCACGCCGGATTCAGTGGCTCCAAGTCCGGCCAGCGAAAGAAGCCCTATAAAAGGAGCAGCGGAGGACCATCCAGCTTGGACCGCATACTCGATCGTCCTTGCTAGATACATGCACTAGTAGAAAACAGGGCTTTGGTCACGGGGCAATATTCACATTAGTCCCGGTTCAGTCATGAACCGGGACTAATGTGAGCATTGGTCCCGGTTCGTGTGGCTAAGGCATTAGTCCCGGTTCACCTGAGCCTTTTAGTCCCGGTTTGAGACACGAACCGAGACTAAAGGGTGCGATGCCCTTTAGTCCCGGTTTGTGTCTCAAACCGGGACTAAAGATTAGACCTTTAGTCCCGGTTTGAGACACGAACCAGGACTAAAGGGTGCGATGCCCTTTAGTCCCGGTTTGTGTCTCAAACCGGGACTAAAGGTCCCATTTTCAAACTCTACCCCCACACCCTGTGGATTGCCTTTTTTGTTTTGAAAAAAATCAAAAGAAAATGATAAAAACTTCAAAAAATAAAATCCTTCGAGAGGTAGTTATATTACTACATCTACTAGTTAGGAAAATTTAAAAACTTAAATTTGGACATGTTTAAGAAAAAATGTAGGGAAGATGTAAAATGGCTATAACTTTTGCATGCGATGTCAGAAAAAACGTATAACATATCAAAATGTTCAGCATGAAAATCTGCATCCAATTTTGACAGCTTACGGCCTGTTTGCAAATTTTTAGAATCCTCAAATTCTAAAAGGAAAAAAGTTATGCTCAAATTTCATTTTTTTTTGAATTTTTGTTAAATCTGGTCAAACTATGGTCAAACTACTTATTCAAGAAGTATTAGTGTTACTAAATAATTATTCAAGAATATTAGTGTTACTAAATAATTATTTCAGTTTTTTTGAATTTTGGTCAAATCTGGTCAAACTATGGTCAAACTATGGTCAAACAATGGTCAAACTACTTACTCAAGAAATATTAGTGTTACTAAATAATTATTTCAGTTTTTTTGTATTTTGGTCAAATCTGGTCAAACTATGGTCAAACTGTGGTCAAACTATGGTCAAACTACTTATTCAAGAAATATTAGTGTTACTAAATAATTATTGTTTTTTAGAACAATAGTTTCAAACTCAAACAGTGAAATGTGTGACTTCATGCTCAAGCTAAATTCCTCAGGGTTAATAGGATTGACATCTTACTATTGTCAGGAAAACAACAAGTGCAGACTTGGAAACGAGGGAGAATAGAACCGGAAGTTAAGCGTGCTCAGGCTGGAGTAGTGAGAGGATGGGTGACCGTCCGGGAAGTTAGATGATTTGGAATGATGAGGGGTGATTAGAGATTAGAGGTTAAATTGAGTAGTGATGAGGGGTATTAGAGATTAGAGGTTAAAATAATTTAGAAATTTGAAAATAAAAAAATTCAAAAAAAATTCAAAAAAATCATAAAATTTCCTTTAGTACCGGTTGGTGTTACCAACCGGGACTCAAGGTGTACCTCCAGGCAGCGGCCACGTGGAGGGCCTTTAGTCCCGGTTCGTACAAGAACCGGGACTAAAGGGGGAGGCTTTAGTACCGACCCTTTAGTCCCGGTTCCAGAACCGGGACTAAAGGCCCTTATGAACCGGGACTAAAGGCCCCTTTTCTACTAGTGATGGCACCCCAGACAAACCGGCCAACCATACTAACAGAGATTGTCGGGTCTTTAAACAAGCCAGCAAGGTCAACAACAGAAACAAGGAAGGAGAATCACAGAGCGAGGACGATGATGAGGAGCCCCGGCAGCCGAACACTAGGGAGCAAAAGAAATTTCCCCCTCAAGTCAAGATGGTGAACATGATATACGCCACACACATCCCCAAAAGGGAGCACAAGCACGCACTTAGGGACGTCTATGCATTAGAGCCAGTCGCCCCGAAATTCAATATGTGGTTGTCACTTCCGATCACCTTTGACCGCCGAGACCATCCAACCAGCATCCGCCACGACGGTTCAGCCACACTGGACCTCGACCCAATCATCGACGGATTTCACCTGACACGAGTCCTAATGGATGGTGGTAGCAGCCTCAACCTGCTCTATCAGGATATAGTACGTAAAATGAGCATCGACCCCTCACGGGTCAAGCCCATGAAGACTGCCTTTAAAGGAGCCATACCAGGCGTAGAGGCCCGTTGTACGGGCTCAGTAACGCTGGAGGTAGTATTCGGTTCCCCAGATAACTTCCGAAGCGAAGAACTAATCTTCGATATCGTCCCATTTCGCAGCGGCTATCATGCCCTGCTCGGACGAACCGCATTCGCTAGATTCAATGCGGTGCCACATTACGCTTATCTCAAGCTCAAGATGCCCGGTCCACGTGGCATCATTACAGTAAATGGAAACACGGAACGCTCCCTCCGTACAGAGGAGCACACTGCCGCCCTAGCAGCAGAAGTACAGAGCGGCCTTCTAAAGCATCATTATAATCCGGCTACCGAGCCCCTGGACATCATCAAGAGGGTCCGGACCACACTGCAGCAGGACAGCTCAGCTCGTCAAGAGCCGAATTAGCAATTTGACCTCTGTCCCAGCCCCGATGAGGCAATGTCACTAATACCGCGCGCACATAAACTACGCACTCAAAACCCCATGGGAATTGACGGAGGCATAACTCGTTCGCGATCCACTGTGCAGCTCGACCGACCCTGGGATTCGCACGCTTTTACTTTTCCTTTTTACGGGTTTTCTTCTCTTTTGGAGGTCTATAAGGACAACCCGCCGGCAGAACACACCAAGGAGGCAAGGAGCTCTGGCTTACAAGGGAATCCCTAGGTGGTCTCTACTAAACGATTGCCATACTTGCTTTTCATACCCGCACGTAGCTCGCCCTTGGTTGCGGCATGTTAAATAGCCCTACTTGCTTATCGCATTACTTGTACAAAGTACGCCTTGACGTACTAGTTACATCACAATGGTGAATACACGGTAGCGTCAGCTTATTATTTCATTTTTTCCGTTTACTCACCTCGGTATTAATTACTCACTGCACACGTACATCATGGTACATATTACTACGCCAGGGGCTTCATTACACCCAACACTACGGCAATAAAAAGTCCGAACACTTTTATAGTACAGTTCGGCGCCCTGAACTTATAGCATTATATGCATCGGCTCCGAATCATGTCTTTGGTCAATAGTTGGGTTGCCCGGCTCCTGTGCTTGCTACCTTACGTTCCGCTATATCGGCTAGGGTAGTAAAGGGAGAACTATTACGATTGTGTCCCGGTTCTTCCAGACGAGCACCTCAGTAGAGAAAGCCGAAAACTGACTGTCATGATGCGGCGAGAGCCGGTCTGCTGTTCGAGAGGTTCCGAATCGTTAGAGATTCTCTTCCACTTCTTGCGAAGAATCGGTTCCCCCGATTAGGCGTGCATAGCGCCCCTAGTTCGGTCTTCCGAATACCAGGGGCTTCGCCAGCTTTCTTAATTGTCAAACTCCTATGGCTAAGTGAGGGCGGTAAAGGCCGCATAGTCTGATTGCCTTGTTCGTTGCGCTAAACACCTCCTTTAAGGACCAGAATGTGGAGTAAAGAGTGTTTAGATTTATCCCGAACACCCCCGTACTATCTACGTGGGGGCAGAAGCCGACGACTGGTCAACCCTCAGAGTTAATAAACGGTCGCACAGGAGGTAAATTTAAATCATAAGCATTATACTACATAACATCATTATTCCACATTACAGGACAGGATAATACAAATGTTCTCATGGGAATATAACATCCTTCGAACATTGCTCCGCCACAAGGCGGGACCCCTCCAGGACACCATCAAAATAGAGCTCGGGTCGACGATGCTCCTTGCCCTCCGGCGGCCCCTTGGTCATCAGCTTCTTGGCATCCAACTTTGCACAATGCGTCTTGACGCGGGCAAATGCCATACGTGCACCTTCAATACAGACCGACCGCTTCACGGTTTCAAGCCGCGGATAGGCACTTACAAGCCGTTGAACAAGTCTGAAGTAGCTGCTAGGTATAGGCTCGGATGGCCAAAGTCGGACTATCAGGTCCTTCATGGCTAGATCTGCCGACCTATGCAGCTCGACCAACTTCTTCAGCTGGTTGCTGAAGGGCACCGGATGTTCAGGTCCAAGATATTGGGACCAGAATAGCTTCTCCGTAGACATCCCTTCTTCGGCTCTATAATACTCGGCAGCATCTGATATACTGCGCGGCAGATCCGTAAACGCCCCTGGAAAACCCAAATTCGGATAAGTACAAGGTACGTTTCTTTTACATACTTGCTTTGCATGGAGAAAGACTTACCCGCCGCAATGTTCTTGGCCGCCTGAATTTCCTGGAGGGCGTTCTGGGCTTCGGCTCGTGCGTCCTGTGCGTTCTGGCGGGCCTTCTCCAGTTCAGACTCTTGCGCCTTACAATCGCGCTCCAAGGACTCAAATCTCTCAATCACGCCCTGGAGCTGTTACTGCGCCTCGTCAACCTAGGCCTCGTTCTTCTCGCACGCGGTGCGTTCCTTGGCCGCTTTGTCCTCGGCCTCGGCTAACGCCTTCTTGAGGGCGGCCACCTCGGTCGTGGCCCCTAATAAAGTTTATGACACTTTAGTCCGGACGGACTATTCATTTTTTCTTAAAATATACCTGCAGGTTATGGCATACCTTGGCTATCCTCCAGCTGCTTTTTCACGAGGCCGAGTTCCTCCTCGACCCGCTCCAATTTCTGCTTCAGTCGGGAAACCTCCGTAGCATGAGCGGTGGCAGCCTGTAGCGATACCTGCTTATTCACATAGACAACTTATGTTAGACTCCTGTGATATTTCTTCTCGATCCTCTGTTCAGCTTTTTCTTCCCGAACACCAAATAGAGCATCAGGGGCTACTGTCTATACTGTGATATTCTTCCTACAATTGCATTACTTACCTCAAAGCCTGATAGAAGGCTAGTGCAGACTTCGATCAGTCTGTTCTTGATGAACTGAGCCTTCTCTATTACCATGCCCATAAGGGCATGAAAGGATCGAGAAGAGTTGTCTAGAGGGGGGGTGATTAGACACTAAGTGCCAAAAGTTGCACTTTTTAATATTCTTAAGTTTAAGTGGAGTTTAAGCACAAGTTTAACAAACACAATACATATCAAGCAAGCATGCAATGAGTATATGAGCAGCGGAAGGTAAAGCATGCAACTTGCAAGAATGTAGAGAGAAGGGTTTGGAGTATTCAAACGCAATTGGATACACGGATGTTTTTGTCGTGGTTCCGATAGGTGGTGCTATCGTACATCCACGTTGATGAAGACTTCAACCCACGGAGGGTAACGGTTGCGCGAGTCCACGGAGGGCTCCACCCACGAAGGATCCACAAAGAAGCAACCTTGTTTATTCCATCACGGCCGTCGCCCACGAAGGACTTGCCTCACTAGCGGTAGATCTTCACGAAGTAGGCGATCTCCTTGCCCTTACAAACTCCTTGGTTCAACTCCACAATCTTGTTGGAGGCTCCCAAGTGACACCTAGCCAATCTAGGAGACACCACTCTCCAAGAAGTAACAAATGGTGTGTTGATGATGAACTCCTTGCTCTTGTGCTTCAAATGATAGTCTCCCCAACACTCAACTCTCTCTCACAGGATTTGGATTTGGTGGAAAGAAGATTTGAGTGGAAAGCAACTTGGAAAAGGCTAGAGATCAAGATTCATATGGTTGGAATGGAATATCTTGACCTCAACACAAGTGTAGGTGGTTCTCTCTCAGAAAATGTGTATTGGAAGTGTAGGTATGTTCTGATGGCTCTCTTCACGAATGAAGAGTGGGTGGAGGGGTATATATAGCCTCCACACAAAATCTAACCGTTACACACAATTTGCCAAACTCGGTGGGACCGAATGGTTAAACTCGGTCGGACCGATTCAGCAAACCTAGTGACCGTTAGGATTTTCGGTGGGACTGAGATGCAACTCGGTAGGACCGATATGGTTAGGGTTAGGGCATAACTAATCTCGGTGTGACCGATTACACAAACTCGGTGGGACCGATTTTGGTAATAAGCTAACTAGAGAGTTGGTCAGGCAAACTCGGTGAGACTGATTACACAAACTTGGTGGGTCCGATTTTGGTAATAAGCTAACCAGAGGGTTTGCATTGTAATCTCGGTAGTACCGATTGCTCAAACTCGGTGAGACCGATTTTGGTAATGGACATACACAGAGAGATTACAATCCCATCTCGGTGAGACAGAGATCCCTATCGGTGAAACCGATTTGCTAGGGTTTGTGGCAGTGGCTATGACATCTGAAACTCGGTGGCGCCGGATAGATAGAATCGGTGGGGCCGAGTTTGACTTTTGGTTTAGGTCATATGTGGATGTGGGAAGGTAGTTGAGGGTTTTGGAGCATATCACTAAGCACTTTGAGCAAGCAAGCCATTAAGCAACACCTCATCCCCTCTTGATAGTATTGGCTTTTCCTATAGACTCAATGTGATCTTGGATCACTAAAATAGAAAATGTAGAGTCTTATCTTGAAGCTTGAGCCAATCCTTTGTCCTTAGCATCTTGAAGGGGTTCCACATCCTCTAGTCCATGCCACTCCATTGTTGAACTTATCTGAAACATACTAGGTAAAAGTGTTAGTCCAACAAGAGATATGTTGAAATTAATTACCAAAACCACCCAGTGAGCACTTGTGCTTTCAGGGCACGGTTTTCATTCACGATAGAGGCGCCTCGTAGCGCCTCCAGTAGATTGTCCGATGCCTCTGGTTGGGCAGAGGTCACTGGCGGAACAGGCACGTTACCTCCTTGGGGGAATGCCGATCACTGGACCTCGGAGCTGTGTAAATCTCCGGAGTAGTATCCGGCCGAGGCCCGAAGGGAACTCGGGCCCCATCACCAGTCCCTGGGGGAACTTCCTCCCCCATGTGTTCGGCGGCCGAGGAGTCATCCTGGGACGTCACCCCGATGATCTCCGGAATCCCCCCCCCCCCCCCGCCTGGGAAAGTTTTTGGACGCCACCTCGTCATCGCCCTTGGGTGAGACGGGATGAGCAAGTGGCAGAGACATGCTAGCCATCTCCTCCATGGCCAGCGAATCCTCTGTCGAGGATCGCGGGGACCCATCGCGCGCCGAAATGAAATGACAAGGTTTAAAATATGTCAATATTATAAATCAGGAAGGCCAGACGTTTGCAGATCATAGTACTTACGAAGCGGCCCGAGGCTTGGTTCGACGAGGTCGCTCCAGGCTACTATCAACATCCCACGTGGAGTTATCCGCGAGGGAGCCTCTCCCCCTCTTGGGCGCCTCCGCCTCCAAACTCGTGGAGGGCCCCCTTTTCTTCCTTCCTCCCGCAGGAGGGGAGTCACCTCCCTCCTCGTCGCCATCATCGGCGGCTGAGGGGTCTGACTCATCATCACACGAGATGACCAAGGTGCTCCTTCGGCGAAGCCCACTCCTGGTGCCCTTGGCCGTGGTTTTGACCTTCTTCTTCGGCACGTCATAAGGCGTCGGAAATAGCACCTCCGTAAGGAGCGGGTTTCCTTCGTCTTCGGGCAGTAGAGCCGGACTATTAATCCGTCCCGCTAGGTCGACCCAGGCCTGAAAAAGAAATTGATAAGAAGGCTTAGTATCCTTCCTTAAAGTGTGTCCTTAAAGACTATACCTTGATGTCTTACCGAATTGGCCTGCCGCTTAAAGTTGAGCCCGCGATCTTTGGTCGAGGGTGGCAGTGTCTCGCTGCCCTTGAAAAGCACCTTCCAGATATCTTCGTGCGTCGTGCCGAAAAGCCTTAGCAGCGTCTGGTGCTTGGCCGAATCAAACTCCCACAAATAATAGGTCCGGCGCTGACATGGAAGGATCCGGCGTACAAGCATGACCTGGATCACATCAAAGAGCCTGATCTTCCGGGTTATCATATTCTGGAGGCACATTTGGAGCCCCGTGATCTCTTCCAAAGATCCCCAGGTCAGGCCCTTCTCTTGCCAGGAGGTAAGCCGCATCGGGACTCCGGGTCGAAATTCGGGAGCCGCCGCCCAGTTGGCGTCGCGCGGCTCGGTGATGTAGAACCACACCGATTGCCATCCCTTCATCGACTCTACAAAGGAGCCTTCGAGCCAGGTGATATTGGGCATCTTGCCCACCATGGCACCTCCGCACTTGGCCTGTTGGCCGCGCACCACCTTCGGCTTTACATTAAAAGTCTTCAGCCATAGGCCAAAGTGAGGTGGGCTGCGGAGAAGGGCTTCGCACACAAGTATGAATGCAGAGATATTAAGGACGAAGTTGGGGGCGAGGTCATGGAAGTCCAATCCATAGTAAAACATCAGTCCACGAACAAATGGTGGAGAGGGAATCCTAACCCACGGACAAAATGCGCAAGGAACACCACCCTCTCTTGAGGTTTGGGAGTAGGCACGATCTGTCCCTTGGCAGGGAGTCGGTGAACGATCCCCTCGGCCAGGTATCCGGCCTCTCGGAGCTCCTTGATATCTTTCAACTCCACGGAGGAAGTCATCCACTTGCCCCCAGCTCCGGATCCGGACATCTTGGGAGTGCTTTCTCGGATGAGGGAAGGGCTAAAGCTTGGGCACTGGAGCTCAGGGACGGAAGGGCTGAGGAGGAACCGAGGTGTGGGTGAGGAAAGGGAATCCTTATCCCCCTATGAAGGCTATGAATATCAAGCGCCTCCCCACTCGCCTTAAACTCGCCTATTCCCAAGGACCGTGAAAACGGCATGGTTGGGTCACCCACACCCGTATTTATGAAAATCCTGCAATAAGGGGACACGATCTCTGCTTCGACAAGACGTGCCAATGGCAACCGCGTCTTGAAACATGGAGCGGCAGACGAAAAATGGTTCGAAATTATGACCGGACAGACGTGATGTCACGTTGTAAAAAGCTGTCAGCGGATGGAACTCGTGCAAAAATATGTTATCTCTGCGGTTGTGTATGGTGTGTGTGACAGATCCGGATACTATCATCGCATCCGAAGACTACCTTGAAGTTTGGATAGAAGGGAACCCGCCTTGCAATGCCGAAGACAAATCTGCGCGCAGGACTCCTCGTTATTGAGGCCAGGTCCAGGGGCTACTGAGGAAGTCCTAGACTAAGGGGTCCTCGGGCGTCCGGCCTATTATCCATGGGCCGGACTAATGGGCTATGAAGACATGAAGGCCGAAGACTGCACCGTGTCTGGATTGGACTCTACTTGATGTGGAAGGCAAGCTTGGCGACCGAAGATTCCTTCTTATGTAACCGACTCCATGTAAACCCTACATCCCCTCGATGTCTATATAAACCGAAGGGGATAGTCCGGAAAGGACAACACATATACTTATTACCATATTCACATAGGCTAGACTTCTAGGGTTTAGCCATCGTGGTAGATCAACTCTTGTAATACTCATATTCATCAAGATCAATCAAGCAGGAAGTAGGGTATTACCTCCATAGAGAGGGCCCGAACCTGGGTAAACATCATGTCCCCCGTCTCCTGTTACCATCGATCCTAGACGTAAAGTCCGGGACCCCCTACCCGAGATCCGCCGGTTTTGACACCGACAGAGGGATCATAGCCGGCAAGGTTACGTTGAGCTGACCCAACTTTGGTGTAAATCAGAGTTCTTCGATCTCCCCCATAATGCGGTCCACGCCCATTAGTTCTTCCAAGGAGAGCATGATACTGAACACGGGTGAGACTAAGCCTTCCAAGAACAATTTCAGAACATCACCCATCCTATATCCCGGGAGACCAGATGAAGTGGATCAACGAGCTACATGAGCTTGCTCGGCCTGCTACCAAGGCCGTCTGTGCGAAGTTATGGCTTCAAGTAGTTGTCCCTGACAACTTCTTCTACCTTGTCATTCGTCTTCAGGAGTCAGCTCGGCGGACCACGGAGTGGAAATCATCGCAACTTGGAAAGGAGCTCGACAAGCTTGGGCAATAGTGAAGGCCCACTACCCCAACCTCAACCTTGCGACGACCAACCTGAAGGGGCCAGACGGGGACGATGTTCTGCCGGACACCTTCTTTGACGCGGTGATGGAGTTCACCAGGCTCACCGGGCAGGACTGCACCCTGGAATTTTTTAGAGTAACTTACCAGATTCTACTCAGTATGTTGAGGAAGTTATGTAAAAACTTTCAGTCTCAACTATGCTAAGTACTTTGGGTGCCAAAACTAGTTGCCCTTAAAAATACTTATTTTTGTGCTTTCGTCGTGCCTTAAAATTTTCTGCACCCGACTTCATGTATTGTGTCGACTAGCTTTCGACTTTAACCCCCTCGACAACCAATAGGCGAACTAAGGCTGCAACAAAGCAGCGCTTGCATTGCCAATGTAGCCGATATAGCGGAACTAAGGACACGTGGTGAAGCAAGGCAACCCTGCTTGGCCAAAGATACAAGTCAAAAATCATGACAGAAAAAACCAACAAAATGACTAAATAAGAAAATTGACTAGGCGAGTTAGCAGCGCAAATTCAAATAAAGGCTGTAACATCCCTCAAGTCCGGCCTGGATGGACAAAATCAAACAACAAGGCAAACCGGATAGGGCGAATTATCAAGCACGGTCAAATTAAATAAAGGCATAAAAGCATATAAGATACCCTGACTTGGGGGTAAACAAACTTCATTTAATTCACACAACAATGTCTGGATCAAGCTAAACAATAATCTGAACTAAGATAAATGAAAGGAGCTAAGCATAAAAGTGACATGGCAGGGCAATGCTCCAGGGACACGGCTCGAGGAAGCCCTTATCCGCGTGTCGAATCCGATATGCTCCACCAGAGAGCACTTTGTCAATGATGTAAGGACCATCCTGTGGTGGCGACAACTTGTGCTTCCCCTTCTTGTCCTAAAACCAACGTTAAAACGAGATTTTCGACGTTGAATGCCCAACCTCGTATGCCGTGGGCTTAATAGCGGCGAAGCTGCTGGTGGTAGATAGCTGACCTGGCTACGACGATGTCCCAGGCTTCATCTAGGGAGAGGAACTCTTTATCGGAGTCGTGCTTGAATGCGGTAATGGCCTCTGCGTCCTTGCAGTCCACGATCTCGTCCTTCTTTTTGAGGAGTCGGGTCCAATAGTTACGTATTGACTCATTCTTCCCCTGCTTCATGATACACAGGTCGCTGACATCAGCATATTGGACGTAAGTACCTCGGAAATTTGCCCTTAACTCGATTTGAAGGTCCTCGCAACTTCTGATCGATCCAGAGTGTGAAGCAGATCCTTCCATACAACGAAGTCTGCATTTTCTGTGATCAAGTTGTCGAGACCATGCAACACTTTCTTCTCCATTGCCCATTCTCGAGGCATGTCTGATATGACATCCTCTCCTGGTACAAAATCCATGCTACTTTGCCCTCAGACGACGATGATTTTCTGCAGTGATGGGCATCCATGACGTCCGCTACATCTGCTGGCATGCAAAAGGACGTGACTTATATCATTCTGCTAACGACATGGCTATTTGAAGGCATCAAAACAGTTGCATTTTCAACAACACACAACCCTCTATCTCGCTCGCGCAAACCATCAAGGATGAGGCTTTCTCCTGGGCTAAGGCCGGTGCCAAGGGTGTTAACACGTTAATTTCAGAATAATTTTGTACTTTACATGTCTCTAAAAATAAGATGTTTTGACAGTTCAAATTGCTAAAACGTCTTATATTTAGGAATGGAAGGAGTAGTTGTGTTTGGGGTTGAGCAACATTGTCGTCTTTTGTTTATGTGATGTTTCCTACGCCCGGTTTGTGTATGTAGAATGTTGTAACTCTCTACCCCGTTGTTCCTTCTATGATTATATAATGACTAGAGCATGATGCGCGCTTTGCTGCGCCTATTCTTCAGTCGTGGGTTAAGTCCCCTATGTTTATTTCGTGTGTGGTCTATTTCAATTGGTTGGCTCGTTGTGTGTAATTGTCATTTAGTTGTGCTATTTTTCAGGAAAAAAGGATTGCAATATAGAAGTGACAATCATGTTTAAGCATTTTTATAAAAGTATCCAGTGAAAAGGATTGCATATTGCTGAATTATAGTAGTGACAATTGGTTGGCTCGGGACGGGGGCTTGGTGACGGGCGGCGTGGGGCGGGGGCTTGCTGGCGGGCGGCGGTGAGGTGGGGGCTCTGGGCTAGGGCTTTGCGGTGGCAAATCAGGCGGCGGCGGTGGGGTGGGGGCTTGGGGTGGCGGCTTGGTGTCAGGCGACGGTGGGTTGGGGGCTTGGGGCGGGGGCTTCGCGGTGGCGAATCGACAGAGGCGGTGGGGTGGGGGCTCGGGGCGGGGGCTTGGTGGCGGGCGGCGATAGGGTGAGGGCTCGGGGCGGGGGCTTGGCGGTGGCGAATCAGATGTCGGTGCTGGAGAATCGAGCGGCGACGATGGTGGCGAATCGAGCCCGATTCGAGGCGGGCTGTGGCGACGGAGTCACGGAAACGACAGCGGGATTGGTTGGCGGCCGAATCTAGCACGGGACGACGGTGGCGTGGTGAGTGGGTGGGCGGGCGATGGTCGGAGGAAGAAGACGCACAATGGGGAGAAAAGAAATAAACAACAGTTGGCGTGCGACCAACCGTTTTACATCACCTGCAGGTGGAGATGCAAATTTGCATCTCCAGGTGTTGTATTTTACATCATTTGGCCAGGTGATATTTTTTTTTACATCTACATCATTTATTAGAGGTGGCTTTTTGATCTCAAAGATGCAAAAATTAGTTAGTTAGTTTTTCACCGAGAGGGCACCTCTTGCATCCATGGGCATATGCACCCACTTTTCAAAAAAATGCACTTTAAACACATTTTAAGAAGTCAAAAAATTCAAAAGAAAATTTCACGTATACATGTTCGCAAATGTGTGTGCAGCACAAAAATATTTTTTTTGTTTTGTCTCTGTAAAAAAGACAAATTTCAGTGCTTCTAAATAGTGTTTCACGACATAATTTTTTGTCTTTTGTGCACATGCCATAAAAAAAGTTATTTTTCTGGGAAAATTTATGCACACACATAGAACATGGAGACATATCCGTGCAACCATTTTCAGATTTTTTTTTAGCATTTAGAAATATGTTTTCTGAAGTGGGTTCATATGTACCCAGGTTTATTCATGCACTTCCTGTTTTTCACTTACATTTTCTATTGGAGATGCTCTAAAGGCAGAAGGCACGATCTTACTGGTATAATATGCAGGCAAGCAGAGCACTTTTGTTTGCTGAAGCACCCTTTCTGACCGATTTATAAATTGGCTCATAAGTATAAGACAATCTGTTGTTTATTTATTTAAGCATTAATAAAAACATTAACCGTAGCATGCAGTAAATTAAGCGGGGTTTTTTTTGCGAGAGCAGTAAATTGATTGGTTAATTATTGACTGTGCAGCATATAGTGTAGTGGCAAAGGATGTTACAAAAATGGTGCACGTCGTGCTGTTAGTGTCAAGTGAAAAAAAAAGCATAAATGGGCCAAAAAAAGCCCTCCACAACCCCCAAACCACGAGAGGCCAAAAAATCATGGGAGCTTAATAACTATAGTAACTACTCCCATGTTTTTTCACCAGCCACGCAACACGCTTATGAGAAAACTAATCATGTAAACATTTCTCTGGAGTAGGTAGATACGAGCGTATTCATGAGAAATGTTTTTTCACCAGCCACGACCCATTAGTCAAGTAAGAGCAATTTTAATAGGGTGGCTCATTTCGTCCGTGGTCATTTGTTTGGATCGACATGGATAGAAGACGGTGCAACGCGTTGATCTAAACGGATACGCGTTCGTTTTTTGTCCGTGAGCGACCCATTTCCGACACATTTTTAAGCCTGATTTGTATCGGTGTGGACACGCGATGGACGCGCGCGCGCTCGCCTACTCTTGTCCTCGGGCCCGCTGGTCTATGGCACATTGGCCTCCTCTCTCACCTTCCGGCCATCAAGCAACTCTCGCCCCGCCTCCTCCGTCATCGACGTCGCCGTCCATTTTTGCCGACGACTCTTCCAGCTGTCGCCGCCTCCACATCCGCCTAGCAACGCCGCCCCTACCCCTAGTCGCCCGCCGTCGCCGTTTTGTCGCCGGAGAGCAAGCTGGTTCCCGTCGCCGCTTCCCCTACCGCACAACCGCCCGCGACTAAGAAGACGCCCGCTAGCTGGTCTGTGGGCGCCGCGTCTCCCCTTGCCGGCCGTCTCTTTCTTCGACGTCGCAAGCTATTCGACAGTTTGTCAAGGTACGAAAATGGACTCCGCCGACGAGTTCTGTTTCCACAATTTCCTTTGCGACTCCGACGATTCGTCGTCCGACGACGAGGAGGAGATATTGGCTGCCGTGTTGGTCCATCACCACCTCAACAACCAACGGCCGTTATTCCGTGGCTCCATTTCGGGCCACCTTCCGGTTTTGAATCGTAACCGAGAGAGCGGGCATTTCCTTCTCTGGAAGGACTATTTTGATGCAACAAACCCGTTGTTCAAACATCACAAATTCCGCTGCCGGTTTCGTATGAGTAGGCATGTTTTCAACTGTATTAGAAAGGGAGTGGTCGGCTATGATGACTACTTTGAATGTAAAGAGGATGCCATCGGCAAAATTGGTTTCTCCTCTTATCAGAAATGCACTGCCGCCATCCAAATGCTTGCATACGGAGTGCCTGATGATCTCATTGACAAGTACGTCCGTATGAGCGAGTCCACATGCCTAGAATCACTGTATAAGTTCTGCAAGGCTGTGATTGCTGTGTTTGGCCCTGAGTATTTGAGAGAGCCGATAGCTGAAGACATGCGTGATTGAGAAACTCACGTGCAACTGCAAAATGATTTGATTGAGTATATATGGACTCATGTTGGCAACCAATAAATGTATCTTCTTTTATTCGTTTGCAAAACTATGTGGAACATTTTTATTTGTATTTGTCTTGTAAAAGTTTACCATTTATTTGGGCGGTTAAACTATTTTGCTTGTTATTTTATTTCACAATATGTTTGAATGCAAATCAATGTAAAATTGGATGGTCAGCCGGCCATGCCTACACATTTGGGTTGGCATGTTGAGCGTGCTGCCGACCCATATAAACGGACGCCGGACGGACGGCCGACCCAGACGGACAAAAAAAATCGCTATCCGTTTGGATCGGCAGTTGCTCTAACTCTCCAGAGCGTGAACCAGACACGCAACACGCTTTTATCTCTTCTCTTGTCCACACGCTCACTTTATTCTCGGGCGACGCAGCCGAAAAACACTTTTTCTCCACTCTCCTCTGCTCGACAACATCCCGCCCTCCCGCCATGCTCTCCGTCGCCATGAGCACCCGCCCCGTGGTCTCCCGCCGCCCACACCTCCCAGCGCGAGCTGCTAACCCCACCCCATCCTCCTCGCCTACGACAGGTGTGTCTCCGCGCTTACCGCGTGTTCGTGCTTCCACTGGCACCCAATCTGCTGTTTTTATGTATATAATAATCACGTGAGAAAAACATTCGCAGAGACTCGTGGAGCCAGGCCGGGGGCCGTGGTGAGGCGGTCGCTCCTCCGCCCGCGCCCGATCGTGCTGTCATGTGTAGCCGGTACTAACCTGAAGCTTACCTTATGTGTACTTTTTTATCTCTTGCTGGCAACGTTTTCGATGCCATGGCTCTGAGAACACTGCTGTTTCTGCGTTCAGTGGGAAGTCTGGTTGCTGCTGGGGCTGCGAATGCTGCCGACCTCGGGGATTCTCTGGTGAGACAACATGGAGGGCCTTCAAATCTGTTTTGTTCTTATCGTTCCTGGATGCTTCCTCCTTGTTCTATAGAAGCTGTTAGTTTTAGGCATTAGCTAAAATCGAACTTTGACTGTCAATATCTACAAAGATATTTGGATTAACCCCGCGGAAAAAAAGAGAAAGATATTTGGATTGGTAGTGTAACACGTAGCCAATTTCATAAGCCGTAATCAGCACACCATGCATCAAAATCAATCAGTACGCTATTGCAAAGTGCTTCCAAACTATCTAGGCTATATCTGTGTTTCCTGTTTCTTGCTTGTTGCATCCCTTGGCAAACCTAAAAGGTAAAATCCTTCTTTACGTGGAGCGATCCCCCCAAACCATTTCTTGTTGTTCAGCTAGGATCATCGGGACTTCTCTTGGCTGACTTAGGCATCGGAGATTGGTTTGGAGGTTTATTGTTTTCAGCTGGGCAGCAAGCTAATGAGGCTGTTCTGGATCAGTTGTCTGCTCTCAGTTTCACCAGGTCAGCTTTCTTTCTCTGCAGTTAATTTGCTGTAGACACAGCATCCTTTAATTTTCTGCTTCCTATCCATACCTCTTTTCTTTCTGACCTTTTCCTCTATTCTCCAGCTTGGCAGTAATTTTTGGTGCTGGACTTGTAACTAGTTTGTCTCCCTGTACACTCAGTGTTCTGCCATTGACTCTAGGATATATAGGCAAGTATAGTGGCTATTCTGAAATGATCTCTTTGACCCAGAATTGGTTAGCACTAATGACATTGATATATCACATCTTTTAAAATCTTCCAGGTGCCTTTGGCTCTGGAAAAGATCGAGCTGAGGTAATTTAAGATAACTAAGCATATTCAGGTTTTGCGTGCCATAAAAGAACCAAAAGAAATTGGTAATGGTTATCTGTCAGAATATGTATGTGCAACATCGTTATCTGTCAGAATATGTATGTGCAACATCTAATCTGTACTAAGACGCTTACATGATAAGTTTGGCTCATTGATAGTCTGTATCATACCTGATACAAATTGAGTTGTTTTTGTTCTATCTAGTAGGTTGTTGGAAATTCAGTTGCTTTCTCATTAGGACTGGCAACAACCTTAGCCATCCTTGGTGTTGCTGCTTCTTTTGCTGGAAAGGCTTATGGGCAAGTAGGACAAGGACTCCCAGTGGCTGCTTCTGGGTTAGGAATCGTCATGGGACTGAACCTACTTGAGGTAAATCACAAACCAAAAGGAAAATTCATAAACTGGGGCATGTTAATCAATTTATCTTTCTACCATGCAGTCTTAAAGCCAAATCGATTAGGAGTTGATTTCATTGTGGTTTCTTTTTTCCTTAAATAATTGTAAAAACATAATCACAGTGGTAATTCCTTTCGTTGAAATTTAAGTTTCTGCTATTGCTTCTGTAATAATATTAGGTATAAGCACACTACCCTAATCCATTTTCTTTTCTGATTATGTTGTATCCGACAGGTAGTTGAGCTTCAACTTCCCTCATTTTTCAGCGATTATGATCCTCGAGCTGCTGCAGCTAACTTGCCTTCCAGTGATGTTTCTTGACACTATTTTTTATTTCTTCCCTATATACGTCATTATATTTCTTTTAATCAGTCAGTAATATCTTGCTTTTTCCTAACTGTATTTGGTTGTCAGGTGTACAAGCATATCTTGCTGGCCTTACATTTGCATTAGCAGCATCACCTTGCAGTACACCTGTTCTTGCTACCCTTCTGGGATATGTTGCCACTTCAAGAGTATGCATATACTCCCTCCGTTCCGAATTACTTGTCGCGGGTATGGATGTATCTAGATGTATTTTAGTTCTAGATACATCCATTTCTGCGACGAGTAATTTGGAACGGAGGGAGCAACAGGATATATAAGTTGCCTCAGTACTTTATTACGTAGCTTAAAGCTCAAATGCAGAATTATTTTAATTTTTGTGATAGACTTTAATAGTTTAATTAGTAAAGTTAGTAATTCGCCATGTGATTCACATTTGTTTAAACTCTTCGCTTTCCAATCTGTGTTACCGTACTTTAATATGCTTGGTTAATCTTTTGACATAGTAGTGAACATGTAGTATCGGCTTCCTCCAGCTTATTCCTTCTCTTAAATGATGATGAAGTCTGGTAACTACAACTTCAACGTTCTCCTGTCAGGATCCAATTGTTGGGGGAAGTTTGTTGTTGACATATACAACTGGCTATGTTGCACCTCTTCTCATTGCAGCCTCTTTTGCTGGAGCATTGCAGGTATATATATAGAAATTATTAAGTACAGATAAGATAGTACCAGCAAAAACTAACTTCTAGTTGCTCTTGGACTTCATGAACATCATCATTCTAATAGATCAACCACACATGTTTTTTCTACTTTTGAGTTATGATGGCTGATTAGTTAATTGCCTTCTACAGAGTTTGCTGTCATTCAGAAGATATTCCACATGGATAAACCCCATCAGGTATCTACTTCTTAGTTTTTAGTTCTTACTGTGTCTTGTTTTTCTTTTCTGTTGAGTAAATATTTAACTCTACATGAACTCGCATCATGTACTTTTTGGTCAAGATTCTAAAATCAACTCTCATATTGGTGAACTTAATTTTGTGCATCAAATTGTCAACTTTAACCATATGTGTCCAATTCCTTGTACAAATACAGCGGATATACTTCACAATGCTAAATTACTAACTAAATCCATTCCTGGACTAGCTATGTAATTAAATACTTATGTACACTGTATATTGATTGCCAATTACCAACACATGATAACTGACATATGTAAGAAATAGCTACCCCTTTTTCTTTGGAGGTGAACATTTAAAGCATTTACATTAACTATCTATGTATCCTGTATATTGATTGCCCAGTAACAACACACGATAATTACCCTATGTAAGAAATCGCTAGTCCTTTTTCTTTGGAGGCGAACATTTAATCTACCTTTATTTTACAGATATCAAGCATATTTTGTTTTATACAATTTCACTATCTCAGCTCAGGACTTACAGTTACACTTTTTGTCTTTCTTTTTGGGAAAAGATAATACATCAAACCTACCCTTTTATTCTCCTCTAGAATACTGCTTTTTCCAAAGTACTGTTCTAAACTTATACCAAAAATGGCGCCATTCCTATTCCTCACAGAGGTTCTAACCAAGATCCTATTGTCGAGGAAAATATCCTCAGAAAAATACCAAGAATTCCTTTTAAATTGTATTTTCTATTTGTAGAAATGCATTGCACTAACATTTGCTTGGCAGTGGTGCATTTCTATTGGGTGGAGGTGTTTATACCCTACTGGACAAGCTGTTCCCTGCGACATCAATGGTGATGTGAACTGTAGAGTTGTAGGCCATTGCTGAACAAGAGCCGCTAGACAAGGATCACCATTGTTGCACATGCCAACATGTCTTGCGATGTAAAGTAGCTAAACATAAATGGCAAGGAAGTAGCATCAGTTATTTCTAGCTTTTATAGGAATGCAAATCTGTTTACGGTAACTTAAACATCTTGATCTCAGCAGTCCACAGAAAAGTTTGAGGTTTGACCCCATTCCCTTCAGGGACCCAAAAGAAAACAACAACACGATAAGTAAATATCTACATGCCCATCTACTATGTATGAACTTGATACTACTCCCTCCGTAAACTAATATAAGAGTGTTTAGATCACTAAAATAGTGATCTAAACGCTCTTATATTAGTTTACAGAGGGAGTATATGATTTGTGCAGTTACCTCAGCAGGTTTTGTTACAGGGGACATCAGCACAGAATCATTCTGTTTTTTACAACCTGCAATAATCAAATCACAGAGAAACATAATACTCCAACTTGAATGGGCTCCAACTTAAACCAGCCTGCTCCAAATATGTGACTAGGTGCTTCCCTGTTTACAGCTCCATAATTCATGCAGGACTTAACATGAACTGAGTAGGAATTTTCTGTACTCTTCATGGAGATTTTGTTCTCAGGCATAACTTCCATCGTTTTTTTACGCGTCAACGGCGGGCTTACGCCTGCCTGAACTTTATTACCAACCGAATAGCCCAGAACATAGTTCAGAGTTACATTGAGGGAGAGGGGGGATTACAGAGGAAGAGTACAATAGTTTGATGAAGCTATAACTTCCATCGCCAATTTCCATATGATCAGCATTCTATCAGCCGGGGATTCATTTCCATATGATCAGCATTCTATCATCCCGGAATTCCTGTTTTCAAATGCCATACTTGTTATTAACATAAAAATATACTTGATTTCACTATTTGTTTGCTATTATTTAAGATAGTAAATCACTTGTTCATTGTGAAGTTTGTTACTCCTCGAGATGCCCGTCGGAGCAAGAGCTTCCTTGCATCAATAGCTATTCCCTCTGGCTGCATTTCAAAGAATTGGGATAATTTCAGAAAGGTTGAGGAAATTTTAGTTTCTTGGTTCTTTCTCTGGTTTCTAACTTCACATCACCTCTTCTGGAAACCAAACCCCTGGCTTTGTGCTGCCTTCTAGAACTGCTAGAGCAAATGCGGCCGCTGCATAGCCCACGGATCTGAATGTCCAATCTAAACTGCTTAGCTTCAATGTAACGATACTGGCAAAACAATGTTGGGCACAAGCAGGGGCTATACTTCAACTTTATTAAATGCATCGTGTTTGTGTTATCCGTATTAAAATTGTTATCCGGAGTATTTTATATGTTAGAACTTGTAGATTTAAAACATAGATTGGGAAACTAATTTAGTAGGTCTATGTCTACCAAGATGGCTTGTGCCGGAAAATTGTGCTTACACGGATAGATTGTTGTGAGCAAATAATCCAGTGGTGGTGTGCCCATTTGAACTTTCGAGATCAATCTGCTCAAACAAAACCAAATTGATTAAGTGGTATTCAACAGTTCTAATACACTGCCCTGGGCATTGACACAACAAACTTAATACATAACAAGTGTGCAAGTACTCACTCTTATGGCGACACGCTCTCCTACAATCCCATCAATGACTCGAATGAAAGGGTCAACGCACTCAGCAAACTTTAGAGTGACATTTTTATCTCTCAAAAGGTCCAGCATATAGATGTGAGAGAACGTCGTACCCTGCCTAGGGCGACGGTTGCGTGTTATATAGAGCGGGGCGCGACTCCCTTATAGCGTACAGAGAAAATTACATTGTTAGGATCCTTAACTTGGAGCCCAAGGGATAGACTAGAGAGATGGAGATAGTTACAAGAGATAAGATGAAATCACAACTAACTACCCTAGTCTAGGCTCGGTGGAGACGTCCTGGTTGAACCGGACCTTGCACGCCATATCTGTCGCTTAACACCCTCTTAATCACAACTGTATAAGGTTGAGATTACGCTTGAATTCTTCAAAATTCCTTGTGGGCAACGCTTTTGTAAAGCCATCTGCAACTTGGTCTCGTGAATGAACAAATCTGATTTCTAATTGTCTGTTTGCAACTCTTTCTCTGACAAAGTGGAAATCTATCTCAATATGCTTTGTTCTTGCATGGAAAACTGGGTTAGCAGATAGATAGGTAGCACCCAAGTTGTCACACCACAAACATGGAACTTTGGTATGCTTCACACCAAGTTCTCTTAACATAGACTGAACCCAGATAATTTCTGATGTAGCATTTGCTAATGCTTTATACTCTGCTTCAGTGCTTGACCTAGATACAGTAGCCTGTTTTTTAGCACACCATGATATCAAGTTTGGTCCAAAGAACACCGCAAAACCCCCCGTGGATCGTCTATCATCCACACATCCTGCCCAATCAGAATCAGAAAATGCACTGACAAGATTTGATGATGACTTGCTGAAAAAGAGATCAAGCTTCATAGTATGTTTAACATATCTCACAATGCGCTTTGCAGCAGTCCAGTGAACTGTGGTGGGTGCATGAAAAAACTGGCATACTTTGTTGACAGCAAAAGATAAATCAGGTCTAGTCAAGGTTAAATACTGAAGAGCCCCAACTAAACTTCTGTATCTAGTACTATCTTCTTTGTAAACCAACCCTTCTTACCAGGTCAAGTGATAATTTTTCAGTACTTGAGAGGGGGGTCAACGATGGTTTGCATCCTTGTAAACCAACCCTTCTTACCAGGTCAGCAGCATATTTTTCTTGAGATAGGTGGAGGCCATCTTCATGTTTCTTTACCTCAATACCTAGAAAGTAATGCAGGTCTCTCAAATCCTTGAGAGCAAACTCAGCATTTAAGTCTTTTAACAGCCCTGTCACTATTTCATTTGATGAACTTGTAACAATGATATCATCCACATAAATCAACACAAATATTGATGTATTTGACTTATTGTAAATAAATAGAGATGTATCAGACTTGGAAGGAGTAAAACCAAGTGCTTGCAATTTCTGACTCAGACGTGAGTACCATGCTCTGGGAGCCTGCTTTAGTCCATATAGAGCTTTATCAAGCTTGCACACATAGGAAGGCTTACTCTTGTTCTCAAACTCAGGAGGCTGTTTCATGTATACTTCCTCTTCCAGAACGCCACGAAGAAACGCATTCTTGACATCCAGTTGTCTAAGACTCCATCCCCTGGATACAGCAATAGACAGTACAAGACGAATAGTTGCGGCTTTAACAACAGGACTAAATGTGTCCTCATAGTCAATACCATACCGTTGTTTGAAGCCTTTTGCAACCAACCTGGCCTTGTAGCGATTTATAGTTCCATCAGATTTTCTCTTTATTCTGTAAACCCACATGCAATCAATTAGATTTTTACCTCGCCGTGGGGGAACTAAATGCCAAGTTCTGTTTTTATGAAGTGCCATGTATTCTTCTTCCATGGCCTTTTTCCACTTTTCATCACCAAGTGCTTCATCAAGAGTGTCTGGCTCACCTGTAGAACAAGCTAGACCAAATTTGGTTATTTGCTTATAATTAAGAGGTTTAATTACCCCTTTTTGCAGCCTTGTACGTGAAGGAACAGGAGGAGCTGCATTGTTGCCCTCCACAGAGGATCCAGCCTTTGGTCGAGGCGCTCCCGAGGCGGATACTCCTGGCGCGGTTTCTGGAGCAGCAGGATCTTCTGCGGCACCATCGGTCGGTGTGGTCATGTCAAGCGGAGCAGAAGATCCCGAGCCATGCATGCGATCTACGTCGGACCCATCATGACACAATGATTGCGCGGGCCCGGCAGAATCCACGCCGGATCGCGCGTTCGCGGCAGGATCGGCACCGGATCCTGTGCCTGCACCAGCTTCCGCGCCTGAAGGCCCACCTGGCTGGCGGCACACGTAGTGGCGGGGTCCGCCTGCTGGCCAGCGAGGCGGAGGCTGGCATGTGTCGCCAGCTGATTGGTGCGGAGCGGATGGCGCGCCTGGCGCAGTGGGAGGTGCCCGCATGGCAGTTGCGGGCTGGCTGCTGCCGCGCCCGACAGTTGGGGCGAAACCCGACGCGCTGACGCCCTGCTGCAGCACAGATCCTGTGGGGGATTCACTGGCGCGCTGCTGGGGCACCGATCCCGAGGCGGATATGTCCCCCGTTCGGTGGCACATGAAATATCGCTCGTTTGGAGCGTATTGTGCACTGTTTTGAGGATTTCCTTCGCCATTTTCTTCAACGTTTGCATCTGCATCAGTACAGGACTCAAGAGCAAGGTTATGAGGATTAGTCAATAGTGGATCATCACAATCATTTTCCCCTTGATGAGCGCCGGTGAGACTAGATGGTAGAAGAAGTATTTTTTGACGTAGAAGAGCTCCGGCATTGGGGTGAAGATTTGCGAAGGGAAATTTTGTTTCATCAAACACTACATCTCGGGAGATATAGACACGACCCGTGGGAATGTCAAGGAACTTGACGCCCTTGTGTTGAGCACTATAACCAATAAAAGCACACTGTTTGGATCTAAGCATGAGTTTGCGATCATTGTAAGGGCGAAGATTTGGCCAACAGGCGCATCCAAACACATGAAGTGACGTGTAGTCTGGTTTGGTGTGAAGAAGCCTTTCCATGGGAGTTTCATTGTTAATCACACGACTAGGTAGCATGTTTATAATGTGGACAGCAGTGAGGAATGCCTCATCCCAAAATTTAAGGGGCATGGAGGCGCCGGCTAGAAGAGAAAAACCAACATCTACAATATGTCGATGCTTGCGCTCGGCTGACCCATTCTGTTGATGGGCATGAGGACATGAAACATGATGGGATATGCCAAGTTTCTGAAAAAATGAGTTTAGCTTCTCATATTCCCCTCCCCAATCAGATTGGAGAGAAAGAATTTTACTGTCAAATTTTCTTTCTACAAGAGCTTGGAAATTGAGAAAAACTTGGCAAACATCCGAACGTTTCTTAAGGAGATAGATCCACGTGAACTTGCTATAGTCGTCAATGAAACTCACATAATATGTATGTCTACCAACAGAAGAGGGAGCGGGCCCCCAGACATCAGAAAAAATGAGCTGTAAAGGTTTGGTAGAAATACTTGTAGAAATTGGATAAGGCAATTGGTGGCTCTTGGCCCTTTGACACGAATCACAAATTGTTTCAACATCACGATCCCCAACATATGGGAGTTTATTTTTCCTAAGCAAACGCTCAACTAAAGAGAAACTTGCATGACCTAATCGATCGTGCCACCGTGTTGAAGACACTTTGGTGGCACTAAGAACTTGTTTATTGGATCTTCTAATCTCCGGAATCAATGGGTAAAGCCCACGAACGCATCTACCTCGATACAGCACCCTCCTCGTTGCCTGATCCTTGACCAAAAAGAAGAAGGGGTGAAATTCAAGAAAGACATGATTATCAATGGCAATGCGGTGGACAGAAAGAAGATTTTTGTTGGCACTAGGGACATGCAAGATGCATTTGAGATGAATTTTTCTATGAGGGGTTTTAATAATTGAGTGACCAATATGACCAATCTTCATACCTTCTCCACTAGCAGTGTGGATGTGATCTTGGCCACGGTACTTTTCCCGCATGGTCACCTTCTCCAGCTCACCGGTGATGTGGTTTGTGGCACCGTTGTCGACGTACCAATTTGTGTCGACGCCGTAGGAAGCTTCAGCAGCCCCGGCCACCTTTTCATCTTGAGATGATTCTTCATCTTCATCAAACCGGTACCAACAATCTTTTGCAGAGTGGCCCAGCTTACCGCAGATTTGGCAGCGGATAGCATCAGGCCGAGACTTGTTGGTGGAGCCATTAGATCGGCGGCCGCCCTTGGTGTTGGAGTAGGAGGGTCGGCCACCGCTGCGTGCGTTGTTGTTGCTGCTGATGTTGCCCCCGCCAGGGCCCCTGCTCTTCCCGCGAGGAGGGCCACGAGGACAAGAGGCAACGCCACACCCGCGGGTGGCGACATTTGCCGAAGACTTGAAGCCGCCACCGGTCCCAGCCCCTTGGAAGAGGGCCACTCGTTGATCGAAGTTGCTCATCTGAGCGAACAGTTCGTCAAGAGTGACCGGGATGACACGAGCATCAAGGGCAGAGACCAGTGGCTGATATTCCATGTCCAGGGCGTTGATGATGTAGGAGATGAGCTCGTCGTCATCCAGGGGTTTGCTGGCTGCCGCGAGCTCGTCGGCGAGAGATCGCATGTGTGCGAAGAAGGTGGCCACGGATTGTGTGCCCTTCTGCGCGTTGGTGAGCGCCGCCCGGATGTTGTTGACGCGGGACAGCGAGGTCGACGAGAACATCTTCGCCAGCGCCGACCACAGCTCGTGTGCATGGACGATCGACGTGACCTACACGAGCACTTCCTTCGAGAGGTTATTCAGGAGATATCCCAATACCTGTTGATCCTCCCGAATCCACACGTGGTGGAGCGGATTTGGGATGGACTCCTCCTTGCCATCCTTGTCCTTGGTGACGACGACTTTGGCCGGCTCGGGTATGCTTCCATCAACATACCCGAAGAAACCAGCACCTCGGAGCTGCGGCGTGATCTGGGTGCGCTAGATGATGTAGTTGGTGCGGGTGAGGCGCTCGGTGATCTGGCCGGAGAGGGTTGAGTTGGAGGAGCCGGAGGAGGCCATGGTAGGAGGTTTGTGGCAATGGAGGAACTAGATGAGATGGAAGAGGTAGGCTCTGATTACCATGTGAGAGAACGCCGTACCCTGCCTAGGGCGACGGTTGCGTGTTATATAGAGCGGGGCGCGACTCCCGTATAGCGTACAGAGAAGATTATATTGTTAGGATCCTTAACTTGGAGCCCAAGGGATAGACTAGAGAGATAGAGATAGTTACAAGAGATAAGATGAAATCACAACTAACTACCCTAGTCTAGGCTCGGTGGAGACGTCCTGGTTGAACCGGACCTTGCACGCCATATCTGTCGCTTAACAATAGACAGTTGTTTTTCTAGCTTAAGATTATACTCCAAACTTACTTGGTGCCAAATAATTTCCTAGTTTCAAATTAAGCTCGATGCTGGTCCTTATAACACCTCCATCTACATGATTCTTTTCAAGAAGTCAAAACATTTATTACTATCAATTTCATTTAATAAGATGAAGTTGCCAAATTTCGATCTCCATTTTCCTGAAGGAAGCTTTTTCTTGGTACTCATACCTTGTAACCTTTGGTTGGTACAAGTATCAGTAACACAATTTTAAGATGCGGGTTTATCAGTACCCTTCTTATTTTGTGTTAAACTTTGACCTTAGATTTGATTAGTAGCAAAATATAAGTTATATGCCATAAAAATATATGGGTAGATTCGTATTTGACTGAAGTTTTCAATGATATTTTTTTGGTTACATATAAATTATATCTTGTCAGTTAAATCTATTGTCAAACTTTGACCCAAAGTGCGAGGGAGACTAATAAACCAGGTCGGAGGTAGTAGTTAATTTGAGAAATAACACATACAAAAGGCAAGAAGTTTGCGAACGTTTCCGTTCCCCAATTCCAGATGAAAGGATCTGAACCAAATCGAGCACGAACAGTTGGCAGACCTAAATTTTTGTGTGTGCTCTTCACCTCCGGTAAGTTCCTGCATTTGTTCAAGTAATATCACAGTGGATTTCTTTTTCTCAATTATGGGAGGGGAAACCATGATAATGGCTTGTTGCAGAGGAACATATAATTTGTTTTCCCATGGTATAGTAGAGGTACCACACACCGCATTTTTAATGAAATAAACTTGCATTGATCAAATTTCATAGGGATAAATTATTATAATCTGTGTTCGATGAAATGGAAACAATATATTCAAGGACTTACATCAAGTAAACATATTTCTTCCCAATCCCTTTTCCAAAATCAATGTTGCGAGCTCCACTGTAGGGTTTTAGTTTGATTTCGCTCCCTGGGTTTGTTCATAAAAAGATCAGGCAAGGCGAGGTTCATTTCTATATATTCACTGAATATTATAAAAAAAAGGACAGCAAGTCCAAATGCAAGGGAACCTTTATCATAGGCAATTACATCCTCCCCAAGAAGTAACAAGCTTGTGCCCAACGTAGTTGGACCTGCACCACCTGTACCTGCAATGTAATAGAAGAATCTGTAGGAGGATTTAGTAAGATAGGCTTGACCAAGGCTGCACATTAGGTTTGAAACAAAAGTGAGTTTTCACATCATTGGCGGTTCCCAAGTTTGTCAAACGTATCTTCCTGACCTGAGTGTTTCTGGTTCACCACCACTCTCGCCTTTTGCAGTACGTACAAGCTCAGCTGCCATCACTATCATACAAAACGATCGAGTTACAAACTAAGAATACAATTTTCAAAAGAAAATTCAAAGGGTTCAAACTAGGGATGCAACACGGCGTCGCATAGGCCGGCACAGGTGAATCGTAGTAAGTACAAATTGAACTAACCCATCACAACTCAGCCTCTGAGAGTGCGTCGGTCCGGTGTGGGACCTAGTCTCGGTGTGTGGCTGGGCTGGGGCATCCGGCTTTAGATGTTAGGGTTTGGTGGTATTAGGCCTGAATATTCGGCACACCTTCATCAATGGGATAGGAGTAGCAATAGGTGTTGCCTAGTTGGTGGCTTCAGGTTGACTGATGTATTTATTTGTATGACCTATGTGAATAATTAATAAGATGGCCGCATGCATCCTCTAGATGCAGAGGCCGGGGGTCTATCCTCCTTTTTCCAAAAAAAAACTCATTTATAACTAAATCACCTAAGTTTGCATACCAGGCGGATCGGGCGCTGCCCTGCACCCTTAGTTGAAAGTTGAAACATAGGCTCTACTAATCGAGCGTCAATATTTCCATTCTGATTGCATCTGCAGTTGCAGAGCTTTCTCAGGCATTTATATTTAAATCTTGTGAACTGAATATGTACTCATCAGGGGTTATTCACAAATTGAATACTCAATTTCCTCATCAATCTGTTACATTACCTAGATTAATCCGAGCATTACTATTAGTTGTTCATAACTGAAGCTTTATCATAGATGTGGTGGTGTGTCTGGTGTATGATTTGTAAAAAAGGATGAAATATGAACTACTGTATGTAGTTGAGGTTCTTATAATATGCACCGAGAATTAGTTTACGTAGCAAGCATTTTTTTTTTTGATACAAATCGATGGAGAAATTATGTGTGAATGCAAGAAATAAGACCATTGCTCACTCCAGGAGATATCCCTGCAGTTATGAGAGCTGGGACGCCGGAAGCTCTTGCTTGTTCATGGAAAGATTTTGCCCTCCATGAATAGTCCACTCCATCGCAGATATCAGTGTACCTTGTCTGGTCGGCAGAAGTTGAGCATGCAAATTAACTTAGGGCTTCTCAGATTTATATACAGAAATACTGCAAGCGTCGAAAAAATAGAACTAGTTTTGAAAAGTTGAAATAATTGAATACCACTTATATATTTACGTACAGTTCAGCATCAAATATTTCATGGCCCCACCCACCTTGGTAAATATTGCTGCCTGCAGGACTGTGCATTTGTCATCCCTCTGGAATGGTCCAGCCGCATGAACCACCAAATCCACACCTGTGAAACAAAATAAATGAAGTGTCTATTTTTGTGAGGGAAAATAAATGGAAGTATCTACGGAGTAGCTATTATTAGACTAAAAATATTTTGTTCATCCATCAAATTATTCCCATGGTTGGATTCATATCGCATGTCTATGAATGTTCGGAACACCTTGGGAGTTAGCGTAATATTATTGAAGAGGACCAAAGTCGCCCGCTAGAGCCAGAACAAGCCAACGACAACTAATTTAGGATCACATCATCCCCCTGAAGAAGAATGCTACAATGGGTAATGGAAAACCATCCTAAATCCGATCAGACAGAATTGAGGACGCCTTACCTCATCACCTTCTCGACAAGGCCAAAGTTGGTCATGCATTGCCTAACAGAGAAGAACCAAGGAGACCAACAAAACACAGCAATCCACTTCGCGCAACAATGCAGTCCATTTCGCGTAACAACGCATCCCAAAACTACCTAGACGAGACGTAGACAAAACTGGGCCCAAGATCCAGCCCTGGATTCTTTGTTCATGTTCCAGGCACATCCTTGTGTAGCTTTGCGCCTCAAGAAAATTGTGGTTGTGTCGCAAAACCTCATGAAAGAAAATTGATCCTCCCTCATTCCCCCGTGTATAGGGATGGCAGTTTTGCCCATGGGCATGGGTACCCGCGGGTATCCTACCCGAAAACAATGGGTATGGGCAAGACTTGAAGAGATTTTTTACCCACGGGTAATGGGTTTCCATACCCGCAAAATATATGGGTAGGGCATGGGTAAGAAATTGTGCCCATGGGTAACCCAATGGATACCGAGAAAAAAATAATAAATGAAAATAACTCCTATAACATGTGGGTTTAACATCCAACTCATATGGTCCAACCCTAAATCTCCTATTCCTTAAACAAGTCATAGCTCATAGGCTCATAATCACCCGCTCGCCACTCCTCATACGTTCTACGTGACTCCTCAAAAAGATGAAATATCGACTCTTTACTACTAGACTCTTGTCGAACACTCGATTCAGCGATCCCCAATTCCCACCACCGCCTTTCACTACGTCGGCCTTCCACCAACCGCTACTCATACTCCCATGATGCCTCCAAGAGGCCACCCACTGGAGGAAGCCACATACGTGCTATACTACTCTACCACGATCACTTGAATTTTGAACTCATTTCTCTACCTCTTAAGAATTTGAATGCTATATATTGTACCCAATGGATATTCATTGGGTATAGGATACCCGATGGGTATGGGCATGGGTGTCATTTTATACCCATGGGTATTGAAGTGGGTGGGTATAAAAAGTTTCTATGGGTATGGATTTGAGTAGAAGGAAGTTATACCCGCCCATACCCTACCATTGTCATCCCTACCCGTGTAGGAAGGCAAACCAACCATGATGGCTTTGCGAGCAAGCAAGGCTGCAAAGATGGCCTTTTGTAGAGGATCTCTGCCTACTCTACTTTCCTATCTAGGACTTCAATATACAAAATATATACTATTACGAAGAATAGATTGCTGTTGACAAAGAATTTTCTTAGTATTTAGTTAGGTATTTGCATTCAAAATAAGAAAGGAATATATTAAGAACTTGTAAAATAAGCATTAGGGACCATGCAAAAAAGATTAGGGATTAATTTGGATTGCACTATATCTATCAAAGAGTATACAATAATGATGGATTTGGTAAATCAAATCCATCAAAGCTCCACATGCCCTCCGCTGACACTAATAAGCATTGTTGGACTGATGAGGACTACGAGAAGCTATTTTATGTTGTCGATGAGGCCATCCCATTGCCACATCCGATCAGACACCTAGACTGAATCCTAGCCTGAGCTAGAGCTACACACACACACACCACACAACCAACCCAAAACCAGGGTCCCCCCCCCCCACCTTTCCGGCATCGAAAGGCAGCCAAAGGTGAACGGCATAGTAGCATCCCTTGCATAAAAACCCTAGCTGCCTTACTTTCATGAAAGGTGGAAGATGAGAAAAAACACTATTTTATGCATAATTATGTGTCCTTTCCAAGTTATGTAGCTAGCCGCAATCAAGTTACGACAAAGGAAATTTGTTGATTGTTAAGAGACATTCCCATTATGATTTTGCTGCTGAATTAAGACTTTCAGGACCAATTATCCATGTCTACCTTTTCTCTAAGTTTTTTCCTATAAAATATTTCATATGTGACAGTAATGAAGCCGCATGCGTGCAAGTCAAACGAAATCGGGGGGGGGGGCGTATAGGACATGTGGTGAACAATTAAAATAGTTTTAGGATCGAACTAGAGATAAAGAAACATACAAGGGACATGAAAGAGAAATAAAATAGACATAGACTAAGGAAGACAATATAAAACACATACATAGGCTATGAGGATGTAGAATGGCTGAATGGGACAGTGTCAATCTTTTCAATAGTGAAGATAACAGATTTAAACCCCACAAAGGAGAGACAGGTAGCAAGGACGGGAAAACATTGTTTTCTTCTTCCACTCTTCATAACTTTAGAAAAATAACATTACCGAGGTACCGAGAAATGATACTCCCTCCCTCCCAAATTTCTTGTCTTAGATTTGTCTAAATATTGATGTTTCAAGTCACGTTTTAGTATTAGATACATCCATGACGAATCTAAGACAAGAATTTTGGGACGGAGGGAGTATTAACTTAGGGAGAGTATATTACATAGAGAAAAGATATTTTTGTAAAAATGCCTAAGGTCATATATAAAGTATCATAGATCCTTCCAAGCACATCCTTATAGAAAAATAACATTACGTTAAAATCCTTGGGGGTGTTGAAGTCCTCTTTCTCCTGCATCCATTAGCGGCGTGCCGTGAGGGTAGCTCGATGCCGGGCATACGCCTTAGCAGAGCAAACTAGTTTAAGCCTAAGAGCTTGTAAAAGAAGCAGCTGAGAAGTCGTCGATGCAGACATGAGACATTGGTGGCTGCGATATGCAAAGAAAATCACCGCCTTGGACAAGAAAACACAGAAAAGGGCCTGTAGAAACTCCAATGAACTCGAAAGTCGGTTGAATCCAACCGGATCCACCGGAAACCCAAAACGACCAGATCCCGAAATACCCGTAGGAGACACAGTTGCACAATCTCTCCGCCGCCAACGATAAGCACACCAACATAATGGGAAAAGAGTGGGGAGGACATTATTCCTACACTTGTTCACTGTCAACGAGACAAATCACCCATGCCTCTGCATGCCAGATTTGGATCTGGCGCCGAGCTCATCGCTGCCTAAGACCATGCACCAATACCCTCGTTTTTGGTGGCCTAGCCAGGCGGGGCGGCCGTTGAAGATCATCGCACTGGAACACCAGCGCCGTCGTCGAGCATCGTCTGTCGAAGACTGCACCTCTACTATTCATCTCCGTTGTGGAGCCACAACATCTCACAGACTCGTCCACCCCCCCCCCCCCCCCCCCATGATCAACAACCTTTCCACCTATCATCAGCGCCGCACCTGGCACCAACGAGAGGGGAAGAATACAAGGTGGCGGCTAGGTTTCAGCCCCTGCCTTGACCCTCTCTCACAAAGTGCTTTCTTACATAGAAAAAAGTTGTTCACCGACTGCTTGCAACTGCAGTTGCACGCCGCATACCGTGTGCAACAGTATGTTTATCAGCTGCGCACAACTTAAGTTGCACGCACGTACCTATGTAAAAATGCATGTTGGCCATCCATGTGCAACTGCTCTTGCATGTCCACATACCCATGCACAACTGCATGTCCACTGGCTGTGGGCATCTATATTTACAATTTTTAAATACATTAAAATGATTGAGAAACAAAAAAGAGGAAAAAGGTAAAAAGAAGAAAATAGTAATAAAGATGCTAATGTCACCTTGATGACTTAGTTAATTCTCATTTAGATGGGAGCTAGCCGCATCCTTTTCTATAATGATTCATTTGCAATCTTTTTGGAGGAAATTTCCATCCATTTGAATTCAAACTTGCTATGTTTATTTGTTTCTCTAAGGCGTGTCAGCCATGTATTACACCGTTTAATACCAATGACATCTCAACGGTAGCCCGTCAATGATGTAAGTTTTTTTTTTGAGGATCGACGAAAGTTTTCTGTAGTACTTCTAGGCTATGTTTTAACTTTAGACCGACCATAGTAAGAGTAACTTTATGAGTAACATAAGCTCCAACTCGCAAAATTGTCTATGTGACATTGAGTTAATGAGGAGAGAGACAAATTTAGTAATTTAGCTAGTTACCGCAATATCACATATCCCAATACATATGAGTCTATAACATGATAAATGAAGTTCTGCATGACGCCACACTTAGGCTCTGTTTGGTTCATAAGTCCTAGGACTTTTTCTAGTCCCAACTAAAAAGTCCCTAGTCCCTAAAAAGTCTCTGCCTGTTTGTTTTCAGGGACTAAAAAGTCTCTAGTCCCTCCCTAGAGGTTATTAAATGACATGTAAAAGACCATGTTACCCCTAGTATACAGAAAATAACAACCAAACAACACCATGGGGTGACGAGGTAATGGATGCAGGGAGGGGCATTGTTGGAAAAGTCTCAAAAAGTCTCAAAAAAGACTCCTTGAGAGTCTTCTTCATTTAGTCTCAAAAAGCAACTTTTAGTCCCTAGCAATCCCTCTTGTTTGATTAAAAAGTCTCTAGGAGGGACTTTTTTTAGTCTCTACACCAAAAAGTCCCCGGAAACAAACACCCCCTTATATTACTATCCATTATGAAGTTAGTAACATAGCCTAGTATAATGTGTGTTACTCGAAATTGTGCAGAAGCACTTGGCGACCATGCTCACTGGAATCATGCCATCAAATCGTCTTGGGATCCTCACCCACTATAATAGCCCCATTATATTCATGTCTTTATCATGTATAGTAGTATTTATCTTTCCCCTGTTCAATTAGCTGACGTGAAGCATGTTCAATTAGCTGATGTGAAGTACACACGTTTTGTTCCCACACAGCAAAGTTTCTATCTGGTACACTGTTCCAACACCGCCGACAGAAGTTTCATTTATGTCATTTAATATTGCTGGTGCACTTTCAACGTGAACAGAAAAATATGCTCCCTTTTTACCACTTACTACCTCTGTTTTGGTTTATTGGTTTCTTTTGTAATTTGTGTTAAATTTTGATCAAAGATTTAACTGATAAATATTAGTGCATGTCAACAAAAATTATATAGTCAGATTCGTATTTCAACATAGTTTTTAATGGTATAATTTTTAGTGACACGTATAAACATTTTATTAGTTAAATATATAGTCAAAATTTGACACAGATTACGATGAGAACCAATAAACCTGAACGGAGGTAGTACATTTCAAAATTTTGAGTCTAGACATATAATGTAATATAAATAATTTGATAATAAGGTGCTTGGATTCTCGATACGTGCAGAGATTTTCTTGCCCAACCCATTCGACTATGGTTGAGATGGTTAGGTGGACAGTGGTATCCCCAATCCACCAGGGTTCAAATCCTGGTGCTCGCATTATTCCTGAATTTATTTCAGGATTTCCGGCGATGCGCTTTCAGTGGGAGGAGACGTTTCCGTCGACGACTAGGCGCCTACGGTGACTTCGTAAATCTCAAGATGATATGCCGGCCCAATCTCTCGGAGGTGCTCATAGGGGTAGGGTGTGCGTGTGTGCGTTCATAGGGATGAGTGTATGCGCGTGTATATGAGCGCTTGTGTCTGTACTGATGCTAAAAAAAAAAGACACATCAATCGTAAATGCACTGCGTCTAGGCCACGACAGAAGCATGCATGGTTACGCGTTCTACCGGCCATGAGTGATCTGGTTCCAATTAGATCCGCAGAAAGCGCCAAAGTGCTAGTAATAATCTGAACACAAAAGTAAAAGAAAACTTCCTGGAATAAGGACCATAGATGAGAAAGTTACCATTTGTTTTATTTTTTCCATTCTATTGAACACACCGGTAGCTAATTCGAGCGACAAACTGACAAGTCATGAGATAAATCTCGCTTCATTTAGAAACTCAATCCACGTTCATCTTCCTCTTCTTGCACGCGATGCTATTATGAGTAAAATGATTTACGAGGAATTAGTTGATAATCCATTTCTGAGCCCAAACTTATTTGCATCCACGCTGGAAAAAAATCAAAACAAATACTAAAAAATTTCAAAAAAAAGCTTCAATTTTTTGCATGGTAGATAATTTAATGAGTGAGGACCGCTCCAATTTTCAATCATTTGGACATTTGAGCAGCTCTCGGCAAAAAAGACAAATTCGGGGTCCGAAAAAAGTCTACTTTCATGCACTGTTCTGACCCAATTTGTCTTTTTTGCTGAGAGTTACTCAGATGTCCAGTTATTTGAAAATTGGAGCAGACCTCACTCAATAAATTTTCTACCATGCAATTATTATTTTTGGTTTTTTTAAATTTGTTTTGATTTTTTCTGACCAGGTGCAGATGAGCCTGGGCACCGGAACGGCTCGGAACTATAGCCAAAAAATGACTATTTTGTTTTTGTGCACGTAATCTATTTTGTGCACATAATATAACCTCTTATTATTTTTTTGACACTAGACAATGGGAGGAAGAGGAATAATGGCGGGGCGAAGAGAATCAAAGGATCGAGCTTTGCGTTGGATCTGACAATGACAATAGAGAGTACAGTTTGTGTAATTAACATGACGATAAAGTATCGGTGGCTCAATAGTCTTCAATAGTCTTCACAGTCCAATAAATGTCCAAGGTGTTGTACTTACAGTACGGCTTCTGGTTCTAATTTATTGTCTCCAAACAGGTAACATTGTGTCACTCTAGTGTATTCAATAACAACAGTTCATTTCGTCCAATTACACATTGACCCCTAGATAGCAGCACAACGGCTAAGATTCCAATGGGCGTCGTCACCGAGTGCTCCAAATTCGCGTCTTTATATTATTCTTGAAGTTATTCTTCATTATGGCTAGTCTTAATAATAGCGCATACATGTAACCTCTGCAACTGTCTTTAACTTTTCAGCTTCCTTTTCCATGCATGCAAGATTAAATACATCCTTTAGTTGTGTTTTTAGACACGTGATAGCCTCGGTTTATTTCTAAATATAACGCCGGCTTATCATAATCCGTCTTGGTCGCGTGTATCTCCGAAGACATCCTTTGCATCAAGATGGTAGTCCACGAACCAACCTATGGTTGGATAGTTAGCAGGATAATGATATTGATGCTCGTATTTTTCTGAATTTATTTTAGGTTTTTTGGTAATGTGCGTTCATTGAAAGGAGATGTTTCCGTTGACTATGAAGGCAATCGTCAGTCTTAAAATGATGTGCCGGCTCAGTTTCTCGAAGATGCTCATAGAGATAGGTGTACGTGGATGCAATGAGTATATGCTCATATATGTGAGCGACTTTGATTGAACCGTGTTAAAAAAATAGAAGAAATAATGCCCTCTTAAAAAAACTAGAGGAAATACTCACCCTCCAACACGGCTTTCAGCCTGCTTGTATTGCGAATATCAACGTGGATGAACTCAGATCGTTCTCCGAGCTTAGATACCAGCGACATACCTTTCTCCCTGGCAGAAAAAAGAAAGCATCCAAAATCAAATTGATTGTGCCTTTTGATTATCAAAAAAGGCTTTTCAGCGAGACCAGATTTACAATAAAGTCCATCTTGATAATAAGCCAGACTGTTGTGCGCGAAGTGCTACGGCTATAGACGATCAACTCATAATCAATCCTGTTCTGCAGACGGCTACAAAGAGTAAAAGAAATCTCCCTAGCATCGTTTCCAGCCAACCTACGAATCTTTTCTATACGGGCATGATGTGATGATCTATCCATCTCGCGTGCTGTAATCATCGACACTGCCTCCGCGCTATCCAACTCAAACAAAATAGATAGGTTAGATCGGTGCAAGGCCAGCTCCTCTGCATGCTGCTAGCTCCGCCTCTAAAGCATTGTCGCATGTACGTAGCTCCCTACATGCGTTGTAGATGATCTCGCCTCTGTTATCACGCAGGATCATACCTCCTCCCGCCGCACCTATGGCCGCTATGTAACTTCCATCCATGTTCAACTTAACCCAGCCCGGCTGGGGCGGTACCCAGTGTGTGCGCACCTTGGGCACCGTATTTTCTGGAGCGCGTGATGGTGAAGGCAGAATCACCATCTTCCCTTTCTCCGTGTTAAAAAAAGTCGTCCCTCTACCAGCTCTCGTAGCAATGGCGCTCAGCTCGATTCGATCGGTTAACTAGCTAGTGATCACAAGTAAAGATCATATATGACTTTTTGATAGGCTAAACTAGCCTACCAAAACACTATATTTTACTTTTTCTCTCATAATTTAAGAGCATTTTTTACATTACTATAATGTAAAAAATACTTTTATATTATATAAGACGGAGAGAGTAGAATGGAGGTCGTAATGACGATCAATGATGTACTTCGGTCAGCTCAATCGACCATGGGCAAAACCATGCACGCACAGCTAGCACACGAGAGGCTCACAGGAGAAGCAGGTACCTAGCCTAGCCATGAGGCACTGAGGCACGTACCGGTTCCTTCCGCCGATGAGGATGTTGAGGTCGGGCCGGAGCTGGGAGAGCGCGGTGGCCATTGAGCCGCCGACACGGCCAGTCCCGCCGAGCACGAGCACGCGGGGCCCCGAGGACGCGGAGGCGGCAGGCCGCATGCATGCTCTCACCATCTCCATCTTGGAATTGGCCGTGCCGGAACCGGAAGGAGAGCTGGGGGACCAACAACAGCCTATAGTAGAGCCTTGATACAGGAGATCCGCCCGCATGCCGCTTGATACTGGAGCTCCTTGGTCAACTTCTGGCTTAATTACTACTCCGATCGAACAAGCCCGTTGACCCTGGAGATCCGCGTGTCCTCCTTTTCTATAGCTTGAGGCAGCACGAGGTGGTAAAATTGACAAATTTAACCTATGAATAAAATCAAATCACAGAATGAACTCCGTAAAACTATTTCACGCGGCTGATCTTTTTTATGACGCCCAACACGAAGGCGCCACACTACACTGTGCAACGTCTCACAGATAGACGCTACACGTCTGGCGAGCGTCGCACTCGTGTGATTCGAAAATTACTAAATCAGTATGCAGCGCCTGAGTTTCTAGGCGTTGCATTAGTGGTTGCTTCATTTTGTAGTGCAATCACTAGTGCAGCGCCTGAGAGCTAGGCGCCACACTATACAGTGCAGCGCTTAGCTCTTAGGCTCTGCACAATAACTTAGCAATTTTTAAGCAGTCTGGGGTGCAACGCTGGCCAGACGTGTAGCGCCTATCTGTGAAGCGTTGCACAGTGTAGTGTGGCGCCTTCGTGTCGGGCGTCACACAAAAAGGTCAGCCGCGTGAAATAGTTTCACGGGCAGTTCATGTTGAGTTTCGTAGTAATTTCAAAAATTTTCTACGCACACGCAAGATCATGGTGATGCATAGCAACGAGAGGGGGAGAGTGTGATCTACGTACCCTTGTAGATCGACAACGGAAGCGTTAACTTGATTGATGTAGTCGTACGTCTTCACGGCCCGACCGATCAAGCACCGAAACTACGGCACCTCCGAGTTCTAGCACACGTTCAGCTCGACGACGATCCCCGGACTCCGATCCAGCAAAGTGTTGGGGGAGAGTTCCGTCAGCACGACGGCGTGGTGACGATCTTGATGTTCTACTGTCGCAGGGCTTCGCCTAAGCACCGCTACAATATTATCGAGGACTATGATGGAAGGGGGCACCGCACACGGCTAAGAATATGATCACGTGGATCAACTTGTGTCTCTAGGGGTGCCCCTTGCCTCCGTATATAAAGGCTCAAAGGGGGGGGGGGGCGGCCGGCCAAGAGGAGGCGCGCCAGGAGGAGTCCTACTCCCTCCGGGAGTAGGACTCCCCCCCCCCTTTTCTAGTTGGAATAGGATTCGCGGAGGGGGAAAAGAGGAGAGAGAGAGGAGGAAGGGGGGCCGGCCCCCTCTCCTTGTCCTATTCGGACCAAGGGGGGAGGGGCGCGCGGCCCATCTCTGGCCACCTCTCCTCTCTTCCACTAAGGCCCACTAAGGCCCATATACCTCCCGGGGGTTTCCGGTAACCTCTAGGTACTCCCGTAAAATCCCGATTTCACCCGGAACACTTCCGATATCCAAACATAGGCTTCCAATATATCAATCTTTATGTCTCGGCCATTTCGAGACTCCTCGTCATGTCCGTGTTCACATTCAGGACTCCGAACAAACTTCGGTACATCAAAATGCATAAACTCATAATATAACTGTCATCGTAACCTTAAGCGTGCGGACCCTACGGGTTCGAGAACAATGTAGACATGACCGAGACACGTCTCCGGTCAATAACCAATAGCGGAACCTGGATGCTCATATTGGCTCCTACATATTCTACGAAGATCTTTTATCGGTCAGACCGCATAACAACATACGTTGTTCCCTTTGTCATCGGTATGTTACTTGCCCGAGATTCGATCGTCGGTATCCAATACCTAGTTCAATCTCGTTACCGGCAAGTCTCTTTACTCGTTTCGTAATACATCATCCTGCAACGAACTCATTAGTTGCAATGCTTGCAAGGCTTCAGTGATGTGCATTACCGAGAGGGCCCAGAGATACCTCTCCGACAATCGGAGTGACAAATCCTAATCTCGAAATACGCCAACCCAACATGTACCTTTGGAGACACCTGTAGAGCTCCTTTATAATCACCCAATTATGTTGTGACGTTTGGTAGCACACAAAGTGTTCCTCCAGCAAACGGGAGTTGCATAATCTCATAGTCATAGGAACATGTATAAGTCATGAAGAAAGCAATAGCAACATACTAAACGATCGGGTGCTAAGCTAATGGAATGGGTCATGTCAATCAGATCATTCAACTAATGATGTGATCCCGTTAATCAAATGACAACTCTTTGTCCATGGTTAGGAAACATAACCATCTTTGATTAACGAGCTAGTCAAGTAGAGGCATACTAGTGACACTCTGTTTGTCTATGTATTCACACATGTATTATGTTTCCGATTAATACAATTCTAGCATGAATAATAAACTTTTATCATGATATAAGAAAATAAATAATAACGTTATTATTGCCTCTAGGGCATATTTCCTTCAGTCTCCCACTTGCACTAGAGTCAATAATCTAGATTATACTGTAATGATTCTAACACCCATGGAGCCTTGGTGCTGATCATGTTTTGCTCGTGGAAGAGGCTTAGCCAACAGGTCTGCTACATTCAGATCCGTATGTATCTTGCAAATCTCTATGTCTCCCACCTGGACTAGATCCCGGATGGAATTGAAGCGTCTTTTGATGTGCTTGGTTCTTTTGTGAAATCTGGATTCCTTCGCCAAGGCAATCGCACCAGTATTGTCACAAAAGATTTTCATTGGACCCGATGCACTAGGTATGACACCTAGATCGGATATGAATTCCTTCATCCAGACTCCTTCGTTTGCTGCTTCCGAAGCAGCTATGTACTCCACTTCACATGTAGATCCCGCCACGACGCTTTGTTTAGAACTGCACCAACTGACAGCTCCACCGTTTAATGTAAACACGTATCCGGTTTGCGATTTAAAATCGTCCGGATCAGTGTCAAAGCTTGCATCCACGTAACCGTTTACGATGAGCTCTTTGTCACCTCCATATACAAGAAACATATCCTTAGTCCTTTTAAGGTACTTCAGGATGTTCTTGACCGCTGTCCAGTGATCCACTCCTGGATTACTTTGGTACCTCCCTGCTAGACTTATAGCAAGGCACACATCATGTCTGGTACACAGCATTGCATACATGATAGAGCCTATGGCTGAAGCATAGGGAACATCTTTCATTTTCTCTCTATCTTCTGCAGTGGTCGGGCATTGAGTCTGACTCAACTTCACACCTTGTAACACAGGCAAGAACCCTTTCTTTGCTTGATCCATTTTGAACTTCTTCAAAACTTTGTCAAGGTATGTGCTTTGTGAAAGTCCAATTAAGCGTCTTGATCTATCTCTATAGATCTTAATGCCTAATATGTAAGAAGCTTCACCGTGGTCTTTCATTAAAAAACTCTTATTCAAGTATCCCTTTATGTTATCCAGAAATTCTATATCATTTCCAATCAGTAATATGTCATCCACATATAATATCAGAAATGCTACAGAGCTTTCACTCACTTTCTTGTAAATACAGGCTTCTCCGAAAGTCTGCATAAAACCAAATGCTTTGATCACACTATCAAAGCGTTTATTCCAACTCCGAGAGGCTTGCACCAGTCCATAAATGGATCGCTGGAGCTTGCACACTTTGTTAGCTCCCTTTGGATCGACAAAACCCTCTGGTTGCATCATATACAACTCTTCTTCCAGAAATCCATTCAGGAATGCAGTATTGACATCCATCTGCCAAATTTCATAATCATAAAATGCGGCAATTGCTAACATGATTCGGACAGACTTAAGCATCGCTATGGGTGAGAAGGTCTCATCATAGTCAATCCCTTGAACTTGCCGAAACCCTTTTGCGACAAGTCGAGCTTTGTAGACAGTAATATTACCGTCGGCGTCAGTCTTCTTCTTGTAGATCCATTTATTCTCAATTGCTTGCCGATCATTGGGCAAGTCAACCAAAGTGCACACTTTGTTCTCATACATGGATCCCATCTCAGATTTCATGGCTTCAAGCCATTTTGCGGAATCTGGGCTCACCATCGCTTCTTCATAGTTCATAGGTTCATCATGATCTAGTAGCATGACTTCCAGAACAGGATTACCGTACCACTCTGGCGCGGATCTCACTCTGGTTGATCTACGAGGTTCAGTAGTATCTTGTTCTGAAGTTTCATGATCATTATCATTAGCTTCCTCACTAATTGGTGTAGGTGTCACAGAAACAGTTTTCTGTGATGCACTACTTTCCAATAAGGGAGCAGGTACAGTTACCTCGTCAAGTTCTACTTTCCTCCCACTCACTTCTTTCGAGAGAAACTCCTTCTCCAGAAAGTTTCCGAACTTAGCAACAAAAGTCTTGCCTTCGGATCTGTGATAGAAGGTGTATCCAATAGTCTCCTTTGGATATCCTATGAAGACACATTTCTCCGATTTGGTTCGAGCTTATCAGGTTGAAGCTTTTTCACATAAGCATCGCAGCCCCAAACTTTCAGAAACGATAACTTTGGTTTCTTGCCAAACCATAGTTCATAAGGCGTCGTCTCAACGGATTTTGATGGTGCCCTATTTAACGTGAATGCGGCCGTCTCCAAAGCATAACCCCAAAACGATAGAGGTAAATCAGTAAGAGACATCATAGATCGCACCATATCTAGTAAAGTACGATTACGACGTTCGGACACACCATTACGCTGTGGTGTTCCGGGTGGCGTGAGTTGCGAAACTATTCCGCATTGTTTCAAATGTACACCAAACTCGTAACTCAAATATTCTCCTCCACGATCAGATCGTAGAAACTTTATTTTCTTGTTACGATGATTTTTCAACTTCACTCTGAAATTCTTTGAACTTTTCAAACGTTTCAGACTTATGTTTCATTAAGTAGATATACCCATATCTGCTTAAGTCATCTGTGAAGCTGAGAAAATAACGATATCCACCACGAGCCTCAATATTCATCGGACCACATACATCTGTATGTATGATTTCCAACAAATCTGTTGCTCTCTCCATAGTACCAGAGAACGGCGTTTTAGTCATCTTGCCCATGAGGCACGGTTCGCAAGTACCAAGTGATTCATAATCAAGTGGTTCCAAAAGTCCATCAGTATGGAGTTTCTTCATGCGCTTTACACCGATATGACCTAAACGCCAGTGCCACAAATAAGTTGCACTATCATTATCAACTCTGCATCTTTTGGCTTCAACATTATGAATATGTGTGTCACTACTATCGAGATTCAATAAGAATAGACCATTCTTCAAGGGTGCATGACCATAAAAGATATTACTCATATAAATAGAACAACCATTATTCTCTGATTTAAATGAATAACCGTCTCGCATCAAACAAGATCCAGATATAATGTCCATGCTTAACGCTGGCACCAAATAACAATTATTTAGGTCTAATATTAATCCCGAAGGTAGATGTAGAGGTAGCGTGCCGACCGCGATCATATCGACTTTGGAACCGTTTCCCACGCGCATCGTCACCTCGTCCTCAGCCAATCTTCGCTTAATCCGTAGTCCCTGTTTCGAGTTGCAAATATTAGCAACAGAACCAGTATCAAATACCCAGGTGCTACTGCGAGCATTAGTAAGGTACACATCAATAACATGTATATCACATATATCTTTGTTCATCTTGCCATCCTTCTTATCCGCCAAATACTTGGGGCAGTTTCGCTTCCAGTGACCAGTCTGCTTGCAGTAGAAGCACTCAGTTTCAGGCTTAGGTCTAGACTTGGGTTTCTTCTCTTGAGCAGCAAATTGCTTGCTGTTCTTCTTGAAGTTCCCCTTCTTCTTCCCTTTGCCCTTTTTCTTGAAACTAGTGGTCTTGTTGACCATCAACACTTGATGCTCCTTCTTGATTTCTACCTCCGCAGCTTTCAGCATTGCGAAGAGCTCGGGAATAGTCTTATTCATCCCTTGCATATTATAGTTCATCACGAAGCTCTTGTAGCTTGGTGGAAGTGATTGGAGAATTCTGTCAATGACGCTATCATCCGGAAGATTAACTCCCAGTTGAATCAAGTGATTACAATACCCAGACATCTTGAGTATATGCTCACTGACAGAACTATTCTCCTCCATCTTGCAGCTATAGAACTTATTGGAGACTTCATATCTCTCAATCCGGGCATTTGCTTGAAATATTAACTTCAACTCCTGGAACATCTCATATGCCCCATGACGTTTAAAACGTCGTTGAAGTCCCGGTTCTAAGCCGTAAAGCATGGCACATTGAACTATCGAGTAGTCATTAGCTTTGCTCTGCCAGACGTTCATAACATCTGGTGTTGCTCCAGCAGCAGGCCTGGCACCCAGCGGTGCTTCCAGGACGTAATTCTTCTGTGCAGCAATGAGGATAATCCTCAAGTTACGGACCCAGTCCGTGTAATTGCTACCATCATCTTTCAACTTTGCTTTCTCAAGGAACGCATTAAAATTCAACGGAACAACAGCACGGGCCATCTATCTACAATCAAACATACATAAGCAAGATACTATCAGGTACTAAGTTCATGATAAATTTAGGTTCAATTAATCATATCACTTAAAGAACTCCCACTTAGATAGACATCCCTCTAATCCTCTAAGTGATTACGTGATCCAAGTCAACTAAACCATGTCCGATCATCACATGAGATGGAGTAGTTTTCGTTGGTGAACATCACTATGTTGATCATATCTACTATATGATTCACGCTCGACCTTTCGGTCTCCGTGTTCCGAGGCCATATCTGTATATGCTTGGCTCGTCAAGTATAACCTGAGTATTCCGCGTGTGCAACTGTTTTGCACCCGTTATATTTGAACGTAGAGCCTATCACACCCGATCATCACGTGGTGTCTCAGCACGAAGAACTTTCGCAATGGTGCATACTCAGGGAGAACACTTCTTGATAATTAGTGAGAGATCATCTTATAATGCTACCATCAATCAAAGCAAGATAAGATGCATAAAAGATAAACATCACATGCAATCAATATAAGTGATATGATATGGCCATCATCATCTTGTGCTTGTGATCTCCATCTCCGAAGCATCGTCGTGATCACCATCGTCACCGGCGCGACACCTTAATCTCCATCGTAGCATCGTTGTCGTCTCGCCAATCTCATGCTTCCACGACTATCGCTACCGCTTAGTGATAAAGTAAAGCATTACAGCGCGAGCATTGCATACAATAAAGCGACAACCATATGGCTCCTGCCAGTTGCCGATAACTCGGTTACAAAACATGATCATCTCATACAATAAAATTTAGCATCATGTCTTGACCATATCACATCACAACATGCCCTGCAAAAACAAGTTAGACGTCCTCTACTTTGTTGTTGCAAGTTTTACGTGGCTGCTACGGGCTTAAGCAAGAACCAATCTTACCTACGCATCAAAACCACAACGATAGTTTGTCAAGCTGGTGCTATTTTAACCTTCGCAAGGACCGGGCATAGCCACACTCGGTTCAACTAAAGTTGGAGAAACTGTCACCTGCTAGCCACCTTTGTGCAAAGCACGTCGGGAGAACCGGTCTCGCGTAAGCGTACGCGTAATGTCGGTCCGGGCCGCTTCGTCCAACAATACCGCCGAACCAAAGTATGACATGCTGGTAAGCAGTATGACTTATATCGTCCACAACTCACTTGTGTTCTACTCGTGCATATAACATCAACACATAAAACCTAGGCTCTGATACCACTGTTGGGTTTCGTAGTAATTTCAAAATTTTCCTACGCACACGCAAGATCATGGTGATGCATAGCAACGAGAGGGGGAGAGTGTGATCTACGTACCCTTGTAGATCGACAACGGAAGCGTTAACTTGGTTGATGTAGTCGTACGTCTTCACGGCCCGACCGATCAAGCACCGAAACTACGACACCTTCGAGTTCTAGCACACGTTCAGCTCGAGGACGATCCCCGGACTTCGATCCAGCAAAGTGTCGGGGAAGCTTTCCGTCAGCACGACGGCGTGGTGACGATCTTGATGTTCTACTGTCGCAGGGCTTCGCCTAAGCACCGCTACAATATTATCGAGGACTATGGTGGAAGGGGGCACCGCACACGGCTAAGAATATGATCACGTGGATCAACTTGTGTCTCTAGGGGTGCCCCTTGCCTCCGTATATAAAGGCTCAAAGGGGGGGTCGGCCGGCCAAGAGGAGGCGCGCCAGGAGGAGTCCTACTCCCTCCGGGAGTAGGACTCCCTCCTCTTTCCTAGTTGGAATAGGATTCGCGGAGGGGGAAAAGAGGAGAGAGAGAGGAGGAAGGGGGGCTGGCCACCTCTCCTCTTTTCCACTAAGGTCCACTAAGCCCATATACCTCCCGGGGGTTTCCGGTAACCTCCCGGTACTCCCGTAAAATCCCGATTTCATCCGGAACACTTCCGATATCCAAACATAGGCTTCCAATATATCAATCTTTATGTCTCGACCATTTCGAGACTCCTCTTCATGTCCGTGATCACATCCGGGACTCCGAACAAACTTCGGTACATCAAAATGCATAAACTCATAATATAACTGTCATCGTAACCTTAAGCGTGCGGACCCTACGGGTTCGAGAACAATGTAGACATGACCGAGACACGTCTCCGGTCAATAACCAATAGAGGAACCTAGATGCTCATATTGGCTCCTACATATTCTACAAAGATCTTTTATCGGTCAGACCGCATAACAACATACGTTGTTCCCTTTGTCATCGGTATGTTACTTGCCCGAGATTCGATCGTCGGTATCCAATACCTAGTTCAATCTCGTTACCGGCAAGTCTCTTTACTCGTTCCGTAATACATCATCCCGCAACTAACTCATTAGTTGCAATGCTTGCAAGGCTTCGGTGATGTGCATTACCGAGAGGGCCCAGAGATACCTCTCCGACAATCGGAGTGACAAATCCTAATCTCGAAATACGCCAACCCAACATGTACCTTTGGAGACACCTGTAGAGCTCCTTTATAATCACCCAGTTACGTTGTGACGTTTGGTAGCACACAAAGTGTTCCTCCAGCAAACGGGAGTTGCATAATCTCATAGTCATAGGAACATGTATAAGTCATGAAGAAAGCAATAGCAACATACTAAACGATCGGGTGCTAAGCTAATGGAATGGGTCATGTCAATCAGATCATTCAACTAATGATGTGATCCCGTTAATCAAATGACAACTCTTTATCCATGGTTAGGAAACATAACCATCTTTGATTAACGAGCTAGTCAAGTAGAGGCATACTAGTGACACTCTGTTTGTCTATGTATTCACACATGTATTATGTTTTCGGTTAATACAATTCTAGCATGAATAATAAACTTTTATCATGATATAAGGAAATAAATAATAACTTTATTATTGCCTCTAGGGCATATTTCCTTCAGTTCATTCTATGATTTGATTTTGTTCAGAGGTCAAATTTGTCAAATTTGCCGCACGAGGATGGCAAGGGGCTGGTCTTCTGAGTCAGCCTCAAAGGGTGCTTGAATTCAAGGGACTTATTTTAGTCTGACTAAAATTAGTCTCTTTAAGAGGCTAAAGTTCCAAGCACCCCTGACTAAAGAGAGGGTAAAACTAGTCTTGAGACTAAATTTTTTTTAGTCAAGGGTACCCCTACTAAAATGTGGATTAGTCCTCTCTCTTCTCATTTAACTCCTCTCCTTTAACACATGCTAGTTTTGGATTGGATGGTTTGAAGGATAATAAATGCTCATTAACTTGATTTTAGTCTCTTTAGTATTTGGATCCAAGCATGGAAGAGGCTAGCAAGTTTTAGTCCCACTACTTTTAGTCATGGGACTAAAACGTATCCAAGCATCCTCTCACTCTTTTTCTTTCTTTCTTAGATCATCTCCAACAACCGCGCAACGCGCCGCGCGCTAAAAGTCATGATACAATGCCGGGTTAGCCTTTTCTTTGCGCGCGGCGGTGCGCTGGCTCCAGCTGCCGCCGCAAATTAAAGCGCGCCCACGCCGCTCCAGCAGGCGCGCTATATTTCAATTTTTTCTACTATGATTCAATACATATTTGGTTTCGTAGATAATACTCCTACTACTACTCGTCCGACTCGGACTCTGTCTCAGTGATGTCCTCCTCTGACGTCAGAGCGTAGGCGTCAAGGAACCGCTCGCCGCCGGAGTTCTAGGAGGACGCATCTCCTAGTGCTTGGTTGTATTTAGCGACCGCCTTCCGTGTTTGCTTGTCCTCGCGATAGTCGGCTCGCTCTTCCTCCTCTTCGCCCTCTTCGCCCTCCTCTGGGCGAAGAACTGTTCCTCGTTGGTGTCTTTCGGGAAGCGATGACTCCACATCGCCATGGCTTGCTCGTCCATCTCGGCCCGCCTGAGACGATGCTCCCGCCTTCGGTGCTTGCGACGATCCTCGTCGGTGAGAAGCCGCGGGAAAGGGGCCAACTCCTGTGCGTGCTCCCGCGTTGCCACGTCGGTGAAGTTCATGTCCTGACGGGACCACAGGAGGTGCCACGCCACAGTGTCGTACGCGCGGGCGCCCTCCTGGGCGGTGTCGAAGGTTCCGAGACGGAGCCGCATGCCGCCGCCCGACCGAATCTCGGCGAAGTAGGTACCGGACGGACGCACGCGGACGCCGCAGTAGTCCGTACCTCCCCGACGGCGAGGCGGCATGGTGGCGTGGTGGTGGTGTGTCGGCGACAGAGCGCGGCAGTGGGTGATGGAGAGATGGAGAGAGCGGCAGAGGGCGATGGAGATATGGAGAAAGCGGCAGAGGGCGCTGCAATTTATAGGCACCCCGGACGCAGCGCGCCAAATGTAGCGCACGAGCGGCCGCCTCCCCCCCGCTCGCATCGTTTCCCACGCGCCCTAGTTTCCCGCCACCGCTGGAGCGCGGGAAAACGTCTGCGCGCGCTAAAAAGACAATTTACTGCGTGCGCGTGTCTTTTGGCGCGACCGTTGGAGATGCTCTTATAAAGACATCGAAAGGCAGAGTGCTAAGAGCATCTCTAGCAGACCCCTTAAAATCGCAAACTACAAAACTGGGATATGGGCAAGCTTTTAAATCAAGGCCGATATGATCGATATAAAGACCGATATATCACTTTTTGGGCTCTACCGATATAGACATAACATATCATTTTGTAAATATCATTTATAAACATATCACCCGATATGGACCAAAATATCAACCGATATGGCCGATATCTAGCCCGGTATGTCCATCGATATAGCACGCTACGTAGATAACAATAGTTATTTATTAAATAACAGTGAAACAAGATTATGCACTTACAACTCCAATATATATTATCAAAGTCATGCACAATGTTTCGTAGAAATGCATACATATCATATTGTTTTTAATCATAGACTAAGAATTTTGTGAATCTTTCCTTAATAGTTTCTTAATCAACAAGTTAATATACTAGGAATCTGAAAGTGTTATGTTGAAGCATTGACATCATACATTTTGTTCTACTAAAAAATACATGTTTTGAACAAGAATAATGAAAAAAAATAGACATGTTTTCTCCATTATATCTATATATCGTCTGATATATCACCCGATATCTGACATCCGATATGTCGAAGACAAACCGATACGAACCCGATATCTGATATTTTGAAGCTTGGATACGGGTTGGAGAAAATGCATTTTAAGGATTCATTTTAGCTACGGCCGAACAGATATTGTAAGACAAACTGTAAAACTGGAATAAAGAGCTCCTTCCTCTAGTCCAGCCGCTGCCGCCCCTTCCCCTAGCCGGCCGCGCCGGCCACGCCTGTCGCATCCAACCCCGTCGGCCACGCCCCATCGCCCGCAAGCCATGCCGCGTCGCCCGTCGGTCGCGCCTCGTCGCCCGTCGGCCGCACCCCGCTGCTACCTCTTGAACACTGCATTGGTTTTCCCTTGAAGAGGAAAGGGTGGTCCAGTAAAGCAGCGTAAGTATTTCCCTCAGTTTTTTAGAACCAAGGTATCAATCCAGTAGGAGACCACGCGTGAGTAACCTCGTACCTACACACACAAATAAGAACCTCGCAACCAACGCGATAAAGGGGTTGTCAATCCCTTCACGACCACTTGCAAAAGTGAGGTCTGATAAAGATGATAATAATAAGATAAATATTTTTGATATTTTTATGATATAGATTGAAAGTAAAGATTGCAAAATAAAATATATTGGAAACTTGTATGATGGAAAATAGACCCGGGGGCCATAGGTTTCACTAGTGGCTTCTCTCAAGATAGCATAAGTATTACGGTGGGTGAACAAATTATTGTCGAGCAATTGATAGAAAAGCGAATAATTATGAGAATATCTAGGTATGATCATGTATATAGGCATCACGTCCGTGACAAGTAGACCGAAACGATTCTGCATCTACTACTATTACTGAAGGAAATATGCCCTAGAGGCAATAATAAAGTTATTATTTATTTCCTTATATCATGATAAATGTTTATTATTCATGCTAGAATTGTATTAACCGAAAACATAATAAATGTGTGAATACATAGACAAACAGTATGTCACTAGTATGCCTCTACTTGACTAGCTCATTGATTAGAGATGGTTAAGTTTTCTAACCATAGACAAAGAGTTGTCATTTGATTAATGAGATCACATCATTAGGAGAATGATGTGATTGACTTGACCCATTCCGTTAGCTTAGCACACGATAATTTAGTATTCTGCTATTGCTTTCTTCATGACTTATACATGTTCCTATGACTATGAGATTATGCAACTCCCGTTTACCGGAGGAACACTTTGTGTGCTACCAAACGTCACAACGTAACTAGGTGATTATAAAGGTGCTCTATAGGTGTCTCCGAAGGTACTTGTTGGGTTGGCATATTTCGATATTAGGATTTGTCACTCCAATTGTGGGAGAGGTATCTCTGGGCCCTCTCGGTAATGCACATCACTTAAGCCTTGCAAGCATTGCAACTAAAGAGTTGGTTGCGGGATGATGTATTACAGTACGAGTAAAGAGACTTGCTGGTAACGAGATTGAACTAGGTATTGAGATACCGACGATCGAATCTCGGGCAAGTAACATACCAATGACAAAGGGAACAACGTATGTTGTTATGCGGTTTGACCGATAAAGATCTTCATAGAATATGTGGGAGCCAATATGAACATCCAGGTTCCGCTATTGGTTATTGACCGGAGACGTGTCTCGGTCATGTCTACATAGTTCTCGAACCCGTAGCGTCCGCACGCTTAACGTTTCGATGACAGTTATATTATGAGTTTATATGTTTTGATGGACCGAAGGTTGTTCAGAGTCCCAGATGTGATCACGGACATGACGAGGAGTCTCGAAATGGTCGAGACATGAAGATTGATATATTGGAAGCCTATGTTTGGATATCGGAAGTGTTCTGGGTGAAATCGAGATTTTACCGGAGTACCGGGAGGTTACCGGACCCCCCTGGGAGGTAAATGGGCCTTAGTGGGCCTTTACGGAGAAGAGGAGAGGCGGCCAGGGCCGGGCCGCGTGCCCCTCCCCCTAGTCTGAATAGGACAAGGAGAGGGGGCGGCGCATGTCGTGGTTCTAGGTCTGACAGTAGAATGGGGGTAGGAATGTAGAGGCAAGATCCTAGCTGTGGAGGAGTTGTACACGCGAGTTTTATGAGTTCAGGCCCTTCTCGGAGGAAGTAACAGCCCTACGTCTCGGAGCCCGGAGGCGGTCGACTGGATTATATGTGTGTGAGTTATAGGGGGTGCGAACCCTTGTCCCTGAGGAGGGGGTGGCTTATATAGAGTTCGCCAGACCCCTCCCGCCCTCAGTTACAAAGGGTTTAAGGTACATAAAGGTAGAGACGTTACTGGTAACGCCTGTAATAAAAGTACATAAATGACCATTAAAGCTATGACTTAAATCCCGACCGTTGCAGGGTGAGTGGCTCTTAGTCTTCTGGTAGTCGAGTGGTTGTTCGTATGGTCGAGTGTCTTCAAGACTGTCGAGTGAAACATGGCTTTATGGTCGAGTGGACGATGATTTTTCTTCGACTGCTTCTGGTTCTTTAAGAGATGTCGTTGGGGAGGGTATCTTGATCAGATCCATGACCCTACCCTAGGTACATAGCTTCATCATTAGCCCCCGAATGGATCAGGGTTTGAGTGAGGAAGGAGTTGAGAACACTTCCGACTCATTCTTCGCGTTACGAGTATATCTCACTCTGGATCAATGAACTGAGGGGATAACATCAACTTCTTTTTCAGTCGCCTTGGTCCATTCTTAGTTTTTGTCGAGTGAACTTTCATGGTAGAGCTCCGAATGACGACGTGGAGGATGTTTTCGTCTGACAAGTTGCTCTGCTCCCCGCGGATTTCGCGGGACTCGAATTTTGGGAAGCGCGCCAAACGGGCGAGGCCGTGGTAATCGGGATGGATTAGGCAGGTCGCCTCAATCCCCGCGCCACCTTTTTCGCCACATATCGCGCGCACGACTGTTGCAGGATTTGTTTAGATCGCCTGGGCCTACAAGTCAGTCACTCGGGAATGACCTTATAAAGACACCGGACCAGGCCTTTGAAAAGTGCGCCCTCATTCTCTTTCTTCTTCCTCAGACTTCTTCGTCGCGCCCGCTTCCGCTCTCGGCGTCGCAACCTCGCTTGGACTCGATCCGCCGTCATGGGAAAAGAGAAGACGGTGGCGCTGGAGCGCGCGAAGAAGGCGAAGGGTAAGAGGACCAGCCGGGGCGGATCCTCGTCAAGATCCGGCCTGCCGCCGGGCTGGATCCAGGGCAACTAGATCCGCTCGATGATCAGCCAGGACAACCTCGATGACCTGGTGGAGGGGGGACTGATCCCCCACAAATCGGCGCGGCTCCCAGGGAATGAGACCGAGCCGCAGCCGCGGGAGGGTGAGTGCGTTCTCCTCGCTACTCACGTCGACCGCGGGTTTTCTTTGCCTCCTCATCCTTTCTTCCGTGGCTTTTTGAAATTCTTCGGGGCTCAACTCCACCACTTCACTCCAAACACCATAGTTTATCTGGCTGCCTTTGTGTCAATGTGCGAAAATTTCTTGGGTTGTCGACCGCACTGGGGTCTCTTCAAACACATATTCACCTGCCGCTCCCAGTCGGTCAAGAAGGCCAACCCGAGTGATGAGAGGACGCATGTGATCCAGATGTGCGGGGGCCTTGGGATCCATATGAGGAACAAGAGTGCCTTCCCAGCGATGATCCTTCCCGACTCGGTCCGGGGCTGGCAGTCGACTTGGTTTTACTGTAAGGACCAGCCGACCCCGGGTCAGTCGACTAGACTTCCCCCCTTTTCCATGGCTCGAGTGGAGAAGCCCTCCTTCTTGAGGGTGATCCCAGAAGAGAAGGCGCAGGTCAAGGCGTTGGTCGAGCGGGTCGTCCAACTTGTCCGTGACGGGGTGACTAGGATGGACCTGGTGGAGGTCTTTCTCAGTCGACGCATCCAACCGCTTCAGGCCTGTGACCATCCGATGTGGATGTACTTGGGACTCGAGGACTCCACTCGGATCCACCCGGAGGACGTCAGCGAAGACACGGTGGAGAAGTGGCTGAGGGGAATCACCGGCAACAAAGACAATCCCCGGGGGTCTAGGAGGGTGATTCCATTCGACCACTCAAGCCAGCCGGAACAGGTATGATTCTGCTTTGCCAAGTATCTTCTCGATTCACTGTGTGACACCTTGTTGATGTCCGACCGTATTTCTTTTGCTCATTGTCCTTTCAGGCTCTCATTTATATGTACTCGATGCCCAATGGAGTACAGGAGCAAGACGTCGAGGAAGGAGCGAGCGGGGGCGAGAGTGGCGAGTGGCACTTGGATGCAGAGGAGGACGAGCAGAGCGACCACTCGAGTGATGATGAAGAGGTCGACTCGCCTCCTTGCAGAGAGAGGAGATCCAAGCACGCTCACGACCCGGCGAGCACCCCGGTCCTGGCGACCGCGCCGACTGGGCAATCTTCGAAGCGCCCCCGGACGTCTTCCCCATCGCTGATTGAGAAGGCTCCGAAGCAGCTCAAGGTTGTGCCGCCTCCTGCGCCAAAAGCATCGAAGGCCACCTCCTCCAAACCACCGAAGGCTTTGCCCAGAATCAAAGTGACCATCCCCACCATCTCTAGGTAATCATCTGACCTGTTCTTTTCATCGACTCGAGCAACAGAACGTAACCGACTGAGTGCGGACATTTGCAGTGCTACTACATCAGGAACCTCTTCCTACCAGTACCGAGACGAGGAGATGGAAGACGCGGTTACCTCCAACCCAGGTAAAAACTCTTATGATCTTGTTCTTGATTACTCGGTCGATTGAATTCTAGCGGTTCACTTGGGGTCGACTGAACTTCTCTGCAGCTCCACCCAACGTCATCAATCTCCCAGACGACGATGAAGATGTGGCTCCTAGGCCCAGAAAGAACAAAAAGGTAGCGGCTGGTAAGGCGTCTCAGCGGGGACCAATGACAACACCAACCGTCCGTCAATCTAAAGATGCGGGCGGGGCCTCTATAACCTTCGTTGTACCCTTGTCGAGTGAGCGCCCTGCACCGTCGACTGTACCGGTGTCTCCTTCAGTCGTCCAATCCCACGCCCCGGAGCTCCAAGCTGCTGTACCTGGGTCGTCTTCCCTCTTCTTCGCCTGCTACCCTGTTCCAGAAAACCAGTTGGATGCGACTGCGGAAGCCATCCGTTAGGCTAACGTGATGATGGAGCGGATGAAGACGGTGCGCGAGAATAGCCAGGCTGCTTACGACGCCAGCGCTGCTCTCCGGGCCAATGTCCAGGTAAGTAAACTTTCGACTAACCTTGTTCTATCAGGATATGCTACCCGAAATGTTTTCTTCCATACAATCTCCTGTTGTTTGCTTCGAATCTGTACACCCACTGGGTGTTTTGTTGTCTTTGGTATTTTTGCTCTTCCACTCGGTCTGGGCGAGTAGGATCTGAACCGGTGGGGGCACGCTAAGTGCACCCACTGGGTGTAGTCCCCAAGACCGCAGTCGACTGCTGGCAGTCGACTGGGGTCTGAGTTATTTTTCCTTTCTTTTCTTCCACTCGACCCAGGCGGACCGGTCGAATGAGATCCGAACCAGTGGGGGCACGTCAAGTGCACCCACTGGGTGTAATCCCCGAGACCACGGTCGACTGCTGGCAGTCGACTAGGTCTGATTAGTTTTTTTACTTGACCCGGGCGGACCGGTCGAGTTGGGTCTGACTCAGCGGGAGCACGCCAAGTGCACCCGCTGGGTGTAGTCCCTGAGACCGCAGTCGACTGCGTGCAGTCGGCTGGGGTCTAAGTGAACTCTTTAAGTTTTATTCACTCTAAAGTCAATAACCTTTGATCTTGTCGATTGACACGTCTTCTGCCTCCTGTAGAAATCTTGTACTCTCATTTCCAAGTTTGCTGAACTTGAGGAGAAGCAGTGGCAACTCAACCTCGACTTGGAGCTATCCCAACAGAATCTGAAGAAAGCTCAAGATGAAGCTGCTGGTATGGAAGGTAACTGCCTGTCGACTGTTCATGTTGATCGTCTTTTAAAATATTTCTTCGATCTTTTGTTTGATCCGATTGCTTCTTTTGCAGAGAAAATGAAGTTGACTTTGGAGAAAAAGGACTCGGACCTCGCAGTTGCGCAGAAGGAAGCCCAGGATAAGGCTGCCCTTGCAGAGCAGAAGCTGGCTTCAGTCAGAGCGTTGGAAGGGGAGGTGAACAAGCCGAAGTCCTGTCTCAATGAGTCTAACCGAGAAGTGAGTCGTCTGAAGAAGGATAAAATTGTCCTGAATGAAAAGCTAGAGTCTGCGGTCCACAAGAGGAATGACACGGAAGCTTATCTGAGAACTCTTGCCAAGAAGCTCTATCTTATGCTGGAAGGTACTTCTTTTAAACCGACTGTGTTGATGCTTGCAAACGAATCCTGTCCAGTCGACTCACTAATTTTTTGACTGCAGAATTCTGTCAAGACTTTGACGAGGAAACCGGAAGGGTCGAGACGGGTTTGGACCCTATCGCTTCTCCAGTTTGGGACGAAACTGCCATGAACGTGCTCCGACTGGAGTCTCGCGTCGCCAGCGTCACGAGTTACCTCGCGCGTCTGAAGGTGGCAGTCTCACGAGTCGACTCATTGCTCTGGCCAAGGGCGACGCTTCAAAATGACCTGGAATCTCTGATGGCTCGACTCGACGAAATCCCCGATCGAGTGCAAGAATGGAAGAAGTCCTCCGCCCGGTATGGTGCTGACGTGGCGCTGTCCTTGGTACGAGTCCACTGCAAGGAAGCCCGTGAAGACAAGCTGGCGGCGATCAAGGTCGCCAACACCAAAAGGCATGACTTCCAGTCCTTTATGGAGACTTTCATCGCTGCTGCCACTCGGATTGCGGATGGGATCGACTTGGACGAATTTGTCGAACCTGCCAGCCCTCCTCCTGCCGAGTGAACAAACTGATGAGATTTGAATCCATCTTAAATTTGCCCCGAAATGCTGAGTGATTGCTGTAACCGTTAAACTCCTTCGGGCTTGATGCTCGGATACTTTTGATTTGCTGCTTGGAACTTTAGGATTTATCCGAATTGCTTTTGAGTATACTTGCGATTTCTTTTGAGATCTGCTCCGTTGTATGTGTGGCGTAGCTCGAAGGAGAAGGTTGCAGTCGGCCTGCGCCTCGTCGTCCTTGCAGACAAGGATGAAGCGTATGTTGTATTTGTGGCGTAGCTCGGAGAAGAGGGTCGCGGTCGACCTGCACCTCATCGTCCTTGCGGACAAGGATGGAGCGTACGTTGTATTTGTGGCGTAGCTCGGAGAAGAGTGTCGTGGTCGACCTGCACCACGTCGCCCTTGCGGACAAGGAATTTATAAACTTAGGCCAGTGCTGGACTGCAGCTAAGCCACCGAGTGGGAGGATTACTCACCACTCGGTAGGATTTTACAGACTTAGGCGAGTACTTGACTGCAGCTAAGCCCCCGAGTGAGAGGATTGCTCTCCACTCGGCAGGATTTTATAAACTTAGGCGAGTACTGGACTGCAGCTAAGCCCCTGAGTGAGAGGATTGCTCACCACTCGGTAGGATTTTACAAACTTAGGCGAGTACTGGACTGCAGCTAAGCCCCCGAGTGAGAGGATTGCTCACCACTCGGTAGGATTTTACAAACTTAGGCGAGTACTAGACTGCAGCTAAGCCCCCGAGTGAGAGGATTGCTCTCCACTCGGTAGGATTTTATAAACTTAGGCGAGTACTGGACTGCAGCTAAGCCCCCGAGTGGGAGGATTGCTCTCCAATCGGTAGGATTTTACAAACTTAGGCGACTACTGGACTGCAGATAAGCCCCCGAGTGGGAGGATTGCTCTCCACTCGGTAGGATTTTATAAACTTAGGCGAGTACTGGACTACAGCTAAGCCCCCCGAGTGGGAGGATTGCTCACCACTTGGTAGGATTTTATAAACTTAGGCGAGTATTGGACTGCAGCTAAGCCCCCGAGTGGGAGGATTGCTCTCCACTCGGTAGGATTTTATAAACTTAGGCGAGTACTGGACTACAGCTAAGCCCCCCGAGTGGGAGGATTGCTCACCACTCGGTAGGATTTTACAAACTTAGGCGAGTACTGGACTACAGCTAAGCCCCTGAGTGGGAGGATTGCTCACCACTCGGTAGGATTTTACAAACTTAGGTGAGTACTGGACTGCAGCTAAGCCCCCCGAGTGGGAGGATTGCTCACCACTCAGTAGGATTTTACAAACTTAGGCGAGTACTGGACTGCAGCTAAGCCCCCGAGTGGGAGGATTGCTCTCCAGTTGGTAGGATTTTATAAACTTAGGCGAGTACTGGACTACAGCTAAGCCCCCCGAGTGGGAGGATTGCTCACCACTCGGTAGGATTTTACAAACTTAGGCGAGTACTGGACTGCAGCTAAGCCCCCGAGTGGGAGGATTGCTCTCCACTCGGTAGGATTTTATAAACTTAGGCGAGTACTGGACTGCAGCTAAGCCCCCGAGTGGGAGGATTGCTCACCACTCGGTAGGATTTTACAAACTTAGGCGAGTACTGGACTGCAGCTAAGCCCCCCGAGTGGGAGGATTGCTCACCACTCGGTAGTATTTTACAAACTTAGGCGAGTACTGGACTGCAGCTAAGCCCCCAAGTGGGAAGGTTGCTCACCACTTGGTAGGATTTTCTTTCGAGCTTAGGCGAAACAGATTCGCGGCTAAGCCTCCCGAGTGAGAGGCTTGCTCATCACTCGGTAGGATTTTCTTTCGAACTTAGGCGAAACGGATTCGCGGCTAAGCCCACCCACTGGGGGATTTCGGAGGTAAATAAAAACAACAACAATCGTGCGAGAAGACTGAAAAGCTCTTGTCTTTGACGAACAAATTACAAAGGTACTTCTTATTACATTTTATTCGAACGAGTGCTTAAGTATAAAAGGGGCGAAGCAGCTCCGCGTTCCAAGCCCGTGGCTCGTCCTTCTGATGCTCAACGTTGTAAAGATGGTATGCTCCATTGTGGAGAACTTTGGTGATGATGAAGGGGCCTTCCCAAGCCGGGGCGAGCTTGTGTGGTTTCTGTTGATCCACTCGAAGAACCAGGTCTCCCTCTTGAAAGGTTCGACCCCTCATGTTTCTGGCGTCGAATCGACGCAAGTCTTGCTGATAAATGGTCGACCGGATCAAGGCCATCTCTCTTTCCTCCTCTAAGAGATCGACTGAATCTTGCCGGGCCTGCTCTGCTTCCTCTTCGGAGAAGAGCTCAACTCGGGGTGCGTTGTGGAGCAGGTCACTTGGCAGAACAGCTTCGGCTCCATAGACCAAAAAGAAGGGAGTTCGTCCAGTCGACCGATTGGGAGTTGTCCTCAAACCCCAAAGAACTGACGGAAGTTCATCGACCCAAGCGCCTGCTGCGTGTTTGAGATCATGCATCAGTTGGGGTTTCAGTCCTTTGAGAATTAGGCCATTCGCTCTTTCTGCTTGTCCGTTCGACTACGGGTGAGCGACTGAAGCATAGTCGACTCATGTGCCTTGAGAAGCGCAGAAAGCTCTAAACTCATCAGAATCGAAGTTCGACCCGTTGTCAGTGATGATGCTGTGTGGAACTCCATATCTGAATGTCAATTCTCTGATAAAACTGACAGCAGTGCTGGCTTCAAGATTCTTGATAGGTTTAGCTTCGATCCATTTGGTAAACTTGTCGACTTCTACGAGCACATGAGTGAAGCCGCTCCTACCAGTCCTCAGTGGTCCAACCATATCCAATCCCCAAACAGCAAAGGGCCAGACGAGAGGAATGGTCTTCAGGGCTGACGCTGGCTTGTGAGACATGTCAGAGTAAAACTGGCAGCCTTCACATCTGTTGACTATATCTTTCTCCATTTCATTTGCTCGTGGCCAATAGAATCCGGCTCGGTATGCTTTAGCCACGATGGCCCGAGAGGACGCATGGTGACCACAGGTCCCCGAGTGGATGTCGTTGAGGATCATTCGACCTTCTTCTTGCGTTATGCATCTCTGACCGACTCCAGTCACGCTTTCCCTGAACAGTTCTCCTCTTATCATAGTAAAGGCCTTGGATTGACGGACGATTTGTCGAGCCTCTTCTTCGTCCTCTGGAAGTTCCTTCCTAAGGATGTACGCAATGTACGACACTGTCCAGTCGGGAGTAATGACCAGAACCTCCATGATTAGGTCGACCATGGCTGGGACCTCGACTTCAGTTAGATCTATGGCGCTCTTGGGCTGCGGGGGCTCTTCAGTAAAAGGATCTTCCTGAACTGTCGGTGTGTGAATATGTCCCAAAAAAACATTGCTGGGAATGGCTTCTCTCTTGGAACCTATCTTTGCCAAGTCATCGGCTGCTTGATTTTTTAGACGTGGTATGTGATGGAGCTCTAACCCCTCAAACTTCTTTTCCAACTTTCTCACCGCATTGCAGTAACCAGTCATAGCTGGGCTTCTAACGTCCCATTCTTTCATCACTTGATTGACCACCAAATCTGAGTCGCCGTAAACCATGAGGCGACGGACGCCGAGTGAAATGGCCATACGTAACCCATATAGGAGTGCTTCATATTCTGCTTCGTTATTGGAGGAATCGAAGTGAATCTGGAGGACGTATCTGAGCTTGTATCCTCGGGGGGAAACCAGTACCACCCCAGCACCAGAACCATTCAGCATTTTGGATCCATCAAAGAACATGGTCCAGTGCTCCGAGTGAACTTGAGTCGGCAGTTGTTGTTCGATCCACTCGGCGAGGAAATCTGCCACTGCTTGGGACTTGATAGCTTTCTTTACCTCAAACTTGATATCTAAGGCAAGGAGTTCAATCGCCCATTTTGCCACTCGACCTGTTGCGTCTCTATTGTGCAGAATCTCCGACAATGGAGCGTCACTGACGACTGTAACAGAGTGATCAGAGAAATAGTGTGCAACCTTCTTCGTGGTCATGTAAATCCCATAAACAAGCTTCTGATAGTGTGGATATCTCTACTTTGACGGAGTCAGGACTTCAGAAATATAATAAACCGGGTGCTGAACTTTATAAGCTTTTCCCTCTTCTTCCCGCTCGACCGTAAGTACTGTACTGATGACTTGTCCAGTGGATGCTATATAAAGCAGTAAAGGCTCTTTGCTGATTGGGGCAGCAAGCACCGGCTGGGTGGAAAGCAGGGCTTTTAGCTCTGCAAATGTTGCATCAGCTTCAGGAGTCCACTCGAACTTATCTGATTTCTTCATCAGTCGGTAAAGAGGCAGTGCCTTTTCACCAAGGCGAGAAATGAATCGACTTAGGGCGGCCAAACAACCAGTAAGCTTCTAGAAATCATGCACATGCATAGGGCGTTTCATCCGGAGTATAGCACCCACTTTCTCTGGGTTAGCATCGATCCCTCGTTCGAAAACGAGATAACCGAGTAATTTTCCGCTTGGAACTCCAAACGTGCACTTTGATGGATTAAGCTTGATATCATATCTTCTAAGGTTGGCAAAGGTTTCAGCAAGGTCAGCCAGTAGGTCGGAACCGTTACGTGACTTGACCACAATTTCATCCATGTATGCTTCCACATTCCGACTGATCTGAGTGAGCAGGCACTTCTGTATCATCCGCATGAATGTGGCTCCAGCGTTCTTCAAGCCGAATGGCATAGTGACATAACAGAAGCACCCAAATGGGGTGATGAAAGCTGTTTTTATCTCGTCGGGTCCGTACAAACGGATCTGGTGGTACCCGGAGTGGGCGTCCAAAAAGGACAAACACTCGCACCCCGCAGTCGAGTCGGCTATCTGGTCGATGCGAGGGAGAGGAAAGTGATCTTTCGGGCAGGCCCGATTGATATGTTTGAAGTCGATGCACATGCGAAGTGAGTCGTCCTTCTTTGGGACCATGACAACATTGGCTAACCACTCGGAGTGGTAAATCTCACAGATAAACTCAGCTGCCAAAAGCCAAGCCACCTCTTCACCGATTGCCTTCCTCTTCTGTATGGCGGACCGTCGAAAATGTTCTTTGACTGGTTTCACTTTTGGGTCGACTCGCAAATGATGCTTAGCCAGTCCCCTGGGAACACCTGGCATGTCCGAAGGTTTCCATGCAAAGATGTCCCATTTCTCACGGAGGAACTGGGTGAGCGCTTTTTCCTATTTGGAGTCGAGTGTTGTTGAAATTTGAGTCGGAGCAGCATTGGGATCTGTCGGGTGAATGCGAATCGACTTTGTTTCGCCAGACGACTGGAATGCTGAATCCGTGGCAGGCTTCTTGGCTCGCAACAAATCACTCGGATCTGCACATTTTTGGTATTCTTGCAATTCTACTACGGCCATCTGTGCATCGGCGATCTTTGAGCCCTTCTCGAAGCACTCTTCCTCCTTCTTCCGACTACCAGTGATAGTGATCACCCCTTTGGGACCAGACATCTTCAATTTGAGGTACACGTAACACGGTCGAGCCATAAAACGTGCATAAGCTGGCCTGCCCAGAATAGCATGATAGGCACTCTGGAAATCCACAGCTTCAAATGTCAACTTTTCTTTGTGGTAATTCTTGGAATCACCAAAAACCACGTCGAGAGCAATCTGGCCGAGTGATGCAGCCTTTTTGCCAGGAATGACCCCATGGAAACTCATATTACTTTCACTGAGGACATCGGAATGCCCATTCCTTTCAACGTCTCTGCATATTCAGGCCACTGCCACCATCCATCAGAACCTTAGTCAGTCGGGTGCCTTCGACTACTGGGTTGACCACCAATGCTTGCCTCCCAGGGGTGGCTATGTGCGCTGGGTGATCGGACTGGTCGAATGTAATGGCAGTCTGGGACCACTTCAAATAACTGGGTGTCACCGGGGCGACCATATTCACTTCTCTGTTGATGACTTTCAATCGACTTTTACTCTCAACGCCAGCGAAAATCATCAGAGTGGAATTCATGTGGGGATAACCATCATCCTCATCCTCAACCTTGTCAGCTTCTTTCTCCTTTTCCTTGGGTTTTTTCTCTCGGAATTGTTGGATTAGGAGTCAACACTGCCGAGTGGTATGCTTCGGGTAAATGAAATTACCCTCTTCATATTTTTTGGTGTGGATGTGGCATGGCAAATCCAACACATCATTTCCATCTTGATCTTTTACTTTCTTGGGGTTCCACGGCCCTTTGGGCTTCCCCTTGAACTTTCCTTTAGTCACGGCTAAGGCTTCACCAGGAGCGGCTGGCTCGGCTTTGCGCTTCTTTTTCTGACTGGAGTTTCCTCCTCCGGTTTCATGGGCGACTGTTTTGTGCTTGCCACTTCGGAGTCGGTCTTCTTCTTCACCGTTGGCATACTTGGTGGCAATTTCCATCATCCGAGTCAGAGTCATATCTCCTATCCGACCAAATTTCAGATTCAACTCCCGATACTTGACGCCTTCTTTAAAGGCACAAATTGCCTGATGATCAGACACATTCTCCACCGTGTGGTGCAATGTGATCCATCTCTGGATATAATCCCTCAAAGTCTCATTCGGTTTCTGAACGCAACACTGTAATTCGGTCAACCTTGCCGGCCGTTTGCAAGTACCTTCGAATGTTCTGACAAATACTCGGGCAAGATCTTCCCAAGTATAAATACTACTAGGTGCTAACTGATTCAGCCATGCTCTAGTCAAGCCCTCCAACATCAGAGGAAGGTGTTTCATGGCCACTTCATCATTGCCGCCACCAATCTGGATAGCCACTCGGTAGTCTTCAAGCCAAGTGTCCGGCTTGGACTCACCAGTGAACTTACCGACTCCAGTCGCCAACCTAAAGTTGGGGGGAATCACTGCAGCCCTGATGGCTCTGCTGAAGCACTCCGGGCCTGAGACATGCACCCTGCTGTTGGTTGGTAGATCTCTGTCATGACCTTCTCGGTGAGCCCTGTTTTTGTCGACCAAGCCCTGAACGAGAATAGATCTCGCATCAAAGCCTGGTTCTCTGGGGTCGACTGGAATCCCTCGCCCCATACTGTGAGGTCGCCTGTCATCAGGTTGCCGAGGCACGTACGACCCACTCCTTGGGGGAGGCGTAGGCACTCGAGGACGATCATCGCGATCGACTCGGTGATCATACTGCTCACGGTTTCTGTACTGATCTCGTCGATCTCCACGTCCCTCATGCCTCGGAGGCGATCTTGGGCTGTGAGCCAACTGAACTGTGTCTGCAACCACGGATCTTCTATGGATCTTATTCCGCGACTGAGATACTACTGTATTCTGCTCTCCCGCCTCACGGAGCAAGGCCCAGATCTGCACTAGACCTCGACCAGCTTCCAATTGGGAAGGTTGGATCGACTCCGCTATCCAGGCTGCAGCTGCGAGATTCTAGATCGGAGTTCGGTATACCTGAGTCGGAGGCGGAAAAAGTTGACGTCGACTGGATTCAGGAGCACGCTGTCGAGCACGCTTGTCGAGTGCGCGCTGGAGATTCTCCAGTCGAGTGCGCTCAGCCAAGTTGGCCAGGCGCGCCTCCTCCAAGGCCTGGGCCTCGGGGGTTTCTCCAACGATAGGAGTGTGAAGCGCATCCATGTTCCGGCGACGAAGTTCTTCTCTCCGCTGCGAAGAGAGGGGTTTGGGGCGGTACTCTTCATAAACACGCGATGGATCGCCGCCCCCATCGCCTCCGTCTTCATGAGTGAAGCCAGGAGGACTGCGTGGTCCATTGACCATCAAAACTTCCGCCGCTGGGTCACTGCTGTCGCACTCGGATGCAGTCTCTATGGAGCCAGCCGACAGATCGAACATGCCGTAGAGGGTTTCGTCGGGCTCGATTGCCGCGACTTGAGGGGTGGCCGACTGGCGAGCCACCGCATGCTTCACCCACCGCTGAAGCCTTGATTGACCGGAACGTTTGCTCCGACGGGCCGCATGGAGGGGAAAAGCTACATGAGCCGACTGATACTGGGTCGACGGCTACCGCAGGAGGACGCCACGGATGCACGCGTGAAAGTGCGTTGCTTCGCAGGTGGGGAGCGCGTCGACGTCGAGTGGAGCCTCCTGAAGCCAAGCGGAGTCATTGGCGACAAACACGAGCGCGCCAAGACGGATCTCGCGACCCTCAGCCAAAGATCCGCCTGAAACCATGATGAAGGGGATCGGAAAAATTGCAACCTCTCCAACAAGTCGCTAAGACACCTGCCCCACGGTGGGCGCCAACTGTCGTGGTTCTAGGTCTGATAGTAGAATGGGGGGTAGGAATGTAGAGGCAAGATCCTAGCTGTGGAGGAGTTGTACACGCGAGTTTTATGAGTTTAGGCCCTTCTCGGAGGAAGTAACAGCCCTATGTCTCGGAGCCCGGAGGCGGTCGACTGGATTATACGCGTGTGAGTTACAGGGGGTGCGAACCCTTATCCCTGAGGAGGGGGTGGCTTATATAGAGTTCGCCAGACCCCTCCCGCCCTCAGTTACAAAGGGTTTAAGGTACATAAAGGTAGAGACGTTACTGGTAACACCTGTAATAAAAGTACATAAATGACCATTAAAGCTATGACTTAAATCCCGACCGTTGCAAAGTGAGTGGCTCTTAGTCTTCTGGTAGTTGAGTGGTTGTTCGTATGGTCGAGTGTCTTCAATACTGTCGAGTGGAACATGGCTTTATGGTCGAGTGGACAATGATTTTTCTTCAACTGCTTCTGGTTCTTTAAGAGATGTCCTTGGGGAGGGTATCTTGATCAGATCCATGACCCTATCCTAGGTACATAGCTTCATCAGCGCCCCACCTTTCCTTCTCTCCCTCCTCTTTCCCCCTCCCGAATCTTATTCCAACTAGGAAGGGGGGAGTCCTACTAGCGCCGGTAAGTAGGACTCCTCCTGGCGCGCCCTCTCCCTGGCCGGCCGCACCCCACTTGCTCCTCCTGGCGCGCCCTCTCCCTGGCCGGTAGGAGTAGGACTCCTCCTAGCGTGCCCTCTCCCTGGCCGGCCGCACCCCCCCTTGATCCTTTATATATGGGGGCAGGGGGGCACCCCATAGACACAACAATTGATCATTTGATCTTTTAGCCGTGTGCGGTGCCCCCCTCCACCATAGTCCACCTCGATAATACTGTAGCAGTGCTTAGGCGAAGCCCTGCGTCGGTAGAACATCATCATCGTCACCACACCGTCGTGCTGACGAAACTCTCCCTCAACACTCGGCTGGATCGGAGTTCGAGGGACGTTATCGGGCTGAACGTGTGCTGAACTCGGAGGTGTCGTACGTTCGGTACTTGATCGGTCGGATTGTGAAGACGTACGACTACATCAACCGCGTTGTGCTAACGCTTCCGCTTTCGGTCTACGAGGGTACATGGACAACACTCTCCCCACTTGTTGCTATGCATCACCATGATCTTGCGTGTGCGTAGGAATTTTTTTTGAAATTACTACGTTCCCCAACAGTGGCATCAGAGCCTGGTTTTATGCGTAGATGTCATATGCACGAGTAGAACACAAGTGAGTTGTGGGCGATATAAGTCATACTGCTTACCAGCATGTCATACTTTGGTTCGGCGGTATTGTTGGATGAAGTGGCCCGGACCGACATTACGCGTATGCTTACGCGAGACTGGTTCTACCGACGTGCTTTGCACACAGGTGGCTGGCGGGTGTCAGTTTCTCCAACTTTAGTTGAACCGAGTGTGGCTACACCCGGTCCTTGAGAAGGTTAAAACAACACCAACTTGACAAACTATCGTTGTGGTTTTGATGCGTAGGTAAGAACGGTTCTTGCTAAGCCCGTAGCAGCCATGTAAAATTTGCAACAACAAAGTAGAGGACGTCTAAACTATTTTTGCAGGGCATGTTGTGATGTGATATGGTCAAGACATGATGCTAAATTTTATTGTATGAGATGATCATGTTTTTTAACCAAGTTATCGGCAACTGGCAGGAGCCATATGGTTGTCGCTTTATTGTATGCAATGCAATCGCCCTGTAATGCTTTACTGTATCACTAAGCGGTAGCGATAGTCGTGGAAGCATAAGATTGGCGAGACGACAACGATGCTACGATGGAGATCAAGGTGTCACGCCGGTGATGATGGTGATCATGACGGTGCTTTGGAGATGGATATCACAAGCACAAGATGATGATGGCCATATCATATCACTTATATTGATTGCATGTGATGTTTATCTTTTATGCATCTTATCTTTCTTTGATTGACGGTAGCATTATAAGATGATCCCTCACTAAATTATCAAAGTATAAGTGTTCTCCCTGAGTATGCACCGTTGCGAAAGTTCTTCGTGCTGAGACACCACGTGATGATCAGGTGTGATAGGGTCTACGTTCAAATACAACGGGTGCAAAACAGTTGCACATGCGGAATACTCAGGTTAAACTTGACGAGCCTAGCATATAACAGATATGGCCTTAGAACACGGAGACCGAAAGGTCGAGCATGAACCATATAGTAGATATGATCAATATAGTGATGTTCACCGTTGAAACTACTCCATCTCACGTGATGATCAGACATGGTTTAGTTGATATGGATCACGTGGTCACTTAGAGGATTAGAGGGATGTCTATCTAAGTGGGAGTTCTTAAGTATTATGATTAATTGAACTTAAATTTATCATGAACTTAGTACATGATAGTATATTGCTTGTCTATGTTGATTGTAGATAGATGGCTTGTGTTGTTGTTCCGTTAAATTTTAATGCGTTCCTTAAGAAAGCAAAGTTGAAAGATGATGGTAGCAATTACACGGACTGGGTCCGTAACTTGAGGATTATCCTCATTGCTGCTCAGAAGAATTACATCCTGGAAGCACCGCTGAGTGCCAGGCCTGCTGCTGATGCAACTGGCGATGTTAAGAATGTCTGGCAGAGCAAAGCTGATGACTACTCGATAGTTCAATGTGCAATGCTTTACGGCTTAGAACCGAGACTTCAACGACATTTTGAACGTCATGGAGCATATGAGATGTTCGAGGAGTTGAAGTTAATATTTCAAGGAAATGCACGGATTGAGAGATATGAAGTCTCCAATAAGTTCTACAGCTGCAAGATGGAGGGGAATAGTTCTGTCAGTGAGCATATACTCAAGATGTCTGGGTGCTACAATCACTTGATTCAACTGGGAGTTAATCTTCCGGATGATTGCGTCATTGACAGAATTCTCCAATCACTGCCACCAAGCTAGAAGAGCTTCGTGATGAACTATAATATGCAAGGGATGGATAAGACAATTCTCGAGCTCTTCGCAATGCTGAAAGCTGCGGAGGTAGAAATCAAGAAGGAGCATCAAGTGTTGATGGTCAATAAGACCACCAGTTTCAAGAAAAAGGGCAAAGGGAAGAAGAAGGGGAACTTCAAAAAGAATAGCAAGCAAGTTGCTGCTCAGGAGAAGAAACCCAAGTCTGGACCTAAGCCTGAGACTGAGTGCTTCTACTTCAAGCAGACTGGTCACTAGAAGCGGAACTGCCCCAAGTATTTGGCGGATAAGAAGGATGACAAGGTGAACAAAGGTATATGTGATATACATGTTATTGATGTGTACCTTACTAATGCTCGCAGTAGCACCTGGGTATTTGATACTGGTTCTGTTGCTAATATTTGCAACTCGAAACAGGGGCTACAGATTAAGCGAAGATTGGCTAAGGACGAGGTGACGATGCGCGTGGGAAATGGTTCCAAAGTCGATGTGATCGCAGTCGGCATGCTACCTCTACATCTACCTTCGGGATTAGTATTAGACCTAAATAATTGTTATTTGGTGCCAGCGTTGAGCATGAACATTATATCTGGATCTTGTTTGATGCGAGACGGTTATTCATTTAAATCAGAGAATAATGGTTGTTCTATTTATATGAGTAATATCTTTTATGGTCATGCACCCTTGAAGAGTGGCCTATTTTTGCTAAATTTCGATAGTGGTGATACACATATTCATAATATTGAAGCCAAAAGATGCAAAGTTGATAATGATAGTGCAACTTATTTGTGGCACTGGCGTTTAGGTCATATCGGTGTAAAGCGCATGAAGAAACTCCATACTGATGGACTTTTGGAACCACTTGATTATGAATCACTTGGTACTTGCGAACCGTGCCTCATGGGCAAGATGACTAAAACGCCGTTCTCTGGTACTATGGAGAGAGCAACAGATTTGTTGGAAATCATACATACAGATGTATGTGGTCCGATGAATATTGAGGCTCGTGGTGGATATCGTTATTTTCTCACCTTCACAGATGACTTAAGCAGATATGGGTATATCTACTTAATGAAACATAAGTCTGAAACGTTTGAAAAGTTCAAAGAATTTCAGAGTGAAGTTGAAAATCATCGTAACAAGAAAATAAAGTTTCTACGATCTGATCGTGGAGGAGAATATTTGAGTTACGAGTTTGGTGTACATTTGAAACAATGCGGAATAGTTTCGCAACTCACGCCACCCGGAACACCACAACGTAATGGTGTGTCCAAACGTCGTAATCGTACTTTACTAGATATGGTGCGATCTATGATGTCTCTTACTGATTTACCGCTATCGTTTTGGGGTTATGCTTTGGAGACGGCCGCATTCACGTTAAATAGGGCACCATCAAAATCCGTTGAGACGACGCCTTATGAACTATGGTTTGGCAAGAAACCAAAGTTATCGTTTCTGAAAGTTTGGGGATGCGATGCTTATGTGAAAAAGCTTCAACCTGATAAGCTCGAACCCAAATCGGAGAAATGTGTCTTCATAGGATATCCAAAGGAGACTATTGGATACACCTTCTATCACAGATCCGAAGGCAAGACTTTTGTTGCTAAATTCGGAGTTTTTCTAGAGAAGGAGTTTCTCTCGAAAGAAGTGAGTGGTAGGAAAGTAGAACTTTATGAGGTAACTATACCTGCTCCTCTATTGGAAAGTAGTTCATCACAGAAACCGGTTTCTGTGACGCCTACACCAATTAGTGAGGAAGTTAATGATGATGATCATGGAACTTCAGATCAAGTTGTTATTGAACCTCGTAGATCAACCAGAGTAAGATCCGCACCAGAGTGGTACGGTAATCCTGTTCTGGAAGTCATGCTACTAGATCATGATGAACCTACGAACTATGAAGAAGCGATGGTGAGCCCAGATTCCGCAAAATGGCTTGAGGCCATGAAATCTGAGATGGGAATGAAGTGTGGACTTTGGTTGACTTGCCTGATGATCGGCAAGCAATTGAGAATAAATGGATCTTCGAGAAGAAGACTGACGCTGACGGTAATGTTACTGTCTACAAAGCTCGACTTGTTGCGAAAGGTTTTCGACAAGTTCAAGGGATTGACTACGATGAGACCTTCTCACCCGTAGCGATGCTCAAGTTTGTCCGAATCATGTTAGCAATTGCTGCATTTTATGATTATGGAATTTGGCAAATGGACGTCAAAACTTCATTCCTGAATGGATTTCTAGAAGAAGAGTTGTATATGATGCAACCAGAAGATTTTGTCGATCCAAAGGGAGCTAACAAAGTGTGCAAGCTCCAGCGATCCATTTATGGACTGGTGCAAGCCTCTCGGAGTTGGAATAAATGCTTTGATAGTGTAATCAAATCATTTGGTTTTATACAAAGTTTTGGAGAAGTCTGTATTTACAAGAAATTGAGTGGGAGCTCTGTAGCATTTCTAATATTATATGTGGATGACATATTGTTGATTGGAAATGATATAGAATTTCTGGATAGCATAAAGGGATACTTGAATAAGAGTTTTTCAATGAAAGACCTCGGTGAAGCTGCTTATATATTGGGCATCAAGATCTATAGAGATAGATCAAGACGCTTAATTGGACTTTCACAAAGCACATACCTTGACAAAGTTTTGAAGAAGTTCAAAATGGATCAAGCAAAGAAAGGGTTCTTGCCTGTGTTACAAGGTGTGAAGTTGAGTAAGACTCAATGCCCGACCACTGCAGAAGATAGAGAGAAAATGAAAGATGTTCCCTATGCTTCAGCCATAGGCTCTATCATGTATGCAATGCTGTGTACCAGACCTGATGTGTGCCTTGCTATAAGTCTAGCAGGGAGGTACCAAAGTAATCCAGGAGTGGATCACTGGACATCGGTCAAGAACATCCTGAAATACCTGAAAAGGACTAAAGATATGTTTCTCGTTTATGGAGGTGACAAATAGCTCATCGTAAATGGTTACGTTGATGCAAGCTTTGACACTAATCCGAACGATTCTAAATCGCAAACCGGATACATGTTTACATTGAACGATGGAGCTGTCAGTGGGTGCAGTTCTAAACAAATCATTGTGGCGGGATCTACATGTGAAGCGGAGTACATATCTGCTTCGGAAGCAGCAAATGAAGGGGTATGGATGAAGGAGTTCATATCCGATCTAGGTGTCATACCTAGTGCATCGGGTCCAATGAAAATCTTCTTTGACAATACTGGTGCAATTGCCTTGGCAAAGGAATCCAGATTTCACAAGATAACCAAGCACATCAAGAGACGCTTCAATTCCATCCAGGATTTAGTCCAGGTGGGAGACATAGAAATTTGCAAGATACATACGGATCTGAATGTTGCAGACCCGTTGACTCAGCCTCTTCCACGAGCAAAACATGATCAGCACCAAGGCTCCATGGGTGTTAGAATCATTACTGTGTAATCTAGATTATTGACTCTAGTGCAAGTGGGAGACTGAAGGAAATATGTCCTAGAGGCAATAATAAAGTTATTATTTATTTCCTTATATCATGATAAATGTTTATTATTCATGCTAGAATTGTATTAACCGGAAGCATAATACATGTGTGAATACATAGACAAATAGTATGTCACTAGTATGCCTCTACTTGACTAGCTCGTTGATCAGAGATGGTTAAGTTTCCTAACCATAGACAAAGAGTTGTCATTTGATTAATGAGATCAAATCATTAGGATAATGATGTGATTGACTTGACCCATTCCGTTAGCTTAGCACACGATCGTTTAGTATTCTGCTATTGCTTTCTTCATGACTTATACATGTTCCTATGACTATGAGATTATGCAACTCCCGTTTACCGGAGGAACACTTTGTGTGCTACCAAACGTCACAATGTAACTGGGTGATTATAAAGGTGCTCTACAGGTGTCTCCGAAGGTACTTGTTGGGTTGGCGTATTTCGAGATTAGGATTTGTCACTCCGATTGTCGAAGAGGTATCTCTGGGCCCTCTCGGTAATGCACATCACTTAAGCCTTGCAAGCATTGCAACTAAAGAGTTGGTTGCGGGATGATGTATTACAGAACGAGTAAAGAGACTTGCCGGTAACGAGATTGAACTAGGTATTGAGATACCGATGATCGAATCTCGGGCAAGTAACATACCAATGACAAAGGGAACAACGTATGTTGTTATGCGGTTTGATCGATAAAGATCTTCGTAGAATATGTGGGAGCGAATATGAACATCCAGGTTCCTCTATTGGTTATTGACCGGAGACGTGTCTCGGTCATGTCTACATAGTTCTCTAACCCGTAGGGTCCGCACGCTTAACGTTTTGATGACATTTATATTATGAGTTTATATGTTTTAATGGACCAGAGGTTGTTCGGAGTCCCGGATGTGATCACGGACATGACGAGGAGTCTCAAAATGGTCGAGACATGAAGATTGATATATTGGAAGCCTATGTTTGGATATCGAAAATGTTCCGGGTGAAATCGGGATTTTACCGGAGTACCGGGAGGTTACTGGAACCCCCGGGGAGGTAAATGGGCCTTAGTGGGCCTTTACGGAGAAGAGGAGAGGCGGCCAGGGCTGGGCCGCACGCCCCTCCCCCCTAGTCCGAATAGGACAAGCAGAGGGGGGCGGCGCCCCCCCCTTTCCTTCTTTCCCTCCTCTTTCCCCCTCCTGAATCCTATTCCAACTAGGAAGGGGGGGGGAGTCCTACTCCCGGTGGGAGTAGGACTCCTCCTGGCGCGCCCTCTCCCTGGACGGCCGCACCCCCCTTGCTCCTATATACACGGGGGCAGGGGGACACCCCATAGACACAACAATTGATCGTTTGATCTTTTAGCCGTGTGCGGTGCCCCCCTCCACCATAGTCCACCTCAATAATACTGTAGCGGTGCTTAGGCGAAGCCCTGCGTCGGTAGAACATCATCATTGTCACCACGCCGTCGTGCTGACGAAACTCTCCCTCAACACTCGGCTGGATCGGAGTTCGAGGGACATCATCGGGCTGAACGTGTCCTGAACTCGGAGGTGCCGTACGTTCGGTACTTGATCGGTCGGATCGTGAAGACGTACGACTACATCAACCGCGCTGTGCTAACGCTTCCGCTTTTGGTCTACGAGGGTACGTGGACAACACTCTCCCCTCTCGTCGCTATGCATCACCATGATCTTGCTTGTGCGTAGGATTTTTTTTTTGAAATTACTACGTTCCCCAATAATTACTCCACACATCGACCACTATCCAACATGCATCTAGAGTACTAAGTTCATGAGAACAGAGTAACGCCTTAAGCAAGATGACATGATGTAGAGGGATAAACTCATGCAATATGATATAAACACCATCTTTTTATCTTCGATGGCAACAATACAATACGTGTTGTTTCCCTTTCTGCCACTGGGAACGAGCACCGCAAGATTGAACCCAAAGCTAAGCACTTCTCCCATTGCAAGAAAGATCAATCTAGTAGGCCAACCCAAACTGATAATTCGAGCAAAGATAAACCAATCATACATAAAATAATTCAGAGAAGATTCAAATATTGTTCATAGATAAACTTGACCATAAACCCACAATTCATCGGATCTCGACAAACACGCCGCAAAAGAAGATTACATCGAATAGATCTCCAAGAGAATCGAGGAGAACTTTGTATTGAGATCAAAAGAGAGAGAAGAAGCCATCTAGCTACTAGCTATGGACCTGAAGGTCTGAGGTAAACTACTCACACATCATCGGAGGGGCCATGGAGTTGATGTAGAGGCCCTCCGTAATCGATGCCCCCTCTGGTAGAGCTCCGGAAAAGGCCCCAAGATGGGATCTCTTGGGTACAGAAGGTTGCGCCCCCCTGCCTCGTGGCCTCTTTGTTGATTTCTTGACGTCCACTCCAAGTCCTCTGGATCATGTTTGTTCCAAAAATCATGCCCTCAGAGGTTTCATTCCGTTTGGACTCCGTTTGATATTCCTTTTCTACGAAACACTGAAATAGGAAAAAAAACCATCAATTTGGGTTGGGCCTCCGATTAATAGGTTAGTCCCAAAAATAATATAGAATTGTAAAATAAAGCCCGTTATCATTCAAAATAGATAATATAATAGCATGGAACAATCAAAAATTATAGATACGTTGGAGACGTATCACCCGCCCCTGTCGGCCGCGCCCAGCCTCGCTGGCCACGCCCCGTCGCCTCCATCATCCGCGCCCAGCCTTGCCGGCCACGCCCCGCCGCCTCCGCCATCCGCGCCTTACTCTATTGCCAGCCGAGTCGTGCCCCTTTGCCTGCCGCGCCGGGAGGATTCCGGCGGCCAGGACGAGGTCATGGGAGGCCACGACTATGTCGAGCTCGTCCAATTCGAACCGGCGGCGATCGACTGCGGCGCCTAGCGGCCTTTTTCGGTGTGCGGTGATGAATTCCGGCGAGTTTAGGGCGGATTCCGGCAAACTCCGCGGCGGCGTGTTTGCTCCGACGAGGTTTGACCGGTATACGACCCCCTAGATTCGGCCTTCCAACCTCCAAAGATAAGGGTTTCGGGTGTGCATTTGCGGTAGTCCTTAAAAAATTTACGGGTTGGATCACTTTTACAGTTTCTATTCTAGACATTTTTTTCGCCCAAAATTCTAAAACGCTAAATTTTTACGGGTTTGACCACTTATGCGGGGTCTGCTAGAGATGCTTTAAGGGCATCTCCAACGACCCGTAAATTTCCTCTTCCATCCGTTCCAGGACTGATCATCCAACGTTGCCCGCGTATATTTCAAATATTTTTGTAACAAATTGAATGAAAATCATGCAAACACAATGGATTTCATATAAACCGGACAAAAACGTCTACATTTTGAACATATTTTTACGGAATTGATAGTCAGATCTTGTTGTTTGTATTTCCCCCGCAACCATTCGTGTAGATGTGTGAGGTTCCGCCTTTTTCTGGGTTTGATTCTCGTTTGCCATAGCGAATTTCGGCGGCGGAGTGCCCTATGGTATGGCGAGGTGACTGGAGGGGCGCTCCATGAGGGGGATGCGTTGTTAGTTTGATCGATTTCTAACTGCGGTGTTGTTATGTATTCAGCTGGATGTTTGATTAGATTGGCTTGTTTAGTTGTAGTAGTATGCGATAGTGATTCATTGCAGGTTGTGCATGTAGGTTTTCCCTAGGTTGGCATCCACTTGGTTGCGTGGTTGTAGTTTTTGCAGTACAATTCACACACATCCACCTACAAGTTGTTGTGTTTTTGAATTTGTTGTGGTTCTGTTCTTTGTAGGTAACACTGTAATTCTGAATTGGTTCACGGTGTATTCCCCATTATTTTTTACGGTGTAATTTCTAATGGATTTACAATGTAATTCTCTATGGATTTACACTGTAATTCCTAGTAGATTTGCAGTGTATTTACACTCTAATTTCTAGTGGATTGTACAGTGTAATCCTCAATGGATTTACGGTGTATTTCCTAGGGGCTTTATAGTGTTTTTGAAACTGGAGGAGCTTTACAGTGTAATTCTTAAGACGTATTACACTGTAATTCTTAGTGGATTTTGTAATTCTCATTTGTTTAGCATGCAAGTGTTCTTGCTTTTCTCCTGTTGTACCTGCATGTGCTAGTTCAGTGTTGGATTTCGCATCCGTGAGTGCTTGGATGCAGTTGTGCTGCCTCGTATGTGTGTTTTGATTTTCTCAGTTTGGACATGTCATTTTAGGAACTAGAGATTGTCTTGATCATGTCGTTGGTGGACTGATTTTCTTCCAGTTAAGTTAAAGTGGTTCGGGATTGTAAATTTGAGTAATGTGTCACTTCTAGTGTTAGATCTATCCCCTTTTCATCTTTTGTGTGTGTGGTAATTTCCCTCAGCTATGTTGAATCTCGCTTGTCGACTTGTCGTGTGAGCTAGATTGTGTTGAATTCGGCTAGTTGTCATGCGCTAGTGACTGTTGTTTGTTTCAGTTCAGACCCACGTGCATGTCCCTGTCCATGTCCCTGTCGGATGGGCTGCTGTTTGTTTCAGTTCAGATCCCTTTGCTTTGCTTGTACTACTTGTTTCCTCGCTCAACATCAGGTACCTAGCAACCAAACTAGTCTACTGTTTGCCAAGAGTGGCATTTGGGCACATGGGAGTGTGTTCCTGGTTTTCAAAATGTGTGTTTAAACATATTTTAAAATGTCAAAAAAGTTCAAATAAAAACTTGGCGCATACATCTCGATATTGTACATACTCACAAAGTCGTTTCGCGAAAAAACGACAACTATGTGTCGAGTGTGAAAAAGGCAAAATCTGGTGTTAAAAAAATGCTTTTCACAAGACATCCTTTTGTCTTTTTTACACAAGCCATAAAAAATAACGGTTTTCTTCGAAACTTGACGTGCACATATATAATGCCAAGATGTATGCATCAATTTTTTATTTGAAATTTTTTCACACTTTGAAATGTTTTTTTCGTGTGCAGGAGCGCGCGCTCCAGGGAGCATCAACGGATTTCTGATTGTTTGCCCCCTATTCCTTCTCCAATCTAGTGTAACCTAATTTGCCGCACATTTGGGATTTGGAATTGGGTGATGATTGCCTTTAGTCTACCTACCTTCTGCTCTACTATATAGGCAAAATTGTGTCTATAATAGCTTGCTGCGGAAATAGCTATCTCAGCCGCGAACCCGTGTTCAGTGATTCGTGCAATGCGGAAGGTGGAGAAAATGCCAAGTGATTTTGAAGACTTTCTGCGGCCCATCTCGCAGGTAAAGGCTGCTCCCGTGGGGCAGCCTCTAGTGGTCCATCGTGCAGGTTTGAGAGATGGGTAGATACCCCTCAAAAAAAAAAGAGAGAGAGATGGGTAGATGCATGTGGCAGTGAACATGGAACCCGGTGGAACCTCTGGTAGAAACGGAAAACAGAAACAAGCTGACATAAGGCAGGAGTGGATCACGTGAGAAGCCTTTGGCCCATGATTTCTCATCTCTCTTTTTTGGTTTTGCTATTTTACAGCTGAGTGTTTTGCAATTCATTGACATTCAAATCGTTATTCGTCCGTTCTTGCACGGAGATTCACGCTGGTTTTTGTTTTTCGTCAGGCTTGTTACCGGGTCCGTTTTTTGTGTGGGTGCGGTTTTCTCTGTGCCGGTTACGGCTGCCTCGGCATGGTCTGATTTTTGTGTTGTTTGAATTTAGGAGAGCGTGTCTTTTCCTTTTTTTCATTTTCTCCTCTCTGTTTCGATAAGGCTGAGGCGGAGCTCGAGCGGCGGAGCAGAGGAGGCGATTCTCCCCGTCCATGGCGATTTCGTGAACTTCCAGCGCTCGAGCTTCATTTCTGTCCCCTTTCTATTCGCTCCCCGGTGCCGCGGTTGGTTGTTCCTCTCTGTCGCTCTATCGAGTACTAGTAAGCGGCACGTGCCATGCACGTATATGAGATAGTTATAAACACATATAGTAAGTGGTGTAATTTTAAGTATCATCATTTTAACTATCATGGGTAGTCACGCAACTCGTCAATTAGTTAAGGACTGGCTTAACCAGCAAAGTTCGTGACAATTGCGAACGATTTGCTTAGCAGTTATGTTGGCCGATGATTGCAAGTTTAGTTAGCAAATATGGCAAATCCAACTCAGTTTAGTTTTTTTTACCAGGATTTGCTGTCCTCACAAACAAAATTTGCCATCCCTGAGACAATGCGAATTGCCATAAAGACGTTCGATTTAACATCCGCTTCCAACAAACTTCGATTGAATAGCATCACGATTATTTAATCATTGATTATAAAGGTGGTAGAAGTCATGCAATCTTTTTCGGACTGGTGGTGGTCTTTCCATATGTTAGTAGTTTGAACTACACAAATAACTTCTAATAAAAATGGTTGTGTGCATTATGATGATGCACGCCATGTGTCTTTCCCTTTCAAAATAATAATAGTTATAAACGTATAATCAATTCGATAGTGTATGCTTGTAATATTGATTTTACACAATTTAGAATACCACGAAGAGAAAACGCTTCATCCTCAATCGTTTACCTTAATAAATTTTAATGCGTTATGAATTGAGCAATTGAAAAGGCATCATGTTGCAACTTATTCATCATTACAAATAAAATAATTATTAAAACACTAATTATATCTCTTTGGTTGATCAAAATTTCCAGACTTTACTGATAGAGACAAACAAACAAAAACAAGAGTGATAATATTTGTAAAACAAATGTATAAGAGAAAGTAAAAGATATTTAGCTGTAACACATATTGCAATTTTATTTTGTTTGCCATTCTTTAATTGGTTAAATTGCTTCCACAAGTAGAAAGCCATTTCCAGCATCTGTGCCTATGGCGTATGCCCAGGCTGCTCCACTGTATGCCTTTTCTCATGTTCATCATAATACCTACTTGGTAGCCTGCTAGTTGCTATAGTACTTTACATAGTCTGCTAGAAATTTCTAGATAGTGATGGGAGCATCACGTGTGCATCCTGCAATTTTTATGTGAGTGTGGCGTGCTGACAACACAGGGAAGGAGCGCGCGCGAATCCCTTCAATGTGAACCGTCAGATTGACATATCTAATGGTTCATATGCAGCCACGTAGTCATGTAGAGCAAGCCATTAAATCTGAGCCGTCCAATTGTGAAGATCCAACGGTTCATATGACGTGCTACTGGTACACTATATAGGAGTATAGGTGTTGTTCTGCTTGTGTTTGTTCCAAATCTAGGTCAGTTCATGTCACCCTCTCGCCTTCTGATGCAGCCGCTGGTAGGTGTGATTTCTAGGTTTTGTGGTTGTTGTGGTCGTCTCTGGTGGGCTGCTGTTGTAGTTTGTAGATGCAGCGGGGTTTCCCCTTGTTTCTGTAGATGTAGCATGCAGGATTCTGTAGATGTAGCATGGGGGTTTCTATAGATGCACGAGTAGCCTGTGGGATTTTTCCTGCTTATGTTCTACTCATGTGCCTGTACGCAAGGATTCTGTAGATTCCTAGCTCTTTCAGTGATGCTACCTGCTCATGTCCTGATGCTACCCTGCTCATGTGAAGCTCTTTGTAGTCCCTGATTTCGGCTGCTGATTTTTTGTTGTTAGATGTAGCTGTTTAGTTCCCCTTGGTACATGTTTATGTACTTATAGAGGCATGATTTTTTAGTTTAATTTTAGTGTATTTTGTCTTAGCCTTTCAGTGTAATCTACTTAGCATTTCGTCTCTAATTTGTTAGTTGATTAGTTTGGCTTGATAGTTTCTTTTTGAATGTAATTTCAGTGTAATTTGTCTCAGCTTTGCAGCGTAAGGATTTACTATGTAATTTAACTCAGTATTGCACTTTAATTTGTTTCACCATTTCGGTGTAAGGATTTACAGTGTAATTTATCTCAGTATTGCAGTGTAAGTTGTCCCAGTCTTTCACTGTAATTTACCTATAATGTTTTCCCGTGTGATTTGTTTGGATTGCTTCTTGTTGTAGCAATCTATTGAGAAATATTCAGCAAGCAAAGATGGTGATGTTCCCCCTTGCAGTGACTTGCTTTTTGAAATGAATGTGCAGAAATACTTTGGTGCTCGTTTTGTGCTCTTGCCTTTTATTGCTTGGTTGATTATTTTTGTTGTTTTACTGAAGTTTTTCATGCTGCCCAGGTAGTTATAGACCTTGTTCAAGCTAGGAAAAAAGACAAGCACAAGCTATCTGTTGAAAGGTCACGGTCCCTTATAATTGATGTTCTAGATTGCTTATCACACTCATCTCTGAATGTCAAATCTGTTCCTACAAGTGAGGTTCATTCTCTGTATAAGTTTTCTTTTGGTTAGTTCCTTCTTGAAGTTATTTTTTGTTTCTATTCTCTGATTTATGTATTCTTTCTTGTATGATCTTATTTATTTGTTCTTGCGCGTGTTGTTTATTTGTACTTTTGCAGGCACGAAGTCTATTTTCTATTCACTATTTCGTTGCTGAGAGGAACTTTGAAACTGTTGTTGACAATCCATCTCCTCAAGTCGAGCGGCAAATCCCCAATTTGAGTCTTCTGGTTCTTTTCTTTCTCCTTCTTCATTGATATGGCCTGTGCTTGAGTTCATTTTAGCTGTTGCTATACTAGGATCAACATCTTTAGGGTTGTGCAACTTTTAAGGATTTCTTTTAGTTTTTTTCTGAAATGTTTCTCCTTTTATGTTCCTCAGCTGAAAATTGGTGTGTGTACCTGTTGCAGATTCATGTTGTAGAATAGGTTTGTGTCCCAGGGATTAGATTCTCCTCCACCATCTTCGCTTCGCTGCCCCTTCATGATGCAAGTCTAGCTCCGATATCTGCAAGGTAGGTTTAATGATTGTTAGTGTGTTTCCTTCGCCATTTGTTTGTAATAGTTATTCAGTTGTTGTTTTCCTTACATTGTTATCTCTTGTTGTGATGAAACTGTCCTCTACTTTGCTCCTGTAGTTTTCCTCCTTAGTTTCCTCAATGTTCGTAGATCCATCTCCGGAATGTACCTTCAAGGTTCATCACAAGTTTAATTTTAAGACATTTAGGTATTTTTTGCAGTAGTTAATTGAGATTTTGATTTTATACCTTGTATATAATGTCGGAATGAAGGAGTGCAGTGAAAGAAAATGATTCTTGCATCATAATTGTGTTAGCCTTTTACCTTTTATGTATTTTAATCATCTTTGCAAAGTTTTAGGTACTGTATATCACATTTAATATGAGTTCTTCCTGTGTCAATCTCAGTAGATCCTCTTCAGTTACTGTCCTCATCATGCTCCTCTCATGACACATTTTGAAAAGTAGAATGTTAGTGCTAGCATAATCATCAGCAGCAAAGCTTATAGAAATAGATGAAAGCAGAATGCCAGTGTTAGCATAATCACAATCATGCTTGAATGTATTCTGTAGGTTGTATTTTGCGCTTACAGTGTAATTACTAGGTACTTATAGTGCAATTACTTTAGTTTTCTTGAGTTTTTTACATTTGGAAATTGCTAGGTACTTACAGTGTAATTACATTAGTTTTCTTGAGTTACAGTGTACTTATTTGGGTGTTTATAGTGTAATTGTCTTTTGTCTCCATGTTTACACCTTTTTTTGCACTATAACTTTCTATGATTTACACTACAATATTTTATGATTTACTAGGTTTAAACTGTAATTGCATTATAATTACACTGTAATTTTCTAGGATTTACAGTGGAAATCCCCTATAAATTAAAGTAAACTACACCAGTTTTCACTGTAATTTTCTAGGATTTACAATGGATTTTTTACTAGCAGGGACCCTTAGTTTACACTGTAATTTACCGGGTATTTACAGTGTAATTGTCTTTTGTCTCCATTCTTACACCGGTTTTTGCACTGTAACTGTGACAACCCCGATTTGACCGTACACTAATCATACACGCAAATGTGTACGATCAAGATCAAGGACTCACGGAAAGATATCACAACACAACTCTAGACACAAATTAAAATAATCCAATCTTTATATTACAAGCCAGGGGCCTCGAAGGCTCGAATACAAATGCTCGAAGACACAAGAGTCAGCGGAAGTAATAATATCTGAGTACAGACATAGGTTAAACAAATTTGCCTTAAGAAGGCTTCACAAAAGTAGCAACGATCGAAAAGGCGAGGCTTCCTGCCTGGGACCTCCTAACTACTCCTCGAATCCGAACTCCATGTAGAATCATCCTCGGGATCCTCTGGCTCCTGGACTCCATCATATGATCGCAATAACCAGGAAAAAGGGGGAAAAGAAGTAGCAAAGCAACCGTGAGTACTCATCCAAAGTACTCGCAAGGAAGGATCTACACTACATATGCATTGGTATCAATGAAAAGGGTAGTATTTATGGACTGAACTGCAGAACGCCAGAATAAAAGGGGGATAGCTAGTCCTATCGAAGACTACGCTTCTGGCAGTCTCCATCTTAAAGCATATAGAAGAGAGTAGATGGTAAGTTAACCAAGTATCATCGTATAGCATAATCCTACCCGACGATCCTCCCCTCGTCGCCCTGTGAGGGAGCGATCACCAGGTTGTATCTGGCACTTGAAAGGGTGCGTTTTATTAAGTATTCGATTCTAGTTGTCATAAGGTCAAGGTACAACTCTGGGTCATCCTTTTACCGAGGGACACGGCTATTCAAATAGATAAACTTCCCTGCAGGGGTGCACCACATTTCCCAACATGCTTGATCCCTCTAGCCGGACACACTTTCCTGGGTCATGCCCGGCCTCGGAAGATCAACACGTCGCAGCCCCACCTAGGCACAACACAGAGGTCAGCACGCCGGCCTAAATCCTATGGCGCAGGGGTCTGGGCCCATCGCCCATTGCACACCTGCACGTTTGCGTACGCAGCCGGTGAGTAGACCTAGCAACCTCCATTACAAAGGAAGTTGCTTTACGCGGTCCAACCCGGTGCGTGCCGCTTAGTCGCTGACGTCAAGAAGGCTTTGGCTGATACCACGACGTCGAGTGCCCATAACTGTTCCCGCGTAGTTGGTTAGTACGTATAGGCAAGTGGCCAGACTCAGATCAAATACCAAGATCTCATTAAGCATGTTAATTGAAGTATCCGCAAACGCCGACCAGGGCCAGGCCCACCTCTCACCTAGCTGCTATCCACCAGCCCTGCCGCTCCTCCATAAAGTAACAGTCGGGGGCCGTTGGGAACCCAGGCCCACCACTACCTGGATGGAACCACCTGCCCCTTCAGCCCCCACATCGGAATCACCTGCGGGTACTCTACGAGCCGACCCGACTTTAGTCACCACATGTATCACATATTATGTATATAAGTATATTCCCGTGATCACCTCCCACGTGATCACATCCCGATAGTATAGAATGGCAGACGGACAAGAATGTAGGGCCACTGATGGAATACTAGAATCCTATACTAAGCATTTAGGATTGCAGGTAAAGGTAACAACAGTAGTAGCAAGGACAGGCGATGCGTCAGAATAGGATTAACGGAAAGCAGTAACATGCTACACCACTCTAATGCAAGCAGTAGAGAGAAGAATAGGCGATATATGGTGATCAAGGGGGGCTTGCCTGGTTGCTCTGGCAAGTAGGGGTCGTCAACGACATAGTCGATCGGGGCACCAGTAGCGGCGTCAGTCTCGTAGTCTACTGGAGAGAGGAGGGGGAAGAAACAATGAATACAATGCAAACAGATGCATGACATGACAATGAACGGTGCTAGGCATGCCCTAACGCGGTAGGAGGTGATACCGGCGAAGGGGGGAAACATCCGGGAAAGTATCCTCGGTGTTTCATGTTTTCGGACAGATGAACCGGAGGGGAAAAGTTGTGTGTTCGCTATGCTAGGGAGCGTGGTGGACGAACAGACTGCGTATTCGGATTCGTCTTGTCGTTCTGAGCAACTTTCATGTACAAAGTATTTTCATCCGAGTTACGATTTTTTTTCTATGATTTATCAATGTTTTAGGAATTTTTGAAATTTAGTTAATTATTTAAATTGAACATTATCCAGAACAGTGAAAGGTGATGTCAGCATGACCTCGCCATGATGCCAGCAGGTCAAACCCAGCTGACTAGAGTCAAACCTGGCCTGTGGGTCCAGTGAGACCCATGTGTCATTGAGACAGAGGTGAAATAGGATTTGTTTTAAACTAATCAGGATTAATTAAGGGCGGGCCCCATTAGTCGGTGACAGATTAGTGTTTTGATTAACTAATTAGGTTAATTAATTAGGGTTAATTAATTAATTAATTAATATATTTTTGTTTGTTTTTTAATCAATTTTTTAACCGTTCTGGGCAGGGCCCACATGTCTGTGGCCCATAGGCCAGATTGGGTCGGGCGCAACGGGCACCGGGCGTCGGGCGTCGCCCGTTCGACGGAGCCGTGCGGGGCTGGCCCCTGGCGCGGCCAACGGACGCATGGCCATGGTTCAGGCGGCGGAACAAGGTCAGCCGGGGCAGGACTGGCTGTAGGGAGGCGGCGGCGAGCAGCGGTGGAGGCGGGGCTGCGACTGGGCGAGCGTAGGCGGGCGTCGAGGCGAGCAGAGGCAGCGGGGCTGTGGGCGCGCATGCGCACGACGATTGCGGTGGCCGCAACGACAACGGGGGCTCGCACCGGGGCCGATGGAGAGGCTCGGCACCCACGGTGCAGTAGCGGCAGTGCGGCGTCGAGCGGGGGAGGCGGGTCAAGTGCGGCCAAGCGGAGCAGCGGGTGCGGGCTTGGCCGCGGCCGGAGGCGGAGCAAAGTGAGGGGGAAGCAGGGGTGGGCCGGAGTGAGCGGGCACGGCCATGGTTAGCGCGGGGAGGCGCGCGGGGGCGGGACGGCAAGCCGCGATGCGCTGGGCTGCGGGCGCGCATGGCTGGGAGGCGGTTGCGGTCGCGCACGTGAGTGCGAGCGCGCGAGCGGCCAAGCGGGACGTGGGGACGGGGAGAGAAGGAGAGGCCGGGCCTCACCGCGGGGCTATAGGGACTAGGACAGTGGGGCGCGGGGAGGAGGTCGGGGATGCGACGACGGTGACGGTGACGGAGAGGCGGTCCGGCGACGGGCGCGGCGACGATGTGGACGTGAGGAAGAGGGTGAGGAGGTGGCGCCGGCGGGACCTTGGACGACGTTGGACGGCGACGGGCGGGCGCAAAGCGTCGGGGGCGACGGGGACGCCCGATCCTGATCCAGAATGGGGGCGAGGGAGAGAGAGAATGGGGGAGTGGGTGTAGTGGGGGGGGTGAACCACTAGGGTTCGGTCGCCCAAGGGATAAGGTGGGGCGATGGGGCAGTTGGGCCAGCCTGGCGGCCAAGTGGCCAGCTGGGCCACGGCCTAGCTGTGGGGTTCTTCTCTTCTCTTTTCTTTTGTTTTTTTCTTTTCTTACCTTTTATTTATTTTTATTCTTTTGTTTTCTTTTAGTTTTGTTTTAGCAAAATACCAAAATGGCACCTAATTTGATGTTAACAAATATGCCACTGCCACATTAACTAGCTACCTAATCTAAAATAGTTTTGTAATTATTTATTATTTAAAGTATTAAAATAATAGTTTTCGCTACTATTTTATTCATCTTATAGCATTTAAACGTTTAATAAAAGTATGGTTTCTTCACCATAATCACCTATGCACTATCTGGCGCAAACCGAACACTTTAGTTTCAATATTTGAAAGCTTTTGATGTTTGCCTCTATTTTGGATTTGAATTAGAATCGGTTTTGAAATAACGCGAGATTAGCAACAGCACTCGAGGTGACGTGGCATCATTAACAGAGGTTACTGTAGCTTGATTACCCGGGCGTCACAATTCTTCTCCACTACAAGAAATCTCGTCCCGAGATTTAAGAGGTAGCGAAGGGGGGAGGTCTAGTTACGAAATTCTAACGGATCTTCTCGGCCTTGGTTGCTCTTCTCGAGGAGGTCGATCCATTACATTGACGTCTTCATTTCTCTACTTCAGGTCATCATGGTGAGGTCGTGCTTCTTTTCTTCGGGAACTCCAACGTACTTACGAATAATGAGGGGCAACTCGGCTACGACAGAATGCTTATGAGGGAAACAATCCAGGGTTAACCCATGAATGAGCATAAGAGTATCTCTCGAGTTGAACTTATAAAATACATTGAGAGTAACGTATGAAGGTACAATAAGAGGTACCAAGTGGATAGATAGTTGCTCGAAGTCTGAACCAGAGTGGGAAAGGGGTTCTGAGCAACGAGAGTAAGTATTGCGTCTGATACCAGAATAAAGCACTAGGAAGGTGGCCCGTGAATTACATACGAGGCCACATGCGAGGAATAACTTGGGAAACCAAGGGGGTGTGCAGGAGAGCCAGGTTTCGATCCTGTGGAACTATGGGTTATGGGCCCACCAGGTGGGTTAAGCTTACACTACTAGGAAAAGGGCTACTAACGGCGCACCAGTTTTGCCTACTAATGGCGCATCACTGGTGCGCCATTAGTATCACGCCACTAGTATTTTTTACTAATGGCGCACCACTGGTGCGCCATTAGTATAGGCCACGGTGCGCCATTAGTATAGGCCACTGGTGCGCCATTAGTATAGGCCACTGGTGCGCCATTAGTATTTTTGAATTTTGAAGGCGGGAAAATAGTAGTGGCGCACCGTCTAACCCCCACCGTGCGCCATTGCTATTTTTGAATTTTGAATTTGGATCTGGATCGTGATTTTTTTGCCCATTTTTTGCTCGTTTTTTGGCACAATATTTTTCAAATTTCGTTCCTGTTTTTGGATCTTGTGTGTTCTTTTGCCGGAGAGGAGTTCACCGGAGAGGAGGAGGAGGAGGTCACCGGAGAGGCGCTCGCCTACATCGCCGGAGAGGAGGAGGAGGAGTTCGCCGGAGAGGAGGAGGAGGAGTTCGCCGGAGAGGAGGGAGGAGGAGCTCACCGGAGAGGAGGGAGGAGAAACCGTGAGGGGAGGGGAGGGGAGGAAAGGAGGGAGGAGGAGGTCGCCGGAGAGGAGGAGGAGGCCACCGGAGAGGAGGAGGGTAGTATGGTGGAGGAAAGAAGGGAAGATGGAGTGGAGGAGAGGAGGAGATGGAGTGGAGGAGAAGAATGAAGAGGTAAGGAGGAGAGGACCACGCGGGCAGGTGCGCCATTACTAACTTTTTTTATTTTTTTGATTTATTTTGAATTTTGAAGGCGGGAAGATACTAATGGCGCACCATGGGCAGGTGTGCCATTTAGTATCTTTTTATTTTATTGACTTATTTTGAATTTTGAAGGCGGGAAGATAGTAATGGCGCACCATGGGTAGGTGCGCCATTAGTAAGCTTGAATTTTTTTGCCTCTCCAGATCTTAAAAGCCCCGTATCTTTTTTCTGTTAGGTTTTTGAGGATTTTGAAAATGTTTAACGGGGTTTCCCCGTTAAATTCGGATGTAACTTTTCGAGTAGATGATTTTTCATATAAAAAACTTTTTCATCCGAGTTCATACGCAAAAGTTATGCCCATTTTACAAATTCTCGAGAGATTTCGCAAATAAAGTCGAAATTCATATTTATAAATTTTCACAACAACTAGACCACATATCATATGGGAAACTTTTTTTCTTTTATTTTTTTGACATTTCCATCATTTTTTTTAGTTTTTTTAAAAACTGAAAAGGCGGTCCACGGGGGGGGGGGGGGGGGGGTGGGTGCATTCGGTGGAAGTGGTGGCCAAGTTACTAATGGCGCACCATGGAAGTGGTGCGCCATTAGTATTTGGACACTAATGGCGCACCAACACATGGTGCACCATTAGTATATAGTAATGGCGCACCACATGTCTGGTGCGCCATTAGTGTCAATTCCATCTATAGCCCTTTTCCTAGTAGTGTTAGGAAGGTGATGACGTCTTACACAATCATGTAAGCAAGGCATGTCAAAGGATAGCCTATCAGTTATGTCGACAGCAACATCGATACCAAGGGCGAGGGACGAAGAGAACCATTTTCCTGCTCGTTGAACGAGACGGACCAATAGGCAAAGTTCTCGTCCATCGATGGGTACCGGAAGGTCATCAACAAAAGGAACAGGGTCTTACTGACAGAATTGTACACCGAGGTGTTTACATAAGCAGGGGAATACTGTTGCTTAGATCATATAGATCACAAGAAAGGATAAACAAACCAATGTAAAGGCAATGTGATCATCAGATTAAATAGAACAATGGAAAGGAAAATGTGTTTGAACACATATTTCAGGGGTATATCCTTCCCAAGGACAAGCAGGACATGATATCCATGACATGATATAAAGTAGAAACCCTTTAGGTGAGGGGAGAGAAATTTCATGACATTACCCATATGACGGTGTTTGGATAATTGATAAAGAAAATGTAGTTTTGTGCTTCAAATGTTCTTATTGAAAAATCAGAGTACCAGTGACATGCTTCGAGATAGCATTGACATGGTTTTCAAGCAAATGTCAGACTCTAGATACCTGAGAAGAAAAGATGCAACACAAATTGACGAGATGACATTGTAAGAATCTCGGGAAATGAACTATGGAAGCGAGTTCCGAAACAAGAGTTCATCATTAAATCAAGGAGAGGGTGAGGAGATGGCTGATGGACTCAACGCCAATTCATTGAGAATTCCAAAAAGATGGATTTCAACAATTATATGAACAAGGACATAACATTTGCCAGATCAAATGATATAATGATGTATGCTCGAGGAAAACAAACACAATTAGCATTGGTTGAAGGGTGCACCCGAAATATGGGCTTAGGTAGCAGAATCAATGTTAGAATGGTGACTCAATAATCAATGGCCTAAGGATGTAATGTTGACCATCAACTCCAAAGCAATAGCGTTGATAGAAGGACAAAATCCAAACAGCACCGTTCACCTGTTGGTATCCCGGTTAGAAACAACACAAGAAAGAATGGTGATGGTGAGAAGTATCACTATACCAAGAATTCTTAAGAGGTGGAGCAATTCTCACAACATCCTTGACATAAAAGGGGATAATACTTCAAGGTAGAACATAATACAAGCTCGATAGCAAGTTGCATCCACAACATGAACAAGTTTATGATGAAAGAAAGATAAGGATGTTGTCGATGGTAACTCAAATTACCAAGGGACGAGGATGGTACTTACCATCATGAATTTGGTTGATATCCTGGAAGGAGTCAAAATGTTGACGATGATCACGACACGTTTGTCGAGAGATTTCATGAAAATATAATCGATCAGTGATGGCATCGAGTCAAAGGAATGATGAAGCGCAAGTTTATTGGAACCACGGGTACGGCACAAACTCGGAACCAAGCTTGCTGTTCAAGGCGAATGATATGACGAGGAAGATCGACGTAAGCTTAGCCCATCGTCAAAAAATTGTGCTCTGGGAAGAAGGACCATGTAGCACAGTTAAAATTTAGCACAAAAATGATATAGCCGTTTAGGCTAGGAATGACTTGAAGGATTAATAAACTCGTAAGCAATGAAAATCATTTAAGAGTTATTGAATCGGAGTGTAGAGTTGATTCACTTAACGGTGTTCTCAAGTGACTAATAACTCAGAACCCGCGGGAAATCTGAAATTGGTGAGAAGCAATACTAGATGAAGACTCATAAGCAGTTATGTAGTTCGGTGATATTCTTGAGATAACAAAGGTGAAACTCAGAGGTAGATCGGAATAGAAACTGATCTGTATCATAGACTTGCGATAGCAGATACTTTAATCTTGTCAGAATAGACGAGGCAATGGAATGGTTTCCTTTCAGATATATTGAATAAGGTTAGCATGTTCGGAACCATAACTACAAGGGATCCAATTTACGATACCGGAAGAATTATTCAAATGATTAAATATTCTTGTAAGAAGCTTTCATGATAAGTTTCGCACCCTGTCCGTGGGCATGAATACAAAGGTTCAGGGTCGACTCCCACTCTGCAATGCATAACCTTTCATTCACTTCTTGTTTTCGAAAAAGTTGTAGTGTTGAAATTTTATTTGGCGAAGCAACAAAAGAGTATGACTCGCGAAAACTTTCGGGTTCATACAGTTTGGGGAAGGCATAGGTTCAACCCATTGGGGCATCTTAGGAGCATATACCATAAATTTCAAGAATAAATAACACAAGCTCGATAGTAGAGCATGCTTGAGAAAGCAGAGGATACAATTTACCAAAGCCATTATGTATCCAAGGAAAGGCTCACAAGCTTATTGAATATGAAGGACGTTGTCGGATACAATCCGACAAAGGGTCTAGTGGTCCACAAGGGATCTGATAAGAGCATCGGTATTCAACCAGAGGAAGAAAGAATGCAAGGAGATCAGATTATAGAAACAACTGACTAACTAAAGCTCAATTGCAAAGGAATTATGAATTCCAAGACAAGGGATCAGAGGCAATTCTCTGATTAGGGATGTATAAGTTGAGTAGTCTTAGGGGTACAATCGATGGCAATTTGATTGGTCGAGATCCTGCTCTTGTTTAAAATGTCGTCTCAGCCGGGAGGATGAATCAAGGGACTCAAAACGATAATGATAAGGGATACTAACAATAGAGAGAATTTCGGGGTATCTTGTAATAACAAGATCAACAGAGAATAAAAGTAAGAACGACAAGTGTATCTATTTATCCATAGGGACATTTCGATGGTAGGGAATTGAAAAAGCAACGGGCACAAAGTCTCAGGAGAACATCATTGAGTAATCTCGGAATCTTCTGGTGCAGCAGACGATCATCGGTAATAAGGTGTTCTCCGGGTGAAAGTGATCACAAGACCCTAATGTTAGAATTAGCAAAATTCATTTAACCCGAATAGAAGAGAGATCAGAGTCCCAGAGTATAGACGAGGAATAAAATATCCTAATACCACCCAATGACGACGTGGGCCCGTAAGACACACAACCATATTAGTAAAAGTTTTTTTCAATGACTAGACTCGACTTCGGCCAAGGAGTTTGGATGGGGGATTCCTGCAGGCAGTCGGCTCTGATACCAACTTGTGACGTCCCCGATTTGATCGTACACTAATCCTACACGCATATGTGTACGATCAAGATCAAGGACTCACGGGAAGATATCACAACACAACTCTAGACACAAATTAAAATCATACAAGCTTTATATTACAAGCTAGGGGCCTCGAAGGCTCGAATACAAATGCTCGAAGACAAAAGAGTCAGCGGAAGCAATAATATCTGAGTACAAACATAGGTTAAACAAGTTTGCCTTAAGAAGGCTAGCACAATAGTAGCAACGATCGAAAAGGCGAGGCCTCCTGCCCGGGACCTCCCAACTACTCCTCGAATCCGAAATCCATGTAGAATCATCCTCGGGATCCTCTGGCTCCTGGACTCCATCATATGATCACAATAACCGGGAAAAGGGGGAAAAAGAATTAGCAAAGCAACCATGAGTACTCATCCAAAGTACTCGCAAGCAAGGATCTACACTACATATGCATTGGTATCAATGAAAAGGGTAGTGTCTGTGGACTGAACTGCAGAATGCCAGAATAAGAGGGGGATAGCTAGTCCTATCGAAGACTACGCTTTTGGCAGCCTCCATCTTTAAGCATATAGAAGAGAGTAGATGGTAAGTTAACCAAGTATCATCGTCTAGCATAATCCTACCCGGAAATCCTCCCCTCGTCGCCCTGTGAGAGAGCGATCACCGGGTTGTATCTGGCACTTGAAAGGGTGTGTTTTATTAAGTAACTGGTTCTAGTTGTCATAAGATCAAGGTACAACTCCAGATCGTCCTTTTACCGAGGGACATGGCTATTCGAATAGATAAACTTCCCTGCAGGGGTGCACCACATTTCCCAACACGCTCGATCCCTCTGGTCGGACACACTTTCCTGGGTCATGCCCGGCCTCGGAAGATCAACACATCACAGCTCCACCTGGGCACAATAGAGAGGTCAACACGCCGGTCTAAATCCTATGGCGCAGGGGTCTGGGCCCATCGCCCATTGCACACCTTCACGTTGCGTACGCGGCCGGTGAGCAGACCTAGTGACCTCAATTACAAAGGAAGTTGTGTTACGCGGTCCAACCCGGCGCGCGCCGCTCAGTCACTGACGTCAAGAAGGCTTCGGCTGATACCACGACGTCGAGTGCCCATAACTGGTCCCGTGTAGTTGGTTAGTGCGTATAGGCTAGTGGCCAGACTCAGATCAAATACCAAGATCTCGTTATGCGTGTTAATTGAAGTATCCGCGAACGCTGACCAGGGCCAGGCCCACCTCTCACCTAGGTGGTCTCCACCTGCCCTGTCACTCCACCGCAAAGTAACAGTCGGGGTCCATCGGGAACCCAGGCCCACCACTACCTGGATGGAACCACCTGCCCCTTCAGCCCCCACATCGGAATCACTTGCGGGTACTCTACGAGCCGACCCGACTTTAGTCACCACATGTATCACATATTATGTATATAAGTATATACTCGTGATCACCTCCCATGTGATCACGACCCGATAGTATAGCATGGCAGACAGACAAGAATGTAGGGCCACTGATGGAATACTAGCATCCTATACTAAGCATTTAGGATTGCAGGTAAAGGTAACAACAGTAGTAGCAAGGACAGGCTATGCATCAGAATAGTATTAACGGAAAGCAGTAACATGCTACACCATAATGCAAGTAGTAGAGAGAAGAATAGGCGATATCTGGTGATCAGGGGGGGGCTTGCCTGGTTGTTCTGGCAAGTAGGTGTCGTCAACAACATAGTCGATCAGGGCACCAGCAGCGGCGCCAGTCTCGTAGTCTACCGGAGAGAAGAGGGGGAAGAAACAATGAATACAATGCAAACAGATGCATGACATGACAACGAACGGTGCTAGGCGTGCCCTAATGCGGTAGGAGGTGATACCGGCGAAGGGGGAAACATCCGAGAAAGTATCCCTAGTGTTTTGCGTTTTTGGACAAATGAACCGGAGGGGAAAAGTTGCGTGTTCACTATGCTAGGGATGTGTGGCGGACGAACGGACTGCGTATTCGGATTCGTCTCGTCGTTCTGAGCAACTTTCATGTACAAAGTATTTTCATCCGAGCTACGGTTTCTTTTCTATGATTTATCAAAGTTTTAGGCATTTTTGAAATTTATTTAATTATTTAAATCAAACATTATCCAAAACAGTGAAAGGTGATGTCAGCATGACCTCACCATGACGTCAGCAGGTCAAACCCAGCTGACTAGAGTCAAGCCTGGCCTATGGGTCCAGTGGGACCCACGTGTCATTGAGACAGAGGTGAAATAGGATTTGTTTTAAACTAATCAGGATTAATTAAGGGTGGGCCCCATTAGTCAGTGACAGATTAGTGTTTTAATTAACTAATTAGTTTAATTAATTAGGGTTAATTAAATAATTAATCAATATATTTTTTGTTTGTTATTTTTTTAACCGTTCTGGGGCAGGGCCCACCTGTCTGTGGCCCATAGGCCATATTGGGTCGGGCGCAATGGGCACCGGGTGTCGGGCGTCGCCCGTTCGGCGGAGCCGTGCGGGGCTGGCCCCTGGCACGGCCAACGGGCGCGTGGCCAGGGTTCAGGCGGCGGAGCGAGGTCAGCCGGGGAGGGACCGACGGTAGGGAGGCGGCGGCGAGCAGCGGTGGAGGCGGGCTGTGACTGGGCGAGCGTAGGCGGGCATCAAGGCAAGTAGAGGCAGCGGAGCTGCGGGCGCGCGGGCGCACGGTGATTGCGGTGGCCGCATCGACAACGGGGGCTCGCACCGGGGCCGATGGGGAGGCTCGGCACCCACGGTGCAGCAGCGGCAGTGTAGCGACGAGCGGGGGAGGCGGGTCAAGCGGGGCCAAGCGGAGCAGCGGGTGCGGGCTTGGCCACGACCGGAGGTGGAGCAGAGCGAGGGGGAAGCAGGGGTGGGCCGGAGTGAGCGGGCGCGACCATGGTTAGCGCGGGCGGGCGGGACAACAAGCCACGACGCGCTGGGCTGCGGGCGCGCACGACTGGGAGGCAGTTGCAGGCACGCACGCGAGCGGCCAAGCGAGCCGCGGGGATGGGGAGAGAAGGAGAGGCCGGGCCTCACCGCGGGGCCGTAGGGACTAGGGCAGTGGGGCGTGGGGAGGAGGTCGGGGACGCGACGGTGACGATGACGGGGAGGCGGTCCGGTGACCGGGCGTGGCGACGAGGTGGCCTTGAGGAAGAGGGTGAGGAGGTGGCGCCGGCGGGGACCTTGGGCGACGTTGGACGGCGACTGGCGGGCGCAGAGCGTCGAGGGCGATGGGGATGCCCGATCCCGATCCAGAATGGGGGCGAGGGAGAGAGAGAACCGGGGAGCTGGTGTTGTGTGTGTGTGCGGGGGGGGGGGGGGGGGGGTTAACCGCTAGGGTTCGGTCGCCCAGGGGATGAGGTGGGGCGATGGGGCGGTTGGGCCGGCCTGGTGGCCCAGAGGCCAGCTGGGCCACGACCCAGCAGGGGGGTTCTTGTCTTTTCTTTTCTTTTATTTTTTCTTTTCTTACCTTTTATTTATTTATTTATTTCTGTTTTCTTTTAGTTTTGTTTTAGCAAAATACCAAAATGGCACCTAATTTGATGTTGACACATATGCCACTGCCCCATTAACTAGCTACCTAATCTAAAATAGTTTTGTAATTATTTATTATTTAAAGTATTAAAATAATTGTTTTTGCTACTGTTTTATTCATCTTATAGCATTTAAACATTTTATAAAAGTATGGTTTCTTCACCATAATCACATATGCACTGTCTGGCACAAACCGAACATTTTAGTTTTAATATTTGAAAGCTTTTGATGTTTGCCTCTATTTTGAATTTGAATTAGAATCGGTTTTGAAATAACGCGAGATTAGCAACAGTACTCGAGGTGATGTGGCATCATTAAAAGAGGTTACTGTATCCGGGCGTCACAGTAATCTTCTATGATTTACACTATAATTTTCTAGGATCTACTGGGTTTAATTGCAGTGTAATTTCACTATAATTTCCTAGGATTTACATTGGAATTTTTACTAGATGACATGATTTAATTTACACTAGAATTTAGTGGGTTTACAGTGTAATCTTTTGTCTTGTTTACACCGGTTTCTAAACTGTAATTCTCTATGATTTACACTATCATTTGCTAGGATTTACAGACTAGGCACCTACAGTTTAATTTGCTTTGGAATTTACTGGGTATTTACAGTGTAGTTGTGTCGGTGAGAACGACACCTATGGGATCACTGGTATCCCTTCTACGGTAGGCGGGCGCGGGGTCGTGAGAAGAGAAGGTTTAGGAGCTAGCACACGGGTCGTTTACCCAGGTCCGGGCCGGGAGGATGTGTAAAACCCTAGTCCTGCTTTGGTGGATGTATTGAGTGTTCTTGAGCTTTTTGAACTAGCTACGGTGTCTGTGCCATCCCAAAAAGCCGAATCCCTCTCCTGGTCGCCTCGGGCCTCCTTTTACAGGAAAAAGGGATTGCCACAGTGGCACACAGGAGGTGGAAAGGCCTACAGTGCGCGAGCTTATCGCACGACATTACGGGACAAAGTGCATTAAATGCAGTACGTAGGTGTCCATTAGCTTTATCGGGGACGGGAACGAGGCCCGTCCCATCCGTCGCCACTTCGCCTCGCTTCGACACGCGCCCAGACCAGCGATGCATGCAGCGCCATGTAGGCAGGCAGGCAGCTGAGGTGGTGCGGTGGTAGGGCCTTCAAGAAGACCTGCACGCCGCCATGCCGGTGCTTGCTGATTTGGCATGGAAGCTGCATGTTGCCAGGCAGGTGCCTACCCAGCTGGTTGGGTTGGCAGCTGCATGCGAACGATGGCGGAGTCTTGGATGATGCAGGACTGGCAGTGGCCCTGCTGATGCCCTCGGCAAGGGTCTTGCCGCGGCGTTGCTGCCATCCCCGGCAAGGGTCTTGCCGGGGGTCTTGTGGATTTCCTCGGCTAGGATCCCGCCAAGGGTCGTCGTCTTCTAATCCTCATCTGACCATGTGTTTATGATCTTGACGAAGATCTGCATGCCACCATAGATGCGCCTCCCGACCCCTGGTCCCAATGTAGTTGTTGACGGCGTTCGGAACCTTTGGGCTCAAGGGTGGCTCGCTCTGCTGGCGTCGGGCAAGTTGCCCCGGCAAGGCTCTTGTCGGGGCTGCGGGGGGCCACCTCGGCAAGGATCTTGTCCAGGGAGTCCACCTCACCCTCTTGCCCTCCTGCGCTTCTGGTCTTGACGCCGCCTTGGTCGTCTTGTGCTTCGGCTTCTCTCCGGCTTCCCTCCTCTGCCCTACCAAGTGTGGCCGCGGCGCGTGGCTCTGACTGCCCGTGCACAACTAAATGGGTCAAAAGGAGAGCCCCTACTTTTGTACAACGACAGGAGCCCCTGGGGCAGGGCCACACATAAGCGCGACGCGTTGTTGGGCCAGGCCCAGAACGGTGCGCGGGCAGGTGGGGCGGATTTTACCATAGTAACTTCTCGTCTGTTGCGCTTCCCCACGACCCGCGTTGAACACGTGACGTGAAGGGTCGTGCGTGACGTGGGGGTCATGCGTGGGGTGGTTCCCGCACGCATGCGTCACATCATGGTAAAGAGGCGGCCCGCGCCTTCCCCGTAAAAAGGAAACGGCCGCGGGCACTCTGCTCATTTACCCCGTGTGTCTTCTCCAATCTCAGAGCCGTCATTCCTTCCTTCTTCCACAAGCCCCTGCTCGTCGCCGCTGCACTTTTTCTGCCCTTTCCCTTCCATCGCTCGCAGCCGCCATGGCACCCAAGACTGGCAAGGGCAAGGGAGCGGCCAAGAACGCCGGAGGGGCAGAGCCGCCGGAGAAGGAGTTGGCGGCACGGCGGATGGAGCTCACCTACTTTCCCTCGACGGTCGACGCGGCCCACCTTTGGGACAACTTCAGGCCACTGTGGAGGGTCAAGACGAGGGGAGAGACGATGGGGCATCCTGCCACACACGTCATCCTCGCCAATTGCAGCAAAGCCGTCCCGAATCGGTATCCGTTCTTCGTTGATTACTTCTCCTGCGGCCTCTGCCCCATCCTTCTCCAATTTCTTCAATGACATCATGCATACCTTCGGCTTCCACCTCCTGGATTTTACCCCAAATGCCATGGCATGCATGGCTCTCTTCGCCCATCTCTGCGAGGGCTTCGCCGGAGTGCACCCCAACACGTCGCTCTTCCGCCACTACTTCTTCCCTCGGATTCAGCAGGGAGGCGCCATCTCCGGTTGTGTCGCCTGGATCCCGAGGTCCAAGGGGACATACCCGAAGGGCGCTCAGAAGGAGAGGTGGGAGGAGTGGTGGGGCCGGTGGTGCTGGATTGAAGAGGAGGATCCACAAGAGTTCTGCCGGGTTCGCCAGGCGCCGCCGGTTCGCGGCAACGATTGGAGCAGCATCAACGCCAACGACGCGAAGCTCACGGTTGCCACCACCAGGATTCTTCGCCTCACCAAGGCCGGTCTCACCCTTGAGATGATCGGGGTGGATTTCATCCGCCGCCGAATCGCTCTGCTGCATAACAAAGGGAGGCCGGCCTGGCTCTTCACGAACGCGACGGACATCATGCGACTCCGCCCCGGCCTCGACCACAACTTCACCGTGTTGGCGCACGCCCACTTCTGCCAGCGGCTCTTCCAGCTCGATGTGGACTGCGACGGCAAGGACGAGAGGTCCGGCAAGGCTGCGAAGGCCAGCATGGTCTTCATGGGGCCCTTGCTTGGGTTGCTAGCAGGGGTGGTCCCGCTGAGCAACAACTCACGCCAGACCGACATCATCGCCATGATGCCGGACTGCAACGCGCACAGCCCCGTCCAAAACTGGGTCGCGCCGCCAGAGGAGCGGATGAGGGAGTTTTTTGACACCCTGGAGGAGAAGTACATCCACGAGGAGCCGCGGCTTGTCCAGGACCACCCAGGCGGAGCTGTACTACATCGACGCCATGGCGGCGGAGGCGGAGCTCGCCAGGGAAGCCGGCAGCGCCGGCAGCGTGGAGGACAAAGCCGCGGCAGCCGCAGAAGAGAAGGAGCTCGCCCAGTGGGCGGAGTCTGCTGGGGAGGCCAGCAACGCCGGCATCAAGGCTCCTCTTATTGGGGACAACGACGATGAGCCGTCCGAGGAGGAGGCTGAAGCTGTCGAGCCCCAGCCGCGGGGAAAGGGCGAGTCCTGCGACGGGCCACCTCCGACGAGCCGGTTCGGCCCGGCAGGGCCATGCCACCCCGGCAAACCCAAGAGACGTCCGCGCGCCAAGCGAGGGCCGCAGTGGCGAAGAAGTTGGTGAAGGCCGCGGTGGCGAAGAAGAAAGCATCTGCTTCTTCTTCGTCTAAGCGTTCCCCAACTCCACCTGCTTCCCCTCCTCCGGCAGGTGACGACACGGAGGTCTTCTTCGACCTCGGGTCTCTCAGCCCGAGGAGGAAGGAGGAAGGCAGCGGAAGAAGAAACGGAGGACGAGTAAGTGCTTCAACTCTTGTCATCTCCGTCCCTCCGGGCGGTATCTCTTTTCTTGACTTAGCTTCATCTTGGCAGGGATACAGAGACATAGGCCCAAAGGGTGAAGAGGGCCAGGTCTTCGACGGGCGGCCAGCCCCCGGCAGGCACCTCTAAGGGGCCACTGGTGGTGGTGAGCAGTCCGGACAGCAGCCCCCGGCGCAGCCCCCAGCGTAAGTTCGCCACTTACTCCCCGTCGACGTCTACCAATGGCATGATCCTTGGTGCTGACCTTGCCGTGATCGCAGGAGGAGGACATCAGCAGGAGGATCCACTGAGGGCTACCCCCAACACGCTGCCTCCGTCAACCACGCCGCCCCCAGGGGTGTCCCCGGCAAGGGCGCCAAGCTCCAAGCCCGTGCACACAGAGGAGGAGAAGGCAAGCTTGGGTACCGGCGGCCGCACCTCGGTGCCTGATGCTGGCGGAGAGGGGGCCTCTGCTTCCCAGCCCAGCATGGGTAAGCCACTCGCCTTCCATCCCTTCTCTTTTTCTTGAATCTTTGTCTTGGCTTCACTTCACCCCCCCTTTCGATATCCAGATCCTCTCCTGGCGGATCGGGAGGACCTGGACACCGTCATCGAGGATTTCACCAAGAACGCCACGACGGAGGCCGAGAAGATCGCCGCTGAGGAGGCCACCAAGGGCGCTGCCAAGGATGCCGCCAAGGGGCCTGCCGGGGAGCCCGGCAAGGCTACTGCCGAGGAGGCCGGCAAGGGGCCTGCCGGGGAGACCGGCAAGCCCGTTGCCGAGGAGGAGGGGGGTGATGACCAGCCTTCCTCCTCTACTGCCTCTGGCTCCGGTAGGTACCTGAGGGTGAGCGACGACCTCTTCGTCCACCTTCGAGGGTCGTCGAGCTCCAGGGCGCCCATCGAGGGAGAGGTGTTCGACGAAGAGGTGCTTGCCGCTACCAGGCTCAAGGTTGTTGACGAGCCGAGCGCCGGTGGCAATGGTTCTCAGGAGGAGCGGCTTCTCCGGGCCATGGGTGCCAAGTTTCGGAAGCTCCAGGCGCTCCACCGCGCCCGCCTGGACAAGGCCAAGTCCAGGGCGGCAATGGTGGACAAGGCGGAGGCGGACCTCAAGGTACGCGTCGCCGAGACGCAGACTTGGTTCCACCAAGCTTGTGAGGAGCTGAAGGTCGCCCAGGGCGAGCTGGACAAGCGCGAGGTGGAGCTCACCATGAAGCAGGCCGACATTGAGAAGGCCCTGGAGACGGCGGAGAGCTTGGCCTCCGCGGCTGAGGACGCTCGAGCCCAGCACCAGGCCGCGCTGAACTCCCAGGAGGAGGACCTTGCCACGCGTGAGGAGAAGCTTGCAGCAACGCTCCACGGCAAGGATGAGGAGGTGGAGAAGCTCATCATGGAGTGGACCCAGGGGCTGGAGCAGAGGCACAAGAAGGCACTCAATGCCCAGGCTCAGGTTCACGCTGACAAGATGAAGGAGCTGGAGGTGGAGCGGGACGGGCTAAAAAACCAGGTCCTGGCCCTATCCAAGGAGAAGGACACACTCAACAATGCTCTGACGGAGGCGCAAGGCGCGGTCCTTAGTAGGGCTGGGGAGATCTCCGAGGCCAACAACTCCATCAAAGACCTCAAGCTGAAGCTGGAGGGTCTCGAGGGGATGTTGTCAGAGAGCAAGGCCCGGGAGGAGACCCTGACCAAGAATCTGGAGACCGAGAAGCAGCTGCGGAAGGACGACGCCCTCGCCCACAAGGAGCACGTGGAGGGCGAGGACCGCTGGCTCAATCGCCTCGCCGCCGTTGCCGACAAGGCCACCACGGAGCTGGCTACCATGGGGATACCGGATGTGAGGTACGCCCCGGAGCCAAACTTGAGCGCCAACTACAGCCTGACCCTGTTCTTTGAGAGGGTTGTCGGTGCCTTGGAGTGGCTTCGTGCAAACCAGGCGGCCTCGCTGGCCAATGAGGCCCGGAGGCTTTGCCAGGGTGCCATGACCAAGGTCCTCACCAAGATGGCGTACTGGAACCCCAACCTCGACTTCGACACCGCGCTGGACAGCTTGCCGGCGAGTGTGGACCTCGCGGCGCTCAAGGAGCGTATCAAGCCCATCATCAGCCGCATCAGTGAAATCAAGAGGGTGGAGGGCCAGTGCCGAGATTAGGCACCCAGTCTCCCACTGTCGCTGCGGGTTCATGACCAAGACAGTTTTTATCTTTAGTTAGAACCGCAGCAACAATTGATGTAATATAACTCTGCAGCACTTTTGGTACGACGCATGTTATCTTCATGTTCGATCTTCCCTTTGTATGTTTACCTTACGTCAAACAGGTAGGCTTGCCGGCGCGTAAATCCAGGGCGACACCTTGAGGACGGATCCCCAATGGCCTGCCGGGTGTGGTTGCTGCCGAGCGAACCACCTTACCGCTCTCAGTGCGGCCACTCGAACTATCGAGCTTGACTCGGGTCAGAATCGAGAGCATTGCCAATTGCGGAAGGCCACCCTGCCACTCTCGACGCGGCCGCTTGAGCTGTTGAGCGGACTCGAAACAGAACAAGGGCGTTGTCAATTGCGGAAGGGCCCCTTTGCATGCAGGCTTTCATACATAGGGCAGGACCTTCGAGGACAATAACCCCATATATAAAAAGGAAATTGCTTAAGGTTTCATATGACTTAGCTTTCCGGTCGCCGCACCGGCGTCCTTTGCGCTTGCAGGCGGCGTCGTTCCCTTGGCCGTCTTCTTCTTTGGAAGCCACGGCCACGAGAAAGTGCTAAGCCGGCCGCTAAACCAGGTTCTCGCAACTGTGCGCCCCCTACCTGGCGCGCCAAAGATGTCGGTGAGAATGAGACCTATGGGATCACTGGGATCCCTTCTACGATCGGCGGGTGCAGGGTTGTGAGAAGAGCAGGTTTAGGAGCTAGCACACGGGTCGTTTACCCAGGTTCGGGCCGCGAGGATGCGTAAAACCCTAGTCCAGCTTTGGTGGATGTATTGAGTGTTCTTGAGCTTTTTGAACTAGATACGGTGGCTGTGCCGTCCCGAAAAGCCGAATACCTCTCCTGGTTTCCTCGGGCCTCCTTTTATAGGAAAAGGGGTTGCCACAGTGGCACACAAGAGGTGGAAAGGCCTACAGTGCGCGAGCTTATTGCACGACATTATGGGACAAAGTGCATTAAATGCACTACGTAGGTGTCCATTAGCTGGTCTCCACCCGCCCTGTCGCTCCGCCGCAAAGTAACAGTCGGGGTCCGTCAGGAACCCATGCCCACCACTACCTGGATGGAACCACCTGCCCCTGCTGCCCCCACATCAGAATCACTTGCGGGCACTCTACGAGCCGACCCAACTTTAGTCACCACATGTATCACATATTATGTATATAAGTATATACCCGTGATCACCTCCCATGTGATCATGGCTCGATAGTATAGCATGGCAGATAGACAAGAATGTAGGGCGCTGATGGAATACTAGCATCCTATACTAAGCATTTAGGATTGCAGGTAAAGGTAACAACAGTAGTAGCAAGGACAGGCTATGCATCAGAATAGGATTAACGGAAAGCAGTAACATGCTACACTACTCTAATACAAGCAGTAGAGAGAAGAATAGGTGATATCTGGTGATCAAGGGGGGGGGGCTTGCCTGGTTATTCTGGCAAGTAAGTGTCGTCAACAACGTAGTCGATTGGGGCACCAGCAGCGGCGCTAGTCTCGTAGTCTACCGGAGAGAAGAGGGGAAAGAAACAATGAATACAATGCAAACAGATGCATGACATGACAACGAACGGTGCTAGGTGTGCCCTAATGCGGTAGGAGGTGATACCGGCAAAGGGGGGAAACATCCGGGAAAGTATCCCCGGTGTTTCGCGTTTTCGGACAGATGAACCGGAGGGGAAAAGTTACATGTTCGCTATGCTAAGGACGCGTGGCGGGCAAACGGACTGCGTATTCGGATTCGTCTCCTTGTTCTGAGCAACTTTCATGTACAAAGTATTTTCATCTGAGTTACGGTTTATTTTCTATGATTTATCAAAGTTTTAGGCATTTTTGGAATGTATTTAATGATTTAAATCGAACATTATCCAAAACAGTGAAAGGTGATGTCAGCATGACCTCACCATGACGTCAGCAGGTCAAACCCAGCTGACTAGAGTCAAGCCTGGCCTATGGGTCCAGTGGGACCCACCTGTCATTGAGACAGAGGTGAAATAGGATTTGTTTTAAACTAATCAGGATTAATTAAGGGTGGGCCCCATTAGTCAGTGATAGATTAGTGTTTTAATTAACTAATTAATTTAATTAATTAGGGTTAATTAATTAATTAATCAATGTATTTTTTGTTTGTTATTATTATTATTTTTAACCGTTCTGGGGCAGGGCCCACCTGTCTGTGGCCCATAGGCCATATTGGGTCAGGTGCAACGGGCACCGGGCGTCGGGTGTCGCCCGTTCGGCGGAGCCGTGCGGGGTTGGCCCCTGGCGCGGCCAACGGGCACGTGGCCAGGGTTCAGGCGGCAGAGCGAGCTCAGCCGGGGCGGGACCGATGGTAGGGAGGCGGCAGCGAGTAGCGGTGGAGGCGGGGCTGCGACTGGGCGAGCATAGGCGGGCGTCGAGGCGAGAAGAGGCGGCGGAGCTGCTCCCGCGCATGCGCACGGCGATTGCGGTGGCCGCAGCGACAATGGGAGCTCACACCGGGGCCGATGGGGAGGCTCGGCACCCACGGTGCAGTAGCGGCAGTGTAGCGACGAGCGGGGGAGGCGGGTCAAGCGGGGCCAAGCGGAGCAGCGGATGCGGGCTTGGCCACAGCCAGAGGTGGAGCAGAGCGAGGGGGAAGCAGGGGTGGGCCAGAGTGAGCGGGCGCGACCATGGTTAGCGCGCGCGGGCGGGACGGCAAGCCGCGGCGCGCTGGGCTGCGGACGCGCATGCCTGGGAGGCGGTTGCAGGCACGTACCCGAGCGGCCAAGCGGGACGCGGGGACGGGGAGAGAAGGAGAGGTCGGGCCTCACCGCGGGGCCATAGGGACTAGGGCAATGGGGCGCGGGGAGGAGGTCGGGGACGCGGCGACGACGATGACGGGGAGGCGGTCCGGCGACGGGCGTGGCGACGAGGTGGCCTTGAGGAAGAGGGTGATGGGGTGGCGCCGGTGGGGACCTTGGGCGATGTTGGACGGCAACGGGAGGGCGCGAAGCGTTGGGGGCGATGGGACGCCCGATTCCGATCCAGAATGGGGGCGAGGGAGAGATAGAACGAGGGAGTGGGTGTAGTGAGGGGTGAACCGCTAGGGTTCGGTCGCCCAGGGGATAAGGTGGGGCGATGGGGCGGTTGGGCCGGCCTGGCGGCCTAGAAGCCAGCTGGGCCATGGCCCAGTAGGGGGGTTCTTGTCTTGTCTTTTTTTCTTTTCTTAACTTTTATTTATTTATTTATTTATTTATTTGTGTTTTGTTTAAGTTTTATTTTAGCAAAATACCAAAATGGCACCTAATTTGATGTTAACACATATGCCACTACCACATTAACTGGCTACCTAATCTAAAATAGTTCTGTAATTATTTATTATTTAAAGTATTAAAATAATAGTTTTTGCTACTGTTTTATTCATCTTATAGCATTTAAACGTTTTATAAAAGTACGGTTTCTTCACTATAATCACCTATGCACTATCTGGCACAAACCGAACATTTTAGTTTTAATATTTGAAAGCTTTTGATGTTTGCCTCTATTTTAAATTTGAATTAGAATCGGTTTTGAAATAACGCGAGATTAGCAACAGTACTCGAGGTGACGTGACATCATCAACAGAGGTTACTGTATCCGGGCATTACAGTAATTTTCTATGATTTACACTGTAATTTTCTAGGATTTACTGGGTTTAATTTACATAGTAATTGCAGTGTAATTTCACTATAATTTCCTAGGATTTACAGTGGATTTTTTACTAGATGACATGATTTAATTTACACTAGAATTTAGTGGGTTTACAGTGTAATCTTTTGTCTTGTTTACACCATTTCTGAACTGTAATTCTCTATTATTTACAGTATCATTTGCTAGGATTTACAGACTAGGCACCTACAGTTTAATTTGCTTTGGAATTTACTGGTATTTACAGTGTAGTTGTGTCGGTGAGAACGACACCTATGGGATCATTGGGATCCCTTCTATGGTCGGCGGGCGCGGGGTCGTGAGAAGAGCAGGTTTAGTGTAACGTCCAGATAATCGTGCTACAGTAATCCAACGCTAATCATGCCACGTCACCACGGTTACTGTTGATAGTCTACCATTAGTTCAAATCCGAATTAAATTCTAATTTTAAGATAAAGTTAATAATAAAAGTTTACGAACGTTAAAACAAAAATGTTCGGTTTGTGCATAATATTACATATTTAATTATGGTGAAGAAAACACATGTTTAGAAAATGCATGAGTATTTTAAATTGAATTAAAACAGAAAAGGAAAAAGAAAAATAAAGAAAAAATATATAAAAACATAAAACTAACAAAAAGAAAAAAGGAAACACCCCCCACTGGGCTCCGGCCAAGCAGGCCATTGGGCCACCCACCTGGCTGGCCCACCCCCACTCCTCATAACCCCCCCATTCCCTCAGTCAACCACCGACACCCCCACTCCCTCCCTGAAATATCTCCTCCCCCTCTCCCCGATCGGATCGGGATCGAGGAGGAGGTCGTCGCCTCGCCGTAGAACGCCGCTTCACCGGAGCCCCTCCCTCGCCGGCCTGCCTCCTCAACCCCACCGGCCTGCTTCTCCTCCTCCGACGCCGTCGTCCCCGTCATCCACCTCGCGCCCCACTGCCCCGGACGCTACACCCAACGTGAGCCCCGGCCTCTCCTCTCTCCCTCGCCCCGCGCTCACCACGACCCCGTCGCGCCCACGTCCGCGCCTTCGCGCGCGAGCCCGCGTCTGGACCGTGCACGCATCGCCGCGCCCGTGTGGCGGAGCTCGCGCTCCGGGCGGCACTTGCCACCCCGCGCCTCTGGCCTCTCCTCCTCTTGCCGCGCTCGCGTCCCAGCGGCCAGCCCACGTCCATGGCCACCTCGTGCCCCCTCCTTTGCTTTCTCCCGCGACGCCGTCACCCGTCGGCGGCCCTGCCCGCTGCGGCCACCTGCATATGCTGCCCCGCTGCGGGCGCCGCTCGCCTCGCCTGGCCACCGCGTGCATGCGCACGCGCCCCACCCCCGTGCCCCTGAACGCACCCACTACCGCACCCCTCTTGTCCGTCTTCCTCGCTCACCGCGCACGCGCGCCCGACCTTGCCCATGCCTCGCTAGCTCCACCCGCCGCAGGCGCTCGTGTCGCTGCCCACCGCCGTCGCCCCCTGGTCCCCTGCAAGAGTGCCGCCAGCCTGCTTCTGCTCGCGCCCCGCAACTGCCGTTGCTGCCCTCTGCGCCTCGCTGCACACGCGCCCGTGCGCGCCTCCCCACACGCGCGCCCGCTGCACCCCGCGGCCGCCGCCCTGCTCCGGCTGCGGCCGTGGCCGCCGGCGCCGGGCCGCAACGCCCGCACGAGCTTCGCCCGTAAACCGCGCGCCCGTAGCGCCCCTGCACGCAAACCGCCCAGCACCCGTTCGGCCCTATAGGCCACTGCCAAACGGGGCCCACTGCCCAGAACAAAAAAAGTAAATAAATAAGTAATAAATAAAAATAAATTAAATAAATAGTAATTAAATTCATTAATTAATTAAAGAATTAATTAAGTTAATTAATCATAATTAGATTAACCTAATCAGTAATTAACCTAATTAACTGTTAGTTAATTAAACATAGTATGATGAATGGGACCCACCTGTTAGGTTGACCAGGTCAACTGCTGACGTCATGCTGACATCAGCATGCACTATTCTGGATAATGTTGGATTAAATTAATTAAATAAATTCTAAAATGATTTAAAACTTTAGAAAATTATATAAAAAAATCGTAGCTCAGATGAAAATACTTTCTACATGAAAGTTGCTCAGAACGACGAGACGAATCCGGATACGTAGACAGTTCGTCCGCCACGCATCCCTAGCATAGCAAACATGCAACTTTCCCCCTCCGGTTCATCTATCCGAAAACGCGAAACACTGGGAATACTTTCCTGGATGTTTTCCCCCTTCACCGGTACCACCTCATACCGCGTTAGGTCACACCTAGCACCGCTACTTGCCATGTCATGCATCGCCATGCATTTGTTTGCATTATATTTATTGTTTCTTCCCCCTCTTCTCTCGCTAGACACCGAGACCGACGCCGCTGCTACCCAGTACGACTACGGAGTTGACGACCCCTCTCTCTTGCCAGAGCAACCAGGCAAGCCCCCCCCCCTTGATCACCAGATATCGCCTACTCTTCTCTATACTGCTTGCATTAGAGTAGTGTAGCATGTTACTGCTTTCTGTTAATCCTATACTGATGCATAGCCTGTCCTTACTACTACTATTGTTACCTTTACCTGCAATCCTAATGCTTAGTATAGGATGCTAGATTATCATCAGTGGCCCTACATTCTTGTCCGTCTGCCATGTTATACTATCGGGCCGTGATCACTCGGGAGGTGATCACGGGTATATGAAATATACTTTATACATGATACATGTGGTGACTAAAGTCGGGTCGGCTCGTGGAGCAACCGCGAGTGATTAACGGATTGGGGGCTAAAAGGACCTTTGTCCCAACGGCCCTCTTTGTGGATCTTTGTGGCGAAGCGACAGGGCAGGTTGAGACCACCTAGGAGAGAGGTGGGCCTGGCCCTGGTCGGCGTTCGTGGTTATTTCAAGATAACACGTTTAACGAGATCTTGGTATTTGATCTGAGTCTGGCCACTGGCCTATACGCACTAACCATCTATGCGGGGACAGTTATGGGCACTCGATGTCGTGGTATCAGCCGAAGCCTTCGTGACGTCAGCGACTAAGCGGCGCACGCCGGGTTGCACCGCGTAACACAACTTCCTTTGTAATGGAGGTTGCTAGGTCTGCTCTCCGTCCGCCCACGCAACGTGCAGGTGTGCAATGGGCGATGGACCCAGACCCCTGCGCCATAGGATTTAGACCGGCATGCTGACCTCTCTATTGTGTCTAGGTAGGGCTGTGACGTGTTGATCTTCCGAGGCCGGGCATGACCCAGGAAAGTGTGTCCGGCCAAATGGGATCGAGCGTGTTGGGAAATGTGGTGCACCCCTGTAGGGAAGTTAATCTATTCGAATAGTCGTGATCTTCGGTAACAGGACGACTTGGAGTTGTACCTTGACCTTATGACAACTAGAACCAGATACTTAATAAAACACACCCTTCCAAGTGCCAGATACAACCGGTGGTCGCTCTCTCACAGGGCGACGAGGGGAGGATCGTCGGTTAGGATTATGCTATGCGATGCTACTTGGTGAACTTACCATCTACTCTCTTCTTCTGCTGCAAGATGGAGGTTACCAGAAGCGTAGTCTTCAAAAGGACTAGCTATCCCCCTCTTATTCCGGCTTTCTGCAGTTCAGTCCACATATGATACCCTTATTCCATTTGGTACCAATGCATACATATGTAGTGTAGCTCCTTGCTTGCGAGTACTTTGGATGAGTACTCACGGTTGCTTTGCTCCCTCTTTTCCCCCTTTCTATACTCGATTGCTGGGACCAGACGTTGGAGCCCAGGAGCCAGACGCTGCCGTCGATGACGACTACTACTACTCGGCAGGTGCCTACTACTACGGGCAGCCCGCTGACGACGACCAGGAGTAGTTTAGGCAGATCCCAGGCAGGAGGCCTGCGCCTCTTTCGATCTGTATCTCAGTTTGTGCTAGCCTTCTTAAGGCAGACTTGTTTAACTTATGTCTGTACTCAGATATTGTTGCTTCCCTGACTCGTCTATGATCGAGCTCTTGTATTCGAGCCCTCGAGGCCCCTGGCTTGTAATATGATGCTTGTATGACTTATTTTTATTTATAGAGTTGTGTTGTGACATCTTCCCGTGAGTCCCTAGTCTTGATCGTACACGTTTGCGTGTATGATTAGTGTACGATTGAATCGGGGGCGTCACAAGTTGGTATCTGAGCCGACTGTCTGTAGGAATCCCCCTTCCACACTCTTTGGCCGAAGTTAAGTCTAGACATTACAAAACTTTTACTAACATGGATGTGTGCCTTACGGTCCCACGTCGCCATCTGGGTTGTATTAGGATCTTTTACTCCTCGATCCTTACTCTGGGACTCTGGACTCTCTCCTACTTGGGTTAAACGATTTTACTAACTCTAACATTAGGATCCCATGACCACGCTCACCCCAAAGTTGGATAAGCCCTAGTTATTCTTTATAATAGAATATGAACATTATCCACATTGTCATTTGACTCCTGTGAAAACATCTTTGTTTTCAGATGGAACCCACGAGACAGGTCGTGCGCCACACGACGGCCATTGGTGCCCCAGGATCACCTGATGTGTTGGTTGAGATGATGACCTATCTGGGTTATCGCTGGCACCCTGAGTACACCGTCTATGAGGAGTACCAGGAATTCAACCAGGAGCAGTACCGTGCCATCGTCCACCTCTACTCTCAGGAGTATTACTCCACTACCGTGCTGCACACTACCCATGGTGTTGGAGTGACTATCGATATGGCGGTCTACGATGCTGCTTATGCTGCTCTGACACGTCTTCGTGGAGAGTATCAGGAGTTGGACACCTCCCCCTTCAGGCACATTGCTATCGCATCCAATGTTGGTGCGGAGGGATACTACACTGCTGCCTACTCCACCGTCACCCGAGAGCCCTTCTACCATCAGAACCTGGTTCTGCATGCTGATGGGCTGGATAGAGCTAACCGAGCTCTTCGCCGCGAGTTGTACACCACCCGTCAACACCTGTACCGTGCTCTGACGTTGTTGCACCCCTCTGTCCGATCTGGTGATCTGTCGTGTTCTGCGATCTACCCTTCCAGGACCGTGATGCCCCAGGGCGTCGGCTGGCCAGATGTGGGAGGCTACTCTCCCGCACTCGGTCCTCTCCTGCCACCTTCGCATCGGGTTCCTCACCAGAGTATCCGCGGACCCCAGGCTACTCGCGTGGAGGTCTTCCCTTCGCGTCACTACCAGATGTCAGGCTACACCTACCTCCACAGTTCCTCCGGGGACTGATGTAGGCTTGCTTGTTAGTGTTATATGCATTCGTTGCGAGCCTGCGTGCCGCCTATGATGTTCTTAGCCTATGTACTGAACTCTGTGTGCCGAACTCTATGCATGATCACTTTTGTAAGATGTGCCAACTACTATGTAGTATCTATCGTGTTCCTTTCATTATGCATGTTTCATCATGAATGATTCTTGTCCTCACAATTTCTCAATGCTGAACTACTCCTGTTATATATTAGCAGGATGGTTAGACTAGGTGGTCGTGGTCGTGGTGGCAACGCCCCACCACCGCCTGAGTACATGGCTGGTATGATCCAACAGCTTGAGATGAATCGCCAGTTCATGGAGAATATGATGGCTCGGTTTCCTCGCCCCAATATGAACCACCAGCCAACCCCAGTAACTCTGCAGGATTTCATGCGCCTGAACCCAACTGTGTACCGCAGCTCAACTCAGCCCCTGGATGCTGATGACTGGCTCCATGACATCACCTATGAGATGGAGTCTGCTGATGTAGCCCCTGCCAGCTCTGTCACCTTTGCTTCCTTCTTCCTGAAGGGACCCGCAACTCAATGGTGGGACAACCACAGGCGTACTCTGCCAGTTGGAACAATCATCACCTAGCCAGACTTCCAAGCTGCCTTCCGTGTTTGCTTCATTCCTTAGGGAGTCATGGACCAGAAGAAGCACGAGTTTCGCAACCTCACTCAGGGCAACAAAATTGTGGAAGCTTATCAGCGGGAGTTTCTGGATCTATCCCGCTATGCTGAAGAAGACATTGCAACTGATGCACGCAGATAAGAGAAGTTCCGTGATGGCCTTCAAGCTGACATCAAGCTCGCACTTCTAGTGCATGACTTTGCTGATTTCGCCACCTTGGTGAACAAGGCCATCAATGCCGAAAATGGTCTGAAGGAACACCAGAGCTGTCACAGGCACAACCGTGACACGGGATCATCTTCGGGCCCGTCCTCGCAGAAGCGTAGGATATGGATTCCCAACAGCATGCACCAGCCAACTGCACCTACTCCAAGGCAGTCCTATGCTGCACCGCGTCTGCCTCCCCCACCAACTAGGCAGCAAAGGCTTCTAGCTCCACCACCCCAAGCTCCTGTTCCCACTCCCAATAATGGTCTGTGCTACAAGTGTGGCCAACCAGGTCACCTCGCCAGGAACTGCCTTCAGAACCAGAATCAACTGGCCCTTCTTGCAGCTGGCCGTGGAAGCAACCAGCCTCGCAACAACAATGCCAGGTCTTATGGTCGTGTTCATGCCAACCACATTGATCTCAATGAAGTTCTAGACCAGCCTGCTACCGTGATGGGTACACTTCTCATAAATTCAGTACCAACACCTGTTTTATTTGATACAGGTGCATCGCATTCATTCATGTCAGAAGATTTTGCATGCTTGCACGACATTAAATGTGAGGACATGAACACTTCGCTATTAGTGCACACTCCCGTGGGCCAATGTCGGACCTCCATGATTTGCAACGATGTCCCCGTTGAAATCGAAGGACTGGAATTCCTTGCCTCTCCCATCATACTGAAGTCCTGTAGCATCGACCTCATTCTGGAAATGGATTGGTTGAAAGCGCATACTGCTTCTATAGTTTGTGCCACTAAGGTCGTCCATCTGCTACACCCTTCTGATGAAATAATTGCTTACCAAGCTCATCTAGTTCAGAACGTCGAGGCACGACTTTATGCCTTGAATGCGTTGAATGCTGCACCACTCGAGGGCATTGAAAACATTCCCGTCGTTCGTGAATTCCAAGACGTCCTCCCAGAAGAACTTCCAGGGATTCCCCCTGCTAGAGCTGTCGAATTCGTCATCGACTTGAAACCCGGCACCACCCCTATAGCCAAACGACCCTACAAGATGCCGCCACATGAACTCATTGAGCTTAAGGAGGAAATCGACAAATCTCTTGTCAAAGGTTTCATTCGCCCCAGTTGCTCTCCTTGGGGAGCACCTTCCCTCTTTGTTAAGAAGAAGGATGGGACAAACCGATTAGTCCAAGACTACCGTCATATAAACCAAGCTACCATTCAGAATAAATATCCTCTTCCTCGGATCAATGATCTTTATGATCAACTGGCTGGCTCATCAGTGTTCTCCAAACTCGACTTGAGGTTGGGTTACCACCAGATCCGTGTTCATGAAGAGGATATCTGAAAGACCGCCTTCGTGACTCGGTATGGATCATACGAGTACACCATCATGTCATTCGGCTTAATGCTCCCGCCACCTTCTCTCGTCTGATGAACTATATATTCATGTATTACCTCGACAAGTTCGTCGTGGTTTATCTGGATGATATCCTTTTATTTTCCAAGAACAAAGAAGAACATGTTGAACATCTTCGTCTTGTGCTGGAAAAGCTTCGAGAGCATCAACTGTATGCTAAGTATTCCAAGTGTGAATTCTGGCTCCCCGAAGTAACCTATCTTGGGCATGTCATCTCCAAGGATGGTATTGTCATCAACCCTGATCGAGTTTGGCCTATTCTCGATTGGACTCCTCCGAAGAATGTCAAGCAAGTCCAAAATTTTCTCGGTCTCGCCAGCTATTGCCGTTGATTCATCGAGAACTTCTCCAAGATTGCCAGGCCTCTGACTAATCTGTTGCATGAGGGTGTCAAGTTCGAATGGACAGACAAGTGTCAGGAAAGTTTCCAGGCGCTCAAAGACAAGTTGACTTCTGCCCCAGTGCTTGCTCCACCTGATACTAAGAAGGACTTCGTCATTTACTGCGACGCTTCCCGTCAAGGATTAGGCTATGTCCTAATGCAAGAGCGCAGAGTGATTGCTTATGCCTCTCGTCAACTACGCCCTCACGAAGAAAACTACCCAGTTCACGACCTCGAGCTTGCTGTTGTCATTCATGCTCTGAAGCAGTGGCGACGTTACCTTCTCGGTAATCGTTGCGAAATCTTCACCGACCACCAAAGTCTGAAGTATCTGTTTACTCAGCCAGATCTGAACCTCCGTCAGCAGAGATGGATGGAGACTGTTGCAGACTTTGACGTGGGTATATCCTGTACCCCCGGCAAGGCTAATGTAATGGCTGATGCCTTGAGCTGCAAGTCTTACTGCAATCACCTCCAGGTTCACAAAGTTCAGCCCTCGCTTGTCAAAGAATTTAGAAAGCTGAACCTTCATATTGTTCCCCCTGGTGCACTCGCTCCCCCTCCCCCGGAGTTCCGCAAGATGAATCTTCACATTGTTACTAAGGGTTCTCTAAATACCCTGGTTGTCGTACCCGATCTTGTAGCTGGTATAAAGACTATTCAAGGTTATGACTCTGAAGTCCATAAGATTAAACGCCATCTAGCAGAAGGAAAGCCCTCATTCTTCACTATCACTGACGATGGCGCCTTGTACTTCAAAGGCCGCCTAGTGGTACCATGTTCGAAGAAAAACCTAGATAAGACTAAAAGGGTTATGAAAGAAGCTCATGATACGCCTCTGTCCATCCATCCTGGTAGTACAAAGATGTACCAGGATATTCGTCAAAGATTCTGGTGGTCTAATATGAAGCAGGACATTACTCATTATGTTGAGGAGTGTGACGTTTGCCGCCGTATCAAAGCAGAGCATCAAAGGCCTGCTGGAACTCTGCAACCTATCTCTATTCCTGAATGGAAATGGGACCATGTTGAAATGGACTTTGTCACTGGATTTCCCAAATCGCAAAAAGGTAATGATGCTATTCTTGTCGTCATTGACCGGCTTTCTAAAGTTGCACATTTTCTGGCGGTCAAAGAGACAATCACTGCTAGTCAGCTTGCTACTCTATACATGTCCAGAATTGTTTCACTCCACGGTATTCCACTGGTTATCAGTTCAGACCGTGGCAGCTTATTCACTTCAAGATTTTGGGCGAGTTTCCAAGAAGCTATGGGGACTCACCTGTCGTTTAGTATGACATTTCATCCTCAGTCGCAAGGACAGGTTGAACGTGTCAACCAAGTTCTCGAAGACATGCTTCGATCTTGTGTAATTTCCTTCGGCAAGAAATGGGAGGAATCTCTTCCATATGCCGAGTTCTCTTATAATAATAGGTATCAAGCTAGTCTGAAGATGTCCCCCTTCGAAGTGCTATATGGGCGAAAGTGTGGAACCCCTCTGAACTGGTCAGAAATTGGGGAACGTCCACTCTTCGGTCCGGATATTATCCAACAGGCTAAAGAACAAGTTCGCATTATTCGCGAGAATCTCAAGACTGCTCAGTCACGTCAGAAAAGTCAGTATGACCGTCATCACCAAGACATGGTCTATCAACCTGGCGCAAAGGCTTATCTTTGAGTTACACCAATGAAGGGTGCTCACCGCTTCGGGATCAAGGGCAAGCTAGCTCCTCGCTATATCGGTCCCTTCACTATTCTCAAAAGGCATGGAAAAGTGGCATATCAACTGGAGCTTCCGCCGAACCTTTCCCAGGTTCACGATGTGTTCCACGTGTCACAACTCCGCCGTTGCTTCAAGGATCCAATCCGAGCAGTGGATCATGAAGTGCTCTAATTGCATCAGGACCTCTCCTATAAAGAGCATCCGGTCCGCATTCTCGACCAAGCTGAACGCCGCACATGTCAGAAGGCGATTAAGTTCCTCAAAGTCCAGTGGTCGCACCATTCTGAAGATGAAGCCACTTGGGAACGCGAGGACCGCCTGCGTGATGAATACCCTGCACTGTTTCCTTCTACCTCCTAAATCTTGGGACGAGATTTCTTGTAGTGGAGGAGATTTGTAATGCCCGGATAATCGTGCTACAGTAATCCAATGCTAATCATGCCACGTCACCACGGTTACTGTTGATAGTCTGTCGTTAGTTCAGAACCGAGTCAAATTCAAATTTAAAAATAAAGTTAATAATAAAAGTTTACGAACGTTAAAACAAAAATGTTCGGTTTATCCATAATATTACATAGTTAATTATGGTGAAGAAAACACATGTTTGGAAAATGCATAAATATTTTAAATTGAATTAAAACAGAAAAGGAAAAAGAGAAATAAAGAAAACAAATATAAAAACAGAAAACTAATAAAAAGAAAAAAAAGGAAACACCCCCCACTGGGCTCCGGCCTAGCAGGCCATTGGGTCACCCACCTGGCCGGCCCACCCCCACTCCTCATAACCCCCCCACTCCCCCAGTCAACCACCGACACCACCACTCCCTCCCCGAAATATCTCCTCCCCCTCTCCCCGATCGGATCGGGATCGAGGAGGAGGTCGTTGCCTCGCCGCCTCGCCGTAGAACGCCGCCTCGTCGGAGCCCCTCCCTCGCCGGACTGCCTCCTCAACCCCGCCGGCCTGCTTCTCCTCCTTCGACGCCGTCGTCCCCGTCATCCACCTCGCGCCCCACTGCCCCGGACCCTACACCTGACGTGAGCCCCGGCCTCTCCTCTCTCCCTCGCCCCGCGCTCACCACGACCCCGTCGCGCCCACGTCCGCGCCTTCGCGCGGGAGCCCTCGTCTGGACTGTGCACGCATCGTCATGCCCATGTGGCGGAGCTCGTGCTCCGGGCGGCACATGCCACCCCGCGCCTTTGGCCTCTCCTCCTCTTGCCGCGCTCGCGTCCGTGCGGCCAGCCCGCGTCCATGGCCACCTCGTGCCCCGTCCTCTACTTTCTCCCGCGACGCCGTCGCCCGCCGGCCCCGCCCGCTGCGGCCACCTGCATATGCTGCCCCGCTGTGGGCGCCGCTCGCCTTGCCTGGCCACCGCGCGCTTGCGCATGCGCATGCGCCCACCCCCGTGCCCCTGAACGCACCCACTACCGCACCCCTCTTGTCCGTCTTCCTCGCTCACCGCGCACGCGCGCCCGACCTTGCCCACGCCTCGCCAGCTCCACCCGCCGTAGGCGCTCGCGTCGCTGCCCACCGCTGTCGCCCCCTGCTCCCCTGCAAGAGCGCCGCCAGCTTGCTTTTGCTCGCGCCCCGCAATTGCCGCTGCTGCCCTTTGCGCCTTGCTGCGCGCCTCCCCACAACTGCCGCCTGCTGTCTTGCTCGCCGCGCCGCCCTGCTCTGGCTGCGGTCGTGGCCGCCGACGCCGGGCCGCAGCGCCCGCACGGGCTTCGCCCGTAAACCACGCGCCCGTAGCGCCCCTGCACGCGAACCGCCCAGCACCCGTTCGGCCCTATAGGCCACTGCCAAACGGGGCCCACTACCCAGAACAAAAAAAGTAAATAAATAAATAAATAATAAAAATAAAAATAAATAAATAGTAATTAAATTAATTAATTAATTAAAGAATTAATTAAGTTAATTAATCATAATTAGATTAACCTAATCACTAATTAACCTAATTAACTGTTAGTTAATTAAACATAGTATGACGAACGGGACCCACCTGTCAGGTTGACCAGGTCAACTGCTGACATCATGCTGACGTCAGTATGCACTATTCTGGATAATGTTGGATTAAATTAATTCTAAAAATTCTAAAAATGATTTAAAACTTTAGAAAATCATATAAAATAAACCGTAGCTCAGATGAAAATACTTTCTACATGGAAGTTGCTCAGAACGACAAGACGAATCCGGATACGCAGCCCGTTCGTCCGCCACGCATCCCTAGCATAGCAAACACGCAACTTTCCCCCTCCGGTTCATCTATCCGAAAACGCAAAACACCGGGAATACTTTCCCAGATGTTTTCCCCCTTCACGGGTACCAGCTCGTACCGCGTTAGGGCACACCTAGCACCGCTACTTGCCATGTCATGCATCACCATGCATTTGTTTGCATTATATTTATTGTTTCTTCCCAATCTTCTCTCGCTAGTCACCGAGACCGACGCAGCTGCTACCTAGTACGACTACGGAGTTGATGACCCCTCTCTCTTGCAAGAGCAACCAGGCAAGCCCCCCCTGATCACCAGATATCGCCTACTCTTCTCTATACTGCTTGCATTAGACTAGTGTAGCTTGTTACTGCTTTCCGTTAATCCTATCCTGATGCATAGCCCGTCCTTGCTACTACTGTTGTTACCTTTACCTACAATCCTAATGCTTAGTATAGGATGCTAGATTATCATCAGTGGCCCTACATTCTTGTCGTCTGCCATGCTATACTATCGGGTCGTGATCACTCCGGAGGTGATCACGGGTATATACATATACTTTATACATGATACATGTGGTGACTAAAGTCGGGTCAGCTCGTGGAGCACTCGCGAGTGATTCACGGATTGGGGGCTGAAAGGACCTTTGTCCCAACGACCCTCTGTGTGGATCTTTGTGGCTAAGCGACAGGGCAGGTTGAGACCACCTAGGAGAGACGTGGGCCTGGCCCTGGTCGGCGTTTGCGGTTATTTCAAGATAACACATTTAACGAGATATTGGTATTTGATCTGAGTCTGGCCACTGGCCTATACGCACTAACCATCTACGCGGGGACAGTTATGGGCACTCGACGTCGTGGTATCAGCCGAAGCCTTCATGACGTCAGCGACTGAGCGGCGCGCGCCGGGTTGAACCGCATAACGCAACTTCCTTTGTAATGGAGGTTGCTAGGTCTGCTCTCCGGCCGCCCACGCAATGTGCAGGTGTGCAATGGCCGATGTGCCCAGACCCCTGCGCCATAGGATTTAGACCGGCGTGCTGACCTCTCTGTTGTGTCTAGGTAGGGCTGCGACGTGTTGATCTTCCGAGGCCAGGCATGACCCAGGAAAGTGTGTCCGGCCAAATGGGATCGAGCGTGTTGGGAAATGTGGTGCACCCCCGCAGGGAAGTTAATCTATTCGAATAGCCGTGATCTTCGGTAACAGGACGACTTGGAGTTGTACCTTGACCTTATGACAATTAGAACCAGATACTTAATGAAACACACCCTTCCAAGTGCCAGATACAACCGGTGGTCGCTCTTTCACAGGGCGACGAGGGGAGGATCATCGGTTAGGATTATGCTATGCGATGCTACTTGGTGAACTTACCATCTACTCTCTTCTTCTGCTACAAGATGGAGGTTACCAGAAGCGTAGTCTTCAAAAGGACGAGCTATCCCCCTCTTATTCCGGCTTTCTGCAGTTCAGTCCACATATGATACCCTTATTCCATTTGGTACCAATGCATGCATATGTAGTGTAGCTCCTTGGTTGCGAGTACTTTGGATGAGTACTCACGGTTGCTTTGCTCCCTCTTTTCCCCCTTTCTATACTTGATTGCTGCGACCAGACGTTGGAGCCAAGGAGCCAGACGCCACTGTCGACAATGACTACTACTACTCGGGAGGTGCCTACTACTACGTGCAGCCCGCTGACGACGACCAGGAGTAGTTTAGGCGGATCCCAGGCAGGAGGCCTGCGCCTCTTTCGATCTGTATCTCAGTTTGTGCTAGCCTTCTTAAGGCAGACTTGTTTAACTTATGTCTGTACTTAGATATTGTTGCTTCCGCTGACTCGTCTATGATCAAGCTCTTGTATTCGAGCCCTCGAGGCCCCTGGTTTGTAATATGATGCTTGTATGACTTATTTTTATTTATATAGTTGTGTTGTGATATCTTCCCATGAGTCCTTGATCTTGATCGTACACGTTTGCGTGTATGATTAGTGTACGATTGAATCGGGGGCGTCACATTTAGGATCTAGTACACGGGTCATTTACCAAGGTTCGGGCCGCGAGGTTGCGTAAAACCCTAGTCCTGCTTTGGTGGATGTATTGAGTGTTCTTGAGCTTTTTGAACTAGCTATGGTGGCTGTGTCATCCCAAAAAGCCGAATCCCTCTCCTGGTCGCCTCAGGCCTCCTTTGATAGGAAAAAGGGATTGCCACAGTGGCACACAGGAGGTGGAAAGGCCTGCAGTGCGCGAGCTTATCTCACGGAATTACGGGACAAAGTGCATTAAATGCACTACGTAGGTGTCCATTAGCTTTATCGGGGACGGGAACGAGGCCCGTCCCATCCGTCACCGCTTCGGCTCGCTTCAACACGCGCCCAGACCAGCGATGCATGCAACGCCATGTAGGCAGGCAGCCAGCTGAGGTGGCGCGGTGGTAGGGCCTTCATGAAGATCTGCATGCCGCCACATAGGTGCTTGCTGATTTGGCCTGGAAGCTGCATGTTGCCACGCAGGTGCCTGCCTAGCTGGTTGGGCTGGCAGCTGCATGCGAACGGCGGCGGAGTCTTGGCTGATGCGGGCCTAGCAGTGTCCCTGCTGATGCCCTCAGCAAGGGTCTTGCCGGGGGCCTAGCCAGGGTCTTGTCGCGGCGTTGCTGCCATCCCCGGCAAGGGTCTTGCCGGGAGTCTTGTGAATTTCCTCGGCTAGGATCCCACTGAGGGTCGTTGTCTTCTAATCCTCATCTGATCCTGTGTTTATGATCTTGATGAAGATATGCATGCCACCACAGAGGCGCCTTCCGAGCCCTGGTCCCAATTTAGTTGTTGACGGTGTTCGGAACCTTTGGGATCAAGGGTGGCTCGCTCTGCTGGCGTCGGGCAAGTTGCCCCGGCAAGGCTCTTGCCGGGGCTGTGGGGGGTCACCTCGGCAAGGTTCTTGCCGAGGAAGTCCACCTCGCCCTCTTGCCCTTCTGCGCTTCTGGTCTTGGCGTCGCCTTGGTCGTCTTGTGCTTCGGCTTCCCTCCTGTGCCCTGCTAAGTGTGGCCGCGGCGCATGGCTCTGACTGCCCGTGCACAAGTAAAGGGGTCAAAAGGAGAGCCCCTACTTTTGTACACTGATAGGTTGCATCTTTTGGCTACATTTTCACTGGTTTTTTCACTGTAAATTTTTAGGATTCGCACTATAATTTTCTAGGATTTACTGGCAGTGTAGTTTCCAGTAGTTATAGTTTATTTTACATTGGAATTTATGGTGAATTTACACTAGAAATTCTAGGTATTTTGTGTTTTACAAGTATAGTGAAAGATCGTGGATGTCGCCTAGAGGGGGGTGAATAGGCGTTTTAAAATAATTACGGTTTAGGCTTGAACAAATGCGGAATAAACCTAGCGGTTAATTTGCCAAGCACAAAACCTAAAACAACTAGGCTCACCTATGTGCACCAACAACTTATGCTAAGAAAGATAAGCAACTATGTGATAGCAAGATATATGACAAGAAACAATATGGCTATCACAAAGTAAAGTGCATAAGTAAAGGGCTCGGGTAAGAGATAACCGAGGCACGAGGAGACAACGATGTATCCCGAAGTTCACACCCTTGCGGATGCTAATCTCCGTTTGGAGCAGTGTGGAGGCACAATGCTCCCCAAGAAGCCACTAGGGAGACCGTAATCTCCTCACGCTCTCGCACAATGCAAGATGCCGTGATTCCACTAAGGGACCCTTGAGGGCGGTCACCGAACCCGTACAAATGGCAACCCTTGGGGCGGTCACCAAACCCGTACACTTTGGCAACCCTTGGGGGCGGTCACCAGTACCCGTCAAATTGCTCGGGGCAATCTCCACAACCTAATTGGAGACCCCGACGCTTGCCCGGAGCTTTGCACCACAATGATTGAGCTCCGAACACCAACAACCGTCTAGGGCGCCCAAGCACCCAAGAGGAACAAGCTCAAGTGTACCAAGCACCCAAGAGTAATAAGCTTCTCAACTTGTAACTTCCATGTATCACGTGGAGAACTCAAACCGATGCACCAAATGCAATGGCAAGGGCACACGGAGTGCCCAAGTCCTTCTCTGTCAAATCCCACCGAAGCAACTAATGCTAGGGAGGAAAATGGGAGGAAGAACAAGAAGGAGAACACCAAGAACTCCAAGATCTAGATCCAAGGGGTTCCCCTCACATAGAGGAGAAAGTGATTGGTGGAAATGTGGATCTAGATCTCCTCTCTCTTTTCCCTCATAAACTAGCAAGAATCCATGGAGGGATTGAGAGTTAGCAAGCTCGAAGAAGGTCAACAATGGGGGAAGAACACGAGCTCAAAGGGTAAGGTTCATTAGGGAAGAAGACCCCCTTTTATAGGAGGGGGGAAATCCAACCGTTATGTGCTCAGCCCGCACACGAGAGGTACTACCGCTCAGGTGGAAGAAACAGGGAAAAGTAGCAACAAAACATGAACCTTGGGGCGGTAGTACCGCAGGAGACAGCGGTACTACCGCTGGGTTAAGCGGTACTACCGCACCCTTCAGCGATACTGCTGCACAGAACGAAGGGTAAAGGGAAAGAGGGAACCGGGCGGTACTACCGCGGAGGAAGGGCGGTACTGCCGCTAAGGAGCGGTACTGCCGCACTACTGCCACAGCGAGGTACCACACAATCCGACACAGAAAAATACCCCTCGAATCGACGCGGTAGGGACCTGGTAAGCCAACGGTAGTACTGTTGCGGAGTCACCGCCGATACTACCGCTGAGGAGCGGTACTGCCGCTTGTGACTCCTCAGCGGTACTACCGCTGGGTACCACGGTACTACCGCTGGGACCCTGACAAAAACCACACTCAAGAAAACCAAAACTGCCATAACTTCTGCATATGAGCTCCGAATTGACCAAACTCAAGCTTGTTGGAGGCAGGGGAGGTATGCCAACAAAAAGAGGAGTGAAACCTCCAACCGAGAAGAACCGGCAAAACCTCCAACATCGAAACATCATAGAAGAAGCATGTGAACTCCATTTTCGATGAACTCGAGCTTGTCATTAAGATGACCATAAGCTCTAAGACTCTCAAAGAGAACCAAACAAGAACCAAGAAAGATGATGCAAGGATGCAATGGTTTGAGCTCTCAGCGAACGATACGATCAAGCTACTCATCGAGAGCCCCTCTTGATAGTACGGGAATCGATCCTATAACCCGGTCTCCCAACTACCATCATGAGACCGGTAAAATAGAAAACCTATCAAGGGCAAACCTTTGCCTTGCACATGGTCCACTTGAGCTAGATGATGATGATCTTGACTCCCTCAAGTTGGACCACCTTTCTTGATTGGGTTGACTCGATGAAGACTAGTTGATTGCTCCCCCATACTCCACTATGGGTGAGCCACTCTTCCACACATCTTCACAAGTCCATTGTCACCACAAAGTACGGCAAGCTTCAAGCATTTGATCTCTTCGTGATGCTCCACTTGAACTTGCACACCGCAACCTAACCCCACAAAGAACCCTCACGAAGACCATGGGTTAGTACACGAAGCATAATTGACAATGCTTACCATACCATGGGATCACTTGATCCCTCTCGGTACATCTTCTACGCTTTGTGGGTTGATCAACTTGATTCACTCTTTAACTTAGTCTTGATCAACCTCTCACAAGACCAATCTTTAGGTAATTCCTTGAATAGCACCTTGGTCGACACAAACTCTCCTTGAAACCAACACATGTACTCCAAGAAAAGCCTATGGACAAAACCTTCAAATATAACTCAAGGCAACCATTAGTCCATAGAGATTTTCATCAATTACCAAAACCAAACATGGGGGCACCGCATGTTCTTTCATATAGTTACATGGGGATTTACACTGGAAATTACTAGGTTCCTACACTGTATGTTTTCTGAAATTTTTACTGTCTTTCCCATGTTAATTCCTTGTTTATGTCTTGTATGTTTTTCCCAGAATTATAGCTGATGTTGATCTCTCTATTTGTAGATGAAGCAATTTCTTTGTGATTTGTTCATGCAAGAGGTGGAGAGGAGTTTGCCCTTTATGTGCGTTCCATTGTGGGCATGTGATGTGTGGTCCTGGGGATCAGGCGGGTGTTGACCCCTGATTTTCTGGAGGGGTTTGTTGTCCAGGACAAACCGGGTCAAATGTTTAGCCCAACCCGTTTAGGCTTTCTTTTTGTTATATGTTGATATTTCCGCTATTTACAGGTGCCAGCTGTTGATTGGTAAGGGTATTTGATTGATTTTGAATTGAAACACAGTCAAATGTCAAATAGATAGTCCCCTCTTTTTGCAAGGGAGATTTCTCTTCTCTCAAAAAAGAAGTATTTGGCTCACAGTTGCAGTTGTATCAAGTGCTAGATAAATTTGGACATGTGAATATAGGAGTAGTAGACAAATCCCGTATACAGTACTGGCCGTCAATAGGGATCCTACCAGAAGGAGGAGCAGCACCGGTTGTCGCTATCGATGTTCCCTCAAAAGCAAAGTCAACTCTTCAGACGGGATAGTGTCTGGATCCGTTTGGGCGTGCGGCTGCACTAGAACTGATCTTCACGCGTCTGCTTGCATGGATGTCTTTAGCATAGTTTTTCCCGAAGACGGTTCTTCAAGCTTAGCAATACTCACCCAGTTCTAATGGCAGTGCTCCGTGAAGAAGGTTCATGATCATGTTTGGTTCTGGGACGACGACTATGTGGTTCTACTCCCTCCCCAATGATGCGTTGGAAAACATGCCATTGGAAGCGTATTGATAGCCATATACTCCCTCCATCCGGAAATACTTGTCCTCAATATGGTTGTATCTAGACCTATTTTAGTTATAGATACATCCATATTTTTTATTTCTAGGACAAGTATTTCGGACGGAGGGAGTATAAGTCTTTGTAGATATTTCACAATGGATCACATACGGATGTATGTAGATGCATTTTAGAGTGTAGGTTCACTCATTTTGCTCCGTATGTAGTCCATAGTCGAATCTCTACAAAGACTTATATTTAGGAACGGAGGGAGTAATTTATTCAACTAGGATTTGGCCGCGTTATTAGATACATAGGATTCGTTGTCAGATTCAATGGGCATATCGGGCCTGCAGAAATCAAAAGACATTAATCACTTGGTACGATTTTTAAAAGTGTGCGTAGACGTTGTGAAAATGTATGTGTCGTCTTCTTTCTAGCTAGTTTCCTTTCCACATATGCCATTCAAAGAAGATTACATACTCTGCAGGTTTTTTTTGAGAACCTGTTGTTGTTGTTTTTTCTGCGGGGGATTATTTATTTATTTTTTGAGTTTGGAACGCCTTGCATTCCAGGAAATTACGATAGACCAGCCAGATCGGCGGCCATGGCACGGGTTACAACGCTGGGAAACCTGACAGCCAGACATGGTGGACGTCAAGGTAGTTCCGATAGTCATAGGCAGCCAGCACATGCGCTGGAATATTACAAGATCTAGGGCAGAATTGTACACTTTGTTCTATGAAATCAAGCTGCAGCTTATACTTTGGTTCTCTGAACAACACACCAAGTGCGCCTCGGTCTGCCGTTGTGGAGGCTATCGCCCGTTTGAGGGGCAAACAGTCGGTTTCAAACATGACCCGGCCCGTACCCAGTTGGTCTGCTAGCTCTATGGCCTTAGCAGTGCGAGGGCTTTGGCCTGCATCGCGTCCTCCAGGTTCGTGAGCGAGCCTGCTGCAGCCATGAGGATTCCACCATCGCTTCCTCGAGCCTGCTGCAGTCATGAGCAGGGGATTGTTTAGATACTACTCTGATGTCCACCACACTAGACACAGATTTGTATGAGGCAGTACAAAACATTGGACTAATTGCAAGCACGTGACCTTTTGTCACCTCATATGCAAGGGACTGGGACTAAATAAGGGATTAACATTGGTTAGCCGCATTTTTTTACAATTCAGTCAATTTGAATAAGGGACTCATTATTTATCAATTGCCTCCATTTCTTTCTTTCAAAATCTAGATAGTTTTCTTCTCGGCCCGCCGTAGACTTGTCCACCAAAATCGGCCTAAGCATCGGCTGCCACCCGCGCCTTGACATGCTCGCCTACCATGGCATCCCTTTAAATGCTCTACTCTACTCCGGTCACCCCCTTCCTTCCCCTACAAAGAACCGCTACTATACCTTCATGGAACATGTCGGTCAACGTCGAAAGGGGGAGTTGGTCGCCATGAAGAACCGTCAAACCAAAGGGTGGTGCTGAATGAGTCTTCACAAAAGAACCGATAGGAACGAGTCTTCACGAAAGAACCGACAGGGGGAGCTGGTGGACATGAAGAACCGTCAAACAAAAGAACTGATAGGGGGAGTTGGCCGCCATGAAGAATTGTCAAACCAAATGGTGGTGCCGAACGAGTCTTCACAAAAGAACCGATAGGAACGTGTCTTCGTGAAAGAACCGACAGGGGGAGCTGGTGGCCATGAAGAACTGTCAAACAAAAGAACTGATAGGGGGAGTTGGCACCATACGAAGATGAACAAAAGGCGCTAGAAAAAGAACTGGACCACTGTTCGGTTCAAATCTTGATGCATGGTCCAACAATTCTGATAGCTATTTCTAGGGCAAGCTATGATAGAAAATCCTATTCTGATCACGGGATCAGAATATTATTCTGATCACAACATGAACTTCCTGAGTTACACGTCTGAACTTCCCTTTGGAGGAACCCGACCTTCGGGCTATCTTCGCAACCGTGTCTCCCCGCGCAAATTATTCCGGTTAGTTGTGTTCTATGTGATGTAAGTGTAATCTGCAAACGGTTTTTAGCAACTAAATGCCTGTTTTAAATAGGAATCTCGCTCATAGGCGGATTTTGCTCTCGGGTCATGATGAACTCGCGTTTTTTGCAATTTTACTACCTGAGTTGTTCGATCTGAACTTCCCCCTGTGCTAAGTTGAACTTCCACCAACATTGCCCAAATGGGGCTTGCTATATACCGATGGAAAGCTATGGACACGAGTATCATGACCCAAGTTAAATTTTTGGCAAAATGTAAGCGGTCTAAGAGCAGTATTGAGAACCGTTTTTTCTTCATACAAAAAAACATGAATCATATTTTTGATTGTATTTCTAAACCGTTTATCGGAATGAGGCAAATAATATAGCGTTGGAAAGCTGTTGCAAAACCTCTCCTTCCACATATTGAAAGTTTTCTCTAATTCCCTATGGTTAAAGAGTAATTTGGAAAATCGTAAACTTTTGCAAACCGAACAGCCGAGTTGGTATTTTCGATGCCATTTCTAAACGACTAATCCAATTGAGGCAAATGATATGGCATTGCAAAGCTTATGAAAATGCACTACTTTTTATGTTAAAAGTTTTTTCTATTTTTGAATGGTTTAACAATAATTTAGAAAACGGTACAAGTTCCATCGAGTTTGTATTTTCGAGCTAATTTTTTAACCGCACGTCCAAATGCTGCACATGATATAGCGTTGGAAAGCTTGAGGAAATGCGAAACTTTTTGGTATATATTGTTTCTCCCAATTCCTTAAGGTTTTAAGTCAATTTTGAAAATGGCTAAAAACATATTTTCGTCGTAATTTGTACAAACTTTATCGGTATGGGGCAAATAATATGCCGTTGAAAAGCTATGGAAAATGCGAAACTTTTTCATGTTGATGGTTTTCTCTGATTCCTAGAGAGATCATTCGTTCTGCCTTTCAAGTAATTTCGAAAATGGCGAGATCATTCGTTCTGCCTTTATGGCGAAACAGATTCGTCGAAAATGCATCGTGTGAAGAACGTGAACTTCTCGGCATGTCTACTTGAACTTCACTTTGTTTTTCACGTGATTTTTTGCTCGTAGCTCTCCATCCACTCACCGGACTTGAGCAAGTGATATACCAATGGAAAGCTGCTATAAACACGCAACTTCCCCATGTTGATCATTTTTTCATACTCGCGAAGGTTTTAAAAGTTTTTCGTGTGAAATTCAATCAGTGCAGTAGTTGAACTTCCTGCTGTTTTCACATTGAACTTCTGTGACATATTTTCGTTTGTAATTTTCTCATCCATTTCGTCAGTGTTACACAAATGATATTGTTTTTGTACAAACCTCTCTCACAATATTTCTTTTAACTTTCTCCGACCGAGGACTTGAACTTACACAAATGATATTCCTGCCGTTTTGAAGTAAATTAGAGAAATGACGAGATCATGATCTCTGCCTTCATCATGAATGAAAATGCACTGCATGAAGTAGTTGAACTTCTGGGGCATGTCTGTTTGAACTTCACTCTATTTTTGACGTGCTTTTTTATGTGCTGTTTTTTGCACTGCGTGAAGTAGTTGAACTTCTGGGGCATGTCTGTTTGAACTTCACTCTGTTTTGCTTTATTTTATTTTTCTTATTTAAAATACACACAATGTAGTACGTGAACTTCCGGTTGTTATCACTTTGAACTTCTCTCTGGTTTGAGAGAATTATTTTAAAATGCAAAACAACATATTTTTATGTATTTTGGACATCTAAATACACGGGAACCTCTCTCACAAGATTTTTTTTTGAACTTTTCCTCGCCGAGCACTTGAACTTCAAGCAACCATTTTTTTGTTTATGAGTTGTTTTTAAAAGTGCAAAAAATGGTGTTGTGTTTTTTATTTTTTGAACAGGTAAATCCTAAGCTTTAATAAACTCCGAACTTCTCTATTATTTCAATTTGAACTTCACCTTTTTATATTTTGAGTAAAGAATTGTATTCGATTTTTATACCAAAAAAATCGAACATGGAAACACAAGGTGAACCTCTCTCGCAATAATTTTTGAACTTCTTCGGACAGAGCACTTGAACTTCTTTCAACAAACCTTTTAAGCTTTTATTTTTCTATACTTTTATTATCACCTGAAATGCATTCCTTACAATACTTGAACTTCTAGTTGTTTTCACTATGAACTTCTTTCAACAGGTAAGAACTTTTTTAATACATCAACACGTGTTTTAAAAGGTATACATGAAATTTTTAAACCGTTCATCGAAATGTGGCACATAATATACCCGACGGAGAGCTTATGAATCGCAGCAAGTTTTTCATGTAGACATGTGTGACAAATTTGTTGTCGTTTGAGAGCAGTTTTTAAAATGGCAAAACAACATTGTTTTTTGCTTTTTAAAACAACGTGTAAATGAACGACAGACGCCTCATAAATATAATTTTTGAAGGGTGCAGGGTGGAGCACGTGAACTTTTTGCAACAAACCTTTTAGGCTTTTATTTTTGTATGTTTTTTATTCTCTTCTGAAACGAAGTAGTTGAACTTCCCGTTGTTTCACCTTGAACTTCCGTCACGTATTTTTGTTCAACCTCTCTCATAAGAATCTTTTAACTTTCTCAGGTAGAGCACTTGAACTTCTAGCAACAAAAATTTTAGCATTTTCTTTTTCATTCTTTTTTAATACAAAATTCACACCATGTAGTAAGTGAACTTCTACCAGTTATCGATCTAAACTTCTCTCGGTTACGTGAAAATATCCGAGCTTTTATAAACATTGAACCGCTCTACCTTTTTATTTTGAACTTCATTGTTTATTTTTAGAAATGTGAAAACTGGAGGTTTTTTAGAAACATTGAACTTCTTTGTTATGTCGAACTCAACGTATTGGTTTTATTCTTTAGTAATTGGAAAAATCCAAAAAAATTCAAATAAATGTCAAAATGCTCCGCTTTTTCCCATTGAACTTCTTGGTTTATTCATTAGTAACGAGAAATCCCGAGTTTCTTATATACATTGAACTGCTCCGTTTTTTAAAATTGAACTTCTTGGTTTTAATCTTTACTAGTGGGGAAACCTAAGTTTTAACAAACATCAAATAGCTTCATTTTTTAAATTCGGACTTCTTGGTGTTATTCATTAGTAACCGGAAAATTCCTAGCTATATAAACAAAAAAATTGTTATTTCAATGCGAGTTTCTTGGTTTTATTATTAGAAGCAGGAAAATGTTTTTTAATTGAGATTGAACTACTCTGTTATTTTAATTTGAACTTCTTGATTTAATTTATAGAACCGAAATAATCGAACTGTTTATTAAAATCAAACTACTGTGTTAGTTTAATTCGAACTTCTTAGTTTTTTAGAAAATGCGACCAAGAAACAAGTGAATTATTGAACGGTTGATGAAGACCATCTCAAGAAAAAAATCAATAGTGGCAGCAACAACCACTGAATAATCCATCAACTCCCCGTAAAGTTGTTGTAGGTTCTGTACATGTACATATGTAATTTTCTTTTACACATGACAGTAGTATTGCCACTGTCATATTTGTTGGCAATATGGTTTCGAGGCTAAGGAAGGTCATCTCAATAATACACAGGATGTGAGATCGCATACCCCTGATTTGCACCCAAAAAACAACACAAAGATCACACACTCCTTTCCTGAACTTTGACATTCTTTCTGAACCTTATGTGACTTTCTCCCTAACTTTATGGTGACCTTCTCCCTACCTGTGTGGTGACCTTCTTCCTCCATGAAGGAACAAAAGAAATCAAGTTCTTTCACCTAAGGAATAAAATTTTCTTCAATCAGGAACTAAAATCTGTGGACATGTATAAAAAAGCAACATCATTATCTTTTAACCATGGACAGTAGCAAGTTGAAACACAAAAAACAAAGACAATAGCAGCTAAACTCTACCGAGGTGGAGCCTGGCAAAGGGGAGCTGCACCTCTGCTAGGGCCACACCCATGGCACGGGCGAAACATGCGAATTTTTTTCATGTAAAAAAGTCATGCTTTATTACATTTTGGACTTTTGCTTATATTATATATGAACTTCTTTCCTCATTTTTTGAATTGTTTGGTTAAAAAAATTAACTGTTGTTCTGACAAACTTATTTTTGGCATCTATTCGATGAACCTACATGGGCAAAAGGGTTGTTACAGTGGATGTGTTGAACATACACATAGAGAATGGGGAAGGAGTAACAAGTAACAATTTTGCTCATCATTTTGCCCCAGTTGCTTCTGCTGCTGCTGCCAGGGTCATCAGCACAATCCATGTTTCCTGTTAGAGCGAAAAACATAAATTAACATGTGGCATGGTACCACAAACTTTGAATGCCTCCAAATTAGGATTATGGTCTTCACAACAGCAACAAGTGTTGCACCTACCTAGCACCAAGGGAAAGCAAGGAGAGGTGGTCCTCGTGTACACCCTGCAGCTCGTCAGCCACTTGCCACTCATGGTTTCATCAGCTTCCGTTTCAGCTCCAAGCTACAACAAAGAAAGTGCACACACAAGAACGACAGGGTTAATAACATCCATCCATCACCAGCAGCAAAGAAAGCGCCAAATCAAATTGAAACCTAAAAACATCAAGACAGGATCAAATCACACAAATTCAAGAAAAAATTGCAATATTTCTCTTGTCCAAATTAACAAGAGATCTGCCCAGTAAAATAAGCAACTTGTCTATCTAGAGTCTAGACTGTACAGTTTGAAATTCCAATCTTGTCTGTAGAATATTGATAGGAAGGGGGAGGATGGGGAGAAGAGCACACCTAACCTAACCTCGATGGTCATCCATCCCCGTACATATGACATGCAGCCGACCCACTCCTCTGCTGCAGCTACGGCTGCCGGAGCCTGAGGCACTGCATCGACGACCGGCAAGATCGTTTCTGCTGTTCAACTATATGTAGTAGTACAGGGTTCTTGGAAAAGCTAGAACCGTCGAGAAGGGATGACTGCTTGGGAAAGATGCAGTGAAAGATGGACAAATGCCCTTGTCGTTTAACAATCAGTAGTCACATAATAGTCTGTTAAGAATGCTAACAACTCACGCCATCATGCTAAGTAGAAAATTCTTCAATCAACAAGAGAAAATTCTTTTACTTCTAGCCACCTTCACCGTGTCAGATAAGACACTATACTTTACCTAGTGCATGTACTTATCAGGTGCTCCGTATGTTTTGTAGTTCTTTTTTTTGGGACCAGATTTTTGTAACTTATAACTTGTAACTTGTAAGTAAAACAACAAGCATGATCTACTAGACTAATTAATGCCCCTCTTTGCTTCAAGAATGGTGGTGCAGCTGAGCTGACTCAGTAGTGCACATACTTAGGATGATGATCTCGACTGAATATTAGTTAATCAAATAGTAGCTAGGATGAATCGATAAGAAGATGACGTGAAGGACTGGCACCTTGTGGCGCGTACATTGCCTACTTGGTATGATCTATGACAAAGTTTCCTCTGCTCTTGCCAATGCCATCCCGGTCAAAACAAATAAAAGTACGGTTGTGTGTGGTGTGTGGTGTGGTGAACAGGACGGTGGCCGCGGGGGGGGGGGGGGATGGGAGGTGGCCACCTCGACCATGAGAGGGCGCGCGGGAGGAGGTGCCTCTCCTTGGGTAGGTCGGCCGGCTGGAGGAGGTGCGCGGGGCGGCGAGATCCAAGAGGGTGGCGGCGCCCGGGGGAGGGGATCGAGGGAGGTCAAGGTGGGGATCGGGGCAGCAGGTGGGGAGGGGTGTTTTTTTTTCTGTAATCGGTCTGGTGGAGTTTTTGGGAGTTTGGGAACAGCTCCTATATAGGGTTAGCTGTGATCTAAATAGTTATTCTAATTCTGGGATTAAAATAGTATTGTCCTATATATATATATAACTGTGTTTATCATAGCTTGCCACAAAACCAGTTAAGGCTTGCTAAACATTTAACGGTTTAAAAGTAAGTAAAAAGATTCAAAAGGATATATCCAATTAATCTCGGCCATCAAATCATGTCAATCCAATGATGTAGACTGCTTCAATGTTGAGCGCTCAACACTTTTAGCGTGCGGTTAATTTCATGCCAAATATAATGCTAATCACATAATAACACGCAAAAAATATCATACTTAATATCCACATGCACTTAATATACTTCCAAATTAACGTGCATTGCACGTACACATTGACTAGTATATTCTGGTGAATGAATTAGCACTACTACTAGTAATCATAACCACCTCCCTGAACAACTAAGGCGTATATTTGCACTGTAATTTCATTTAATTTTTATTGTAATTTCAGTAGTGTGCAAGTTGCGAGAGAGGGAGAGACCTTTTGCGCTGTGAACTGCTTGCAACTTTTCTGCTTCTTCTCTTTATTCAGAGTTTGCAACTGAATTACAACGGAACCGCGGAGCTCGTGCGAGTGGTGGACACCGCCATCCCAGCGTCCCTCGCGCTTCGCCCGCCATGGCGCCTTGACTGTGCACTCGTGCCATCCCACGATCGGGTCAGGGCGCCGCTAAAAACTCTAACCAAACTGAGTCACTGCTTGGGTTATCTGACGAAACTGAAAATATCGACACCTAAAACCCTAAACCTAAACATTGAAGTTTACCCAACAATCACCCCCTAAACTGATTGTTCAGGGCGTCGCCTCGATCATGCCGATGCTTGAGCGTAGCTGCTGCAGTTGAACACGACCGAGGGGCTTGGTGAGCATGTCTGCAAGCTGAAACTCTGTTGCCACATACTCGAGTTCAATCTTCTTCATCTCCATGAAATCTCTAATGAAGTGTTACCTGAGCTCAATGTGCTTCGATCCGTCGTGCATCACATGATTCTTTGCAAGAGAAATCATGGATTTATTGTCGACCTTGAGTCCTACTGACTTTTCCTCCTCTTCTCTGAACTCGCCGAGCAGGAGCGCGAGCCAGATTCCTTGGCAAGCCGCTGTTGTTGCCGTGACGTATTCTGATTCGCAGCTAGAGAGTGCCACAATCTTCTGCTTCTGTGACTGCCAGGTTATCACCCCTCCTCCGAGCAAGAATAGGGTGCCGGAGGTGCTCTTGCGTGTGTCCACGTCACCGCCTAGGTCACTGTTGCTGTACCCGGTGAGTTCAGGCTCACCATCTCCTCTGCCGTACTTGCAGCCTAGATGCAGAGTGTCGGCGATGTACCTCAAAATGTTCTTGACGGTGGTGCTGTGCTCTTCAGTTGGCGCCTCCATGAAATGTGAAACATACCTGACCGAGAAGGTCAGGTCAGGGCACGTGTGCACCAGGTAGCGTAGGCTACCAACGACGCTGCGGTACTTCGTTGTGTCCACTGGTGGCGCCGTGCTCTCCTTTGATAGCTTGAAACGGGGCTCCATGTGGGTGTGACAGGGTTTGCAACAGCCATGCCTCCAGGAGTTTGCGTGCGTACGCGCTCTGAGTAATGACAATGCCATCCTCACTCTGTTTCACTTCAATTCTGAGATAGAAACTCAGCAGACCCAGATCAGACATCTTGAACAGCTTCTGCATCTCTCCTTTGAACTTGGTGATCTCTGCTGCGTCGGATCCGGTGATTACCAGGTCGTCCACGTACACGCCCACGATGAGGCGTGTGGTCACCGTGCCCCGCGCATACACCGCATGCTCTGACGGGCAACGCATGAACCCCAGCTTGCTCACACAGGTGTCCAGCTTGGTGTTCCACGCCTGAGAGCTTGCTTCAGACCGTATAGAGCCTTGTTCGGGAGCAGGACAAGATGCTCCTTGTCGGTGACAACAAACCCCGACAGCTGCTGCACGTAAATTCCTCGTGGAGTTCACCATTCAGGAACGCCGATTTGACGTCCATGTGATGAACGACCCAGCCCGCCTTCGCCGCGAGCGCTAGCAGCACCCGTACTGACTCAAGACGCGCCACTGGGGCAAACACCTCGTCATAGTCGATGTCGTGCTGCTGTACATAGCCCTTCGCCACGAGCCGAGCCTTGCGCTTGAGCACCTCCCCGCGCGCGTCCTTCTTGACCTTGTAGACCCACTTCAGGCCTATGGCACGGGGCCCTGGAGGGAGCGATGTGACCTGCCATGTTTGATTCACTACAAAAAAAGACACATCCTTGACATTTTGGACCGAACGGAATTTTTTTCTGTCATACTTATGACACTTCTATGACGATAATTGTGACAAAACCCGGTATCATCATAGATGTGGTGGGGTCCTACTTACAAAAAATCATGACAGTAAATGGGCTTTTCGTCCCGGGCGGGCCGGAGATGCAGCTGCATGACATTCTTTGGGCCGTCCATGACGGAAAAAACCATGGTAGAAGCAAGGGCGAGGAAAATATTAGGGTGTTCCCGATTACGGTGGGTGGTCGGGGTCGAGCGATGCGCGTTTCTCTCGTACACGCACGCGCGTGGGTGCAAGGCGTTGGGCTCTAACTGAACCCGAGCGATTGCACTGCAGGCTACGCGTTATTGAACCCGAGCGATCGATCGATGGCTGTTAACTGAACCCGAGCGATCAATCGATGGCTACTTCTGCTAATTTGAAGCCGATCGATGCTGCCTCTGGATGAACAGTGAGCGTTGATGGGGGGTTTGGATGAACAATTCCTGGTGGGGTGGATGAACAGGACCCCGTGGTGTTACCTCTGAATGAATAGTGAGCATTGCTGCGGGGGTTTGGATGAACAGTTCCTGGTGGGGGTGGATGAACATGACCCAGTTGTGTTGCCTCTGGATGAACAGGACCCCTATCGATCGAGCCGGTTGGGGCTGGATAAACAGGACCCCGTGGAGGGCTGGATGAACAGGACCACCCCGTGGAGGGCAGGATGAATAGTAGACGGTGGAGGGCTGGATGAACAGTTGCCCGTGGAGGGGTGGTTGAACAGGAGCCCGTGGAGAGGGCTGGTTGAACAGTAGCCGGTGGAGTAGCGTGCGGTGGAGGATGGATGAACAGGAGCCCGTGGATGAACAGTCGCAGGTGGAGGCTGGAGGAGGTCGACGGTGGATGAACAGTAGCCCGTGGAGGCTGGAGGGGGTCGACGGTGGAGATGAACAGTATCTCGTGGAGACCCATTTTGCGGTACGCCACACCCCTCCCGATGAACAGGACCCCCATTTCGACCGTAGTGCTCCAACACAAGTCCGTCTCCTCCGTTTTGCAGTACGCCACACCCTCCCGATCAACAGGACCCCTGTTTCGACCGTAGGAGGTCTGTTTCCTCTATTTTGCGGTACGCCAGACCCCTCCCAATGAATAGGATTCCGTTTCGAACGTGGCCGGTCGAACACAAGGCCGTTTCCTCCATTCTGCGGTATGCCAGTCCTTGTTTCCATAGGCTGTTCCGTCCAAGCCCTCCCGATGAACACGACGACGCATTTCGTTCCGACCCAGCCGGTTGCCTGCCCATGAACATGATGACGACGTTGGTTTTCTGTTCCGACCCAGCCATGTACATGAGCCCTGGCCATGCGTATGCGCGAGTAGGCGTTCGAGACCCTGCCTGTATGTACGTACGTGGCCGTATTTTCTTTCTTGCACACTAGCCGCTGTACGTACATGTACATGCTACGTGCTCGCCTCTACTACGACACACGCGCGCCTCTACATCGACCAGTATGTACGTACATGTTCATGACCAGAATGACAACGCTACGTACGCTTCGACCAGGTGGGTCCCGACTATCAGGCACTTCCTTGCGTGCGAAGATGTAGCTGGTGGGTCCCAGCAATCAGGGGGTGAATCGTTTTTTTTGCCTAGACGCACTTCCTTGCATGCGAAGATGTAGCTGGTGGGTCCCAGCAATCAAGGGGAAACATTTTTTTCGTGAAATACGGTGGCCCGTCCGGTGGGTCCCCGTTGTCAGGTGGAGGAATAATTCTTTTGCGCGTAATAAGGAGGCACTTCCTTGCTGCGACCGTGGACCCAGTTGTCAGCCTCTCCATGTATAGTCCAGGTCCGATGGAAGCCGTTCCTTGACCATGTTGACCATGCCACACCGAGAGCACCAGGGCGGTGGACGACGGCGAGGCCTAGGAAGGGGACGACGCGGAGCCGGGGAAGACGCGGCAGTGGAAGCCCGCGTTGAGAGGAGTACGAGGGTTCACTAGTTCGGCTGCGGTGTGAGGCTGCCATCGCTATAGGGCCTGGCCAGAGGTGGGAATAGTAGGGGGTCATGAGGCCTCCATGGCAGCACAGCCGGCCATGGGAGGCAGGAGCATGCGGCACGACCGGCGCTGCTTTGGGCGGCTGGAGCAAGAAGACCAGAGGTTGAAGAAGCACTACGACCATTGGATGGACATCGTACGGTCACTGGATCTAGAATCGTTCATATTGACTAAGTTGACAAAGCACTCTGTCCCCGTTAGCTTAGTAGGCCCACAAGTCAGCCACCCACCAAGGTGGGTCCCAACTAGGAGGGGGAGTATTCATTTTTTTGTGCGTAATAAGGCAGCACTTCCGGTGGGTCCGAGCTGATAGCGGGGGGAACATTTTTTTGCGAAATACGATGGCTCGTCCGGTGGGTCCCAGCATTCAGGGGGGAAACGTTTTTTCGCCAAATATGGTGGCCCGTCCGGTGGGTCCCTGCTGTCAGGTGGAGGAATAATTATTTTCCGCGTAATAAGGAGGCACTTCCTTGCGGCTGTCGTGGAACCAGCTGTCAGCCTCTCCACGTATAGTACTCTTTCGATGGAAGTTGTTCCTTGACCATGTTGACCACGCCGCGCCGAGAGCACCAGGGCGGTGGACGACAGCGAGGCCTTGGAAGGGGACGACGCGGAGCCGGGGAAGACGCGGCAGTGGATGCCCACGCGTAGAGGAGTATGAGGGTTCACTGGTTCGCTGCGGTGTGAGGTTGCCGTCGCCGCAGAATAACAAGGGGGTGTGGGTGAGTAGAGGGATGGCCTGGCCAGCGGTGGGAGTAGTAGGGGCGGTGAGGCCTCCGCCACATCGCAGCCGGCCACGGGAAGCAGGAGCACGAGGCACGACCGGCGCTGGTTTGGGCGGCTGGAGCAAGAAGACCAGAGGTTGAAGAAGCACTACGACCGTTGGATGGACATCGTACGGTCACTAGAGCTAGAATCGTGCATATTGATTAAGTTGACAAAGCCCTCCGTCCCCGTCAACTTAGTAGGCCCACAAGTCAGCCTCCCACTATACTCGGTCCTAGCTAGCAGGGGGAGTATTCAAATTTTCTGCGTAATAAGGATGCACTTCCTTGCGTGCGAAGATATAGCTGGTGGGTCCGAGCTGTCAGCGGTAGTAACATTTTTTTCATGAAATACAGAGGCCCTTTTGGTGGGTCCCAGATGTCAAGTGGAGGAATCATTATTTTGCACGTAATAAGGAGGCATTTCCTTACATGCGGCCGTGGACCCAGCTGTCAGCCTCTCCACGTACAGTCCACTTCAGATGCATGTCGGTCATTGACCACGTTGACCAGGCCACGCCGAGAGCACTAGGGCGATGGATGACGGCGAGGCCTAGGAAGGGAACGACATGGAGGCAGGGAAGACTCGGCAGTTGTTTCCCACGTGGAGGGGAGTACGACTGTACGAGGGTTTACTGGTTCGTCTGTCGTCGCCGGAGAATAACAGCAGGTGTGGGTGAGTAGAGGGATGGCTAGGCCAACAATGGGAGTACGGTGGGGCGGTGAGGCCTGCACGGCAGCACAGCCGGCCGCGGGGAGGAGGGAGCAGGCAGTCTCGCCGGTGCTTGTTTGAGCGTCTGGAGCAGGAAGAGCAGAGATTGAAGAAGCACGACGGCCGTTGGATGGACATCCAACAGTCACTGCTTGTGCGTCAACCTTTTTTTTAGGAAAGCCTCAAATCTGTGGAAAACAGCATATAACCCATCTGCCATTATTTCTAATAATTTACAACCCATTTTCTAATTCTTAAGGTTTTTCTGGAGCCCATATTCTTTTTTTAGCATTACAGCTCATATTGTGGCCACGGTTAAAAAATTATACGAAATTTTGCATATTTTGGTGCGGTCCGAACTGTTTTTAATCCCGAAATTTCGAGTCACATTCAAACTGATTTTAAAAATAAATGTATATCAATATAAAATCCAACAAATTGTCCACACATAAAAATTAATGCAATTTAAAATCTCAAAATGAAAAAAAATAAATTTGAAACTAATTACCGGTTTGATGTGTTACATTCCATTTCTCATTACTGATAGGCCATTTTCTCGTCCAGCGGAATGAAGCTCTCCTCATCTTGAAAGATTTGCAGCCCAACAGACCTGACAAAGCGATTTACTTGGCAAATCACAAAAATAGGGCTAGCCATTTTTAGAAAAAAAACTACTAGGCTGGTATGTGGTAAACATAAAAGAGAAGGTTGTCTAGGCAGGCCAGAGTGCCCCACACAGCCCAGTTGACACCCTGCTTCCGTCCCAAAAACAAATTAGATAAATGCCACTCCAATTATGGCGATTCATAAAAATGCCACTGCAATTTCCAAACTTTGAAAAATGCCATAACTTTGAAATGCCATTTTGAATGGCGTTTTTCAAAGTTTGGAAATTGCAGTGGCATTTCTCAGAAACACCAAATTTGGAGTGGTATTTATCAAATTAACCCAAAACAAAAATAACTAGGTGAGCTGCTGGGTCCCTGGTGTTAGCCGCTCGTTGTGCAATTCTCTCGTTTATTGACTATGTTGACAATGGCATGGGACCCAGATGTCAGAAATCCATTAGGAGGAGCCATTTCTTTATTGGCTTGAAATAAGGAGGCTCTTGCTTGCGTACTGCCATGACCTTGGCGGGTCCCTGCTGTCATCCTCTCCACGTACAATCATCTCCTGATTGTGTACATGTCAACTTGGTAGGCCCACAAGTCAGCCTCTAAACCTGTGGAGGACAAATACAACCCATTTAAAAAAATAGCCCATTCCATACGTTCAAATGGAAAGTTCAACATTCAGAGCAAAGTAACAGGTCTGATCCACATATAGAGTACTGAACTTCCATGTTGACAACCATCATAGCCAAGTTAACTATCTACTCCCACTAATACTCTAGTAGCGTACAAGTACTAACTTACTCTTAGCTAACTAGACGATGCCGGCCGCCATCTGAGGTACACGCTAAACACCGGCACCGGCGTCCTCCGCCTCGCCTCGGACTGGCCAGAGGTGCGATAGGGCGTGTTGGCCCTTTCCATGCCGGCGTGGTCCACCAAAGCTTCGGCTTCTAAGCGGAAACCCACTTGACGAGCTGGTAGTAAAAATCAGCGTCGCGAACGCGTGCGTGCCCGACAGCCTCCAGGGCTATTTGTCGGGCGCCGGCCTCCACGTAGTCGGCCCAGTTGCGGGCGCTCTGCTCGCGACTCAGAGCGTCGGTGCGCAGCTGCTCCATGTCCCGCTGGCGGCGCAGATCGGTGATACGCTACTCCTCCGCCAAGTGGTCGCGCTCCAACAACTCCTGCTCCTCCGCCAGGCGGTCGCGCTCCAACAAGTCCTTGATCTCCGCATTGCCATCTAAAGACCAATAGAATGCTTCCTCCCTTTATCTTCCTTCCGGCGAAAAACCGAACACTAGTTCCGGCGGTGACCGCCTCCGGCCTCGCCTATCGCGGACGGGCGGGGGCATGGCGGACGTGGCGAGAGCGAGGATAAGTGGCGAGTGACGTCGGGCCGGTGGGGGCTTATGAGGATAGGGCGAGTTGTTTCACAGTGCCACCATAGAAGGATGGGAAATAGTACTTATAGGCGGAAGGTAGCGCGACGATCATCAGAATTCAATGCATAATTAAGCAGGCATGGCTTAGCGCGCCAGCTTACCATGGAAAACTAGAGAAACTGAAATTCTGACTGTGCCGTCCCGTCCGTGCTGGGTCGCACGTCGGCATGACGGTCAAACGAGTGGACTCGAATCATCTCCCTCCTTCTCAATAATGATTCCACGGATTTAAAAGGCCCGCAACAATTAAAGCACATCTTTTTCGCATCAACTAGCTGCCTTAATTAAAGCCGGCCGCATGTAGGCACTCAAAATCGCTCGCAGCCAGTACGCGGAGAAGCATGCAACGAGTCGCAGCCGAGGGCATTAGTTGATGAACTTTAGCTGGGAGATAAGGCATTTGCGAACATTTTCGTTGGTAGTTTCTTCAGATTCGCATGGCATTTTCTTCAGAGTAGCTTGTCAGTTTCTTCAGAGGTAGGCATTTTTATTCAAAAAACTGCCACTTCGGATCTTGCGTCGCAACTAAAATTGCGAGGAGCGCATTAGTAGGCTAGCTAGTGATCGATCAGTAACTTGTAAACACTGAGCGAACAGATATAAGGATCTATTAATGCATCTCAATGATTCACAGATCATATACAAATATGTAGCTCCAAAAGCAATGATCAGCCACAACTAAAACCAACTAGTACGATTCCCATACATAAGACCAACATGTTAATGCATCTCAATGATTCACAGATCATATACAAATATGTAGCTCCAAAAGCAAAGATCTTGAAAAAACATATGTTCTTCCTACTAACATGGATGCTTCTCTTGGCCAACATTCAGTACAGACTGAAAGACAAATTTGTTTGTGAAGTCTACAATTCCTCTTGCAAACGTAAGTGGTTTCACCAATAGCTGGAACCATGAGAATGAACCACACATGATGGAGGAACATCCACTGCAATATGATTTGGTCTTCTCTCGATCACGCGACGAGACTATTTTCGGAATACAAACTTTAACTTAGGCAAAATGATGCCCATTGTATAATCAAACCAAAGCAATGAAGCACCTAGTGTTGGCCAATAAATAGTACAGTACTACTTTTTCTGCAGTCCATGAAGTGACTATCCAATCTTTCCGTGTCTATTTTCAAATGGCACTACATGTAGTGACTATACTATTGTCTAGTGCAGTTCAACCAAAATTGTGGTCACTTTGTGTGTTTGCCAAATAGCAACGGGCAGGCATCTCTATCTGCACAAATATCAAGCAGCTAGTAAACATATACCCCACCTTGTGTTTTCGGTTTAAACATGTCTCTTCCGCTTAGCATCTGTCATGTTTTGCACAGGACAATTTAATACAGTCATGTTTTTCCCTAGACAATTTCATACTGAATTGATTTGCTTGTTCAGAGTAGAAATATAGCACCTATTCTTCATCAGACCAAGGATATCCATGTTCACAGTGATGGAAGAGGTGAAATCGATACAGCCGAAATTGAGCATCCAATCATTGAATCATGTCCTGCACCTCCAATGTAGGTCCACCCTGCCAATAAATTCACATGCAAACCACTAGTATTACTATCTAATGACAGTACAAAAAGAGTAGCAAGATAGTAGCAAACCATGTACCTTCTTAATGAACAGCTCATAGTGCCACCAATTGGATATAAAGGTTTGGAAGAAAACATGCTCCTAATGTTGAACCAGTTGGACTTTTTGTGCAGTTCCACTAAAATCGAGCATCCCTGTTTGCATAAATATTGAAAGTGTGATTACTATCAAAGTGGCACTAGTTGAAGCATAGACTCACAAATATAAGCATTCCAATTTCTTAATGGGAAAAGGTAGCAAGACTGTTTCTAACCACCTATTTGAAGGAATAAATAAGGCAACAACGGCTGATGTCAGAAAGACATATATAGTTCTTTCTTAAAGAATGATCGATTCCTGACCTTTCCTCTTCTTTTAAGCATATTTTGTGCAGTTCAACTAAAATAAAATGCCATTACCGCCTTGACAATTCAGTGACACTGTACAAAAGGAAATGACTTAACATTACATCATGATGTCAGGTATGTAGTCGACAGGCATTAGAGACAAACTTACAGACCTCCTCCGATAACATAATGAACATTAATTTTAACAAAGGTGTGACTAGCTTTACCGGTATAATTTGAGTGAACTCCACACCATATGTTCCTTAATATAAGTTGTTTTCACGGTTCAGTTTAAAGTACCCAAACGTCTAGTATTTAGAAAAATAGGTAGTAGTTTTCTTGAGCACATATCTGAGAAAGCTTGCCACACTTTATTTATGCCCATACGCTAATGCAACACCATTCGAAATTTCGAATATACACTAATCCAGTGGCTAGTGCAACAGTAGAGTAGTTATTTTATTACAGGGTACAGTACAATGGTTTTACTAAACAGATTTCAATAAACTCTGGCACTGGAAGATTTCTATAAGAATTAACAATACAAAATGTAAGGGTAACACGTTTCAGCATTGGTATACTAGTTGTGCATGAGCATTAAACCAAATACAAAAGTCTGAAGGTAACTAGCATTATTAACTAATGACAGTATAAAAATTGCAAACCATGTACCTCCAAGGTAAATATCATTTCGAACTCGGGGGGACCTTAAAAATTGATATCCCAATCTTGATAATCGATCAAACACAAAAACTTGATCGAACGAATCAAGAGAACAGCCGGAGGAGGAGGTCCCCACTCTTGACCTTTCCTCTTGTCTTCATAATTTTTTGTGTAGTTTAACCAAAATAAAATGACATCAGCGCCTTGGCATTTTGGTGACACTTTACAAAAAAATTAACTTATCTCATGAAAGTGAGGTATGTAGTCTATAAGCATTAACAGTGCAAAAATTTGAAGGTAGTAACAAGTTTCATCGTTAGTATACTGGCTGTGCAACAGCATTAGAATGCCTTAGCTGAAAAATATTTAATACATCCACAATTAACAGCTAACCCTGAAATAATCCAGTGACATTAAATGGCATTGCTTAAATTTATCGGTGGCATTAGACTGAGTGCGGCATTAGTTAAATGTGGCATCACTTTAGCAGTAGCATTGCTTGACTTGACTGCTGGCGTTATACTAATAGCAAAAAAGTGACAATAAGAGCATGGGAGGCCCATTCAGACAGTGGGCGCACTAGTACGATGTACCTCCATGGATGCATAGAGTGGTGAGGGAGGTATGGTTGCCCAGAGCAACAAATATCCAGGCAGCATATGTGGATTACATCCCTTTTTTGTTATGTTTAGCCACCTTTTCCTATGTGAGGACAACAAACCGATCGACCTGGTCATTCTCTATTGCGTTGTCATGCCTTTCTACCCTTCTTCAACCAAGAGACACGAGACTCGTTCCTTAGCTACTGATTTCCCCTTTTCAACCTAGATGCAGGTTCGATGCCTACTCTCTTGGACAGTACAGTCTCCCTTCCTTTCCTTATTCAACCCAGACATGGATTAGTCTGCATGAAGTAGGGTTTCCTTTAATAGTGCAAATTAAGGTTTTCGTCTGCGTGACCAGGAGAGCAGAGGATAGCAAATTGGGAAGATGGTGGAGTGGAAAAAGATCCACATGCAGCGACATGGCAGATGGGGTAATAGAACAAGGGTATGGTTCGAAAAGAGATAGCATAACTGAGGGTCGGTGAGAAGTGGCTTCGCTCGTGGTCGTCGTCCTCCGCACGCACTACAGTAGCGAGCTTGGGGACAGAGGCCATGCCATGCGGGCGCTAGGTCTGAGAGGACGACCTTGTCGTCGGTGCATGACCTCGCTCGCGGACGACGAGTGCATCAACGCTGCACGTCCTTTTCTTCCCCGGCGGATCTGTGACCACCAGTGAGGAGGGAGAGAGAGGTCGCCTTTTTTAGATCTGGAGAGAGAGAGTGATAGTGTGAGAAGCAAGTGGGCAGCCCTTAGCAAGAAAGCTATGAAGCTCCAGCCTATATATGCTTTTATACTACTAGTACTAGAGGTGGAGTAGTGGTAGAATAGTTTATATTTTCTCTGCAAACAGTACCAGTTAGTCATGCTTCAAAACTGAACGGCACGCCATTACAAAAACAAAGTCGAGAAATAATACGACACTTCGGGCCAACGTGGCCAGATCACATTTTGCACGAGAAATTACACATCATGTTTCATTGACATGTGGTCCCGTTCCAATATGTCAGTGAGACGGCGGCGAGTCCTTTTGTACAATTTCTGAAAGGACGTGTAGGCCATGGCGCCTCTTCATGTACCGTGGCAAACTGGCAACCGTCCACCGATTCTTCGCCTTTCCCTCTCGATTTGGAACTGCTGTCGCATGCTCTTCCTCCCTCCTCCATTTGCCTTCACCCTTCCTTCTGCCATTGTTCGATAGTCTTCTCCATGGAGGAAACAAGCCGGAAACGACCCCATTATTCTTGTCCCGATCTGAAAGATGACGTGGTGGGGGAACTCATTGATCGGTGCGACGTCATCACCTCGGGTAGCATGGCAGGTTCATTCAAGAACATTCTAGACTCAACTAATAACATCATTACAAGGAACCCAAGGGTCCAGGAGCGGTTTGATCTCCCTTATCTTCTTTGCTATAAGCCTGTTCACCTCGCCTTGTGCAAGTTGATGCCGCTTGATAACGATACATGTGATGTCAAGATGCCATCACTTCAGGGTAAGGCCTGGGCTGACGCAAATGGAGATTGGGTTGTTTATATTGGGTACAATTGCGCGTGGGAACTTGTGAATGGGTACACTCGTCAGCGGATTCCACTTCCAGAAATCTCAGAGTGCCCTGAGGTTGAGCACACAGATGATCTACATACGTTCAAATACGATCATGGTGACTGTCGTCTACGGAAGATAGCAATTTGTCGAGTTCCCAACCACTCTTGGAATTACAAGAACTATCAAGTTGTTGCTATCTTCGACAAGCTTGTTGCCTTCCTTTCTGATTCCACGGTCCGTCCATGGATATTGCTCAAAAATCAGTTTATGTACACAAATGAGTACTGTGATGCAATTGAATACGAGGATCTTGTGTTTGCTACCACCACTCGTGGCACTGTTTTTGCATGGGATCCTTGTAGTTTCGATACATTTGCCTTCCACCGTAATTATAATTGTTTCATCCATATGCATGCGGGTTAGCAAGTTTCCCTTTACTAATTAACCTTCTTCTTGTGTTTCCAAGGTCCTGTGAACATTCCACCACCTATAGTTGAAAAAATTTATAACCAAGGGGGAGATGACGATGGTGATGATCACGAGCATGAGGACGAGCAGAACTTATATACTCAGTGGCGCTTGGTAACTAATTCAGATGGATCACCTCTTCTTGTCTGTATACAGTGCACTGTGATTATTACTACTGAGGTAGAAGGTGTTCTCTCCCATGGTCGCCCTCTCCGGACCTATTCCAACACCCGTTGCAGGGTATTCAGGATGGATACTAGTGTGCTAGCGCCAACACCTTCTCCCTGGTACAGTATTGATAGTCTTGGCGAAAACTCGCTCTTCCTTGGACAAAACTATCCAATGATGGTGAAAGGCGATCCAGCTGCTGTTGACACAATGTTACTACCATTTATGAGAAGCAAATGTATCTATACCTCAGACATTGCGGTGGTTCCCTACCCTAGTCCTGATATATGCCGCTTCAGCCTGGATGATAAGTCCTGCGTTGCTCTCGATATAGACAATAGCTGGCCCTTCCCAGAGGACCTATGGTTCAAAGCAAGCGTTTCCAATGCCGAGGATTGGTTGAGTTGAAGTTCATTTTGTTGCTTGTTATTTGTTGTGTGATGAAAACTTCAGTATTTACTAGAATGTTTTGTTGGAAATAATCTATAATCCAACATGTATCATCGTTGTCGTTGTGTGTTGATGACTTGTTGTATGTAATGAATGGTACATTTGCAAATGCATGTCATAGACTCAATTTATGAATGGTTTTCGAGTCACTTCTTGGAGTGTGAGTACCGTAGTAGTATAGCTAGCATCTGGTTAGTATATGAAGTTGCCACATCACATAGAGCCAACCTAATATTGGAGTACCAGATCTGAGATGCCACGTGTACCAGATGAATGACTCCATGTTCGACCACCATGATGCTAGGTGCGAGCCGAGGAACACTGTTGGAGAGACCCCACTCATAATTTTCCTACATTGGTCGTTTGATTCATAGGATAGAATGCTATAGGATTTTTTTCCTATGTAATCGTGTTTTAATTGGCAATCTAGCATCCACTCCAACTTTTGTTTCACTTCCTTTGATCCTACGGAGAGAGTACTTGCTCTAAATGATGTGCCGCTGCAAGAGCCGCCTATATTAATTAACCATGCTCTAAAAAGGTGGACCAACTTTGGCTATAGTAGTACTGTACTAGGTTAGTAGGTGACCTTGCGCTCGGCTCTTCTCCTCTTCCGGAAGTCGAACAATAATGATGGTACTACTTCTGGCAATCTGACACCAAATGAACTGCTGCACATCCACCACTTGTAAGCAAAAGTATCCCCTCGTGCTGCGAGCCACCGCGCACGCGTTGGCGAGGGAGAAGGCATGGTAAGCAAGCTTCTCGTCGTTCTATGAGTTGACGAGACACATCAAAGTTATGTATTTATTAGTACTCTCTTCAAAGAGGGCCGACCATGTCCATGGCTACCATCCCGTGCTCTGTCATTGAGTATGTGCACTATTCACGTGCCATCGAGGAGAAAAAATATTGCGTAGTACTAGGTGCCATCGAAGTGCACGACTCACTTACGCACTGCATATCTCCATTTTCTTGCATGACACGCCACCTTGATGCTAGATGTCCTGCGTGTCATGGAGGCATATAGTATGATTTTGTAAAATGGAGACATATAGATGTCGTGCGTGCCGGCAACAGGATGAACAATGCTCATGTCTTAAACGAAAGAGTGGAAGGACATAGATTCCCGATGACCGAGAAGGAGCTACAAACCTCGGGGTGGAGCGTCTGCCCTCATAATATTTTATATTATTCAGCGATATAAAATCAACCAAATCTCTCCATGTTCCTATACCATTCTAGTACTATGAGAATAACTTTGAACGTAAGCCATTGATTCACTCTATCCAATGGTCATAGTTGGAAAATCCAAACAAAACCAAGCATTGGATCAACTATTTTTTCGAGATCAACTCTTTTAGCACTTAGATTGTTGCCGCCTGCCCACCTAGCCCACCTATATATCCGCTCACGTGTGATGACCACAGGAGCTATCCACTTAGATTGTATGTTAAAAAAATAAAGGTCGATAACTAATGCGGCACCTCGAGCCAACGCGGCCAGATCGCATTTTGCACGAGAAATTACACACCAAGTTTCATTGACATGTGGTCCCGTTCCAACATGTCAGTGAGACGATGACCAGTCCTTTTGTACAATTTCCGAAAGGACGTGTAGGCCGGGGCGCCTCTTCGTGTACCGTGGCAAACTGGCAACCGTCCACCGACTCTTCGCCTTTCCCTCTCGATTTGGAACTGTTGTCGCACGCTCTTCCTCCCTCCTCCATTTGCCTTCACCCTTCCTTCTGCCATTTGTCGATCGTCTTCTCCATGGAGGGAACAAGCCGGAAACAACCCCGTTATACTTGCCCTGATCTGAAAGATGACGTGGTGGGGGAACTCATTGATCGGTGCGACGTCATCACCTCGGCTAGGATGGCAGGTTCATTCAGGAACATTCTCGACTCAACTAATAACATCATTACAAGGAACCCAAGGGTCCAGGAGTGGTTTGATCTCCCCTATCTTCTTTGCCGTGACCCTGCTGACTGGAGCGGGGATGAGGGAAGCCTCGCCTTGTGCAATTTGATGCCACTTGATAATGATACATATGATGTTAAGATGACATCGCTTGACGACAAGGTTTGGGCAGGCGCAAATGGATATTGGGTTGTTTATATTGGGTACAATTGCGAGTGGGAACTTGTGAATGTGTACACTCGTCAGCAGATTCCAGTTCCAAAACTCTCCGAGTGCCCTGAGGTTGAGCACACAGATGATCTATGTACGTTCAAATATGATCATGGTGATTGTCATCTACGGAAGATAGCAATTTCTCGAGTTCCCAACCACTCTTGGAATTACAAGAACTATCAAGTTGTTGCTATCTTCGACAAGTTTGTTGCCGTCCTTCATGGTTCGACTGGATGGATATTGCTCAAAAATCAGTTTCTATACATGGATGTGTACTGTGATGCAATTGAATACGAGGGTCTTGTTTTTGCTGCCACCACTCGTGGCACTGTTTTTGCATGGATCCTCGTAGTTTCGGTACGTTTGTCTTCCACCGTAATTATAATTATTTCATCCACATGCATGCGAGTTAGCAAGTTTCCCTTCTCTACTAATTAACCTTCTTCTTGTGTTTCCAAGGTCCTGTGGACATTCCACCACCTTTACTTGAAAATTTTTATAACCAAGGGGGAGATGAGGACGAGGAGGGCCGATATACTCAGTGGCGCCTGGCAACTTCCGATGGATCACTCCTTGTTTGTATACAGCCCAGTGATGATGTTACTACTAAGGAAGCAGGTGTTGTCTCCCATGGTCGCACTCTCCGGACCTATTCCAACACCCGTTGTATGGTATTCGGGATGGATACTACTATGCTAGCGCCAACACCTTCTCCCTGGTACAGTATTGATAGTCTTGGAGCAAACTCGCTCTTCCTTGGAGAAAACTATCCAATGATGGTGAAAGGCGATCCAACTGCTGTTGACACAACGTTACTACCATTTATGAGAAGCAACTGTATCTATACGTCGGACATTACGGTTGTTCCCTACCCTGGTCATGATATAGTAGGTCGCTTCATCCTGGATGATCAGTCCTGCGTTGGTCTCGAGATTGACAGTAGCTGGCCATTCCCAGAGAATCACTTGTGGTTCAAAGCAAGCGTTTCCAACGCCGAGGATTAGTTGAGTTGAAGTTCATTTCATTGCTTGTTATTTGTTGTGTGATGAAAACTTTAGTATTTATAATGTATCCTCGTTGTCGTTGTGGGTTGATGACCTGTTGTATGTAATAAAATGATATGCCCGTGATAAACTTACTAAATTTATGAATGGCTTTCGAGTCGCTTCTCTGAGTGGGTGCTGCGACGAGGCAAAAAATATTTTCTGAATACATAATTGTATGTGCATTGCAAAAGGTTATTGGATGAGGCCAATCAACAATAGTACACTATTTGTACTAGCTTCACATGCTACACTATCTCTATGTCTACGCACGTAATACAACAAGTTTTAAACTTGAGGCCAGCCACCCATCCTCACAAAGAACACTTTTTAACCTAGCACAGACTCCAGGAAATTTGGCCACAGTGTGAGGTGGGCCATATGTTAATGTGTTCGCTGTACGTAACCAGCAGATCGAATCCTCGATACTACTACTATAAGTAGTAGGAGTAGTAGGGTGGCATGGGACAGAACAAGCATTCACGTCCAGGAGTACGGCACACGCCACCAGCATGACTTCCATCTGACACAATATTTGTTGGAGTCTGTGCTACAACAATCTCTTCAACCTCGTCGTTTCTCTAACTCAGCCATCGCGCGGCGGGCGAGGTGGGGGTTTGCCGGTAGTCGGTTTCCTCAACTACGGTCCCACTTGTAAGGCCAACTCCAATGCACGACCCCAAACGGACCTCCGGTTTGCCCGGATTCTGTCCGTTTGGGTAGGGCAATGGGGTCGTGTCCGGGCCATTTCTCGGATGCGGCGGCCGTGCGCCGAACGTGCGGACGCATCCCGGCCGTGTACATTTTTCTTTGCAAACACATATCTTTTTTTCATCATTGATTTTTTGTTACATGGAAATACATCACCAAAATTTTGACTAGAAAAACAAGAACCACAAGAATACATTTTGGAAGATATCCAACTTCCATAATTGCTCCTGTAAGTTGGATTAGTGCCTTCTCGATGCATTCATTGTTGATCTGCGGAGGCTCGTTCCTGCGTGCTTCTTTCTTCTTCAAGTGTAAATAAGTAGACGTGTTTAGCCTCTATTCTGTCAACAAGTGCACTAGTCTCATCTCTAAGCCTCTATGCTAGCTAAAAGTGCTAGAACATCTACTAAATTGTGCTCTATCAATATATCGTTGTACTCTTCTTCCCAATACCAAAACTTGCATCCATTCTACACAATAAAATTTTAAGTTAGCACAACTAGTCTAATCCGAGAGCACAACCGAAGATTTGGTCGAGTTCTTCCTCCTTTTGCCGACAAGTGGGACATCCAGCATCCAGGTCGTGTCACGCAAGAAAATAGAGTGGTAGTTAAAGCCATGTGATGTGCATCTTGGGTTAAATTGTAAATAGAATCTTACTACTCCTGAGTAACTCCAAAATCGGCCATCGAAGATCTTTATTGGATTTGTTTTTCATCACCAGCACGTCAAGGTGAAAGATGTGCAGGTTCAGTGGGTCCTCTTGCGTTTTCACTGACATGTGGGACCGCATATGAGCAAACAGACGATGGGCTCCGCACGTCTGCTGGCTGGCTGAGAAGAGAGATAGAGGAGGGCTGAGCACGGACTCCAGGAAATTTGTTCTACGTAACCAGCACCTCGATGTAGTGGGGTGTCATGGGCCATAACTAGCATTCATGTCTAGCAGTACCGCACACGCCACCCACATGAGTCCCATCTGACACCAATTGTCTTGGAGTCCGTGCTACAACCATCTCTTCTCCCTCCTGTTTTCTCAGCCATCGCGCGATGGGCGGGGTGGGGGTTTGCCGATAGTCAGTTTGCTCAACTGCGGTCCCACTTGTAAGTGAAAATGCAACACATCACGCATTCCCCCTTGAGCGGCGTGCCAGACGAACCGTGTGGGGGTGCGACGTGAACACGGCAGGCTTTTCCTTTTGAACTTGTAACTTGTAAAATTTGGTTATGCTCCATGGTGCGGCCGATAGATAGAAATAACTATTTTCCCTAGAGTAATGAGAAGTTTGGTTCTGGCACGGTTTATGCATGGAGTACGTAGGAAAATTATGAAGTTGACGCGAAAGGTAAGATAATTACTAGTAGTATGATACGTCTCCGTCGTATCTACTTTTCCAAACACTTTTGCCCTTGTTTTGGATGCTAACTTGCATGATTTGAATGGAACTAACTCGGACTGATGCTGTTTTCAGCAGAATTGCCATGGTGTTATTTTTGTGCAGAAATAAAAGTTCTCGGAATGACCTGAAAATCAACGGAGAATTATTTTGGAATATATAAAAAATACTGGAAGGAAGATCGACATCAGGGGGGCCTCCACATGTCCACGAGGCTGGGGGGAGCACCCTACCACCCTGGGCACGCCCCCTGCCTCGTGGGCCCCCTGACGCTCCATCGACGTCAACCTTGACTCCATTTCACTTTGGGGGAGAAAAAAACCAGGGAGAAGGATTCATCGCATTTTACGATATGGAGCCGCCGCCAAGCCCTAAACTCTCTAGGGAGGGCTGATCTAGAGTCCGTTCGGGGCTCCGGAGAGGGGAATCCGTTGCCATCGTCATCATCAACCATCCTCCATCACCAATTTCATGATGCTCACCGCCGTGCATGAGTAATTCCATCGTAGGCTTGCTGGACGGTGATGGGTTGGATGAGATTTATCATGTAATCGAGTTAGTTTTGTTAGGGTTTGATTCCTAGTATCCACTATGTTCTGAGATTGATGTTGCTATGACTTTGCTATGCTTAATGCTTGTCACTAGGGCCCGAGTGCCATGATTTCAGATCTGAACCTATTATGTTTTCATAAATATATGAGAGTTCTTGATCCTATCTTGCAAGTCTATAGTCACCTACTATGTGTTATGATCCGGCAACCCTGAAGTGAAAATAATCGGGACCACTCCCGGTGATGATCGTAGTTTCAGGAGTTCATGTATTCACTATGTGTTAATGATTTGGTCCGGTACTCTATTAAAAGGAGGCCTTAATATCCCTTAGTTTCCAATAGGACCCCGCTGCCACGGGAGGGTAGGACAAAAGATGTCATGCAAGTTCTTTTCCATAACCACGTATGACTATATTCGGAATACATGCCTACATTATATCAATGAACTGGAGCAAGTTCTATGTCACCCTAGGTTACGACTGTTACATGATGAACCGCATCCGGCATAATTCTCCATCGCCGATCCATTGCCTACGAGCTTTCCACATATTGTTCTCTGCTTATTTACTTTCCCGTTGCTATTACTATCATCACTACAAAATACCAAAAACATTGCTTTTACTACCGTTACCACTACTATCATATTACTTTGCTACTAAACACTTTGCTGCAGATATTAAGTTTCCAGGTGTGGTTGAATTGACAACTCAGCTGCTAATACTCGAGAGTATTCTTTGGCTCCCCTTGTGTCGAATCAATAAATTTGGGTTGAATACTTTACCCTCGAAAACTGTTGCGATCCCCTATACTTGCGCGTTATCAAGACTATTTTCTGGCGCCATTGCCGGGAAGCATAGCTCTACTCTTTGAGTCACTTGGAATATATATCTACTTATCATTATGAAGAACTTGAAAGATCCAAGAACTAAGATCTATCCCTCAACTACGAGGGGAGGTAAGGAACTGCCATCTAGCTCTGCACTTGATTCACCTTCTGTTTTGAGTAAACTTGCGACACCTACACCTGCTATTCGTTTTGATATGTCGCATGTTATTAATGATGCCACTTTTGTTATGCATGATACTTATGGTGAAACTACTTCTATGCTTGATACTACTGTGCCACTCGGTGAATTTCTTGATGAACAACTTGCTAGGGCTAGAGAGAATGAAATTATTGAAACTGATAATATTGATGATGAAGACTCTCCCCCTAGATATGAATTACCTGTTGTGCCTGAGGGCTATGTTATGGATGAAGAAACTGCTAGAGATTTTCTTGCTTGCAATGATAGGAGTGATCTTAAGAAACTATTAGCTAAGCTGAAACAAAAAACTTTGAATGCTAGAATGAAATATGATCTTGCTTATGCTACTTCACCTATCTTTGTTACTGATAAGGATTATGATTTCTCTGTTGATCCTGAGATAATTACTTTAGTTGAATCTGATCCTTTCTATGGTTATGAATCTGAAACTGTTGTGGCACATCTTACTAAATTAAATGATATAGCTACCCTGTTCACTAATGATGAGAAAACTCGCTATTATTATATCCTTAAATTATTTCCGTTCTCATTAAAGGGTGATGCTAAGATATGATTTAATTCTCTTGACCCTGGTTGTGTGCATAGTCCCGAGGATATGATTTATTACTTCTCTGCTAAATATTTCCCCGCTCATAAGAAGCAAGCTACTTTAAGGGAAATATATAATTTTGTGCAAATTGAAGAAGAGAGTCTCCCACAAGCTTGGGGGAGGCTTCTACAATTACTTAATGCTTTGCCTGATCATCCTCTTAAGAAAAATGAAATACTTGATATCTTTTATAATGGACTAATCGATGCTTCCAGAGACCACCTGGATAGTTGTGCTGGTTGTGTTTTCAGGGAAAGAACACAAGATGAAGCTGAAATTCTATTGAATAATATGTTGACTAATGAAAATAATTGGACACTTCCTGATCCAATCCCTGATCCAATTCCTGAACCAACTCCAAAAAAGGGTATTCTACTTCTCAGTCTTGAAGATATGCAAGAGGCAAAGAAATCTATGAAAGAAAAAGGTATTAAAGCTGAAGATGTTAAGAATTTACCTCCTATTGAAGAAATGCATGGTCTTAATCTGACGCCTGTTGAAGAAGTACATGGTCTTGATAACCCGACATAGGTAGTAAAGGTAAATTCTCTCTATAGATATGATAAAGCTGAAATCCCTCCTACTAAGTTTGCTAGCCCATGCTTGGATGAGTTTGATGACTTTATGGTTAAAAAAGAAAACTTCAATGCTTATTTTGGTAGAGAATTAAAACATAATGCTGATATGCTTGAACACTTGGGTGATTATATGGCTAATATTAAAGGTGAACTTAAACTTATTAGTAACATGCTTCTATGGTTACCACTCAAGTAGAACAAATACTTAAAGCTCAGAATGATTTGCTCAATGAATTGAATAGTAAGAAAAATGATAATGCTGTTAGAGTTATGACTAGAGGTGGTAAAATGACTCAGGAATCCTTGTATCCTGAGGGCCATCCTAAGAGAATTGAGCAAAATTCTCAGAGAAATAATATTGATGTACCTAGTCCTTCTAAAAGGAAGAGAATGAAAAATGATGGGACTTTGCATGCTTCTAGTGAACCTGTTGTTGATACACCTGAGAATCCTAATGATATTTCTATTTCTGATGCTTAAACACAATCTGGTAATGAACATGAACCTAGTTATAATGTTAATGATGATGTTCATGTTGATGCTCAACCTAGTAATGACAATGAAGTAGAGATTGAACCTTCTGTTGATCTTGATAACCCACAAACAAAGAATCAACGTTATGATAAGAGAGACTTTGTTGCTAGGAAGCACGGTAAGGAAAGAGAACCATGGGTTCAGAAACCCATGCCTTTTCCTCCCAAATCATCCAAGAAAAAGGATGATGAGGATTTTGAGCGCTTTGCTAAAATGATTAGACCTATGTTTTTGCGTATGCGTTTGACTGATATGCTTAAAATGAATCCTTATGCTAAATATATGAAAGATATTGTTACTAATAAAAGAAAGATACCGGAAGCTGAAATTTCCACCATGCTTGCTAATTATACTTTTAAGGGTGGAATACCAAAGAAACTTGGAGATCCAGGAGTACCAACTATACCATGCTCCATTAAAAGAAACTATGTTAAAACTGCTTTATGTGATCTTGGAGCCGGTGTTAGTGTTATGCCTCTCTCCTTATATCATAGACTTGATTTGAATAAGTTGACACCTACTGAAATATCTTTGCAAATGGCTGACAAATCAACTGCTATACCTGTCGGTATTTGTGAGGATGTGCCTATTGTGGTTGCAAACGTTACTATTTTAATGGACTTTGTTATTCTTGATATTCCCAAGGACGATAGTATGTATATTAATCTTGGAAGACCCTTTTTGAATACTACAAGGGCTGTTATTGATTGCACCAAAGGCAATGTCACTTTTCATGTTAATGGCAATGAGCATACGGTACACTTTCCGAGGAAACAACCTCAAGTTCATAGTATAAACTCTATTGGAAAAATTCCATCAATTATTTTTGGAGGTTTTGAATTTCCTCTTCCTACTGTCAACAAGAAATATGATATTCTTATTGTTGGGGATGTGCATATCCCCGTTGAGGTAACCTAGTGTTATTCAAAAATTCCCCGGTTCCATGTTACTCGGAATGAGTTTGTTAACAAGACCTGATCAACCTTGTTAGTGGATTCCTTTTGGTGAGCATGAGATGGATGAATTTAGAAAACACAAATCTCTGTACCCTCTTTTTACTTTCTGTTATTTATATTAATAAAGCAAAAATAGTATATTCTGTCTGTTTTCTGAATTATCAATGCAATAAAAATACCTCGAAAATAAAAGTTTTCCAAATGCCTTGAAAATTAAATATGATTTTTTCTGGAATATTTGAGAATATCTGGCACTGAAAACACAGCAGGGGGAGCAAGCACCTAGCCACGAGGGTGGAGGGCACGCCCTACCCCCCTGGGCGCGCGCGCCCTTGCCTTGTGGGCCCACGGTGGCTCCCCTCCACTTATTCCAGCTACCACACACTCCTTCCTCCCACGAACATCACTAGCCAGCTCAAACCCGAGCCCAAGCTCATCTTGCTGCCATTTTCGATCTCCTTGCTCAAAGCACCTCTCACAAAACTGCTTTGGGGGATTGTTCCTTGGTATGTGACTCCTCCAATGGTCCAATTAGTTTTTGTTCTAGTCCTTTATTCATTGCATATTTTTGCTGCTTAGGTGACCCTGTTCTTGAGCTTGCATGTCAAATTTATATGGTCAAAAGTAGTTTTAATGCATGATATATCCTCTAGGCACTTGTAGGAGTAGTTGCTATTAATATGTTGAGTTTGGTTCACTTTTATTTTGAAGTTACTAAAATTTCAGAAATTTTTCAGAGGAAGAAATATGTTTAGGAAAATGTACCAAGGTGGTCCTTCAAGGAAGCAAGGACCCAGGCTCGCAATACGCGATGCCGATGATGAACCACCGAGGGAAGCTCAAGTGTGGGCTTTTGAATGGCCTTTAGAGGATTTTATGGATCGAGCAGGAATCAAGGAAGAATTTAATGCATATGTGCGTAATGCTGATCTTGAGAGCTTCGAGGCAGATAAGTGCCGCCAGTAGCACTATCTCACTGATTCCTTTGTGAGAAGGTTTGAATTTTCATCATCACGCAATTCTCAAACTGTCCTGTTTGATCTTTATGAAAATTCTTATACTATGGACTTAGAGGATTTTAACACTTCTTGCAAACTTCCACAATGGGGTAGTCCTAATGAACCCCGCAAATCTGAATTTAGAGATTTTCTTGCTAGTATAACCGTGGGGGAATCTAGAGACATAACACAAGCTACCACAGAGAGCATTCATTTTCCTGCTATACATTATTTTGCTCTCTTCATAGGTAGATGCATTAATGGTAAAGATGAAGCATGTCACATGTGTGTGCCTAATCTTAGCGTTCTCAAAAGCGTTGTTTTAGGAGATAAACAATACAACTTGGGGGCTATCGTTGCACGTAGGTTGCATAATAATCGTATTCATGGAGATTTCTTTGGTGGAATTTATGCAACCCGTCTAGCTAATTTTCTTGATATACCCATATGTGGGTATGATATTGAGTTGCCTCCTGTTTATTTAGATTATGGGGCCATGGTTCGTCATCAGTTTGTTGAGAGGAACGATCAGTTCCTCTAGTACCGACTAATTTTTGACAGACGACGCACCTATCACGTCGCTCTCCCTGCTCCTACTTTCTTTGACTCTCAGGAAAAATGGAGATATATTATAACCAGGGAGGAGGCGGACGAGTATAAGAGGAGGATGGAGACGGCCCGTCTCCAAGTGGCAGCTCATGAGGCAAGAGCTACTGCATCTCATTACGACCCTAGTTACAACTTTGGATCCGCTAGGCCAGCCGTGGCCATAGACCAACTTAGGCCAAACGCCTAAGCTTGGGGGAGTACGTATTTCTCACCGACATTAAATTCATGTTCACACACTCATTGCTAGTTGTCGGTGCTCATACTTTTTCACTGTATCATCCATGCTAGTTTATTTTCCTTTTTATGCTTTCTTCTTGTGTGTTCAATAAACCTTAAGAAAAACAAAAAATAGTTGTAGCTTTTAATTAGTTTACTTTCCATTCTTGTAGTAGTAATTAAAAAGAAAACCCAAAAAAATTTCTCGTTCTTCTTTTGCTTGTTGGGAGCTTTCCCATGTAAATAGTTTTATTTCTTTCTTGTTCTTTCGGGTCGAGAGGAGAAGACCATAATTGTCAGTGTTCTGGGAACGGGGGTCCCCAGACTTGCCTGGCTGTGGCCCACGGCGTGGCGAAGCCAGCAGGCCATACGATCCATCTTCACCAACAAAGCATCCAAGACCCTCGCGAGGGTCCAAGCCTCGCGACGCAGACGACGCAAGACCTCCTCTAGAGTAGCCTAGCCAGGCAGGCTCACGAGGAGCGGAGATATCAAGGCGGGGCAAACCTCACGAGGCCCTTGTGACGTGAGCCATGATGCACGACACCAGGCGGGCACCAGCGCGCGCAGTGTCCTTGTTTCCTCTTTGGTGCTAAGGAGGCCAGCGCAGGCGAAGAGTACCGAGGCATCAGGCAAAGGTTTCTATATTGGTGTAATGAGACCAAGACCAGGAGGACGGCAAGATGGAGGTCATCATGGAGCCCAAGACGGCGTCACCACCAGAGCTTTTCGCAAGCGAACACCACTTTTGTCAGGATAGCTTGTACTAGTTGTCCCCCTTCAAATTGGCCCGCCGTTGTTGGCTCCCTTCCCGCTCGATATTTGGGAAGAGGACCAGGGCCAATATAAATAGAGCTAGCCACCATAGTAGAGGCATCTCAGGTTAGCTTGATCCAACCCAATCGAGAGCCCACTCACAAGAACACCTCAACCTCAGGAGGCTGTTCTTCCCTTATACTGTTCATCATCAGCCCTAGAGGCAATCCACCACCACACTGGAGTAGGGTATTACACCACAACAGTGGCCCGAACCAGTATAAACCTCATGTCTTTCCGAGTTGCGAGTTTGTCGAGTTCGTCCACGAGATCTTAGCGAGCTTGGGCGTAGATCGGTAGGAAGGAAAGACTTCGCGCGCACCCCAGTGTTTGAACCTTAAGGGTTTGCCGGAACCCCACATCCGACATTTAGCGCGCCAGGTAGGGGTGCGCCAGAGCTCCTCCTCCACCGGCCAGCTTGTTGACGCTCCTCAGCCATGATGTCCGGCGACTCAAGGGCCGGCTCCGACCGCTGGGCAGCCTGGCCAGCCCGGGCAGCGCCGCCTTCCCATGAAGGTCTCGACCCCCCACTCCAGGTGGCACGGGCGCCGCCAAACCCCGACGGGCGCGGGCAGCACGGCTAGGCGTCATCCAACCTCACGCCATGGCAGGTATGGGCCGCCGCAAGGGCGGCGAGCCATGCCGCAGCAACGGCGCCGCACTCATGGCGGGAGCAAGCAAACATGCGGGCAACGCTTATCGTGGCAAGGGAGCTACTGCGGTGCAGGCTGATGGAAAGCAGTCGGGACACGCTGCTGGAGCGTGTTGCCGAGCTGCTGGATTCAGCGGCGCCGGGAGCACCACCCTTCTGCTATCGACTTCCTCCCCAGGCCGTTGTAGGGCCGCGCGGCGAACCTCACCACATCCGCGCGCCATCAACTACGCCCGGGGGCTTCATCAACATCAGCACGACTAGCGGCGTAGGGGGCTCCGACTCCCCCATGCCGCCCGCGGCGGGCGCGGGCGCGAGCGCGAGCGTCGCCCCCCACGGTCCCAGCCGGATATCGTGCTGTCATCCCCAGGGTGCCACCATGGGTCGAGAAACATGGAGCGTAGGGCACCATGGCGAGGTGTTCGGGGTGACGGCCCCGGAAGCCTATGTGCCCCGCATGATGGACCAAGGGTACGCACCAGAGGACGACCCTGGCTCGTTCATTGGAGAAGATTAGGGAGAGGGGCGCTAGGAGTCGAAGCCTTCCAAGAACCAACGGAGAACCACAATGATCGCGCTGACAACGGCAACTATAGGGTACCACTAATCTCCCAGGAACAGGCTTATGCTAACCATGGGCTGCAGATGAATCAGGTTGCAGCATCGATCGACGACCTTGGCACGGTGGCACCCGTCCCAACAAGGGAGACACGCTGGGGGCTGCCAGGAGGGAGCCAGGAGCAAGGCCCCTCCCCAAGGCATGCGAAACTAGGGGACACCCGGAGGTAGGCCCTCTGCCGGGGTGGCTTCAACAACCCTTCCCCTGGCAAAGGACCCGTGGTCGCCGAGGGAACCGCTGGCGTCCCCTTTCCCTCTTTTGTGTCGTCCTGGTGACAGGTTGGCTCAAAGGAGGTCGAGGGTGGCTCAAGGCTGGGCCCTCGACTGGCGATAAGAAGCAAGGCCAGTACCTGTGAAGAAGGCCTGGTGCCTGTGAAACTCGCCGCCCGTGACACTCTCACGTAATAATGAGTTGGGGCTGTACACGCCCTGGAGTCTCAGGAGCGCCGGCCTCAGGCCCTGGGGCTCCCTCCCATGCCTAGTGGAAGCACTTAGCTCCGTGCTGGTGAGAAGACTTGAAGACCCGAAGACTAGACTAGGTGCCGAATGCGGCCTTTTGCTTTGGATCTCTCTTTCTGGGGCTTTGCTTTCTGGATCTGGACTTAAGTTGAAGCTGAATTTTTATCGATACGCACGGGGGGTGCCTTTTCTCTTTCGAGCCGTTTCTTGCCTTCTGGATCTTGTTTTGTTTGGGACTCATGTCCATCGCCTTTCCCTCGCAAAGCTCCTCGCGAGCCGGACCGCGCAAAGCACACGCTCATCAAGCACACGCTAGCACTACGCCTGGTGCTCACCTCTTATGGGGCCCCCTCAAACAAGGCGGTAAGCTCTGCAGGATTCTCAGGAACTCGTCGCCTCGCGGCCCAGCCCTAAGCTGGCGCTGACTAAGGTAAAGCGCGTCGGGGAACTCACCCCCAGCTTCATGAGCTCACGAGGACATATACCCACATCACATAGGAAAGTAAAAAATGCAATTTGCTTACACGAGGGGCTCCCCCTCTCAAAATGCTCTTACAAGTCTTCCAAGGGCCACACCCGAGTTTTGCGTGCAGGATAAAACAACAGGAGAATACGGGATTAGCCAGAGATATCACTCGCTACATCACCCACGGACGCATCACTCGCGTTGTCGTCATCTTCGTCGGTATCGTCGCCGTCGTCGGCGACGCCCCTGTCACCATCGTTGACCACGTCACCTTCATCTACGACGACCACCACCGCGTCATCCTCCGAGGTGAAGGCCCTGACCAACGCGTCGACATGGTCCTCTACCCAACACGCCAGGTCGCCCCAGACGGCCGTGGGTACGGGGGCAATGGCGGCGTCGAAGTTGAAGTTGGGGTCGGCATTTAGAAGGTGGCTGAAGACACGGGAGAAGAGCGCTGAAGCAGGCCACGACCCCTCTCCTCCACAAGCTGTCAAGCTCTGGCAGATTGAGCCTCCAGGCGCGTCACCACTTCGATGAAGAAGATCAGGTGGCTGGCGTAGTCATTCGAGTGAGGGGCCGGGGCGTTCTCGTCGCAGATGTAACCCAGGGCGGTGTTGGCCCTGTTCCGAAGGTCTTGAAGTGTAGGAGCATGCTCGCGCTCCAACGTTCGGCGTTGGAGCACTTCCTCCCTATTTTGCCATGCGACGGCCTCGGCATCGTCAACTCGTCTCCGGAGGGAATGCAGCTCGGCGCGGGCAGAGGCCAAGTCCACCTACGCCCTAACCAGGGCAGTGGCTGTGGCTCCGCGTGCCTCTCGTCCTCGTCCAACCTGGGCCTGAGGGTGGCAGCCCTGCCCGCACCCTACAGACCGGCGAGCTTCAGCTTCAAGTCGTACCTGCCCTCCAGATCCGCAGGAACCTCGGCCACCCGGCGTTTGATCTCCTCCTCGACTCCGGCCTCGCAGGCCCCGACGACATCTTCTGCTTGAGCGACTTGACGCTCCCTCGTCTCCAGCTGATACGTCTCCAACGTATCTACTTTTCCAAACACTTTTGCCCTTGTTTTGGACTCTAACTTGCATGATTTGAAGGGAACTAACCCGGACTGACGCTGTTTTCAGCAGAATTACCATGGTGTTATTTATGTGCAGGAGTAAACGTTCTCGGAATGACCTGAAACTTCACGGAGCCACTTTTCAGAAAATGAGAAAAATACCTGCAAAATATGAAGGCCAGGGGGCCCACCACCTGCCCACGAGGGTGGGGGCGCGCCCCCCTACCTCGTGGGCCCCCTGTTGCCTCTCCGACTCCAACTCCAAATATTGAGTTTCGGGGAGAGAAAAATCAGAGAGAAGAAATCATCGCGTTTTACGATACGGAGCCGCCGCCAAGCCCTAAAACCTCTCAGGAGAGCTGATCTGGAGTCCGTTCAGGGCCGGAGAGGGGAATCCGTCGCCATCGTCATCATCAACCATCCTCCATCACCAATTTCATGATGCTCACCGCCGTGCGTGAGTAATTCCATCATAGGCTTGCTGGATGGTGATGGGTTGGATGGGATCTATCATGTAATCGAGTTAGTTTTGTTAGGGTTTGATCCCTAGTGTCCACTATGTTCTGAGATTGATGTTGCTATGACTTTGATATGCTTAATGCTTGTCACTAGGGCCCGAGTGCCATGATTTCAGATCTGAACCTATTATGTTTTCATAAATATATGAGAGTTCTTGATCCTATCTTGCAAGTCTATAGTCACCTATTATGTGTTATGATCCGTTAACCCCGAAGTGACAATAATCGGGATACTTACCGGTGATGACCGTAGTTTGAGGAGTTCATGTATTCACTATGTGTTAATGCGTTGTTCCGGTTCTCTATTAAAAGGAGGCCTTAATATCCCTTAGTTTCCGTAAGGACCCCCCTGCCACGGGAGGTTAGGACAAAAGATGTCATGCAAGTTCTTTTCCATAAGCACGTATGACTATATTCGGAATACATGCCTACATTATATCAATGAACTGGAGCTAGTTCTGTGTCACCCTAGGTTACGACTATTACATGATGTACCGCATCCGGCATAATTCTCCATAACCAATCCATTGCCTACGAGCTTTCCACATATTGTTCTTTGCTTATTTACTTTCCCGTTGCTATTACTATCATCACTACAAAATACCAAAAACATTGCTTTTACTACCGTTACCTTTTGTTACCGTTACCACTACTATCATATTACTTTGCTACTAAACACTTTGCTGCAGATATTAAGTTTCCAGGTGTGGTTGAATTGACAACTCAGCTGCTAATACTCGAGAGTATTCTTTGGCTCCCCTTGTGTCGAATCAATAAATTTGGGTTGAATACTTTACCCTTGAAAACTGTTGCGATCCCCTATACTTGCAGGTTATCAAGACTATTTTCTGGCGCCGTTGCCGGGAAGCATAGCTCTACTCTTTGAGTCGCTTGGAATATATATCTACTTATCATTATGAAGAACTTGAAAGATCCAAGAACTAAGATCTATCCCTCAACTACGAGGGGAGGTAAGGAACTGCCATCTAGCTCTGCATTTGATTCACCTTCTGTTATGAGTAAGTTTGAGACACCTACACCTGCTTCTGCTATTCGTTTTGATATGTCGCATGTTATTGATGATGCCACTTCTGTTATGCATGATACTTATGATGAAACTATCTCTATGCCTGAAACTACTATGCCACTTAGTGATTTTCTCGATGAACAACTTGCTAGAGCTAGAGAAATTGAAAATATTGAATCTGATGATACTGATGAAAGTAATGATGAAGAATCACTTGTTATTCCTAAGGGTTATGTTTTTGATCAAGAAGCTTCTTTAGCTATTTTAGCTTCCAAAAATACAAATGAACTCAAAAGGTTATTAGCTAAATGGAGTAAGCAATCTCTAAATGCTATAATGAAACCTGACCCTGCTTTTGCTACTTCACCTATCTTTATTACTGATAAGGATTATGAATTCTCTGTTGATCCTGATATAATTACTTTGGTTGAATCTGATCCTTTTCATGGTTATGAATCTGAAACTGTTGTGGCACATCTTACTAAATTGAATGATATAGCCACCCTGTTTACTAAAGATGAGAGAACTCGTTACTGTTATATCCTTAAAATATTTCCATTATCATTAAAGGGTGATGCTAAGATATGGTTTAATTCTCTTGATCCTGGTTGTGTGCGTAGTCCCCAGGATATGATTTATTACTTCTGTGCTAAATATTTCCCTGCTCATAAGAAATAAGCTGCTTTAAGGGATATATATAATTTCGTGCAAATTGAAGAAGAGAGTCTCCCACAAGCTTGGGGAGGCTTCTCCAATTACTTAATGCTTTGCCTGATCATCCTCTTAAGAAAAATGAAATACTTGATATCTTTTATAATGGACTAACCGATGCCTCCAGAGATCACCTGGATAGTTGTGCTGGTTCTGTTTTCAGGGAAAGAACACCGGATGAAGCTAAAATTCTATTGAATAATATGTTGACAAATGAAAATAATTGGACACCTCCGGAGCCAATTCCCGAGCCTATTCCTAAACCAACTCCGAAGAAAAGGGGTATTCTATTTCTCAGTCCTGAAGATATGCAAGAGGCAAAGAAATCTCTGAAACAAAAAGGTATTAAAGCTGAAGATGTTAAGAATTTACCTCCTATTGAAGAAATACACGGTCGTAATTTACCGCCTGTTGAAGAAACATATAATCTTAATCCATTACCTATTGAAGAAACTCATGGTCTTGATAACCCGACACAGGTAGTAAAGGTAAATTCTCTCTATAGATATGATAAAGCTGAAACCACATTTACTAAATTTGCTAGCCCATGCTTAGATGAGTTTGATAAATTTATGGCTAAGCAAGAAGACTTTAATGCTTATTTTGGTAGACAATTGAAATACAATTCAAATATGCTTGAACACTTGGGTGATTATATGGCTAATGTCAAAGGTGAACTTAAACTTATTAGTAAACATGCTTCTATGGTTACCACTCAAGTAGAAGAAGTACTTAAGGCTCAAAATGATTTGCTCAATGAATTGAATAGTAAAGATAATGACAATTGTGTTAGAGTTATGACTAGAGGTGGTAAGATGACTCAGGAACCTTTGTATCCTGAAGGCCACCCTAAGAGAATTGAGCAAGATTCTCAGAGAAATAATATAGATGTACCTAGTTCTTCTAAAAAGAAGAAAAAGAAAAATGATATGACTTTGCATGCTTCTAGTGATCCTATTGTTGAAACACCTGAGAATCCAAATGATATTTCTATTTCTGATGCTGAAACTCAATCTGGTATGAACCTGAAACTAGTGATAATGTTAATGTTAATGTTCATAATGATGCTCAACCTAGCAATGATAATGACATAGAAATTGAACCTGCTGTTGATCTTGATAACCCACAATCAAAGAATCAACGTTATGATAAGAAAGACTTTGTTGCTAGGAAACATGGTAAAGAAAGAGAGCCTTGGGTTCAGAAACCCATGCCCTTTCCTCCCAAACTATCCAAGAAAAAGGATGATGAGGATTTTGAGCGCTTTGCTGAAATGATTAGACCTATCTTTTTGCGTATGCAATTAACTGATATGCTCAAAACAAATCCTTATGCTAAGTACATGAAAGATATTATTACAAATAAAATAAAGATACAGGAAGCTGAAATTTCCACCATGCTTGCTAATTATACTTTTAAGGGTGGAATACCAAAGAAACTTGGAGATCCCGGTGTACCCACTATACCATGCTCTATTAAAAGAAACTATGTTAAAACTGCTTTATGTGATCTTGGAGCCGGTGTTAGTGTTATGCCTCTCTCTTTATATCGTAGACTTGATTTGAATAAGTTTACACCTACTGAAATATCTTTGCAAATGGCTGATAAATCAACTACTATACCTGTCGGTATTTGTGAGGATGTGCCTGTTGTAGTTGCAAACGTTACTATTTTAACGGACTTTGTTATTCTTGATATTCCCGAGGACGATAGTATGTCTATTATTCTTGGAAGACCCTTTTTGAATACTGCAGGGGCTGTTATTGATTGCACTAAAGGCAATGTCACTTTTCATGTTAATGGTAATGAGCATACGGTACACTTTCCGAGGAAACAACCTCAAGTTCACAGTATCAATTTTATTGGAAAAATTCCATTGATTATATTTGGAGGTTTTGAATTTCCTCTTCCTACTGTCAAGAAGAAACATGATATTCTTATTATTGGGGATGTGCATATCCCCATTGAGGTAACATAGTGTTATTCGAAATTTCTCCGGTTCCATGTTATTCGGAATGAGTTCGTTAACAAGACTTGATCAACCTTGTTAGTGGATTCCTTTTGATGATCATGAGATGGATGAAACTAGAAGGCAGAACCTTCTGTACCCCACTTTTACTTTCTATTATTTATATTAAATAAAATAAAAATAAATATTTTTCTGTTTGTTATCTGATTATCCGTGCAATATGAAAATACCTCGAAAATAAAAGTTCTCCAAATGCCCTGAAATTTAAATATGATTTTTTCAGAATATTTGAGAATATTTGGCACAAAGAACACAACAGGGGGGCCAACCACCTGCCCGCGAGGGTGGAGGGCGCGCCCTACCCCCTGGGCGCGCCCCCCTACCTCGTGGGCCCACGATGGCCCTCCTCCACTTATTCCTGCACCCACACACTTCATCTTCCTCCCACAAACACGAATATCTAGCTCAAGAACGATTTCTAGCTCATCTTGCTGCCATTTTCGATCTCCTTGCTCAAAGCACCTCTCACAAAACTGCTTGGGGAGATTGTTCCTTGGTATGTGACTCCTCAATTGGTCCAATTAGGTTTTGTTCTAGTGCTTTATTCATTGCAAATTTTTGTTGCTTAGGTGACCCTATTCTTGAGCTTGCATGTCAAATTTATATGGTCAAAAGTAGTTTTGATGCATGATATAGGCCCTAGGCACTTGTAGGAGTAGTTGCTATCAATATTATTGAGTTTGGTTTACTTTTATTTTGAAGTTACTAAAATTTTCAGATTTTTTCAGAAAATGATGAGAGACTTTTGAGGGTCTCATCGAGCCAAAGCTCGCAGGAAAAGGCACCAAAGCCTAAGTATAATCTGCCTCGCACCGCGCAGATTCGGGCGTGTGAATGGCCTTCTGGTGATTTCTTGAGAACAGCTGCGATTTATGAATATTTTCATGAATTGGCTAAAAATGCAGGCCTCACCGCTTTCCTCTACGACCAATGCGATCAGTATCTCTTACTCACAAATACCTTTGTGCAAAACTTTCATTTTCATTCTAGGAAATCACCACCTACGGTGGAGTTTCATCTATATGACGAGCATAAGGAGATGTCACTTTATGATTTTTGTCAGATTTGTTTAGTCCCTTTTGAGGGCAAGACAGAAGAACCACATCGTGATGATGTGGAGGGGTTTATTGATACTATCACTGTAGGGGAAACAAGGAAGGTTTCAGATGCATGAATCACTAGCATACATTTTCCTGTTTTACGCTATGTTGCATTATTTGCTAGTCTTTGTTTAATTGGTCGCAGAAACTGTGGAAACCTTAGTATCCCTTATATTATTATTTTGCTCCAAGGTTTATACAGTGATAACACTTTTAGTATGGGCGGCATTATTGCTAAACGGTTAAGTCCGAACCGTACAAAGGGCCCCATCTTTGGAGGAATCTATGCTTCACGCCTAGCTGCACATTTTAACATACCTATTAGGCATTCTGAGAAGGAAGAAAAAGTGCTCTCTCGTGTTTATCTAGATTATAAAAGTATGGTGGCACATGATTTTATTGTTAAGAATAGGGAAGGAGAACTTAAATATCAATTGTTCTTTAACAAACATCATCCTGAGACTATTACCCTGCCTGCTCTTTCTTTGTTTGATTAATCTTCAGGCACGTACCTTGTTCCGTTGAAGGCTATTCACGCCTACCGGAACCATGCACCAGCCGTGGAGCCAGAGCCGGAACCACAAGTTGATCCTCCACGACATTCTAATTATTAGTGGGATCCGGAGATGATTGTCAGCCAGTGGCAATCGGAGTCTTCCTCTTCTTCATCTTAGTACGACCCCAACTACTATTATGGATATCCGCCAGGCCAGCCGTGGCCATAGACCAACTTAGGCCAAAAGCCTAAGCTTGGGGGAGTACGTATTTCCCACCGACATTACATTTATGTTCACACACTCATTGCTAGATGTCGGTGCTCATACTTTTTCATTGTGTCATCCATGCTAGTTTATTTCCCTTTTATGCTTTCTTCTTGTGTGTTTAATAAACCTTAAGAAAAACCAAAAAAATTAGTTGTAGATTTTAATCAGTTTAATTTCCATGCTTGTAGTAGTAATTAAAAAGAAAACCCAAAAATATTTCCTGTTCTTCTTTTGCTTGTTGGGAGCTTTCCTGTGTAAATAGTTTTATTTCTTTTCTTTCCTTTGGTGGTCGATAGGAGAAGACCATAATTAAATTGTTGAAGTAGCTCTTATATGCATTATTGTTTATCTAACAAGAGAGCCCATATTGCTTGTCTTCTCCTGTTTATTGAATGCATGCAAATTCCAGCTTAGTCCAATGCACGTGCACTATTATTATTATTAACATCGTTCAGTTGTGCAAGTGAAAGGCAATTATGATGATATATGATGGACTGGCTGAGATGAGAAAAGCTGGTATGAACTCAAACTCTTTTCTTTTTGTAAATATGATTAGTTCATCGTTCCTGATTCAGCCTATTATGAATAAACATTTTTGCAATGACAATTAGAGATCATAGTTTCTTGTGCCATGCTTGATTAGCTATGAGTTATAATGGGTTACCTTGCGTGCCAACATGCTATTAAAATGGTTATGATGTGGTATGATAGGGTGGTATCCTCCTATGAATGATTTAAGTGACTTGACTTGGCACATGTTCACGCATGTAGTTGAAACAAAATCAACATAGCCTTCACGATATTCATGTTCATGGTGGATTATATCCTACTCATGCTTGCATTTGATGTTGATTAATTTTAATGCATGTTCATGACTGTTGTCGCTCTCTAGCTGCTCGCTTCCCAGTCTTTTGCTAGCCTTCACCTGTACTAAGTGGGAATACTGCTTGTGCATCCAAACTCCTTAAACCCCAAAGTTATTCCACATGAGTCCACTATACCTACCTATTTACGGTATCTACTTACCATTCCAAGTAAATTTGTATGTGCCAAACTCTAAACCTTTAAATAAATATCCTGTTTTGTATTCTCGAATAGCTCATGTATCAACTAGGGTTGTCTGTATCTTCCATGTTAGGCGGGTTATTCTCAAGAGGAGTGGACTCCGCTCCTCACTCACGAGATAAATGGCTGGTCACCGGGATGCCCAGTCCCATGATTTATGCAAACTAAATCAAAATAATTGCAAACAAAACTCCCCCTGGGACTCTTGTTAGTTGGAGGCACTCGTTGTTTCGAGCAAGCCATGGATTGATGCTTGTTGGTGGAAGGGGGAGTATAAACTTTACCATTCTGTTTGGGAACCGCCTATAATGTGTGTAGCATGGAAGATATCGCCATCTCTTGGTTGTTATGTTGACAATGAAATTATACCGCTCAAAATATTATTCACCTCTATTTCAAAACCGAGCTCTGGCACCTCTACAAATCCCTGCTTCCCTCTGCGAAGGGCCTATCTATTTACTTTTATGCTGAGTCATCATCCTCTTATTAAAAAGCACCAGTTGGAGAGCACCGCTGTCATTTGCATTCATTATTGTTAGTTTACATTGAGTATGACTTAACTGGATCTCTTTTACCATGAATTACAATGTCTAGTCAGTCCTTGGTCTTTAAAGTTGCTCTGCATTTATGTTTTGCGGTCTCAGAAAGGGCTAGCGAAATACCATCTTGTTATATCATATTATGATTGTTTTGAGAAAGTGTTGTCATACGAGATTTATTATTATTGCTCGCTAGTTGATTATGCTATTGATATGAGTAATCTTGAGACCTATGCGTTATTGCAAATGTGGTTAGTTATATTCTTTGCTGAAAACTTGAATGCTGGCTTTACATATTTACAACAACAAGAGCAAACATAGTTTGTAAAAGTTTTTCTTTATCACTTTCAGTTTGTCAACTGAATTGCTTGAGGACAAGCAAAGGTTTAAGCTTGGGGGAGTTGATACGTCTCCAACGTATCTACTTTTCCAAACACTTTTGCCCTTGTTTTGGACTCTAACTTGCATGATATGAATGGAACTAACCCGGACTGGCGCTGTTTTCAGCAGAATTACCATGGTGTTATTTATGTGCAGGAGCAAACGTTCTCGGAATGACCTGAAACTTCACGGAGCCACTTTTCAGAAAATAAGAAAAATACCTGCAAAAGATGAAGGCCAGGGGGCCCACCACCTGCCCACGAGGGTGGGGGCGCGCCCCTACCTCTTTGGCCCCCTGTTGCCTCTTCGACTCCAACTCCAACTCCATATATTGAGTTTCGGGGAGAAAAAAAATCAGAGACAAGAAATCATCGCGTTTTACGATACGGAGCCGCCGCCAAGCCCTAAAACCTCTCGAGAGGGCTGATCCGGAGTTTGTTCAGGGCTTCGGAGAGGGGAATCTGTCGCCATCGTCATCATCAACCATCCTCCATCACCAATTTCATGATGCTCACCGTCGTGCGTGAGTAATTCCATCGTAGGCTTGTTGGACGGTGATGGGTTGGATGGGATCTATCATGTAATCGAGTTAGTTTTGTTAGGGTTTGATCCCTAGTGTCCACTATGTTCTGAGATTGATGTTGCTATGACTTTGCTATGCTTAATGCTTGTCACTAGGGCCCGAGTGCCATGATTTCAGATCTGAACCTATTATGTTTTCATCAATATATGCGAGTTCTTGATCCTATCTTGCAAGTCTATAGTCACCTATTATGTGTTATGATCTGTTAACCCCTAAGTGACAATAATCGGGATACTTACCAGTGATGACCGTAGTTTGAGGAGTTCATGTATTCACTATGTGTTAATGCTTTGTTCTGGTTCTCTATTAAAATGAGGCCTTAATATCCCTTAGTTTCCGTAAGGACCCCGCTGCCACGGGAGGGTAGGACAAAAGATGTCATGCAAGTTCTTTTCCATAAGCACGTATGACTATATTCGTAATACATGCCTACATTATATCAATGAACTAGAGCTAGTTCTGTGTCACCCTAGGTTATGACTATTACATGATGAACCGCATCCGGCATAATTCTCCATCACCGATCCATTGCCTACGAGCTTTCCACATATTGTTCTTCGCTTATTTAATTTCCCGTTGCTATTACTATCATCACTACAAAATACCAAAAACATTGCTTTTACTACTGTTACCTTTTGTTACCGTTACCACTACTATCATATTACTTTACTACTAAACACTTTGCTGCAGATATTAAGTTTCCAGGTGTAGTTGAATTGACAACTCAACTCCTAATACATGAGATTATTCTTTGGCTCCCCTTGTGTCGAATCAATAAATTTGGGTTGAATACTTTACCCTCAAAAACTGTTGTGATCCCCTATACTTGCGGGTTATCACCAGCCACTCGAGCTCGAGGCTGCGCTCCACGGCTTCCAGGGCCAGTGCCTCCTCGCGCTGCCAGACCTCCTCTTCCTCCGCAGGCGTCCCCCTCAGCGATGCAAGAGCAGCCCTGCGCGCCTCCACCTGCTGCTCAAGGGACGCGCTCCAGGCCTGAAGCCCCCACGCGCACTCCTCCGCAGCCTCGCGGCGGCGATCGGCCTCACGAGCTTCTTCCAAAGCTCGTGAGCGGGCCTCATTGGCAATCTTGAGGGATGCCTCGGCCTTCACGTTCTTGAGTTCGCGCTGATAGCGACCAAGGTTGATGGCCACTCGCAGCTTGCGCCGCTCCTCCTCCAACCGAAGACCTTCATCCTCAAGACGCGAGTTGACACCAGCAAGCTCTTCACCGAGGTGGCTCATCGCACCCATCGCCTCCTGGAAGAGCTCGTGACGGACTACGCTGTGCCCGCGCTCGAGCTTGAACGCTCGACCCGCCTTATCCTCCACCTCGGGGGCGGCGGGTGGAGCATCAAGTGGCGCGCCACCTCCCGGTTGGGGGCTGGGGGCTGGCGCCGTGCCTGGCATCAACCCATCCTCTCGAGGAGCCCAAGCTGATCGAGGCTCGCTGCTTGAAGAGGAACCAAAGACCGAGGTCAGCCAGTGACTGCTCATGAGCAGAGGAGGAGCCTTCGGCATGCTCGCCAAGCTCCACGCCAGGCCATGGGCGAGGGGCGGCCAAACCACGGACTCAGCATGTCCCGAAGGCGGGGATGCTCCTCCGACCGACCTTGCCCCAGGGGCAGCAAGTAGGCCAGGAACACCCAATGCCGACGGGGGAGTTGATGAAGGAGGAGGCCGCCTCTCGGAAGACGCAACAGCTTCAGCAGAAGGAGCCCTGGAGGACATGCGTCAGCATAAGAAGACCACACGCAAAAAGCCACAGCGACAAGATACTTACGTGTCAATGGCGATGTACTTTTGTCACTTCAACGACCCGAAGATGTTGCTGCCACTGGGGGATCCCTTCCTCTTGCGGAGCTCCTCGAAGTCCACACAAAGGCGACCGAAGCGTTGGACGTGACGGCCGGTGCGCGGCGGAGCCAAAGAAGACTCAAGAGGGATGGCCTCAGGGGAGCCCGGCTGAGGCGAACAGCCCGACTCCTCCCCACTGCGACCTCCCGAGGCTCCTGGAGCCTCAGCCTCGGGAGCCGCATGCCGCGTCTCCTCGGCAACCGACACCTCAGGAGGGGGGTCGCAGGCCCCCGAGGACGATGCCCCCGGATCACCACCCGACATGTGCTCCTCAGCGCCTGAGCCGCCGGCCCCCGTCACAGCTCGCTCCCCTGCTCCGTCACCTGGGGTGAGCTCGGCACCGGAGGCGAAGAAGGGGACCACGATGACAGGGTTCTCGTGGGGCCCCACCAAGCCGACTGGGTGCAGCCCCCACTCATCAAAGGAAGGCATGTTCACGGCAAATGTGACTTTGTTCTCGCAGCGGTACAACATGCAGTTGTTCCTGGGCATCTCGTCTGGTAGAGGGACACCTGATAGGACCATGAGCACTGTCTGTCGCGCAGCGAGAGGAAGCCCCTCCTCCTGAAACCTCATGTTGTCATGTCTACTGAGCAAGTCCCACATCGGGCGAGAATGGCACTGGAGTGGAGCAACTCGACGCCTGACAAACTCCCTCACCACCATGGGCGCAGTCATGCCAAGGTCCTTCAACCACCTCAGCCTGGCCCAGACGGGGGCAAGGCAGGGGCTCATGAGCTTCTGATGACCCCAACCGGAGTTTGGAATAGCAGGCCCCACCGGAGCTTGGAGCAGAGGATTGAGCACGCTGGTGTCAACAAACACCCATCGCGTGCGGAATTCGCTCGTGGATGAAGGGAGCTCGAAGTCGATCCCCGTGCCTGCCGTCGTAGCCACAGCCTGGAAGCCCACGCACCCTTAGCTCTGCCGGGGACCAGTGAGATGCAACGAGAAGAAGTGGCGGAGGAGTTCCATGGAGGGGGCGTTGCCCACCATGGCCTCGCACACGAAGGCGAAGACGGGAAGAAGGGTCACAGCCTGAGGATCAAGATGGAGCATGTGGACCTGATAATGGTCGAGCACCACGTTGAAGAAGGCGGAGAAGGGAGGAATCAGGCCAGCCCAGAGGGCATCAATGAAGATCGGAACCTTGGTAACTGCCTGAGCCATGTTGGTGTGAGATGCAGGCCAATCTGGCGTCTCTCCCCACTTGTTGAAACTAGAGGCAAGCATGGGGCGCACCTTGTCCATGGCCTCGTCGTTGAGCACCTGAGGCCGGCCAAGCGCCGGTGAAAGTGTGTTATATCGACTAGAGGGGGGGTGAATAGGCGATTTTTATGAAAGTCTTCAAAACATGAGAGTTATGAAGACAATCAGCAAAGAGTATGCCTATTACTATGCAGCGGAAGTTAGATTACACTAGGCCAGCCATGGTCATGTATTCAATGGAGTGAAAGTACAATGACAAACAGCTTCAGTGTAATAAGGATCAGGTAGGAAGAAGTTATGAAGCCAAACAGATCATACTTTCACGTTGTGAAGACAAAAGATAAAGCAAGCATGCAATGGCTTCACAATGAGTAACAGTAAGAGAAGTAAGTGAAGATAAAACCAGTGATTCGTTGAAGACAATGATATGTTGGACCAGTTCCAGTTGCTGTGACAACTGTACGTCTGGTTGGAGCGGCTAGGTATTTAAACCTTAGGACACACAGTCCCGGACACCCAGTCCTGAACACACAGTTCAGGACACCAAGTCCTCACCGTATTCTCCTTGAGCTAAGGTCACTTAGCCCTCGCCCAATCACTCTGGTAAGTCTTCAAGGTAGACTCCCAAACCTTCACAGACTTCGTTCACTGGCAATCCAGAATGTCTCTTGGATGCTCTGAACGCGACGCCTAACCGTCTGGAGGATTCACAGTCCTCAAGTGTAATAAGTCTTCAGATCACACAGACACGAAGACTTAAGTGATGCCCAATTTACTCTGGCTTTGGGTGGTTAGGGCTTTTCTCCTCACTAGGAATTTTTCTCTCAAAGGCTTCGAGGTGGGTTGCTCTCAAACAACAAAAGCCGTGCACTGAAATCTGAGCAGCCAACCGTTTATGGTTGTGGGGGTGGGCTATTTATAGCCACTTGGCAACCCGACCTGATTTGTCCGAAATGACCCTAGGTCACTAAGGAACTGAGACGTGTCTCAACGGTTATATTTCAAACTCTCATGGCAACTTTACTTGGGCTACAAGCAAAGCTGACTTGTCTGGCTCTGGACAAGATTCGCTCTCATTGTCTTCACTCGAAGACATAGGTTTTTGATTTAGGCATCACTTCAGTCATTCTGACTGGTTCTCCCGGACCCCACTTAACAGTACGGTGGTTCCTATGACTCAACACAAAATAAAATGAACTACGAAAGATCTAAGTCTTCGAGCTCCATAGGCTTCATAACGTGTCTTCTTTTGTCATAGTCTTCAATGTGAATATCTTCATATACCACCTTTGTCTTCAATGTCTTCATACATTTTTAGGGGTCATCTCTGGTAGTAAAACCGAATCAATGAGGGACTTCTACCTGTGTTTTCCTGCAATTCTCACAAACACATTAGTCCCTCAACTAGGTTTGTCATCAATACTCCAAAACCAACTAGGGGTGGCACTAGATGCACTTACAATCTCCCCCTTTTTGGTGATTGATGACAAACTAGTTGAAGTTTTCAACGGGGAATATAAAGTGTGAAGTTTGTAAAGGATAGGGAATTGTCTTCATAAGTTGCAAGGACTCCCCCTGAAGATGTGCATATAAGTTAATTTGCTTTTGGAATGCAAATGCACATGGCAGGTTGTACTTGTGGAGATCCACTTCAGCTTGTGATGACAATCCACTATGCATGTGAAAGTATATGAAGATAATGACATGCATAATGGAAAATGGACGTCTGCAGAATGAGATAAGTGCGGAATTTATCTTCGCACATGTGGAATTTATCTTCGCAAACAGAGTGGCAAACAAGTAGCAGACGACCATCGAGTTTTAGTGTTTACAACTCAAAGAACCAAATGAAGCAAAAGCGAGAGTTGTAAACACGAAGCAAAATATAACAAAGCGTAAGGCACCCGCCCATATTGACCCACTTGAAGACTATAAACAGCATATGCTTCTCCCCCTTTTGTCAGTAATGACCAAAAAGGTTTGAAGACATAGAGTTTTCTACGCGTTCCCAGGCGCAGCAGGGTCGGTGGAGTTGTTTGGCGGTGCAGAACTTGGAGGTGCTGAAGCAGGTGGTGGTGAAGTAGCATCGTCATCTTCATCAATGATCCTTGCAGTAACTGTGGCAGCAGATGAAGAAAACTCAGAGTCTTCAAGTGATGGTGTGTTGCGCATCACAGCCCTTCTAGGAGGTGTGGTGTCAAACTTGAAACGCTCTGTGAAGCCATCCTCCTCAAGTTCAGCTTCAGTACATATCATTGAGAGCCCTTTCCATGTACGACGGCAGGTTTCGTGGGTAACGAAGGCATTCTTGGTGGCAAGGTTTCGAAGACGATTGACATCCACCAAGAGGCTCTTCATCTGATGTTTTATCCAGTCGTGATGCCTATCCTGCTTTTGGTGAAGGGCCACAAGAAGCTCTCGGTCAGTGAGGACACGAGCACGCTTCTTGGGTCTTGGAGCATTTGTGTTGTCCGTGGCTTCAGTAGATGCTGGTGCCAGCCAACGGATATACCCTGGATATGGCTTCAACCCCTTCAACATTCTGCGTGAAGCTCTGGTTTCTGCATTCTGAAGACTTATCGGTTGCTTGTCAGGCTCAGGATATATTGCTTCAGCAGAGGTATCCACATCTGGCAGGAAGATCCGATGGTTTCGGGCTGAGTGCTGATACGAGATCGTAGAGTGCAGTTTGATCAGCCTCATCACCCAAGGGGCATAGAACTTCAAACCAAATAATTCCGAGCCTGACGCTGCAAGTTGGCGCATGAAGAGATCCTGTGCGTTGAAGCATTTGCCATGCAGGATATAGAATATGAGATTCTTCATTGCACCCTCAATCTTGGCATGTGGTGAGTGTCCCTTAATGGGCCAGAGAGTCCGCCGGATGATGTGATATATGGTCCTGGGCAGATACTCAAAGTCTTCAACAAAGAACTCAGTTGGATAGGGTGCATCCTGAGGCAATGGCTTCATCATTGAGAGCATCTGACTCATATTTGGTTCAGGCCTCTGGAATATGCTCTCAATAGCTTCAGAATGTAGTTGACAGCCTTCCTCGAAGAATTCGCCTGGAGTGGGCAGGCCGGTGAGCTCAATGATATCAAATGCATTGGCTTCATGATGGACATTGCCAGTCATCCACTCCAGGATCCAAGTCTTCGGATCTCTGTTGTATCCTTTTATATGAAGGGTGGCATAGAACTGAAGCAGAAGCTCTTCATTCCAGTGCTCTTCATCAGTCACAAACGGCAGCAGACCCACTTGCCTGAAGCAATCCAAAGCTTCCTCAAGACATGGCAGACCAGCAATGGCTTCAACCTCAAGGCGCTTGTGCGGGAAGATGCGACCTTGGTTGTATAAGATGCATGAATAATAGCTGCGCTGAGAATAGCTCCAGAACCTATCTGATACAATCCTTTCCCTTGAATATGGGCTCTTGGAGCTATTGAAAAATGTATTGTCTGCCTTGAAGCTGTTAATATCAAAGGAGCCAGGTGCTGATGCAGGACCTGGGAACATTGGAAGCCTTGGGACTGGCTTCTGGACCTGAGGCCTGTGCTCAATGTGATGATCAAACTATGGACCTGCAGCAGACTCGGGAACAGAAGTGTCTGGCTTAGTAGCTTCTCTGTCCGCTGAAGCATTTGGTGGGGCGGGCTCCACATTGGCTTCAGTGTTTGTGGTGGCAGCCGCAACATTTTCTTCCTCCGCTTGTGTAGTTAGAGGGACAACCTCAGGCACGTTTCCCTGGAAAACTGCATCTTGATGGAGCGAGGGAGTGGGTTCTGGTGGTGCTTCTACATTGTCTTCGGCTGATGCAGCCGGAATTTCTGCAGTATGGACTTGAGGCCTTGGACCTTTGCGAAGCCTACGGAACGCAGACGATGCTTGTGGGGTTGGAGTGGGCTGGGCCTCAATGTCTTCTTCCTCCTGAGGGCGATCCGCCCATGACTCATCTTGTGCCATTGGCGTCAGAGGACGACCAATACTGATGAGTTCGCTTGTTTCGAGCGGAGGAAGGGCTGCACCATCTTGTACATTGTCTTGGTGACCAATGTCTTCAGCAGCTGTGGGGTCGGCTGCTGGAATATCTTCAGCTTCAGGAGCCTCTGTGGGAGCAAGCTCATGAACTGTCAGTCGTCTTTCTGCATTGGTGTGAATGACAGAAAGGGGTTCAACCATCAAGGGCTCTGTGGGAGCAGCCCTAGATTTCTTTGTCTTGCGCTTCTTTTTGCTGGGGGCAGTAGGAGAGGCTTCAGAGCTCTTCCTTTTTCTGGCTTCAGCCTCTGCAGTTCTTGTCTTCTTTAGCTCTGAAGCTGTTGACCGGCTCTTTGGCTTTGAGCCAGTCGTTGCAGTGGGGAAGACAATTTGAACCGCTTCTTGCCGAGGTGCCTCTGGTTCATTCACAGCAGGCTCATTCTTCTTCTTTGCGGCCATCTTGGGGTCGATGCCAGGACGCCCAAGTGCCTTGCGCTTTTCAGCCTCGTTGTAGGCTTGAACACATTTTTCTTCCAAAGACTTCATTCTTTCATGCGAGCCCTGAGCTTCAGCACGCTTCTTCAGAAAGTTTTCTTTGAGCTCATGCAGCATGATTTTGAAGCTCCTCACTTCCTGCACGCTGAGGCTGGCTATATGCTTCTTGAACTGAGCCTTTTCGTGATCAATTTTCTGCTTCAGCTCAACAATGCGCCGAGCAATGGCCAGTTCTGAAGCAATTGCGCCTTGGAAGGCGACACTGAGGCCAACTGGCAGCTGCAGATCATTGAAGCTTATGTCTGGTGAGTCAAACCATTCATCGATGAAGCTGTGGATGATGGCGATATCAAAGAGAGGCATATTGTTGAAGATTTCAGCTTCTTCCTTGCTTTTGATGAGCTGCTCTAGAGCGTCATCTCCCAGATCTTCATCGCTTGATAGATCAATGGATTCACTGCGCAGAATGGCAGCAGCAGTGAGCTCTTTGCCTATTTGTTGCTGGGGCTCCTTTTCCTTCTGGGGCTTGGAGACGTGGGATACGTCTTCAGACTGCACACTGACTTCAGGAGGTGCAGTTTTCAATGGCTTTGCCCTTGAGATTTTTGAGGCAGGGGCCGGCTTTGAAGCTTTTGGTTTCTTTGTCTGCTTTGGCTTCGGCACAGCAGGAGCTTCATCAGACTCAGAGTCAGCTGGAGAGTCATTCACGGCAGTCCCTTGGACTAAGATGTGGGTGATGAGGCCCTCAAGATTTGCAAACGGACCAATGATATTTGGTTCTGCGTAGTGTGTGCCATCTGCCCGTGGTGCTGAGGGACCAGGGTTGAAGTCTAACCCAAATTTCTTCTTATTCAGCTTCGCTGATTGTTGGGCAAACTGAAAGTTGCGCTTGAAGAGATTGTCGTCACGACACCAGAGGAGTGACGACGGATGCGCATCATCAGGCTGTGGTCCTCGGACCATGCATGGGTAGAAGCCTTGAGCAATGGCTTCATCTCTGGTCTTGGGTATGAGATTTTTGTAAAGGATGTCCCCCCATGGCTTCTTTATGGCACATTTCTCAGCATACTCCTGGGTGACGAAGCGGTATTTGAAGCACTGTTCTGCCCAATAGCGTCGAATCCATTGGATTCGGGTCTTGCACTGCCCATAGCTCTCTTCTGGATCTGTTTTGTACATTTCTGCCAAGTCTTTAGGCAGATCTTTGGAAGTTCCCTCACGTCTCTGTCTGCCCCCCTTCCTTGCTACTGCTTCTGAAGCCATAAACTTTAACTTGAAAGGCTTCAAAACTTTCAAAGGCTTCAAAGGCTTTCTTTTTCTGGACCAACAGGAACTGGCTTCAGGAGAGTTTATGTGATGCTGTAGGAATTCTCCAAATGAATGCAGACTATGAGAACCGAAGGATTCTCCCACGGACATGTACCTGTGACAGCATTAAGGTGCGAGGGAAGGGGAAGAGGTCATATGCATTCTCAGAAGGTTTTGAAGATTAATCAGTTTAGAAGACATTGACCTCATCGTGCGAAGACATTCACTCATAGATAAGAAGTTGGTTCCAGATTTGTACGAACCCACAGATCAGTACAAGTGAGGAATCTAACTACTTTATGAAGCACAAGTGAATATACTAGGCATGTCACGAGATGCAGCGAGAGATCTAACTAGTGTGAAGAGAAACTTCTTATGGTAGAAAGTGACAGAACCATGAGATCAAAGGGGCTGTAAAAAGAAGTTTTATTTACCACACTGGAACTGCTAGACGGAAGGGAGTTGATGCCGAGCAGTTCAGTCCTCCGTGCCCTAACTTGGCGACGGAAAACACCTACGGTGACGGCGGAGAGGACGATGTCCGCGGTCGGCGTGAGGACGGCATTGGAGAGGTTGCGGCAGCGAAGCGCTTCGTCTCCGGCGTCGTCGAGTGCTAGCGGTGGCGCTAGGGTTCATGCGAGGGTGGAAGAAGGAGATAATGACCGCGGTAAGTGTGAATTTATAGGCTCACGGGCGGCACTGTGCTATTACACAGGTGCCCCTGGCGGTTTGCATTTGAGGAACGCGTGGCCAGTTAGCGAAAGTTTGGGGTTTGTTCCACGTCCCACGCGTGCCTAAATTGTCGGCCGGTCGTTCCTGCTTCTCTGGATTTTATGTGGAGGAATGAGCATTAAAACCGGACTTTATGGTTGTCTCTATATCTTCAGCTGACAAGGACACAGTGAAGACATTTGACGGTTTCAATAGAATGCATATGACTTGGAGAGATAGAATTTGAGATAGAAAGCATAGAGAGATTAGGGCCCGATCACATTCACTTAGTTCAAAAGACAACCAAGAAGACATATCTATAAGTGAATGCTGTAGAGGACAGAACACTAGAGTATATATCTATATAATCAACGTAGTGAAGATAATCATGAAGACATGCTGAGTTCGAAGCCAAACCAAATGTGATGATATTTCAAGGTAACGCCATGAGTGAAACACTTCAAAATGGAACGTTTGGTGGTGGCGTTACCCATCGTATAGGAAGTATTAGACCCAGACACGGCGCACAATTATCGTGGCGCTCCGAAGTCCAATTCCACATTAATGTATTCACACTTAGAATGTATGTCTTCATTGACTGAAGATATACTTTACTTTGTGTGTTGCACATCTAAGTCATCAATATGCATAAGCGTTAGGATGTGTGCCTGATCACAGGACATTTGAGGATTCCAAGATATTTAGCTCACACCGTAACTTGCAAAACCTTTTCTCATCCAAGGGCTTGGTGAAGATATCTGCCAATTGCTCTTCAGTGTTGACGTGTATGATATCAATGTCTTCCTTCACAACATGATCTCTGAGAAAGTGATGACGAATTTCAATGTGCTTTGTCTTCGAGTGCTGAACTGGGTTGTTGGCAATCTTGATGGCGCTTTCGTTGTCGCAGTATAGAGGCACTTGCTTTAGATGAATGCCATAGTCCTTGAGTGTTTGCTTCATCCACAGAAGCTGAGCGCAGCAAGATCCAGCAACAATGTATTCAGATTTAGTAGTGGAGAGAGATACACAGTTCTGCTTCTTTGAATACCAACATACAAGTGATCGTCCCAGAAAGTGACATGTGCCTGATGTAGACTTGCGATCAACCTTGTCACCAGCATAATCAGCATCCGAAAATCCAACCAAATCAAACTCTGAGCCCTTTGGATACCATAATCCTAGAGTTGGGATGTGAGCCAAATATCGAAGAATTCGCTTCACAGCTAAGTGATGCGACTCCTTTGGTGCCGCTTGAAATCGAGCACACATGCAAACACTAAGCATGATATCTGGCCTAGATGCACATAAATAAAGCAAAGACCCAATCATGGAGCGGTATACCTTTTGATCGAACTCTTTACCATTGTCGTCAGGACCTAGATGATGTTTGGCTGGCATTGGTGTTGTGAAGCCTTTGCAGTCTTGCATACCAAACTTCTTCAGGCAATCTTTGAGATACTTCTCTTGAGATATGAAGATGCCATTGCGCTGTTGTCGTATTTGAAGACCAAGGAAGAACTTCAGCTCCCCCATCATGGACATCTGATATTGCTCTTGCATCATATATCCAAATTCTTCACTGTACTTTTGATTGGTGCAGCCGAAGATAATGTCATCCACATATATTTGCCACACAAACAGTTCACCATCATATGTCTTCGTGAAAAGAGTGGGATCCAGGGAACCAGGTATGAAGCCTTTGCTCTTCAGGAAGTACTTGAGTGTGTCATACCAGGCCCTAGGGGCTTGTTTGAGGCCATATAGTGCCTTGTTGAGCTTGTATACCATGTCAGGATGTTTTGGATTTTCAAAGCCAGGCGGTTGTGCAACATACACTTCTTCTTCAATCTTGCCATTGAGAAAGACACTTTTCACATCCATTTGATATAGAAGTATGTTATGATGATTTGCATAGGCCAGCAGTATGCGTATGGCTTCAAGCCTAGCCACAGGAGCAAATGTTTCATCGAAGTCAATGCCCTCCACTTGAGTATATCCTTGAGCAACGAGACGAGCTTTGTTTCTGACAACTTGACCATGCTCATCTTGTTTGTTGTGATATATCCATTTAGTGCCTATAATGTTGTGCTTTCGTGGATCAAGACGCTTAACCAGTTTCCATACATTATTCAGCTCAAACTGTTGAAGCTCTTCTTGCATAGCTTGAATCCATTCAGGTTCCATGAAGGCTTCTTCAAATTTCTTGGGTTCTGATATTGATACGAACGCGAAGTGCCCACAGAAATTTGCTAGCTGAGTTGCCCTTGAACGAGTGAGTGGACCAGGTGCATTGATGCTGTCAATTATTCTGTCAATTTGCACTTCATTGGCAACACGAGGATGTATAGGGCGAAGACTTTGCTCTTGCTGATCTGTGTTGTTGTTGTTGTGAGGAATGTCTTCAGGCTGAGCAATGTCTTCATTTTGATCAGGTGCTGAGATCATAAGTTCTTCTTCAGGATGAGCTTCAGAAGGTATAATCTCTCCAGTTCCCATAAGCTTGATTGATTCACTAGCTGGAACTTCATCTAGAACATTTGGCAGTTGCTCTCTTTGTGAACCATTTGTCTCATCAAACCGCACATCCACTGTTTCAACCACTTTGTAATGGAAGAGATTGAAGACTCTGTATGAGTGTGAATCCTTTCCATATCCTAGCATAAAGCCCTCATGTGCTTTTGGTGCAAACTTTGAGGTGTGGTGTGGGTCCTTGATCCAGCACCTTGCTCCAAATACTCTGAAGTAACTGACATTTGGCTTCTTGCCAGTTAGGAGTTCATACGATGTCTTGTTCAAAAGCTTGTGAAGATAAACATGATTGATTGTATGACATGCAGTATCAATGGCTTCAGTCCAGAATTTTCTTGGAGTCTTGTATTCATCTAGCATTGTTTTGTCCATCTCAATGAGTGTTCTGTTCTTGCGTTCGACGACGCCATTCTGCTGTGGCGTGTACAGAGCTGAGAATTCATGTGTGATGCCCATGGTATCCAGATACGTATCAAGGCCAGTGTTCTTGAATTCAGTGCCATTGTCACTTCTGATGTGCTTTATCTTGGCGCCAAAATTGTTCATAGCTCGATTGGCGAAGCGTCTGAAGACATCCTGCACTTCAGTCTTGTAAAGGATTATGTGCACCCACGTATATCTAGAGTAATCATCAACAATGACGAAGCCATAGAGGCAAGCAGTAGTAGTAAAAGTTGAGTAGTGAGTGGGACCGAAAAGATCCATGTGGAGCAGTTTGAAGGGTTGTGTAGTAGTCATGATTGTCTTCGAAGGATGTTTTGCCCTTGTCATCTTCCCTGCTTCACAGGCACCGCATAAGTGATCTTTCTTGAACTTGACGCCCTCGATGCCTATGACATGCTTCTTCTTCGCAAGAGTGTGGAGGTTCCTCATGCCAGCATGCCCAAGCCTCCGATGCCAAAGCCAGCATTCTGAAGCTTTTGCAAGAAGACATACTACAAGTTGTGGTCCTGCTGAGAAATCTACCACATACAAATCACCCTTTCGGTACCCTTCAAACACTAGAGACTTGTCAGATTCCATTAGTACTAGGCAACGATATTTTCCAAACATTACAATCATGTTCAAATCGCAAAGCATTGAGACAGACATTAAGTTGAAGCCAAGGGATTCAACAAGCATGACTTTATCCATGTGTTGATCCTTTGAGATTGCAACTCTACCTAGACCCAATACCTTACTTTTACCAGTGTCAGCAAATGTGATGTGGCTCTTGTCGGATGGACGTAAGGTTGAGTCCATAAGAAGGCTTCTTTTGCCAGTCATGTGATTTGTACACCCACTGTCAATAATCCATTCTGAAGACTTTGAAGTCGCTGCTGTCGTACCCTACAGTGCAGTTAGGGGGATAGGCTTCACGAAGAGAATTGTGAAGCAAAAACATTCGACGAACCAGTGGGTTATGAAAACTTAGATCCAGATTAGGACTAATAGGGAGAGTAGCATGCGATTCAGGAACGAAGTACATAATGATGCCATTCGTGCATTTTATCTTGCGCCCTACAAGATTTTTAAGGTCCCCGGCAATAGCATCAGAAGATTTTGTTTTTCTGCTGGAGACCTTTCCCTGCAAAAGAGAGTTAAGCTTTCTTAACCACCCACATCTTCAAGGGTGGCTTAGAAGCAATAAGTCTAAGTGCAGCATCTGAGAATTTTGGCTTTGAAGCCTTAGCAAACAGTCTAGCAGGTGGACAATAATACTCATAGGAATAAGCAGAATAATTTTTGGTCATTTGAACATGACGGTTTGAAGAACCGCTCTCATATTCATATGCCTGAGTATGGTTTCCCTGCAAAACATTTGTGTTAGTGTGACTCTTGTGAGTCCTCTGTTTGTATGAAGCCTTTGGTATGATGTTTGTCTTCTTCAAGTGAGGTGTCACGAAGACATTCACAGGAAGATTTTCCAGACCCTTTTTCGGAACCCAGATCTTCTTCATAGGTGGTCCATTCCTGCAGTTAGTACCAATGTACCTGGCAAACACTTCACCATTTTGATTCTTAAACAGTTTATAGTTTGCATCAAAGGATTCATCAATGATAATGGGGTTAGCACAAGTGAAGCCAGATAAATTGGATGGATCTGCTGAAAGTTCCTTTGCAGCAACCCATGTGGTTTTGGGGTACTGCTCAGGTTTCCAGTAAGAGCCATCTGCATTTATTTTCCTCACGAACCCAACACCCTCTTTCCTAGGGTTTCGGTTCAGAATCTGCTTCTTGAGGACATCACATAATGTCTGATGTCCTTTAAGACTTTTGTACATCCCTGTTTCAAGCAATGTCTTCAACCTAGCATTCTCATCAGCAATAGCAGTGGTATCCTCGGCAGAGGGGTTAGTTACCACATCAACAGTTGAAGATATTGGAACAGCAGTAGCAGTGGAACATTCAGCAACAGAAGTAGCATTATCACGCTCAATGCATTTAAGACATGGTGGTTCAAATCCTTCCTGAGCGGGACTGGTCTGTTCGGCGCGAAGTGACTCGTTTTCCTTTTGAAGATCTTCATGAGCCGCTCTCAATTTCTCAAGTTCTTGCTTCCTTTGAAGATAATCATAGGAAAGCTTTTCATGAGTTGTTGAGAGAGTATCAAGACGATCTTCAAGTTCCTGATACTTAACGTGAAGGTTTTTCATGTCTTCAACTAAGGATTCAGATTGAGTCATTTCAGCACCCAATAGATCATCGCTTCTGTCTAACAGTTTTTGAATATGTTCCATAGCTTTCTGTTGTTCAGTTGCAATTTTAGCAAGTGTTTTGTAGCTGGGTTTTGAATCACAGTCAGAGTCATCGTCACTAGATGTTTGATAGCGAGTAGTGCGTGTGTTTACCTTGGCACCGCGTGCCATGAAGCAGTAGGTAGGAGTGGAGTCGTTCTTGTCATTTGCGTCGGTGTCGGTGATGCAGTCATTGTCTTCAGTGTTGAAGATGGACTTGGCGATGTATGCTGTAGCCAGACTCGCAATGCCAGAATCAGACTCCTCCTCAGACTCCACCTTTGCCTCCTCAGATGCGTACTCCTCCTCTGAATCCATCTCCTTGCCAACAAACTTACGTGCCTTGCCAGATGAGCTCTTCTTGTGTGTTGAAGACTTTGAAGAAGACTTGGAAGAAGACTTTGAGTATTTCTTCTTCTTCTTCTTCTTGTCAGAATCATATTCCTTGCTCTTCTTCTTCCTTCTATTCTCATTGTCCCATTGTGGACACTCAAAGATGAAGTGTCCAGTTTTCTTGCACTTGTGACATGTTTTCTTCTTGTAGTCATGAGCAGAAGCTTCATCATTCCTTGAGCTTGATCGTGAAGATTTTCTTAAGCCTTTCTTCTTGGTGAATTTCTAGAACTTCTTCACTAGCATTGCAAGTTCTCTTCCGATGTCTTCAGGATCATCAGAACTGCAGTCAGAATCTTCTTCAGATGAGGAAACAGCTTTTGCCTTCATGGCACGAGTTCGCCCATAGTTTGGACCGTAGATATCTCTTTTCTCAGAAAGCTGAAACTCATGTGTGTTGAGCCTCTCAAGTATGTCAGACGGATCGAGTGTCTTGAAATCAGGACGTTCTTGAATCATCAGGGCCAGGATGTCAAACGAACTATCATGTGATCTCAGCAGCGTCTTGACGATTTCATGTTTGGTGATCTCAGTGGCGCCGAGGGCTTGAAGCTCATTTGTGATGTCAGTGAGCCGGTCAAATGTGTGCTGGACATTCTCATTGTCATTTCGCTTGAAGCGGTTAAAGAGGTTGCGAAGAACACTGATTCTTTGATCTCTCTGGGTTGAGACGCCTTCATTGACCTTGGAGAGCCAGTCCCAGTCCAGCTTGGATGTCTTCAAAGCACTCACACGGCCATACTGTCCTTTTGTCAGATGACCACATATGATATTTTTGGCAGTAGAGTCCAGTTGAGTGAACTTCTTGACATCAGCAGCAGTAACACCTTCTCTAGCCTTGGGAACGCCGTTCTCGACGACATACCATAGGTCGACGTCAATGGCTTCAATATGCATGCGCATCTTATTCTTCCAGTAGGGATATTCAGTTCCATCGAAGACGGGGCACGCAGCGGAGACTTTAATTATCCCTGCAGTTGACATAGCTAAAACTCCAGGTGGTTAAACCGAATCACACAGAACAAGGGAGCACCTTGCTCTGATACCAATTGAAAGTGCGTTATATCGACTAGAGGGGGGTGAATAGGCGATTTTTATGAAAGTCTTCAAAACATGAGAGTTATGAAGACAATCAGCGAAGAGTATGCCTATTACTATGCAGCGGAAGTTAGATTACACTAGGCCAGCCATGGTCATGTATTCAATGGAGTGAAAGCACAATGACAAACAGCTTCAGTGTAATAAGGATCAGGTAGGAAGAAGTTATGAAGCCAAACAGATCATACTTTCACGTTGTGAAGACAAAAGATAAAGCAAGCATGCAATGGCTTCACAATGAGTAACAGTAAGAGAAGTAAGTGAAGATAAAACCAGTGATTCGTTGAAGACAATGATATGTTTGGCCAGTTCCAGTTGCTATGACAACTGTACGTCTGGTTGGAGCGGCTAGGTATTTAAACCTTAGGACACACAGTCACGGACACCCAGTCCTGAACACATAGTTCAGGACACCAAGTCCTCACCGTATTCTCCTTGAGCTAAGGTCACTTAGTCCTCGCCCAATCACTCTGGTAAGTCTTCAAGGTAGACTCCCAAGCCTTCACAGACTTCGTTCACTGGCAATCCACAATGTCTCTTGGATGCTCTGAACGCGACGCCTAACCGTCTGGAGGATTCACAGTCCTCAAGTGTAATAAGTCTTCAGATCACACAGACACGAAGACTTAAGTGATTCCCAATTTACTCTGGCTTTGGGTGGTTAGGGCTTTTCTCCTCACTAGGAATTTTTCTCTCAAAGGCTTCGAGGTGGGTTGCTCTCAAACGACAAAAGCCGTGAAGTGAAATCTAAGCAGCCAACCGTTTATGGTTGTGGGGGTGGGCTATTTATAGCCACTTGGCAACCCGACCTGATTTGTCCGAAATGACCCTGGGTCACTAAGGAACTGACACGTGTCTCAACGGTCAGATTTCAAACTCTCATGGCAACTTTACTTGGGCTACAAGCAAAGCTGACTTGTCCGGCTCTGGACAAGATTCGCTCTCATTGTCTTCACTCGAAGACATAGGTTTTTGATTTAGGCATCACTTCAGTCATTCTGACCGGTTCTCCTGGACCCCACTTAACAGTACGGTGGTTCCTATGACTCAACACAAAATAAAATGAACTACGAAAGATCTAAGTCTTCGAGCTCCATAGGCTTCATAACGTGTCTTCTTTTGTCATAGTCTTCAATGTGAATATCTTCATATACCACCTTTGTCTTAAATGTCTTCATACATTTTTAGGGGTCATCAATGTCTTCATATACCACCTTTTTCTTCAATGTCTTCATACATTTTTAGGGGTCATCTCTGGTAGTAAAACCAAATCAATGAGGGACTTCTACCTGTGTTTTCCTGCAATTCTCACAAACACATTAGTCCCTCAACTAGGTTTGTCGTCAATACTCCAAAACCAACTAGGGGTGGCACTAGATGCACTTACAGCCGGCTCGACGGATGGAGGCGCAGTTGGTGAGGACAGAGGTTTCTTCCCCTTTTTGGCTTGTTTCGGTGCCATGGCAGTGAAGCGGGCGGAGCACAGGTCGGATTGAGAAGGCGAAGCAGGGCGTCGAGGCAGCAGGGAGATTGGAAGAGCTGGGTGTGGCGAAGGAAGAATAACTGTGTAAGAGGTGGGGCCGTATAGCCGGGCGGATTCAAGGGCAGCGTGGGGAAGCGGATACGCCCATGTCTAATCAACCACCACGCGTCAATCGAGGCCACATGCTTTTGGGGCCCGCGGCGCTCCGTACGTGGCCCTTGGCTTCGCCACGAAGCCAAGCCCGAGCGCACCTTGGGCCCGGGGGCTACTGTCGGTGTTCTGGGAACAAGAGTCCCTAGACTTGCCTGCCTGCGGCCCACGGCGTGGCTAAGCCAGCAGCCGTACGACCCATCTTCACCAACAAAGCATCCAAGACCCTCGCGAGGGTCCAAGCCTCGCGAGGCAGACGACGCAAGACCTCCTCTGGAGTAGCCTAGCCAGGCAGGCTCACGAGGAGCGAAGATATCAAGGCGGGGCAAACCTCACGAGGCCCTTGTGACGTGAGCCATGATGCACGACACCAGGCGGGTGCCAGTGCGTGCATCATCCTTGTTTCCTCTTTGGTGCTAAGGAGGCCAGCGCAGGCGAAGAGTACCGATGCATCAGGCAAAGGTTGCTATATTGGTGCAACAAGACCAAGACCAGGAGGACGGCAAGACGGAGGTCATCGTGGAGACCAAGACCAGGAGGACGGCAAGACGGAGGTCATCGTGGAGCCCAAGACGGTGTCACCACCAGAGCTTTTCGCAGGCGAAGACCACTTTTGTTAGGATAGCTTGTACTAGCTGTCCCCCTTCAAATTGGCCCGCCGTTTTTGGCTCCCTTCCCGCTCGATATTTGGGAAGAGGACCAGGGCCAATATAAGTAGAGCTAGCCACCATAGTAGAGGCATCTCAGGTTAGCTTGATCCAACCCGATCGAGAGCCCACTCACAAGAACACCTCAACCTCAGGAGGCTGTTCTTCCCTTGTGCCGTTCATCATCAGCCCTAGAGGCAATCCACCACCACCACACTGGAGTAGGGTATTACACCACAACGGTGGCCCGAACCAGTATAAACCTCGTGTCTTTTCGAGTTGCGAGTTCGTCAAGTTCGTCCGCGAGATCTTAGCGAGCTTGGGCGTAGATCGGTAGGAAGGAAAGACTTCGCGCGCACCCCAGTGTTTGAACCTTAAGGGTTTGCCGGAACCCCACATCCGACAATAATGAAAATGATTGAGTGGCTCTTATAAGCATTATTGTTGATCTGACAAAAGAGCCCATATTACCTTGTCTTCTCTCTTGAATTGAATGCTTGCAGATTCCAGCTTAGTCCAATGCACGTGCACTATTATTACTATCCAAACTATTCGGTCGTGCAAGCGAAAGGCAATAATGATGATTATATGATGGAACTTATTGAGATGAGAAAAGCTGGTATGAACTCGACCACTCTTGTTTTTGTAAATATGATGAGTTCATCGTTCCTGATTCAGCCTATTATGAATAAACATGTTTCCAATGACAATCAGAGATTGTAGTTGCTTATTCCATGCTTAATTAGCTAGGAGCTTATAATGGTTTACCTTGCGTGCCAAAATGCTATTAAAATGGTTGTGATGTGGTATGATAGGGTGGTATCCTCTTTTGAATGATTCGAGTGGCTTGACTTGGCACATGTTCACGCATGTAGTTGAAACAAAATCAACACAACCTCTACGATATTTATATTCATGGTGCATTATATCCTACTCATGTTTGCATTCGGTGTTGATTAATTTTAATGCGTGTTCATGACTGTTGTCGGTCTCTAGCTGGTCGCTTCCCAGTCTTTTGCTAGCCTTCACTTGTGCTAAGCGGGAATACTGCTTGTGCATCCAATTCCATAAACCCCAAAGTTGTTCCATATGAGTCCACCATACCTACTTATATACGGTATCTACCTGCCGTTCCAAGTAAATTTGTATATGCCAAACTCTAAACCTTCAAATAAACATTCTGTTTTGTATGCTCGAATAGCTCATGTATCAATTAGGGTTGTCTGTATCTTCCATGTTAGGCGGGTTATTCTCAAGAGGAGTGGACTCCGCTCCTCACTCACGAGAAAATGGCTGGTCACCGGGATGCCCAGTCCCATGCTTTATGCAAATCAAATCAAAATAATTGCAAACAAAACTCCCCCGGGACTATTGTTAGTTGGAGGCACTCGTTGTTTCGAGCAAGCCATGGATTGATGCTTGTTGGTGGAGGGGGAGTATAAACTTTACCATTATGTTTGTGAACCGCCTATAATGTGTGTAGCATGGAAGATATCGCCATCTCTTGGTTGTTATGTTGACAATGAAAGTTTACCGCTCAAAATATTATTCATATCTATTTCAAAACCGAGCTCTAGCACCTCTACAAATCCCTGCTTCCCTCTGCGAAGGGCCTATCTATTTACTTTTATGTTGAGTCATCATCCTCTTATTAAAAAGCACCAGTTGGAGAGTACCACTGTCATTTGCATCCATTACTGTTAGTTTACATTGAGTATGACTTGACTGGATCTCTATTAAAATTAATTACAATGTATAGTCAATCCTTGATCTTTAAAGGTGCTCTGCATTTATGTTTTGCGGTCTCAGAAAGGGCTAGCGAGATACCATCTTGTTATATCATATCATGATTGTTTTGAGAAAGTGTTGTCATCCGTGATTTATTATTATTGCTCGCTAGTTGATTATGCCATTGATATGAGTAAACATGAGACCCAAATGTTATTGTGAATATGGTTAGTTCATAATCTTTGCTGAAAACTTAAATGCTGGCTTTACATATTTACAACAACAAGAGCAAACAGAGTTTGTAAAAGTTTTTCTTTATTACTTTCAGTTTATCAACTGAATTGCTTGAGGATAAGCTAAGGTTTAAGCTTCGGGAGTTGATACGTCTCCGTCGTATCTACTTTTCCAAACGCCCTTGTTTTGGACTCCAAACCCGGACTGACGTTGTTTTCAGCAGAATTGCCAAGGTGTTATTTTTGTGCAGAAATAAAAGTTGTCGGAATGACCTGAAAATAAACGAAGAATTATTTTGGAATATATAAAAAATACTGGAAGGAAGATCCACGTCAGGGGGGCCTCCACCTGTCCACGAGGGTGGGGGCGCACCCTACCCCCCTGAGCGCGCCCCCTGCCTCGTGGGCCCCCTGACGCTCCACCGACCTCAACCTTGACTCCATATATTCACTTTCGGGGAGAAAAAACCCAGGGAGAAGGATTCATCGCATTTTACGATACGGAGCCGCCTTCAAGCCCTAAACTCTCTCGGGAGGGCTGATCTGGAGTCCGTTCGGGGCTCCAGAGAAGGGAATCCATCGCCATCATCATAATCAACCATCCTCCATCACTAATTTCATGATGCTCACCGCCGTGCGTGAGTAATTCCATCGTAGGCTTGCTGGACGGTGATGGGTTGGATGAGATTTACCATCTAATCGAGTTAGTTTTGTTAGGGTTTGATCCCTAGTATCCACTATGTTCTGAGATTGATGTTGCTATGACTTTGCTATGCTTAATGCTTGTCACTAGGGCCCGAGTGCCATGATTTCAGATCTGAACCTATTATGTTTTCATCAATATATGAGAGTTCTTGATCCTATCTTGCAAGTCTATAGTCACCTACTATGTGTTATGATCCGGCAACCCCGAAGTGGCAATAATCGGGACCACTCCCGGTGATGACCGTAGTTTGAGGAGTTCATGTATTCACTATGTGTTAATGCTTTGGTCCGGTACTCTATTAAAAGGAGGCCTTAATATCCCTTAGTTTCCAATAGGACCCCGCTGCCACGGGAGGGTAGGACAAAATATGCCATGCAAGTTCTTTTCCATCAGCACATATGACTATATTCGGAATACATGCCTACATTACATTGATGAATTGGAGGTAGTTCTGTGTCACCCTAGGTTATGACTGTTACATGATCGATCGCATTCGGCATAATTCTCTATCAACGATCCATTGCCTACGAGCTTTCCATATATTGTTCTTTGCTTATTTACTTTTCAGTGGCTATTGTTATCATCACTACAAAAACACCAAAAATATTACTTCTTGCTACCGTTACTTTTGCTATCATTACCACTAGTATCATATTACTTTGCTACAAAACACTTTGCTGCAGATACTAAGTTTCCAGGTGTGGTTGAATTGACAACTCAGCTGCTAATACTTGAGAATATTCCTTGGCTCCCCTTGTGTCGAATCAATAAATTTGGGTTGAATACTCTACCCTCGAAAACTGTTGCGATCCCCTATACTTGTGGGTTATCATAGTACCATATACTACTACTTGGATTTGATGGAAAGATAAAGATACATACGGATCCATCAACAACATCCTCACACCCTAGTGCACCGGGTCACCAACCGACGTGTGAGGAGCAGCGGCGTTGGCGGCAAGCTCAACGTGCTTCTGAACAATGTCGTCCAAGGTTGCCCTGCGGTCCAAGAAGGCCAGCGTCCTATCGTCCTCCTCTTGCATGTTGTAGTCCTTGTGGACGATTTGCGCATAGACATGGGTGATTATGTCGATGGTGTCTTGCTGCGCCAGGCGCTGCGCGGCGAACGCGACCTCGAGGTGGACATTCTCCGGTGCGATGACGGGCAGTTGTAGGTCCACTAGTGCGTCGAAGAGGTTGTCACCATAGAGGCTGTTGAGGGTGGCAAGCATCACAGAGCATGGTCGCTGGGCTGGAGGCGTACGTCAAGGTCGTCCGCGAGCTTCTTGACGACGATGAACTTGTCGAGGAAGCTGGCGAGGACCTCATCGAATAAGGAGACGAAGTTGTCATCCAAGCAGCCCCTCGCCCTGGCGGCCTCAAGCACTACGTGGAGACGTTCCTCGATGCCGGGCCGCAGGCCGGTGTCGTGGACCATCTGGCACAGCCGGCTGATGCTCGTGCTCATCACCTATATGGGTCTAGCTTCTAGTCAGGTGATCTTGCGATTGGAGTGATCACTCTTGCCCTTGGGTGCGTAGGTGCGTAGGATTTCGTAGATTGGACTGGCGGGAGCCTTTTTATGAGAAGTGTAGACTGCGTTGAGTTCATGTGCATGTTGGCCATCTACTCCTCGCCCCTCTACTGCACCAGCCTTTGGCTGTATGACAGGTTAGCCAGTCACCCGTTGGGCCGACGTGTCATACACCCAAAGGCAGGTGCAGTAAGTCAATGAAGCCGCATCCCCCTCCGTGCATGTGCATGCTTTCAATGACTTGAGACTACCAAACATCACATGCAGTGGTTAGTTCATTGCATGTAATCCTATTAAGTAGAAAAAAGACATTAAGTTATCTCGCCGATAGGAATAAAACAATACATCATGTATTTATTTACAGAGGGAGTAGTACATTTTTTGTGACATGCATTACTAGATATTGCTAGTCAAATACTAAATCCAGATGGACGTGGTAGTACTACTAAATCCAAACGGTGGTGCTAGTACTACTAGTAGTAGTACTACCAAGGTAGTAGCACTGTACTACCCGTTGGTCAAATTATTACGTGCTGCTCCTCACAGTGAAGTGAATATACCCTATGCCGGAGATGACACCTGAGTATAGGTGCCGTGTTCGGCATACCATAGTCAGCCTCACCGTCTGTAGTCAATATCATCATGGCTATAGACCTAGCCTGCTTACAACTAGCCGTGTTCGACATAATTTCCCGTGCGTAGATGCTCGCGCATTGCACGGAACACCAAGATTGGGGGGTGTACGGCGCCGGCAGCGACCATCGCGCCAAATTTTTCCATGGCCTTCTAGATGTGGTGGGGAGAAGATAAGGCTGATTGTGAGAGACAAGGAGTTGTTTGTAAATAGGGAACAAGTGCGGGCATCTTTTTTGCAAAACTGGAGAAGTTTGGTTTGTATGCATCAGATCTAGATCCGACGGCTATTGGTGAAAGATGGCAGGCACAACATCATCACCAACTCAGGACCTATTTGATTCGCGGGATTTTGAAAACGCAGGAATAGGACACGACAACGCTACAAGTTTCAAACTGATATTACAAATGTTAGGAGTAATGCTACACCTATGAAGAGGGAATTACAAGGAAGTTTACGTAAGAACTTTCGTTACATCAGGTGGATGCAGCATTATCATACAAACTAAAATCCACCACCCTGACATGTCACTAATGGGCAAATAAGTTTTCGAGTCTCTGGCCACTTGATGTTTCAAAAACAAATTCAGCTTCTGCAGAGACTTTGTCATTTAGACTTGGACGCTTGCGGTGATCAGCATGCCATTCATTGTTGCGCCAGAGAACGCCAAACCTCATTACCTTGAGCACACTTGCCTCCAGAACAAAGAACCTGGCCAATTTAATCTCAGATGTGCTGCCTCGGTAGTCGATCAAATCAATTTCTGTAAGATGGAGATCAATGCATTCGATGAGATTGTTATAGTGCAGCACATTTTTCACTTACGGGTCTTTTTTATCTGCAAAAGAAGAGAACATATTAGAGCAGCTGGCTGTATAAGATTGCTGTGTCATCAAGAGGTACTAATATCATTCGCTCATATGACAGGGTTGGCTGGCTAGTGATATTTTTTTCACTCACACACTCTCTCTATCTTTCTCTTTCCTCTCATTTACCTAGGAGTACGTGAAGAGCTTGGGAATTTGTTGCCTTCCACTATGTGGCCGATGCCATATTTCGCAAAAGTATGCCACATAATACGCATCGATGTCAAATCAAAAGAATTTGGCACCGCTCTCGCGATGTGAGAGAGTTGGCACCGCTGTGCACATAGACCCACATGTATAAACAAATCAATCAAACCAACTACACCAGCCACTCACTCTCCCAAACAAGTGTTTTTATTGCCTCAGTCCTCTCTCTCCCACGCAAGTGTTTTTTCATTGCGTGAGCTATTAATTTGGCACTGGAGCAAACTAGGTGATCCAGATTGGGGCACCAGGTGAGCAATGGAGGGGCATCGATGCCAAATGCATCACAAGTGAATTTGGCACGTGTTTTGCCCTATATAGTGGAGGGCCGTTATAGCCCACTTATGTACTACCTCTTATTTAGTATAAAATTTTGACCATAGATTTACGTAACAAAATGCCAATGCATGTCACTAAAAACTACACCATCTAAAATTATGTTCAAATATGAATCCAACGATATAGTTTTTAGTGACATGCATTAACATTTTGTCAGTTAAATCTATCACTACTAGGAAAAGGCCTGTTAGTGGCGCACCTGTTTTGGCCATTAATGGCGCACTACAGGTGCGCCACTATCATCACACCATTACTAACTAATACTAATGGCGCACCCCTGGTGCGCCATTAGTATATCAGACAGTAGTGGCACACCAGGCAGTGCGCCATTAGTATGTCCCATGGTGCGCCATTAGTATGTCCCATGGTGCGCCATTAGTATGCCTCCCAGGGGGCCATATTTACCTTCTGCTCTGGGTTACTAATGGCACACTAACAGACAATGCGCCACTAGTATTTTTACAGCAGTGCGCCACTAATGTGCTGTATGGTGCGCCACTAGTATGAATATTAGAAATTATTTTTTTCTTTTCTGATATTTGCACAGGTTACAAAATATATTACTGCACAGAATATAGACAGCACCACACAACAACAACAGATTTATCGAATACAATAGAAGATTAGTCTCCGAATACAATTCATCATATTAGCTAGTCTCCGAATTCAAAATACCCAACAAAGTTAGAACATTACAAGTCTCGAGACCGCGAGTAGCGATTTTGTCTTCACATTACAAGTCGATATCGATCATCTAAACTACCATCACATAGAAGAGAGCTGCGGTCATCACGATTAGCATCATCGCGATGAAACTGGTCTTCATCCGGTTCCTCCTCCGCTCCCTCCTCTCTCCCGCTAGATAGCGCGCGTATCTAGCTTCCGCCTCCACCCTAGTGGTGTACCCTTTATAACTGTTACCGCTGAAACGGTGAACCTGTCTCTGACACTCCTCCCAGTCGTCGTAGACTCCGGGAACCTTACCCTTGTACACGACATATCTATGCACTAGCCAAACAAAACGTTAGTAGCAATTCACAGACAATACATAAGCAATATATAAGTATGCAACAAAAGGATCGGAAGAGAAAAGCAAGACATTAATAGCACGATTCGTGGTCCTACTAATAAATAGCATCGATTACATATAAGTTGAACGACTGTCCAAACCAAAGAGACGTACAAGTTCATTAAAGTTTAATTACAACATGAGCTAATCGATATTTCAGAACTACACATAGCATCACTACTTTCGACTCGACTCAGGGACCGGAGCATGGATGAAGCCGTCGTCTATCATGATGGTCATGAAATCATGGGCGTTGTCAGCCTGCATTTGTAGCGTTGTGTCTATATCACTGTTGGACGGTTGATATGTGAGGTAGAACTGCCCCGAGGTATGAAGCACATCTTGATGGATGATTTCCGCAAACTCCGACTGGATGTGAAAGAATTCTTGTCTGATGTCCGCGTCCTGGATTGCCGACAAGCTTGTGGCCCAATCTTTGAGATTATTTGGTAGCAGAAGGTGATCGTGGTCTCGTACGATCGCCTGCATGTGATGGAGGGCGTAGTAGGCATCCTTCTGACCGCCAGGTGGCTGCTTGACGCAGGGGAACATCGTTTTGTGGGTGAACACGTGCTTGTCGTACCTACGAATTGGCCTGCTGAAGGTGCCTCCAGATCTGGCGTAGCCGGGGAGAACATCATCAAGAACTTTCTTGATATTTGTGTAGTCTTTCTTCCACTGACGGTCCGAGTCGAAATACGTGGCCATGGAATATTTCGGGCTTAAGAGGATGAGTGTGCAATGTGTGTCACTGCGCAAAACACGGAATCTTAGAGAAAAAAGAACGATCGAAATCTAAGAAATCATATGTTACGGGGCGGTGAGGGGATGACTTACTCGGGAAAGTAAGGCACGAGGAAGTTATCCTTATCTGGGTTTGTCAGAATGACGCCTTCGAGGTATGAACTCGCGACTTGCTGGTCCCCAGCGCTGCCCAAGATCTTGGCACACATGTAGAAGGGGTCGACTATCATGATGTCCGGGGTCTTGTCTCTAATGATCCGCATCTCCATACTCAGCGAAAATAGCCGAACGAAGGTGTAGTGCAACAGGTGAAGGTTAAACATAGCAAAGATGTCATCAAACTGCAGGACGATCATACCCCCGATGGTGATATCCACAAAGCCCTTTCCCTCTGGCACCTTGGCCATGAAAACCGGGTATGACACATCATTCTCTCAGAGACGCTGCTTCTCCAAAGAAAGAACACTGTCATGCAGACTCGGCATAGCACCAGTTGCAGAATTGAGCAGATTAGTCGGTAGCATCGGGATACCTGCCACATGCACCCTCCTCGAGATATCCTTAGGTGAAGGTGGCCCGTCCTGAGCACGGATCATACTCGGTGCCGGCTGGCTCGCACCCTTGTTACTCTTTCTTTTCCGTCCCTTCTTCTTCTGCTGTAATGGGATCGAGTTCTGCTCAGAGACATCCTTCTTGAGTGTGTTGGGGCTGATAATATTTCGCACCTTGGCTATCTGAGGCTCGGTGAAGGCGGCAGCTGGAGGCGTCTCCTGAGAACTGAACGCCAGACGATGCCTCTTGCAACTGGGTTTCTCCACGATACCAGCTAGATCATCTTTTGCAGGGTTGGGTTCTTGAGAAGGAGGCCCCAAGAATTCGTCACCGTACCCATGTTCATTGAAGTACTTATCTACGTTGGTAAATGTACCGTCATTGTCGTCGTCGGCGTCATCCAGATCCTGTGCCATATGCATGTCCAAATCCTATGCCATATCCATGTCCGGCATGTCCGGTAGCGTTGCGGGGGTCCTGCCATGGCTTGGTGCCGGCACGACTGGCGGTGTTGTCTGTGGGGTGGTGTCCCCCGCCCCCAAACGAATCTGGCTCTTCGGCCAAAGCATGGGCCAGTTTATGCAGGCGCTGAGGGTCATCACATCATCTCCGTCGGCCCCATGGGGTCGATACGGAGGTAACATGTCGTCAAAGCCTGGCAGCACCCGAACCATTTGAACCCTATAAACGGTGGGTGGCATCTGATTACCGTGGAACGCGCGGCTGCCCGGTTGTAGCCAAGGTTTTATCATTTAGGGTTTGTCCATGCTGAGGCCCATGCATAACACAAGAGGCAGTTGATCCTACTTAATTAAGTACTAAGATACCCCGGCCCATGCATTAGTCGCAAGTACCCCGTATGTCCTATTTTTAGCAAAGTCATGCTAAAATTCACAGAAAATTTCAGCATGACCTTTGCTGAAAATAGGACATATGGAGTACCCGAATTTGCCGGAACGGAAGTTAGTCGACATTCCTGCAAACTCAAGGGCCTCTCGGGATACCTGCAAAATCATCACAACACGATGGTCGGAGACAAAACCCAGCAAACTAGCACCACAATGTGCCTCTACTTTCATATGGAGGTGTTGCAACAACGTATATACTTTATCACATTATAAGTCCTCACACCATCAACTATGACAAAATCTGAGAGTATAAGTCTGGTTACATTCACCCAAGTCCAAACATAAAATTCTGTCCAACAAAACCTGACAAGTGATATGTTTTTTAAGTATCTATAGAACAGTCTCTAAAAATTTCATGTTGTAACTTTATTTTAATACCACCTCAAAATATTGTACCCAGGAACATATATTTCGGGACATCAAACTAAACTGATAGCTGCTCTCAAATCGTACATCCAAATGACACAAATAAATACTCTAAAGAAACCTTGAAACTTTATCTAAAACTTATGTAAAGGGGCCAACTCAAAATTCTGAGCCTAGCTAACTCATTTTTCACATATAAGCTTGTTGTCCAGATTTGATAGTGCAGTTTTTAACCGAACCAAGTTCAGTTTACAGCCAGAGTCACCCTGGTTTTTAACCCAATATGAATCACAGATAAATAAATTCTGGAGTTATGCTCACAACAGAAATATATGCGCAGGTGTGCAATGACAAAATTCTGGAGTTATGCTATGCAATCTAGAATGTAGTCTAAGGGGAACTAACTAGCAGCATCTCATCTAGAACACATGTGAGTACTTCAATGGAAATAGCAACATCAGGAAGAAAAGAAGGAACATTGTCCCACAGTAGCAACAACAGGTGTTCAATTAGTCAAGTAGCAGGAACACACAAGCAAAACATGGTAAAAAGAAACAAATTGGAAAGAACATAAGAAGTATACACCATCAGATTGGGCGATACGGCTGGGCGCGGCCCGAGCGTAGTGGAGGCACGGTCGCGGTGCGGTGAGCGCGCCTGGGCGGGGCCAGGGCGTGGCCAGGGGCCGAGGGGGAGCACGGCCACGGGGGGCGGCAACCAGGAGCTGGGGCACGGTGGTGCAATAGTCTACGGCGACGAAATCGAAGGGGGGAAAGGGGAACCGGTGCAGCTCACAGAGTGGAAGACGATGGTGAGCTCGTCCGAGGCTGGGGTTGACGAGGTGACGCGGATCGACGGTGAGGCCGCGGTGGCCGGAGGTGGAAGAAGACCTCGATCTGCATGATGCAGAGTCGTCGAGCTCGAACGGGTGGTCGTAGATGACATAGAAGAACACTGCAGAGCTCCTGGACTCCTTGGTGGGGGTGCGGGGACGACGGTGGTCGTGGGGATGATGCGGTGACGGCGACGACCTAGTCGGGTGAAGCAGCGCGAGGGGAGGGGAAGTGGGGAGGTGCTAGGGTTTGCACAGGGGTCTGGCTCGGCCTTATCCAACAGGGGAGTCGGAGCGGGTGTGGAGCGGGCGCGGGGGCCGTCAGAGCGGGTGTGGCGAGGGAGGGAAGGGGGATCTGGCGAGGGAGAGGGAAGGGGGATCGGGCGAAGGGGTATCCAGCTAGAGGGGGGAATGTTAGTAATGGCGCACCATCTAGGGGTGCGCCATAAAAACACTGATAGCAATGGCGCACCCTCCTCTGGTGCGCCATTAGTAACTTTTTTTCATTATTTTTTGTTGCATCTAATAATTTGTTTTTTATCAAATTTGTTATTTTCATGAGGACTAGAACCGAAGATATCATCAAATTTTTTTTTTTGAAAATATCATGAAATTTGTTTTTTATTTTTAATTCAAAATATCATCAAATTTGTTATTTGAAAATATCATCAAATTTGTTATTTAAAAATATCATCATTTTTTTAATTTTTAGTTGCATTCATTAGTGAATTGATAAAACATTTATGAATATGAAAAAATATCATCAAATTTGAAGAATATTCATGAATTCAAAAAGTGCCCATGAAATTTAAAAATATTCATGAGTTCAAAAAATATTAACAAATTCAATATTCATGAGGACTAGAACATAAGAAATATCATTTCAAAATGTCGAAATACAATCGAGAAATGAAGACTACGATTTAAATACAATCGATCTTAGTTAGCTATCTTTTCACAATCTTCTTGCCCTTCTTTTTCGCAAATGGAGTTCTTCTGTTGAACGGACGTCCTTTAGGTAGGGTGGTCCTGCTTCTTCTTGTGGTGTATGGCACTTCATCGTCGTCGTCATGTTCCATCTTCGGGTCGCCGTACTTGTCGAAGTCTTGCTCATTGGCGACTCCATCCATTCCGATGATCTTCCTTTTGCCTCTCCTCACGACAACACGACTGGGCTTTGATGGGTCGGTAATGAAGAAGCATTGGTCCACTTGGGAAGCCAGTACCCATGGCTCATTTTTCGCGGTGACGTTTGCACCCGCGGTCTTGGATTTGGCTTCGGGTATAACCATGGTGGTGAAATACCGGTCTTCTTTTATGACGCTCTTGGCCCATCTGACATGGAACATCGGGACCTTCTCTCCAGCGTAGCTCAGCTCCCAGATCTCCTCGATCCTTCCATAGTATCTGTCCTTGTCGTTACCGGTGTAGGATTCCATCGTTACCCCAGAGTTCTGATAACCATCGCTCTTCATGTCCTTGTCCTCGGTGTAGAATGTGTAGCCGTTGATATCGTACGCCTCATAGGTCATCAGGTTGTGCTCGGCGCCCTGTGACAAGGCGAATATGAGTTTTTCTTCCGTAGAAGAATCCTCATGTAAAGGGTACGATAGAAGCTTCTCCTTGAACTAACGCGTGAAACATGAGTTGTGCTCTTTGATTATATCTCTGTCCGTCCTCTGTTGGCCTCGGTCATTGTACGTCTTCTCAATAAAGGTTTTGTGCTCTACCACCCAAGGATCGACCACGTCTATGTGTTGTAGCGCGACTAGGTTTGCTCTTTCAAAGTCGGCGAGTCGACCCTCGAAGTCGACATGCATTTCGCGGCGACCCTTGCGGTGACCCCATCCAGCGAGCCTGCCGAGGTGCCTGCTGACGGGCAGACCAATGGGGTTCTCGATGCCTAGATAATTCATGCAGTAGGAGATGCACTCTTCGGTCAGAAAGCCCCTGGCTATGCTTCCCTCTGGATGTGACATGTTGCGAACGTATCCTTTGATGACACCATTCATCCTTTCGAACGGCATCATGCTGTGCAGGAACGTCGGCCGAGTTGGATGATATCCTCCATGATATGGACCAGCAGATGCACCATAACATCGTAGAATGCGGGAGGGAAGTACATCTCAAGCTCGCATAGTATCACCACGATCTCTTCCTGTAGCCTTCTGAGTTGCCTCACGCCAACCGACTTCCGAGAGATGACGTCGAAAAAGTTGCATAGGCCAAATAGCATTTCACGGGCGTGTGCGTCCATGATCCCAGAGATTGCAACTGGAAGTATCTGCGTCATCAGCACGTGACAGTCGTGAGACTTCATCCCGCTGAACTTCTGCTTCACTGAGTCTAGGTATCTGCTTATCTTCCCCGCATAACCGTAAGGAAGTTTTACTCCTACAAGGCAGGTGAAAAATTGCTCGATCTCCTCCTAACTTAGAGTGAAGCATGCGGGAGGGTAGTCATTTCCAGTCTTCTTGGGCTTTTTGCCTTTGCGACGACTTTCCGTGTCCTGCTTCGCCTCATCATCATCATCATTAGCGTGAAGCTCCTCCCTGATGCCCATTGATTTCAAGTGTGCCCTTGCTTTCGGCCCATCTTTTGTCCTCTCTGGCATGTTGAGCAGGGTACCAAGCAGACTCTCGCACACGTTCTTCGTGATATGCATGACATCAAGGCTGTGAGGCACACGGTGGATCTTCCAGTACGGCAAGTCCCAGAAAACAGACCACGTTTTCCATACCTTCAGCAGCGGCTCTGGCGCCTTTCGCTTCTTTCTCGGCTCTGGCGCCTTTTGCTTCCTTCCCGGCAGTGGGCAATCTTTCCAATTTTCAACAACTTGTCTATTTCCTCGCCGCTCCTCGTACGTGGGCATCTTCGGGGTTCGGTTTCACCATCGAACAGATCCTTGCGTTTTCTCCATGGGTCATCGTTTCGAAGCTACCTTCGATGTCCCATGAACACGGTTTTTGAAGACCCGGGATCTCTATCTAGCTGGCGATACGTTGTGTCATCCATGCACCTGACGCATCCAGAAAATCCATGGACCGCCTGCCCCGCGAGATATCCATAACCGAGATAGTCGTGCACCGTCGTGAGCAGTGCGGCTCTCATAGGGAAATATTCTTTCTCTGCGGCGTCCCACGTATTGCCTGACGTTTTCCACAGCGTGTCTAGCTCCTCTTTCAGCAGCCCCAGATACAGATTGATGTCGTTCCCTGGTTGTTCCAGCCCTTCAATTAGCATACTCATGTGAATGTACTTCCTCTTCATGCACAACCAGGGGGAAGGTTGTACATCCACAAAAACACAGGCCAGGTGCTATGTGTGCTTCTCTGGCTGCCAAACGGATTGACTCCATTGGTGCTCGCGCCCAACACGATGTTCCTTGGATCGTCCCCAAATTCTGGGTGTTCGAAGTTCAACGCTTGCCACTGGCTCGCATCCTTAGGGTGACTCAGCATCTTGTCTTTTTTATTTATCTCCGGATCATTTCCGTCATCTTCTCACTTCTTCTCCTCCCTATCCGCGTGCCAACGCAGGAGCTTTGCTAGCTTAGGGTCTGCGAAATATGCAGACGAGGAGTGATCGGAAAGTACCACACCACTTTTCGAGGAGCTTTCTTCCTCTTCTTGTATCGAGTGACGCCGCACACCGGACATATGGTAGACTCTGCGTGGTCGTCCCGATAAATGATGCAATTGTACATGCACACATGGTATTTCATGTGCGATAAATCCAGAGGACACACGATTTTCTTCACCTCCTCGAAATTGGTCGGGCACTTGTTCCCCTTGGGAAGACGTTCGTGCTAGAATGACATGTTCTCGTCGAAGCATGCGTCGGTCATTTTGTGTTTTACCTTCATCTCCACAGCCATGAGCGTTACTTTCAGGCGGGTATCCTCGGGCCTGCATCCTTCATACAATGGAGTAACCGCGTCTATCTCCAGTTGATCCAGCTTGGCTTTCTCTTGGGCGGTAGCCCTTGCGTTATCCGTCTGCTTGAGAAGCAGCTCTTGAATATGAGGGTCCTGCACCTAGCCCATCGATGGTCCATCGTCGTCTGCTCTGGCATCTTCATCTTCATGATCATGCCCTTCATCTTGATCTTCCTCATCATCATGTCCGGCATCACCGTCGTGATCATGTCCTGGAGATTCTTTGTCTTCTCGCCCGCCCTCCCCGCGGTGGTTGTCTTGCTACCCTTCCTCATATCTTTCCCGGCCCCCATGGACGACTTCATAGTCATCTTCATCACCTTGCCACCGATAGCCATCCATGAAACCACGCAAGAGCAGGTGGTCCCGCACCTGCCCGGAATCCGGGTGCGCAATAAGGCTCTTCAGCTTGCATCTTCGACACGGACATCTTATCTCCATCTCATTCTTTTGAATCATCTCGGCCTTCATGGAGCTCAAAAACTTATTCATGATGCCTTCGGTCATCGTGCGAACCATGATCACCTGAGGGGTAGAGCAAAACGATATTTTAGAACCAAGAAAAAATTTGGCATGACTTTGCCTAAAAATAGGACCAAAAAGAATGCATAGTGCCAAATTCTCGCCGAAACGGAAATGAATCACCATTCCGGCAAAATATTGGCAACTATCGCATTTCAAATACCGGTACCTGCAAACACAAACATATATGCAACACCACAAACATATGCAACACCACAAACATATGTAGATCTAGCTAGGCCATAAAAAGTGCATGTGCATGTTGTTGGAGGGAGAAAAAAGTAGATCTACAACAGAAAGAAAGCTTTCCCCTTACTTACCTATCAAAAAAAGGTAATTTAACCACTTAATTTGGGTGAATCTATGGTGCAAATGAGGTGAGGAGGAAGAGGCAGCCGAGACAAGTTTGGAGGAGGAGGAGAGAATGAAGTGGGGAAAGTGAGTGTGGTAGGTGGCTGTCCAAAATATCTAGCTGGTCTCAGGTTACTAATGGCGCACCACCTACAAATGCGCCATTAGTAACCCTGGTTACTAATGGCGCACCTGCCAGGAGTGCTCCATTACTAGTTTTGCAAAAAAAATCTCAGTAGTGGCGCACAGTGGGTGTGGTGCGCCATTACTACTTTTGAAAAAAAAAGTAAAAAAAATGTCAGTAGTGGCGCACCGAGAGTGTGGTGCGCCATTACTAGTTAAAAACTACTAATGGCGCACTGTGCCCTGGTGCGCCATTAATAGTTTTGGAAAAATAAAAAAATAAAATTTGCTAGTAATGGCGCACCGTGTGTCTGGTGCACCATTAGTAATGAGGACACTAATGGCGCGCCTGTATCTGGTGTGCCACTGCTATATAGCAGTGGCGCACCACATACATGGTGTGCCATTAATGTCCATATCAGCTATAGCCCTTTTTCTAGTAGTGTATGGTCAAATTTTGAGTACTTGCTCTTAGGGTAACCATAGAGTTACTGGAGTAGTCTAAGTTACTTTCCACTATGACTTGCCTATGCTAGTATAGTAGTACAACAAAAAAACGATGCAGGTGATCATGTGAGAAAAAATACTAAAAACATTTCTTTCGGTGCAGTGCGTAGATGCAGTTTTGAACACTACACTTTTCATCGTAATTTGGGAAAATTATGAAAAATTTGAGCTACGTTGTGATTACCGTTTACTAATAGGAAAGAAGTTTCACCTCGATGAGTAGCTTCTCTGTGCACGGAAAGCATGTAAGGAATCCAACAACTTGATCCAGATTGGGGCTGATAGATTTTATTGCCAAGATCTTCACTGTGCGCATAGACTGGGTCAAGCTTATGGGAATCATTTTATGGAAGACGGTCGTACATACACCCAGAAGAAATTTAAAATGTGAATTTCAAGAAGATGGAGAAGAAGATGAGTGTTGTACCTGAATGATTACGGATCAAATAAAGAGTTCAGAGAATTTGGCAGACGGGTGCACCAACGCTGTTAATTTCGGCACGTCAATGACCCTGATTTTTGCTGGACCTTCTAGATCCGATACAAGCAATCTCTCAAGGAAAGGCGCATTCTCAATGACCATAACGTGGAATAGCTGGAGTGATATATTCCCAATTGATGTCTTGTTGCGAGGCCGGCAAGACATATAAATCCATCGGAGATTCGTCGAGGCGATGTGGAGGCTAATGAACCTGTGGATCTGCTCAAGACAAAGGTACTCGAGCGCAGTAGAGCTGCGGAGCAGGTGCTCCATAAGCTTCTTCAAGATGACAACATCGAAGAGGTCGAGCTGCTTGAGTTGAGGGAGAAGAAGGGCGGGCGCGGCATTAATCTGGGGAAGATAGCAGGAGCTGAAGCTGGCACGGCGCAGCATTGGCACGAGGCAGAGCGCGGACGGCGGCAGAGAGCGACATCATCCAGCGTCAAAGCTGAGCTCCTCAGGCTGATGTAGGGCAGGGGATAAGAACCACTCGGCGAACTTGGGTTGGACTTTGCAGTTGGTACTAAACATGCGGATGTCAAGGCGTCTGGTTGGCCCAGGGTGCGATGAAAGGATCTTGGAGACTGCGGCCATGCATTTGCAATCCCAGTCGCAGAGGTAGCTGTCAACGGTGAGGTTGAGGGGGACGCGGCGCCAGAGGGGGGCGCCACCGCCGGGAGAGCAGGGCGGTCTGCACGGCAGATTTGGTGGGGAGGAGGCCGATGATGACGAGCAGCATGTCGTCGGGGAGGCTGCTGATGAAGTCTAGGCTCGCCGGATGAAGTTTTGGCTCGAGCCGCCTCCGTTTGTTGGCTGCCTCGCTGTCCATCTCAACCGGCAGCGACGTGCGGTGTACACGTGTGCTGGTGTGTGTTGTGTGCTGGGTGTGCGCGAGTGCGTCCTTCTATGCATGCCGCCGCGCAGTGGTGAATTGTGCGCGAGTGCGTCCTCCACGCGGAAGAAGTGTGTCCTCAATGCGCCCTCAATTTACTAGCATGCGGGGTGCCACCTCGAGTGGTTTCAACTTTGTTTACTTCACCGCGTGTCAGATGGGCCTCTAGTTTACTTATTTTCACCCACTGCCACATGGGCCAGCACACAAAGATACAGAACACGAGCTGACAAAGGCAGCATGTGGACTGGTTGACCAGTCAACTAAACAATATATGGAGCTATACGCTGACACAGTGAGCGTATAATCCGTCGGTATAGAGTGTTCGTGTGAGAGGGGAGGCCCGTGAGAGATAGCAGAGAGAGAGAGAGAAAGAGCTACTCCCTCCGTTCGATAATGTAGTTCCAACATTTTTTTAAAAGTCGAACTTTTGAAAATTTGACCAAGTTTATAAACAAATTACTTATATCTACAATACCGAAGATAAATGATAGTATGAAGTAAGTATATGTTGTGATGAATCTAATGATCTTTCTAGATGTAAATGTTTTTCTCCACATATACCTGGTCAAACTTTTCTGAGGTTTGACTTTTCAAAACATCCATATGCTTATGGACGTGAGAGAGTCCCTAACTAGAGAGAGAGAGAGAAATAGAAAGAGTGATTGAAAAAAGTGTGTGTGCGTGTGTGAAAGAGACATGGACAACACTCGATAAAAGTCGAGAAAAAACGAGTGTGTCTTATGCAAACAGATCACGCATGCATCTTCGACAACGGAAGCAAGGATGAGGAGATAGTGTGTGGTTGTTTGCAACTGAGAGAGCAAGACCCCTAGCACGTGGCCAAGAGGGGTCTGACAAACAAGTGAGAGAGGTCGAGAGAGCCGTACGGAGAAAATGCAGACATGGGGAGGAGAGAGTGTATGTTTGTCATAGAGAGATCCCCTGGAGATCGTGATGGGACTACATGGGTGGGAGATCGAGTGACAAGGTGTGTGCGCGACAGAAGATACCCCGAGAGATATCGAGATAGACGTATGGATGGAAGGAGACAATACGTGTGTTCCTGATGGCTAGTGAGAGATAATCATACTTAGGGGGGGAGTGCTTGCGCCTATGATGGAGTGAGGGATTATGTTACTTATTAGGGGGGTGCGTGTCACATAGAGAGAGAACAAGGGCGGAGAGTGTTGGATGGGTCTATATGTATAGCACGAGCGAGACATGTGTATGTGTGAACCAGGGAGATATAAAGTTTGAGAGAGATTGAGGAGCCCCAATAAGGCTGAGTGGTGCGTCAGATAGCTGAGAGGGGGAAAGAGATATTCCATCCGCTCGATAATGCAGTGCATGTAATTTTTTTAGAAGTCAAACTTTGGAAACTTTGATCAGGTTTACACAAGTGTTATTTATATCTTCAATACCAAAGATGCATCATACGAAACTACATCTCATGGTGAATCTAATGGTATATGTTTGCCGTTCCAGATGTAATTGTTTTTCTCCACGTACATGGTCAAACTTTGTGATGTTTGACTTTTCAATAAATCAATATGCTATGGACCGAGGAGAGTGCCTAAGTCGAGAGGGATCAAGTGCGTGTGAAGGAGAATGAGTAAGTGTGCAAAAAGAGTATGTGTGTGAAAGAGAAAGTGACAACAAACAATAAATTAGAGAGAGTGTGTGTGTTTTTGTTTCTTAGGCGAACATATCACGCATGCATCTCCGAGATAGAAAAGCGAGGTGAGGAGATACACGAAGATAGCTAGTGTGTGATTGTTTGCAACGGAGAGAGACACCCCTATAGCACATGTCCAATAGAAGTCTGGCCAACAAGGAACAAAGTTCGAGAGGGACACATGGAGAACATGGACGCATGGGGAGGGTGAGAGGGTGTGTTTCTGATAGAGAGACCCCCTCGAGATCGTGAGGGGACTATATGGGTGGGAGATCGAGGTAGGTGCGTGCGTGATAGAAAGATGCTCCGAGAGAAATCGAGATAGACCATGCACATGTTTGTGATGGAGACTAAGATTAGCTAGTCATATAGATATAAGGGGGACTGCGTGCCTACAATTGAGTGAGAGACCATCATACTTGGCTAGCTAGGCATAAGATTGTGTGTGTGTGCGTGTGAGATGGAGAGAGAACGAGGGAGAGAGATAGAGTTTTAGATGGGCCTGATGACCCACAAGTATAGGGGATATATCGTAGTCCTTTCGATAAGTAAGAGTGGTGAACCCAACGAGGAGCAGAAGGAAATGATAAGCGGTTTCCAGCAAGGTATTCTCTGCAAGTACTGCAATAAGTGGTAACAGATAGTTTGTAACGAGCAACAAGTAACAAAAGTAAATAAGGTGCAGCAAGGTGGCCCAATCCTTTTTGTAGCAAATGACAAGCCTGGACAAACTCTTATGTGATGTAAAGCGCTCCCGACACATGGGAATATCGTCAAGCTAGTTTTCAGCACGTTCATATGATTCGCGTTCGGTACTTTGATAATTTGGTATGTGGGTGGACCGGTGCTTGGGTGCTGCCCTTACTTGGACAAGCATCCCACTTATGATTAACCTCTATTACAAGCATCCCGCAACTACAACAAAAGTATTAAGGTAAACCTAACCATAGCATGAAACATATGGATCCAAATCAGCCCCTTACGAAGCAACGCATAAACTAGGGTTTAAGCTTCTGTCACTCTAGCAACCCATCATCTACTTATTACTTCCCAATGCCTTCCTCTAGGCCCAAATAATGGTGAAGTGTCATGTAGTCGACGTTCACATAACACCACTAGAGGAGAGACAACATACATCTCATCAAAATATTGAACGAATACCAAATTCACATGACTACTAATAGCAAGACTTCTCCCATGTCCTCAGGAACAAAAGTAACTACTCACAAAGCATAAACATGTTCATAATCAGAGGGGTATTAATATGCATATAGGATTTGAACATATGATCTTCCACCAATTGAACCAACTAGCATCAACTACAAGGAGTAATTAACACTACTAGCAACCTACTAGCACCAATCCCGGACTTGGAGACAAGAATTGGATACAAGAGATGAACTAGGGTTTTGAGATGAGATGGTGCTAATGAAGATGTTGATGGAGATTGCCCTCTCCCAATGAGAGGAGCGTTGGTGATGACGATGGCGATGATTTCCCCCTCTGGGAGGGAAGTTTCCCCGGCAGAACAGCTCCGCTAGAGCCCTAGATTGGTTCCGCCAAGGTTCCGCCTCGTGGCGGCGGAGTTTCGTCCGAGAAGATGGCTTATGATTTTTTTCCCCATAGAAATACTTCATATAGCAGAAGATGGTCACCAGAGGGCCACCAGGGGGCCCACGAGGTAGGGCGCGCGCCCAGGGGGTAGGGCGTGCCCCCCACCCTCGTGGGCAGGGTGTGGCCCCCCTGGTGAAGTTCTTGCTCTCAGTTTTTTTTATATATTTGGAAAACGTCTTCCGTGGAGTTTCAGGACTTTTGGAGCTATGTAGAATAGGTCTCTAATATTTGCTCCTTTCCAACCCAGAATCCCAGCTGCCGGCATTCTCCCTCTTTATGTAAACCTTGTAAAATAAGAGAGAATAGGCATAAGTATTGTGACATAATGTGTAATAACAACCCATAATGCAATAAATATTGATATAAAAGCATGATGCAAAATGTACGTATCAACTCCCCCAAGCTTAGACCTCGCTTGTCCTCAAGCGAAAAGCCGAAATCGAAAAATATGTCCACATGTTTAGAGATAGATGTGTCGATAAAAATAAAATACGGACATGAGGGCATCATGATCATTCTTAGAACAACAACTTATATAATTCTTGCCATATAATCTCTAATGCTAGAGTAATAATTCAATCACAATATCAAGTATGAATCTTAAACTTCATTGAAAACTAACAAACTATAATCTCAGTCATTAAAGCAATTGCAGTTTATCATAACATAGGAAAGAGTCAATGTATAAGAGCTTTTCAGCAAGTCCACATACTCAACTATCATATAGTCTTTCACAATTGCTGACACTCACGCAATACTTATGAGTATGGAGTTTTATTTGGACACAGAGAAAGATAGGGGCTTATAGTCTTGCCTCCCAACGTTTTACCTCAAGGGTAATGTCAACAGTAATAGTTCATGAAAATTCACATCCAATTAGCCATATATATACCAGGATCTTTCCAACATATTGTGCTTGCCAAAGGATAAAATGTAAAAAAGGAAGGGTGAATATCACCATGACTCTTTATGCAAGGTAGGGGATAAAAGTACAAGATAGGCCCTTCGCAGAGGGAAGCAAAGGTTGTCATGCGCTTTTATGGTTGGATGCACAAAATCTTAATGCGAAAGAACGTCACTTTATATTGCCACTTGTGATATGGACCTTTATTATGCAGTCTATCACTTTTATTACTTCCATATCACACGATCGTATAAAGCTTATTTCCTCCACACCAATCAATCATACATATTTAGAGAGCAGTTTTTATTGCTTGCACCGATGACAACTTACTTGATGGATCTTACTCAATCCATAGGTAGATATGGTGGACTCTTATGGCAAGACTGGTTTAAGGGTATTTGGAAGCACAAGTAGTATCTCTACTTGGTGCAATGAATTTGGCTAGCATGAGGGGGAAAGGCAAGCTCATCATGTTGGAAGATCCAACACAATATAATTCATCTCAGATGTAAGAAAACATAACCCATTACGTTGTCTTCCTTGTCCAATGTCAACTCTTTAGCATGTCATATTTTAATGAGTGCTCACAATCATAAAAGATGTCCAAGATAGTATATTTATATGTGAAGATCTCTCTTTCTTTATTACTTCCTATTAATTGCAACGATGAACAAAACTATGTTTGTCAACCCTCAACAACTTTTATTCATCATACTTTTCTATGTGAGCTCATTACTCTCCATAAGACTCACATGATCTCTTTGTTTCTTTTTATTTCTTTCTCTTTTCTTTTATTCACTTAGGATCATGGCAAAATAATCAAGCCCTTGACTCAACAGTGATCTTTATTATATAGCTCACAGACTCGATTACATAGAAGGATAATAAAGCAAAACTCACAACTAGATCACACTAAGAACTTTTATTCTACTAGATCAAGATATTACCAAAAGGATCAAACTAAGAAAAACGGTAAACATAAAAGTGATGGTGATACGATACCGGGGCACTCCCCCAAGCTTGGCAGTTGCCAAGTGGAGTGCCCATACGCATGTGATTATGTCTCTCTTTTCGGGGATGGTGATGTGATGTTCTTGGCGATGATGCCCCGCAAGATACGATTCTCCTCCTCAAGCTTGTTGACTTGCTGCTTGAGGTCCATTATTTCCTTTTGGAGTTTTCCTATAACAGCCAAAGCTCCCTGCACCTAAGGGTGCTGCATAGCTGTGGGAGAACCAGTGACACTCTTTTTCATATTCTTATAAGAAAGAAATCTAACATTGGAAGGGATAACCGAGTTTGGAATAGCTGAGCTCTGCAGTTCTCCCATTGTGAATCCAGCTTGGAGGCGGGAAGTGACTTCTTGATCCTCTTCCATGGCATCTATCCTCTTCAAATCAGCATCCATCTCTTCCTCCGTTGTTGGCCCAAAGGAGTCAACATGATTGTTTGTTGTTGATCTCGGTGCCGGATGAGACACTTGGCTCTCTCCGACTAACTCTTGCGAAGACATCCTGCTCTAATCTGCAGCAGCAACAGCTCGAAACACAAACAGGAGATAATTGCGTGATACGGGAGTCAAAACCTCCGGGAGATTATATAATGAATTTTTACCGACCAAAATACATGTCGTGTACGAAAACGGAGTCCGAAGAGCACACGAGGTGCCCACGAGGTAGGGGGCACGCCCTCCACCCTCGTGGAGCCCTCGTGTCCTTCCTGGACTGCTGGTTATTTTTCTATTTTTCTAAATATTCCAAAATGGAGAAATATTGCCTTAAAACTGTTTTGGAGTCGGTTTATGAAAGTGTGTTATATCGACTAGAGGGGGGGTGAATAGGCGATTTTTATGAAAGTCTTCAAAACGTGGAAGTTATGAAGACAAACGATAGAAATAAACCTATTACCCTGCAGCGGAAGGTAGACTACACTAGGCAAGCCATAGTCAAGTATTCAATAGAGTGAAAGCACAATGACTAATAGCAGCAATGTAGTAAGGATCAGGTAGGAAGATATTGTGAAGCCACACAGAACACACAGTCACTCAGTGAAGACAAAAGATAGTGCGAACATACAATGACTTCACAAGGAGTAACAGTAAGTAAAGGGAAGGGAAGATGAAACCAGTGACTCGCTGAAGACAATGATTTGTTGGACCAGTTCCAGTTGCTGTGACAACTGTACGTCTAGTTAGGGCGGCTAGGTATTTAAACCTTAGGACACACAGTCCCGGACACCCAGTCCTGAACACGCAGCTCAGGACACCCAGTCCTCACCGTATTCCCCTTGAGCTAAGGTCACACAGACCTCGCCCAATCACTCTGGTAAGTCTTCAAGGTAGACTCCCAAACCTTCACAGACTTCGTTCACCGGCAATCCACAATGTCTCTTGGATGCTCAGAACGCGACGCCTAACCGGCTGGAGGATGCACAGTCCTCAAGTGTAATAAGTCTTCAGATCACACAGACAAGAAGACTTAAGTGATGCCTAATTCTCTTTGGCTCAGGGTGGTTAGGGCTTTATCCTCGCAAGGAATTCTCTCTCAAAGGCTTCGAGGTGGGTTGCTCTCAAACGACAAAAGCCGTACTCTGAATCTGAGCAGCCAACCGTTTATGGTTGTAGGGGGTGGGCTATTTATAGCCACTTGGCAACCCAACCTGATTTGTTTGAAATGACCCTGGGTCACTAAGGAACTGACACGTGTTCCAACGGTCAGATTTCAAACTCACACGGCAACTTTACTTGGGCTTCAAGCAAAGCTAACTTGCCCGACTCTGGACAAGATTCGCTCTCAAAGTCTTCACTCGAAGACATAGGTTTTGTTTAAGCATCACTTCAGTCATTCTGACTGGTTCTCTTGGACCCCACTTAACAGTACGGTGGTTCCTATGACTCAACACAGAAGAAAGAGAACTACGAAAGATCTAAGTCTTCGAGCTCCATAGGCTTCATGTGGTGTCTTCTCTTGTCATAGTCTTCAATGTGAGTATCTTCATATACCACCTTTGACTTCAATGTCTTCATACATTTTTAGGGGTCATCTCTGGTAGGAAAACCGAATCTATGAGGGAATTCTACCTGTGTTATCCTGCAATTCTCACAAAAACGTTAGTCCCTCAACTAGGTTTGTCGTCAATACTCCAAAACCAACTAGGGGTGGCACTAGATGCACTTACAATCTCCCCCTTTTTGGTGATTGATGACAAACTAGTTGAAGTTTTCAACGGGCAATATAATCTGTGAAATTGTAAAGGATAAGGAATTGTCTTCATAAGTTGCAAGGGCTCCTCCTGAAGATGTGCATATAAGTAATTTGCTTTTGGAATGCAAATGCACATGGCAGGTTGTACTTGTGGAGATCCACTTCAACTTATGATGACAATCCACTATGCATGTGAAAGTATATGAAGATAATGACATGCATAATGGAAAATGGACGTCTGCAGAATGATCTAAGTGCGGAATTTATCGTCGCACATGCGGAATTTATCATCGCAACACAAGGTGGCAAATAAGTAGCAGACGACCATCGAGTTTAAGTGTTACAACTCAAAGAACCAAATGTCGCAAAACGAGAGTTGTAAGCATGAAGCAAAATATAAAGCACCCGCCCATATGGACCCGCTTGAAGACTATCAACCTCATATGCTTCTCCCCCTTTTGTCAGTAAGGATCAAAAAGGTTTGAAGACATAGAGCATCTACTCGTTCCCATGAGGAGTAGGTGAAGCAGTAGGGTCGTTGGTTGTGTTTGGCGGTGCTGAAGAGCTTGGAGCAGAGTCGAAGCGTGCTGAAGGAGGTGGCGGTGAAGTAGCATCGTCTTCATCCTCGATTACTCTGGCATTCACAGTTGCAACAGAGGAAGAGAATTCAGAGTCTTCAAGGGACGGAGTTCGTCGCAGCACTGCCCTTCGAGGAGGTGTGGAGTCAAACTTGAATCGCTCAGTGAAGCCATCCTCTTGAAGATCATCTTCATAACACATCAGTGTTAGCCCTTTCCATGTGCGGCGAGAGGTTTCATGGGCAACAAAAGCATTCTTGGTGGCAAGATTGCGAATGCGATTAACATCCACCAAGAGGCTTTGCATCTGACGCTTCAGCCAGTCATGATGCCTATCCTGTTTCTGATGAAGAGCCACAAGAAGCTCTCGGTCATTGAGAACACGAGTGCGCTTCTTGGTTCGTGGAGCAGTTGTACTGTCAGTGGCTTCAGTGAGAGCAGGATGCGGTGCACGTGTAGTGCCAGCCAAAGGATACACACGAGTTACGGCTTCAACGCCTTCAACGTTCTGAGTGAAACTTTGATCCTCTGCATTCTGAAGACTGAGAGGTTCCTTGGCAGGCTCAGGATAGATGGCTTCAATAGACATATCCACATCAGGCAAAAGATCCGATGGTTGCGGGCCGAGGGCTGATATGAGATAGCGGAGTGAAGTTTGATCAGCCGCATCACCCAAGGGGCGTAGAACTTCAAACCAAACAGATCAGAGCCAGATGCAGCAAGTTGGCGAATGAAGAAATCCTGTGTATTGAAGCATTTTCCATGAAGAATGTAGAAGACCAAAGTCTTCATTGCACCTTCCAGCTTGGCATGGGGAGAATGTCCTTTGATTGGCCAGAGAGTTCGCCTTATGATGTGATAAATGGTTTTTGGCAGATACTCAAGGTCTTCAACGAAGAACTCCGTGGGATAAGCAGCATCTTGGGGCAATGGCTTCATCATACTGAGCATCTGACTCATATTAGGTTCAGTCTTCTGAAAGATGCTCTCAATAGCTTCACTATGAAGCTGACAGCCATGCTCGTAGAGATCGCCAGGAGTGGGCAAACCAGTGATCTCAATGATGTCAAAGGCTTTGGCTTCGTGATGAACGTTTCCTGTCATCCACTCCAGGACCCAAGTCTTCGGATCTCTGCTATACCCGCGGATGTGAAGTGTGGCATAGAATTGGAGCAGCAACTCTTCATTCCAATGCTCTTGGTCAGTGACGAACGGCAGCAGTCCAACCTCTTTGAAGCAATCCAGAGCTTCTTCCAGAAAGGGCAGACCAGCTATTGCTTCAATGTCAAGGCGCTTGTGTGGGAAGATGCGACCTTGGTTGTAAAGAGCGCATGAGTAATAGCTTCGCTGCGGATAACTCCAGAACCGATCAGATGATATTCTTTCCCTGGAGTAGGGGTTCCTGGAGCTGTTGAAGAATGTGTTGTCTGCTCTGAAGCCATTGATATTGAAGGAGCCAGGTGCTGATGCAGGACCTGGGAACCTTGGCAATCTTGGGATTGGCTTCTGTACCTGAGGCCTATGCTCAACATGATAGTCGAATTGGGGACTGGCAGCAGACGCAGGAACAGAAGCAGCGGGATCAATGGCTTCGCTGACTTCTGGTGCTTTTGTTGGTGAGGGCTCCACATTTGCTTCAGCCATGACAGCGTCAGTGGCTTCAGTGGTGTTGGTGGTGGCAGCCGCAAGATTTTCAACCTCCACTTGACGAGCTGGAGGGTCGCTTACGATCACGTTCTCCTCAAGAACTGCTTCTTGGTGGGACAGGGGAGTAGCAGCTTGTGGTACTTCTTCTTCATCGGCTGATGCAGCCGGAATGTCTTCAGCAGTTTTAGCTTCAGACGTAGAGACTTGAGGCCTTGGACCTTTGCGAAGCCTGCGCAACGCGGGCGACGCCTATGGAGTTTGTGTTGGCTGGGCCTCAGAGTCTTCTTCCTCTTGTGGGCGATCCACCCATGAAGCATCATGTGCTATTGGTGTCAGTGGACGATCAATGCTGATGAGTTCGCTGTGCGTGAGCACAGGCGATGATACCTGTTGGTGCTCTAGCTGAGGAAGGGCTGCATCATCTTCAACATGGTCAGGGTGACCAATGTCCTCAGCAGCGAGGGGATCAGCTGCTGGAAAGTCTTCAACTTCATGAGCCTCTGTGAAAGCAGGCTCATGGACAGTCAGTCGACGTTCTTGTGGATCGGCGTCGGGGTGAACCATGGAAATGGGTTCAACAATCAAGGGCTCTGTGGGAGCAGACCATTCCTTCTTGGTCATTCCTTTCTTCTTGGCGGGGGTAGTAGCAGAGGCTTCAGGATGTTTTCTCTTCCTTGCTTCAGCCTCAGCAGTCCTGGTCTTCTTCAGTTCTGAAGCGGTTGACCTGGCCTTTGGCTTCGGGCCAGTCATGCTAGTTGGGAAGACAAGGGGATCTGCCTCCTTCCTTGGTGCTTCAGGTTCAGCCATAGCGGGCTTCTTCTGCTTCTTGGCAGCCACCCTGGGGTCGATGCCAGGACGCCCAAGGGGCTTGCGCTTCTCAGCCTCATTGTAGGCTTGCACACACCTATCAGCCAGGACCTTCATGCGCTCACGAGAACCCTGAGCTTCTGCATGTTTCTTTAGAAAGGCTTCCTTGAGCTCGTGCAGCGTAATCTTGAAATTCTTCACGTCTTGCACGCTGAACTTGGCCATATGCTTCTTGAACTGAGATTTCTCAAAGTCAATCTTCTGCTTCGGTTTGACAATGCGCTAGGCGATAGCTAACTCTGAAGCAATGGCGCCATGAAAGGCGACACTGAGGCCAATGGGTAGTTGGAGATCGTCGAAGCTGATGTTTGGCGTGTCAAACCATTCATCAATGAAGTTGTGAATGACTGTTACATCAAAGAGAGGCAGATCATTGAAGATTTCTGCTTCTTCTTTTCTCTTGATGAGTTGCTCAAGAGCGTCATCTACAAGATCTTCATCACTTGACAGATCAATGGCTTCATTGCGCAGAATGGCAGCAGCTGTTAGCTCTTGGCCGGTGTGTGGCAGAGGCATCTTGACCTTCTGGGGCTTGGAGATGCGTGATACATCTTCGGACTGCACACTGTCTTCAGGAGGTGCAGTTGCTAGTGGCTTCGCCCGTGAGATTTTTGGTGAAGGGGCAGGCTTTGAAGCTTTAGGCTTCTTCAACTTCTTTGGCTTCGGCGCTGCAGGCGCTTCATCTGATTCAGCGTCAGCTGCAGCTCATTCACTGCAGTCCCTTGAACCAAGATATGGGTGATGAGGCCTTCAAGGTTGTAGAAAGGACCGACGACATTGGGTTCTGCATCTCGTGTGCCATCAGCCCTTGGAGCTGAGGGACCAGGGTTGAAGTCTAGTCCCAATGTCTTCTTGTTTTGCTTCGCTGAGTTCTGGGCAAACTGGAAGTTGCGCTTGAACAGAATGTCGTCACGACACCATAGTAGTGACGATGGGTGTGCATCAGTAGGCTGTGGCCCACGGACCATGTAGGGATAGAAGCCTTGTTCAATGGCTTCATCTCTGGACCTGGGTTGAAGATTCTTGTATAGGATGTCTCCCCACGGTCTCTTGATGGCATTTTTCTCAGCATATTCCTGGGTTACAAATCGGTATTTGAACCATTGTTCTGCCCAATATCTTTGAATCCATTGGATTCGGGTCTTGCGCTGATTGTAATCTTCTTCGGGATCTGTCTTGTACAGTTCTGAGAGGTCATCTAGCAGATCTCTAGATGTTTCTCCACGACGCTTTCTGCCACCCTTCCTTGCTGATTTCTCTGAAGCCATGAACTTTAAACTGAAAGGTTCAACAGGTTCAAAGGCTTCAAAGATTTTCGCTTGCTGGACAAACAGGAACTTGCTTCGAGAGAATTTATATGATGCTGTAAGAATTCTGCAAATGAATGCAGACTATGAGAACCAAGGGATTCTCCCACGGACATGTACCTGTGACAGCATTAAGGTGCGAGGGAAGGGGAAGAGGTCATATGCATTCTCAGAAGATTTTGAATATAAATTAGTTTAGAAGACATTGACCTCATCGTGCGAAGACATTCACTCATAGATAAGGAGTTGGTTCCAGATTTGTACGAATCCAGAGATCAGTACAAGTGAGGAATCTAACTACTTTGTGAAGAATAAGTGAATATACTAGGCATGTTATGAGATGCAGTATGAGAGAGATCTTACTTGTGTGAATAGAAACTGCTTGTGGTAGAAAGTGACAAAGCCATAGGATCAACGGTGCCGTAAAAAGGAAGTTTTATTTACCACACTAAGAACTGCTAGATGGAGTGGAAGATGAGGCCGAGCAGTTCGATCTTCCGTGCCCTAACTTGGCGACGGAGGACACCTACGGCGATGGCGGAGAGGACGATGTCCGCGGTCGGCGTGAAGACGGCGTCGGAGAGGTTGCGACAGCGAAGCGCTTCGTCGCCAGCGTCGTCGAGGGCTAGCGGTGGCGCTAGGGTTCGTGCGAGAGTGGAAGAAGAGATAATGACCGCCGTGAAGTGTGTATTTATAGGTACAGGGGCGGCACTGCATTATTACACAGGTGCCCCCTGGCGATTCGCATCTGAGGAACACGTGGCCATCATGCAGAATTTTGGGGTCTATTCCACGTCCCACGCACGCCTGGATTGTCGGGTGGTGGTTCCTACTTCTCCGGGTTTCATGTGGAGGAATGAGCATTGAAAGTGGACTTAAGGTTTGTCTTTGTATCTTCTGCTGACAAGGACGCAGAGAAGACATTCGACAGTTTCAATAGAATGCATATGATTTGGAGAGATAGAGTTTGAGATAGATAGCATAGAGAGGTTAGGGTCCGATCACATTCACTTAGTTCAAAAGATTCAACAAGAAGACATAGCTATAAGTGAATGTTATAGAGGACAGAACACTAGTATATATATAATCAACATAGTGAAGATAATCATGAAGACATGTTGAGATTGAAGCCAAACCAAATGTGAAGACATAGCAAGATAACGCCATGAGTGAAACACTTCAAAATAGAACATTTGGTGTTGGCGTTACCCACCGTATAGGAAGTATTAGACCCAGACATGGCACACAATTATCGTGGCGCTCCGAAGTCAAATTCCACATTAATGTATTCACACTTAGAATGTATGTCTCCATTGATTGAAGATATACTTTACTTCGTGTGTTGCACATCTAAGTCATCAATATGCATAAGGGTTAGGATGTGTGCCTGATCACAGGACATTTGAGGATTCCAGGATATTTAGCTCACACTGTAACTTGCAAAATCTCTTCTCATCCAAGGGCTTGGTGAAGATATCTGCCAATTGCTCTTCAGTGTTGACGTGTATGATATCAATATCTTCCTTCACAACATGATCTCTGAGAAAGTGATGACGAATTTCAATGTGCTTTGTCTTCGAGTGCTGAACTGGGTTGTTGGCAATCTTGATGGCGCTTTCGTTGTCGCAGTAGAGTGGCACTTGCTTCAGATGAATGCCATAGTCCTTGAGCATTTGCTTCATCCACAGAAGCTGAGCGCAGCAAGATCCAGCAGCAATGTATTCAAATTCAGCAGTGGAGAGAGATACACAGTTCTGCTTCTTTGAAGACCAACATACAAGTGATCGTCCCACAAAGTGACATGTGCCTGATGTAGACTTGCGATCAACTTTGTCACCAGCATAATCAGCATCCGAGAATCTAACCAGATTAAACTCTGAGCCCTTTGGATACCATAATCCTAGAGTTGGGGTGTGAGCCAAATATCGAAGAATTCGCTTCACAGCTAAGTGATGCGACTCATTTGGTGTCGCTTGGAATCGAGCACACATGCAAACACTAAGCATAATATCTGGCCTAGATGCACATAGATAAAGTAAAGAACCAATCATGGAGCGGTATACCTTTTGATCGAACTCTTTACCATTGTCGTCAGGACCCAAATGATGCTTGGCTGGCATTGGCGTCGTGAAGCCTTTGCAGTCTTGCATACCGAACTTCTTCAGGCAATCTTTGAGATACTTCTCTTGATATATGAAGATGCCATTGCGTTGCTGTCGTATTTGAAGACCGAGAAAGAACTTCAGCTCTCCCATCATAGACATTTGATATTGCTCTTGCATCATATATCCAAACTCTTCACTGTACTTCTGATTGGTGCAGCCGAAGATAATGTCATCCACATATATTTGCCACACAAACAGTTCACCATCATATGTCTTCGTGAAGAGAGTGGGGTCGAGAGAACCAGGTATGAAGCCTTTGCTCTTCAGGAAGTATTTGAGTGTGTCATACCAGGCCCGAGGGGCTTGTTTGAGGCCATACAGTGCCTTGTTGAGCTTGTATACCATGTCAGGATGTTTTGGATCTTCAAAGCCAGGAGGTTGTGCAACATACACTTCTTCTTCAATCTTGCCATTGAGGAAGGCGCTCTTCACATCCATTTGATAAAGAAGTATGTTGTGATGATTTGCATAGGCCAGCAGTATGCATATGGCTTCAAGTCTAGCCACAGGAGCAAATGTTTCATCGAAGTCAATGCCTTCCACTTGAGTATATCCTTGAGCAACGAGACGAGCTTTGTTTCTGACAACTTGACCATGCTCATCTTGCTTGTTGCGGTATATCCATTTGGTGCCTATTATGTTGTGCTTCCGAGGATCGGGATGCTTGACCAGTTCCCATACATTATTCAGCTCAAACTGTTGAAGCTCGTCTTGCATAGCTTGAATCCATTCAGGTTCCATGAAGGCTTCTTCAACTTTCTTGGGTTCTGTTATTGAGATGAATGCGAAGTGCCCACAGAAATTTGCTAGCTGAGTTGCCCTTGAACGAGTGAGTGGACCGGGTGCATTGATGCTATCAATTATTCTTTCAATCTGCACTTCATTGGCAACGCGAGGATGTATAGGGCGAAGATTTTGCTCTTGCTAATCATTGTCGTTGTTAGAAGGAATGTCTTCAGGCTGAGCATTGTCTTCATGTTGATCAGGTGCTGAGATGATAAGTTCTTCTTCAGGATGAGCTTCAGAAGGTATAATTTCTCTAGTTCCCATTAGCTTGATTGATTCACTGGATGGAACTTCATCTAGCACATTTGGCAGTTGCTCTCTTTGTGAACCGTTGGTCTCATCGAACCGCACATCCACTGTTTCAACCACTTTGTAATGAAAGAGATTGAAGACTCTGTAGGAGTGCGAATCCTTTCCATATCCAAGCATAAAACCCTCATGTGCTTTTGGTGCAAACTTTGAGGTGTGATGTGGGTCCTTGATCCAGCACCTGGCGCCAAATACTCTGAAGTAACTGACATTTGGCTTCTTGCCAGTAAGGAGCTCATAAGATGTCTTGTTCAGAAGCTTGTGAAGATAAACACGATTGATTGTATGGCATGCAGTATCAATGGCTTCAGGCCAGAATTTTCTTGGAGTCTTGTATTCATCTAGCATTGTTCTGGCCATCTCAATGAGTGTTCTGTTCTTGCGTTCGAAGACCCCATTCTGCTGTGGCGTGTACGGGGCTGAGAATTCATGTGTGATGCCCAAGGTATCAAGATATGTATCAAGGCCAGTGTTCTTGAATTCAGTGCCATTGTCACTTCTGATATGCTTTATCTTGGCGCCATAGTTGTTCATTGCTCGATTGGCGAAGCGTCTGAAGACATCCTGCACTTCAGTCTTGTAAAGGATTATGTGCACCCAAGTATATCTAGAATAATCATCAACAATGACAAAGCCATAGAGACAAGCAGTAGTAGTAAGAGTTTAGTAATGAGTGGGACCGAAAAGATCCATGTGAAGGAGTTCGAAGGGTCGAGTAGTGGTCATGATTGTCTTCGAGGGATGTTTGGCCCTCGTCATCTTTCCTGCCTCACAGGCACCGCATAAGTGATCTTTCTTGAACTTGACGCCCTCGGTGCCTATGACATGCTTCTTCTTTGCCAGGGTGTGGAGGTTCCTCATGCCAGCATGCCCAAGCCTCCGATGCCAGAGCCAGCATTCTGAAGCTTTTGCTAGAAGACATACGGCAAGCTGTGGTCCTGCTGAGAAATCTACCACGTACAAATCATCTTTTCGATACCCTTCAAATACTTACTTTTACCAGTGTTAGCAAATGTGTGTGGCTCTTGTCGGATGGACGTAAGGTTGAGTCCATAAGAAGGCTTCTTTTGCCAGTCATGTGATTTGTACACCCACTATCAATAATCCATTCTGAAGACGCTGGTGTCGTACCCTACAGTGCAGTTAGGGGGATAGGCTTCACGAAGAGCATTGTGAAGCAAAAACATTTGACGAACCAGTGGGTTATGAAAGCTTAGATCCAGATTAGGACTAATAGGGAGAGTAGCAAGCGATTCAGGAACGAAGTACATAGTAAGACCATTCGGGCATTTGATCTTGCGCCCTACAAGATGTTTAAGGTCCCCAGCAATAGCGTCAGACGATTTTGGTTTTCTGCTGGAGACCTTTCCCTGCAAAAGAGAGTTAAGCTTTCTTAGCCACCCACATCTTCAAGGGTGGCTTAGAAGCAATAAGTCTAAGTGCAGCATCTGAGAACTTTGGCTTTGGAGCCCTAGCAAACAGTCTTGCAGGCGGACAATAGTACTCATAAGAATAAGCAGAATAGTTCTTGGTCTTATGAACATGGCGGTTTGATGAACCGCTCTCATATTCATATGCCTGAGTATGGTTTCCCTGCAAACATTTGCGTAAGTGCGACTCAGGTGAGTCCTCTGTCTGTATGAAGCCTTTGGACTGTATTAAGCCTTTGGTTTGAGGTTTGTCTTCTTCACGTGAGGTGTCATGATGACATTCACAGGAAGATTCTCCAGACACCTTTTCGTAACCCAGATCTTCTTCATAGGCGGTCCATTCCTGCAGTTAGTACCAATGTACCTGGCAAACACTTCACCATTCTGATTCTTAAACAGTTTATAGTTTGCATCAAAGGATTCATCAATGACAATGGGGTTAGCACAAGTGAACCCAGATAGAGTGGATGGATCTTCTGAAAATTCCTTTGCAGCAACCCCTGTGGTTTTGGCGTACTGCTCAGGTTTCCAGTAAGAGCCATCAGTATTCATTTTCCTTACGAACCCAAAACCCTCTTTCCTCGGGTTTCGGTTCAAAATCTGCTTTTTGAGGACATCACATAGTGTCTGATGCCCTTTAAGACTTTTGTACATCCCTGTTTCAAGCAATGTCTTCAACCTAGCATTCTCATCAGCAATAGCAGTGGAATCCTCAGCAGAGGGGTTAGTTCCCACATCAACAGTTGAAGATATTGCAATAGTAGCAGCAGTAGAACATTCAACAACAGTAGTAGCATTATCACGCTCAATGCATTTAAGACATGGTGGTTCAAATCCTTCCTGAGCGGAGCTGATCTGTTCGGTGCGAAGTGACTCATTTTCCTTTTGAAGATCTTCATGAGCCGCTCTCAATTTCTCAAGATCTTGCTTCCTTTCAAGATAATCATAGGAAAGCTTTTCATGATTTGTTGAGAGAGTTTCATGATGACTTTCAAGTTCCTCATACTTAACATGAAGATTTTTTATGTCTTCAATTAAGGATTCAGATTGAGTCATTTCAGCACCTAACAGATCATCGCTTTTGTCTAACAGTTTTTGAATATGTTCCATAGCTTTCTGTTGTTCAGTTGCAATTTTAGCAAGTGTTTTGTAGCTGGGTTTTGAACCACAATCAGAGTCATCGTCACTAGATGTTTGATAGTGAGTAGTGCGTGTGTTTACCTTGGCACCGCGTGCCATGAAGCAGTAGGTAGAAGTGGAGTAGTCCTTGTCATTTGCATCGGTGTCGGTGATGAAGTCATTGTCTTCAGTGTTGAAGATGGACTTGGCAACGTATGCTGTAGCCAGACTCGCAATGCCAGAATCAGACTCCTCCTCAGACTCCACCTTTGCCTCCTCAGATGCGTACTCCTCCTCTAAATCCATTTCCTTGCCAACAAACGCACGTGCCTTGCCAGATGAGCTCTTCTTGTGTGATGAGGACTTTGAGGAAGACTTGGAAGAAGACTTTGAGTATTTCTTCTTCTTCTTGTTGTCAGAGTCATATTCCTTGCTCTTCTTCTTCTTTTTGTTCTCATTGTCCCACTGTGGACACTCAGAGATGAAGTGGCCAGGTTTCTTGCACTTGTGACATGTTTTCTTCTTGTAGTCGTGAGCAGAAGCTTCATCATTCCTTGAGCTTGATCGGGAAGACTTTCTGAAACCTTTCTTCTTGGTGAATTTTTGGAACTTCTTCACAAGCATAGCAAGTTCCCTTCCAATGTCTTTAGGATCATCCGAACTGCTGTCAGATTCTTCTTCAGATGAGGAGACAGCTTTTGCCTTCAAGGCACAAGTTCACCCATAGTTTGGACCATAGATATCTCTTTTCTCAGAAAGCTAAAACTCATGTGTGTTGAGCCTCTCAAGTATGTCAGACGGATCGAGTGTCTTGAAATCAGGACGTTCTTGAATCATCAGGGCTAGGGTGTCAAACGAACTATCAAGTGATCTCAGTAGTGTCTTGACGACTTCATGTTTGGTGATCTCAGTAGCGCCGAGGGCTTGAAGCTCATTTGTGATGTCAGTGAGTCGGTCAAATGTGAGCTGGACATTCTCATTGTCATTTCGCTTGAAGCGGTTGAAGAGGTTGCGAAGGACACTGATTCTCTGATCTCTCTGGGTTGAGACGCCTTCATTGACCTTGGAGAGCCAGTCCCAGACCAGCTTAGATGTTTCCAAAGCACTCACACGGCCATACTGTCCTTTGGTCAGATGACCACAGATGATATTCTTGGCAGTAGAGTCCAGTTGAACGAACTTCTTGACATCAGCAGCAGTGACACCTTCTCCAGCCTTGGGAACGCCGTTCTTGACGACATACCATAGGTCGACGTCAATGGCTTCAATATGCATGCACATATTATTCTTCCAGTAGGGATATTCAGTTCCATCGAAGACGGGGCACGCAGCGGAGACTTTAATTATCCCTGCAGTCGACATAGCTAAAACTCCAGGTGGTTAAACCGAATCACACAGAACAAGAGAGCACCTTGCTCTGATACCAATTGAAAGTGCGTTATATCGACTAGAGGGGGGGTGAATAGGCGATTTTTATGAAAGTCTTCAAAACGTGGAAGTTATGAAGACAAACGATAGAAATAAACCTATTACCCTGCAGCGGAAGGTAGACTACACTAGGCAAGCCATAGTCAAGTATTCAATAGAGTGAAAGCACAATGACTAATAGCAGCAATGTAGTAAGGATCAGGTAGGAAGATATTGTGAAGCCACACAGAACACGCAGTCACTCAGTGAAGACAAAATATAGTGCGAACATACAATGACTTCACAAGGAGTAACAGTAAGTAAAGGGAAGGGAAGATGAAACCAGTGACTCGCTGAAGACAATGATTTGTTGGACCAGTTCCAGTTGCTGTGACAACTGTACGTCTGGTTAGGGCGCCTAGGTATTTAAACCTTAGGACACATAGTCCCAGACACCCAGTCCTGAACACGCAGCTCAGGACACCCAGTCCTCACTGTATTCCCCTTGAGCTAAGGTCACACAGACCTCGCCCAATCACTCTGGTAAGTCTTCAAGGTAGACTCCCAAACCTTCACAGACTTCGTTCACCGGCAATCCACAATGTCTCTTGGATGCTCAGAACGCGACGCCTAACCGGCTGGAGGATGCACAGTCCTCAAGTGTAATAAGTCTTCAGATCACACAGACAAGAAGACTTAAGTGATGCCTAATTCTCTTTGGCTCAGGGTGGTTAGGGCTTTATCCTCGCAAGGAATTCTCTCTCAAAGGCTTCGAGGTGGGTTGCTCTCAAACGACAAAAGCCGTACTCTGAATCTGAGCAGCCAACCGTTTATGGTTGTAGGGGGTGGGCTATTTATAGCCACTTGGCAACCCAACCTGATTTGTCTGAAATGACCCTGGGTCACTAAGGAACTGACACGTGTTCCAACGGTCAGATTTCAAACTCACACGGCAACTTTACTTGGGCTTCAAGCAAAGCTGACTTGCCCGACTTTGGACAAGATCCGCTCTCAAAGTCTTCACTCGAAGACATAGGTTTTGTTTAAGCATCACTTCAGTCATTCTGACCGGTTCTCTTGGACCCCACTTAACAGTACGGTGGTTCCTATGACTCAACACAGAAGAAAGAGAACTACGAAAGATCTAAGTCTTCGAGCTCCATAGGCTTCATGTGGTGTCTTCTCTTGTCATAGTCTTCAATGTGAGTATCTTCATATACCACCTTTGACTTCAATGTCTTCATACATTTTTAGGGGTCATCTCTGGTAGGAAAACCAAATCTATGAGGGAATTCTACCTGTGTTATCCTGCAATTCTCACAAACACGTTAGTCCCTCAACTAGGTTTGTCGTCAATACTCCAAAACCAACTAGGGGTGGCACTAGATGCACTTACAGTTTACTTACCATACCACATACCTATTCCTTTTCGGAGTCTGAAACATTCCAAAAAGTGTCCCTTATGCATTCCTCCGGGGTTACGGTTTCAATAACATTGGTTTCAAAATTTATGTGATTACCTGAGATATAGTGTTTGATTCTTTGACCGTTCACCACCTTCGGATTTGTGCCTTCGAAGTTGTTGATTTTTATGGCACCAGAACGGTAGACCTCCTCGATAACGTAAGGACCTTCCCATTTAGAGAGATGTTTTCCTGCAGAAAAATCTTAAATGAGAGTTGTATAGCAATACATAATCACCTACATTAAACTCACGCTTTTGTATCCTTTTGTCATGCCATCTTTTAAATTTTTCTTTAAACAACTTGGCATTTTCGTAGGCTTGGGTTCTCCATTCATCAAGTGAGCTAATATCAAATAACCTCTTCTCACCGGCAAGTTTAAAATCATAATTAAGTTCTTTAATAGCCCAATAAGCCTTGTGTTCTAGTTTGAGAGGTAAGTGACATGCTTTTCCATAGACCATTTTATACGGAGACATACCCATAGGATTTTTATATGCAGTTCTATAGGCCCATAATGCATCATCAAGTTTGTTGGACTAATTCTTTCTAGACCTATTAACAGTCTTTTGCAAAATTAATTTGAGTTCTCTATTACTCAATTCTACTTGACCACTAGACTGAGGGTGATAAGGAGATGCAATTCTATGATTAACATCATATTTAGCAAGCATTTTACGGAAACCACCATGAATAAAATGTGAACCACCATCAGTCATTAAATATCTAGGGACTCCAAATCTTGGAAAAATAACTTCTTTAAGCATTTTAATAGAAGTGTTATGATCAGCACTACTAGTTGGAATAGCTTCTACCCACTTAGTAACGTAATCAACAGCAACTAAAATATGTGCATAACAATTAGAGGAAGGAAAAGGTCCCATATAGTCAAAGCCCAAACATCAAATGGTTCAATAACAAGTGGATAATTCATAGGCATTTCTTGACATCTACTAATATTACCAATTCTTTGACATTCTTCACAAGATAAGACAACCTTACGGGCATCCTTGAAGAGAGTAGGCCAATAAAAACCAGATTGCAGTACCTTATGTGCAGTTCTATCTCCAGCATGGTGTCCTCCATAAGCTTCGGAGTGACACTTGCGTAGGATCTGTTCCTGTTCATGCTCAGGTACACAACGTCTAATAACACCATCTACTCCTTCTTTATAAAGATGTGGGTCATCCCAAAAGTAATGCCTCAAATCATACAAGAACTTTTTCTTTTGCTGGTATGTGAAACTAGGTGGTATAAACTTAGCAACAATGTAATTAGCATAATCAGCATACCATGGAGCAGTATGAGAAGCATTTATGACATTTAATTGCTATCATCAAGCACATTTTCTAACCAATTGTCTGCAACGGGGTTCTCAGCTCCTTTTCTATCAACAATATGCAAATCAAATTCTTGTAGCAAGAGAACCCATCTAATAAGTCTAGGTTTAGCATCTTTCTTTTCCATAAGATATTTAATAGCAGCATGATCAGTGTGAATAGTTACTTTAGAATCAACAATATAAGGTCTAAACTTATCACAAGCAAATAGAACTGCTAAGAATTCTTTTTCAGTAGTAGCATAATTTCTTTGAGCATTGTCTAGAGTTTTACTAGCATATTGAATAACATTTAGTTTCTTATCAACTCTTTGCCCTAGAACAACACCTACAACATAATCACTAGCATCACACATAATTTCAAAGGGTAAATTCCAATCAGGTGGCTGAACAATAGGTGCAGAGATCAATGCTTTCTTAAGTATTTCAAATGCTTCTACACAATCATCATCAAAGACAAATGGTATATTTTTTTGTAATAAATTAGTCAGAGGCCGAGAGATTTTTGAGAAGTCCTTAATGAACCTCCTATAAAAGCTGGCATGACGAAGGAAATTTCTTATACCTTTGATGTCCTCGGGACATGGCATCTTTTCAATAGCATCAACCTTGGCTTTATCAACTTCAATACCTCTTTGAGAAACTTTATGCCCCAAGACAATACCTTCATTAACCACAAAGTGGCACTTTTCCCTATTCAAGACAAGATTAGTTTCTTCACATCTCTGCAAAACTCAATCAAGGTTGCTCAAGCAATCATCAAAAGAAGATCCATAGACGGAAAAGTCGTCCATGAAAACCTCACAAATCTTTTCACAAAAGTCAGAGAATATAGCCATCATGCATCTTTGAAAGGTAGCAGGTGCATTACATAAACCAAAAGGCATACGTCTATAAGCAAAAGTACCAAAAGGGCATGTAAAAGTAGTCTTTGATTGATCTTTGGCTGACACGGGTATTTGAGAGAAACCAGAGTAACCATCTAGAAAGCAAAAATGTGTATGTTTGGACAATATTTCTAGCATTTGATCAATAAAAGGTAAGGGGTAATGATCCTTTTTAGTAGCCTTATTTAATTTGCGGAAATCAATTACCATCCTATAACCTGTAATAATTCTTTGAGGAATCAATTCATCTTTATCATTAGGAACAACAGTAATACCTCCGTTCTTAGGGACACAATGGACGGGGCTTACCCATTGACTATCAGCAACAAGATAAATTATACCTGCCTCAAGGAGCTTTAGTATCTCCTTTCTTACCACTTCTTTCATTTTAGGATTCAGCCGGCGTTGATGATCACGAACTGGTTTAGCATCTTCTTCCAAATTAATTTTATGTTGACATAGAGTGGGACTAATGCCCTTAAGATCATCAAGAGTATACCCAATAGCAGCGCGGTGCTTCTTCAGAGTTTTCAATAATCTCTCTTCCTCATGCTTTGAAAGGTTAGCACTAATAATAACAGGATATATCTTTTTCTCATCAAGATAAGCATATTTAAGAGTATCAGGTAACGGTTTAAGCTCAAACACGGGATCACCCTTGGGTGGAGGAGGATCCCCTAGGATTTCAACAGGTAAATTGCTTCTCAGAATAGGTTCCTGTTTAAAGAATACTTCATCTAATTCCCTTCTTTCATTCATAAACATATCATTTCCATAGTCTAGCAAGTACTGTTCTAAAGGATCACTAGAAGGTGCGGCAATAGAAGCAAGACCAATAGTTTCATCCTTACTAGGTAATTCTTCTTCACGGTGTTTTCTACTAAATTTAGAAAAATTAAATTCATGAGTCATATCATCTAAACCGATAGTAACAACATCCCTTTTGCAATCTATGGTAGCATTAACAGTATTTAAGAAGGGTTTACCAAATATAATGGGACAAAAGCTATCTTGTGGGGAACCATGAACATGAAAATCAGTAGGATATTTAGTTTTTCCACACAAGACTTCAACATCTCTAACAATTCCCATTGGTGAAATAATATCTCTATTGGCAAGTTTAATTGTGACATCAATATCTTCCATCTTAGCAGGTGCAATATCATGCATAACTTCTTTGTATAAGTAATAAGGTATTGCACTAGCACTAGCACCCATATCACATAAGCCATGATAACAATGATCTCCTATCTTAACAGAAATAACAGGCATGCCTACCACAGGTCTAGGTTTATCTTTATCACGGGGTTTAGCAATTCTAGCAGTTTCATCACAGAAATAAATAGCATGCCCATCAATATTATCAGACAAGAGATATTTAACGATAGCAATATTAGGTTCAACTTTAACTTGCTCGGGAGGTGTATATGTTTTAATATTGCTTTTACGAACCACAGTTGAAGCTTTAGCATGATCCTTTATCCTAACACAGAAAGGTGGTTTCTCAACAAAAGAAGTAGGAACAATGGGATCATTATAAGTGATAGTCTTTTCTTCAACTTTAATAGGTGCAGCTACTTTTACTTCTATGGGAGGATGATATTTAAACCACTTCTCCTTGGGGAGATCAACATAGGCAGAAAAAGATTCACAGAAAGAAGCTACTATCTCAGAGTCAAGTCCATATTTAGTGCTAAATTTACGAAAAATATCGGTATCCATAAAAAGATTTAACACAATCAAAACTAGGTGTCATACCTGACTCCTTACCATTGTCGAGGTCCCAATCTTCAGAGTTGCGTTTCATTCTTTCCAATAAATCCCATTTGAATTCAATAGTCTTCATCATAAAAGAGCCAACACAAGAAGTATCAAGTATGGTGCGATTGTCACCAGAAAGCCGAGCATAAAAATTTTGAATAATCATTTCTCTTGAGAGCTCATGATTGGGGCATGAATATAACATTGATTTAAGCCTCCCCCAAGCTTGAGCGATGCTTTCTCCTTCGCGAGGCCAAAAATTTTATATATAATTGCGATCACGATGAACAAGATGCATAGGATAAAACTTCTGATGAAATTCCAATTTCAATCGCTTGTAATTCCAAGACCCCATATCATCACATAGCCTGTACCATGTCGATGCATCTCCCCTCAAAGATAAAGGGAAGACCTTCTTCTTAACAACATCTTCGGGTACACCTGCAAGCTTAAATAATCCACAAACTTCATCCACATATATCAGATGTTCATCAGGATGTTTTGTTCCATCTCCTAAAAAAGGATTAGCTAGCAGTTTTTCTATCATACCAGAAGGAACTTCAAAGCAAGCATTTTCATTTTCATTTTCATTTTCAGTAGGTTCAGTAGGTTGAGCAACAACTCTTTGCTCTACTGGTCGGGGTGAAGATACCCTAAACAAGCCCCTCAGAGGATTACTTTCCATGGTAACAAGTGACAGTAAATTTCAGCACACTATATAAATCTTTCCTTACCAAATTCCACCTACCAAAGGCGCTTCACTCCCCGGCAACGGTGCCAGAAAAGAGTCTTGATGACCCACAAGTATAGGGGATCTATCGTAGTCCTTTCGATAAGTAAGAGTGTCGAACCCAACGAGGAGCAGAAGGAAATGATAAGCGGTTTCCAGCAAGGTATCCTCTGCAAGTACTGAAATAAGTGGTAACATATAGTTTGTAACGAGCAACAAGTAAAAAAAGTAAATAAGCTGCAGCAAGGTGGCCGAATCCTTTTTTTAGCAAATGACAAGCCTGGACAAACTCTTATGTGATGTAAAGCGCTCCCGGGGACACATGGGAATATCGTCAAGCTAGTTTTCATCACGTTCATATGATTCGCGTTCGGTACTTTGATAATTTGGTATGTGGGTGGACCGGTGCTTGGGTGCTGCCCTTACTTGGACAAGCATCCCACTTATGATTAACCTTATTGCAAGCATCCGCAACTACAACAAAAGTATTAAGGTAAACCTAACCATGAAACATATGGATCCAAATCAGCCCCTTACGAAGCAACGCATAAACTAGGGTTTAAGCTTCTGTCACTCTAGCAACCCATCATCTACTTATTACTTCCCAATGCCTTCCTCTAGGCCCAAATAATGATGAAGTGTCATGTAGTCGACGTTCACATAACACCACTAGAGGAGAGACAACATACATCTCATCAAAATATCGAACGAATACCAAATTCACATGACTACTAATAGCAAGACTTCTCCCATGTCCTCAGGAACAAACGTAACTACTCACAAAGCATAAACATGTTCATAATCAGAGGGGTATTAATATGCATATAGGATCTGAACATATGATCTTCCACCAATTGAACCAACTAGCATCAACTACAAGGAGTAATTAACACTACTAGCAACCTACTAGCACCAATCCCGGACTTGGAGACAAGAATTGGATACAGGAGATGAACAAGGGTTTTGAGATGAGATGGTGCTGATGAAGATGTTGATGGAGATTGCGCTCTCCCAATGAGAGGAGCGTTGGTGATGACGATGGCGATGATTTCCCCCTCCGAGAGGGAAGTTTCCCCGGCAGAACAGCTCCGCTAGAGCCCTAGATTAGTTCCGCCAAGGTTCCGCCTCGTGGCGGCGGTGTTTTCTCTGAGAAGATGGCTTATGATTTTTTTTCCCATAGAAAGACTTCATATTGCAGAAGATGGTCACAGGAGGGCCACCAGGGGGCCCACGAGGTAGGGGGCGCACCCAAGGGGGTAGGGCGCGCCCCCACTCTCGTCGGCAGGGTGTGGCCCCCCTGGTGAAGTTCTTGCTCTCAATATTTTTTATATATTTGGAAAACGTCTTTCGTGGAGTTTCAGGACTTTTGGAGCTGTGCAGAATAGGTCTCTAATATTTGCTCCTTTTCCAGCCTAGAATCCCAGCTACCGGCATTCTCCCTCTTTATGTAAACCTTGTAAAATAAGAGAGAATAGGCATAAGTATTGTGACATAATGTGTAATAACAGCCCATAATGCAATAAATATTGATATAAAAGCACGATGCAAAATGGACGTACAGGGCCTATCGAGTGCGAGTGAGATATGCATGTGTATGTGTGACCCAGGTAGATGGAGAGTTTGGAGAGAGGGGGAAGAGCTCCGAGACGACAGAGTGGTGCGTAAGAGAGTTACGGGCAACGAGCCAAGGAATTTGTGTGCGTACGATGAGTGCACCCAAGATATCTAGCTTGGACTAGAGAATCATACATAGTGTGCGAGAGAGACCTATAGATGGAGTATATATGCATGCGAACTAGAAAGACCCCCCCCCCCACGCACACACACAAAGAGAGAGAGATGGAGAGAAAGAGAGAGGACCAACAAGGTTTGTGTGTTGGATGCATGCGACAGAATTAAAGATTGTCGGAGAGAGAGAGAGAGAGAGAGAGAGAGAGAGGGAGTCCGGGAGAGGGGGAGGTCGCGTTTTATGCATCAAAGACTGATATAAACCATGTTTCGATATAAACTTGCATTCAAATATTTAAATTGGAGAACATGTTGTCTGCAATCCACACATGAACGGATATATGTATATCAAACAAGTTCATTAATTTGACTTTCAACATGTTCATGGAGTACTATAATACTGTACAACATGCTATTCGATTGAGGTGTTCAATTTTGGATTTAGTTCACTATTTTTACCTGGTGAACGAGCTATTTCATTGAATCGAGATATTTCATTTTGGGATTGATTCCCATTTTGAGTGGGTCAACTATTTGTCATATAGTAAATCGCTAGCAACGAGCATGTAAAAACATATTACTCCCGAGCATCATCTCTCCATCTAAAAAAGAAGTAGCAAGCTAATATTTCTAAATTTGATTGTAATCAACTTGGTAAGGTAGACGTGGATGCTCGTTCTCCCAAATTTTGAACGAACCGTTAAACATCCTCTGCTCGGTGGAATTCGCCCAAGCAAATAAATGGGAGACGCGAAATTACCGTCCTATGTGGGAGACACATTAATTGGCCCGTTGTGCATCGAGGGTAGGTTCGTAACATCATCCAAGCGCGCCTTTTCCTAGGCTGAAATGACATGTGCCGAATAATTCATAAACCATGGTCGGCAAAACACGCTCTCCTCGCCCAAAATAGCTCGCGCCCACTATTTCAAAACATGCTCTCCTTGCTCGAAATCGCTCGCGCCCACTATATTTCAAAACACGCCCTCCTCGCCCAAAATCTCTCCCGCCCACTATTTGGGGAGAAGCAAAGTTACTCTACTATCCCCGACCCCCAGTACACAGACCCAAGCCGAGAAGCCTAAAGGCAGGGGTAGAATTGTAACTCCCCCTCACATTTCAGACAAATGCGTCCGTAAAACATGGTTCCACTCCCCTCCCAACCCCCCCCCATTCATACGTCGTGGGTGCCAAATCACCTTCTCCCCGGAAGCTCCCTTCTCCTGAGCCGCGAAACCTCAGCTCCTCCTCCATGGCACCCCCACCACACCAATTTCATAGCCGCCCTCCTCCCTAATGCCGGAGATGATGCCCATTACCGTCGTGCACTGGGCCGTGTGCCTCTTACTCCGTGCTACTGGCCGCGTGAACCGTACCGGAGCCGATTCACCCCCACCGTTGTTCACGGTGCTGGAGCGGCTCCAACTTCGGATCCGTCCAGAGTCCCGGCACTGCTTCCCCGTAGCCGTCGGCCATCGCGACATCATTGTTTCCCTGCCGCCGGCGGCCACCGCAACCGTGCCAGCCTCACCGACTCGGCAGCTGGACCTGCCTACTTCACCATGCCACCAGATAGGTCGCACCCTCATCTCAAATCACTTTATTTAGGCGTTAGTTGTCTGAATTTTTATTCTGGGCCAATCGATTCCCAATGGGAAGCAGCAGCCCTCGAGGCGGCGAAGCTCCTAGGCTGTCGGTTGGCTGGTGTCTAACGTAAGGGTGCGGGGCCGCAAGTTCTCCGCGGAAGCAGCGCTTAGATGGCTATCTTAGAGTTGCGTGGGTTCAAGGTACTACCGCCGCCAGATCTGGATGACGGGGAGTCTTTGTGGATTGGCATGGGGGCGGCGCAACCACGGCAGTGCGGTGGGGTGGGGAGCGGGGTTTTGGCCAGGGCCACGGACGGCGGAGGTAAGCTGCTCTGGCGTTGGTCGTTGGCTCTTCGGGGAAGATTCCTAACAGTGTCAGCTGGGAGGCACAAGACGGCCATCAAGCCATCCGGCGTAGATCAGACAGTACCAAAATAAAATAAAATCATGTGACCCCAATTTAGTCTCAGTCAACAGACGTGTGACTACTCGCGTACCTTGCTGTTGATCTCTTAGTGCATTTCTTCATATCAAAGAGATGTGTCGTTCTTAACATTATGCGTTATCTGCATCTTCAGCCACACCGTCTTCTGACTCACCGCAGCTGCTCCAACAAGGGAAGCATACACCAGAAGGGAGCTATAGTCCCCACTCAACAGTTCCCTGCATCGAATGTGCATGCCCAACATGGACAGCCACAACAACTGCAGGGCCATCGACAAGTCAGCACATGATGCTCACTCCTATGGATGGCGGCCAGATAGGTTGTACCCTCATCTTACTTGTGTGCAACATTTATGGCTTTGTTATTCATCTAAGCATGGAAAATAGATTATCACATTTCACTGTGTATTCATGCTGATCTCTTACGTGTCTTGTTCAGGAGTTAACGTTGTTCCATAGTTCAGCTAAGATACTTGTTCTTTAGGTAACGTTGTTCCATAGTTATCATCCATCAGCCAATGCTATCCCATAGGCTGGTGATTATAGTATTATACCACTTCTAGTATTACCTATGTTGTTCTTTAATACTTTTGTGTACCATCTAGTTAATCTCGAGTACAAACGATACATGTTCTGTAGCTTTCATCTGTGTTCTCTCTTTAGTTTTTGAGACCTGTTGCTGCTAGTTAACCCCAATCCTACTATTTATGTCATCTCCTACATGCACTCATTACATAAATCTAACTACTAGTTGTCTTCCATGCATGTCAGATATAATTGCACGCACTGATATATCCACAAGAACCTCACCGAGCAATGTAAAGGCCAATAAACTTGATGTCAATGATACCCAATATGATGGAACATGTAAAGGTAGTTCTTCAGAAGACTTGCAGAAAGATGTTGAATCCTCTTCACCCCACAAGGTCCTTGCTCTAACTTGTCCCGTGATATGGGTACAACATGCATATAATGTCCTGGAGTGTATCTACTCTGTTGCAATGCCATGTGCTTAGCATGTTGATCATGCATGTAAATATGCCATGCCTTCCTGTTTTTCAGTACCTATTCCATTCATGATAACATGTTTTCAAATTCAAGTATTGTCATTCTACTCTATCGCAATGCCATCTGCTTAATTTGGACATCATGCTTCTAAATATCTTATGCATTGTTATTCATCAGTATTTACTTCATCTGTATACCATACCATGTTTTTTTTACATTGAAGTGTTGTTCTAGTGCTCTGTTGCAATGCCATCTTAGTTTCCCAATCATACACGTGTATGTTGCCTTAGTTTTTCTGTACGTATTCTGCTCGCATACAGTTTTACATTCAACTAGTGTTTTTTTACTGTGTTGTCCTGTCGTATCCCTAGCTCTTACACCATACTCCCTCTGTCCGGATTACATGTTGCCGAAATGGATAAAAAAGGATGTATCTAGAACTGAAATATGCCTAGACCCATCCATTTTTTTCCAGGTGGATGGAATACATGTCAATATGTCATGCCTTTCTATTCTTCAGTACCTATTCCATCTCTCTGCTATAGCATGCTTTATAATTGAAGCACCATTCTTCTATACAAGGCATGTAAGGGGAAGACGACTATGTTAGAATTTGAAGGGCTACAAACCAGGTATTTGCAAAAGATTCAAACGCCAGGCGATAATAAACGAACTCCAATTTTTATAGATACTGCTCCAGCACAGAGAAACCCAACTCCTACTGATAATAAGAAGATTCCAGTGGCCAAAGAACTAGTCCGATCCAGTCCAGCAAAAATATGTCAACTCCATTCTAAGAAGCGTGTGCATATCCTTGCATCATGAAATTTTATAGCATGCCGATCGTATTTTCTACATGTTTCTTACCCATCTCTCTTTTAGAAAATAAGATTAATAGATAGAAGAATTTCTGCACTGGTATCGTCTGTGAGGAAAGATTCTTGCAGGAATTCTCTGTACTCCAATGCAGATGTAAGTACCTATTGTATATCACTATATTTTTACATCAGCATGTATTTTGTTAATCGGCGTGAATCCAACCTTTATCTGATCTAAATTTAGTTGTAGCAAAATGTATGATTAAAGGCCACAATGTTGATTTTTGTAAGGAAAACTGCCTGGTAGTTTTGCATCCTGAGCTGCATGAGTGTACTATCTCATATAAGTGGGTTTGGTTACTTTGGTTCTGCAGTGGGTTTTCAGTGTTTTTTTACTGTGTTGTCCTGTCGTATTCCTAGCTCTTACATCATACTCCCTCCGTCCTGATTACATGTTGCAGAAATGGATAAAACTAGATGTATCTAGAACTGAAATACGCCTAGACCCATCCATTTATTTCCAGATGGACGGAATACATGTCAATATGGTATGCCTTTCTATTCTTCAGTACCTATTCCATCTCTACTGTAGCATGTTTTATAATTGAAGCACCATTCTTCTATATAAGGCATGCAAGGGGAGACGGCTATGTTAGAATCTGAAGGGTTACAAACCAGGTCTTTGCAAAAGATCCAAACTCCAGGAGATAATAAACCAACTCCAGTTTTCATAGAAACTGCTCCAGCACAGAGAAACCCAACTCCCATTGACAATAAGCATATTCCAGTGGCCAAAGAACTAGTCCGCTCCAGTCCAGCAAAAGAATATCAACTCCATTCTAAGAAGCGTGTGCGTATCCTCGCATCATGAAATTTTACAACATTCTGATCATATTTTCTACATGTTTCTTACACATCTCTCTTTTAGAAAATAAGGTTAAATGATAGAAGATTTCCTTCATTGGGATTGTATTCGAGGAAAATATCTTGCGGGAATTCTCTGTGCTCCAATGCTGATGTAAGTACCTGTTGTATATCACTATATTTTTACATCAGCATGTATTTTGTTAATCGGCATGAATCCAACCTTTGTCTGATCTAAAATTAGTTGTAGCAAAATGTTAAAGGCGCCAATGTTGATTTTTGTAAAGAAAACTTCCTGGTAGTTTTGCATACTGAGCTGCATGAGTGTACTATCTCATATCATGCACATTACTGAATTGTAGTGCTGCTCTGGTTGCCCATTCATTCATTGTGTCAATGTTGCTTTCGTATTACCTTACCTGGCTGATGAAGCTGTGCCATATTGTGTTAATTTGGTGTTAGCTAGTTGCCCAAACATTCGTTGTGCCAATGTTGCTTTCCTATTATCTGACTTGGCCAATGATAGCAATGCTAGTGTCTTAATTTGGTGCAGGCTGCTGAAGATAAGAAGAAAAAATCTGAAAACAGCAAGGCAACCCCATTGTTTCTTTCCAATAAATCTAGGCCAGGTAATATGCCAATAACTCATGATTAATCTGTTTGGTTCCCCTCCTAATTTATGTTATGATGCAGTGGTCGAGACACTCTCCACTATCAATAATACAAGCCTGCCAAAATCAGCATCAGAATCTGTTCAGTATCCTCTATCTCGAATGCAACGGAAAAAATGTATGTTTGTGAACCAATTAATGGCTGAAAGAATGATGGAAATGGTGGAGGAATCAGAGGTGCAGAGTCGCGACACAACAACTGATCAATGTTTTCAAAGACAGTGTAGCAAAGCAGGAAGAACTTGCCAACATGCTTATGGGCGTCATCCGTGCTGAGGTTGTAGATTGTGACGTTGTAGATCGTTAGGTTCTGTTCATTTATTTGCACTAGCATCAGCACCTGGCAGCCGCTCTCATCGAGCTGGACCAGGCTGATTATGTGGGAGCGCAGCCATGGGATGTAGTACACCCCAGTGATCTCGTAGTGCTCGCTGGTCTTGCATGTCAGTAGGATGGTTCCCCGACCGCAGATGTTGACGACGGAGCCGTTGCCAAACTTGATGGTGCCGCTGACGGCCGTGTCGAGCTCGGCGAAGACCATACAATCGTCGGTCATGTGGTTGGATGCGCTCGTGACCAGATACCACATGCCATTTCCGGTGCCGCAGCTCCCCTCATGCCTAAGGTGAACCTGAGCAGCGTCCTCGACGAGGTGTACTGGCGTTGTGTCCACGCCATCGGAGTTGAGGTCGAACAGCCCATAGGTTTGAGCCATCAGTAGGCTCTGCTCCTCGTCCTCGCCGCCGGCCTGGACGAGGTTTGCCTGCTCGTTGAACCGGTCCTTGCACTCGCGCGCCCAATGCCCCGCCTGTTTGCAGTAGCGGCAGATATCCTTGGACTTGTCACCGCTGTTGTTACCGCGGCCTGCGTTCTGGCCACGGCCGCCGCATCCGCGGCCGTGCCCACGGCCACGACCGTTGCTGCCGGATGATCCATCTCCTGCACGCAGTTTCAGGCGTGCGAACCACTCCTCCTCCGTGAGAAACAGTTTGCCGCTGCCATCACCGCCGGCAGGAGCGGTGTCCAGCTTGTATCTTTCCTTGGCGGCCTTCAGTCGCCCGATGAGTTCCTTGAGCGCCAGGGTGTTGAGGTCGACCAGCGTCTCGTTCGCGCACGCCATCTGCGAGTAGGCCTTGGGGACGACCGAGAGAAACTTGCGGACGACGGCGGGCTCGCCGATCTTGTCACCAAGCAGCTCAAGATGAGTTACTAGAGAAGATAGGTGCATACCGAAGTCGTCGATGCTCTCGCTGTCGTTGAACTTGATCGCCTCATACTGACGACGTTGAGATGTTGCCTTGGCCTCATGGACGCGTGCCACACCCAGCCGCATCGTTTTGATCGTGCCCCAGGCGTCCTTCGTCGTGGCCTTGACGGCGAGTGTGGACACCATCTCCGGCGGCACCGATCACAGTAGGCACTCCATTGCCGTGGGATCTGTTTGTCGCTCCATGGTCCCATCATTGATGGCGAACCAGAGCTGGTGCGCCTCCAGCATGACTTGCATCAGGAGGGCCCAGTCCGCGTAGTTCGTGCGCGTCAGCATGGGCCACGCCCCCGTGGATGTCGCGAACGACGTGCTAGTGTATGTAACGCTCGGATAATTAAGCTACAGTGAACCCATAATAATGATAGCACGTCACCTCCATTACTGTCCCTAATCTCGCGTCAGTTCAAAACATTTCGAATTTGAATTTGAATTTTTGTAAAACGTCAAAAATTTTCAAACACTAAAACTAAAATGTTCGGTTAGTGCCAAATGTTACATAGGAAATGTGAAGAAAACACTTTTTTAGAAAAGGCCTAAATATTTAAGAGTGAATTAAAACGGAAAGGAAAATAAATAAAAGAAAAGGAATAAAAACAGACCCCCCCCACTGGGCCAACCGGCCCAGTTGCTAGCCAAGTCAGGCCTAGCCGGCCACCCCACACTCCCCATAACCCCTATTGGTGGAAACACTAACCGACACCCCACCCCACTCTCTCCTCCCACTCCCCCACGTCTCCCTTCCCCCTCCCCAATCCAGATCGGGATCGGGGGAACGAACCTCGACGCCGCCGCCCGGACCACGTCGGAGCCGCCTCGTCGGAACCCTTCCTCACCGGACTGCCTCTCGTCTCCGTCAACATCGTCGTCCCCGTCCTCCTCCTGGACAACCACTGCCCCGTACCCCACAACTACCTCGTGAGCCCCCTCCTTCTCCTCTGCATCGCCTGCTGCCGCCACTCCCTATCCGCCGCTTGTCGCGTCCCTTGTCGTGCCTCACCGCGTGTCGGCCGTCCCTGGACCGCACCCGCGCGTGCACCGGGGTCGCTCGCCCTGCTTCTGCTACTCTGCTGCTACTATCGATGCGCCTCCCTAGCGCCCGCCTCGCTGCGGCTGCCGCCCGGCCACTTCCCTATGGCCATCCGCCGCGCCTCATCCGCGGCTCCGCTCGCTCACCGCCACTGCACCACCGTCCCACGCGCTCGTCGCCCGCCCTGCATGCCCACGCCCATGCTCCCTTGCCCGCACCCCCTGGCCACCGCAGCTCCGGCCATGCTCCCGCGCGCGCCTGGCCATGCGTTATCGCGCATAGCCGCGTCGCCCTGCCCGCCGCTACGATGATGCCCCCTACTGCAGCTGCCTCCCCTGCTCGCCCCATGCCACCGCGCGCCTCCACTCGTCGCGCCGCCCCGGCTGACGTCTTGTCGCGCCTCTGCCGGCTACAGGCCCCGTCCCGGCCGCCACCGCTGCGGCCATCTGGAGCTTCTCGCTCCCTGTGCCCCGCGCCTCTCCCCTGGCCTCTACCGCATCACCGGCCGCTTCCGTCCCGCCACTGCTGACTGCCGGTGCCGCCCTCCGCCGGGCACGCCCTGCCCTGCCAGCTTCTGGCCATGGCCGCCGGCGCCCGTGCCCGAAACCAGCGCGGCCTCGCCTCGCTACCAGGGTGGCTTGTGGCTTCACCCGCCGCCCTTTAACCCAGCGCCCGTTAAGGCCTCCCCCAGGCCTATGACAAGGGGCCCCCGTGCCCCAAAACATTTATTAAAAAAGAATTTTAAAAACAATAAATAAAAATATTAATTAATTAATTAAATTAATTAATTAACTTAACTAAATGTGTTTAATAAACCTAATTAATTAACTAACCTAACTAATTAGTGAATTAAACTAATTAACTTGGTTAATTAGTTAACAGACAATGACATGCGGGACCCACACGTCAGATTGACCCAGTCAACGCCCTGTTGACGGCTGACTTCATGCTGACACCATGATGACGTCATCATACACTATTCTGGATAATGTTGATTTAAAATAATTAAATAAATTCTAAAAATGGTTAAATCTTTTAAAATTAATATAATATAATTCGTAACTCGGATGAAAAAACTTTATACATGAAAGTTGCTCAGAACGACGAGATGGATCCGAATATGCAGCCTGTTCGTCCGCCACACATCCCTAGCATAGCGAACACACAACTTTCCCCCTCCGGTTCATTTGTCCGAAAACGCGAAACACCGGGGATACTTTCTCGGATGTTTCCCCCCCTTCGTCGGTATCACCTCCTACTGCGTTAGGGCACTCCTAGCACCGTTACTTGTCATGTCATGCATCGATATGCATCTGTTTGCATTGTATTCATTGTTTCTTCCCCCTCTTCTCTCCGGTAGACTTCGAGGCTGACGCCACTGCTGGTGCCCCGATCGACTCTTGTGTTGACGACCCCTCCTTCTTGCCAGAGCAACCAGGCAAGCTCCCCCCCTTGATCACCAGATATCGCCTTAGAAGAGTGTAGCATGTTATTGTTTTCCGTTAATCCTATCCTGATGCATAGCCTGTCTTTGCTAGTACTATTGTTACCTTTACCTGCAATCCTAATTGCTTAGTATAGGATGCTAGTATTCCATCAGTGGCCCTACATTCTTGTCCGTCTACCATGCTATACTATCGGGCCGTGATCACTCAGGAACTGATCACGGGTATATACTTATATACATATACATGATATATGTGGTGACTAAAGTCAGGTAGGCTCGTAGAGTACCCGCGAGTGATTCACGGATTGGGACCGAAAGGATGTTTGTCTAGACGACCCTCTGAGTGGATCTTTGTGGCGGAGCGACTGGGCAGGCTGAGACCACCTAGGAGAGAGGTGGGCCTGGCCCTGGTCGGTGTCTGTGGTTACATCAATTAACATGCTTAATAATCTTGGTATTTGATCTGAGTCTGGCCACTGGCCTATACGCACAAACCAACTACGCAGGAACAGTTGTGGGCACTCGATGTCATGGTATCAGCCGAAGCCTTCTTGACGTCAGCGACTGAGCGGCGCGCGCCGGATTGGACCGTAAGCCTACGCTTGAGGGGATAGGTCTGCTTCCGGCAGTCCTCGCAACGTGTAGGTGTGCAATGGGCGATGGGCCCAGGCCCCTACGCCATACGATTTAGACCGACGTGCTGACCTCTCTGCTGTGCCTAGGTAGGGCTGCGACGTGTTGATCTTCCGAGGCCGGGCATGACCCAGGAAAGTGTGTCCGGCCAAAGGGGATCGAGCGTGTTGGGAAATGTGGTGCACCCCTACAGGGAAGTTTATATATTTGAATAGTCGTGTCCCTCAGTAAAAGGACGACTCGGAGTTGTACCTTGACCTTATGACAACTAGAACCGGATACTTAATAAAATACACCTTTCCAAGTGCCAGATACAACCCGGTGATCGCTCTCTCACAGGGCGACGAGGGGTGGATCGTCGGGTAGGATTATGCTATACGATGATACTTTGTTAACTTACCATCTACTCTCTTCTACTGCTTCAAGATAGAGGCTGCTAGAAGCATAGTCTTCGATAGGACTAGCTATCTCCCTCTTATTCTGGCATTCTGCAGTTCAGTCCACATATACTACCTCTTGCATTGATACCAATGCATATGTAGTGTAGATCCTTGCTTGCGAGTACTTTGGATGAGTACTCATGGTTGCTTTGCTCCCCCCTTTTCCCCCTTTCTATACCTGGTTGTTGCGACCAGATGTTGGAGCCCAGGAACCAGATGCCACCGACGACGACTCCTACTACACTGGAGGTGCCTACTACTACGTGCAGGCCGCCAATGACGACCAGGAGTAGTTTAGGAGGATCCCAGGCAGGAGGCATGCGCCTCTTTCGATCTATATCCCAGTTTGTGCTAGTCATCTTATGGCAACTTATTTAACTTATGTCTGTACTCAGATATTGTTGCTTCCGCTGACTCGTCTATGATCGAGCTCTTGTATTCGAGCCCTCGAGGCCCCTAGCTTGTAATATGATGCTTGTATGACTTATTTTATTTTTAGAGTTGTGTTGTAATATCTCCCCGTGAGTCCATGATCTTGATCATACACGTTTGTGTGTATGATTAGTGTATGATTGAATCAGGGGCGTCACAAGTTGGTCAGAGCCAATAGCCTGTAGGAATCCCCCTTCCACACTCCTTGGCCGAAGTCGAGTCTAGACGTTGCAAAACTTTTATTAACATGGGATGTGTGTCTTACGGGCCCACGTTGCCATTTGGGTGGTATTAGGATCTTTTACTCCTCGATCTTTACTCTGGGACTCTAAACTCTCTTCTAGTCGGGTTAAACGAATTTGCTAACACTAACATTAGGATCCCGTGACCACATTCACCCCAAAGTTGGATAAGCCATAGTTATTCCTTAGAATAGTATTTTGGACAATACCCACACTGTCAATTGACTCCTTTGAAACATCTTTGTTTTCAGATGGAACCCATGAGGCAAGTCGTGCACCACACGACGGCCATTGGTGTCCCAGGTTCACCTGCTGTGTTAGCTAAGATGATGACCTATCTGGGTTATTGCTGGCACCCTAAGTACACCGTGTACGATCAGTACCATGACTTTAACCAGGAGCAGTACCGTGCCATCGTCCACCTCTACTCTCGGGAGTATGACTCCACTACTGTGCTGCACACTGATCATGGTGTTGGAGTGACTATCGATATGGCAGTCCACGATGCTGCTTATGCTGCTCTGACACGTCTTTGTGGAGAGTATCGGGAGTTGGACACCTCCCCTTTCAGGCACATTGCTATCGCATCCGATGTTGGTGCAGAGGGATACTACACTGCTGCCTACTCCATTATCACCCAAGAGCCCTTCTACCATCAGAACCTGGTTCTACATGCTGATGGGTTGGATAGAGCTAACCGAGCTCTTCGCCACGAGTTGTACACCACCTGTCAGCACCTTTATCGTGCTCTGATGCTGTTGCACCCCCTTGTCCGATCTGGTGATCTGTGATCTACCCAGCTAGGACCATGATGCCCCAGGGTGTCCGCTGGCCAGATGTGGGAAGCTACTCTCCCGCATTTGGTCCTCTTCTGCCAACTGAGCATTGGGTTCTGCATCAGAGTATCTGCGGACCCCATACTACTAACGTGGAGGAATTCCCGTCGCGTCACTACTAGCTGTCAGGGTACACCTACCTCCATAGTTCCTCCTGGGACTGATGTAGGCTTTCTTATTACACTACTAGGGAAAACCTTATACACAGAATCTTAGCAGCAGCGCGGTCAAAAAACAGGCGCTACTGCTAATTAGCAGTAGCGAGCTTCAGTAAAGAGCGCTACTAATGACTAAGTAGCAGTAGCGCTCTAGGTGAAAAGAGCGCTACTACTATAATTGCCACGGTGTTGCCCCCAGGCTAGATATAGTAGTAGCGCCCTTCCCGTGGACGCGCTACTGCTAAAGAACTTAGTAGCAGCGATTTTCTTCAAAACTCGCTGCTGCTAAGTATCACCGCAACTAATTAAGTTTAGTCCCATACTGCTAAACGAACAAGGTGTTTACCACCTTAAATATGTTACTTCTCAACCTATCTCGAGCACTTGGTCTTCATTGAACTATATGTGTATGATTTGTGGTTGCAATATGAATCCTCGCCTGTACCTATACAGGTATAGTGAGGATTCATGTTGACTATTTAGATTATAGACAAAAAGATCAATGATGACCAATGTATATTTTTGATGTTTTTACGTTGCTTAGACTTATAGCGTTTTTTCAGGACAAAGCGTTACTGATATTGGGATAAACAAAAGAAATAACTGCTTCCACTAGCAGTAGCGGTTTTCTCTAAAACGCGCTATAGATAAGTTAGCTACAGCGCGTTTTCCATATGAGCGCTACTGCTAGTTCGAGTTAACCACCCCCCGAATCAAAATTTCGCTAAGTCCTCCTTCCCCCCCCCACCCCGGCCGGTTCCCTTACTCCTGTCGCCGCCGCCCGAGCCCGAGCGCGCCTGCCCTCATCGCCGCCGCCGCCGCCCGCCCTCAACCTCACCGCCGCCGCTCTCGACCACACTGTCGCCGCCCTCGACCTCACCGCCGTCGCCCTCGACCGAGCCCGCCGCCCAGGACCGCCGCCTCCCGATCCCGAGCCCGCCCTCGCCGCCCCTCCGTCGCCGAGCACCTCCCCGCCAACGTCTCTCCCTCTATAAGCCCCCCACCCCTCCCCCACCCCCTCTCTCTTTGCTTAGTTAGTAGATGATTTTAGTAGTAGTAGATGTTAATTTAGGGTTCATAGATAATGATTTTTAGAAGTAGTGATGGTAAACTAGTTGTATAATTAGCAGTAGTAGATGTTAATTAGTAGTAGATGTAGTAGTTAGATGTTAATTAGTAGTAGATGTAGTAGTTAGATGTTAATTAGTAGTAGATGTAGTAGTTAGATGTTAATTAGTAGTAGTAGATGTGATAGTTTCTTTCTATTTATAGTAAGTTTATATTTAGTAAGATCGAGTTGAATTAATAGAACTAGTTAGTAAGAACTTGTTGCTATTTTTTTAGTTAAAGCAATTTTTCTCGCATCGACATGGACGATGCCTATCCCGCATCCTCGTCGTCGAGTCGGCGGAGGACGACACCTGCTTGACCAGATGGGCCATGTCCGGGACTAGGCTCCGCCGGGGTGGTACTGGGAGGCGCTACCTACCGGGGGGCAGGTTGGTGAGGAGCCAGCCTGTCGTTGACCCGAACCTTCTTTGGTGGCGATCGCATGGGCCAGTGACGGTCCAGAGGCTCGAGGACTCCGCGGAGGTGGTGCGTCACCGTGTCAGTGAGGAGGACGCGCACGTCCGTCGCTACTTGTTTGCGTTGGAGCATAGGTTCTCCAATACCTGGCAGGTTCTCCAGGGATCTCACTGGAGCTATGATCCCGTGATGGTTCCTTTTCTGTGGGTGTCCACCACCCGCGCTGATACCCGTCGTGTGCTAGGGTTTTAGTTGTACTAGTGATGTTATATGTATGACACTATTCGGGATGTATTAGTGATAATATTCGACGATGTACGGACGCATGAGATGATTTACTTTTGCTTATTGAATGCATGCTAATTTGAGTCCTATAAGATATTTTGAAATGTATATCTTGTGTTGCTCAATATCCAAGTGGCCGGTCATGTTTGCAGGTTACACCTCCAAGTGGCCTATGTTTTGCCGGAGTGTTGATTCATTTCCGTTCCGGCAAATTTTAGGCGCTCGATATGTCCTATTTTAGCAAAGGTCATGCTGGATTTTTTTCCGTGAATTTTGGCATGACTTTTGCCAGAATATGTAGGAAATATCGAGTGCCCCGGATTTGTGTGTTGAGTATCCTGGTAGTTGTCTACTATCGATTTTCAATTAATGTTTTAACTATGAACATAGGAAATGTCTGACGACAAAAAAGATTTCGGTATTTGCAAATACTGCGAAGACGAGCGCGGCCTGTGCGACGGAATCTTCCTAGATGATGATAGGCACTTCAGCATCAAGCTGGACGAGAACTTCGAAGTGGATACAGTAAGTCACAACGACAAGTCTTTTTTCGTAATTAAGCATGACATCTGCTTCATTTGCTTCAACTTATATATTTTTTACTATTCTACTAGCGTATCCCCTGCCATGCAAGAGTTTTTGTATTGGATAAGATAGGTTTCAGTCATACTATGGAGGTAAAGAAAGTTTACTTGAAGACCGAGCATGGTTATATTTTCCACACAAAATTATACAATTCAGAGGACTACACCTATTTTGGATGCAAAACATGGCGAGCACTATGCAAGACTTATGCATTTGAGCCTGATATGGTTATCACCTTTGATATTCGTCCGAAAGATGATATTGAAGGTAATACCGACATCTGGGTCGATGTGTAGACGCCTCCAGTTACACCATTATGTAAGTTTCTCAACCATATTTATGTCTTTGATATTGTTTATTCAAAAATAGTTGACAACTAATTTGTATTGTCAGCTTATTTCGGTGCAAGCAAACATGTCCAGCGCTTGGTAGACAGGACCTACTACTGTCCCGGGGCTGAACTAAACTGCGAGGAGCTAAGTCATTATGTTTCATGGCTTGAGGATCTTGATACTGTCAAGACAAATTTTCTTCCTAGACTTAGAAATGTTAGTACTGAAAATGTGCGACCAATAGTGTTCGTAATGAACTACGGTCACATCTATTTAGGAAGGATGGTAAGATTTTTACTATTTGTCCTCAGTGCATCTTTTCCATACATTATTTGTGAAGCTAAACTTCATTGCTAAGTATGTTACCATACGATGTTTTTTCAACAGGGACTCCCGATGAATGTTGTGCCTTATGGGATCGAGACTAAAGGTACCATGAGTATTATTAGCTTACGGCCAAGATATCCTACATGTTACTTTAGTGCATTCAAGATCAGCGGTGAATGCTTAATAGTGCAAGACTGGACCAGATATGTGATGGGGGAGCACAGAGAAGTACTAGGGGGCAGCAAACAGATGTGCTACCCAAAATTAGGAGACAGGTTCATCTGCATGCTCCAACTTGATCAAGGAGGAGAGCTACACATGTTTTATGTTATATTACCTAAGAGAGAGCAGCAGGAGTGATTAGCTAGCTAGAAATGAGTTTGAGGATGATGATGTGCTACACTATTACTATGATGATAAAATAGCTAGTGTTGGTGGTAATGACTATGATGATTATTATTAGCTAGTGTTGGTGGTGATTAGCTAGCTAGAATGCGAGTTTGAAGATGATGATGTGTGCTACACTATGACTATGATAATTAAATAGCTAATGTTGCTGGTAATGACTATGATGATGATTAAATAGCTTATGTTGGCGGATTAGATTCAAGTGGAGGCAACATGTGGTGCACATCGAAAGTACTACTAGTCCAAACTAGATCAAGTTTGGATTTGTAGTATACTTTTGACATGCACCACATATTGCCTCCACTTGAAACTAATCCACCTTCATTTGACACACTGTTATGGACATAATGATGTAAACCTCATAACTGGTATTGTACCAATATTTGTATGATAAATACACTGAAAATTAAATAATTAAAAAAGAATACTAGTAGTGATGGACGGAAAACACGCTGCCAGTAGTTACATTAGCAGTAGCGCGGGATTGAACAAACGCTGCAGCTACTTGTCCTAGTAGTAGCGCGTGTAACACGCGCTACTGCTAAGGAATAGCTGTAGCGCCTTATCAGTAGCGCATATCCCCGCGCTACTGATAGGCCTAAAACCCATGCTGCTGCTAGCCTTTTCCCTAGTAGTGTTAGTATTAGGTGCCTTCATCGTGAGCCTACGTGCCTCCTATGATGTCTTTAGTCTGTGTACTGAACTATGTGTATCGAACACTATGCATGATCCCTTTTATAAGATATGCCGACTACCTTGTAGTATCTATCATGCTCCTTCCATTATGCGTGTTTCATCATGAATGATTCTTGTCCTTGCAAATTTCTCAATGTTGAACTACCCCTGTTAAATTTTAGCAGGATGGTTAGACCAGGTGGTCGTGGTCATGGTGGCAACGCCCCACCACCGCCTGAGTACATGGCTGGTATGATCCAACAATTTAGCTGAATTGCCAGTTCATGGAGAATATGATGGCTCAATTCCCTCGCCCCAATGTGAACCAGCAGCCAGCCCAAGTGACTCTGCATGATTTCATGCGCCTCAACCCAACCATCTACCGCAGCTCAACTCAGCCTCTGGATGCTGATGACTGGCTCCGTGACATCACCTATGAGATGGAGTTTATTGATGTAGCCCCTGCCAGCTATGTCACCTTTGCTTCCTTCTTCTTGAAGGGACCAGTTGTTCAATGGTGGGCAGCCACAGGCGTACTCTACTAGCTAGAACAATCATCACCTGGCCAGATTTCCAAGATGCTTTCCGTGCCAGCTTCATTCCTCAGGGAGTCATGGACCGGAAGAAGCATGAGTTCCGCAACCTCACCCAGGGCAACGAAATGGTGGAACCTTATCAGTGGGAGTTTCTAGACTTGTTTGGCTATGCTGAAGAGGACATTGCAACTGATGCTCACAAACAGGAGAAGTTTCATGGTGGCTTTCAAGCTGACATTACTCGAGTCGCAACTCGGGTTATCTAACGAAACTGAAACTACTGACGAAACTGAAAATGTCGACACCTAAAACCCTAAACCTGAACATTAAAGTTTACCCAACATGGACCCCTCTCCCCTCTCTAGTCACTCAAGTCGTGTCCAGAGCCGACCGCGGCCTGCTCCACCACGGCCGGTTGCCGGGGTAGCTCTACACCCTTCCCCACACCTATATATAGTTTGCCCGAGCCTCTCCGCAGGTCATCGCCCTCTCCACCCCCTCCCTCGAGCACCGGAGCCACCACACCTCGCCCTTGTCCTCCATTGCCACCGTGGCCTCCTCCTAAATTGGATCTAGATGGAGCTCTTCTCCTCCTCCTCTCCCCACCAGAGGACTTATAGGAGCCCGACGCACCTCCCCACCCCTTCGTTCGTCGCTAGAGCACCTGTGGTCGCGTGCCCATGCACGGCCGCCGCCATCGTCCCACGGCCACCACAAGGCGTCGCTGCTCTGCTCTTCCCCGGTGCACGTTCTTCGTATGGTCAGATGTGGCGCATTTCCCCGAGACTGTTGGTGTCCCCACCTCGGCCGGAGTTGGCCTGTGTTGCCTGCGGGCCTCGGTGCGCGCCCGTCTAGAACCTGCTCTGCCGTCCCTGTCCCACTCCCTCCCGAGCCCTCCGGCATCTCCTGGCTGCGGGTGTGGCTCAGCCCCGCGAACTCGTCCCGTCCCTCCTCACACGCCACCGTGGCCCCACGTGTCGGCATTGAGCCTGGCCGACGCTGGCTTTGCTCCCAGTCATAGGTAGAAGAAAAAGACGGGAGAGAGAGAGAGGTCAGCGGTGGTGCCCGTCTGTAAGCCTCAAGCGTTAACCCAGCCGGCCCCGCTGACGTGGATTAAGTGAGCCGTATTCCCTAGAATGCATCTTCGCCTTATGAAAATGTACTTTCGTTCTGCTTCGGTCCAGATTACGCTTACTCTTATGGGAAGCGTATTCACATAAAAGGCGCTTTCTGTTTAACCAGCGAGGGACTTGTTTGTGAATATTTCTTTTACAGACTGGTCCCTAGCATTCAACCGACTATTTCTCCACACACGTAACTCCGATTTAGGGGATTCAAAAGCCCATGTTCTCTATTCGTCGAGCCCATTCCGTTGGTACAATTTTCTTGATGTGGTAAAATTCTAAAAATGACCATTTTGCCCTTGCCCATAAACAGCTCCACTGGGAGAGAAACTTTTTCGGCGATATCTTTCCGCGAGCTTTCCGCACTTCTTCCCGATGACTTATTCATACCAAGGCAAGCCACGATAGCCACTTGCATGATGGCCTTGCAGTGGCCATGGTTTTCCACTTGAATATTTAAATTGTTTTGGGCATGTTAATATTTTCTGAATGCTATATTTGTGCTTATGAATCGATGCTCATCTTTATGCCATGATTATTTGCATCTAGTTGGTTAAATGCTTACTTGCTAATATTGCTATCATGTTCTTTTCTGGTAATTATTTTCTAATGCTAGTGATCATGCTATGTTCATCTGAAGTGTTATTATGCTTGTGCTATTCATGATCATTGGTATGCCATGCTCATTTGCATCTAGAGAATGATTTATTGTTGTTGATATGTTAAATGGTTATGTTGCCCATCCATGTTCATGTTGATATTATGCTCATACGCATTGTAATTTCATCATGCTATTTTTATTATGACTCAGCTCATTACATTCATGTTAAACCAGACTTTAATACAACTTGAACATCTGTTGAATGAGTCATAGTGCCATCAAATTGAGCTGACCAGTGCAGCCACACTTGTCTTATGGGAGGCCCTAATTTGGTCTATTGTCATGCCTCTCGCTGGTGCCTCCAACTAGGGAAGGTTATCTGCGTGCGCTACCCTGATCAGTTAGGCGGCCGTAAGCCTTGTGTGCCCAAGTTGTGTTGTACCACGGTTGTCCCCTTTTCGGACCGTTTTGTTTTGCCACGATGATGGCTGGCCACGGAGGTGGCAAATGTCTAGAGTGGCATCCGGGGCCACGCGTGACTTAGCCCAAATGTAGTTGGTCGGAGTGGCCAGGAGAGTGTCATGCAATAGATCGGTTTTGTCGGAATACCGTTGGTCCATCTGAATGGGAGCACGAGGCCATGGGTTCTGTGGTGTGGGTACAATGTACTAACCTCTGCAGAGTGTATAATCTATCAATAGCCGTACCCTCGATTATAGGCCCAGTTCATTGTAGGTCACACTATGGGTCAACAGTAATAATAATTTGACTAATAAACAACCCAGGTTCGATGCGAAAAGAAGTTGGTTGATCCCTATGTGGTCACGAGATGATCACGATGGTATTATTGATAATGATAATGGGATCTTGTGATGATCACGATGGTATTCTTGATAATGATAATGTGATCTGGTGATGATCATGATGGTATTCTTGATAATGATAATGTGATCACGACAGTAAGTGATATGGATATTTATGGTGGTTATGAGATAACCTCTTAGCAGAGTAAGTTGGTCCATGAGACCTTAAACATCGAATTCCCTCCACACATGTTACTGCTAGTATCATCATATCATGAACCATATGTACATGCCATGCTCAACTTGTTCTAGTAGTATCATGTTCATCATTGTTAATGAACCTGTAAATGCCATGATGTTGTTTGTCTTGATTGCTTTGGTAGGTGTGAGCTTGTGAGTACATTCAAAGTACTCACCTGGCATGTCATGCCAGATTGCAGGTCATGTTGGGATTAATTACTTGTCCAGGTGTCCGAGTTTGTGCGGTAGGATCACGTCCCAGCCAGAGCCCCTATGGAGTGGACTCCATCGATGTCGTCATTGTTCTGCTACAAGAAGTTATTCCGCTGCTTTGAATTGTTCTGCTGCTAGCATAGAGCTACCTTCGCAGGCGTAGTGTCACCGCGCTGAGATATTCCGTTGTAATACTCGAACCCTTGTACCCCGAGTATTTGTAATAAAGAGCTTATTTGTTCTATGCCAAGCAGTATCATATTCTAGAAGACTTGATCTCTGGGCTAGAATACATGATTTTCCAGTCTCTCTGACCAGGGGTGCCAGATGATTTTGTATCACAGCAGGTCTGGCTATAGGATGCCTAGTCCGTGTGAACGTTAGAGACCGGTAGTCTAGAGTCTAGTCGGTTTGCTGCATTTGGTTGTTGCATAGCATGCATATAGACTTATAGTCTTATCGCTAACGATTGATCTTGTGAGTGTAGGTGGCATCGGTTTCGATCCACTACCTGCACTCTCCAGCTTTGCATACCTGCTCTTCAGTGTTGGCGCCAGCTCTGTCCCAGCGGAGTGATGCCATGGCACCAAGTGGTGTTGAACACTTGCAGAAGTTATGCTCAGGTATCCCGTTGATATCTTTCCGCCAGCCACACCTATCGTTTCGGTGATAGACATGTTGCTAACCTGGGTCGTGCAATCCAACTCGCCGCCTTGGCAACCCTTACTGATCTTTGTTATCAGAAAAAGGGCAATGTCAGCAAGCCTTGTTCTTCCACCGCTATCCTACCCTATCACCCATTATTTTGACATGTACGGTTCCCTTCCGTCCGCTTGATTATGATGTGGTTGTGACATCTGTGTCTCGCTACACGATCACCAAGTCCGTTCTCACCTCCGTGTCCGCCGGCTACAACCGGTGTAAGGCAGCTCTTGGTGTAGCTCTGTTTACACCAACCCCTCCACACATGGATCCACATTCGTGCACACCGCCACCGCATATTAGATTGTAGTACCGGAGTTTCCGTGAGATTTGTGTGCTTAGGCATGCATGCATATTGTTGTGAAATGTGATGTTGTTTGTGTGTAATCTTGATGGTTTGTGTGCTTTTATTTTAGTCGTTTCTTTTGCTTCTTTCTTTGGGCCTTCGGTGTCACATTACTTCCCCTTATTAAAGTTGCTCATCAACTGATACCGGACACGAAGAATCAGCAAGGATTACAAATATTTGGAAGCTCGGCTTAACATTATGGAATTCTCAGCAGACTGCATTATATTGGGATTATCTGGCCTGAAAGCAGAAGACATCCAAGATTGATTATCAGCATCAATGGTACAGCAGTATTCAATATTCACAATAGTAATGATGAAATCATCCAGAAGACAAATGATGTGCACGACTAACCGTATATTTTGAGTCCAAGTACTCTGAAAGAAGAATAATCCGACAAATGCTTTCCTACAAGTAACCGGCAGCAAAAATATTATGGGTATATATGTACATGGCAACCCGTCTGCATATCACAATACGAAGCTTCTGGTATAAGGAACTCCAATCTCACTCTGCAAGCGACCAAAGAAGTTGATGCTGCAAGACATCCCCAATCTTGTCGAGTATGATGTGTGGATGACTTCCCGTGCAAGATACCCAGGCTTCTTCAGTAAGCTACCGCAAAAGCTTCTGGCATAAGGTATTAAATCTTCCCCAACAAGCACCTAGGAGGGGAAGCTTCTAAAGTACGATACCCGGTCTTCTTTAGCAAGATGCCCGACAGAAACTTCGAGCACAAGCTATTCAGTCTTCCTCAGCACGATACTCTCGATGGCTCCCAACTCAAGCCACCCAAACTCCCTCAGTACAATACTATAAAAAGTGGATGACATTGGTACAAGATATTACACAGTGCATTGACAGCATATGGCAGTGCATCCCAAGGACCAGATCCGTAACAGTTTTGTCAGAAGCAAGAATCAGTCAGGACACAAGTCTGCCTTAGGAATCAAATGCTCATCTACACATACAACCTCATATATTGAGAGCATGCTGCCAAGGTCGTGCAAGTCACTCATATAAGGATACAATTATGTTCAAGCTAATCCACTAAAATATGGTGAGAATCCAACACCACATGATTGATGCAAGAAGAAGAAAGCCAGTTATACACGTCAGTGTGATGCAAGGATCGACAAAGTATGAAGTAAGATAACATTGGGACTTGGAAGTGATTATCAAGGCCAACTTCCTCACACCCGACAAAGTGATATGATTAACCTTTGTCACTGTCTTGTATGATTGACAACAATAATGAACTTAGTACAAGCACATGCAAACCGGGTATATATTTTATAACCCGAGACATGAACGAGGATAAAGTATGATTGCCGGGATATTACACCTGACGGTACCTATGGCCACACAAAGAAGTTCTTTATAGTAAAGAATCTAGACAAGTAGAACAATAAGGAAGGAGCAAGACCGGTAATACAGGTATGATAATTGTTGCATAACCAACATGGTAAGTATCGATCACGATGAATATACACCCAAGGGGTCTACTCCATTTTGGTAAGGACCTCATATAATACAACTCGCTTGTCCAATTGTATATGCTTAGAATCATCAGTATGGTATATCCAAGTCTGTCATGTCAGATCAAAGATTTCTTAGTCGCCTCGGCAACTTGACTTTAGTGACTGTATTAATGCATCGCATGGCCTATGGATATACTGACAGAATGGGTAATCAAATTGCAGAATAACCAGCTCACGCCATGTGTCCTCACATATGGGAATCAGTTAAAAGATAGCCTACCATGAACAAGATTATTTTGCCAGAGTCATCGTCCGTCAAGTCTCGAGATGCTCTTTTTATAAGATCGTACACCTTTATGCTGGTCACAATAGTCAACAGTCAAATCTTTGGTATGTATTCGATACCCAAGATAGTGGATCCAGCAGGGATGATTTAGAAATCCTTGCAAAACGTTAGGAGAATGGTTATAATGCCCACCATTGTTTGGAACGTAGAGGACATGCATCTATTTGAGCAACCCAATGCAAGGAGTAAAAGATTTGGTGTCCACCGAGAAAACTTGTTCACAAATCCATTGTCGGTGCTTTATATAAGAATGGTACATCAACTGGAAATCACACCCGGACATGGGGGAAGATGACATATGCCTATCAGGTCAATATATCAGATAAGGCAGCCGGTATAAAATAACTGGAGTCAGAGTAAGACTTGTCAGAATGTTGGATATAGTGGAACGAACCATCCCCGAGTGAGGTTGTCAAGTCATATGAAATACAGTGGGAACATCATATATAAAGAAAAAGGATACCCGAGTTAGAAACAGTTTCCTTGAGACAGAATATTCATACTTGTTCCTGGAACAACCAAATCTCGAGGACGAGATTTCTGTAAGGGGGAAGGTTTGTAACACCCTGATTTTTGGCCCTTTCCTTTTCTTTTGGATTTATTTGAATTTTTGCTTTGGATTACTTTTCTATGGCTCTGTGGTCTGGAAACCTGGGAAGATCATCTCTTCTCAGTCTCCCAAGTGGCGTGTTATCCTCAAACCCATCCCAAGACCATGTCATTTCCATCTTAGCCCAATCACAAATTCTTTTTCTTGGGAATATTCCTTTTCTATTAGAGGAATAACCCTGTTTCCCCTAGGTTGTGAAGCAACCTATATTTCTGTCATCCCCAAAATTCTCATAAATTTTTGGGATCATATCTTCTACCAATATGTCAAAACCCATCCTTGTTCAATTCAAAATATAATTCAAGATTATTCATTTTCCTATTTTGTCTTGAATGGCACATTGTGAAGGAAGTGTTATTTATCTTTGCTTGATTGCTCCCAAACATTTTGAGCACTCTCCCCTATACATATTATTGCCACATGACAAAATTCAACTTCATTTTCCTAGTAAATCTTCCTCAGCGGATTTCCAAAGTTTTTGGCCAGAAATAAGCTTTGTGAAGGAAGTGCTAGCTAGGATTATCCAAATGAGTTGAAATTTTTCCATGACCTCAATATGATCAAATCATCCTTCTCCACAAGATTTGAGCTTCATACATCAATCCATGTGATCTCATCATCCAATCTTTGTTTCTAGTCAGATTTTCAGTTTGTGAAGCAACTATATTTTAGATTGCTCCATAATTGCTAAAAATTTACCAGGACCTTACCTTCCTATATAACCTCTTTCCACCAAATTTGGACTCATTTCATCTAGCCAATTTCTTCCAATATTTTCCCAAGATTCTATCCGAAGAAGAGCATTGTGAAGCAAGTACCATTTTGGTATGTCCAAATGGTATGAAATTTTTGCAGTGCCTTCATATGCCCAAATGATCATCCTCCACCAAATTTCAGCTCAGTCCAATTATCCATTTGAGCATGGCTTCAACTTTTATATTTATGTCTAGTGGGGTACATTGTGAAGCAAGTGCTATCTAAACTCCATTTGAGCTCAAACTTTGCCTCAATAGTCATCTTAGTGGCTAATCTTCTCCAGAAAAATCTCAGCTTCAGTCACCTCATGGGTCTCTGCCCTTGTTTCTTTCGTTCTTGACACTATATGTTGAACGATCTATCAGGCAGACATGGTCAAGCTGACCAGAGCGCGTGTCATCATTGCGTGCACGCGGTGACCGTGTGGTCTGGCACGCCATATGCGTTCTCTGCTGCGTTTAGTCGCATCCATAGAGTCGTTTAGCTCCGGCCCTCCTCTATTGTCGTTCTCGCGCGCCTTGTCTTGTCCGATAGCTCCGTCACATCCTTGCCGCCGCTCTGGACCCCTCCCCCCCTCTCCAATCACCTTCTACGCGGTGCTCAGTCCGTGTCCAGAGCCGACCACGGCCTACTCCACCATTGTCGGTCGCCCACATAGCTCTATAACCTTCCCCGCGCCTATATATAGTTTGCTCGAGCCATTCCGCAGCTCATCGCCCTCTCCACCCCCTCCCTCAAGCACCGGAGCCACCACACCTCTCCCTTGTCCTCCATTGCCACTGCGGCCTCCTCCTAAATTGGAGCTAGCAGAAGCCCTTCTCCTCCTTCTCTCCTCGCAGCACCTTCCTCACACCTTCGTTCGTCCCTAGAGCACCTACAGATGCCTACCCAAGCACGGCCGCCGCCATCATCCCGTGGCCACCATAAGGCGTCGCTGCTCTGCTCTTCCCTGGCACGCATTCTTTGTATGGTCAGATGTGGCACATTTTCCTAAGGCCGCTGGTGTCCTTGTCTCGGCCGGAGGTGGCCTATGTCGCCTACGGCCACCGACGCGCGCCCAACCAGAACCTCCGCCACCGTCCATGTCATGCTCCCTCTCGAGACCTCCTGTGGGTGCGGCTGAGCCCCGCGAGCTCATCCCGCCCCTCCTCACGCGTCGTCATGCCCCCGCGCGTCGGCATTGAGCCTGGCCGGTGCCGGCTCTACTCCCTGTCGGAGGTATAAGAAGATGGGAGAGAGAGAGGTCACTGGTGGGGCCTGCCTATAAGCCTTGGAATGCGTTTTCGCCTTATGAAACATACTTTAGTTCTGCTTCGATTAATATCATGCTTTCTCTTCTGGAAAGCATATTCTCGTAAAGGCGCTTTCTATTTAACCAGCCAGGGACTCGTTTGTGAATATTTCTTTTATAGTCTGGTCCCTAACATTCAACTGACTATATCTCCACATCCGTAACCGATTTAGGTGATTTGAAAGCCCACGTTCTCTTTTCGTCGAGCTCGTTCCATTGGTACAGTTTTCATGATGTGGTAACATTCTCAGAATGGCCATTTTTCCCTTGCCCCTAAACAGCTCCGCCGGGAGAGAAACTTTTCTGGTGATATCTTTCCGCGAGCTTTCTACACTTCTTCCCGATGACTTATTCGTACCTAGGCAAACCACGACAGCCACTTGCATGAAGGCCTTGCAGTAGTCATGGTTTTCCACTTGAATATTTAAATTGTTTTGTGCATGTTAATCTTTTGTGAATGCTATATTTATGCTTGTGAATCGATGCTCATCTTTATGCTATGATTATTTGCATATAGTTGGTTAAATGTTTACTTGCTAAAATTGTTATCATGTTATTTTCTGATAATTATTTTCCGATGCTAGTGATCATGCTATGTTCATCTGAAGTGTTATTATACTTGTGCTATTCATGATCATCGGTATGCCATGCTCATTTGCATCTAGAGAATGATATATTGTTGTTGATATGTTAAATAGTTATGTTGCCCATCCATGTTCATGTTGATATTATGCTCATACGCATTGTCATTTCATCATGCTATTTTTATTATGACTCAGCTCATTGCATTCAAGTTAAACCAGACTTTAATACAACTTGAACATCTGTTGGCTGAGTCATAGTGCCATCGAATCGAGTTGACCAGTGCAACCACACTTGTCGTATGGGAGGCCCTAATTCGGTCTATTGTCATGCCTCTCACTGGTACCTCAAACTAGGGAAGGTTATGTGTGTGTGCTACCCTGATCAGGTAGGCGGCCATAAGCCTTGTGTGCCCAAGTTGTGTTGTACCCTAGTTGTCCCCGTTTCAGACCGTTTAGTTTTGCCACGATGGTAGGCGGCCACGAAGGTGGCAGATTTCTAGAGTGGCATCCGGGGCCACCCATGACTTAGCCCAAAGGGGAATTGGTTGGAGTGGCTGGGAGAGTGTCATGCAATAGATCGGTTTTATCGGAACACCGTTGGTCCACCCGAATGGGAGCACGAGGCCATGGGTTCTATGATGTGGGTATAGTGTACTAACCTCTCCAGAGTGTATAATCTATTGATAGCCGCGCCCTCGGTTATGGGTCCAGTTCATAGTAGTTCACACTATGGGTCAACATGTGACGCCCCCAATTCAATCATACACTAATCATACACGCAAATGTGTACGATCAAGATCAGGGACTCGGGGGAAGATATCACAACACAACTCTAGACACAAAATGAAATAATACAAGCTTTATATTACAAGCCAGGGGCCTCGAGGGCTCGAATACAAAAGCTTGAGACACAAGCATCAGCGGAAGCAACAATACCTGAGTACAGACATCAGTTAGACAAGACTACCTTAAGAAGGCAAGCACAAAAACAACAATGACCGAAGAGGCAAGGCCTCCTGCCAGGGACCTCCTAAATACTCCTGGTCGTCGGCAATCTTCATGTAGTAGGAGGCACCCTCCGGGTAGTAGTAGTCGACGGGGTTGGCATCTGGCTCCTAGGCTCCGCCATCTAGTTGCAACAACCGGAAAGAAGAAAGAAGGGGGCAAATGGGTAGAAAAGCAACCGTGGGTACTCATCCAAAGTACTCGCAAGCATCAGATCTATACTAAGTATGCATCAGTATCAATTGGAAGGATTGTATCTGTGGACTGAACTACAGAATGCCAGAATAGAGGGAAGGCCTAGCCTATCAGAGACTAGCAGCTCCAAGCATCTTGCAGCATTTAGAAGAGTATAGAATAGCATTTTAACATTTAACAAGCATGTTGTAGCATTAATGCCCAGATATCCTTCCCCGACTCCCTGCGAAGAAGCAATCCTAGGGCCACATAACCATCACATATCTCAAGTATCCATTTCTACTTGTAATAGAACAGGATACTACTCCGAGCGTCCATTACCGTGGAAACGGCTATTCGAATAGATAATCTTCCCTGCAGGGGTGAACCACACTACCCAACACGCTTGATTACTCTAGCCAGGCACACTTTCTTGGGTCCATGCCCGGCCTCGGAAGATCAACACGCCACAGCCCTACCTAGGCTCAACAGAGAGGTCCCCGCCAGTCTACATCCTAAGCACTCCGGGGTCTTGGGCCTATCGCCCGTTGCACTATGAGTCGTTGTGCGCAGGGGGATACTAGCACCACCTCTGCTTGGATGACGCGATCCGGCCAGGCCACAATGCTGAACTGGACGTCTGACAAAGCTTCGGCTGATACTACGACGCCGAGTGCCCATAATTGTTCCAGCGTGGTGGTTAGTGTGTAAAGGCCAATGGCCAACTCAGAACAAATACCCAAACCCTTAGTGAATTTGGAGCTCACAGAGACGAGCAGAGACTCACGATAATGTGATCCCGTGGCCCCATCTTGAGGAAATACGGCAAGGGCCAGGCCCAACCCTCTCTCTCTAGGGCGGTCTACCTGCCCGGCCATGCCTCGTAATTATATTGCGGGTGCTCTTTGGGCCCGCCTGACTTTCACATCAACTCACGGGTACCCTTCAGGGCCGACCCAACTAACCAGAGACTATCAGGAACTCAGGTCCACCTCAACCGGGCTTGTACCGCCTGTCCCTTCAGTCCCACAGTAATATTTCACGGGGGCTACAGGTAAAGGTAACTGTGTGTCTGTAACATCAAGGGGTAAACCTGAGGAATCACCCTCGATGGATTCCCACTCGATGTAACCATCAATGTGAACATATGAGGAATCACCCTTGAGGTTCACACTTGAAGTGTTGCACGATAGAGGCGTATCGGGAGTGGTGAAGGAGGAATCACCCTCGATGACCACAACTGAATAGCTACACTATAGAGTTATCCTCAAGAGTGTGTTATGAGGTATCACACTCTGTACTCGATAGTAGCTCTGCAGAGTCAAACAACAAAGGGCGTGTGATGTGATGTGTCGGGCTCCGGACATCGATCACGTCGATCGAGTCATCGGTCGTCAAGCAAAGGCAACTGGGACAAGGTGAGGGGTCACTGATGGATCACTAACTGACCTATACTAAGCAGTTTTAGGGTAAGCAGGTAAGGTACAATGAGTAGGTTACAAAAGCAGGCTATGCATCAAAATAGGAGCAATCAATAATAGTAGAAAAATCGAATGCAAGTATGAGAGAGGATAGAATGGGCGATATCGGAATGATCAAGGGGGATTTGCTTGCCTGGTTGCTCAGACGAGAAGGAGGGGTCATTGGTGACGTAGTCAAACACAGGGGCATCAGTAGCAGTCTCGGGGTCTACCGGAGAAGAAGAGGGGGAAGAAACAGTAAATACAAAGCAAAGAGATGCATGACATGACTACAGTCAGAGCTAGGGTGTTCTAACGCGGTGCTACTCAATACCGGCGAAGGGGGGAAACATCCGGGAATGTTTTCCTAAAGTTTGCATTTTCCGGGCAGATGAAACGGAGGGGGCGGTTGTAGGTTCTCTATGCTAGGGATGTGTGGTAGGCGAACGGACTGCATATTCGGATTCGTCTCGCCTTTCTGAGTAACTTTCATGTAGAAAACATTTTCATCCGACTTACAAATTATGTTATAATAATTTTCAAAGTTATAAACAATATCCTGAAATTATTAATAATTCTAAAATGGAGTTATTGCATCAGCATGATGTCATCATGACATCATCAGTCAACTGAGTTGACCAGGGTCAATCTTGATGTGTGGGGCCATTCTGTCATAGACTTTGCTAATTAACAGGGTTAACTTAAATAATTTAGATAATTAGGCTAACTAAGCAAGGTTATTTAATTTAATTAAGTAAGTAGTTAATTAATTAATTAATTATTTTTATTACTCCTTTTATAAAAAACATTTTCACAAGGGGCAGGCCCCAGCTGTCATTTGCCCAGGGGGGAGGGGTCAACCGGGCGGTGGTTACGGGCACTGTTCAAGATATCTTCCGATATTTCGATAAATCGGTCGATTTATCGCTTACCGTTGTCTGACCGATAAGATAAATTGGTCGATAAATCAGCTGATATGGCGATAAATTGGCCGATATGCCGATAAACTGGCCAATTTACCCCTTATCATGGGTCGACCGATAAGTTCCCGATAAGCGATATCCCCAACATTGGTTACGGGCGCACATCGGGCAAACCCGGGGCGCGACAAAGGCAACAATGACGAGCAGGGAGGCAGAGGAGGCGCATCCAGGCGCGGGTCGGGCACACGCGCAGTGACATGTGAGCAGGGGAGCCGACCGGCACGGTGTAGGCGGGCGGTGGTGGACAGCGGGGGGAGGGGGCAGGCCGAAGTGGGGCGCCGGACAGGGGTGGCGCAGCGGTTCGGCGAGCAAGACGGCAGGGCCACGAGTGGCTACGGGGGTGTGTAGGAGCGAGCAGGAGAGGCGCCTGGGACGCGGGGCTATGCGGCGAGGCGTGGCAACGCATGCGGCCAGGGGCTGCAGGGCGAGGCGGGAGCGCGGAGGGGCGCGCAGCAGCGAGTAGGGTAGGACGCGGCGGCGAGGCGCGCGCGGTGAGCAGTGGGACAGGGGTGGCCGGCGCGCTGAGCTTGGCGGCATCGGGCGCGGCCACGGACGAGACCAACGTGAGGTGGAGGAGTGGCGGCAGCGGCTACAACGGCGAGCAACCGGGTGCAGCGGTGCTGGCGGAGCGCGACCAGGAAGGGAGAAGGAGGCAGAGAGCGAGGGGGTCGCTCACCCCTGATGCAGGGGATCAGTCGGCGATGCTCGGGGAGGCCGTCGTGGAGGGGACAAGGAGGCAGCAGTCCGGTGGCGGCGATGGGGGTGTGCCAAGCGCTGGGGGTGCGCCAAGCGCTGGGCGTCGTGGTCGGGGGGTGAGCACCCCCGATCCAAATCGGGTCATGGGGGGGCAAAGGAGAGAGGGGGAAGTGGCGGAGCAAGTGGGGGTGGCTAAGTGATACGTCCATTTTGCATCATGTTTTCTTACTATTATCTATGATGTTTTTATCCATAATAATGCTTTTTGGAGTAATTCTAATGCCTTTTCTCTCATAACATGTAAGGTACACACAAAGAGGGAGAATTCCGGCAGCTGAAAATCTGGACCTGGAAAAGCTACGCCAGGCCACCTATTCTTCACAACTCCAAACAAGCTGAAACTTCACGGAGATTTTTTATCAAATATATGAGGAATATTGAAGCAAATAACTACCATAGGGGGCCCACTAGGTGGCAACAACCCACCTGGGCGCGCCAGGGAGCCCCAGCGCGCCCTGGTGGGTTGTGCTCACCCAGGACCACCTCCGGTTCCCATCTTCTGATATATATAAGTCATTTTGACCTAGACAAAATAAGGAGTGGACTTTCGGGATGGAGCACCATCGTCTCGAGGCGGAACTTGGGCAGGAGCACTTTTGCCCTCCGGCAGAGAGATTCCGCCGGGGGAACTTCCCTCCCTGAGGGGGAAATCATCATCATCATCATCATCATCACCAACAACTCTCCCATCTTTGGGAGGGCAATCTCCATCAACATCTTCAACAACACCATCCCCTCTCAAACCCTAGTTCATCTCTTGTGTTCAATCTTGTTACCAGAACTATAGATTGGTGCTTGTGGGTGACTAGTAGTGTTGATTACATCTTGTAGTTGATTACTATATGGTTTATTTGGTGGAAGATTATATGTTCAGATCCAATATGCTATCTACTACCCCTCTGATCTTGAGCATGATTATCATTTGTGAGTAGTTACTTTTGTTCTTGAGGTCACGGGAGAAATCATGTTGCAAGTAATCATGTGAACTTGATATGTGTTTGATATTTTAATAGCATGTATGTTGTGATTCCCTTAGTGGTGTCATGTGAACGTCGACTACATGACACTTCACCATATTTGGGCCTAAGGGAATGCATTGTGGAGTAGCAATTAGATGATGGGTTGCGAGAGTGACAGAAGCTTAAACCCCAGTTTATGCGCTATTCCGTAAGGGACCGATTGGATCCAAAAGTTTAATGCTATGGTTAGAATTTATTCTTAATACTTTTATCATAGTTGCGGATGCTTGCAGGAGGGTTAATCATAAGTAGGAGGTTTGTTCCAATCGGGGATATACCCCGCGGAATGACCCGGCTGGAAGTATGACCCGGCCGGACTTGGCGACTCACTGGTGACCCGCCCTGACTTGGCGACTCACGAAGTGACCCGTCCGGATCTCTCCACTCACTGATGACTCGGCTGGGCCTGGTGACTCATTGGTAACCCGGCAGGTGGGTCAGAGGAACGACAAGACCCGGTGTCCCAACAGGCGGTTCCTGGAAGACCGGCTTATGTTATGGTGGGCCGGTTCAAGAAGAAAGCATAAGGAATATTCCCTTACAAAGGAAGCAAGACTAGGACTCCACTTGTAATAGAAGATAGAATAATCCTAATCGTAATAGGACTATTCATGTAAGCCGCTCCTTCAACATATATAAGGAGGGGTAGGGAACCCCAAGAGGGAGAAGGGGGACAAGTTAGTTTTTAGACAGACAAGTCAATAGCTCTCGAGATAGAGCACCCCTGTAATGTTCATCATCATCAATATCAATGAAGCAGGATGTAGGCTTTTACCTCCACTATGAGGGGCCGAACCTGGGTAAAAACCTCGCATCTCTTGTCCCACTCAACCCCTCTCAAGCTACCACATAAATGTGTTGGCCTCATGACTAAGGCCTGACACTAAGGACATCTGCCGTGACAATTCCATGACAGTTGGCGTCCACTGTGGGGCCTGCGCACGGTGGTGTTGAGTTCTTGAAGGGATTTCTTTCAGGGACAAGAAGCTACGACCTGCCGGATCAGTAAGAGCCGGCGTGAAAGAATTTACGTCAGCTACGAAGTTCATCAGTCAAGATTGAAGAAGTTTTCAGTAGCGACATATACAAAGACTGGGCATAAAAGTTTAGGCCTGCGTCTGTGCCGCACGCTGTTTTTCTGTCGCGTGTGATGATGGAAGCTTCAGTAGGAGATTCAACTTGCGCCCTGTAGCTTGTGTTCTGATCGGAACACGCAAACCCGATCTGCCAAGGTGTACAGAGACAAAGACCCGAGCTGATCTAATCTTATTACTACTGCTGCTCCTAGTTCCTATGGAAAAGCGTCGTCTGTTGCTATATATTTTTACTCCGTGCATAATCTATTACTGGATCAAGTACCGAGACAGACAGCGATCTGCCGATGCTGTTTCTCTGACACGGAGACCAAATCAAATTGAAGCGGTCATCTAACGTCATGGGATGGCTCAAAAAATCTGTAAGGTCATCAATTCCTATGGATACTGAGCGAAGCTACCAAGTGTGAGTACAAGTTGGATCAGAGAAGGAAGGAAAAGAAAGGAGCACTTCGAGTTGGATTGTAATTTGGCTGTCAAATCCGAGTGTTGGTCCTCCAATCTCCGGGAGAAGCAGGGCTACATACAGACCATGTTCGGTCCGGATTGAAAAAAAGGAAAGAAGAAGAAGATGCCTCTACGTTTGTTTTGTTTTCCAAATAAGGTCACAAGGGAACTTGTGCACCGGTCAAACACGAGAGGGCCAAGTTAACACACATGAAGGCCTCGTCAAATCCTTCACGTGCTAGCTCCAAGGGTAGTACTACTCCCTGCGTTCCTCTCTATAACACAGTGGCCAAACACTTGAAGATGGAGGCTGGTGTCTCCGGCATTTTCGCATCCACGGACGACATCCAGCGTCGTCGCGGCCGGCCTCCAGCCTCGTCGTGTCCACATCCAGCACCTCCGCGTTGACAGCCGGCCTCCAGTGTCGTTGCTTCCACGTCTGGCGTTTCCACGCCGACGGATGACCTCCAGCGTCTTCGTTTGTTATTGTTGTCTTCACCTCCGCCGCATACCTGCCGGCGACGTGCCCATACGACCTGGCGTCGCTAGCCGCGGCCCTCTGCCTCAAGTCACTACTGAAGCTCGCCTCCGCCGGTTCAAACCGCCGTCACTGCCTGCCTCGGCCGACGGCCAGAGCATTACCAGTTCGCCGCAACAAATCGCTCCGCGCCACCTCCGTGTGCGTCGACCCGCCGTCTGCAAAAAGCCGGCCTTCGCCTCGAGCCTCTGATGCCAAGCCATCACACGTTGCTCTGGTTCTCTGCTCCAAGTCGGCCACGGTGAGCCGCCGCTACCGGAGTCCCAGCTGCTGGCCGGTGTCGTTGCCTCTGCACCAGTGGCTGCGGCTATGGCCTGACTCCCCCTCTTCTATGCCGGTTCTGCCGTGGCCAAACTGCCGCCACTTATAGGGCGCTAGACCCACCGCCACATTAACCCGCTGGCCCTGCTGAGCCACCACCTCCACCATGATGAGCGGAATCCACCAACTCGCAAGCCGCTGTTCTGCCACTGCTCCAGCGAGGGCCTCCACACCTCCTGATGGTTCGCGCGTCCGTCAGATGGTCGAATACAATGCTTGTTTTATGAGGAAGATCACGCCAAGCCAATTTCAGAATATAATTCTACATGTCAAATTGGAACATAGTCTGCCATCAAAAAGGAGGGACCAGCCACAGATGCATCGCTTTGAGCCATTCCTACTTGGGGCTATATTGAGTCGCCAGATCGATTATCCACTATCAGCATCCGGGTTCATCCGATAAAAATACTAGGACAATTATTTACCATTATGTCACGGATATCAAGCTCGCGCCAATATCATCAAGCGCCAGCATCCAACCATACTGCATCGTTTAACAAATGTGTGTGCAAACCGCTGCCTCTGTGGTCCAATCTACAACAACAACACGGCGGCCGGTTCACCCGTCTGCGCTAGTTTACAACACCACAGACAACTCACTCGTCCGCCCCCGCGGCCGACTCTCCCGCACACGCTGGCCTACAACGCCGCGGCCGACTCATCTGTCCGTGCCGCCTCTGATGCTATGGTCGTCTTTTCCGTTCGTCTCTCGTGGCCTGGTCTACATCAATACACCGGGTCGCACCTGTCTGCATGAGATGTTTATTGAGTATGAGAAAGTCACTACTCGGGTAGCCCGGTTTTATTCCAACAAATTGGAGGCAAATTATCATGTATTATCAGCCGCCGCCTGCACTGGATGGCTCAATGGGCATGCGCACAAGTCGCCGCCACTATAGTTTGGTTAACTTCAAACAGCCAGTTGGGAGGAACCATTGGCCAAGTTGCTGACACGGCTCATACGGGATCATTTATAACCCGCCGTAGTCACCTCAACCTTCTGTGGATTCACATCGCATTATGAACGCCAACAATACACCTCTTATGCTATGGTCAAATATGAAGAATCTCAAGCCAACTCTTTCAGTCGTCTTAAGACTCGGGGGCTACGATGACATGACTCAGCAAATCTTACCAGTTTCAGCAAATTCAAGAACCCTAGGACGATAACCCGGTGCCGGAGGCTACTGCTAGATTAATGAAAATTTAAAGGTTGTCAGAAAATTTCTGGCTTAAAAAGTCTATGACAATTACAAAATCCCGGCTCAGTAAAGGAGTTCTGGGTCATCAGAAAGGATTCTGGTTCAAAACCGGCTCAAGAGACATCTCTCTCCCATAAAGCGTTGAAGCTCTCAAATATCCGGTTTAAAATTCGGCTCAAGAGAAATCAGTCTCACTGAAGTTCTCAAATATCCGGTTTAAAATTCGGCTCAAGAGAAATCAGTCTCACTGAAGTTCTCAAATATCCGGTTTACAATCCAGCTCAAGGTAAACATGTCTCCCACAAAGCTTTGAAGCTCTCAATATCCTATTTAAAATTCTGGCTCAAGAAGAATATTATCTCTCGCAAAGTTCGAGTTCTCAGAAAAAATTAAAGGGACTAAAGAGAGTCTGTTGCAAAAGCACAACTCAAACATAGGTTCCCCTTGAGCACAGCTCAAAATATTGCTTGAGGGCTCTTTTGTTCTAAAGAACAATGAGTTCATAACCTTGTGATAGGCTATAAAAGCCAGGCTTGGAAGCCAGATGTCTTCACCTAAAAACTCGGGTTATCCTGCCTGTATGCCAGCTGTTTCTCCATCAGGTAATCCTGATTGACCCATCGAACTCTTAACAGTCATATTTGAACTTGTTAAGGTTAAAACGATGGATATCATGAGAGAGCATGGTTTTACGGATAGCAAAGAGAAGCTCAGGCTATAAAGCCGCCTTCCTTGGAACTTGGATAAATCAGCCTGTGATGTCTGATAGCGACTCTGACCCCGCGTACTCCTAACAAGTCTATCTTTCAATAAGAACTGAACTTGTCCGGGTTAAAATGTCGATTGGGTATTGTGACTGCCGGCTCACGGAAAGCGCGTACCTTCCAGTGGCTAATGCTAGTTTCATTGAAGAAGATATTTTGGCTTGGCGGCCTATGAAAGCCCTGGATTTTTTCTGTTGTTGTTTGATTTGAATATATTTTTGAAAATTCTTTATTTTGATAATACCTGGCTAAGAGCCATTAAGGTTTATGAAGCCTTCTGAGTCATATATGACATTAACTGGTGTTCATTAACCCGATTTGTCTTTTGACTATAATTCGCTAGTATGAGATGAGAAATTATCCGGTGTTTATTAGCCCGGTCTAGCTTTGGACGTTAAGTCGCCAGTATATATTTGGATTGCGCCATTGGAATCATGCGCTTATAAATCATTGGGTTATATTATTCAAATCTTTAATATCCAACATGGCTGGATTTTTATTATGGTTATCAATAACCAATATTATGATTGAGGTTTTCAAAGTCGCTTCAGCGCAATGGATATTATTTTATCAATGGACATAATTTATTTTACAATGGAAGGAATAGTCCCGATTCGTTGCAGGCATACGACCCGGCACTTGGGGGCTACATTACTCAAGTTAAGATTACATCAAATATGCAAGTCTCATGTCGCTGCAAGCATGCAGCATGACACTTGGGGGCTAATGCAAAGTCATTTTTACTGGCCTTATTGAAGACCCGACTCATCACATCATAATGAGTCGGCCCTTGGGGGGCTACCAATTGCTCCTATCAAAAATTTAAGGTACACATGATTTAATCCATTATATTGAAAGGTTTATTGCTTAGTTGATAGAGTACAAAGCTCTTAACCTTGTGGACGTGGGTTTAAGCCCCATGGTGGGGGTTGCATTATATGAAATTATTTTCAATGAAGTATATATATATAAAGTCCCAGCTCAGTATTATTTTACTGAGTCGGCCCTTGGGGGATACACGTTGATGTTCAAGTCTACATGATCATATCTATAAAGTCCCAACTCATTATTGCATAATGACCCGGCCCTTGGGGGCTACACTGGTTGAAGTTTTTATGAGCATAAGGCAATTACAAGTCCCAGGTTGCTGCAAGCATGACAACCTGGCACTTGGGGGCTACATATGTGGAATATTCAGTTTTTACTAGTGATTGAGATGAACAACATGGGTTTCTTCAAAGTGGCAATATTTATACTGAAGCAAGTCTTAAGTCATCACTTTGATTTTCTCAAGACTTGGGGGCTACAGGTAATATGTATATAAGGGAGAAATATCTTCCAATTTTTAGTTTTGAGCAAACCAAATCGACCCGGCGTCACCAACAATCATGACTCGGCGTCACCAATAACTATGATCCGGCGTCGGCAACAATTATGACCCGGTGCTATCAATATTTACAAACCGTATATTTTGGCAATGATAAACCAGCAAGTTCTACATCTTCAAGCCGGCTGAAAATCAGATGAGTATTTCAAGACCAATATTTTTTGTTAAAGCATTGGTAGCTAAATCAAATGAATTATTCTTCACAATATTTTTCTGTGAGAAACCAATGGCAGCAAATTGATTATGAAGCCGGCCTATTGACCCGGACTTTCTAGAAGAAGGAAATGACAAGGACTTCAGGATGATCAGGTGCTGGCTTACAAGAATTTTTAACCCGGAGCACAACCTGTCAAATTTGTTCCTGTGTTTATTTTGAAGGTTAAGTTTAACATGGATAAACCCAAATTAAACTGGGGGCTAATGTCGGGGATATACCCCACGGAATGACCCGACCGGAAGTATGACCCGGCCGGCCTTGGTGACTCAGTGGTGACTCGCCCTGACTTGGCGACTCACGAAGTGACCCGTCCGGATCTCTCCACTCACTGATGACTCGGCTGGGCCTGGTGACTCATTGGTAACCCGGCAGGTGGGTTAGAGGAACGACAAGACCCGGTGGCCCAACAGGCGGTTCCTGGAAGACCGGCTTATGTTATGGTGGGCCGGCTCAAGAAGAAAGCATAAGGAATATTCCCTTACAAAGGAAGCAAGACTAGGACTCCACTTGTAAAAGAAGATAGAATAATCCTAATCCTAATAGGACTAGTCATGTAAGCCGCCCCTTAAACATATATAAGGAGGGGCAGGGCACCCCAAGAGGGAGAAGGGGGAGAAGTTAGTTTTTAGACAGACAAGTCAACAACTCTCGAGATAGAGCACCCCTGTAATGGTCATCATCATCAATATCAATGAATCAGGATGTAGGCTTTTACCTCCACCGTGAGGGGCCGAACCTGGGTAAAAACCTCGCGTCTCTTGTCCCACTCAACCCCTCTCAAGCTACCACATAAATGCGTTGGCCTCACGACTAAGTCCTGACACTAAGGACATCTGTCGTGACAATTCCACGACAAGACCCGTTGCAGCACCCTGCCGGAGGGGGGAATCCCTCTCTGATGGCCATCTTCATCATCCGGCGCTCTCCATGACGAGGAGGGAGTAGTTCACCCTCGGGGATGAGGGTATGTACCAGTAGCTATGTGTTTGATCTCTCTCTCTCTCTCTCGTGTTCTTAATTCGGCACGATCTTGATGTATCGCAATCTTTGCTATTATAGTTGGATCCTATGATGTTTCTCCCCCTCTACTCTCTTGTGATGAATTGAGTTTTCCCTTAAAAGTTATATTATCGGATTGAGTATTTAAGGATTTGAGAACACTTGATGTATGTCTTGCATGTGCTTATCTGTGGTGACAATGGGATATCACGTGATCCACTTGATGTATGTTTTGGTGATCAACTTGCGAGTTCTGTGACCTCATGAACTTATGCATAGGGGTTGGCACACGTTTTCGTCTTGACTCTCCGGTAGAAACTTTGGGGCACTCTTTGAAGTTCTTTGTGTTGGTTGAATAGATGAATCTGAGATTGTGTGATGCATATCGTATAATCATACCCACGGATACTTGAGGTGACATTGGAGTATCTAGGTGACATTAGGGTTTTGGTTGATTTGTGTCTTAAGGTGTTATTCTAGTACGAACTCTAGGATAGATTGAACGGAAAGAATAGCTTCGTGTTATTTTACTACACTCTTGAATAGATCGATCAGAAACGATAACTTTGAGCTGGTTTTGTACCCTACAATAATCTCTTCGTTTGTTCTCTGCTATTAGTGACTTTGGAGTGACTCTTTGTTGCATGTTGAGGGATTGTTATATGATCCAATTATTGTAGCACCCCGGCTCAGAGAAACCGGAACGCCCCGTATTCCAGCCCAGAGATCGAGGAGAAGTCTCTGGAATATGGCACTGCTTGACATAGAACAAATCAGCTCTTATTACAAGAATAACAATACAAAGGTCTGATGTTACAAAGAGGCACATCAGCACAGCGACACTACGCCTGCGATACTACACTTGATCTATGCTAGCAGCGGAACAACGACGAAGGTGGTGAACTCCACTCCGCAGGGACTCTGGCTGGGACACGATCTAGCGCGCGCACGGCAACCTCGACAAGCAATCAAGCAATCATGGCATCACCTGCAATCTGGCATAACACGCCAGGTCAGTACATTGAATGTACTTGCAAGCTCACATCAACCATAAACATCAAGGCAAGACAATAACATAGCATTAACAGGTTAATTAATTAACAACTACCATGATGAAACAACTACTAAGCATGGTAAGAAACTGATACAATATTGATAAATCACCATCTCAGATCTCCATAACCATATCTCTCTTGGCTAACCGGCCAAGCAATATACCATCTTGATCACCTCGTGATCAAAACCAAGCAGTGATCTTTCCGGCGATCACAACCATGACCAACACTTGGTCTCAAACGGTGATCTTTCCGACAATCACTACCATGACCAACACTTGGTCTCAAACGTCATCATCAACATCCTGCCAATCTGTACTGCTCAAAATATCAACATATAAATCACCTATAAGTCATTCCGTCATGTGAGTGTTGATCGAACGGTGTGACCTAGTATGAACCCATGCCCATGACCGAGGAAGCGGGTATCGATAGTTTAAACAAACACACTATGCAGAGGTAGCGCACTTTACCCACACCACGGAACCCATGGCCTCGCACTCCCATTTGGGTGGACCAACGGCGTTCCGACAAAACCGATCTACTGTCATGACACTCTCCCGGCCACTCCGACCAACACCCCCTTTGGGTTCAGTCCTGGGTGGCCCGTGCCTACGAAAGGCACCAACGGCCACCGTCGTGGCAAAACGGCCACCGTCGTGGCAAACAAAACAGTCCCAAACGGGGACAAAAGCGCGCAAAATCCAACTACGGGCACACAAGGCTTATGTCCGCCTACCTGATCAGGGTAGCGCGCGCCCATAACCTTCCCTCGTTGGAGGCACCGGCGAGAGACACGGCAATAGCATCGCATTAGGGCCTTCCCATAAAGGCAAATGTGGTTGCACTAGAGAAAGCCCGGTTCGGTGGCACCTGACCAACTTAATGACGGAATTTATCCCCAAAAATATAGCTGTGATAACTAATACTCCGATATCAACTATCAAACTATAATCCAAGTCATAGCAATATCCAACAAATACTCCAAAGCTTAATATTGTCATATCAAAATACTCCGAGGACAGTATAACACTACTATCATGATGAATCCAAGAACGATAATACTACTACTCAAATATCAAGAACTAACTATCCAGCTATGATCCATATGCAAGCATCATCTCCATCATCATACTCCAAAACACAATATCAACTAGCATCATGATGAAACTAACACTAGCCACTAATAATCCAAAGGCAACATGATATCCAAAGTAATACTCCAAAATAATACCAGATACCATCATGAAAATATTCATAATAGCCATTAAGAATCCAAAGGCAACATGATATCCAAAGTAATACTCCAAAATAATACCAGATACCATCATGAAAATAATCATAATAGCCACTAAGAATCCAAAGGAAACATGATATCCAAAGTAATACTCCAAAATAATACCAGATACCATCATGATAAGAATCATAATTGCCACTAAGAATCCAAAGGCAGATGTCATCCACATAATCATCAAAACATAAGTCCTAGAACTCCAAGCAATATCATGGCAATATCAAGATCAAAACAATACTCCGAGAAATGCCATAAACAAATCATACATAGCTAATGCAATATTTTAATCAAGTTCAAATAAATAAACCATGTCACTGCATTGCAATCATGCAAATGGAGGGTGTGGCTTGCTTGGGGTGGAAGAAATCACCGGGAAAAAGTGCGAGAAGTTCATGGAAAGAATCACCAGAAAACGTTCTCTCTCGGAGGGGCTGATTTAGTGCAAGGGCAAAATGGTCATTTTCAGAATGTCAAGACATGGTGAAAATGATACCAACGGAATAGGCTCGACGAAATGAAGACATGGGCTTTGGAATCACCTCATTTGGAGTTGGGAGCAAAAAGATATAGTTGTTTTTTCTGTCAGGGACCTTTCTGCAATAAAATCATCACAAACAGGCCCTTGGCTGGAAAAACTTAACGCGCCTTTTGCCAGAATACGCTTTCCAACTGAGAAAACGTAGACTGGGTCGATGCAGAGCCAAAGTTCGCTTTCGGAAAGGGAAGACGTATTCGCGAGGAATACGCTTCCACTTATCCTAGTCAGCAGAGGCGGGGCCGAGTGCTGACTCGCTGCCAGGTGGGGCCCGCGGCTGTCATCTCTCTCTCTCCCTATCCTCCTTCTTCCCCGATGCGGGCACAGAACAGAGGGAGGGGTCGCTGGCGCCGGTGCTCGCCCGGTCGACTCCGTCCACCTCCGGTGGAGCTCGGACCACCGGAGCGACCGCGAGGACGAGGAGCTCCTGCCTGGGCCATCCCCTTCTGCCGGAGAGATATAGGGAGGGCAGGGCCATGGTCGCGGCAGAAAGTGGCTTTGGCCGGAGTTGGGACACGGCGCTCCGGCCACAGAAAGATGGAGGCGCGGTGCTGGGAAGTATCAGGGGCGGTGCAGAAGGTCTATGGTGGTGGAGAGAGGGAGGGACTCGACGTTGTCTGAATTTAGGCGGAGACCATAGGCAGCCATGGTGGGCAGGGAGTGCTCCAGGGCTCGACGGAGGGGTTGGGGAGGGCTGAGAGAGTGAGGCGAGGCTACTGGTGTGCTCGAACGGCTCGGGGGAGGCCTATATATAGGCGGGCGAGAGGGATGGGCTCGGGTGCCGCCGGGCACGTCCGGCCGAGGCTCTAGCGACGGCCAGCGAGTACAGGAGGGCACGGGAACATGACGAGCTATTTATTCAGAGCTCACAGAGGGGTAGGCGACGCCGGAGAGTAGAGGAAGAGGTCGAAACGAGCTCGGAGCCAAATGGAGCACAGTGCACCCGTGGGCGAGCGTCGGCGAGGAAACGGACGGAAGGGGAGAGGGGTCCAGGGGAACGACGATGATGAGAGGAAGACAATGGACACGGTCACGCGCGCGAAGGCGATGAGGGGAGGAGGTGCCGAAGCACAAAGGGACACTAGACGCGGCCACTGCACCCAGAGCGCGCGCACAGTGATGCCATTAACACGGTCACCGCGTGCACTGGCATGTAGCGGGGAAGATGGGCTGGAAATTGTTGTCTATGGGTAAGTTCTTCCAGGGTAGGTCTCAACTACGGTGGTAGTTTGGTTAAAAGCGCTCTAGTTAAATGGTAATCACCCTCTGAAGTTTACTGCAGTAAACTTGGGTGAGCACTGGTGATCAACAGGAAGGGGATTGGGAGCAATGGAGTAGTCTGCGATGATTAACTAAGGAAGGACTATGATCCTGGAGGTTTTGGAGCCTAATGGAGCACAAACTAATATAGTTGCTGTGTAACCCCAAAATTGGTCCAGAATCAAGATCATGATGGTTCACTCACATAGAGTAACCACTTGAGATGAAATTTGGCAAGGCATAGTGATTTGGCCAGATAAAGGTGTTGTAATTTTTTTGCACCAAATGGATTCACCAAAATGGTACTTCCTTCACAGCTATTCCCTCTTCTAGGAACTTGCAAAAATTCTAGAGAGATATTCGGTTTAATAATTGATCCCAAAATTGGTGGAGAGAAGTTATTTGGGTCGCATAATGCTCTGGTAAATTTTCAGGCAAAATGAAGCAATATAAAATATACTTGCTTCACAACCTGAAAATTTTACTAGAAGCAAATATTTGGTCCTGTGCTCACATAGATGATTGGATGGGGCTGATATTTGTAGGAGTGAGATAATACGAGCACAATAAGAGGCATGCAAAATTTCAACTCATTTGGATTCTCCTAGCTAGTACTTCCTTCAAAGTGGCTTCTGTTTGATAGAAACTTCGAAAAATCACTGAGGAAGATTGGCTAGGCAAATAAAGTTGAATTTTGGCATGTGGAAATTATTTGGACATAAAAGAGTTCCCAGCAAGTTTGGGAGCAAACAAGATAAGTTAAATGACACTTCCTTCACAAAGTGCCGCTTTGGACAGAAAGGAAGAATAATTATTGGGGAATTATTCTTGGGATGGGACAATAAATTTTGGGCATATTTGAGAAATATATGACCCAAAGGAATTATGAGAATTATTTGGGAATTTTTGGATGGACAGAAATATGAGTTGCTTCACAACCTAGGGCAGACAGGGTTATTCCTTTAATAGGAAAAGGAATATTCCTGAGAAAAAGAAATTAGGATTTGGTCAAATAGTGAAGTGACATGATCTTGGAAATGTTTTGAGAATGATGAGCCACTTGGGAGAGGAAATGAAGATGATTTCCCAGGTGACAAGGCCACATAACCACTCCAAAAAGAAAACAGAGCAAAAACTAATAAATCAAAAAGAAAAAGAAAAGGGCCAAATACCAGGCTGTTACAATTATGTTAGTATTGTTGAGAGAACTTGCACTAGTGAAAGTATGAACCCTAGGCCTTGTTTCAAAGCATTGCAATACCTTTTTCGCTCACTTTTATCATTAGTTACCTTGTTGTTTTCATATTTTCAAATTACAAAAACCTATATCTAACATCCATATTGCACTTGTATCACCATCTCTTCGCCGAACTAGTGCACCTATAAAATTTACCATTGTATTGGGTGTGTTGGGGACACAAGAGACTCTTTGTTATTTGGTTGCAGGGTTGCTTGAGAGAAACCAGCTTCATCCTATGCCTCCCATGAATTGATAAACCTTAGGTCATCCACTTGAGGGAAATTTGCTACTGTCCTACAAACCTCTACACTTGGAGGCCCAACAACGTCCACTAAGTTTTGATGAGCAAATTTATTATGATGAAAGCATCCCTCCTATCTATGATGATTATTGTGATGACATGTATACTATAAAGAATAATGATAACCATGAAACTTGTCATCATGATTTTAATTTTCAATTGGATTATGCCTCACATGATAGTTATTTTGTTGAGTTTGCTCCCACTACTATTCATGAGAAGAAATTTTCTTATGTGGAGAGTAATAAAAATTCTATGCTTGTAGATCATGAAAAGAATGCTTTATGTGATGGTTATATTATTGAATTCATTCATGATGCTACTGAAATTTATTATGAGGGAGAAATATATGCTTGTAGGAATTGCAAAAATATCAAGTTTCCTCTCTATGTGCTTAAAGTTTTAAAGTTATGCTTGTTTTGCCTTCCTATGCTAGTTGATTATTGTTCCCATAAGTTGTTAGCTCACAAAAATCCCTATGCATAGGAAGTGGGTTAGACTTATATGTGCTAGTCATATTCTTCATGATGCCCTCTTTATGTTTCAATTCTTATGTTTTATGTGCGCATCATTGAAATCATCATGCCTAGCTAGGGGCGTTAAACGATAGCGCTTGTTGGGATGCAACCCAATTTTATTTTTATTCCTGTTTAGTAATAAATAATTCATCTATCCTCTGTTTAGATGTTGTTTTATGTTTTAATTAGTGTTTGCGCCAAGTAGGACCTTTGGGAAGACTTGGGTGAAGTCTTTGCGATCTTGCTGTAAAAAACAAAAACTTTTGCGCTCACGAGATTTGCTATCATTGTTTACTATGTGCGTTTAGGTTGATTCTTTTTGAAGATGATTAATAGACAAATTCCTCAAGTCCACCAATTTATTTCAGAATTTTTGGAGTGACAGAAGTATTCGAAACCTACATATTACTATGGACTATTCTGTTTTTGACAGATTCTGTTTTCTATGTGTTGTTTTCTTATTTTGATGAATCTATGAGTAGTATCAAAGGGTATGAACCATAGAGAAGTTGGAATACAGTATATATTATGCCAATATGAATTTAGAATGAGTTCACAACAGTACCTACGTGATGATTTATTTTCTTATACTAATGGAGCTTACAAGTTTTCTGTTAAGTTTTGGGTTGTGAAGTTTTCAAGTTTTGGGTAAAGATTCAATGGACTATGGAATAAGGAGTGGCAGGAGCCTAATCTTGGGGATTCCCAAGGCACCCCAAGGTAATATTCAAGGACAACCAAGAACCTAAGCTTGGGGATGCCCCGGAAGGCATCCCCTCTTTCATCTTCGTTCATCGGTAACTTTACTTGAGACTATATTTTTATTCACCACATGATATGTGTTTTGCTTGGAGCGTCATTTTATTTTATTTTGTTTTGCTTGCTGTTTGAATAAAATACCAAGATCTTAAATTCTTAAATGTTAGAGAGTCTTCACATAGTTGCATAATTATTCGACTACTCATTGATCTTCACTTATATCTTTCGGAGTAGTTTGTCATTTGCTCTAGTGCTTCACTTATATCTTTTTAGAGCATGGAGGTAGTTTTATTTTGAAGAAATTGTTGATCTCTCATGCTTCAATTATATTATTTTGTGAGTCTTTTAGAACAGCATGGTAATTTGCTTTGGTTATGAAATTAGTCCTAATATGATAGGCATCCATGATGGGTATAATAAAAACTTTCATATAAAGTGCATTGAATACTATGAGAAGTTTGATACTTGATGATTGTTTTGACATATGAAGATGGTGATATTAGATTCATGCTAGTTGAGTAGTTGTTAATTTGAGAGATACTTGTGTTAAAGTTTGTGATTCCAGTAGCATGCACGTATGGTGAACCGTTATGTGATGAAGTCGGAGCATGATTTATTTTTTGACTGTCTTCCTTATGAGTGGCGGTCGGGGATGAGCGATGGTCTTTTCCTACCAATCTATCCCCCTAGGAGCATGCGGGTAGTACTTCATTTCAATAACAAATAGATTTTTGCAATAAGTATGTGAGTTCTTTATGACTAATGTTGAGTCCATGGATTATACGCAGTCTCACCCTTCCACCATTACTAGCCTCTCTAATATCACGCACCTTTCGCCGGTATCATACAGCCACCATATACCTTCCCAAATCAACCACCATACCTACCTATTATGGCATTTACATAACCATTCTGAGATATATTGCCATGCAACTTTCCACCGCCCCGTTTATTATGAAACGCTTCATCATTGTCATATTGCTTTGCATGATCATGTAGTCGACATCGTATTTGTGGCAAAGCCACCGTTCATAATTCTTTCATACATGTCACTCATGAGTCATTGCACATCCCGGTACACCGTCGGAGGCATTCATATAGAGTCATATGTTGTTCTAAGTATCGAGTTGTAATTCTTGAGTTGTAAGTAAATAAAAGTGTGATGGTCATTATTATTAGAGCATTGTACCATGTGAGGAAAGGATTATGGAGACTATGATTCCCCCACAAGTTGGGATGAGACTCCGTACGAAAAATAAAAAAATAAAAAATAGAGGCCATAAAAAGGGAGAAAGGCCCAAAAAAATAAAATAAATAAATAAACCAAAAATGAGAGAAAAAGAGAGAAGGGGCAATGCTACTATCCTTTTGCCACACTTATGCTTCAAAGTAGCACCATGATCTTCAGGATAGAGAGTCTCCTATGTTGTCACTTTCATATACTAGTGGGAATCTTTCATTATAGAACTTGGCTTGTATATTCCAATGATGGGCTTCCTCAAAATGCCCTAGGTCTTCGTGACCAAGCGAGTTGGATGCACACCCACTTAGTTTCTTTTTGAGCTTTCATACACTTATAGCTCTAGTGCATCCGTTGCAAGACAATCCCTACTCACTCACATTGATATCTATTGATGGGCATCTCCATAGCCCGTTGATACGCCTAGTTGATGTGAGACTGTCTTCTCCTTTTTATCTTCTCCACAACCATCATTCTATTCCACCTATAGTGTTATGTCCATGGCTCACGCTCATGTATTGCGTGAAGATTAAAAAAGTTTGAGAACATCAAAAGTATGAAACAATTGCTTGGCTTGTCATCGGGGTTGTGCATGATTTAAATATTTTGTGTGATGAACATAGAGCATAGCCAGACTATATGATTTTGCAGGGATAACTTTCTTTGGCCATGTTATTTTGAGAAGACATGATTACTTTGTTAGTATGCTTGAAGTATTATTATTTCTATGTCAATATTAAACTTTTGTCTTGAATCTTTCGGATCTGAATATTCTTGCCACAATAAAGAGAATTACATGGATAAATATGTTAGGTAGCTTTCCACATCAAAAATTTTGTTTTTATCATTTACCTACTCGAGGACGAGCAGGAATTAAGCTTGGGGATGCTTGATACGTCTCCAACGTATCTATAATTTCTGATTGTTCATGCTATTATATTATCCATCTAGGATGTTTTACATGCATTTATATGCTATTTTATATGATTTTTGGGACTAGCCTATTAAGCTAGAGCCCAGTGCCAGTTTCTGTTTTTTCCTTGTTTTTGAGTATCGCAGAAAAGGAATATCAAACGGAGTCCATTTGACGTGCCAATTTTTGATGATTTTTTATGGACCAAAAAAAGCCCCCGGAGTAAAAGAGTTGGGCCAGAAAAGTCCCGGGCTGTCCACGAGGGTGGGGGCGTGCCCTACCCCCCTAGGCATGGACCCCTATCTCGTGGATGATTCGGAGACCCCCCCCCTGACATGAGACCTACGCCAAAAATTCCTATAAATACAGAAACCCCCAGAAATAAACCTAGATTGGGAGTTCCACCGCCGCAAGCCTCCGTAGCCACCGAAAACCAATCTAGACCCGTTTCGGCACCCTACTGGAGGGGGGAATCCCTCTTCGGTGGCCATCTTCATCATCCCGGCGCTCTCCATGACGAGGAGGGAGTAGTTCACCCTCGGGGCTGAGGGTATGTACCAGTAGCTTTGTGTTTGATCTCTCTCTCTCTCGTGTTCTTAATTTGGCACGATCTTGATGTATCGCAATCTTTGCTATTATAGTTGGATCCTATGATGTTTCTCCCCCTCTACTCTCTTGTGATGAATTGAGTTTTTCCTTTAAAGTTATATTATCGAATTGAGTCTTTAAGGATTTGAGAACACTTGATGTATGTCTTGCATGTGCTTATCTGTGGTGACAATGGGATATCACATGATCGACTTGATATATGTTTTGGTGATCAACTTGCGAGTTTTGTGACCTCGTGAACTTATGCATAGGGGTTGGCACACGTTTTCGTCTTGACTATCCGGTAGAAACTTTGGGGCACTCTTTGAAGTTCTTTGTGTTGGTTGACTAGATGAATCTGAGATTGTGTGATGCATATCGTATAATCATACCCACGGATACTTGAGGTGACACTGGAGTATCTAGGTGACATTAGGGTTTTCGTTGATTTGTGTCTTAAGGTGTTATTCTAGTACGAACTCTAGGATAGATGAACGGAAAGAATATCTTCGTGTTATTTTACTACGGACTCTTGAATAGATCTGTAGCGACCCGACCTCAGACGGTCAAGTCTCTGTCCTTAAGTGTCATCCCTGGATCGGTATGCTGACACAAACAGTACTCGAGGATTTATAACAAAGGTAAATCACATGTATAAAGTAACGTAAATACTATTACCTCAATCCAAATAGCGGAAGTAACAACAAGGTTGTGGATTCCCATCAACACCAACGGCAAAGTTGAATGTAGAAATCGTAACCCTAATATATCACTTACTCATCGTAAGATTCCTGCAACATGAGACGTTGCATCCATGTACGTCAGTACATTGAATGTACTGGCAAATTCACACCATAGGATAATGATGAATAATAACTATCACTACATGCATATATGGCTGGTGGAGGCTCTATGGTTATAATGTTTTGCGAAAAGCCAATTTTTCCTACAACAAAGGAATATATTTTATTTAACTACAAAGCTGGTTGAAAAGTATTGAGAAGGTTCCTCCAAGTCAGTCCCAAAATAATCATTATAACCCAACAAATTATTTAAGTAAAGTGATGACATCCACAAAATAATCCAAGTACCAGAGACTCAAGATGTCCATAACCGGGGACACGGCTAATCATGAATAGTTTGTACGCTCTACAGAGGTTTGTGTAGTTTTCCCCACAAGACTCGATCTCCTCCGTTGGATTTCTGGCACTTCATGATGTTTGAGAAACGGATGACCGAGACACAGTCTTTCAGAAACGTTTACTCTTTACTCTGGGTAGACAGTACCACCTACATCCCCTACATCTGCTAGTCTACCACTGAAAGAGGTCACACAACATACTCAACTATGCCAGAGCCCATAATGGATTGTGGCTGCACACGGAAGTTTCTAGCATGAATAATCTTATGATCCCTTTGAGCCTGGGTGGCATTCCATAGGGTGATCACACGGGTACTCCGGGATCCCCTTGGGCAAGCAGTGGGTTCTCCAGGTGCCCGGGCAAACCACTGGGTGCTCCAGGGTGCCCCAACCATTCTACCCAGATGTGTATTAAAGTAGCCACCTTAAGTTATCCCTTAATTCATAATAACACTCACATCTATCATGAATCACTCAAACCAAACCACGTCTATGAGCATAGCATAACAGTAAGCATAACGTAGTAGTACCCAGGGGTTGGATGCAAGACAATAGGTTCCTACCTCATCCACTACTTGCCAATACCCACATGTTATCAATCGTACTCATGCAATGTTTGAGGGTTGGAACAAATGCACAAAAACTGGGTAATGAAAAGTATGATCAAAGTGTGAACTTGCCTTGTACTGTTGATGAAGATGATTCGTACTGATAACTCCTGATAGTTCTACTCGTCACACTCCGGTCAATCTAGCGTAAGCAAGCAATAGTAACCACACATAAGTAATCACTCAAAAGATCAGGAAAAATGAAGAAGATAATTCAGAAAACATCAAACCAATCAAATAACTCTTGAAACATAGAAAAATTTCTACCAATACCAAAATTATGTGAGTTTGGCCTTATCAGAAAGTTTAGGTCAAGAGCTTCGATTTGCAAAAAGAATCAACTGAATCGGAGTTATAAAACTCAAGTTATGATCAAACGAAGTTCTACAAATCTGTTTGATGTCAAATTTTAAAACTTTCACAAATATGTTTAAGTTGTTTTACTGGATAGAGGGGATCATAACGAAGAAGTAGGCATTGGTTTCGTTGGATTTGGACAAAATAGCGAAAAGTAGCGAAGGTTTGAAGATCAGGGACTAATCTGTAAATAAAATATCCATGGATGGGTCCCTGGCCGAAATTAAAAAGAAAAAGAAAAATTCTACCGAATGAACACGCTATAGAACCTAAACTGATGAACTCGTTCGCTCCAGAGGCTAAACCAGCAAGCGTTCTCTAAATAACTAGACTAAAAAATCGGGTTTTTTAAAAGAAAACCGAGAAAAACTAGAAAACCGATCTAGGGTTTGGTTATACCGGTCCACGGAAAAGATCGGTGGGTCGGGCGAAGCTACGGCGAGTCGCGTCTCTGATGGCGGCGGGGCGAAGTGGCTCCGGCGGCGGCGGGGCACGGCGGCGGCGCCGGAGTAGCTGGGGAGGGGCGGCGCGACGGTGAGGTGGGTGGTGGCTGCGGTGGTCGGGGAGGTGCGGGGCGATGGCGAGGAAGCTCGGCGGTGGCGGCGCGATGCGGCACCGGGGTGCGGCGGCTCGATGCAGCAGCGCAGGTGCGGGGAAGGAGAGAAACGGGGCCCGAGACTCCGGTATTTGAGGAGAGGAGGGCGAGGGGTGGCGTGGTGAAGGGGGCAAAGGAGGCTGTAACATCCCAAATTTTCAATTTGGAATGTTATACATAGGTCATCATATGCATATCATATTTTTATTTGCATTTTGGTTTTGTGATAAGGACCCACGGAAAGAGTTGGGGATTTTATTATTTTCATATTTGAATTTTCTCAATTATTGAAAAGTGGATCACTTTGGTTTTAATTATTTTCTCTCCAAATAATATTTCAAATATTAAAATATATGAGAGGAGATAATATGACTTCCCCAAAATAAAAGAAATATTGGAGGAAAATTATTAAAATCAAATAAATAATTTTATTTGGATATTTTTGCTATTTTATTTGAATTAGAACAATATGCATTTTAAAAAATTACATTTTAGGCCAAGAAAATGTTCACTGAGTTCTAAATTTTTTATTTAGATAGTGAAAATTATTTTTGGCATTTTTAGAATTTTTTATATATATTTATTAGGATTTTTCTCGGCGGAATTGTTTTTTTAATGTGTTCGGACCGACTGGGCCGAAGCCCAGCCGGCCCAGCTCACGCATCCCCGACCCCGAGCGGGACTCCCGCAGCCGCACGACGTCGCCGCCATGGCCGAGTCGGCCACCACCGCCGTCGCCCCCTCCGCAAGCAACACCGCCGCCACCCTCCCCCTTTATAAGCGCACTCGAGGCCTCCCTGGAGCCCCAAGCCGCGGCATCGCCGCTGCCGCACCGCGCCACTCGCCGCCGACCCCGCGCCGCCTCACCGCTGCTGCGCCGCTGCCCCGCAGCCACCCGACGCCGTCGATCGCCGTCGCCACCGCCACGGATCTCGCCGGAGCCACCGCTGTTGACCCCATTTGACCGGTCGTTTTTTCTCGGTTAAACCCCGGGTTTTTTAGTTTTCCGTTTTAATTTCTTAGATCGGTTTTCGTCGGTTCATTCTATCCAGCGGACGTTCGTCCGTCCATTCGTTTTAACAAACGTTGTTCGCCGGTTAGGTTCAGACAGCGAACGTTCATTCGTTAGTATTTCCTTTTTATTTTATTTTCGGCTAGGGACTTATCCGTGATTATTTTTATCACAGATTAGCCCTTGATCTTCAAACCCTCGCCGTTTCTTACCGTTTGTCCAAATCCAGTGAAACCAACGCCAAAATCTTTGTCTTGAACCCCTCTTTCTGTTTAATCAACTTGAACAAGGTTTTGACAATTTAAAATTTGGTTTCAAGCAGATTTGAATTCGAAGTTCTTTTGACTGTAGTTTTAGTTCCGTAGCTCCAATTCGATTGATTCTTTTTGCAAATCGAAGCTCTTCAGTTGAATTTTCAGTTTGGATCTTCTTATTTGAGTTTTATCCATGCATCTTTGCTTGAGTGCTTATGTATGCTATTGTTTGTTTGTGATAGAATTCCCGGAGTGCGCAGCGTGCTACTACGAGTCTCTAGGTTTTATGGATCATCAGCAAGGCAAGTAAAACTTTGATCATACTCTTTTTATTACCCAGTTTTTTTGCATTAGATACAACCTTCAAACATTGCATGAGTAGGATCTCTTAACATGTGGGTTTTGGGAAGTATATGATGAGGTAGAACCTATTGCCCTTTTTATTATCAAACCCTGGGAGTTACTTCTACGTTATGCTTATACTGACATGGTATGCGCGTAGACGTGGATTGGGTTTGAGTGTATCCATGACAGATGTGAGATTGTTAATTAATGGTTAACTTAAGGTGGCTACTTAAATACACATCTGGGTGGATTGGTTGCGGGCACCTGGAGAATCCAGTGTTGTCTCAAGATATCCTGAAGTACCTGTGTGATTATCCTATGGTTCGCCACCCAAGCTCAAAGGGATCATAAGATTATTCATTCTAGAAACTTCCGTGTGCTGCCACAAGCTATTATGGGCTCTAGCATAGTTGAGTAAGTTGCATGACCTCTTCCAGTGGTAGGCTAGCAGATGTAGGGGGTGTAGGTTGGTACTGTCTACCCAGGGTTAGAGTTAATGCTTCTGAAAGACTATGTCTCGGTCATCCGTTTCTCAAACACCATGTAGTGCGAGAAAACCAATGGAGGAGATCGAGTCTTGTGGGGAAAAGTGCGCAAACCTCTGCAGAGTGTATAAACTAATCATGGTTAGCCGTGTCCCCGGTTATGGACATCTTGAGTATCTGGATCTTGGATTATCATGTTAATCTCATCACTCTATTAATTAAATTGGTTGGGTTATTAATAATGTTTAATTGGGATTGAGTTGGAGGAACCTTCTCAATGTTTAACAACTACCATGATAGTTAAACAAAATATATTCCTTTGTTGTAGGGAAAAATTGGCTTTTCGCAAAACATTATAACCGCAGAGCCTCCACCAGCCTCATATGCATGTAGTGATAGCCTTTACTTGTTCATTGCTCTACTGTGTTATCTTGCCAGCATATTCCTTGTGCTGACCCGTTTCGGGCTGCAACATACCATGTTGCAGACTTTTTAGATGAAGAGTAAGGTGCGCTAGGTCGTTGTCGTGCACTCAGCTATGCCGTTGGAGTTGATGGACTCATTTTGTCTTCCAAGCCTTCCGTTGTTATCATTTAGATGGCCTTAAGCCATATTTATTGTAATAAGTTATCTTTTGAGACTATCGATGTAATAAGTGTGTGATTACTACTTTGTTATAAATCCTTCGAAGTACTGTGTCTCAGCATTACCGATCCAGGGATGACACTTGTGCACAGAGATTTGACCGTTTGAGGTCGGATCACTACAAGATGGTATCAGAGCACATGTTAAATGTAGGACATGACCACTAAGATGAGCCATAGGTCACTTTTCTCAACTCATTTCTGACTTCTGTCCATCTTCTACTCTATAGGATGGCGGACACAAGGAACAAGTTTGCACAACCGGATGAAGACACACCTTTTGAACGACACTTGAAGAAAGTCACTAGGTACCTAAACATCGGAATACCAAGCTTCACCGGGACTTACACCGCCACTTTACCAGAAGAGGAGTGTTAGATGATTCGAGTTCAAATTCCAGGAAGGACATTCACGCCAGTTACTAAGCCCATAGAGTTTTCCCTTGATGCACCAACCTGGAGTCTAGGAAAGAGCATGGCAGCCCACATCGCCATGGGACGCATCAGCGAAGTTTATCACAAGGATCTTAAGGACACCATCTACCAGATATGTGGGCACCGAGATGAGCAATGGGAGATGATCAGCACCAGGAAGGACAGGTCCATTGCAGCTTACATCCAGGAGTTAAACCAGCACATTCGTCGTCGGGAGAACCAAATGTGCACAAGCATGATAGATCTGAAGAAGTTGATGACTAAGAATATGGAGCTTGAAGAGGAACTCAAGTCTACACACGACGGATACGAGGAGGAAATCGCGATGCTAGTGGAGATGAATGACGACCTGACAAGGAAGCTAGGAGTATTCATGGGAGATCCCGCGCTAGGAGGAGATGACGACCATCCCAAGGACTACATCATCATCGACGACCCCGACTCCGACCGCGACAGTAGTGATGATGATTATGAAGACGAAGCTGGAGCAGATATCATGGAGTCTTCCACCAATCAAAATTTTTAGTAGACCACCATATTATTAGTAGTATTTTCCCATGTATATATTAGTAGTCTGTAACGATAGTTAGATCGATTGTATGCCCTTGCTTGAAATTGTTTTGGTGTGATATGATTGTGTTTGTCTCATGTGCATATGGGTAGTGCTTTCTCACTAGACCTCATTCTATTCTAATCTCTCCCCTCTAAACCCATCAGATGCCTCCGAGACATGACCCTGGATTTGTTTTCCCACCGGAGCTCACTCAGTTGATCCAACAGCAGAATACACTAATGCAGTTGCTAGTTCAGAACCAAGGCAACAACAACAATAACAACAACCCACCGCCACCACCTCCAGTTGACAACTTAGCCCGTTTTCTGAGGTTGCAGATGCCGGTGTTTTCCAGTAGCACCGAGCCAATAGTTGCTGATGACTGGCTACGCAGGATTGGAAGGGAGTTGACCACTGCAGGCTGCACAGACACTGAGAAGGTGCGTTTTGCCGCACACCAATTGGATGGACCTGCAGCCTCATGGTGGGAGAATTACACAGCCACTTTCCCTATAGCCAATGTTACTTGGGAGCAGTTTCAGCAAGCATTCCGCACTGCTCATGTCTCAACTGGAGCTATGAACATGAAGAAGCGTGAGTTTCGCAACTTACGCCAGGGCAACCGTACTGTGGGGCAGTACATGGATGAGTTTAGCAAGTTAGCTTGCTACGCCCCAGATGATGTGGCCACCGATGCTGCGAAACAGGAGAAGTTTATGGAAGGGCTGAATGATGAGATGAGTATGCAGTTAATGGTGGGAACATTTAACAACTACCAGGAGTTGGTAGATAAGGATCTTATGATTGAAGGGAAGCAGCAGCAGATTGAGAGCCACAAAAGGAAGTATGGACAAGGGAAGTACAATTCAGGAGCTCAGCGGAAGCCTCGTTTCACCCCGAACTCAGGAGGCTATACCCATAACCATGGAGGCCATACCCACAATGGAGGAAGTTCGCATAACCACAGTGGCCCCAAGAATGGAAACGGGAATGGAGCAGGCAGTAATCAGAACCACTCTAACCCAGCCACACCCGCCAAGAGGGATCTAAGTTACATTACTTGTTTCAAGTGTGGGAAGACTGAACATTACACCACCGAATGTTCTGAAGCAAAGAATGGAAATGGCAATGGAAGCACTGTGAAGAAGCCCAACCCTTTCAACAAGGGACAAGTGAACCATGTGAACGTGGAGGAGGTTGAAGAGCAGCCAGATGCAGTTATCAGTAAGTTTTTGGTTAAGTCATTTACCGCCCTCATTCTTTTTGATACTGGTGCATCGCATTCATACATTTCAAGTGGATTTGTGGACAAGTTTAAGTTACCCACCTTAGCCCTTAGGACACCCTTGTTAGTAAGCTCACCAGGTGCAGAGTATATGGCCAGCCGATGGTGCGAACGGTTACCCTTAACCATTGGCAGCCATGTTTTCCCCTCAGACCTAATAATTCTGGAGTCACAAGGATTGGACGTGATACTGGGTATGGATTGGCTATCGAAGTATGGCAGAAACATTGATTGTGCTAGTAGGTCAATTCTGCTCACCACCCCGGAGGGAAAAAGGATCAAGTATGTATCCAGGCATGCGCCGAGGAGGACCCAAGTAAATTCTCTCATGAGATTTGTTCAGGAGGAAGTGCCTGTAGTCAGGGATTATCCGGATGTATTTCCAGAGGAGTTACCCGGCATGCCACCGGATCGAGACATTGAGTTTTTGATAGTGCTGTTACCAGGCACCGGACCAATATCGAAGAGACCATACCGGATGCCCGCAAATAATCTGGAGGAAATTAAGAAACGGATTAAGGAGTTATTGGAGAAAGGTTACATTCGACGAAGTTCGTCACCATGGGGAGCCCAGTGCTCTTGGTTGAGAAGAAGGATGGATCTTTGAGGATGCTTGTTGATTATCGTGCATTGAATGAAGTGATGATCAAGAACAAGTACCCACTGCCGATGATCAATGATTTGTTTGACCAGTTGCAAGGAGCTAAAGTATTTTCCAAGATCGATCTTCGATCAGGATACCACTAGCTGAAGATCCGAGAACAAGATATACCTAAGACAGCCTTCACCACAAGGTATGGGCTATATGACTACACGGTTATGTCGTTTGGATTGACTAACGCCCCTGCCTATTTCATGAGTATGATGAATAAGGTGTTCATGGAGTTCTTGGATAAAATTTCCATGGTATTCATTGATGAGATTTTGGTATACTCGAAGAATGAAGAGGAACACAAGGAGCATTTGCGTTTAGTTCTTGAGAAACTCAGGGAACATTAACTATATGCCAAGTTCAGCAAGTGTGAGTTTTGGTTGAAGGAAGTTGGATTCCTTGGACATGTTATATCAGGAGAAGGTATAGCAGTAGATTGACACCCACCTATACTAAGTTTCAGTCAGTCACTGAGTGGTTGGCACCCACCTCAGTTGGAGAGATCCGCGGTTTTCTTGGACTCGCGGGGTACTACCGGAGATTCATTGAGAATTTTTCCAAGATTGCAAAACCTATGACAGAGTTTTTGAAGAAGAATACCAAGTTCAAATGGATAGATGAATGTGAGGCAATTTTTCAGGAGCTGGAGAAACATTTGGTTACAGCCCCAGTACTGATTCTGCTGGATATACGCAAGGATTTCCAAGTCTATTGCGATGCTTCTTGCTTAGGGCTTGGAGGTGTACTTATGCAGGACGGAAGAGTTGTTTCATATGCCTCACGTCAGCTTCGACCGCATGAGTTGAATTATGCCACACATGATTTGGAGTTAGCAGCTGTAGTGCATGCACTCAAGACCTGGAGACATTTTCTTATTGGGAATCGTTGTGATGTGTACACGGATCATAAGAGTTTGAAGTACATTTTCACCCAGAAGGAGTTGAATCTCAGGCAAAGGAGATGGTTGGAGCTTATAAAAGATTATGATATGAAGTTGCACTATCATCCAGGCAAGGCCAATGTCGTAGCAGACGCTTTGAGCCGGAAGAGTTACGCCAATACCCTCATAAGCAGAGGATTGCCAAAGGAGTTAGCCGAAGATCTCAGGGCGCTTTGTTTGGAGATAGTCCCTAGAGGTTTTTTTGTAGCATTGGAGGTTCAGTTGACATTATTGGTAAAAATTCGAGAAGCTCAGAAGGATGATAAATAAATTGCCGAGATAAAGGAGAATATGAGCAAAGGAAAAGCCAAAGGTTTTCGTGAAGATGAGCATGACAACTTGTGGTTTGAGGACCGTGTTAAAGTCAAGAAGTTGATACTTCAGGAGGCTCATGACTCGCCATACTCGATACACCCCGGAAACACCAAGATGTATTTGGATTTAAAGGAGCGTTTCTGGTGGACGGGAATGAAGAAGGATATTGACAAGTATGTAGCAGTATGTGATGTATGTCAGAGAGTGAAGGCAGAACATCAGAAGCCAGCAGGATTACTACAGCCTATGCCGATACCCGAATGGAAGTGGGACAAGCTTGGCATGGATTTTATCACCGGATTACCTAGGACCCAATCGGGATATGATTCTGTTTGGGTAGTAGTGGATAGTTTGACCAAAGTGGCCTACTTTATCCTAGTGAAAACCACATATACGAGTTTGAACTTGGCCAAGATATATATGACCAGGATCATATGTCTGCATGGAGTTCCGAGGACTATCGTATCAGATAGAGGAACACAGTTTACTTCAAAGTTTTGGCACCAGTTGCACCAGACTTTGGGTACCAGGCTAGAGTTCAGTACATCTTTTCATCCGCAGACAGATGGGCAGACCGAGAGAGTCAATCAGATTCTGGAGGACATGTTGAGAGCTTATGCGCTCGATTATGGATCTAGTTGGGATGATAATTTGCCCTACGCAGAGTTCTCTTACAACAACAGCTACCAGACTAGTTTGAAGATGGCACCTTTCGAAGCTCTGTATGGAAGGAGGTGCATGACACCATTAATGTGGGATGAAGTTGGAGACCGCCAGTTGTTTGGACCAGATTTGATTAAAGAGTCATAGGAGAAGGTTAAGTTGATTCGAGATAGATTGAAGGTAGCTCAGTCCAGGCAGAAGAGCTATGCAGACTCAAAATGCAAGGAGGTAGTCTATGAAATTGGAGACATAGCATATCGAGTTAAACGCTTTGGAGTTAAGGGAAAGTTAGCCCCGAGATTTGTAGGACCATACCGAGTTTTGGAACGTATGGGAGAGGTGGCCTACAAGTTGGAGTTACCCGAATGACTGTCGGGAGTTCATGACATGTTTCATGTTTCCCAGTTGAAGAAGTGCCATGCTGAGATGGCCGATATCCCTATGAGAGATACAGTGCCCCTCGAAGCAATTTAGTTGGATAGTGATCTGACCTACGAGGAGAAACCAGTCAAGATTCTTGAGTTTGCCAGCCGAGTTACCCACAGCAAGGTTATCATGTTTTGCAAAGTTCAGTGGAGTCACCATACCAAGGATGAAGCCACCTGGGAACGAGAGGAAGATCTACGGAAAGACCACCCACACCTATTTTCTAGCCAACCCGAATCTCGAGGGCGAGATTCACCTTAAGGGGGGTAGGTTTGTAACATCTCAAATTTTCAATTTGGAATGTTATACATAGGTCATCATATGCATATCATATTTTTATTTGCATTTTGGTCTTGTGATCCTAAAAATCTTAAGCAACTCAAGGACCCACAGAGAGAGTTGGGGATTTTATTATTTTCATATTTGAATTTTCACAAATATTGGAAAGTGGATCACTTTGGTTTTAATTATTTTTCTCTCCAAATAATATTTTAAATATTAAAATATATGAGAGGAGATAATATGACTTCTCCAAAAATAAAAGAAATATTGAAGGAAAATTATTAAAATCAACTAAATAATTTTATTTGGATTTTTTGCTATTTTATTTGAATTAGAAAAATATGCATTTTTAAAAAAATTGCATTTTAGGCCAAGAAAATGTTCACTAAGTTCTAAATATTTTATTTAGATGGTGAAAATTATTTTTGGCATTTTTTAGAAATTTTTATATATATATTTATTAGGGTTTTTCTCGGTGGAATTGTTTTTCTTAAATGTGTTCGGACCGACTCGGCCGAAGCCCGGCCGGCCCAGCTCGCGCGTCCCCGACCCCGAGCGGGACTCCCGCAGCAGCATGACGCTGCCGTCGTGGCCGAGTCGGCCACCATCGCCGTCGCCCCCTCCCCAAGCAACGCCGCCGCCACCCCCCTTTTATAAGCGCACTGGGGCCCCCCTAGAGCCCCAAGCTGCCGCATCGCCGCTGCCGCGTCGCGCCGCCGCCCCGTAGCCACCCGCGCCGCCCCGCAGCCACCCGCAGCCGCCCGCCGCGGTCGACCGCTGTCGCCGCCGCCGCGGATCTCGCCGGAGCCGCCGCCGTTGACCCCGTTTGACCGATCGGTTTTTCTCGGTTAAACCCCGGATTTTTAGTTTTCCGGTTTAATTTCTTAGCTCGGTTTTCATCGGTTTATTCTATTCAGCGGACGTTCGTCCATCCGTTTGTTTTAACGAACGTTGTTCGCCAGTTAGGATCAGACAGCGAACGTACGTTCGTTAGTCTTTTTTTCGCCCAGGGACTTATCCACAATTATTTTTATCGCAGATTAGCCCCTGGTCTTCAAACCCTTGCAGTTTCTTAACCGTTTGTCCAAATCCAGTGAAACCAGCGCCAAAATCTTTGTCTTGAACCCCTCTTTCTGTTTAATCAACTTGAACAAGGTTTTGAAAATTTAAAATTTGGTTTCAAGCAGACTTGAATTCGAAGTTCTTTTGACCGTAGTTTCGGTTCCGTAGCTCCGATTTGATTGATTCTTTTTGCAAATCGAAGCTCTTTAGTTGAATTTTTAGTTTGAATCTTCTTATTTGAGTTTTATCTGTGCATCTTTGCTTGAGTGCTTATGTATGCTATTGTTTGTTTGAGATAGAATTCCCGGAGTGCGCAGCGTGCTACTATGAGTCTCTAGGTTTTGTGGATCATCAGCAAGGCAAGTAACACTTTGATCATACTCTTTTTCTTACCCAGTTTTTATGCATTGGATGCAACCCTCAAACATTGCATGAGTAGGATCTCTTAACATGTGGGTTTTGGGAAGTAGATGATGAGGTAGAACCTATTGCCCTTTTTATTATCAAACCCTGGGAGTTACTTCTACGTTATGCTTATACTGCCATGCTATGCTCGTAGACGTGGATTGGGTTTGAGTGTATCCATGACAGATGTGAGATTGTTAATTAATGGTTAACTTAAGGTGGCTACTTAAATACACATCTAGGTGGATTGGTTGCGGGCACCTGGAGAATCCAGTGTTGTCCTAGGATATCCCGGAGTACCCGTGTGATTATCCTATGGTTTGCCACGCAGGTTCAAAGGGATCATAAGATTATTCATGCTAGAAACTTCCGTGTGCAGCCACAAGCTATTATGGGCTCTAGCATAGTTGAGTAAGTTGCATGACCTCTTCCAGTGGTAGGCTAGCAGATGTAGGGGATGTAGGTTGGTACTGTCTACCCGGGGTTAGAGTTAATACTTCTATGTCTCGGTCATCCGTTTCTCAAACACCATGTAGTGCGAGAAATCCAACGGAGGAGATCGAGTCTTGTGGGGAAAAGTGCGGAAACCTCTACAGTGTATAAACTAATCATGGTTAGCCGTATCCCCGATTATGGACATGTTGAGTATCTGGATCTTGGATTATCATGTTGATCTCATCACTCTATTAATTAAATGGCCATTTACATTTCTGTGCCTAAGTCGAACCACCTAATCAGATATACCCCTAATTCGAAAGCCTGCTCAAATTTACCCCTCTGTCGTTAGGTGCCCTTACAGAAATTCCCTTCTACGCCGTTACCGTCCGGTCAAACAGCTTTGACCGTCCTGGAAAAAATAGCAAAAATAATCTAAAAAATCTAAATTTTTGTGAGATATAAGATACTCATATGCGCAAAGTGTGTGCAATTTTTCGTGCTATTTGGACATTCCAGGAGCTCGTGGAGAGGAAAAACAGTTAATCCGCATGCTTGTGAACAGTAAATTTGAAATAAAATAGCAAGAAAATTCAAAAAAATATGAAATTTTTTGGCATCAAAGAGGCTTGGGTGCACAAGGTGCATGCAAGTTTTTGTGATCAAATGACATGCGAGGAGCTCGAGCAAGAAAAAAATAGTCATTTTTCCCAAGTTTTTTCCCGAACCAAATTTTGTTTTTTTCTCCACAAGCCTCTCCAATGTCCACACACAACAAAAATTTGCACGCAGCTTGCAGACCCGAGCCTCTTTGATGCCAAAAAATTTCATATTTTTTTGAATTTTCTTGCTTTTTTTTAATTTACTGTTCAGAGGCTTACATATTTATTGTTTTTCCTTTGACATGAGCTCCTGGAATGTCCAAACAGCACGAAAATTTGCACTCACCTTGCGAACCTGAGTATCTTTGATCCCACAAATTTTCAGATTTTTTTAGATTTCTTTGCTATTTTTTCAGGACGGTCAAAGCCCTTTGACCGGCTTTGACCAGCTTTGGCCGGACGGTAACGGCATAGAAGGGCATTTCTATAAGTGCACATAATGGTAGGGGGGCAAATTTGAGCAGGCTTTGAAATTAGGGGTAAATCTGAGAGTGGGCGCAAATTAGGGGCATAAATGTAAATGTCCCTTAATTAAATTGGTTGGGTTATTAATACTTCTTAATTTGGATTGAGTTGGAGGAACCTTCTCAATGTTTAACAACTACCATGATAGTTAAACAAAACATATTCCTTTGTTGTAGGGAAAAATTGGCTTTTCGCAAAACATTATAACCGTAGAGCCTCCACCAGCCTCATATGCATGTAGTGATAGCATTTACTTGTTCATTGCTCTACTATGTTATCTTGCCAGCATATTCCATGTTCTGACCCATTTCGGGCTGCAACATATCATGTTACAGACTTTTCAGACGAAGAGTAAGGTGCGCTAGGTCGTTATCGTGCACTCAGCTATGTCGTTGGAGTTGATGGACTCACTTTATCTTCCAAGCCTTCCGCTGTTATCATTTAGATGGCCTTAAGCCATGTTTATTGTAATAATTTCTCTCTTGAGACTATGGATGTAATAAGTGTGTGATTGCTCCTCTGTTATAAATCCTTCGAAGTACCGTACGTGTCAGCATTACCGACCCACGGATGACACTTATGCACAGAGATTTGACCGTTTGAGGTCGGATCGCTCCATCTTGTAGCGACCCGACCTCAGACGGTCATGTCTCTGTGCTTAAGTGTCATCCCTGGATCGGTATGCTGACACACACAGTACTCGAGGATTTATACAGAGGTAAATCACATGTATAAAGTAACGTAAATAATATTAACTCAATCCATATAACAGATGTAACAATAAGGTTGTGGATTCCCATCAACACCAACGGTAAAGTTGAGTGTAGAAATCGTAACCCTAACGTATCACTTACTCGTCGTAAGATTCCTGCAACATGAGACGTTGCAGCCACGTAGGTCAGTACATTGAATGTACTAGCAAATTCACACCATAGAGCAATGCTGAATAAATGGCTATCCCTACATGCATATTTGGCTGGTGGAGGCTCTAAGTTTAATTTTTGCATAAAGCTATTTTTTCCTACAACAAAGGAATATTTTTATTTAAATACCAAGTTGGTTAAAAATTATTGAGAAGGTTCCTCCAACTCAATCCCAAAATAATAATTATAACCCCACAAATTAATTAAGTAAAGTGATGAGATCAAACTAATAATTCAAGTACCAAATACTCAAAATGTCCATAACCGGGGACACAGCTAATAATTATTAGTTTCTACACTCTGCAGAGGTTTGCGCACTTTTCCCCACAAGACTCGATCTCCTCCGTTGGATTTCTCGCACTACATGATGTTTGAGAAACGGATGATTGAGACACGGTCTTTCCGAAGCATTAACTCTTTGCTCTGGGTAGACAGTACCACCTACTTTCCCCCTACATCTGCTAGCCTACCACTGAAAGAGGTCACACAACATGCTCAACTATGCCAGAGCCCATAATGGCTTGTGGCTGCACACGGAAGTTTCTAGCATGAATAATCTGGTGATCCCTTTGAGCCTGGGTGGCATTCCATAGGGTGATCATACGGGTACTCCGGGATCCCCTTGGGCAAGCACTGGGTTCTTCAGGTGCCCAGGCAAACCACTAGGTGCTCCAGGGTGCCCCAACCAATCCACCCAGATGTGTATTAAAGTAGCCACCTTAAGTTTAACCATTAATAATAACTCTAACATCTGTCATGGATCACTCAAACCAAACCACGTCTACTAGCATAGCATAGCAGTATAATCATAACGTAGAATTCCCAGGGTTTGAATAAAAGTCAATAGGTTCCTACCTCATCAACTACTTCCCAATACTCACATGTTAATCCAATCCTAACCATGCAATGTTTGAGGATGAAACTAATGCAAGTAAAACTGGGTATGAAAAAGGGATGATCAAAGTGTGAACTTGCCTTGTACTATTGATGAAGATGATTCGCACTGATAACTCCTGATAGTTCTACTCGTCACACTCCGTTCAATCTATCGTGAGCAAGCAATAGTAACCACACATAAGCAATCATGCAAAAGAATCGAAGAAAAGATCTCTGAACACTTTGAAAACAAGCATTTAACTCTTGCAACAGAAAACAATTTCTAATTGTACCAAAATTGAGTGAATTTGGCCTTATCAAAAAGTTTAGGTCAAGAGCTTCAATTAGCAAAAAGAATTGACTCAAACGGAGTTATAAAACTGGAGTTACGATCACTCGAAATTCAATACAAATCTGTTTGAATTCAAATTTTAAAACTTTCAAAAATATGTTTAAGGTGTCTTACTGGATAAAGGGGATCATAACGAAGAAGTGGGCATTGGTTTCGTTGGATTTGGGCAAACGAGTAAAAAGTAGCGAAGGTTTGAAAATCAGGGTCTAATCTGTAAATAAAATATTCACGGATGGGTCCCTCGCCGAAATTAAAAAGAAAAAGAAAAAAACTATCGAGCGAGCGCTCGCTAACAGAACCTAAACCAACAAACTCGTTCGCTCCAGAGGCTAAATCAGCAAGCGTTCTCTAAATAACTAGACAAAATTAAAAAAAAGGTCTTTTAAGGAAAACCGAAAAAAAAACAGATCGGACCGGGGCAACGGTTTTACCGGTCCGTGGTGGTTTCGTCGATGGCGGCGGTTTTCGGCGGCTCTCCGGCGAGGCGGCGGACAGCGGCGATTCGTGCGGCTGACTGCGGGAGTGGCGGCGTCGCGCGGGGCTCCGGGCAAGGCGAGGCAGCCCAGTGCGGGAGCGCTGCCTCGGCGGCGGCGCGGCGCGGCGGGAGCAGCGGCGGGCGGCGAGATGCGGCGCAAGGGCGGCGGCACAAGGAGAGAGAGAGAGCGGCGGGTCCAGCTTATATAGAGGGGGGCGAGGGGTTGCGTGGAGGAGGGGCCAAGGCGGCGGTGGAGTCCGGGTGGAGCACGGACGTCGAGGCGGCGGCGGAGTCGTGCGGGATCCGGCCTCTGGCTCGAGGTCGGGGACGAGGGAGGCGAGCGGCGTGGGCTGGACCATGGGCTGGCCTGGAAGCTAGGCCGGCCCAGTCGGCGAAGATTTTTTTAAAACACTTTTTCCAAACAAACAAAAATAGTAAAACAAAATAAATAAGAATATTATATAGACATACGTAAAAAAAGAAGATAAGGCGCCCGCTGCTAATATGCTACACGTGTAGGCGACAAATAATTATGGGTCGCACGTACAGTTTTTTCAATAGAAACAGAAGGAAAATCGAATAATGAAAATAAAATAAAATTTCATATAGGCATATTATATATCAAAATTTCCAGAAAACGATTTTCTACAACATGAACATTTTTTTAGTGCCAAATAAAATCCACAAAAAAATTAAATAAAGCAAAGAGTGCTACTAATGCAATAAAACCCAACAAAAATCATGTTAAAATACCAAAATGATTTCAAATTTATTTCTCTCTAATTTTCTAATGTAGGGAATCATTTTACCCTAATTTCCATATATTTTATTTTTGGAGAAAAATAATTTGAATAAAACTCAAATAACTCCAAATTGAAAATAATTTCAAAGGGACTTTAAATTTGATTCTTTTAAACTCCAACTCATATTTCATATGTTTTGAAGAAGTCATTTTATATTCTCTCATGAAAATCATTGAGTTTCTTAAAGTTTCTAAATTTGAAATATTTCCAAATTAAATTCAAATCTTTTCAACAACCCTTTTCATTTATTTAAATGGAAGAAGTCATGTCATCTTCTCTCTAGGGTTTTGTGATGAAATAAATTTGAATTCTTGGAGATCAGAAAGCAAAGTGAAAGTTTTGGGAAAGTCATTTTATTCCCTCTCATTCAACTTTCAAAAAGTTTCAAATTCCACTCAATTTCACACAAGCAACCACACCACAATCAAACAATTAACCCAAAACTATTTATTTAATATAACATTCCAAAATTTAGAATTTTGGGATGTTACAAACCTACCACCCTTAAAATGAAACTCGCCCTCGAGATTCGGAGAATTAGGTTGGGTTCGGAGTCTTCTCAAAATCCATCGATTGTCACAGGGGTCTGGGGTGCTACCACCCTTAGAAGCATTGTTACGGTTCCATCAAAACTCATATACTCAATCCTTATTGTTAATAGTGTCGGTCTTCTCAGATTCTCGGGAAAATTCCTTCTCTGGGCTCTTTCGGTAGTGGCATAACCTTTTCCCTTGATTCTTCTGTCCATTTTATCTTGGTACGGTACTTCTGTGATCGGGTCTTCTGACGGGTCTGACGCCAATACTAAACAATTATCGATATCTCATGGTGGTCATCAAACAATTTGACTGGGTCCCTGCAAAAAAAGGGTCTGGGTTCAACCTCACCATATGACCTACGGTTGGCAACAGCTGCCTTGTACAAGGAAAAAAATGCATACCATTCTAAGGTTTAAACAAGGTTTTGATTGTCGTCGCTCTACTATGGGTAAGTCACTCAGATTTACCATCCCTTATATCCACGGGAATAATAAGAGTAAGTTGGTATGGTGATCAATCCATCCCGCACCCAAATCATTACCTTGTATATGGTTCAGCGAATCTCGCATTCTAACACTTGATCATCCTTACAAGCATTGCAGAATTTCTCTTGTCGACGAACCATGTTCGGATAAATCCATGGATTCTGCAAGCCAAACAAACATCTATCGTTCCTTCACAACTCTCAGGTTTTTGCGTTACTCCTATAAGATCGTCTTTGGATAAACGTAACTTCTTCCAGGGTTTTTTCCTTCAGCAAGAGTGTGCTTGCTTCTTGGCAGGTCCTGGGGCCTGTGGGTTATGGCCCATCTCATCACTTGTAAACCTTGAACTCATCATCGGGGGCAACTGGTCATTATTCCAACATCCAGTTTCCTAGAATTCTTAAATCCATCCAATCATACTGTCTCTCTTCCTTCTATTGGTACCAAACTAAGATGTGGTTTCTCAGACTCATCACGGAGTTACAGTTGCTCCATATTACCAACATTATACCTTCTTTATATTCCAATAGTACTTCATCCCTTCATCTCTTGGGATACCCCACATATCGAGATAAAACTCGTACTTATTTTGTCTGAAGTCTACTCCATGGAATATCATTATATTTTCCAGGGGTCAAGTGTCCTCACAGGGTACTACCACCCTTGAAATGCACAAATTATTCCATAGACCATATTTCTCATATCCTCGAAGATGGTCAAAATCTTTCTTCATAGAGTAACTACTCACAAAATTCAAATTAGTACCAACGATGCTAACTTTATTGATTCTCAATTTTTTACAATCTCCTGCCTTTCCATTACATGCATCAACTCAACACCTCAATATAAAAAGAAATGTTCCCATTACTACTACTATTTTTCTCACAGACTCGACTATTCAACAAGCAAATCCTCATTGGGACAATCTCTGGCAAAGTGCCCTGCTTCATTACAATGGAAACATATTACTTCTTACAAGTCTCGAGGTTTCCTTGTGATTTCAAAGCCTCCTTGGGTCATCGGCTTCCTTTTTGGGAAACCGCTCAAGTAGTGCCCTGACTCCTTGCACCTGACACAGGTGATATGACTCAGGTCCTTCTTGGAATCAATCTATTTCTGTTCCTGGACTTTTCCGTTCCAATCAGGGCTTCTATTTTCCGTGGATCATACTCTACTTCCTCTATCGGAAATTCTACTAGGTCCCCTTTCAGACAGTTCTGGGAGATGTGTTCTTCTTCTCCACATGAATAGCACGACTTGGTGCAGGGTTTAATTGGGTCTTCTTTGGGTGTGTCCTCCACCTCTTCCTTCATCACAGGTTTTTCTTAAAATTTCCATGAGGGCTCCTTTCATTGCTTCTTTCTTCTGTTGGATGGTTCTTTGAACCACAGGGTAAATGTGACACTAAGCAGGGTAGTGGGTAGTCCCTTCGCACAAAAAACAAGTAATCTGCCTAGTTGGGCATTCTTCATCTGGGTAACTTTCTTCACAATGGAGGCATTCATCCTTGGGATCTTTATGGTCGTGTCCTATTTCTCCGCAGAGCTTGCATGCACAAGGTTTCTTCATATCATTTCCATAAGGCTTCCACTTCTGGGGCACAAGCCGAGACTTTAGCCGGGTCAACTTAAATTCTTTCCAAGTGGTTACGCCTTTCCATCCATTGATGGTTTGGTACATCCTCCACCAAGTAGCAGCACCTCTTTCAAAGCACTGAAGAGCATGCTGGGTCATATCATTTCCGACTATAGGGTTATTCTTCATGTGATCTTCCCTGTTCTGAATCCATCGGTCCATCTCCAATTGACTTATCGGTCCTGAAAATATGAGTTCATCTCCATTCATCCTCTATTGGGTCCATGGGTTTTGGGGGTAAGATAAGAGGGATAGAGAGCGATACACACAATACAAACAATAGTTTTGACGAGACAGATTTATTTGTGGTTGTCAGAGAAAACATCAAACAAATGACAACTCACAATCGTCGCATCTAACGTTGGTATATAATAGGGGTTTGGTATTCTAAAGGTTAATAAATCTTCAACGTCGTCAAACTCTTCAGGTCTTGTTCATGTCTCCGTTGGCTTCTTCTGGTCGTGCTTGTCCTTCTCAAGTTCTTTTGCCAGATCCTCTATGTTGACGCGAAGTCTCTCATGACGTCCTTTAATATTTTGGAGTTGCGTTCCAAACTTCTGGGTTTCAACATCCTTGGCATGAACCATGGTCCTACTGTCCTTCAGTTCCTGACAAATCTCTGGTATCTCGAGGTTTTGGTCCTCCCGTTTGTCTACTTTTAGCTTTTGGTTCCAGAGTTCTTCATAAATCGCTTCCTTGTCAAATATAGCTTCCTGCAGGTCCATCTTAAACTTCTTGATGTAATACTCCAGATCCCAGTGATACACCAGCTAAAGTTAAAACTTCTTATTTTGCTGATAGGTTCTCCATTAGCCCTTTTGTCATCCAATCCTTTCGAAGAAATGCATGCTTAAATCAGCACGGTGACAATAGCATAAGCGGGCGATAACATCATGGATAGCATTTTTTATGCCCATGTCTCTATCATGAGACATCATTCCATAGTTCATATCTCCTGTCTTGGGGTTTTCTTGACGGTCAAAATCTTGAGCCTTGATGCTCCATGTTCCGGTATTTCTCTAACACACCTTCATCTCAGGTATCGGCAACTTCAATAGTCTGACAAGTTCCATAAGGGTAGCCTTCCAAGGTCATACCAATCTGGAAATTCTTCAGAGCCTTTAATTTCTCCTAGTCTTCGGAGTCTTCAACCGTTGTAGTTTCCATTGTTATAATGCACAGTAAAATCTTCTTCATTCCGATCTGGTCTTAGATGTCCTATATCATGTACTTCTTGGAGTGGTCTCATCAGTCGAATCTTCGTATTGTCAAACGGGGAAAGGGGTATAGTCTAACTAAAAGGGAATATTTGATAAATCTCAGAAAAGAAGAGAGGCAAAAGATCTTTTTGAAAACAAGGTTTGAGAGAAAAATCTTTCCTATGGGCTTGCCAGTTTCTAGGGGTCACGTCCTGCAGTCAACATGTGCTCTAATACCATCTTGTAGTGACCCGACCTCAGACGGTCAAGTTTCTGTCCTTAAGTCTCATCCCTGGATTGGTATGCTAACACACACAGTACTCCAGGATTTATAACAGAGGTAAATCACATGTATAAATTAACGTAAATACTATTACCTCAATCGAAATAGCGGAAGTAACAAGGTTGTGGATTCACATCAACACCAACGGCAAAGTTGAGTGTAGAAATCGTAACCCTAATGTATCACTTATTCGTCGTAAGATCCCTGCAACATGAGACGTTGCAGCCATGTAGGTCAGTACATTGAATGTACTAGCAATATCACACTGTAGAGCAATGCTGAATAATGGCTATCACTACATGCATATTTGGCTGGTGGAGGCTCTAAGTTTGATTTTTGCATAAAGTAATTTTTCCCTCCAACAAAGGAATATATTTTATTTAACTACAAAGTTTGTTGAAATTATTGAGAAGGTTCCTCCAACTCAATCCCAAAATAATAATTATAACCCCATAAATTAATTAAGTAAAGTGATGGGATCAAACCAATAATTCAAGTACCAGATACTCAAAATGTCCATAACCGGGGACACGGCTAATCATGATTAGTTTGTACACTCTGCAGAGGTTTGCGCACTTTTCCCCACAAGACTCGATCTCCTCCATTGGATTTCTCGCACTACATGATTTTTGAGAAACGGATGATCGAGACACGGTCTTTCCGAAGCATTAACTCTTTACTCTGGGTAGATAGTACCACCTACTTCCCCCTACATCTACTAGCCTACCACTGAAAGAGGTCACACAACATACTCAACTATGCCAGAGCCCATAATGGATTGTGGCTGCACACGGAAGTTTCTAGCATGAATAATCTTATGATCCCTTTGAGCCTGGGTGGCATTCCATAGGGTGGTCACACGGGTACTCTGGGATCCCCTTGGGCAAGCACTGGGTTCTCCAGGTGCCCGGGCAAACCACTGGGTGCTCCAGGGTGCCCCAACCAATCCACCCAGATATGTATTAAAGTAGCCACCTTAAGTTAAACCTTAGTTAACAATAACTCTCACAACTTTCATGAATTCTCTCAAAACCAAACCACGCCTACGAGCATAGCATAGCAGTGTAAGCATAACGTATAAACCCAAGGTTGAAATGAAGGCCAATAGGTTCCTACCTCATCAACTACTTCAAATACCCACATGTTATCAAAACCTACTCATGCAATGTTTGAGGGTAAGACTAATGCATAAAAACTGGGTATGAAAAGTATGATCGAAGTGTGAACTTGCCTTGTACTGTTGATGAAGATGATTCACACTCATAACTCCTGATAGTTCTACTCGTCATACTCTGTTCAATCTATCATGAGCAAGCAACTGTATACATAAGAACTCATGCAAAAAAATCAAAGAAAAGATCTCAGAAAATTTCGAAAACAAGCAAATAACTCTTGCGAACAGAAAACAATTTCTAACAGTACCAAAATTGGGTGGATTTGGTCTTATCAGAAAGTTTAGGTCAAGAGCTTCGATTTGCAAAAAGAATCAACTAAATCAGAGTTACAGAACTCAAGTTATGATCAAAGGAAGTTTGAATGTGAATCTGAACAAATTCAAAATTTGAAAATTTCAAAAAGTTGATGTGACAAGTTCACTGGATAGGTGAAAACAAGATGAAACTATAGATGCTGGTTTCATCTAATTTACAGGGACGGGTAAAAAGTTATGGCTATTTGAAAAATCAGAGCCAAGCTATTTTACGAAAGAAAAATAACTATGGCTAAAAGAATTCTAGGTCTAATGTATAAATACATAGACTAATTGATAATCTAATTATTCTATCGTACTAGTCTAGAAATAATAAATTACGGAAGTATAAAAAATGAAGAAATATGCCTTTATAAGGTAGAGAAAAGACGACTTCGAAGAGAGGAGACAATTTCCAGATGTCCCGCGGGAGAGGAGAAAAATAATTTTCTTTAATGAATCTAGTCAAACCAAAATATTGATTTAACCCGAATCGAATGATTTTTGAAGGTTCTATGGATCTATATTTATAGGTTAAAAGGATGCATGAACATATAAGGCTAGGCAATGTGGGACTAAACGTAGACGAAAATAAATGAAACAGGGAGATAATCGAAACGCCTTGCACGGGCCTAAAGGCCATCGGCCGCGCGCGTTGCAGTTTTATTTTTTTGCCAAAGGAAGAAAGAATAAAGAAAATTCTAGGAAGAAAAAGGCTGGCTAGGCCTGGCCCATTTAGGAGAAAAGAAATAAGATAAGGCCCCCGCTGCCAATATGCTACACGTGTGGGCGACAAATAATTATGGGCTGCACGTACAGTTTTTTTAATAAAAACAGAAGGAAAATCGAATAACGAAAATAATATAAAATTTTATATAGGCATATTATATATCAAAATTTTCAGAAAACAATTTTCTACAACATGAATATTTTTCTAGTAGCAAATAAAATCCACAAAAATTTAAATAAAGCAAAGAGTGCTGCTGATGAAATAAAACCCAATAAAAATCATTTTAAAAATACCAAAATGATTTCAAATTTATTTCTCTCCAATTTTCAAATGTAGGGAATCATTTTACCCTAATTTCCATATATTTTATTTTTGGAGAAAAATAATTTGAATAAAACTCAAATAACTCCAAATTGAAAATAATTTCAAAGGGACTTTAAATTTGATTCTTTTAAACTCCCAACTCATATTTCATATGTTTTGAAGAAGTCATTTTATCTTCTCTCATGAAAATCATTGAGTAACTTAAAGTTTCTGAATTTGAAATATTTCCAAATGAAATTCAAATCTTTTCAACAACCCTTTTCATTTATTTAAATGGAAGAAGTCATGTCATCTTCTCTCAAGGGTTTTGTGATGAAATAAATTTGAATTCTTGGAGAGATCAGAAAGCAAAGTGAAAGTTTTGGGAAAGTCATTTTATTCCCCCTCATTCAACTTCCAAAAAGTCTCAAATTCCACTCAATTTCACACAAGCAACCACACCACAATCAAACAATCAACCCAAAACTATTTATTTAATATAACATTCTAAAATTTAGAATTTGGGGGTGTTACAAACTTGTAGCAACCCGACTTCAGACGGTCAAATCTCTGTGATTAAGTATCATCCCTGGATCGGTATGCTGACACACACAGTACTCGAGTATTTATAACAGAGGTAAATCACATGTATAAAGTAACATAAATACTATTACCTCAATCCATATAGCGGAAGTACCAATAAGGTTGTGGATTCCCATCAACACCAACGGCAAAGTTGAGTGTAGAAATCGTAACCCTAACGTATCACTTACTCGTCATAAGATTCCTGCAACATGAGACGTTGCAGCCTTGTAGGTCAGTACATTGAATGTACTGGCAAATCCACACTATAGAGCAATGCTGAAAAATGGCTATCACTACATGCATATTTGGCTGGTGGAGGCTCTAAGTTTAATTTTTGCATAAAGCTATTTTTTCCTACAACAAAGGAATATTTTTATTTAACTACCAAGTTGGTTAAAAATTATTGAGAAGGTTCCTCCAACTCAATCCCAAAATAATAATTATAACCCCACAAATTAATTAAGTAAAGTGATGAGATCAAACCAATAATTCAAGTACCAGATACTCAAAATGTCCATAACCGGGGACACGACTAATCATGATTAGTTTGTACACTCTGCAGAGGTTTGTGCACTTTTCCTCACAAGACTCGATCTCCTCTGTTGGATTTCTCGCACTACATGATGTTTGAGAAACGGATGATCAAGACACAGTCTTTCTGAAGCATTAAATCTTTACTCTGGGTAGACAGTACCACCTACTTTTCCCCTATATCTGCTAGCCTACCACTGAAAGAGGTCACACAACATACTCAACTATGCCAGAGCCCATAATGGCTTGTGGCTGCACACGGAAGTTTCAAGCATGAATAATCTTGTGATCCCTTTGAGCCTGGGTGGCATTCCATAGGGTGATAACACGGGTACTCCGGGATCCCCTTGGTCAAGCACTAGGTTCTCCAGGTGCCCGGGCAAACCACTAGGTGCTCCAGGATGCCCCAACCAATCCACCCATATGTGTATTAAATTAGCCACCTTAAGTTTAACCATTAATAATAACTCTCACATCTGTCATGGATCACTCAAACCAAACCACGTCTACTAGCATAACATAGCAGTATAAGCATAACGTAGAATTTCCAGGGTTTGAATAAAAGTCAATAGGTTCCTACCTCATCAACTACTTCCCAATAACCACATGTTAATCAAATCCTAACCATGCAATGTTTGAGGATGAAACTAATGCAAGTAAAACTGGGTATGAAAAAGGTATGATCAAAGTGTGAACTTTCCTTGTACTGTCGATGAACATGATTCGCACTCATAACTCCTGATAGTTCTACTCGTCACACTCCTTTCAATCTATCGTGAGCAAGCTATAGTAACCACACATAAGCACTCATGCAAAGGAATCGAAGAAAAGATCTCGGAACATTTTGAAAACAAGCATTTAAATCTTGCAACAGAAAACAATTTCTAACAGTACCAAAATAGAGTGAATTTGGACTTATCATAAAGTATAGGTCAAGAGCTTCAATTAGCAAAAAGAATCGACTCAAACGGAGTTATAAAACTCGAGTACGATCAATCGAAGTTCAATACAAATCTATTTGAATTCAAATATTTAAAACTTTCAAAAATATGTTTAATTTGTTTTACTAGATAAAGGGGATCATAACGAAGAAGTGGGTGTTGGTTTCATTGGATTTGGACAAACGAGTAAAAAGTAGCGAAGGTTTGAAAATCAGAGTCTAATATGTAAATAAAATATTCACGGATGGGTCCCTGGCTGAAATTAAAAAGAAAAGGAAAAAAACCATCGAGCGAGCGCTCGCTAAAAGAACCTAAACCAACGAACTTGTTCGCTCCAGAGGCTAAATCAGCGAGCGTTCTCTAAACAACTAGACAAAATAAAAAAAACGGTCTTTTAAGGAAAACCGAAAAAACAGATCAGACCGGGGCAATGGTTTTATCGGTCCGTGGTGGTTTCGTCCACGACGGCGGTTTCTGGCAGCTCTGCGGCGAGGAGGTGGACAACGGCGGTTCGGGCGGCGGGCTGCGGGAGCGGCGGCGTCGCGCGGGGCTCTGGGCAAGGCGAGGCGGCGCAGTGCGGCAGCGCTGTAGCGGCGGCTGCGCAGCGCGGCGGGAGCAACGGCAGGCGGCGAGATGCGGCTCAAGGGCGGCGGCGCGAGGAGAGAGAGAGCGGCGGGGTACGGCTTATATAGAGGGGGGCGAGGGGTTGCGTGGAGGAGGGGCCAAGGCGGCGGTGGAGTTCGGGCGAAGCACGGACGTCGAGGTGGCGGCGGAGTCGTGCGGGATCCGGCCTCTGGCTCGAGGTCGGGGACGAGGGAGGCGAGCGGCGTGGGCTGGGCCGTGGCCTGGTCTGGGAGCTGGGCCAGCCCAGTCGGCGAAGATTTTTTTTTAACATTTTTCCAGACAAACAAAAATAGTAAAACAAAAAAATAGGAATATTATATAGGCATATAATATATCAAAATTTTCAGAAAAAGATTTTCTACAACATGAACATATTTCTAGTGCCAAATAAAATCCACAAAAATTTAAATAAAGCAAAGAGTGCTACTGATGCAATAAAACCTAGTAAAAATCATTTTAAAAATACCAAATAAATTCAAAATTATTTCTCTCCAATTTTCTAATGTAGGGAATCATTTTACCCTATTTTCCATATATTTTATTTTTGGAGAAAAATAATTTGAATAAAACCAAATAACTCGAAATTGAAATTAATTTCAAAGGAACCTTGAATTTGATTCTTTTAAACTTCCAACTCATATTTCATATGTTTTTTGAAGAAGTCATTTTATCTTCTCTCATGAAAATCATTGAGTTGCTTGAAGTTTCTGAATTTGAAATATTTCCAAATGAAATTCAAATATTTTCAAAACCCCTTACATTTATTTAAATGAAAGAAGTCATGTCATCTTCTCTCCAGGGTTTTGTGATGAAAAGAATTTGAAATCATGGAGATCAAAATGCAAAGTGAAAGTTTGGGAAAGTCCTTTTATTCCCTCTCATTTAACTTTCAGAAGTTTTAAATTTCACTAAATTGCACTCAAGCAACCACACCACAAATCAAACAATCAATCAAAACTATTTGTTTAATATAACATTTCAAAATTTAGAATTTTGGGATGTTACAAACCTACCACCCTTAAAATGAATCTCGTCCTCGAAATTCGGAGAGGCTAGAAAGAAATAGGTTAGGGTCGGGGTCTCCTCAAAATCCATCGATTGTCATAGGGGGTCTGGGGTGCTACCACCCTTAGCGACATGGTTACGGTTCCATCAAAACTTATATACTCCATCCTTATTGTTGACAGAGTCGGTCTTCTCAGATTCTCGGGAAAATTCTTTCTCTGAGCTCTTCCTGTAATGGCATAACCTTTACCGTAGTTCTTCTACCCTTTCATCTTGGTAAGGTTCTTATGGGACTGGGCCTTGTGAGCTGACGGGTCTGGCACCAATACTAAACAACTATCGATATCTCATGGTGGTCAACCATTTATGGTTTCTCCTGCAGAAAACGGGTCTGGGCTTGAACCTCACCGTATATCCTACGATTGGCAACAGCTGCCTTGTACAAGGGAAATTGTCATACCATTCTAAGGTTCAAACAAGGTTTTGATCGTCGTCTCTCTACTATGGGCAAGTCACTCAGATTTACCATCCCATACAGCAAGGCGAATAAAAAGAGTAAGTCAGTATGGTGAACAATCCATCCCGCACCCAAATCATTACCTTGTATATGATTTAGCGAATCTTGTATTCTAACACTCGGTCATCCTCGCAAGCATTGCACAATTTCTCTTGTCAACGAACCAAGTTCGGACAAATCCATTGATTCTGCAAGCCAACAAACATCTATCGTTCCTTCACAACTCTCAGGTTTTGCGTTACTCCTATAAAATCGTCGGTGGGTAAGGTCGTAATCTCTTCCAGGGTTTTTCCTTCAGCAAGAGTGTGCTTGCTCCTTGGCAGGTCCTGGGGCCTGTGGGTTATGGGCCCATCTCATCACTTGCCAACCTTGAAATCATCATCGGGGCAACTGATCATTATTCCAACATTCAGCTTCCTAGCATTCTTAAATCCATCCAATTGTACCGTCTCTCTTCCTTCTATTGGCACCAGACTAAGACATGATTATGCTTAACTCATATTACCAACCTTCTACCTCCATTACATCCAATAGTACTTCATCCCTTCATACTCTTGGGGTATCCCACATATCGAGATAAAACTCGTACTTATTTTGTCCGAAGTCCACTCCGTGGAATATCATTATCCTTTCCAGGGGTCAAGGGTCCTCACAGTGTACTACGACCCTTAAAATGCTCAAATTCTTCCATAGACCGTGTTTCTCATATCCTCGAAAATGGTCAAAATCTTTCTTCATAGAGTAACAACTCATAAAGATTCAGCGTACGAACTCATGATAGAATACTTTATTGATTCTCATAGTATTACAATCTCCTGCACTTCCATTACATGCCTCAACTCAACACCTCACTAATAAAAAGAAAAGTCCACACTACTACTACTAAATTTGTCGTTGCAACTCAACTATTTATCACAAGTCTCCTTCTCCTTGGGACATTCTCTGGCAAAATTCCCTGCTTCATCACAACGGAAACATATTACTTCTGACAAGTCTTTAGGTTTCCTTGTGATTATATAGCCTCCTGGGGTACTCATCTTCCCTTTTGGGAAATCATTGAAGTAGTGTCCTGAATTTTTGCACCTGAAACATGTGATATGACTCAGGTCCTTCTTTGTAGAAATTGGGTTGTTCTTGGAATCCAATCTATTCCTCTTCCTGGACTTTTCCATGGCAATCAGGGCTTCTATTTCCTATGGGTCATACTCTACTTCCTCTATCGGGAATTCTACTAGGTCCCCATTCAGACAATTTTGGGAGATGTGTCCTTCTTCTCCACATGAATAGCATGACTTGGTGCAGGCTTTAATTCTGTTTCCTCTGTGTGTCCTCGATATCTTCCTTCATCACCGGTTCTTCTAAAATTTCCATGAGGGCTCCTTTCATTTCTTCTTTTTCTGTTGGATAGTTTGTTGTACCATGGGGTAAAGGTGACACTGAGCAGGGTAGTGTGTCGTGGAATTGTCACGGCAGATGTCCTTAGTGTCAGGACTTAGTCGCGAGGCCAACGCATCTATGTGGTATCTTGAGAGGAGTTGAGTGGAACAAGAGATGCGAGGTTTTACCCATGTTTGGCCCCTCACGGTGGAGGTAAAAGCCTACATCCTACTTCATTGATATTGATGATGATGATGATCATGATTACAGAGGTGCTCTATTTCGAGAGCTATTGATTTGTCTGTCTAAATCCTAACTTGTCAAACTTGTAAAACTTCTCTCCTCTTGGGGTGCCCTGTCCCTCCTTATATATGTTGAAGGGGCGGCTTACATGACTAGTCCTATTAGGATTAGGATTACTCTATTACAAGTGGAGTCCTAGTCTTTCTTCCTTTGTAAAGGAATAATCCTTATGCTTTTCCTCTTAAGCCGGCCCACCATAACATAAGCCGGTCTTCCATGAACTGCCTGTCGGGCCACCTGGTCGTGTTGTTCCTCTGACCCACCTGTCGGGTTATCAATGAGTCACCAGGCCCAGCCGGGCCATCAGTGAGTGGAGAGATCCGGGCGGATCACTTCGTGATTCGCCAAGTCAGGGTAGGTCACCAGTGAGTCGCCAAGTCCGGCCAGGTCATACGTCCGGCCGGGTCATTCCGTGGGGTATATCCCCGACATTAGCCCCTAGTTTAATTTGGATTTATCCATGTTAAACTTATCCTGCAAAATAAACACAAGAACAAATTTTGACAGGTTGTGCTTCGGGTTAAAAGTTCTTGTAATCCGGTACCTGATAATCCTTAAGTTCTTGTTATTTCCTTCTTCTGAACAGTCCGGGTCAATAGACCAGCTTCATAATCAATTTTCTGATATTGGCTTCTCACAGAAATATTGTGAAGAATAATTCATTTGATTCAGCTCCCGATGCTTAAAAAATATTGGTCTTGAAATACTCATCTGATTTTCAGCCGGCTTGAAGATGTTGATCTTGCCAATTTATGGTTACCAAAATTGTCGGGTTATAAACAGATGATGCCGAGTCATAATTATTGCCGACGCCGGGTCAATCCGGTTTACTCAAAACTGAGAATTTGAAGATTTTTCTCCCTCATATCCATATTACCTGTAGCCCCCAAGTCTTGAGTAAAGCAAAGTGACAACTTAAGACTTCTTTCAATATAAATATTACCACTTTGAAGAAATCCATGTTGTTCATCTTAATCACTAGTCAGAACTGAATATTCCACATATGTAGCCCCCAAGTGTCGGGTTGTCATGCTTGCAGCAACCTGGGACTTGTAATCGCCTTATGCTCACAAAAAAACTTCAAGCAGTGTAGCCCCCAAGGGCCGGGTCATTATGCAATAATGAGCAGGGACTTTGTATGCACCTCATTTAAAATAATATCATATGACGTAACCCTCACCATGGGGCTCGAACCCACGTCCATAAGGTTAAGAGCTTTGTACTCTTCCAACTGAGTAGTAGACCTTTCAATATAATGAATTTAAGATTTGTATAGCTTGAATTGTTGACAGGAGCAATTGGTAGCCCCCAAGGGTCGGCTCATTATAATGTGATGAGTCGGGTCTTCAATAAGGTGAGCAAAAATGACTTTACATTAGCCCCCAAGTGCCATGGTGCATGCTGGCAGTGACATCGGACTTGTATATTTGATGTAATCATGACTTGAATAATGTAGCCCCCAAGTGCCGGGTCGTAAGCCTGCAGCGACTCGGGACTATTCCTTCCATTGTAGAATAAATCATATCCATTGATAAAATAATAGTCATTGTGTTGAAGCAACTTTGAAAACCTAATTCATAATATTGGTTATTGATAACCATAATAAAATTCCAGCCATGTTGGCTATTCAAGAGTTGAATAATATAATCTGGTATGAAAACCTCAATCAGTCAATATCATCATGAAAATCCAGCCAAGTTGAGCTATTATCATATACTGGCGACTTAGAGTCTGCCATCTTGGCGGGTTAATGAACACTGGTTAACGTCATATATGACTCAGAAGGCATTACAAGCCTTATTGGTTTTCAACCATGTATTACTATGTCACAAAAGAAAAAATCGCAAAAATACATTCAAATCAAAACAACAGAAAAAATCTGAGGCTTTCATAGGCCGCCAAGCCAAAATTATCTTCTTCAATGAAACTAGCATTAGCCACTGGAAGGTACGCGCTTTCTGTGAGCCGGCCCTCAATGACTCAACCGACATTTTAACCCGGATAAGTTCAGTTCTTATTTAAAGATAGACTTATCAGGAGTACGCGGGGTTAGAGTAGCATCGTGCATCACAGGCCGATTTATCCAAGTTTCAAGGAAGGCGGCTTTACAGCCTGAGCTTCTCCTTGCTATCCGTAAACTGTGCCCTCTCATGACAAACCGGCGTTTTAACCTTAACGAGTTCAGGGTCTTGTTTAAAAGATTGACTGTTAAGAATTCAGAGGGTCAATCAGGATTACCTGATGGAGAAGCATCTGGCATACAGGCAGGATAACCCGGGGTTTTAGGTGAATACACCTGGCTTCCAAGCCTGGCTTTTATAGCCTATCACAAGGTTATGAACTCTTCGTTCTTTAGAAAAAAGAGCCCCCCAGTGATATTTTGAGCTATGCTCAGGGGGTACCTATGTTTGAGTCGTGCTTTTGCCACAGACTCTCTTTGGTCCCAAGTTTTTATGTGACCTATAGGACGGATCAAAGGGTAATTATAACTTTGTTGTATAAAGCAGAAGCCCCCGTGTAACCATAATAAGATAAGCCCATAAGGCAGGATACCCATGTTTGAACCGTGCATCATGGCAGCGAGTTCTCTTTGGCAACTTTTAATTTTTCTGAGAAACTCGAACTTGTGAGAAATGAATTCTTCTTGAACCGGATGTTAAAACAGATATTGAGAGCTTCAAAGCTTTGTGGGAGACAGATTTCCGTTGAGCCGGATTGTAAACTGGATATTGAGAGCTTCAGTGCTTCGTAGGAGACAGATTTCCCTTGAACCGGATTTTAAGCCGGAAGTCTTCATTTTGAGCCTAAAATTGTCTGACGGCCTTCAAATTTTCATCAATATAGAAATAGCCTCCGGGACTGGGTTATCTTCTCTCCAATGACCCAGAGTTTCTTGAATTCACTGAAACCGGCCAATCATGTCGAAGCATGTCACTATAGCCCCCGAGTCTTAAGATAACTCGAGGAGTTGGATTGAGATTCTTCATACTTGGTCGTGATATAAACCGGCATATAGTTGAACAGCGGGATGCTGATATGTTAGGCCGAAAATTATTTGCCGCGAAGCGGCTGATCACTTCGGCGAAGTTGAAAGTAACCACGGGTGAGTCGGCCGCGGGAGTAGATAGATGAGTCGGCCACGGTGTTGTAAGCTGGTGCGGACGGGCGAATTGACCGCAGCATTGTAAGCCGGTGCGGACGGGTGAGTCGGCAACGGTGTTGGAAAACAGCACGGACACGGTTGAGTCAGCCGTGGGCGTGGACAGTGAGTCAGTCGTATGTGTTGATGTAGCGGGGGCGGCGACTTGCGCACGTATCCATCCAGCAGCACGGCACGGACAAGCGCTAGTGCAAAACTAATATTGGCGTATGCCCCTTTGCCACACCTTTGTAATGAATAATGGTACTGCGAAAAAATACCACAGACCAGAGTAATTGTTCTCGAACAATGTAATATATAGTGATAAGATATATAGAAAAGATAGCACCTGGCATATATTTTGCATGTATGTGGGTGGGGCCATTAGCGCGCAGTTGACAAGTTCCTAGACATTTGTTGAGCTTGAATTGATGTAGTTCCTCTTACATCACTTGAATCCACTCAGGCTCCAGAAAAGCCTCGTCTACTTTGGTGGGCTCTGTGATAGAGACAAAAGCAAAGTGCCCACAAAAGTTAGACAAATGAAAAGCCTTTGAGCGTGTGAGAGGACCTGGTGCTTTGATGTCGTCGATGATTTTCTCAATCTGCACTTCATTTGCGACGCGAGAATGAGCGGGTTGACGACGTTGAGTGGGCTCTGCATTTTCTTCAGAGCCATTTTCCTCAGGTGCACTAACATGATGTTCTTCACGTTCTGGAATGACTTCTTCAGCAGATTCTTCGGTAGGAATGACATCCTCAGTAGCCTTGAACTTAATGGATTCCTCATGTGACATTTTCTAGCATGGGAGGTAGGTTCTCTCTTTGCGAGCCATTAGTTTCATCGAACCGCACATCTACAGTTTCAACAACCTTGTGGTGATAGGTGTTGAAGACTCTGTAGGTGTGTGAGTCCTTTCCGTAACCAAGCATAAAACCTTCACGTGCTTTCGGTGGAAATTTAGAATTGTGATGAGGATCTCTAATCCAACATTTAGCACCGAAGACTTTGAAATAACTCACATTGGGTTTCTTGTCAGTGAGGAGTTCATATGAGGTCTTTTTGAAGAATTTGTGAAGATATACCCTGTTGATGATGTGGCACGCAGTATCAATTGCCTCGAGCCAGAAGCGAGGAGGCATCTTGTATTCATCAAGCATAGTGTGAGCCATCTCAACAAGAGTCCTGTTCTTGCACTCCATGATGCCATTCTGTTGAGGAGTATAATGAGCAGTTAATTCGTGAGTAATATCAAGTTCATCAAGATAGTCATCAAGACCAGTATTCTTGAACTCGGTCCCATTGCCACTTCTAATGTGCTTGATCTTCACACCGAAGTTTGTTGAAGCCCTCGAGGAAAATCGTTTGAATACTTCCTGCACTTCAGTTTTGTAAGTGATGATATGCACCCATGTATAACGAGAATAGTCACCAATAATAACAAAGCCATATAAAGAGGCAGCATTAGTGAATGTGGCATAATGAGTAGGGCCAAAGAGACCCATGTGAAGCAATTCGAATGGACGAGTGGTAGTCATGATAGTCTTTGAGGGATGCTTGGCCTTGGTCATCTTTCCAGCCCCGCAAGCTCCACACAGATGGTCCTCGAGGAATTTGACATCCTCGATGCCAATGGTGTGCTTCTTCTTCGCGAGTGTGTGCAAGTTCCTCATGCCAGCATGACCTATTCGTCGATGCCATAACCAGCCTTCTGAAGCTTTTGCTAATAAACACGTGGTTGGTTGGGGTCATGTAGAGAAATCAACAATATACAAGTCTCCTCCCCAAAAGCCTTTGAAGACTTTGGAATTGTCAGCTTCCATGATCACAACACAACGATACTTTCCAAAGACAACAACCATATCAAGATCACAAAGCATTAAGATAGACATGAGGTTGAATCCTAAGGACTCGACAAGCATGACTTTGTCCATGTGTTGATCCTTTGAGATTGCAACCCTACCTAGACCCAATACCTTGATTTTGCCTTTGTCGGCGTAGGTGATATGCTTCAAATGTGATGGAGATAAAGCAGTGTCCATCAATAAATTCTTGTCACCGGTCATGTGATTTGTACATCCACTGTCGAGGACCCACTCAGTAGCTTTGGGTTGATCATCATGTAGATGAATTAGTGCATCTTACGAACTCATATACTTTAGCAGTGAAGAATATGACATCAAATTCATCAGATCAATTTTATCAAACAATATAGCAGATATAGCAGTATGAGAACCTGAGAAATGAAAATTCATTTCTTCATGATTAGCTTGCGTCCTTTCAAGCATATTCAGGTCTCCAGCAAATTCTTTAGACGTTTAAGTTTGTCTGGAGACCTGACCCTGCATAAGAGATTAGTTCCTTTTATTCACCACCCACATATGGAGGGGTGGCAAAGAGTTCATCATTCTGCGAGCTCCATAAGAGAAAGATGGCATAGAAGCCAATCCACTTCGTTTCACAGAAGAGGGGTTAGAGTAAGCATATGAATAAGCAGAGAAATTCTTCGAGGACTTATGAACATAATGATTTGAAGAATAATGCACATATTCATAGCCCTTAGGCTTTCCCTGCGAAACAGAAGTGTTAGCACGATGATGTTCATATGAGGATTTTGATCCATATGAGGAATTTGATCCACGTGAGGAATTTGGTCCATATGAGGACTTGGATCCATAGGAAGACTTTGGTCCATATGAAGAATTCGATCCGGGGTTCCTTTTTTTCACATGTGGTGTCATGATGACATTCACCTGAAGACTTTCAAGGCACCTTTTGGGAACCCAGATTTTCTTCATAGGGGGACCTCTCCTGCAGTTAGTTCCAACATATCTAGCAAATCCTTCACCATTCTGATTTTTGAACAGTTTATAGTTGGAGTCAAATGACTCATCAGAAGAATATGAAGATTCACATGTAAAGCCATATAAAGATGATGGATCTACGGGAGGTCCTTTTGCAGCAACCCATGAGGTTCTAGGATACTGATCATGTTTCCAGTAGGTCCCATCAACATTGAGTTTCCTCTCAAAGGCAATACCCTCTTTCCTAGGGTTCCTATTGAGGATCTTCTTTTTAAGCACATCACAAAGAGCCTGATGCCCTTTGAGGTTTTTGTACATGCCTGTCACATACAATTCCTTCATCCCTACATTGTTAGTGATACTAGTGGTATCCTCAGATGAGGAATTTGTGATAGCAGAGACAGTTGAAGAATTTGCAGCAATAGAAGCATTCGAACTTTCATGTGAAGAATTAGCAGATTCGTGTTCAATGCATTCAAAACATGGTGGAATGAATTCAACCTAAGCGGAGATGATCTGTTGAGCAAGCAATGAATCATGTTCCTTGTGAATATCTTCATAACTCACCCTCAGTTTCTCAATATCTTGCTTTCTTTGAAAAAAAATCATAAGAAAGCTTCTCATGATGAGTTAAGAGAGTGTTATGATGACTTTGAAGGTTGTCAAACTTAGTCTGAAGTCTCTGAAGATTTTCAGTCAAAGTTTGAGTTCGATCCATTTCTTCACCCAACATATCATCGCTTTCATCTAGAATGTTTTGAACCTTTTCCAAAGCTTTTTGTTGTCTAGTGGCAAGAGAGGCAAGCTTGGTATAGTTGGGTCCAAATTCATCACCAGATTCATCATTACTAGACTCACATAAGTAACATTCGGTTACCTTGGCACCTTTTGCCATGAGGCATGGTGCAGAGGATGATGGTTCAGGATCGAAAGTCATCGTTTTGAGCGATTCCTTGAAATCCTCAAACCAGGGATCATGACGAGTTCGATGATCTTCATAGACATCAGAGAGTCGGTCCCAGATAAGCTTCGCATGGCAGAGATGCATGATGTTCTTGAACTGATTTCGGGATAGGCAGGAGCAGATGATGTCCTTCGCCATGATGTCATGTCGAGTGTACTTGCGAATATCATTAGCCTCCGCCATCTTGCAAATATCGGTAACACCAATCTCAGTGACGATCCATAGCTCGCTGTTCATCGCCATGAGGCGCTTCTTCATCATGGCCTTCCACTTGGGATAATCATGACCGTCAAAGATGGGGCATGTCACTTTCTTCATTCTTGTGGTCGACATAACTAAAACTCCAGGTGGTTAAACCAAAATCACACAGAATAAGGGAGTACCTTGCTCTGATACCAATTAAAAGTGCGTTATATAGACTAGAGGGAGGGTGAATAGGCGATTTTTACAAATTCCACTGGGGAATTTCAAGGAGAGTAAATTCCTAAGTCATGAACGACTAGCAGCGGAATAAGTACTCAGATGCAAGTGTAACAGAGCAGTAGCACATTCATCATGATGAAATGAAAATAAGCACAAAGTACAAGTAGCGTAAACACAGGATAAGCAGGCTGAAGATGAAGTGACTGAAGAACAAGATTGAGGAAATTGAGAAAGTCTTCAGTCAAATTCTTCAAACAGTAACGATCAAGTACTTCAACACAATAATGAGGACATGGAAGGGTTGAAGAAATAGAACCAGTAGCTTGGTGAAGACAATGATTTAGTAGACCAGTTCCAACTGTTGTGACAGTCGTACGTCTGGTTGGAGCAGCTAGGTATTTAAACCTGAGGACACACAATCCCGGACACACAGTCCTCACTGTATTCTCCTTGAACTAAGGTCACACAGACCTCGCCCAATCACTCGTGGTAAGTCTTCAGGTGACTTCCAAACCTTCATAGACTCGGTCACTCAGTGATCCACAATTTCCTCTTGGATGCTCTAGACCATGACGCCTAACCGTCTAGAGGATGCATAGTCCTCAAAGGTAACAAGCGTCGGTTCCACACAGGAACAATCTCTTTAGTGATGCTCAATCACTTTGGGTTTGTAGGTGTTTGTGTAAGTGCATCTAGTGCCACCCCTAGTTGGTTTTGGAGTATTGACGACAAACCTAGTTGAGGGACTAACGTGTTTGTGAGAATTGCAGGAAAACACAGGTAGAAGTCTCTCATTGATTCGGTTTTATTACCAGAGATGACCCCTAAAAATGTACGAAGACATTGAAGACAATGGTGGTTTATGAAGATATTCATATTGAAGACAATGACATGAGAAGACTCCCTATGAAGCTTTTGGAACTCGAAGACCTAGTTCCTTCGTAGTTTTATTTCATTCATGTTGTGTCATAGGAACCACCGTACTGTTAAGTGGGGTCGAAGAGAACCAGTCAGAATGACTGAAGTGATGCCAAATTCAAATCCTATGTCTTCGAGCGAAGACTATGAGAGAAAATCTTGTCCAGAGTCAGACAAGTCAGCTTTACTTGTAGCCCAAGTAAAAGTTGTCGTGTGAGTTCGAAATCCGACCGTTGGTACACGTGTCAGTTCCTTAGTGACCCAGGGTCATTTCGGACAGATCAGGTCGGGTTGCCAAGTGGCTATAAATAGTCCACCCCCCACAACCTTAAATGGTTGGCTGCTCAGATTTCAGTGCACGGCTTTTGTCGTTTGAGAGCAACCCACCTCGAAGCCTTTGAAAGAAAAATTCCCAGTGAGGAGAAAAGCCCTAACCACCCAGAGCCAGAGTAAATTGGGCATCACTTAAGTCTTCGTGTCTGTGTGATTTGAAGACTTATTACACTTGAGGACTGTGCATCCTCCAGACGGTTAGGCGTCGCGTTCTGAGCATCCAAGAGAAATTGTGGATTGCCAGTGAACGAAGTCTGTGAAGGTTTGGGAGTCTACCTTGAAGACTTACCAGAGTGATTGGGTGAGGTCTGTGTGACCTTAGCTCAAGGAGAAAACGGTGAGGACTGGGTGTCTTGGACTAAGTGTCCTTGACTGGGTGTCCGGGACTGTGTGTCCTTCGGTTTAAATACCTAGCCGCTCCAACCAGACGTACAGTTGTCACAGCAACTGGAACTGGTCTAACAAATCATTGTCTTCAACGTGTCACTGGTTTCATCTTCACTTCCCTTCACTTACAGTTATTCATTGTGAAGCCATTGCATGCTTGCTTTATCTTTTGTCTTCACAACATGAATGTATGATCTGTTCGGCTTCATAACTTCTTCCTACCTGATCCTTATTACACTGAAGCTGTTTGTCATTGCGCTTTCACTCTATTGAATACATGACCATGGCTGGCCTAGTGTAATCTAACTTCCGCTGCATAGTAATAGGCATAATCTTCACTGTTTGTCTTCATAACTCTCACGTTTTGAAGACTTTCATAAAAATCGCCTATTCACCCCCCCTCTAGTCGATATAACGCACTTTCAATTGGTATCAGAGCCTGGTGCTCCCTTGTTCTGTGTGATTCGGTTTAACCACCTGGAGTTTTAGTTATGTCGACTGCAGGGATAATCAAAGTCTCCGCTGCTTGCCCCGTCTTCGATGGAACTGAATATCCCTACTGGAAGAATAAGATGCGCATGCATCTTGAAGCCATTGACATCGACCTATGGTATGTCGTCGAGAACGGCGTTCCCAAGGCTGGAGAAGGTGTCACTGCTGCTGATGTCAAGAAGTTCACTCAACTGGACTCCACTGCCAAGAATATCATATGTGGTCATCTGACCAAAGGACAGTATGGCCGTGTGAGTGCTTTGAAGACATCCAAGCTAGTCTGGGACTGGCTCTCAAAGGTCAATGAAGGCATCTCAACCCAGAGAGATCAAAGAATCAGTGTTCTTCGCAACCTCTTCAACCGCTTCAAGCGAAATGACAATGAGAATGTCCAGCACACATTTGACCGGCTCACTGACATCACAAATGAGCTTCAAGCCCTCGGCGCCACTGAGATCACCAAACATGAAATCGTCAAGACGCTGCTGAGATCACTTGATAGTTCGTTTGACATCCTGGCCCTGATGATTCAAGAACATCCTGATTTCAAGACACTCGATCCGTCTGACATACTTGAGAGGCTCAACACACATGAGTTTCAACTTTCTGAGAAAAGAGATATCTACGGCCCAAACTATGGGCGAACTCGTGCCTTGAAGGCAAAAGCTGTCTCCTCATCTGAAGAAGAATCTGACTGCAGTTCTGATGATCCTGAAGACATTGGAAGAGAACTTGCAATGCTAGTGAAGAAGTTCCAAAAATTCACTAAGAAGAAAGGCTTCAGGAAATCTTCATGATCAAGCTCAAGGAATGATGAAGCTTCTGCTCATGACTACAAGAAGAAAACATGTCACAAGTGCAAGAAAACTGGACACTTCATCTCTGAGTGTCCACAGTGGGAAAATGAGAACAGAAGGAAGAAGAAGAGCAAGGAATATGATTCTGACGACAAGAAGAAGAAGAAATACTCAAAGTCTTCTTCCAAAACTTCATCAAAGTCTTCATCACACAAGAAGAGCTCATATGGCAAGGCACGTGCGTTTGTTGGAAAGGAGATGGATTCAGAGGAGGAGTCCGCATCTGAGGAGGCAGAGGTGGAGTCTGAGGAGGAGTCTGATTCTGGCATTGCGAGTCTGGCTACAGCATATGTCGCCAAGTCCATCTTCAATACTGAAGACAATGACTGCATCACCGACACCGACGCAAATGACAAGAACGACTCCACTCCTACCTACTGCTTCATGGCACGCGGTGCCAAGGTAAACACACGCACTACTCGCTATGAAACATCTAGTGACGATGACTCTGAATGTGATTCAAAACCTAGCTACAAAACACTTGCTAAAATTGCAACTGAACAACAGAAAGCTATGGAACATATTCAAAAATTGTTAGACAGAAGCGATGATCTGTTGGGTGCTGAAATGACTCGATCTGAATCCTTAATTGAAGACATAAAAAAACCTTCACGTTAAGTATCAGGAACTTGAAGATCGTCATGATACTCTCTCAACAACTCATGAAAAGCTTTCCTATGATTATCTTCAAAGGAAGTAAGAACTTGAGAAATTGAGGGTGGCTCATGAAGATCTTCAAAAGGAAAACGAGTCACTTCGCGCTGAACAGATCAGTCCCGCTCAGGAAGGATTTGAACCACCATGTCTTAAATGCATTGAGCGTGATAATGCTGCTTCTGTTGCTGAATGTTCCACTGCTACTACTGTTTCAATATCTTCAACTGTTGACGTGGTAACTAACCCCTCTGCTGAGGATACCACTGCTATTGCTGATGAGAATGCTAGGTTGAAGACATTGCTTGAAACAGGGATGTACAAAAGTCTGAAAGGGCATCAGACATTATGTGATGTCCTTAAGAAGCAGATTCTGAACCGAAACCCTAGGAAAGAGGGTGTTGGGTTCGTGAGGAAAATTAATGCAGATGGGTCTTACTGGAAACCTGAGCAGTACCCCAAAACCACATGGGTTGCTGCAAAGGAATCCTCAGCAGATCCATCCAATCTGTCTGGCTTCACTTGTGCTAACCCAATTATCATTGATGAATCCTTTGATGCAAACTATAAACTGTTTAAGAATCAGAATGATGAAGTGTTTGCCAGGTACATTGGTACTAACTGTAGGAATGGACCGCCTATGAAGAAGATCTGGATTCCGAAAACATGTCTGGAAAATCTTCCTGTGAATGTCTTCATGACACCTCACTTGAAGAAGACAAACCTCAGACCAAAGGCTTCATATGGTCCAAATGCTTCATACAAACAGGGGACTCACCTGAGTCGCACTAACGCAAATGTTTTGCAGGGGAACCATACTCAGGCATATGAATATGAGAGTGGTTCGTCGAACCGTCATGTTCATATGACCAAAAATTATTCTGCTTATTCCTATGAGTATTATTGTCCACCTGCTAGACTGTTTGCTAAGGTTTCAAAACCAAAATTCTCAGATGCTGCACTTAGACTTATAGCTTCTAAGCCACCCTTGAAGATGTGGGTGGTTAAGAAAGCTTAACTCTCCTTTGCAGGGAAAGGTCTCCAGCACAAAAACAAAATCTTCTGATGCTATTGCTGGGGACCATAAAAATCTTGTGGGGCGCAAGATAAAATGCCCAAATGGCATCATTATGTACTTCGTTCCTGAATTGCATGCTACTCTCCCCATTAGTCCTAATCTGGATCTAAGTTTTCATAACCCACTGGTTCGTCAAATGTTTATGCTTCACAACACTCTTCGTGAAGCCTATCCCCCTAACTGCACTGTAGGGTACGATACCAACGACTTCAAAGTCTTCAGAATGGATTATTGACAGTGGGTGTACAAATCACATGACTGGCAGAAGAAGCCTTCTTATGGACTCAACTTTACGTCCATCCAACAAGAGCCACATTACATTCGCTGACACTGGTAAAAGTAAGGTATTGGGTCTAGGTAGAGTTGCAATCTCAAAGGATCAACACATGGATAAAGTCATGCTTGTTGAATCCCTTGGCTTCAACTTAATGTCTGTCTCAATGCTTTGCGATTTGAATATGATTGTAATGTTTGACAAATATCGCTGCCTGGTGCTAATGGAATCTGACAAATCTCTAGTGTTTGAAGGGTATAGGAAAGGTGATTTGTATGTGGTAGATTTCTCAGCAGGACCACAACTTGCAGTATGTCTTCTTGCAAAAGCTTCAGAATGCTGGCTTTGGCATCGAAGGCTTGGGCATGCTGGCATGAGGAACCTCCACACCCTTGCGAAGAAAAAGCACGTCATAGGCATCGAGGGCGTCAAGTTTAAGAAAGATCACTTATGCGGTGCTTGTGAAGCAGGAAAGATGACAAGGGCAAAACATCCTTCGAAGACAATCATGACTACTACACAACCCTTCGAACTGCTTCACATGGATCTTTTCGGTCCCACTCACTACTCAACTTTTACTACTTCTGCATGCCTCTATGGCTTCGTAATTGTTGATGATTATTCTAGATATACTTGGGTGCACATAATCCTTTACAAGACTGAAGTGCAGGATGTCTTTAGACGCTTCGCAAATCGAGCTATGAACAATTTTGGCGCCAAGATAAAGCACATCAGAAGTGAAAATGGCACTGAATTCAAAAACACTGGTCTTGATACATATCTGGACACCTTGGGCATCACACATGAATTCTCAGCTCCATACACGCCACAACAGAATGGCATCGTCGAACGCAAGAACAGAACACTCATTGAGATGGCCAGAACAATGCTAGATGAATACAAGACTCCAAGAAAATTCTGGACTGAAGCCATTGATACTGCATGCCATACAATCAATCGTGTTTATCTTCACAAGCTCCTGAACAAGACATCCTATGAACTCCTAACTGGCAAGAAGCCAAATGTCAGTTATTTCAGAGTATTTGGCGCAAAATGCTGGATCAAGGACCCACACCACACCTCAAAGTTTGCACCAAAAGCACATGAAGGCTTCATGCTTGGATATGGAAAGGATTCGCACTCCTACAGAGTCTTCAATCTCTTCCACTACAAAGTGATTGAAACAGTGGATGTGCGATTTGGTGAAACCAATGGATCACAAAGAGAGCAATTGCCAAATGTGCTAGATGAAGTTCCAGCAAATGAATCAATCAAGCTTATGGGAACTGGAGAAATTGTACCTTCTGAAGCTCAACCTGAAGAAGAACTTATCATCTCAGCACCTGATCCACATGAAGACAATGCTCAGCCTGAAGATATACCTTCAAATGACCACATAGATCAGCAAGAGCAAAGTCCTCGCCCCACACACTCTCGTGTTGCAAATGAAGTACAAATTAACAAAATACTGGACAGCATCAATGCACCTGGTCCACTCACTCGTTCAAGGGCAACTCAGCTAACAAACTTCTGTGGGCATTTCGCATTCGTCTCAATATCAGAACCCAAGAAAGTTGAAGAAGCCTTCATGGAACCTGAATGGATTCAAGCTATGCAAGAAGAGCTTCAACAGTTTGAGCTGAATAATGTATGGGAACTGGTTAAGCGTCCTGATCCACGGAAGCACAACATAATAGGCACCAAATGGATATACCGCAACAAGCAAGATGAGCATGGTCAAGTTGTCAGAAACAAAGCTCGTCTAGTTGCTCAAGGATATACTCAAGTGGAGGGCATTGACTTCGATGAAACATTTGCTCCTGTGGCTAGGCTTGAAGCCATACGCATACTGCTGGCCTATGCAAATCATCATAACATACTTCTATATCAAATGGATGTGAAAAGTGCCTTTCTCAATGGCAAGGTTGAAGAAGAAGTGTATGTTGCACAACCACCTGGCTTTGAAAATCCAAAACATCCTGATATGGTATACAAGCTCAACAAGGCACTGTATGGCCTCAAACAAGCCCCCAGGGCCTGGTATGATACACTCAAGTACTTTCTGAAGAGCAAAGGCTTCATACCTGGTTCCCTGGATCCCACTCTTTTCACGAAGACATATGATGGTGAACTGTTTGTGTGCCAAATATATGTGGATGACATTATCTTCGGCTGCACCAATCAGAAGTATAGTGAAGAGTTTGGATATATGATGCAAGAGCAATATCAGATGTCCATGATGGGGGAGCTGAAGTTCTTCCTCGGTCTTCAAATACGGCAACAACGCAACGGCATCTTCATATCTCAAGAGAAATATCTTAAAGAGTGCCTGAAGAAGTTCGGTATGCAAGGCTGCAAAGGCTTCACAACACCAATGCCAGCCAAGCATCATCTGGGTCCCGACGACAATGGTAAAGAGTTCGATCAAAAGGTATACCGCTCCATGATTGGGTCTTTACTTTATTTATGTGCATCTAGGCCAGATATCATGCTTAGTGTTTGCATGTGTGCTCGATTTCAAGCGACACCAAAGGAGTCGCATCACTTAGCTGTGAAGCGAATTCTTCGATATTTGGCTCACACCCCAACTCTAGGATTATGGTATCCAAAGGGCTCAGAGTTTGATTTGGTTGGATTTTCGGATGCTGATTATGCTGGTGACAAAGTTGATCGCAAGTCTACATCAGGCACATGTCACTTTCTGGGACGATCACTTGTATGTTGGTCTTCAAAAAAGCAGAACTGTGTATCACTCTCCACTGCTGAATCTGAATACATTGCTGCTGGATCTTGCTGCGCTCAGCTTCTGTGGATGAAGCAAACACTCAAGGATTATGGCATTCATCTGAAGCAAGTGCCACTTTACTGCGACAACGAAAGCGCCATCAAGATTGCCAACAACCCAGTTCAGCACTCGAAGACAAAGCACATTGAAATTCGTCATCACTTTCTCAGAGATCATGTTGTGAAGGAAGACATTGATATCATACACGTCAACATTGAAGAGCAATTGGCAGATATCTTCACCAAGCCCTTGGATGAGAAGAGATTTTGCAAGTTAAGGTGTGAGCTAAATATCTTGGAATCCTCAAATGTCCTGTGATCAGGCACACATCCTAACACTTATGCATATTGATGACTTCGATGTGCAACACACGAAGTAGCGTATATCTTTAATCAATGAAGACATACATTCTAAGTGTGAATACATTAATGTGGAATTTGACTTCGGAGCGCCATGATAATTGTGCGCCATGTCTGGGTTTAATACTTCCTATACGGTGGGTAACGCCACCACCAAACGTTCCATCTTGATGTGTTTCTCTCATGGCGTTACCTCTCAATGTCTTCACAATTGGTTTGGCTTCATTCTCTGTATGTCTTCATGATTATCTTCACTGCGTTGATTATATGGATATATATGTACTGATGTTCTGTCCTCTACAGCATTCACTTATAGCTATGTCTTCTTGGTTGATTCTTTTTAAACTAAGTGAATGTGATCGGACCCTAACCTCTCTATGCTTTCTATCTCAAACTCTATCTCTCCAAGTCATATGCATTCTGTTGAAACTGTCGAATGTCTTCACTGTGTCCTTGTCAACTGAAGACATAGTGACAACCATAAAAGTTCAGTTTTAATGCTCATTCCTCCACATAAGATCCGGAGAAGCAGGAACGACTGCCCGACAATTTAGGCGTGCGTGGGACGTGGAACAAATCCCAATCGTCCTCTAACTGGCCACGCGTGCCTCAAATGCGAACCGCCAGGGGTACCTGCGTAATAGCGCAGTGCCGCCTCTATCCCTATAAATATACGATTCACTGCGGTCATTATCTCCTTCCACCCTCGCACGAACCCTAGCGCCACCGCTAGCACTCGACGACGCCGGCGACGAAGCGCTTCACTGCCGCAACCTCTCCGACGCTGTTTTCACGCCGACAGCGGACATCACTCTCTCCGCCGTCGCCGTAGGTGTCTTCCGTCGCCAAGTTAGGGCACGGAGGATCGAACTGCTCGGCCTCAACTCTCACTTCGTCTAGCAGTTCCAAGTGTGGTAAATAAAACCTCTTTTTACAGCTTCTTTTGATCCTACAGTTCAGTCACTTTCTGCCATAAGAAGTTTCTCTTCACACCAGTTAAATCTCTCGCTGCATCTCATAACATGCCTAGTATATTCACTTGTGCTTCATAAAGTAGTTAGATTCCTCACTTGTACTGATCTATGGGTTCGTACAAATCTGGAACCAACTTCTTATCTATAAGTGAATGTCTTCGCATAATGAGGTCAATGTCTTCTAAACCGATTTATCTTCAATATCTTCTGAGAATGCATATGACCTCTTCCCCTTCCCTCGCACCTTAATGCTGTCACAGGTACATGTCCGTGGGAGAATCCTTTGGTTCTCATAGTCTGCATTCATTTGCAGAGTACTTGCAGCATCACATCAACTCGCCTGAAGCCAGTTCTTGCAAAAGGAAGCCTTTGAAGCCTTTGAACATCTTGAAGCCTTCCAAGTTATTCATGGCTTCAGAAACAGCAGCAAGGAAGGGAGGCAGACAGCGACGTGGTGAAACGTCCAAAGATCTGCCTGATGAATTGGCAGAAATGTACAAAACTGATCCTGAAGAAAGCTATGGTCAGCGCAAGACACGAATCCAATGGATTCGAAGATATTGGGCAGAGCAATGGTTCCACTACCGCTTCGTCACTCAGGAATATGCAGAGAAGTGCGCCATCAAGAGACCTTGGGGAGATGTATTATACAAAAATCTCGTACCCAGGTCCAGAGACGAAGCCATTGCTCAAGGCTTCTATCCATGCATGGTGAGAGGACCACAGCCAGCTGAGGCACATCCGTCATCACTTCTCTGGTGTCGCGATGATAATCTCTTCAAGCGCAACTTTCAGTTTGCACAACAGTCAGCAAAGATAAACAAGAAGAAATTTGGGCTTGACTTCAACCCTGGTCCCTCCTCACCAAGGGCAGATGGCACACGCAACGCCGATCCCAATATCATCGGGCCGTATACCAATCTTGCAGGCCTCATCACTCGCATCCTAGTCCAAGGGACTGCTGTGAATGACCCTCCAGCAGATACTGAGTCAGATGACGCCCCTGCTGCTCCGAAGCCAAAGCAGAAGAAGCCAAAAGCTCCAAAAGCTTCAAAGCCAGCCGTTTCTCCCAAGATCGCAAGAGTGAAGCCTTTAGCAACTGCACCTCCTGAAGCCAGTGTGCAGTCAGAAGACTTATCACGAGTGTCCAAGCCCCAAGAAGCCAAGAAGCCTCAGCCACACACAGGCAAAGAGCTCACAGCTGCTGACATTCTGCGCTGCGAAGCCATTGATCTCTCAAGCGATGAAGATCTTGGAGATGATGCTCTTGAGCAGCTCATCAAGAGCAAGGAGGAGGCTGAAATCTTCAACAATCTGCCTCTGTTTGATGTCGCCATCATCCACAACTTCATCGATGAATGGTTTGACACACCAGACATAAGCTTCAATGATCTGCAGCTACCCATAGGCCTCAGCGTTGCCTTTCAAGGTGCAATTGCTTCAGAACTTGCAATAGCCCAGCGCATTGTAGAACTGAAGCAGAAAATTGATTATGAAAAAGCTCAGTTCAAGAAGCACGTGGCCAAGCTCAGTGTGCAAGAAGTGAAAAACTTCAAAACCATGTTGCATGAGCTGAAAGAGAGCTTCCTGAAGACGCGTGCTGAAGCTCAAGGCTCGCGAGAACGCATGAAGACTTTGGCTGATCACTGCGTGCAGGCCTACAATGAGGCAGAAAAGCGCAAGGCGCTTGGACGTCCCGGCATTGACCCCAGGATGGCCGCGAAGAAGAAAAAGAAGGCGACTGTGACCGAACCTGAAGCGCCAAGGTCAGAACCTGATGCTCCGATTGTCTTCCACGCTGCAACGACTGGCTCGAAGCCAAAGAGTCGATCAACCGCCTCACAGCACAAGAAGACACGGACCGCAGAGGCTAAAGCTAAGAAGAGAAAACATTCTGAAGCCTCTCCTTCTGAACCCATCATCAAGAAGCGCAAGACAAAGAAATCTCGGGCTGCTCCCACAGAGCCCCTGATAGTTGAACCACTCTGCGTCCGCTATCCTGACACAGATCGTCAGTTGACAGTGCATGAGCCTGCTTACATAGAGGCTCCGCACGCTGAAGACATTCCAGCAGCCAACCCCAATGCTGCTGAAGACATTGATCCCCAAGACAATGTGCAAGGTGATGCAGCCCTTCCTCAGCTTGAGGCAAGCGAACAGATCAGTATTGGTCGTCCATTGACGCCAATCACACAAAATGCGTCGTGGGCAGATAGCCCACAGGAGGAAGATGAGCCCCATCCCACTGCAACTCCACCAGCGCCTACACTCCATAGGCTTCGCAAAGGGCCAAGGGCTCAGGCTGCTGAAGACATTCCGGCTGCATCAGCCGAAGAGCAAGCAGAAATACCACAAGCTCCAACTTCCCCGCACCAACAAGAAGCAGTTCTCAAGGAGAACGTGCCTGAAGCTGAAAATGTTGAGGCTGCCACAAACAACGCCGAAGCAAATGTGGAACCCTCCCCAACAATAGCTTCAGAAGACACCGAAGCTACTGCTCCTGAACATCCTGGCGAATTCTTTGAAGAAGGGTGCCAACTCCATGCTGAAGCAATTGAGAGCATATTTCAGCGTCCTGAGCCAGATATGAGTCAGATGCTCTCAATGATGAAGCCATTTCCTCCAAATGCACCCTATCCAATTAGGTTCTTCGTTGAAGACTTAGAGTACCTGCCCAGAACAATATATCACATCATAAGGCGGACTCTCTGGCCAGTCAAGGGACACTCTCGATATGCAACGATTGATGGTGCAATGAAGACTCTCATCTTCTGCATTCTTCATGGCAAATGCTTCAATGCACAGGATCTCTTCATCCGTCAATTTGCAGCATCTGCTTCAGAACTGTTTGGATTAAAGTTTTATGCTCCTTGGGTTATGAGGCTGATCAAGCTTCACTCTGCAATCTCCTATCAACCCTCAGCCCGCAATCATAGGATATTTTTGCCAGATATGGACACATCTGCTGAAGCAATATATCCAGAGCCGGCCAAGCAACCACTAAGTCTTCAGAATGCAGAACACCAGAGCTTCACTCAAAATATTGAAGGTGTTGAAGCTCTCTCCCGAGTGTATCCAATGGCTGGCACCACACGTGCCCCTGCATCAACTGAAGCCACCAACAGCACAGCTGCAAAGAGACCCAAGAAACGCGCTCGTGCACTCACTAACAGAGAGCTTCTTGTGGCTCTTCACCAAAAGCAAGATAGGCATCACGACTGGCTCAAGAGGCAGATGAGAAGCATCATGCAAGACGTCAATCGCATCAGAAATATGGCAACCAAGAATGCATTTGTCACACACGAGACCTGTCGCCGCACTTGGAAAGGCCTCACCATGATGTGCCCTAAAGCTGAACTGCATGAGGATGGCTTCACAGAGCACTTCAATTTTGACTCCACGCCTCCAAGAAGAGCGGTGATGCGCAGCACACCATCACTTGAAGAGTCAGAGTTCTCTTCTTCTGCTGCCACCGTGTCTGCCCGGATTATTGAAGAAGAAGACGACGCGACATCATCTCCACCTGCTTCAACGCGTGTCGAATCTGCACCAAGCTCGTCTACACCGCCGCCAAACAACTCCACCGACCCTGCTGCGCCTGGGAACGCGTAGAAACCTCTATGTCTTCAAACCTTTTTGGTCATCACTGACAAAAGGGGGAGAAGCATATGATGGTAATAGTCTTCAAGCGGGTCACTATGGGCGGGTGCCTTCATATTTTGCTACATTTTGCTTCGTGCTTACAACTCCCGTTTTTGCTACATTTGCTTCTTTGAGTTGTAACACTTAGCCTTGATGGCCGTCTGCTACCTGCTTGTCACTCCGTTATGCGAAGATAAATTCCGCATGTGCGACGATAAATTCCGCACTCATCTCTTACTGCAGATGTCCATCTTCCATTATGCATGTCATTATCTTCATATACATAGTGGATTGTCATCATAAGTTGAAGTGGATCTCCACAAGTACAACCTGCCATGTGCATTTGCATTCAAAAGGCAAATTACTTATATGCACATCTTCAGGGGGAGCCCTTGCAACTTATGAAGACAAATTCCTTTACTATTTCACAAATTATGTTCCCCGTTGAAAACTTCAACTAGTTTGTCATCAATCACCAAAAAGGGGGAGATTGTAAGTGCATCTAGTGCCACCCCTAGTTGGTTTTGGAGTATTGACGACAAACCTAGTTGAGGGACTAACGTGTTTGTGAGAATTGCAGGAAAACACAGGTAGAAGTCTCTCATTGATTCAGTTTTATTACCAGAGATGACCCCTAAAAATGTACGAAGACATTGAAGACAATGGTGGTTTATGAAGATATTCATATTGAAGACAATGACATGAGAAGACTTCCTATGAAGCTTTTGGAACTCGAAGACCTAGTTCCTTCATAGTTTTATTTCATTCATGTTGTGTCATAGGAACCACCGTACTGTTAAGTGGGGTCGAAGAGAACCAGTCAGAATGACTGAAGTGATGCCAAATTCAAATCCTATGTCTTCGAGCGAAGACTATGAGAGAAAATCTTGTCCAGAGTCAGACAAGTCAGCTTTACTTGTAGCCCAAGTAAAAGTTGTCGTGTGAGTTCGAAATCCGACCGTTGGTACACGTGTCAGTTCCTTAGTGACCCAGGGTCATTTCGGACAGATCAAGTCGGGTTGCCAAGTGGCTATAAATAGTCCACCCCCCACAACCTTAAATGGTTGGCTGCTCAGATTTCAGTGCACGGCTTTTGTCGTTTGAGAGCAACCCACCTCAAAGCCTTTGAAAGAAAAATTCCCAGTGAGGAGAAAAGCCCTAACCACCCAGAGCCAGAGTAAATTGGGCATCACTTAAGTCTTCGTGTCTGTGTGATTTGAAGACTTATTACACTTGAGGACTGTGCATCCTCCAGACGGTTAGGCGTCGCGTTCTGAGCATCCAAGAGAAATTGTGGATTGCCAGTGAACGAAGTCTGTGAAGGTTTGGGAGTCTACCTTGAAGACTTACCAGAGTGATTGGGTGAGGTCTGTGTGACCTTAGCTCAAGGAGAAAACGGTGAGGACTGGGTGTCTTGGACTAAGTGTCCTTGACTGGGTGTCCGGGACTGTGTGTCCTTCGGTTTAAATACCTAGCCGCTCCAACCAGACGTACAGTTGTCACAGCAACTGGAACTGGTCTAACAAATCATTGTCTTCAACGTGTCACTGGTTTCATCTTCACTTCCCTTCACTTACAGTTATTCATTGTGAAGCCATTGCATGCTTGCTTTATCTTTTGTCTTCACAACATGAATGTATGATCTGTTCGGCTTCATAACTTCTTCCTACCTGATCCTTATTACACTGAAGCTGTTTGTCATTGCGCTTTCACTCTATTGAATACATGACCATGGCTGGCCTAGTGTAATCTAACTTCCGCTGCATAGTAATAGGCATAATCTTCACTGTTTGTCTTCATAACTCTCACGTTTTGAAGACTTTCATAAAAATCGCCTATTCACCCCCCTCTAGTCGATATAACGCACTTTCAGTTTGGGTTTGGGTTTTCCTCACTTGATGATTTTTGCTCAAAGTCCTTGGAGGATGGGATGCTCTCAATGACAAGTGTCAGTTTCTCGCAGAGCAGCCAACCAGCTAGTAGTTGTAAGGTGCGGCTATTTATAGCCTAGGGAGCAGCCCGACATGATAAGACATAAATTCCCTTCAATGATATGACCATTAGGTGGGTAGATATTTTGGGACAGCTGGCGCGTAGCTCAGCAACGGTCAGAAATTTGGCTATCAAATTCCTCGGGGCTATCATGTTCCTCACTTGTAGGCAATCCGCACTGGCGAATTCCTAACTCCTCAGTCAAAAAAAATTCCTCAGAGACCAGAAGAACTTCGTCTCTGTCACTGAAAAAATTGACTGAACTGCATGAGATTTCCAATGGCTTCACTCGAAAGGATTGCTAGGTGTAGGATTTTGAGATGAGAATCACTTGGAAACTTTTCCTTGGTTTTACCTTGACCCCCTTTAACAGTACGGTGTTTCCTAGGACTCAAGAAAGAGAAAACGAAACTACGAAAATAAAAGTCTTCACGCTTCATATTCCTCGCATGAATATCAAGTCTTCACGGTCACACCAATTTCTTCACTTTCAAAGTCTTGAAGAAAACCAAAGTCTTCAGCTGAAGACATTCATTTTGAGGGGATGACTTTCATCGTAAATATCAAACTCCTCATAGATTTATAGACCTGTGTACACTCACAAACGCATTAGTCCCTTAACCTATAAGTCTTCAATACACCAAAATCACTAAGGGGCACTAGGTGCACTTATAGTAAGATATATTTATGTTTCCGATCTGAGATTTACAACTTATTGTGAGATCCTTATTTGTAGTAATTAATTTGCAAAACTTTACTGTTTCAAATTTGTTGTCTATATATGTTGCAGTTTTTTTGTAGAGTTATATGTTGTGTTACATGTTGTTTCACCCACATAGCATGCATGTTATGTGTATGTATATAACTTGCATGTTGTGTGGAGGGGCTTGGAATCTTTTATATGCATTTGCTGATGGAATGACTATATTTGCACACATCTCTGATGTCAGGTCTTGACATGTAGTCTCTGACCCAAATGGCCCTGAGGCACAAGGTTAGCTCTTGAAGGATGAGCTAGAGCCAAATAGCGAGTCAGCATCGGGCCTTGAGGTCAGGCCTAAAGGCTCTGGGCAGATGTACCTGGATGCTTCGGATCCAACCCAAAAGTAGCAATAAGAGGAGCCAAAAGCTCCGGCTGGGTCATCACCCCGCTGCCAGAGCACCAACTAGGAACTGGGTACCTCAGAGACTTCGACCCCTTTCCTGGATACTCCAGTACACGCTCAAGAGCAACGAGAGACTGACCCGGAGACTTCGGCTCCAGCCCAAGAAGGCCCAGAGGAAATTGCGGTCTCCGATTGAAAACAACTCCTTTTCTGGCACTGCAGATGCATGAATGGAGATTTTGACCAACTCGAAGTTGCACTTTTACAACTTTTGGCTTGGGAATTCGTCGAGCTATTTGGCTTTGGGGTTCAGTTTAGGAAATGGGGTGTCTTGATCATGACTTGAGCTTGTCCTTTGCCTCCCAACTATACCCTTTTAATAGTGCATGAGCACTACTAGTCAAGAACAAAAAGGAAGGTAAACTAGCTATCCATCACAAAGTTCTTCAAGATATGGTAAAATGTCAATTTTTTCTCTCCATCATGCCTTTCATAAACCCGAAATATCTAACATGACGTTAATCAAATATGCTAGAATATGAATTTTTTCGTTTCACAATTCCGTTTGACCAATTAAGGCAAATGTTGAGACATTCTCTCACGAGTAATACCATGTCCTCACATAATGAGTTGAATTCATTTGATAAGTACTCTCCACTACGATCTGAATGAACTCGTTTGATTTGATTTTCAAGCTAATTTTTATTTTTGTATATTGCAAAGTAGTGTAGAGCCTTATCTTTAGTTTTGAACAGATACAAGTAGCAAAATCTAGTGAAATCATCTATCAACGCCATTAAGTATATTTTTTTCACCTTTGTGAACACAATATTGATTTTACATAGATCAGAATATATAAGGCCCTTCGCAGTGCTTCATGGTGTGCATGTGTTAAGCATGCCACATAAGCAAAAAATTAACATGGTAAAGCAATTAAGGAGGATAGAGAGCACTTCGATAACCGAGAAGAAACAATGCTAAGTGCGTAAATCTGTACAAAACACTTAAATAAAGGAAGTTCACCAATGCATGAGAGAATTTAGTTTTTTTGTGAGGTTGGAGAGAATTTAGTTGTTAAATAATTAAACAAAGAAAGCTTAGGTACAACAAGTTAAGCATATACATATTGCGGACTTTAGTTGTTAAACACTTCAATGAGTTTAGCATCTCATCTAAGCACTTGTGCATTAGAAGAGACCTAAGCTTCAAGGGTGTCAAATTCATCTTACCCGTAGATAATAGACCTGTGCGGCGCAAGGTTGCATATATATCACACAACCTTGACATTTAGAGCGCCTTTCCAAAGTAAAACTCAAGATTAAACGTATTTTAGCAAAGTCAGGTTGACAACTAAAATTACTTTTGTAAAAATAAAAATAAAAATATTTTTGGAAAAAATACTCTCTTCATTTATTTTTGGAAAAAATACTCTCTTCATAAAGAAGCGTATGAATGAAAAGGTGATTGCGCTTAGTCCTGGCCATGGGCAGCCCGACCCAAAAAAGCCCGACCCGGCCCGGCCTGACGCTGCGCCCGGGCTAGGCCTGGGTCGGTTTTGAGCCGAAGGTCAGGCCGGGCCTGGGCCCGCTGTTTTTGCGCTTTACTGGAAAGGCCAGGCGGACTTTTGTAGTGGCGGGTCAGGCTTGGGTCTGAAAAGTAGACCCGACAACTGGGCCAGGCCAGGCTCGGGCCTGAGTTTTCTACCTCGGGCTTGGTCAGGCCCGGCCCGGCGGATGGCCAGGTATAATTTGCGGAAACACCAAGCAGTCCCGGCCCGAGAGAGAAAGAGAGTCCTGGTGGTCGCGGTCGCGGGCACGGACGCGGGAGCAACGGCCGCTTTCCTCGTGCCCTTGCTTCCTTCCTAACCTAACCAAGCAACCAGCCCTAACCGATTGCCGTCTCCATCCGCGTTCATCCACCCAGGGCATCCTTTGCCGCTAAGCAAGCCACACCTCGGGTTCGAGGCGGCGAGGGTTTGCGCGACGAGGATGACTGTAATGCTCTGGCCCCGGTGATCTCTGCCGTTTCAGATTGGGGAACTCGATTTCGATTTCGACCCCAGTGCTGGATTCGTCGATGGTGGGGGTGCTGTCGAATCGGGTGGGCCGGGAGGCCCTCGCCGCCGGGGATCACATCTACTCGTGGAGAACCGCCTACATCTACGCCCACCACGGTCGGTAATCCCCTCATTCTTCTCCCCCCAACCAATCTCCCCTAACTATATCTGTCAATTGGTTCGTTGGTTGGCCGAGGATTAATTAAGCACCCCGCCACCATTAATCTCACGCCTGGTCCTCCGGGGTCACCTTGAAGACGCCCTGCAACAATAGATGTTAGGTTTGCCGGCTACAGATTGCGACGGGGGTCTGGGCTGCCCCCCTGTTGAGGAAATATTTCCGTCAAATGACGGTCACCTTGAAGACGCCCTGCAACAATAGATGTCCTCATCTCTGAATCAGACTATTTGGCGGCCTCCGTCTGCAATGCCTTTTACCTAAATGGGGACTTACGTTTGCCGGCTACAGATTGCGACCGGTGGCTGGGCTGGCCCCCGTTGAGGAAGATTTTCCTCAGTGATGAGGAGGGTTGTTCCCAATAACCATGATTTTGCAAGTGTTGCCCTTCAGCGAAGGATCGGCTCATTCTCGCTTTGCCGAGTGCGTCTGGGTTCATCAACTGTGGATGCCTATGCTTCAGCGCAGCATGATTGGCCACCTTTCCAGCGGCACCAGCACCAGCACCACTGGAGGCGGGCGCGGATGTGAATTCAGAAGGGGAGCACTTGAGTTTTCGACACCATGGTAATCATACTCTGGGATCTCCTCTGCTATGTGGGATGTGGCATCAAGGATCCCAGTGAAGTGAGCACTCAGCTCAGGCTGGCGCGAAGGGGTTGGCAAGTTTTATGTGACTCAGATACAGCAGAAGTTGTGCGCATGGTTGTTCAATCTGGTTAAGAATCGACTGCAAGCTTTGGCCATCCTGTACATTTGTAATTTGGCTTTCGACCGCTTTCTATGTAATACAAAGGCCTGCAAAGCTTTTGCCATTTGTTAGACTAGTGGGCTTTGAATAGCATCTTATAGATTAATATCTTCCTTCTCAAGCCGCATTTCGCTCACGCAAGTGCTGCCTATGCTTCCTAGTTTTCGCCATGCATACGCTCCTTACTGCAATACTTGTTCGTGATGTCCTCTTGACTTGTTTACTTGTACACATGTGCTAATATGTTGTCATGTATAATACAGTAGTACTGACTAGTTTGATATTCCATTTTTCAGGGATATATGCTGGAGATGGAATGGTCATCCATTTTACGAGAGCGGTTGGACATGAAATTGGGACAGGAACATTCTTAGACAAGTTTCTGTTCAGCTCATCGCCGACTACGGCGGATGGCCCTCCTTGCGAGAAATGTGGGCACCTCATCAAGCCTCAGGGCGTCATAATGTCCTGTCTCGATTGCTTCCTGGACGGGGGCAGTCTCTACCTCTTCGACTATGCTGTGTCGCCCCCTTTCTTCCTCGCCAAAGCGCGTGGAGGAACGTGCACTATGGCACTCTCTGACGCTGCTCAGCTTGTTGTCCACCGTGCCAAACACCTCCTCAACAATGGCTTTGGCATGTATAGCCTGTTTAAGAACAACTGTGAGGACTTCGCGATATACTGCAAGACAGAGCTGCTCGTCGAGACTGCTTACAGCGTTGGGCGCAGTGGGCAGCTGGCGTCCCTGACGGCTGCGTTCAGTGCGGTGGCTTCTTCGCCGCTGCGTTTCCTGACAACTAGTGCTAGTGGTCTGGCAATTGTGACAAGCGGCATGTACTGCGTGGGGCGATATGTGTCAGACATGGGTGTTCGCCGTGATGTGATCAAGGTGCCTGTGGAAAGGCTTGTAGAGCACTGGGTGAACAATGTCACTCCTGCTCTTCCTCAAGGGGCCACCCAGGCGGAGACTGCAACACCAGGAGGCTTGCCTGAGCTACCAGAGGAAGGGGAGCTTGCTAAAACGGCAACACCAGGAGGCTCGCTGGAGCTACCAGGAGAAAGCGAGCTTGCTAAAACGGCAACACTAGGAGGCTCGCGGGAGCTACCAGGGGAAGGCGAGCTTGCTAAAATGGCAACACCAGGAGGCTCGCCGGAGCTACCAAGGGAAAGCGAGCTTGCTAAAACGGCAACACCAGGAGGCTCGCTGGAGCTACCAGGCAAAGGGGGACTTGCTAAAAAGTAAAGTGTTATTTAGCTGCGGTATTGTCGTTCGTCGATTTGGCTTTGTGAGGATTGCTGCTCAATTCCCTTATCTGTGTGTTCCACGCAATTCTTCATGCAAATTAATCTACCTCTGAAAGAGGTTGGTCGATCTGGGTGTGACGATTTGCTGCTTAATCCACTTATTAAGCTTGTTGCCCGAACTTGTTCATGTAAATTAATTTACCTCTGAAAGAAGTAGCAATGCGTCCACTTCGCTTGTATGTAATGTTATGATGTAAGGTGCAAACTTCTAGCCAAGATTTGTCTTGGCACAAATTTGAATCAAACCATGTGATGTCATATATTTCTTGGTTCCATCATAATATCCATTGTTTTGTGTGCTCTTCCCCTTCCACAAGTATCCACTGGAGTTTCTGGTGCTTCCTGAAGCCTTTTCCTCGCAATAATGTCTAGTATCACCTCTGTTCCGAATCGTAAGATGTTTTAGATATTTTAATATGGACTACATACGTGCTGAAATGAATGAACAAGCACACCAAACACGTTTTTCAAACAAAAAAACACAAACACATTTATATACATGTGATTCAGAAAAAGTTTTGAACATCTCATAATTCGGAATGGAAGGAGTAACTCTTATGTTCTATCATCGTACTATTCATGAATTCCTTCCCCAACTTGTCGAATAAGCTAGCATGTCCTTTCTCAGTTGCAGTTTTATAATGCTACATATATTGATCATTATGTTATTTACAGCATTTTCTAAAATGTCACACAGGAATGTTATGGAGAGGATTCTCCTTGCTGCAGTCTACACCGTACTAATTGTGGCTACTTTTTATCCTCGGTAATAACTCCAGAACTTCCATAAGTTTCTCCAATATTCGATCGACAAAATTAGGATAGAGTTATAAACTGATCTATCCATATTCAACTGTGTGTGTTTCTTTTTTCAGTTTTTTTCTCACACGTATATTCCTAGGATAACTTCCTTTGGATCAGTCTCTATCATCCATGAAGGCCTGCCAATCCAAGTGATATAACTATGTCAGCTAACATTAACATTACGAGTTAACCACTTATATTGTGAAATCGGGTAGAGGAAATCACTTGTTCATCACGAAATTTGTTGTTCCTTGGGACGCACGCTCAAGAAGCAGCTTCCTTGATTCAATTGCTATTCCCTCTGGCTGCATTACAAATAATTGAGATGATCTTAGAAAGTACCCCCTCCGTAAAGAAATATAAGGCCTCATTCGGTTTGAAGGATTTTTGTAGGAAAAACATAGGAACAAGGATTCCGGAGGAAATTTTCCTATATATGCATTCGGTTTGTAGGAAATGCGTACAGGAATTTCATAGGAATACTACTCATTTCCTGTGTTTTTGGAGGAAACTACACATCCACTCAAAGCTCATTTTGCGCGTAAGAACGAGGCAAGTCAAATCCTTAGGATGGCAAGTGCCATCCTATCAAATTCCTATACTACTCCTAATTCCTACGTTTTGATTACTACTTTAGTGATCTAAACACTCTTATATTTCTCTACAGAGGGAGTATGAATTAAATTCTCTTATTTTTTGTGAGGCGCGAAGGAATTTGTTGCAACTATTCCATTAGTTTTCCTTCTATCGGAGCACTACTCACCTCTTCCGGAAACCAAACACCTGGTTGCGTGCTTCCCTCCAGAACTGCTTGAACAAATGCAGCCGTTGAATGGCCCACCGATCTGCAAGTCCAACATAAGATGCTTAGATGAGATGTAGATAGATTGACCAGAATAATATTGGGTACTTCCGAACTGAAAAGTAACACCAGGACTTGTAAAATGAGCCATACAGTAAATATTGCTTAAATCTCGAGTATAAATTCCTAGGATTTGAGTTGTAAGTTCTGAGTATAACTTTTTCTGACAGTTGTGTTGTAACAGGTATTGCATAAAATTCTGCATCGATCATTTCAAGTATTAAGAACAGATAAAGAAATCTCATTAGGTAGATAATCTCTGAGTTTAAATAGGCATGATTATAGAATTGTTTCCACCTAAAGCAGTTTTGAAACCAATGGAAACTCTTGAATGCCGACTATAATTTCCTGGGACTCTGCTTTATTTGGAGGAAATTAATGTTAGGCTCAACACAGTCGATGGGAAAATAATCTGATAGGCGGAAATAACTAATGGTAAATATCAATTAGGTAACGGATTTTGAGCATGCTCAATTGCTCATCCAGAAATGTGCACTTACACAGATAGTTTTCTATGAGAAAATAATCCAATAGTATTTCGGCCATTCGAACACTCCAAGTCTACCTGCACAAACAAAATAAGTTTGATCCAACAATAGTCATCAGTAGTTTCGCGTACTGCTCTGGACACAGCTTCAGTGGAATTAGTATGCTCTTACTACAGACACTACGTGAGTACTAGTATGCTCTTACTGTAGACACAACTTGAGTACGAGTAGTATGCTCTTACTGTAGACACTACTTGAATAACATTACAATGACTTGAATATAATGCTGAAATAGAGATAAAGGAAATACTTACTCTCATGGACACACGCTCTCCTACAATGCCATCAATGGCTCGAACAAGGGGATCAATTTCTTTAACCAACTTTCCAACCTTATCTTTATCCCTTAACAACTCCTAAAAAGGATCAAGTTGAAGTCAAGTATATATACTGCAAATTGGTACCAGCTCAACTACATCCTTAATATTGATACTTTTTTTCATCCCATTGACACAGATCGTATTGGTTAATTGCTTAAATTGCAGGAAAATACATGCTACTGTATGTTTGCAACTTCCAATATCTTCAATTGGTATCACTAGAATAGCAATGTGAGCTTGAATGGAGGAACTTCATAAAGAGATAACTGAGAACTGGGAAGAATACATACAACAGGTAAAAATTTAGCGAAAGCCTCCATTCCCCAATTCCAGAAGAAAGGAGCAGTACCAAATCGAGCACTGACAGTTGGGACACCTAAAAATTTATGAGCACTCTTCACTTCAGGCAAATTCCTGAAATAGACGACAATGCATTTGCGGTATGTCAAAAGGCAAGCTATGCTAAATAATGGTAGTGCATTTTTTTTACCACACTGGCTTCTGGTTTGTCAATTATAAGATAATGCCCAAAGTACTTACAGTAAGTAAACATCTCTCTTTCTGACCCCTTTTCCGAAATCAATGTTGAGAACTCCACTGTAGGGCTTCAATTTGATTTCTTCTCCTAAATAGGTAATTAGAATGAATTCATCATCTTTTCCTCCTCACTGAGGAAGACCATAGGTGATTATTAACGAAAATTTCAAAAATACCTTTGTTATATGCAATTACATCCTCCCCAAGAAGCAGAAAACTTGTCGCCAATATTGTTGGGCCAGCACCACCAGAGCCTGCAGTATAATAGAAGAATCTAAAAAGGATTTAGCAATGTGGCCATAAATATGAGCCCGTAGGAATACTAGTAAGTAGTAAGATCTGACATGAATAGATGCATCGAGAGTCAAATCAAACCACCCCTTCTGTCCTTAATGTCTAATTTGATTTTTTTTCCTTTTCCAGAAAATATAGAACTCCCCTAACCTTAGTCTTTCAGGCTCTCCATCTTCACTTCTTGCAGCACTCACAAGCTCAGCAGCCATCACTGTTAGAAAACAATACAGCACACGAATAAGCACTAAACGTTTAAGACGTGGCACCCTTCCCGTTCTCGATATCTGCAGCTATTCCTTAATGAAGCAACGCGGTCCGTGTAAAAACCACACACACTTCTTGCAGTACTTTGTTCCTTGGTTCCATGAGGACATGGTAGTTAAGTAACACTGCAATTTATATTAACATAGTTTCCAACAGCTTCAAGTGTACGTATCTTTCGACTTTGATATATGAATACATGACACAAATCAATTTGGTGAATCCACTCACAGGTACCGTGTTCCACCTTTTTACAGCACTAGCTTTGATTCATGCGATTTCTTTCCATTTGGGTACTGTTTAAAGAAACATTGCACCGAGCATTATTTTAGAATAGCATGTCATTGTCTTTAGTCACTAGTATCAAGTTACACAGTGGAGCAACAGCAAACATGGACATTCGTGGCAACGAACGGAAACAAGTCAAAGAGCATATAGCAATTACTGGAGATGTGGATGAAAAAAAATAGCAAGCCAAATTGATGGTGTTGTATGCCATGAATTTGAAGTAATACCATTGCTCACTCCAGGATATATGCCGGCGGTTGTAATAGCTGGAACACCTTGAGCTTTTGCTTCTTCATGAAAAGCTTTGGCTCTCCATGAATAGTCCATATCATCACAAACATCGATATATGCTGTCTGTTCACAAAAGCTTAAGTGAGCCAACAGCCATTTCAGTTATTATTAAGTAAAATATCACCAAGTTCAACAGATGTCGCAAAACTTATGCAGCTGTCCTCAGGGACAGGATGTTTTTAGCCACCTTGGTCGATATCGCCGCCCGCAGGACAGCGCATTCAGCCTCTCTCTGGAAAGGCCCAGCAGTATGAACAACCAAGTCCACATCTGGGGAAAGTTCAAACCATTAGTCAGTTATATGTCCCGATTCCCGTGGAGGAAAACCACACGTCTGTCTAAATGAAGCACAGCATTAGCAAGTTATGGTATAATTTGCATTACTGACCCTCTAGCGCTTTCTCCAACATGGCTGCGTTGCCAGTATCAATTTTCACAAACTCGGATTGCTCGCCAAGCTCAGATGCCAAAGACTCACCTTTCTCCCTGGCAAATTACAAGGCATATATCACCCGCAAAAAAAATAAAAAATTACAAGCCATATATGAACAGAGTGAATATATATTAATTGGCTCAAATGTGTCAAGCTGCTAACTAATTATATATCAAACTAAGAGGCGGTTCTCATTTGCAGCTGATGGAATGCGACTGAAGTGAAGGATGTGGCAATTACCGGTTCCTGCCGCCGATGAGGATGTTAAGGTCGGGGCGGAGCTTGGAGAGCGCGGTGGCCGTGGAGCCGCCGACACGGCCGGTGCCGCCGAGCACGAGGACGCGGGCGTTCGAGCGCGGCTTGCTCGGGGCAGCGGGCGCGGTGGCGGTGGAGGACGCGGCGGCAGGAGGGGTGCGGAGTGGCATGCATGCTCTGACCATGGCGGCCATGCTGCTGCACTGGACTGGGTTTACGCGCGGCGGTCTGAGCCACCCATGCCAACTGGGGACGAGAGGGTAGAGCCATGGGTCGTGCAGGGGTGCGTGGATGTTGTTTAGCGGCGACGTGGAGGCTTATTGGGCCGTCGTCGATCAAACCTGCTCTATCAGGGCATCTTCAATGCAAGGCTCTTATACTGGCGCTTAGAGAAATAAAAAAAATGTTAAATAGAAAAAAACATCCAAGCGCTGATGTGTTGCAACGCTAGACGCTACCTGACAAGCGCTAATATAGCCAGCTGGTGTAGCAGCGATTCATCCCACACGGCAAGAAACACCCAGGCGCTCGATGCTATTTGTTGCGTCGATGCCACACCCGACGCCAGGAATCGGCCGGGAATCGATGGCTCAACTGCCAATCGAGCAGGATAGATACCCTGGCGCCTCTCTACTAGCGCCCACGTTGGGCATGCCCTCAGAAGCAAAACTAAGACCTCTTTCAATGTAAAGATGTATAAATGAGGTGCTAAGTGTATTGAAAAAAAGACTTTCGCCCCGCTATATTGATATAGCAACCACCTGATATAACAAAGAGTTCAATACTGAGGCAAACAACACAAGCATGCCCAAAAGAAACAAAAGAAAAAGAAGAGAGAATAAAGTCAACACCGTCGAATCGACGAAAATGATGATAACCCAAAACCGTTGCGCCCACCGGAGATGTACCACCTCGCTCCAGGCACCTCGAACCTCCGCATACCAAGCAGCACCTTCAGGAAGGAACACGACGACGACGCTGCTGTCCGGACAGGTCCCAGGGTTTCCCCCAGTACACGGAGGGGCGTGAGGAAGGGGAAGACCTGACGCGCTTTAGGAAGGAACGATGGCGCCCACGGGCGTCACCGCGTCGGTGCCGGCAAGCCGACCCGGATTTCTCCCATCCGCCAAACACCCACAACCCCGGACGGTCTGATGCGCTCCACCAGACAAGCCACCCATGAACGTGCGCCACCACGATCTTGCAATCATCACCGCCGCCTCACCATGGTCATCGAAGCGAGACCGACGAGGACGAGAGGGAGCAGCCGAGAACGAGGAACGGCAGCGAGAGCAGCCACGCTGGAGGAGACAACCTCCACCGCCATCGGCGGTCACCGACCGGACGCGGCAAGGGGAGCGTACTAGGCCCTCGAGGCCCGGCCGAGCCCAAAAGGGGCTCGTGAAGCACCCGTCGCCGAGCTGCAGTAGACATGCCGCCGTCTCCACCACCCCCCGCACGAGCCGCGCCACCACCGCCCCCGCCGGAGCCGCCGCAGGCAAGACTGAGTCAGGCCCGCTCAGACCCAGATGGGGCCCAAAAGGGCACAGAGCTGGGCCGGGAGGGCGCCGCCACCATCCACCACGCCAGCTCGTCGCCAAGTGGCTGCGCCGCCGCCCCTAGGCCACCCGGAGCTGCGCCGCCAGGAGCAGTCGCCACTGCCGGAACCACCGCCGACCGAGGAGCACCGCCGCGGGACGCCACCACCCGAGCCATGGCACCGCGCGCGGGGAAGGGACGGCCGCCGCCGCCGCCAACACCACACGGGCAGGGCCCGGGGGCGCAGGCCGGCGGCGGCAGGAGGAGGGGAATGGGAGGGGGAGGCGCTGGGGGGCGGGGAGATGGGCCCCCGGTCGCCTCGCTCGGGGAGGCGACGCGGGGGGCGGCTGGGAGGGGAGGAGGGAGGCGCGGCGCGGCGCGCGCGGCCGGCGGCCGGAGGCGCGGGAGGGGAGGGGAGGGCGGCCGGCGGCGGCAGCTGCGCGGGGGAACCCTAGGAGCGGGAGCGGGGCCTCCGTACATTTTTCCTGCTAAGTGCATTAAATACCTTAACAACTCGACTTTCCAATGCATAGGTGCTTAATTTGTTGTTGCTAAGCATATTTTATTTAATGAGTTAGCATCTAAAGTCTTTCATGCATTGGTTAAATTATTTCATTTAAGTGGTTTGCCTAGGTTGTCGCGCTTGGCATTGGTTCTTTCTGGGGTCACCAAAGTACTCTCTCCCCTTCTTAAATGTTGTGTCATGTCATTTTTTCGCTTATGTGGCATGCTTAGCACCTGTCCATGGTGGAGCAATGGGACGGGCCTAAGGGCGTGTTTGGTTAGCTGCACAGATTTTTGATGGTTGTGTGTAAAGAACGAGTCAGGCTGAATGGAGACTAGCTGAGGAAATACGGAGTAAAATTCTACGATTTTTGCACGTTATTTGGTTGTCTGCATATGAGATTTTGTCATCGTGAAAACAATTTCTACCCCATGTTTGGTTCTATATATATACATGATGATTAAGAGTTAAAAAATACACTTAACAAACAGAAATATTACTGTAGAACGCACATGTGCTTCGGCCGCATATGGGACGACTGCAACAGAGGGAACCACGGGCACGACTACTCGTCGGCGCCAGCGCCGGTGTACCAGCAGCCGCCCGTCGTCGGAGGCTGGGCCTCACATTCTCCAATGAGCTCATCTCCCGCGATGAGGGTCTACACCGCGACTTCGCCCGCCTCCTCTACAACATCCTCTGCGGCAAGCTCGACAAGTCCCACATCCTTGAGAACATCTCCGAGGCCGTGGATATCAAGAGGGAGTTCATCTGCGACGTGCTCCCCTGCGCGCTCGTGGGTATGAACTTCGACCTCACGAGACAGTACATCGAGTTCGTCGTCGACCGCCTGCTCATGGCGTTGGGCTGCAAGAAGCTGTATGATGCCACCAACCCATTCGACTGGATGGAGCTCATCTCCCTGTAGGGCAAGACCAACATCTTCGAGAAGCGCGTTGACGAGTAGTAGAAGGTGTCTGTCATGTCCAACCTCAATGGTGGCGATGTGACCCACAACGTCTTCAAGATCGATGATACGTCTCCAACGTATCTATAATTTTTGATTGCTCCATGCTATATTATCTAATATTTTGGATGTTTATGGGCTTTATTATACACTTCTATATCATTTTTTGGGACTAACCTACTAACCCAGAGCCCAGTGCCAATTTTTGTTTTTACCTTGTTTTAGAATATTGCAGAAAAGGAAAACCAAACGGAGTCCAATTGACCTGAAACTTCACGGAACTTATTTTTGGATCAGAAGAAGCCCAGAAGACTTGGAGTGCATGCCAGGGGATCTACGAGGAAGCCATGAGGCAGGGGGCGCGCCCACCCCCCTGGGCGCTCCCTCCACCCTCGTGGGCCCCTCGTGGCCCCCCTGACGTATTTCTTTCGCCTATATATCTCCATATACCCTAAAAACATCCGGGAGCACAATAGATCGGGAGTTCCGCCGCCGGAAGCCTTCGTAGCCACCAAAAGCCAATCTAGACCCGTTCCGGCACCCTACCGGAGGGGGAATCCCTCTCCGGTGGCCATCTTCATCATCCCGGTGCTCTCCATGACGAGGAGGGAGTAGTTCTCCCTCGGGGCTGAGGGTATGTACCAGTAGCTATGTGTTTGATCTCTCTCTCTCTCATGTTCTTGAGGTGATACGATCTTGATGTATCGCGAGCTTTGCTATTATAGTTGGATCTTATGATGTTTTCTCCCCCCTACTCTCTTGTAATGGATTGAGTTTCCCCTTTGAAGTTATCTTATCGGATTGAGTCTTTAAAGATTTGAGAACACTTGATGTATGTCTTGCCGTGCGTATCTGTGGTGACAATGGGATATCACGTGATTCACTTGATGTATGTTTTGGTGATCAACTTGCGGGTTCCGCCCATGAACCTATGCATAGGGGTTGGCACACGTTTCCGTCGTGATTCTCCGGTAGAAACTTTGGGGCACTCTTTGAGGTTCTATGTGTTGGTTGAATAGATGAATCTGAGATTGTGTGATGCATATCGTATAATCATATCCGCGGATACTTGAGGTGACATTGGAGTATCTAGGTGACATTAGGGTTTTGGTTGATTTGTGTCTTAAGGTGTTATTCTAGTACGAACTCTAGGGCTGTTTGTGACACTTATAGGAATAGCCCAATGGATTGATTGGAAAGAGTAACTTTGAGGTGGTTTCGTACCCTACCATAATCTTTTCGTTTGTTCTCCGCTATTAGTGACTTTGGAGTGACTCTTTGTTGCATGTTGAGGGATAGTTTTGTGATCCAATTATGTTATTATTGTTGAGAGGACTTGCACTAGTGAAAGTATGAACCCTAGGCCTTGTTTCAACGCATTGCAATACCGTTTGTGCTCACTTTTATCATTAGTTACCTTGCTGTTTTTATATTTTCAGATTACAAAAACCTTTACCTACCATCCATATACCACTTGTATCACCATCTCTTCGCCGAACTAGTGCACCTATACAATTTACCATTGTAATGGGTGTGTTGGGGACACAAAAGACTCTTTGTTATTTGGTTGCAGGGTTGCTTGAGAGAGACCATATTCATCCTATGCCTCCTACGGATTGATAAACCTTAGGTCATCCACTTGAGGGAAATTGGCTACTTTCCTACAAACCTCTACACTTGGAGGCCCAACAACGTCTACAAGAATAAGGTTGTGTAGTAGACATCAATCGATGAGGACTAGGTGAAGCTACTCGTCAAAGAAAACTTTAAACAGTCGACCGTGTGCCACAAATTTGTCAAAAATCATCCAAAAAGGATCCAAATATAAACACGAAATTCAACATATACAATGAACGAAACTATGATCCGATCGCCTTAATGAAATCAGGACATCGAGGTGCATCTTTTTCTGTTGGGGAACGCAGTATTTCAAAAAAAAATCCTACGATCATGCAAGATCTATCTAGGAGATGCATAGCAACGAGAGGGAAGAGTGTGTCTACTTACCCTCGTAGACCAAAAGCGGAAGCGTTGAGTAATGCGGTTGATGTAGTCGAACGTCTTCGCGATCCAACCGATCAAGTACCGAACGCACGGTACCTCCACGATCTTCACACGTTCAGCTCGGTGACGTCCCTCGAACTCTAGATCCAACTGAGGCCGAGGGACAGTTTCGTCAGCACGACGGCGTGTTGACGGTGATGATGAAGTTACCGACGCAGGGCTTCGCCTAAGCACTACGACAATATGACCGAGGTGGAAATCTTTGGAGGGGGGCACCGCACACGGCTAAGAGATCAACTTGTGTGTCTATGGGGTGCCCCCTCCCCCGTATATAAAGTAGGGGAGGAGGGGGCCGGCCGGCCTCATTGGGCGCGGCTCAAGTGGAGGAGGGGCGCGGCTCAAGGGGAGTAGGTTCCCCCCTTTCCTAGTCCAACTAGGAGGGGAAGGAAAGAGGAAGAGGGAGAGAAGGAAAGCCCCCCCCCCCCGAATTGAGCTTGGGAGGCGCGCACCTCCACCTGGCCGCCTCCTCCTCTCTTCCACTAAGGCCCATGAAGGCCCATTAACCCTCCGGGGGGTTCCGGTAACCCCCCGGTACTCCGGAAAAATGTCCGAACCTATCCGAAACCTTCCAAGTGTCCAAGCATAACCTTCCAATATATCAATCTTTATGTCTCGACCATTTCGAGACTCCTCGTCATGTCCGTGATCACATCCAAGGCTCCGAAAAACCTTCGGTACATCAAATCACATAAATCACAATACATATCTTCATCGAACATTAAGCGTGCGGACCCTATGGGTTCGAGAACTATGTAGACATGGCCGAGACTCATCTCCGGTCAATAACCAATAGCGGAACCTGGATGCTCATATTGGTTCCTACATATTCTACGAAGATCTTTATCAGTCAAACCGCATAACAACATACGTTGTTCCCTTTGTCATCGGTATGTTACTTGCCCGAGATTCGACCGTCGATATCATCATACCTAGTTCAATCTCGTCACCGACAAGTCTCTTTACTCGTTCCGTAATGCATCATCCCGTAACTAACTCATTAGTCACATTGCTTGCAAGGCTCGTAGTGATGTGCATTACCGAGAGGGCCCAGAGATACCTCTCCGACAATCGGAGTGACAAATCCTAATCTCAATCTATGCCAACTCAACAAACACCATCGGAGACACCTGTAGAGCATCTTTATAATCACCCAGTTACATTGTGACGTTTGATAGCACACTAAGTGTTCCTCCGGTATTCAGGAGTTGCATAATCTCATAGTCATAGGAACATGTATAAGTTATGGAGAAAGCAATAGTAGTAAACTAAATGATCATAGTGCTAAGCTAACGGATGGGTCTAGTCCATCACATCATTCTCTAATGATGTGATCCCGTTCATCAAATGACAACACATGTCTATGGCCACTTGGCCAGGAAACTTAACCATCTTTGATTAACGAGCTAGTCTACTAGAGGCATACTAGGGACACTCTGTTTGTCTATGTATTCACACATGTACTAAGTTTCTGGTTAATACAATTCTAGCATTAATAATAAACATTTATCATGATATAAGGAAATATAAATAACAACTTTATTATTGCCTCTAGGGCATATTTCTTCAGTCTCCCACTTGCACTAGAGTCAATAATCTAGATTACACAGTAATGATTCTAACACCCATGGAGTCTTGGTGATGATCATGTTTTGCTCATGAGAGAGGCTTAGTTAACAGGTCTGCAACATTCAGATCCATATGTATCTTGAAAATCTCTATGTCTCCTTCCTTGACTTGATCGCGGATGGAATTGAAGCGTCTCTTGATGTGCTTGGTTCTCTTGTGAAATCCGAATTCCTTTGCCAAGGCAATTGCACCAGTATTGTTACAAAAGATTTTGAGTGGACCCGATGCACTAGATATTACACCTAGATCGGATATGAATTCCTTCATCTAGACTCCTTCATTTGCTGCTTCCAAAGCAGCTATGTATTCCGCTTCACACGTAGATCCCGCCATGACGCTCTGCTTAGAACTGCATCAACTGACAGCTCCACCATTCAATAAAAATACGTTTCCAGTTTGTGACTTAGAGTCATCCGGATCAGTGTCAAAGCTCACATCGACGTAACCATTTATGACGAGCTCTTTGTCACCTCTATAAACGAAAAACATATCCTTAGTGCTTTTCAGGTATTTCAGGATGTTCTTGACCGCTGTCAGTGATCCACTCCTGGATTACTTTGGTACCTCCTTGCTAAACTAATAGCAAGGCACACATCAGGTCTGGTACACAGCATTGCATACATGATAGAACCTATGGCTGAGGCATAGGGAATGACTTTCATTTTCTCTCTATCTTCTGCGGTGGTCGGGCATTGAGTCTGACTCAACTTCACACCTTGTAACACAGGCAAGAACCCTTTCTTTGCTTGATCCATTTTGAACTTCTTCAAAACTTTATTGAGGTATGTGCTTTGTGAAAGTCCAATTAAGCGTCTTGATCTATCTCTATAGATCTTGATGCCCAATATATAAGCAGCTTCACTGAGGTCTTTCATTGAAAAATTCTTATTCAAGTATCCTTTTATGCTGTTCAGAAATTCAGTATCATTTCCGATCAACAATATGTCATCCACATATAATATCAGAAATGCTACAGAGCTCCCACTCACTTTCTTGTAAATACAGGCTTCTCCAAAAGTCTGTATAAAACATATGCTTTGATCACACTATCAAAGCGTATATTCCAACTCCGAGATGCTTGCACCAGTCCATAAATGGATCGCTGGAGCTTACACACTTTGTTAGAACCTTTTGGATCGACAAAACCTTCTGGTTGCATCATATACAACTCTTCTTTAAGATATCCATTAAGGAATGCAGTTTTGACATCCATTTGCCAAATTTCATAATCATAAAATGCGGCAATTGCTAACATGATTCGGACGGACTTAAGCATCGCTACGGGTGAGAAGGTCTCATCGTAGTCAACTCCTTGAACTTGTCGAAAACCTTTCGCAACAAGTCGAGCTTTGTAGACAGTAACATTACCGTCAGCGTCAGTCTTCTTCTTGAAGATCCATTTATTCTCTATGGCTTGCTGATCATCGTGCAAGTCAACCAAAGTCCACACTTTGTTCTCATACATGGATCCCATCTCAGATTTCATGGCCTCGAGCCATTTTCCGGAATCCGGGCTCATCATCGCTTCCTCGTAGTTCGTAGGTTTGTCATGGTCAAGTAACATGACTTCCAGAACAGGATTACCGTACCACTCTGGTGTGGATCTTACTCTAGTTGACCTACGAGGTTCGGTAGTAACTTGATCAGAAGTTTCATGATCATCATCATTGTAAGTGCGTCTAGTGCCCCTTAGTGATTTTGGTGTATTGAAGACTTATAGGTTAAGGGACTAATGCGTTTGTGAGTGTAAACAGGTCTATAAGTCTATGAGGAGTTTGATATTTACAGAGAAAGTCAACCCCTAAAAATGAAGTTCTTCGAGTGAAGACTTTGGTATTTTGAAGACTTTCTGAAGACTTTGAAAGTGAAGAAATTGGTGTGACCTCGAAGACTTGGTATTCTTTCGAGGAACATGAAGCGTGAAGACTTTTGTTTTCATAGTTTCATTTTCTCTTTCTTGAGTCATAGGAAACATCGTACTGTTAAAGGGGGTCGAGGAAATACTAAGGAAAAATTTCCATGTGATGCTCAACTCAAAATCCTACACCTACCAATCCCTTCGAGTGAAGCCATTCGAAATCTCGTACAATTCAGTCAATTTCTTCAGTGACAGAGACGAAGTTCTTCTGGTCTCTGAGGAATTTGTCCTGACTGAGGAGTTAGGAATTCGCCAGTGCGGATTGCCTACACAGTGAGGAACATGATAGCCCTGAGGATTTTGCTACTCAAAATTCCGACCGTTGCTGTGCTATGCGCCAGCTGTCCCAAAATATCTATCCACCTAACGGTCATATCATTGAAGGGCATTTATGTCTTATCATGTCAGGATGCTCCCTAGGCTATAAATAGCCGCCCCCTACAACCACTAGCTGGTTGGCTGCTCTGAGAGAAACTGACACTTTTCATTTGAGAGCAACCCATCCTCCGAGGACTTTGAGCGAAAATCATCAAGTGAGGAAAAACCAAAAAACCAAAACCCAAACACCTACAAACCCCAAGTGATTGAGCATCATTGAAGAGATTGATCCTGCATGGATCCGACGCTTGTTACCTTTGAAGACTGTGCTTCTTCCAGACGGTTAGGCGTCATGGTCTAGAGCATCCAAGAGGAATTGTGGATCGCCGAGTGACCAAGTTTGTGAAGGTTCAGAAGTCACCTGAAGACTTACCATGAGTGATTAGACGAGGTCTGTGTGACCTTAGTTCAAGGAGAATACGGTGTGGACTTGGTGTCCTGAGCTACATGCTCAGGACTGGGTGTCCGGGACTGTGTGTCCTCGAGTTTAAATACTCAGCCGCTCCAACCAGACGTACAACTGAGACAGCAGTTGGAACTGGTCAACCAAATCATTGTCTTCACCAAGCTTACTGGTTCCATTTCATCAACTATTTCATTTCATCATATCTGTGTTTGAAGACTTTGACTGAAGACTTTCTCAATTTCCTCAGTTCAATTTCTTCAATCTGTTTGTCTTCATCCTGCGTTATCCTGTGCTTATGCTTCATGTACTCTGTGCCTGTCTTCATTTCATCATGATGACTATGCTTGTATTCTGTTATGTTTACTTTTGAGTACTTATTCCGCTGCTAGTAGTTCTTCGCTAAGGAATTCCCTCACCTGCAAATTCCTCAGTGAAGAATTTCATAAAAATCGCCTATTCACCCCCCTCTAGTCAATATAACGCACTTTCAATTGGTATCAGAGCAAGGTGCTCCCTTGTTCTGTGTGATTTTGGTTTAACCGCCTGGAGTTTTAGTTATGTCGACCGCAGGTATGATCAAGGTCTCTGCTGGGTTTCCTACCTTCGATGGGACGGACTACCCCTACTGGAAGAATAAGATGCGAATGCATCTTGAAGCAATTGATAACGATCTCTGGTATGTTGTGGAAAATGGTGTTCCCTCAGTCGCACCTTCTCTGAATGCTGCTGATGTGAAGAGATTCAAGCAACTCGACTCTCAAGCGAAGAATATCATATGTGGCCATCTGAGCAAAGGATAGTATGGCAGAGTGAGTGCTTTGGAGACAGCGAAGCTTATCTGGGATAGGTTGTCCAAAGTGAATGAAGGAGTCTCAACTCAGCGTGACTCTCGAGTTGATGTTCTTCGAAATCTCTTCAACCGCTTCAAAAGACTCGACAATGAAAATGTTCAACAAACCTTCAATCGCCTCACTGACATCTCAAATGAGCTTCAAGCACTTGGTGCCACTGACATCACCGACCATGAGGTAGTGAAGAAACTGCTAAGATCGCTTGATTCCTCATTTGACACTCTGGCATTGATGATACAAGAACGTGCTGATTACAAGTCACTTGATCCCACTGATATTCTCGAGAGGCTAAATACTCATGAGTTCCAACTTGCTGAAAAGAGAGATCTCTATGGTTCAAGCTATGGCAGAATTCATGCACTGAAGGCCAAGGCAGTATCTGAGTCCGAAGATGAAGACTCTGATAGCAGCCTTGGTGATCCTGAAGAACTAATCCATGATCCGGCTCTGCTTGTGAAGAAGTTCCAAAGTTCTCAAGACGTGGTCGCCTTGGAAGACCCTCAAGGAGCAGTGATTCCTCATCTAGTGACTACAAGAGGAGGCTTTGCCACAAATGCAAGAAGCCTGGACATTACATTCAAGATTGTCCTCAATGGGAAAAGGAATCAAAGAAGAAGAAATACAAGGATTACAGTTCTGATGATGCGAAGAAAAAGAAGAAATCCACAAAATCCTGATCATCAAAATCCTCAAAGCCTTCATATCACAAGAAGAGCAGCTCCAAGAAGGCCATGGCATTCATTGGCAAGGAAGTGGACTTTGAGGCTGAATATGAAGAAAATGAGGAAGAGGAGTCATCTGAGGAGTCCGAATCCGGAGTGGCGAGCCTTGCTCTCGCTACTGCATTCGTCAGCAAGTCTATCTTCAACACTGAAGAAAATGACCTCACCAACAAGGCTAGTGAAGGGAATGATGACTACACTCCCACCTATTGCTTCATGGCAAAGGGTGCCAAGGTACTCAAATATACCTCATCTGAATCAAGTGAGAATGAATCTGATGAAAACCTTAAGCCCAACTATTCTAAACTTGCTAAGATTGCTGTAAAACAACAAAGGGCTTTAGAAAAGGTTCAAAACATGCTAGACAAAAGTGATGACATGTTGGGTGAAGAAATGGGTCGCATTGAAACTTTGACTGAAAATCTTCAGAGACTTCAGTCCAAGCTTGACAAACTTCAAAGTCATCATAACACTCTCTTATCGGATCATGAGAAGCTTTCTTATGAATTTCTTCAAAGAAATCAAGACCTTGAGAAGCTAAGAGTGAGTTATGAAGATCTTCAAAAGGAGCGCGATTCATTACTTGCTCAACAAATCAGCGCTTCTCAGGAAGAATTTGTTCCTCCATGCTTGAAGTGCATTGAACGTGAATCTGCTAATTCTTCACCTGAATGTTCAAATGCTGCTAATGTTTCAAATTCTTCACATGCCTCTGCTATCACTAATTCCTCATCTGAGGATATTGCTAGTATCACTGATGATGCAGGGCTGAAGGAATTGTACATGACAGGCATGTACAAAAGCCTCAAAGGGCATCATACTCTTTGTGATGTGCTTAAAAAGCAGATCCTCAACAGGAACCCTAGGAAAGAGGGTATTGCCTTTGAGAGGAAACTCAATGCTGATGGTACATATTGGAAGCCTGCGCAGTACCCCAAAACTACATGGGTTGCTGCAAAGGGACCTCCAGTTGATCCATCTAACTTATCTGGATTCGCATGTGAATCTCCTCGTTCTGATGATGAGTCATTTGACTCCAACTATAAACTGTTCAAAAATCAGAATGGTGAAGTTTTTGCTAGATATGTTGGTACTAACTGCAGGAACGGCTCCCCTCTGAAGAAAATCTGGGTTCCCAAAAGATGCCTTGAAAATCTTCAGGTGAATGTCATCATGACGCCACCTGTGAAGAATAGGAACCCCAGATCAAATTCTTCATATGGATCAAAGTCCTCATATGAACATCATCGTGCTAACCCGTCCGTTGCGCAGGGAAGATCTAAGGATTATGGATATGTGCAGTATTCTTCAAATCATTATGTCCATAAGTCCTCGAAGAATTTCTCTGCATACTCTTATGCTTAATCTAACCCCTCACATGTGAAATGAAATGGACTGGCTTCAATGCCATCCTTCTCGTATGGAGCTCACAGAGTGATGAACTCTTTGCCACCCCTTCAGATGTGGGTGGTGAAGAAAAATAACTAATCTTTTCTGCAGGGTCAGGTCTCCAGACGTACATAATCGTCTGAAGAATTTGCTGGAGACCTGAGTATGCCTGATAGGACGCATGCTAATCATGAAGAAATGAACTTTCATTTCTCACGTCCTCATATTGCTTTATCGGTTTTTTGCTTGATGAAATTGATCTGATGAATTGATGTCATATTCTTCACTGATGAAGTATATTAGTTTCTAAGCTGCACTAATTCATCTGCAAGATGATCAACCCAAAGCCACTGAGTGGGTCCTCGATAGTGGATGTACAAATCACATGACTGGTGACAAGAATCTATTGATGGATGCTCCATTATCTCCGTCGCATCTGAAGCATATCATCTTTGCTGACAAAGGCAAAAGTCGGGTATTGGGTCTAGGTAAGGTTGCGATCACAAAGGATCGACACATGGACAAAGGCATGCTTGTTGAGTCCTTAGGATACAATCTTATGTCTGTCTCAATGCTTTGTGACCTTGATATGGTTGTTGTCTTTGGCAAGTACCGTTGTGTTGTGGTTATGGAAGCTGACAATTCCAAAGTCTTCGAAGGCTTTAGGAGAGGAGACTTGTACATTGTTGATTTCTCTACAGGACCACAACCAGCCATGTGCTTACTTGCAAAAGCTTCAAAAGGCTGGCTCTGGCATCGACGACTTGGTCATGCAGGCATGAGGAATTTGCACACGCTTGCGAAGAAGAAGCATGTCATTGGCATTGAGAATGTCAAATTTCTCAAGGATCACTTATGCGGAGCCTGTGAAGCTGGAAAGATGACCAAGGCCAAGCATCCAGCGAAGACTATCATGACCACTACTCGACCATTTGAATTGCTTCACATGGATCTCTTTGGTCCTAATCATTATTCTGCTGTTTCAAATGAAGCATCTCAATATGGCTTTGTTATTGTTGATGGTTATTCTCGATACACATGGGTACACATTGTTACTTACAAACATGAAGTGCAGGAAATCTTCAAACGATTTTCCTCGAGGGCTTCAACCAACTTTGGAGTGAAGATCAAGCACATCAGAAGTGACAATGGCACTGAGTTCAAGAATTCTGGTCTCGATGACTATCTTGATGAACTTGGTATTACTCATGAGTTATTTGCTCCTTCCACTCCTTAGCAGAACAGCATCGTGGAGCGCAAGAACAGGACTCTTGCTGAGATGGCTCGCACTATGCTTGATGAATACAAAACGCCTCGTCGATTCTGGATTGAGGCAATTGATATTGCGTGCCATATCATCAACAGAGTATATATTCACAAATTCTTCAAGAAGACTGCCTATGAACTCCTCACTGATAAGAAACCGAATGTAAGTTATTTCAAAGTCTTTGGTGCTAAATTTTGGATTAGAGATCCTCATCACAACTCAAAATTTTCACCGAAAGCACATGAAGGTTTTATGCTTGGTTATGGAAAGGACCCACACACCTACAAAGTCTTCAACAACGTTCTTCACAAGGTTGTTGAAACTGTAGATGTGTGGTTCGATGAAACTAATGGCTCGCAAAGAGAGCACCTACCTACTGTGATAGATGAACCAGCACCTGAGGAAACTATCAAGTTCAAGGCTACTGAGGATGTCATTCCTACTGAAGAATCTGCTGAAGAATTCATTCCAGAACATGAAGAATGTCGAGCTAATGCACCTGAAGAAAATTCTGAAGAAAATGGTGCTGAAGAGAATGCTGATCAAATTCTTCAACGGCAACCAGCTCATCCTCGCATTGCAAAAGAAGTGCAAGTTGAAAAGATCATCAATGACATCAAAGTGCCAGGTCCTCTCACATGCTCAAAAGCTTCACATTTATCTAACTTTTGTGGGCACTATGCTTTTGTCTCTATTACAGAGCCCACTAAGGTAGATGAAGCATTTCTGGAGCCTGAGTGGATTCAGGCCATGCAAGAAGAATTATATCAATTCGAGCTCAACAATGTCTGGGAACTGGTCAAACGCCCAGATCCCCGCAAGCACAATATCATCGGCACAAAGTGGATCTACCGCAACAAGCAAGATGAAAATGGCCTTGTGGTGAGGAATAAGGCACGGCTTGTAGCTCAAGGCTACACACAGGTTGAAGGAATCGATTTCGATGAAACTTTTGCACCTGTTGCTAGACTTGAGGCTATTCGCATATTACTTGCTTATGCTAACCATCATGATATCACTTTATATCAAATGGATGTGAAAAGTGCATTCCTCAATGGTAAGCTTGAGGAAGAAGTATATGTTGCTCAACCCCCAGGTTTTAAAGATCCAAAGAATCCTGACAAAGTCTTCAGACTCAACAAGGCCCTCTATGGCGTCAAGCAGGCCCCACGGGTGTGGTATGATACTTTGAAGGAATTCCTCATGACGAAAGGCTTCAAACCCGGTTCACTCGACCCTACTCTTTTCACTAAATCTTATGATGGTGAATTGTTTGTGTGCCAAATATATGTTGATGATATTATCTTTGGCTGTACTGACCAACGTTATAGCGATGAATTTGCCTATATGATGAGTGAAGAATATCAAATGTCTATGATGGGAGAGTTGAAATTCTTCTTAGGTCTTCAAATTCGTCAACAATGCAATGGCATATTCATATCTCAGGAGAAATACCTCAAGGATGTACTAAGGAAATTCGGCATGCAAGATTGCAAAGGCGTCAAAATTCCTATGCCCACAAATGGCCATCTATGCACTGATGAAAATGGTATCGACTTCGATCATAAGGTATACCGCTCCATGATTGGCTCGTTATTGTACCTATGTGCATCTAGGCCAGATATAATGCTTAGTGTTTGCATGTGTGCCCGATTTCAAGCTTCACCGAAGGAATCACACCATAAGGCTGTGAAGCATATTCTTCGATATCTAGCTCACACACCAACACTTGGATTATGGTACCCCAAGGGCTCGGCTTTTGATCTCGTTGGATATTCTGACTCTGACTATGCTGGTGATCGTGTGGACGGCAAGTCAACATCTGGTACATGTCATTTCCTTGGACGATCTTTGGTCTGTTGGTCCTCGAAGAAATAGAACTGCGTATCACTTTCTACTGATGAAGCTGAGTATATTGCTGCTGGTTCTTGCTGTGCTCAATTGCTATGGATGAAGCAAACTCTCAAGGACTACAGCGTCAATATGAAGAATGTGCCTCTCTACTGTGACAATGAGAGTGCCATCAAGATTGCTCACAACCCAGTTCAGCACTCGAAGACAAAGCACATTCAGATTCATCATCATTTTCTTCATGATCATGTGTTAAAGGGCGACATTTCTATTGAGCATGTGAAGACTGAAGAACAGCTAGCCGATATCTTCACAAAGCCCTTGGATGAGAAGAGATTTAGCAAGTTGCGGTGTGAGCTAAATATCCTAGAATCTTCGAATGTTCTTTGAAAAGGACACTCATCCTAACACTTATGCAAAATTGATGACTTAGATGTGCAACACATGAAGAAACGTTTTTCTTCAATCAATGAAGAATAACACTCTTAGTGTGAAGAAATTAACGAAGAATTTGATTCTCAGAACCCTACGATAATTGTATGCGGTGTCTGAAATCATCATTCTTATACGGTGGGTCACGCCACCACCAAAAGTTGAAATTCCTCAATTGTTCATATTCTTCAACTTTGCATTGTCTTCACTATTTCCGACGTTTTTCTTCATTGGCTATATATATATGAGTTTATGTCCTCTACAACATTCACTTATTGCTATTTCTTCAAGTTGGTTTTCTACTAAGTGAATGTGATCGGACCCTTCCCCTCTATGCTATACTCAACCCAATCTGTTCATAAATTCTTCATGTGTGTTCTATTTGAAACTCGTTCAAAATCTTCACTGTGTCCTTGTCAGCTGAAGAAATTGCGAACGGAACTTTAAAACCTATCTTATCTAAATTTTCGGCTTTGCCGCTCAAACTGTTCCGCACCCCACGATATACTTATCCACTCACCCACGATCTAACACGATCTCTACCTCTCACTACGTGCGTGACACATGTCAAGCGAATGAGAAGGGTCAGGGGCACGTTCGTCCAATTTCTTCGGGCGAACAGTTTTTCACCATGGCTATAAATACCCCTCCTTCCCTTCCTCACTTCTTTTACTCCGCTCGATCTCTCTCCAGCTCGAGCTTCTCAAACCCTAGCGCCGCCGCTACTTCATCGCCGCCGGTGAGGAAGAGCTTCACTGCCTCGACCTCGTCGCCGACGTACTCGTGCCGACCGCGGAAATCTTCACTCCGCCGTTGCCGTAGCCGTCTTCCTCCGCCAAGTTAGGGCGTGGAAGATCTGCATAGACGAACTTCACATCTCCCCACTCCAGTTCGTCGTGTTCTTCGTCCAGGGTAATTAAAAGTTACTTTTACTACCCTCGTTGATTCGAATGATTATCTTCAAAATCTTCAAAGGTGTTTTTCTTCATAGATTCACACAATAAACACCTCACAAGTCATTTGTTCTTGATTCGTTTCTCTAAGCATCATTTTTCTTCAAGATTCCTCAATTGTGTGGATCTTCGATCTATACAACTCTGGAACCTAAGACAAAGAGCGCTTAGTGAAATTCTTCAAGACTCATCTGGTCAAATTTCCTCAAACTTGTTCCTTTTGAAAAACCCTCTGAGAACGCATATGACCTCTCCAAATTCCTCGCAACTATACTCTGTTCACAGGTACACACGTCAGCTGCTGAATCACTAGGTTCTCATCAACTTAACTCATTTGCAGCGTTCCTCAAAGAAAAGTTGCATTCTTCTTCAGAGAATTCGATTGTTCAAATTCCTCAACTGAAGAAAATGGCTGATGGTAAAAGGCCACAGGAAGGAGGAAAGAAGCCTGAGGTTATGACTGCTTTTGAGATCCCTAATGACATCTATGTAGGGTACTGCACACCTGCTGAGGAAACCAAGAATGAGCGCAAGGTGCGCATTCAGAAGATAGAGAGGAGATGGGCAAGAGAATGGAGGGAGTACAGATATGTCACTCCTAAGTATATGAAGAAATTCGCACTCAATCCTCCATGCCCAAGAGCTCCATTGGCACCTAGCCAAATCGCTGATCCACCAGCCTCAAGCGCGGTGAGGACTATCCTGATGAATGGACCAAGCGCCAAGCCAAGTTGGCTAAGCAAGCCAAAGAAGCAGTGAGGAAATTCAATGAAGACTCTGCTGCTACTGCTGCCTCTACTGAGGCCTTTGCTGTCAAGCCAAAGAAGGCTATGTCAAAGAAGCCTGCGTGCAAGCCAAGTGCTTCACCAACAATGCCCTCAAGACCAAGTTCCTCAGCAAGGCCCTCATGGCCAGAATCCTCAAAGCCCTCACGGCCAATTCCTCATGCTGCTCCTGTTCCGCCAAAGTCCTTAGCTCCTCCGTCAAAGTCCTTGGTAGCTCCGACTAAATCCTCAGCACCTGTGCATCTCGCCTCGTGCCAAAGGACTGCAGGCATGTCCATTGCCTCAGGTGTCTCAGCAAGTTCCTTAGCTGCACCAAGTTCCTCAGCTGGCCCCTCACTGCTGAAGACAAAGTCAACTGCTGGACGCGGTCCTCGACCAAGTCCTCAAAAGATGCAAGTCGCTTTCCAAGTGCCGTCTGAAGAAGACGAAGCTGATGATGATGAAATTGCAGAAATCATCAAAGACAGGCAAGTCAGGGCCGCTAGAGCCAAGGGAACAGAGGTGCCACTGCTTTTGGATCCCAAGTTGATCCTCGACTACATTGATGTTTGGCACAAGGACCCCAACACTCCCATGCCTAACTTCAAGCTGACTCCTGGCCAAAGTCACATGCTGGCCCACTTCATTCAAGAAGAGAAGTGGAAATTTGAGAAGGCCAGGCAGATCAAGAAAGCGCAGTACAAGAAAGAGCGCTATCTGAAGAAAAACGTTGTCTCTATGACAACTGAAGAACTTGTCACTATTCAGACTGAGATCAAGAAACTCAGTGATGACTTTGATGCATATCGCGCTGATTGGCTTGGAGCCAAGATTCATTTTGTGAAACTTGCGGATAACTTCACTTCCAATGTTGCAGCCCCAACGCAACAGGAAATTCCTCAGGCTAAAGCATCTGCTCAGCCTACTGAAGAAAATGCCAGCACCGCTGATGACAATCAGGCTGCTGAAGAAAATGTGAGTTCCAGGGCTGATGACTGCATTCCAGCCACTGAAGAAATTGCCAAGGCACCCACTAGTGGTGCGCCTAAAGAAAATGAAGAAAATCAACCAGATTCCTCGGCTGCTCCTGCGCCAACTTCAACTCCAATCCTTCCATCTGCATCCGATGTGAAGAAGACCAAGGCTGCAGAGCGTGCTGCAGTGAAGAAAAGGAAAGCATCAGCTGCTCCAGATTCTTCGGCTCCAAAGAAAATGAAGCCTATGACAAGTTCATTTGCAAATCCCATTGATGCTGTTCCCATCTCAACCAGGCCATCAAAGGACCTTGTTCCTTTTGATGAAGAATATGTGATCCCCAGCGGATCAGATGAAGAAACTCCTTCTGCTGCTTCGTCAGAACAGATTGATGAAGAAATTGAAGTGGATGCGATCCCTTCAAACCTGTCATCTCCTCGCTCATGCCTCAGTTCACAACTGAAGAGGCTGGCGTTGAAGAAATGGAAGATGAAGATGTGGACGTTGGCTGCTCCACACCCGTAATCAGTGATGAATTCTGGGAAAGTCAACATCCAAACTCTCCAATGTTCACACCGCTGCAGCAAATACCTCAGTCTCCTGCACCAACTGTTCAAATGGGCTCTGAAGAAACTCACCCCACTCCATCTGTGCATGAGGAAATTCCAACCACTTGTGCTGAAGAAAATGCTGCTGATGAACAACTAAAGACGCAGACTGCCACTGAGGAGGAACCAGAAATTCCTCAGCCTGAAGAACCTGCGATTGAGATTCCTGAGGTCGTGATGCAACTCACTGACACTCCTCTGCCGAAGCCAAAGGATCCATTCTCACGCAAGCAAAAGTTCAAGGCTGATGATTTCTTTGGCGAGCACGTATTCTTCAAAGATTACAACCCATATAACTCTGCTTGCATTAGGAAGAGGCGTTTCCGGACTGCTATTCAAACCAATTTCTATTCCTCAGTGCTGTTCAACAAGGAGAAAATCTTCTACCATGAGCATATTCCTCATGTGGATATGGAATCTCTGCCGTGCTTCGCACCAGTCCTCAGTGTTCTTCACGACGCTGGACTGCTAAACTTTTGCTCTGACATCTGCGATTGGAATGAAGAACCGATTCTTCAATTCTATGCAACGCTGCACATCACAGGAGATGCTGAAGATGTGAATTCATGGGTGCTGGACTGGATGTCTGAAAACACTCACTACACTGCACCAGCCTCTAAATTGCTTCGTGCTCTACCACTCAGTCCTCCCCTTGAAGAAGCTCGCTGCATCTACAGTGAACCTGAGCTCACACATCATTACATGCAGGTGCTGATGAAACCTTTGAAGCCAGGTTAAGCACCAAGAACCAAATTCCTCGTGAAGGAATTGCTTTACGTGCCCAGAACTGTCTATCGTATTCTTACGAGGACAATCAGTCCTATCAAAGGCCACGACTCATCTGATGAGGAAATTGTTGGCATCATGAAGAATCTGGTATTCAACATCGTTCATGGCATTCCTATCAATTGTCACGATTTCTTCATGAGGACTATGGCAAATGTTGCACTGTCTCCGTTTGAGCTGAAGCCTTATACACCTTGGATTATGAGATTCCTCAGGACAAGGTCTTCACTCAACTACAAAGCTGATTTCCAGAATCACCTCAGCTACTTGCCCCCAATTAAAGTCCTCAAGCAGACATATTCCTTAGTTGATGGAAAGGGCAAGGCACCAGCTGTAATAGATGAAGGCATTCATCCATTGGATGGTCAGTTTCGCAAAGCTGCATCTTATTCCACCAATGATGACTCTGCCACACATGACTCTGCTAATGCACCCAAGTCCACTCCTCAAGCCACTGCTCCGCGCGTGATGACTGACCGTGAACTTCTGCTTAGTCTTCACCAGAAGGTGGATCGAAATCACAAATGGGTTAAGCGTCAGTTTGGTTCATTTCTTCACAACATGACTGCTACACACAATGCAGTGAAGAAAAACCATTACTACCTCCATCAAGTTTTTGGTCGCACTAGGGCCATCCTGTCTCATCTGTATGGTGAAGAAGATCTGAAGAAAATGGGTCTCAATGAAGATTTTGACTGGTCTGCACCTCCACCGAAGAAATTCAAGAAGGCCAAGGTTCCTTCTTTGGTGAAAATGAAGACTTGGACGACACTGCGGCAGGCCCTACTACAACAAACGACCCCAACAACGCTGGTGCTCCTTCATCAACTTTATATTCTTCAGGGGCGTTAGTCCTCATATTCGATCCTTTTGGTCATTTGATGACAAAGGGGGAGAATTTTGAGTTAGTCTTCAAGCGGGTCTTTCTATATGGGCGTTTTTTTGTTTAAGTTACAACTCTCGTTCTTCTGAGACTTTATTGGATCGAGTTGTAATCTTAAACACGATGGTGCTCTGATACTTTTGAGACATTTTTCTGCATGCTTATTCCTCGTTAAATATTATTGCACGCATGCTGAATTACATCAGTCACCATATTTCATCATGCATTTCAAATTCTTCACTGTTATATGTCAAATGCGTGTATGAATTACAAGATATAGGGGGAGATCTCCATGATTCAATTCTTCAAGTGTGCATTGCTTCAAAAGCAAATTCCTCACTATGCACATCTTCAGGGGGAGTTCTTCTATATCTTGCAATCAAATTCCTCAATAACAGTACTAACACTTCATATGTTTATCCCCGTTGAAAACTTAACCTATATTGTCATCAATCACCAAAAAGGGGGAGATTGTAAGTGCATCTAGTGCCCCTTAGTGATTTTGGTGTATTGAAGACTTATATGTTAAGGGACTAATGCGTTTGTGAGTGTACACATGTCTATAAGTCTATGAGGAGTTTGATATTTATAGAGAAAGTCGACCCCTAAAAATGAAGTTCTTCGACTGAAGACTTTGGTATTCTGAAGACTTTCTGAAGACTTTGAAAGTGAAGAAATTGGTGTGACCTTGAAGACTTGGTATTCTTTCGAGGAACATGAAGCGTGAAGACTTTTGTTTTCGTAGTTTCATTTTCTCTTTCTTGAGTCATAGGAAACACCGTACTGTTAAAGGGGGTCGAGGAAATACTAAGGAAAAATTTCCATGTGATGCTTAACTCAAAATCCTACACCTACCAATCCCTTCGAGTGAAGCCATCGGAAATCTCATACAGTTCAGTCAATTTCTTCAGTGACAAAGACGAAGTTCTTCTGGTCTCTGAGGAATTTGTCCTGACTGAGGAGTTAGGAATTCGCCAGTGCGGATTGCCTACACAGTGAGGAACATGATAGCCCTAAGGATTTTGCTACTCAAAATTCCGACCGTTGCTGTGCTATGCGCCAGCTGTCCCAAAATATCTATCCACCTAACGGTCATATCATTGAAGGGCATTTATGTCTTATCATGTCGGGCTGCTCCCTAGGCTATAAATAGCCGCCCCCTACAACCACTAGCTGGTTGGCTGCTCCGAGAGAAACTGACACTTGTCATTTGAGAGCAACCCATCCTCCGAGGACTTTGAGCGAAAATCATCAAGTGAGGAAAAACCAAAAACCCAAAACCCAAACACCTACAAACCCCCAAGTGATTGAGCATCACTAAACAGATTGATCCTGCGTGGATCCGACGCTTGTTACCTTTGAAGACTGTCCTTCTTCCAGATGGTTAGGCGTCATGGTCTAGAGCATCCAAGAGGAATTGTGGATCGCCGAGTGACCAAGTTTTGTGAAGGTTTGGAAGTCACCTGAAGACTTACCACGAGTGATTGGACGAGGTCTGTGTGACCTTAGTTCAAGGAGAATACGGTGAGGACTTGGTGTCCTGAGCTGCGTGCTTAGGACTGGGTGTCCGGGACTGTGTGTCCTCGAGTTTAAATACTCAGCCGCTCCAACCAGACGTACAACTGAGACAGCATTTGGAATTGGTCTACCAAATCATTGTCTTCACCAAGCTTATTGGTTCCATTTCCTCAACTCTTTCATTTCATCATATCTGTGTTTGAAGACTTTGACTGAAGACTTTCTCAATTTCCTCAGTTCAATTTCTTCAGTCTGTTTCTCTTCATCCCGTGTTATCCTGTGCTTATGCTTCCTGTACTCTGTGCCTGTCTTCATTTCATCATGATGACTATGCGTGTATTCTATTATGTTTACTTTTGAGTACTTATTCCGCTGCTAGTAGTTCTTCGCTAAGGAATTCCCTCACCTGCAAATTCCTCAGTGAAGAATTTCATAAAAATCACCTATTCACCCCCCCTCTAGTCGATATAACGCACTTTCAATCATTAGCTTCCTCACTAATTGGTGTAGGAATCATTGGAACTAATTTTTGTGATGAGCTACTTTCCAATAAGGGAGAAGGTACAATTACCTCATCAAGTTCTACTTTCCTCCCACTCACTTCTTTCGAGAGAAACTCCTTCTCTAGAAAGGATCCATTCTTCGCAACGAATATCTTGCCTTCGGATCTGTGATAGAAGGTGTACCCAACAGTCTCCTTTAGGTATCCTGTGAAGACACATTTCTCCGATTTGGGTTCGAGCTTATCAGGTTGAAGCTTTTTCACATAAGCATCGCAACCCCAAACTTTAAGAAACGACAACTTGGGTTTCTTGCCAAACCACAGTTCATATGGTGTCGTCTCAACGGATTTCGATGGTGCCCTATTTAACGTGAATGCAACTGTCTCTAAAGCATAACCCCAAAATGATAGCGGTAAATCGGTAAGAGGCATCATAGATCGCACCATATCTAATAAAGTGCGGTTACGACGTTCGGACACACCATTTACGCTATGGTGTTCCAGGTGGCGTGAGTTGCAAAACTATTCCTCATTGTTTCAAATGAAGACCAAACTCATAACTCAAATATTCACCTCCACGATCAGATCGTAGAAACTTAATTTTCTTGTTACGATGATTTTCCACTTCACTCTGAAATTCTTTGAACTTTTAAAATGTTTCAGACTTATGTTTCATCAAGTAGACATACCCATATCTGCTCAAATAATCTGTGAACGTCAGAAAATAATGATACCCGCCACAAGCATCAACACTCATCGGACCGCATACATCAGTACGTATTATTTCCAATAAGTCTGTTGCTCATTCCATTGTTCCGGAGAATGAAGTCTTAGTCATCTTGCTCATGAGGCATGGTTTGCAAGCATCAAGTGATTCCAAAAGCCCATCAGCATGGAGTTTCTTCATGCGCTTTACACCAATATGACCTAAATGGCAGTGCCACAAATAATTTGCACTATCATTTTTTAACTTATATCTTTTGGCTTCAATACTATGAATATGTGTATCACTACTATCAAGATTTGGTAAAAATAGACCACTCATCAAGGGTGCATGACCATAAAAGATATTACTCATATAAATAGAACAACTATTATTCTCTAATTTAAATGAATAACCGTCTCGCAACAAACAAGATCCAGATATAATGTTCATGCTTAATGCTGGCACCAAATAACAATTATTCAGGTCTAAAACTAATCCCGAAGGTAGATGTAGAGGTAGTGTGCCGATGGCGATCACATCGATTTTGGAACCATTTCCCATGCGCATCGTCACCTCGTCCTTAGCCAATCTTCGCTTAATCCGTAGCCCCTGTTTCGAGTTGCAAATATTAGCAATATAACCTGTATCACAAACCCAGGCATCACGAGGGGCCGAACCTGGGTAAAACATCGCATCTCTCGTCCCGCTCAACCCCTCTCAAGCTACCACATAGATGCGTTGGCCTCGCGACTAAGTCCTGACACTAAGGACATCTGCCGTGACAATTCCACGACAGAACCAGTATCAAATACCCAGGCGCTACTGTGAGCATTGGTAAGGTACACATCAAAAACATGTATATCAAATATACCTTTCACTTTGCCATCCTTCTTATCCGCCAAATACTTGGGGCAGTTCCGCTTCTAGTGACCAGTCCCTTTGGAGTAGAAGCACTCAGTCACAGGCTTAGGGCCAGATTTGGGCTTCTTCACTTGAGCAGCAACTTGCTTGCCGTTCTTTTTGAAGTTCCCCTTCTTCCCTTTGCCCTTCTTCTTGAAACTAGTGGTCTTGTTGACCATCAACACTTGATGCTCCTTCTTGATTTCTACCTCCGTAGCTTTTAGCATCGCGAAGAGCTCTGGAATTGTCTTGTCCATCCCTTGCATATTATAGTTCATCATGAAGCTTTTGTAGCTTGGTGGCAGTGACTGAAGAAATCTGTCAATGACACTATCATTAGGAAGATTAACTTCCAGTTGAGTCAAGTGGTTGTGGTACCCAGACATTCCGAGTATATGTTCACTAAAAGAACTATTCTCCTCCATCTTGCAGCTATAGAACTTATTGGAGACTTCATATCTCTCAGTCAAGGCATTTGCTTGAAATAATAACTTCAACTCCTGGAACATCTCATATGCTCTATGATGCTCAAAACGTCGTTGAAGTCCCGATTCTAAGCCGTATAGCATGGCACACTGAACTATCGAGTAGTCACCAGCTTTGCTCTATCAGACATTCATAACATCTGGTGTTGCTCCTGCATCGGGCTTTGCACCTAGCGGTGCTTCCAGGACGTAATTATTCTGTGCAGCAATGTGGATACTCCTCAAGTTATGGACCCAGTCCGTGTAGTTGCTACCATCATCTTTCAACTTAGTTTTCTCTTGGAACACATTAAAATTCAACGGAACACCAACACGGGCCATTTATCTACAACAACATAGACATGCAAAATACTATCAGGTACTAAGTTCATGATAAATTAAAGTTCAATTAATCATATTACTTAAGAACTCCCACTTAGATAAACATCCCTCTAGTCATCTAAATGATCACGTGATCCATATCAACTAAACCATGTCCGATCATCACGTGAGATGGAGTAGTTTTCAGTGGTGAACATCACTAGGTTGATCATATCTACTATATGATTGACGCTCGATCTTTTGGTCTCAGTGTTCCGAGGCCATATCTGCATATGCTAGGCTCGTCAAGTTTAACCCGAGTATTCTTCTTGTGCAAAACTGCCTTGCACCCGTTGTATGTGAACGTAGAGCTTATCACACCCGATCATCACGTGGTGTCTCAGCACGACGAACTGTAGCAATGGTGCATACTCAGGGAGAACACTTATACCTTGAAATTTAGTGAGAGATCATCTTATAATGCTACCGCCATACTAAGAAAAGTAAGATGCATGAAGGATAAACATCACATGCAATCAATATAAGTGATATGATATGGCCATCATTATCTTGTGCCTTTGATCTCCATCTCCAAAGCACCGTCATGATCACCATCATCACCGGCTTGACACCTTGATCTCCATCGTAGCATCATTGTCTTGTCGCCAACTATTGCTTCCATGACTATTGCTACCGCTTAGTGATAAAGTAAAACAATTACGTGGCGATTGCAATTCATACAATAAAGCGACAACCATATGGCTCCTGCCAGTTGCCGATAACTGTGTTACAAAACATGAGCATCTCATAAAACAATTTATATAATCATGTCTTGACCATATCACATCACAACATACCCTGCAAAAACAAGTTAGACGTCCTCTACTTTGTTGTTGCAAGTTTTACGTGGATGCTACGGGCTTAGCAAAAACCGTTCTTACCTATGGCATAAAGACCACAACGTGGTATAGTGATTGCTTTTTGATCTTTAGAAAGAACCCTGTTCATTGAATCCGATTCAACTAAAGTTGGAGAAACAAACACCCGCCAGCCACCTGTGTGCAAAGCACGTCGGTAGAACCAGTCTCATGAACGCGGTCATGTAATGTCGGTATGGGCCGCTTCATCCAATAATACCGCTGAATCAAGAAACAACTAGTGACGGCAAGCAATATGTATATACCCACGCCCACAACTCATTTGTGTTCTACTCGTGCAGATAACATCTACGCATAGACCTGGCTCGGATGCCACTGTTGGGAACACAGTATTTCAAAAAAATTCCTACGATCACGCAAGATCTATCTAGGAGATGCATAGCAACGAGAGGGGAGAGTGTGTTTACATACCCTCATAGACCGAAAGCGGAAGCGTTGAGTAACGCGGCTGATGTAGTCGAACGTCTTCGCGATCTAACCGATCAAGTACCGAACGCACAACACCTCCGCGATTTGCACACATTCAGCTCGGCGACGTCCCTCAAACTCTAGATCCAGCTATGATGGCGTGTTGACGGTGATGATGAAGTTACTGACGCAGGGCTTCGCCTTAGCACTACGACAATATGACCGAGGTGGAAATCTATGGATGGGGCACCGCACATGGCTAAGAAATCAACTTGTGTGTCTATGGGGTGCCCCCTCCCCCGTATATAAAGGAGGGGAGGAGTGGGGCGGCCAGCCTTATGTGGCGCGCCCCAAGGGGGGAATCCTACTCGTACTAGGAGTAGGTTCCCCCCTTTCCTAGTCCAACTAGGAGGGGAAGGAAAGAGGAAGATGGAGAGAAGGAAAGCCCCCCCCCCCCAATTCGGATTGGGCTTGGGGGGCGCGCGCTGTCAGCGTTCTGGGAACGGGGGTGCCCAGACTTGCTTGCCTGCGGCCCAGGGCGTGGCTCATCCAGCGGCCTAGTACGGCTCATTTTCATCAGCAAACACTCAAGACCCTCGCGAGGAGGACGACACAAGACCTCATCAAGGGAAGCCTCACTAGGCTGGCTTGCGAGGAGCGGAGAGATCAAGGCGAGGGGCACCTCATGAGGTTTCCGTGACGTGAGCCATGACGACCAAGGCCAGGCGGGCGCCAGCGCGCGCAGAGTACTGGTTGCCTCTTTGGTGCTAAAGGGGCAGGTGCAGATGAGGAGTCCCGAGGCATCAGGCAAAGGTTTCCATATCGGTGCAACGAGACCAAGACCGCAGGACGACACGACGGAGGTCATCATGGAGCCCACGGCGGCGTCACCACCAGAGCCTTTGGCAGGCGAAGACCACCTTTTGTCAGGATAACTTGTACTAGTTACCCCCCTTCAAATTGGCCGTTGTGGGATCCCTTCCCGCCTAATATTTGGGAAGAGGACCCGAGCCTCTATAAATAGGACTAGCCACCACCATGGGGGAAAGGACTGATCTTGGACGGACCGTTCAGATCATCCCCAACCACACAAGTTCATCGAGCTTGAGAATGCCTCTCCTCAGGAGGTTGTTCTTCCCCTGTACTTGTTCATCCCCGGCCTACAAGGCAATCCACCACACCACACTGGAGTAGGGTATTACACCACATCGGTGGCCTGAACCAGTATAAAATCTTGTGTCCCTTGTTCCTCGGGTTCAGCGAGCTAGGCTTTGAGATCGCCGCGAGAGCGTGAGCTAGGGGGAGAGAGATCTTCGTGCGCACCCCGGAGTTCGAATCTCAAGGGTTTTGCCGGAACCCGTAATCCGACATTTGGCACACCAGGTAGGGGTGCACTGGGGTTTCCTTCTCCATCGATCGACCTGCCGTCGCCCCACGTCTCCGATGTCTCATGATCCGAGGACCCAGGCCTACCGCTGGGCGGCCTGGCCCGCTCGAGCACTTCGTCCGCTCCAGAAGACCTCAACTCCGTGCTCCAGGCGTTTCGCGCGTTGCCCAGCGCCCGCGGGCGCGGGCAGCACGGATCAACGTCCGCCGCCCTCACACTGTGGCGCGCGCGGGCCGCCGCAAGATTGTCAAGCTACATGGCGGCGACGGCGCCACACACCCGACGAGAACACGCGAACACACAAGCCACACTAGTAGTGGCGTGGGAGCTGCTGCGGTGTCGGTTGGCGGAGAGCGGCCGTGACGCATTGCTGGAACGCATCACTGAACTGTTGGACGCTGCATCCACGGGTACGCCGTCTTTCTGCTCTCTACTGACATCTCAAGTTGTGGCCAGATTGCACGGCGGGCCTCGTCGCACCCGCGTGCTCCTAGGTGCACCAGAAGAGCTCATTGGCATCGTCACGACCAACGATGCCGAACATCCAGCCGCGCCTGCACATCTCCCAGGTGGTGTGGGTGTGGGCACCGCCTCTCGCGGTCCCAATGGGGCGCCGCCCTACAGCCACCAGGGAGGCGCGCTTGTCTTGGCGGCCTGGGGCTTAGGACGTCTGGGCGGGGGTTCCGGAGCGGCGACTCCGGAAGCCTGTCCCCCGCATGATGGATCAAGAGTACACGCCAGAGAATGACCACTGCTCGTTCCTCGAGGCGGGCTGGGGAGAAGAGATGCTGGAAGTTGAGGCCTTCCATGAACCACCCAGGAGCTTCACCGACCCCGCCAACAACAACAACCGTAGGGTACCACTGATATGTCAGGAGTAGGCTTACGCTAATCATGGGTCGCAGGAGAACCAGGCCGCGACGACGAATGGTGACCCTGGCTCCGGGGCTCCGCTCCAACCGGGGGCAACGCGCTGGGGGCTGCACAGGAGAAGTCAGGAGCAAGACCCTCCCCCATGTCGAACGGAGCAAGGCATCGCTCGGAGGTAGGTCCTTTGCCGAGGAGGCGCGGGCGAGCCCTCCCCCCGGCAGAGGGCCCGTGGTCACCGAGGGCGCCGCTAGTGTCCCCTTTGCCCCTTGGCACCGTCCTAGTTTCCGGACGCCCCAACGGTGGTCAAGGGCGGCGCAAGGCGGGGCCCTCTCCTGGTGATATGAAGTAAGGCTCACGCCTGTGAAGGTCTCTGCCCGTGACACTCTCACGTAATAATGAGTGGGGCTGTACATGCCCTGGAGTCGCCGGAGAGCCTCCCTCGGGCCTCGGGGGCTCCCGCCCACGTCCTAGTGGAAGCACCATGCTCCGTGCTGGCCATCGACACTGTCCCCCAATGACTATGCTCACGGCGTGTGAAAGCACTTAGCTCCGCGCTGGTGGGAAGACAAGAAGACTAGCTAGGTGTCGTACGCGGCCATTTGCTTTCGACCCCTTTTTCTGTAGCTCGGTTTGCCGCCTTTTTGTATTTGAACTTGAAATTGTATTTTCGTTGACAAGTGTGGGGGACGTCTTTTCTCGTTCGTGTTGATTTTCCGAGTTTTCTGGATTCCGTGTCTTGCTTTGAGGCCCGCGCCTGCTACCCATCCCCTTGCAAGCACCTCGCGAGCGGGGGCTGGGCATGGTACATGCGCGCTGCGCACACACCTTGCCATGATCTGACACTCGCTCCTCGCGAGGCCCTCTCGGGCGGACTAGCAGGATCCTCAGAAGCCCAAAACCTCGCGAGCCCGTGAAGGACTCCCCAAGGGAGAAATACACATCGGCAACCACAAAACCAATCCTAGGCCCGCCTGGACCGAGGTAAGTTACAGCAGCAAGCCTGCGAAAGAACTTGTAGGCTCACAAAAGTGCGTTTCAAATCAAGCTTAAGGAATAAAACAGTAGTCTGATTACAAGAGGGGCTCCCCTTCCCCAAAATGCTCTTACATCTTGAAGGGTCGTGCCCAAGCTTTTGCGTGCAAGTTCGAACTAAAAGAGCACGGGCTCAGTCAGACATGTCGCTCGCCGCATCTTCCAGATCGCTCCCAGACATGCTGCTGGCGCTGTCACTGACGCTATCTTCACCGTCATCGACCGCGCCACCCTCGTCACCACGACCACCACTGCGTCATCATCAGAAGCAAAAGCCCTGACCAGGGCATCCACGTTATCGTCCACCCAGCGCGCCAGGTTGTCCCAGATGACTCCAGGCACTGGGGCGATGGCGGCGTCAAAATCAAAGTTGGGGTTGGCATTCTGAAGGTGGCTGAAGATGCAGGAAAACGTGTGCCCAAGGAGGCCATGGCTCTTTTTGTTAACGAGCTCGCGAGCCCTCTCAGCCCGGTCCTCCAGGCGCATCACGATGTCGGTGAAGAAGCGAAGATGGCCGACATAGTCTTCTGCATGAGGATGAGGGGCGTATTCATCGCAGATGATGTCCAGCGCCCGATTGGCCCTCACCTTGAGGTCCTAGAGCATGGGGGCGTGTTCGTGCTGCAACGTCTGCCAGTGGAGTACCTCTTCCCTGCTTTGTTGCGCGAGGGACTCGGCGTCGGTAACCCGCCGCTGAAGCGGGAGTAGCTCAGTGCGGGCAGAGGCCAACTCGGCCTGGACGGAGATCAGGGCCGCATCGGCGACCTTCTCACACTGCTCCACTTCATTCAACTTTGACCTGAGGACAACGGTTCTATCCTCAGCTTCAGCTTCCAAGAGCTTCAACTCCAGGTCGTATCTGTTGGTAAGATCCGCACGACCCTCCGCCACCCTGCGGTCAATCTCCTCCTAGATGTTGGCCTCTCGCGCGCTTGCGGCGTACTCCGCCTGGGCGACCTGGCGCTCCCTCGTCCCCGACCGATCAAGCTCGAGGCTGCGTTCCATGGCCTCTAGCGCCAGCGCTTCCTCGCGCCTCAGGATCTCCCCCTCTTCGGAAGGCGCCCCCTTCATCGACGCCAGGGCAGCCCTGCGCGCCTCAACTTGCTGCTCCAAGGAGGCGTTTAGGGCTTGGAGCTCCTGCCTGCGCTTCTCTGCGACCTCGCGGCGGTGGTCAGCTTCCCTGGCCTCCTCCAAGGCTCGGGCGCTGGCCTTGCACGAGGTTGCAAGGGATGCCTCAGCCTTCGTGTTGGCATGCTTGCGCCGGGGACGCCTGAGGTTGATGGCCACCTTCAATTGACGCCATTCATCCACTATCCAAAGACCCCCAGTTTCAAGACGGGCGTCAACGTCCATGAGCTCTTCCCCAAGCCGGCTCAACGCATCCATCACTTCCCGGAAGAGCTCGTGACAGACAGCACCCCGCTTGCGCGCAAGCTCGAAGGCACGACCGGGTCCGTCCTCCACGCCGGGAGTCGTTGAAGAGGTTTGAGGTGGCTCGCCTCCTCCCGGCAGGGGGCTGGAGGCCAACGGCTTTCCGGTCGCCCTTCGGGCCCCGCCAGGGGCCCGGAGGGGCGGAGGCTCGTTACCCGAAGGAGAGGCCGGAGCCGAGGCCACCCAGTCACGGTCAATAACCAGAGGAGGAGCCGTTGGCACACCTTCCGCATCCCAGGCAAGGCCGCGAAGGAGAGATGGCAAGAACGCGGGGTCGAGACGCCAAGCCGGCGTGCTTGCCTCTCCGACCGACCTCATGCCAAGTGTGCCAGGCTAGCCTGGGGGTGCTCAAGGTCAGCAGAGGACTCGAGGCAGGAGGAGGTTGCTTCTCGGGAGACTTCGTCGCCTTAGCAGAAGGGACCCTGAGGAACCACAATCAGGAGGGGAAGTGGCACTCAAGAAATTACAAAGACAAGGTACTCACTCATCTATGGCAATGTACTTCCTCTGTTTCAATGATCGGAAGGCATCGCCGCTGCAGCTTGGAGATCCCTTCCTCTTCCGGAGCGCGTCAAAGTTCGGTCGGAGCCGGCCGAGGCCCTGGGTGCGGTCACCAACGCCGGGCGCGGCTAGTGTGACTCCTGTGGAGGCGACCTCAGGGGTGCTGGACCGCGCGGAGACCTTGGCCCCCTCCTTGTAGCGGCTCGCCGGGGCCTCGGGGGCTTCAGCCTCAGAAGCATCGGGCTGCGTCGTCCCTCCGTCCGATTCCTCAAGACGGCTCTTCAGGGGCCCATGGAACGTCACTTCAAGAGCCCCGAGCGGCACCGGTTCCTCAGCAGTCGCGCCGCCAGCGGCCGACGGTGGTCGCCCCCCTGCGCCCGCTTCCGGGGAGATCACCGCGCCGGCGACGGGCAAGGGAGCCACAAGGATAGGGCTCTCGCGGGGCCCTTCAAGGCCAGCTGGGCGCAACCCCCATTCGTCGAAGAGGGGAATCTGCTCCACAAACTCCACCTTGTTTGAGCAGCAGTACAGGAGGTAGCCCTCCTTCGGCAGGTCAGCTGGCGTCGGGGCGCCAGTCAGGAGCTCAAGCACTGTGCGCCGCACCTCAGGAGGAAGGGTCGGCGCCTGAAGCCTCATGCGGTCCTCGTAGCCGGAGAAGGTCCACATCTGCCGGGAGTGGCGCTGAAGCGGAGCAATGCGACACCGGATGAACTCCTTCACCACCATGGGCGCCGTCACCCGAGGCCCTTCAGCCTGGCCAGCCGGAGCCAGACATGAGCGAGCCGCTGGTCGACGAGCCTTGCATGCCCCCAGCCGGAGCTTTGGGCGGCCGGAATCCGCGGAAGCAGTAGCAGGGGATTGCGCACACCAACATCCACATACACCCATCCCTTCTGAAAGCCTCCGAAGACCGGTGAGAGCTCGAAATCGATCCACGAGCCGGCCATCGTGGCCATAGCCTAGAAAGATACACACCCCGAGCGCTGGCGAGCGTCTGTCAGATGCAGAGAGAAGAAGTGGCGGAGCAAGGCCACAGAAGGGGCAATGCCTACCATGGCCTCGCAGACAAAGGCGAAGACAACAAGGAGGATGATGGATTGGGGATCAAGGTGCAGCACGTTGATCTGATAATGCGAAAGCACCGCATTGAAGAATTCGGAGAAGGGAGGGATCAGACCAGCCCAGAGAGCATGAAGATGGAGGGGGTCTCGGTGGCCGTCATGTCGATCTTAGCGCGGGAATTACGCCAGGCCACCGTCGCCCCCCAATCATTGGAGTCGGCAGCGAGCATTGGGCGCACCTTGCCCATCGCTTCCTGGTTGAGCACCACCGACCGCTCGACAGCGGGCTCGAAAACCGGCGGCGTAGGGGCCGAAGCACGAGACTCCTTCTTTCCCTTCCTCTTTCGGCTTGGTGCCATGGCGGTGGAGAGAGTTGGTGCCAAGATTGTGTAACATCCCAAATTTTCAATTTGGAATGTTATACACTAGATCATCATGCATAACATATTTTCTTGCATCTTGGCCGATCCTAGAAATTTCACGCAACTCAAGGACCTCCGGAGAGAGTTGGAGATTTCGTTATTTTCATATTTGAGAGTTTCTCAAATTTTGAAAATAGGATCGTTTGATTTATTTGTTTTATCTTCAATAAATTTTCCGGTGTCAAAATATGAGAGAGGGAATAATATGACTTTCCCAAAATTTAGGAAAATGAAGATTTAATAAATAGATCAATTTTGTTTGCCGGAGTTTTATTTGCATTTTATTTGGATAGGGAAAAATGCGTGTTTTCGAAAATTGCATTTTAGGTCCGGAGAAAAGTTCATTTTGTTCGGCTCATTTTTAGGAGTCGGGGAAAATTTACTTTAGATTTTTCGGAGTTCGTTTAGATCTCTTTTTGTTTTTTTTCTCTCTGCGCGCGGAAACTATTTATAAAAAAAAACACAAAAAAAAAAACTGGACCAAGGCCGGCCAGGCCAAGGCCCAGCCGGGCCGAAGGCCACCGCGCCCCAGGCCACCGCGCGCCAAGCGCCAGGCGCCAGGGAGCCGGCGCCGCCGCCTCTTGCTCTACGAATCCTTTTAGGATTCTAGGGTAGCCCTTGCCCTTTTTCCTTTGTTTCGTTATTCCTAGTCCTACTCCGTTTATTCTTTCCTATTCCTAGTCTAATTCCTTGCCCTCTACCCCAAGTAAACCCCTCCCTCCCCAATATAAATACCCAAGCACCCCCCCTCTAAACCCATCAAATCAAACCCAAAGCCTAGAGCTCCGCCACACCCGCGCGCCGCCCTAAGCCGCCGCCTCACCCGCGCCGCACCGCCACCCCACACCCGCGCCGCCGCCGCACCTTGCCGCCGCCGCCCCACGCCCACGCCGCCGGAGCCCCTCGCCGGAGGTAGCCCCGCGCTACATCTATTCTTTTTCTCAGATCGTTTTCTTCTAATCGTTCCGATTCTTTTCTTCTCTAAACCGTTCCGGTTTTCTAGATCGGTTTTCGTTCGGTTTTTCTTCTCCGAAACCCTAGATCGGATTCGTTTTCTTCTCCGATTTAGTTGTCTTTGGACCGTTCGCCGGACCGTTCGTTCTAACGAACGTGATCACCGGATTTTTCTAGGTTAACGACGTCTGTTCGTTTAACCGTTCTTCTTTTTCTTCTCGTCGGATTTATTCCGCGTTCTTTCCGATCGCGATCTCAGATCCGATCTTCGTTCTAGTTTATCTTTTCGCTCGTTTATCGGAATCAGGTGATTCAAGCGCCTGGAGTTCCGTCTAATCAACTTGAACAAGCTTTTGCCCGATAAAAATTTGACCTAGTTTCAACTTGCTAGAACCGAGTTGTTTTCTTCCGCCGTTTGTTTTCCGTTTCTTTGTTCGGTTCGTTCTTTCTTTGCAACCGGAGTTCTTAAATTGAACTTTCTGGTTCGTTCTCTTGTTTGAGTTTTACCTGTGCATTAGATGAGTACTTATTGTATGCTTGTTGTTTGTATGCGATAGATTACCCGGATTGCGCCGCTTGTTACTTCGAAACCCTAGGACTCGCGGATCATCAGCAAGGCAAGTAACACTTTGATCATACCTTTTCTACAACCCATGTTTTATTGCATTAGATCAATCCTCACACATTGCATGATTAGGATCTAATTAAATTGTGGGATGGGAAGTAGATGAGGTAGTACCTATTACCTGTATTATTATGAAACCTTTGGGAGTTACTTCTATGTTTGCTTATTATTATGCCATGCTATGCTAGTAGACGTGGATTGGGTGAGTGATATCCATTACAGATGTGAGTTGATAATTTTAAAAGGTTTATCTAAGGTGGCAACTTAAACGCACATCTGGGTGGATTGAGGCACCTGATGTCTATCAGGACTTGCCTGTTTTTTTGGACCGCCACCCAGGCTCAAAGGGATCATAAGATCTTTCATGCTAGAAACTTCCGTGTGCAGCCACAAGCCATTATGGGCTCTGGCATAGTTGACTAAGTTGTGCGAACTCTTACGGGGTGGACTAGCAGATGTAGGGGTTGTAGGTGGTACGGTCTACCCCACATGTAAGGTGCTAGCGCTTCTGAAAGACTGTGTCTCGGTCATCCGTCTTCTCAAACACCATGTAGTGCGAGAAAACAAACGGAGGCGATCGAGTCTTGTGGGGAAAAGTGCGCAAACCTCTGCAGAGTAACAAACTAATCATGATTAGCCGTGTCCCCGGTTATGGACAACTTGAGTATCTAGTACTTGCATATCATTGTGAATCTCGACATGTTACTTCTAATTAATGTTGTTGGGTTTTAATTATTTTTAATTGGGATTGAGAATGCTGTCAACCATTCTCAATGTTTCACAACCACCATGATAGTAAATAAATTTATTCCTTTGCAATAGGGAAAAATTGGCTTTATGCAAAACTGTAACCATAGAGCTTTCCACCAGCCATATGTGCATATAGTATAGCTATTTAATTCCATTATACTCTATGTGTTACATTGCCAGCATATTCCATGTGCTGACCCGTTTTCGGGCTGCAACGTTAATGTTGCAGACTTTTCAGACGACGATTGAGGTGCGTTTAGGTCGTGGCCCTATACTCAGTGATGCCGCTGGAGTTGATGGACCCATTTATCTTCCAAGTCTTCCGCTTTTATTTTTATTATATGGCCTTAAGCCATATTCAGTGTAATAAGTTCTTTTTGTGCCATCGATGTAATAAGTGTGTGATTGCAACTCTGCTATAAAACCTCGATGTACTGTGTGGTGTCAGCATTACTGATCCAGGGATGACACCGTAGCACAGTAGACGTGATCCATTCGGGTCAGGTCGCTACAGATTGGACTAGGGGAGGGGACCTGCTATCTAAGATGAGGGACCTACGAAGCGCGTTGCCTGTAATGGAAGCAGAGCTGTGTAGGCGACAGTGGCTGCCTAGCCAGACGGAGATCAACGCCGCGTGGGGAAGTGGAGGCGCCCATGTCTCGTCAACCGCCATGCGTCAATCAAGGCCGCAGGCTATTGGGGCCCTTGGCTTCGCCTCGAAGCCAAGCACGAGCGCACCTTGGGCCCGGGGGCTGCTGTCGGCATTCGGGGAACGGCGGTGCCCAGACTTGCCTGCCTGCGGCCCAGGGCGTGGCTCATCCAGCAGCCTGGTACGGCTCATCTTCATCAGCAAACAATCAAGACCCTCGCGAGGGGCCAAGCCTCGCAAGGCGGATGACACAAGACCTCCTCAGGGGTAGCCTCACTAGGCTAGCTTGCGAGGAGTGGAGAGATCAAGGCGAGGGGAACCTCGTGAGGTTTCCGTGACGTGAGCCATGACGACCAAGGCCAGGCGGGCGCCAGCGCGCGCAGAGTACTGGTTGCCTCTTTGGTGCTAAAGGGGCAGGTGCAGACGAGGAGTCCCGAGGCATCAGGCAAAGGTTTCCATATCGGTGCAACGAGACCATGACCAGCAGGACGACAGGGCGGAGGTCATCACGGAGCCCACGCCGGCGTCACCACCAGAGCCTTTGGCAGGAGAAGACCACCTTTTGTCAGGATAACTTGTACTAGTTGTCCCCCTTCAAATTGGCCGTTGTGGGATCCCTTCCCGGCTGATATTTGGGAAGAGGACCCGGGCCTCTATAAATAGGACTATCCACCACCATGGGGGAAAGGACTGATCTTGGACAGATCGTTCAGATCATCCCCAACCACACAAGCTCATCGAGCTTGAGAACGCCTCTCCTCAGGAGGTTGTTCTTCCCTTGTACTTGTTCATCCCCAGCCTACAAGGCAATCCATCACACCACACTTGAGTAGGGTATTACACCACATCGGTGGCCCGAACTAGTATAAACTCTTGTTTCCCTTGTTCCTCGGGTTCGACGAGCTAGGCTTTGAGATCATGGCGAGAGCGTGAGCTAGGGGTAGAGAGATCTTCGTGCGCACCCCAGAGTTCGAACGTCAAGGATTTTTCTGGAACCCGTAATCTGATACGCGCCTCCACCTGGCCGCCTCCTCCGCTCTTCCACTAAGGCCCATGAAGGCCCATTAACCCTCCGTGGGGTTCCGGTAACCCCCCGGTACTCCGGAAAATGTCTGAACCTATCTGAAACCTTTCCGGTGTCCAAACATAACCTTACAATATATCAATCTTTATGTCTCGGCCATTTCGAGACTCCTCTTCATGTCCGTGATCACATCCGGGGCTCCGAACAACCTTCGATACATCAAATCACATAACTCACAATACATATCGTCATCGAACGTTAAGCGTGCGGACCCTACGGGTTCGAGAACTATGTAAACATGGCCGAGAATCATCTCTGGTCAATAACGAATAGTGAAACCCGGATACTCATATTGGTGCCTACATATTCTATGAAGATCTTTAATTGTCAAACCGCATAACAACATACGTTGTTCCCTTTGTCATCGGTATATAACCCACAAGTATAGGGGATCTATCGTAGTCCTTTCGATAAGTAAGAGTGTCGACCCAATAAGGAGTAGAAGGAAATGATAAGCAGTTTTCAGTAAGGTATTCTCTACAAGCATTGAAATTATCGGTAACCGATAGTTTTGTGATAAGGTAATTTGTAACGGGTAACAAGTAACAAAAGTAAATAATTTGCAGCATGATGGTCCAATCCTTTTTGTAGCAAAGGATAAGCCTGGACAAACTCTTATATAAACGAAAGCGCTCCCAAGGACACATGGGAATTATCATCAAGCTAGTTTTCATCACGCTCATATGATTCACGTTCGGTACTTTGATAATTTGATATGTGGGTGGACCGGTGCTTGGGTACTGCCCTTCCTTGGACAAGCATCCCACTTATGATTAACCCCTCTTGCAAGCATCCACAACTACAAAAGAAGTATTAAGGTAAACCTAACCATAGCATGAAACATATGGATCCAAATCAGCCCCTTACGAAGCAAGGCATAAACTAGGGTTTAAGCTTCTGTCACTCTAGCAACCCATCATCTACTTATTACTTCCCAATGCCTTCCCCTAGGCCCAAACAATGGTGAAGTGTCATGTAGTCGACATTCACATGACACCACTAGAGGAAATACAAGATACATCTCATCAAAATATCGAACGAGTACCAAATTCACGTGACTACTTATAGCAAGACTTCTCCCATGTCCTCAGGAACAAACATAACTACTCACAAAAATCATATTCATGTTCATAATCAGAGGGGTATTAATATGCATAAAGGATCTGAACATATGATCTTCCACCAAATAAACCAACTAGCATCAACTACAAGGAGTAATCAACACTACTAGCAACCCACAGGTACCAATCTGAGGTTCTGAGACAAAGATTGGATACAAGAGATGAACTAGGGTTTGAGAGGAGATGGTGCTGGTGAAGATGTTGATGGAGATTGACCCCCTCCCGATGAGAGGATCAATGGTGATGATTTCCCCCTCCCGGAGGGATGTTTCCCCGGCAGAACAGCTCCATCGGAGCCCTAGATTCGTTCCGCCAAGGTTCCGCCTCGTGGTGGAGGAGTTTCTTCCCGTGTGCTTGCTTATGATTTTTTCCAGGGCGAAAGACCTCATATAGCCAAAGATGGGTACCGCAGGGCTGCCAGGTGGCCCACGAGGCAGGGGACGCGCCCAAGGGGGTAGGGTGCGCCCCCCACCCTCGTGGATGGTGGGTGGCCCCCCTCTGGTGCTTCCTTCGCCCAATATTTTATATATATTCTGAAACTGACTTCCGTGGAGTTTCAGGACTTTTGGAGTTGTGCAGAATAGGTCTCTAATATTTGCTCCTTTTCCAGCCCAGAATTCCAGCTGCCGACATTCTCCCTCTTCATGTAAACTTGTAAAATAAGAGAGAATAGGCATAAGTATTGTGACATAACGTGTAATAATAGCCCATAATTCAATAAATATCGATATAAAAGCATGATGCAAAATGGACGTATCAACTCCCCCAAGCTTAGACCTTGCTTGTCCTCAAGCGGAAGCTGATATCGAAAAATATGTCCGCATGTTTATAGATAGAGGTGTCGATAAAATAAAATACAGACATGAGGGCATCATGATCATTCTTAGAACAACAACATATATATATATATATTGTCATATGATTTCTTATGCTAAAGTAACAATTCATTCACAATTTCAAGTATGAATCAGAAACTTCATTGAAAACTAACAAACTATAATCTCAGTCATTGAAGCAATTGCAATTTATCATAACATCAGAAAGAGTCAACGTAAGAGCTTTTCAGCAAGTCCACATACTCAACTATCATTTAGTCTTTCACAATTGCTAACACTCACGCAATATTTATGGGTATGAAGTTTTAATCGGACACAGAGAATGATAGGGGCTTATAGTTTTACCTCCCAACCTTTTACCTCAAGGGTAATGTCAACAATAATAGTTCATGATAACTTACATCCAACTGGATATAATATATATATATATATATATATATATATATATGGATCTTTCCAACACAATGTGCTTGCCAAAGGATAAAATGTAAAAAGGAAAGGTGAAGATCACTATGACTCTTGTATAAGGTATAAGACAAAAGTAAAAGATAGGCCCTTCGCAGAGGGAAGCAGAGGTTGTCATGTGCTTTTATGGTTGGATGCACAAAATCTTAATGCAAAAGAACATCACTTTATATTGCCACTTGTGATATGGACCTTTATTATGTAGTCCGTCGCCTTTATTGCTTCCACATCACAAGATCATATAATGCTTATTTTCTCCACACTAATAAATAATACATATTTAGAGAGCAATTTTTATTGCTTGCAACATGACAACTTACTTGAAGGATTTTATTCAATCCATAGGTAGATATGGTGGACTCTCATGGCAAAACTGGGTTTAAGGATATTTGGAAGCACAAGTAGTATCTCTACTTGGTGCAAAGAATTTGGATAGCATGAGGGGGAAAGGCTAGCTCAACATGTTGGATGATCCATGACAATATAATTTATTTCGGATGTAAGAAAACATAACCCATTACGTTGTCTTCCTTGTCCAACGTCAACTTTTTAGCATGTCATATTTTAATGAGTGCTCACAATCATAAAAGACGTCCAAGATAGTATATTTATATGTGAAAACCTCTCTTTCTTTATTACTTCCTATTAATTGCAACGATGACCAAAACTATGTTTGTCAAATCTCAACAAATTTTATTCATCATACCCTTTATATGTGAAGTCATTACTCTCCATAAGATCCATATGATCTCTTTATTTCTTTTTATTCTTGCTCTTCTCTTTTATTTTTATTCCCTCCAGATCATGGCAAGATAATCAGGCCCTTGACTCATAACTAATCTTTATTATATATAGCTCACGGACTCGATTACATAAAAGGATCATAAAGAAAAATTCAAAACTAGATCTTACTACAACTTTATTCTACTAGATCAAGATATAACCAAAAGGATCGAACTAAGAAAAACGGTAAAGATAAAAGTGTGATGGTGATACGATATCAGGGAACTCCCCCAAGCTTGGCAGTTGCCGAGGGGAGTGCCCATACCCATGTGTTTATTTCTCCTTCCTCGGAGGTGGTGATGATGGAGTTGTTGATGATGTAGGCTTGTCGTCCATCTTCCAAGGCATAGGCTCACCATCTTAGAAGGATGATCGATTCTCTGGGATCCTCGAACCTGCAGCCAAACTCATCCTCTTGAATCTATATTCATACTCACAGTTTTGGTTTTGTAGGTCATAGATCTGGGCTTGGAGATGCTCGATTTTCTCGTGAAGCTTGAAGATGGTCTCCCCGGTGTTCCTGGCATCTAGATTGGTGTTGTTGGTGAACTCCATGATCATTATGTGGTTGGCGTCGAGTCCATGTTCCACCATCGCCTGGCACTTGAAAACTTGTTGCTCCATTCCTTCGAGTCTTGTCTCCACGCTTCCGGTCCTCCTTGGTCCCTCAACATCGCGGATGTGCAGCAACCCCTCACGCATCTCAATGGTTTGAGGGTGTTGCAGCACCTCCGCGAGGTAGGGGTTGACGACCTTCTCGAAGAACTTGTCCTTGGGGGCACATGAAGACGTCATGGCGATCTAGATCTGTCAGAAAAACAGCTCGAAACAAAGACAGAAGATATGTGCTTGGTACGGTGGTGAAAACCTTCGGGAGATTATATAATGAATTTTTACCGACCAAAAGAAGTATCGTGCAAGAAAACGGAGTCTGGAGGGCACACGAGGTGCCCACGAGGCAGGGGCACGCCCAGGGGGTAGGTGATACGTCAATTTTGCATCATGCTTTTATATCAATATTTATTGCATTATGGGCTGTTATTACACATTATGTCACAATACTTATGCCTATTCTCTCTCATTTTACAAGGTTTACATAAAGAGGGAGAATGCCGGCAGCTGGGATTCTGGCTAGAAAAGGAGCAAATATTAGAGGCCTATTCTGCACAGCTCCAAATGTCCTGAAACATCACGGATGATGTTTTCCAAATATATAAAAAACATTGAGCGCAAGAACTTCACCAGGGGGCCACACCCTGCCCACGAGGGTGGGGGGCGCCCTACCCCCTGGGTGCGCCCCCTACCTCATGGGCCCCCTGGTGGCCCTCCGGTGACCATCTTCTGCTATATGGACTCTTTCGATGGAAAAATAATCATAAGCCATTTTCTCAGACGAAACTCCGCCGCCACGAGGCAGAACCTTGGCGGAATCAATCTAGGGTTCTGGCGGGGCTGTTCTGCTGGGAAACTTCCCTCCCAGAGGGGGAAATCATCACCACCGTCATCACCAACGCTCCTCTCACCGGGAGAGGGCAATCTCCATCAACATCTTCATCAGCACCATCTCATCTCAAAACCCTCATCTCTTGTATCCAATTCTTGTCTCCAAGTCTGGGATTGGTGCTAGTAGGTTGCTAGTAGTGTTAATTACTCCTTGTAGTTGATGCTAGTTGGTTTAATTGGTGGAAGATCATATGTTCAGATCCTATATGCACATTAATACCCCTCTGATTATGAACATGTTTATGCTTTGCGAGTAGTTACTTTTGTTCCTGAGGACATGGGAGAAGTCTTGCTATTAGTAGTCATGTGAATTTGGTATTCGTTCGATATTTTGATGAGATGTATGTTGTCTCTCCTCTAGTGGTGTTATGTGAACGTCGACTACATGACACTTCACCATTGTTTGGGCCTAGAGGAAGGCATTGGGAAGTAATAAGTAGATGATGGGTTGCTAGAGTGACAGAAGCTTAAACCCTAGTTTATGCGTTTCTTCGTAAGGGGCTGATTTGGATCCATATGTTTCATGCTATGGTTAGGTTTACCTTAATACTTTTGTTGTATTTGCAGATGCTTGCAATAGAGGTTAATCATAAGTGGGAGGTTTGTCCAAGTAAGGGCAGCACCCAAGCACCGGTCCACCCACATACCAAATTATCAAAGTACCGAACGCGAATCATATGAACGTGATGAAAACTAGCTTGACGATATTCCCATGTGTCCTCAGGAGCGCTTTGCACCATATAAGAGTTTGTCCAGGCTTGTCGTTTGCTACAAAAAGGATTGGGCCACCTTGCTGCACCTTATTTACTTTTGTTACTTGTTGCTCGTTACAATTATCTTATCACAAAACTATCTGTTACCACTTATTTCTGTACTTTGAGGGGCTTGTTCAGGGTATCTTCACCCCGACCAGTAGAGCAAGGAGTTGCTCCTCAACCTACTGAACCTACTGAAAATGAAAATGCTTGCTTTTAAATTCCTTCGGGTATTGAAGAAAAATTGCTAGCTAATCCTTTTTTAGGAGATGGAACAAAACATCCTGATGAACATCTAATATATGTGGATGAAGTTTGTGGATTATTTAAGCTTGCAGGTGTACCCGGAGATGTTGTTAAGAAGAAGGTCTTCCCTTTATCTTTGAGGGGAGATGCATCGACATGGTATATGCTATGTGATGATATGGAGTCTTGGAACTACAAACGGTTGAAATTGGAATTTCATCAAAAGTTTTATCCTATGCATCTTGTTCATCATGATCGCAATTATATATATATATATATACGTAATTTTTGGCCTCGCGAAGGAGAAAGCATCGCTCAAGCTTGGGGGAGGCTTAAATCAATGTTATATTCATGCCCCAATCATGAGCTCTCAAGAGAAATGATTATTCAAAATCTTTATGCTCGGCTTTCTGATAACAATCGCACCATGCTTGATACTTCTTGTGCTGGCTCTTTTATGATGAAGACTATTGAATTCAAATGGGATTTATTGGAAAGAATTAAACGCAACTCCAAAGATTGGGACCTTGACAATGGTAAGGAGTCAGGTATGACACCTAGTTTGATTGTGTTAAATCTTTTATGGATACCGATATTTTTCGTAAATTTAGCACTAAATATGGACTTGACTCTGAGATAGTAGCTTCTTTCTGTGAATCTTTTGCTGCTTATGTTGGTCTCCCCAAGGAGAAGTGGTTTAAATATCATCCTCCCATAGAAGTAAAAGTAGCTGCACCTATTAAAGTTGAAGAAAAGACTATTACTTATAATGATCCTATTGTTCCTACTTCTTATGTTGAGAAACCACCTTTCCCTGTTAGGATAAAGGATCATGCTAAAGCTTCAACTGTGGTTCGTAAAAGCAATATTAAAACATATACACCTCCTGAGAAAGTTAAAGTTGAATCTAATATTGCTATTGTTAAAGATTTATTGTCTGATAATATAGATGGGCATGTTATTTATTTCTGTGATGAAACTGCTAGAATTGCTAAACCCCGTGATACAGATAAGCCTAGACCTGTGGTAGGTATGCCTGTTATTTCTGTTAAAATATGAGATCATTGTTATCATGGCTTATGTGATATGGGTGCTAGTGCTAGTGCAATACCTATTGACTTATACAACGAAATTATGCATGACATTGCACCTATTGAGTTAGAAGATATTGATATCACAATTGAACTTGCTAATAGAGATACTATTTCACCAATGGGAATTGTTAGAGATGTTGAAGTCTTGTGTGGGAAAACTAAATATCCTGCTGATTTTCTTGTTCTTGGTTCCCCACAAGATAGCTTCTGTCCCATTATATTTGGTACACCCTTCTTAAATACTATTAATGCTACCATATATTGCAAAAGAGATGTTGTTACTGTCGGTTTAGATGATATGACTCATGAATTTAATTTTTCTAAATTTAGTAGAAAACATCGTGAAGAAGAATTACTTAGTAAAGATGAAATTATTGGTCTTGCCTCTATTGACGTACCTCCTAGTGATCCTTTAGAACAATATTTGCTAGACTATGAAAATGATATGTTTATGAATGAAAGAAGGGAATTAGATGAAGTATTCTTTAAACAGGAACCTGTTCTGAAACATAATTTACCTATTGAAATCCTAGGAGATCCTCCTCCACCCAAGGGTGATCCCGTGTTTGAGCTTAAACCGTTACCGGATACTCTTAAATATGCTTATCTTGATGAGAAAAAGGTATATCCTGTTATTATTAGTGCTAACCTTTCAAAACATGAAGAAGAGAGATTATTGAAAATTCTGAAGAAGCACCGTGCTGCTATTGGGTATACTCTTGATGATCTTAAGGGCATTAGTCCCACTCTATGTCAACATAAAATTAATTTGGAAGAAGATGCTAAACCAGTTCGTGATCATCAATGCCGGCTGAATCCTAAAATGAAAGAAGTGGTAAGAAAGGAGATACTAAAGCTCCTTGAGGCAGGTATAATTTACCCCGTTGCTGATAGTTAGTGGGTAAGCCCTGTCCATTGTGTCCCTAAGAAGGGAGGTATTACTGTTGTTCCTAATGATAAAGATGAATTGATTCCTCAAAGAATTATTACTGGTTATAGGATGGTAATTGATTTCCGCAAATTAAATAAGGCTACTAAAAAGATCATTACCCTTTACCTTTTATCGATCAAATGCTAGAAAGATTATCTAAACATACACATTTTTGCTTTCTAGATGGTTATTCTGGTTTCTCTCAAATACCTGTGTCAGCCAAAGATCAATCAAAGACTACTTTTACATGCCATTTTGGTACCTTTGCTTATAGACGTATGCCTTTTGGTTTATGTAATGCACCTACTACCTTTCAAAGATGCATGATGGCTATATTCTCTGACTTTTGTGAAAAGATTTGTGAGGTTTTCATGGATTACTTTTCCGTCTATGGATCTTCTTTTGATGATTTCTTGAGCAACCTTGATCGAGTTTTGCAGAGATGTGAAGAAACTAATCTTGTCCTAAATTGGGAAAAGTGCCACTTTATGGTTAATGAAGGTATTGTCTTGGGGCATAAAGTTTCTAAAAGAGGTATTGAAGTTGATAAAGCCAAGGTTGATGCTATTGAAAATATGCCATGTCCCAAGGACATCAAAGGTATAAGAAGTTTCCTTGGTCATGCCGGGTTTTATAGGAGGTTCATTAAGGACTTCTCGAAAATTTCTCGGCCCCTGACTAATTTATTACAAAAAGATATACCATTTGTCTTTGATGATGATTGTGTAGATGCATTTGAAATACTTAAGAAAGCATTCAGCTCTGCACCTATTGTTCAGCCACCTGATTGGAATTTACCCTTTGAGATTATGTGTGATGCTAATGATTATGCTGTAGGTGTTGTTCCAGGACAAAGAGTTGATAAGAAACTAAATGTTATTCAATATGCTAGTAAAACTCTAGGCAATGCTCAAAGAAATTATGCTACTAATGAAAAAGAATTCTTAGTAGTTGTATTTGCTTGTGATAAGTTTAGACCCTATATTGTTGATTCTAAAGTAACTATTCACACTGATCATGCTACTATTAAATATCTTATGGAAAAGAAAGATGCTAAACCTAGACTTGTTAGATGGGCTCTGTTGCTTCAAGAATTTGATTTACATATTGTTCATAGAAAAGGAGCTGAGAACCCCATTGCAGACAACTTGTCTAGGTTAGAAAATGTGCTTGATGACCCACTACCTATTGATGATAACTTTCCTGATGAGCAATTAAATGTCATAAATGATTCTCATACTGCTCCATGGTATGCTGATTATGCTAATTACATTGTTGCTAAGTTTATACCACCTAGTTTTACATACCAGCAAAAGAAAAAGTTCTTCTATGATTTGAGGCATTACTTTTGGGATGACCCACATCTTTATAAAGAAGGAGTAGATGGTGTTATTAGACATAGTGTACCTGAGCATGAACAGGAACATATCCTACGCAAGTGTCACTCCGAAGCTTACGGAGGGCACCATGCTGGAGATAGAACTGCACATAAGGTACTACAATCTGGTTTTTATTGGCCTACTCTCTTCAAGGATGCCCGTAAGTTTGTCTTATCTTGTGATGAATGTCAAAGAATTGGTAATATTAGTAGACGTCAAGAAATGCCTATCAATTATTCACTTGTTATTGAACCATTTGATGTCTGGGGCTTTGACTATATGGGACCTTTCCCTTCCTCTAATGGTTATACACACATTTTAGTTGCTGCTGATTACGTTACTAAGTGGGTAGAAGCTATTCCAACTAGTAGTGCTGATCATAACACTTCTATTAAAATGCTTAAAGAAGTTATCTTTCCAAGGTTTGGAGTCACTAGATATTTAATGACTGATGGTGGTTCCCATTTTATTCATGGTGCTTTCCGTAAAATGCTTGCTAAATATGATGTTAATCATAGAATTGCATCTCCTTATCATCCTCAATCTAGTGGTCAAGTAGAATTGAGTAATAGAGAACTCAAATTAATTTTGCAAAAGACTGTTAATAGGTCTAGAAAGAATTGGTCCAAGAAACTTGATGATGCATTATGGGCCTATAGAACTGCATATAAAAATCCTATGGGTATGTCTCCGTATAAAATGGTCTATGGAAAAGCATGTCACTTACCTCTCAAACTAGAACACAAGGCTTATTGGGCTATTAAAGAACTAAATTATGATTTTAAACTTGCTGGTGAGAAGAGGTTATTTGATATTAACTCACTTGATGAATGGAGAACCCAAGCCTACGAAAATGCCAAGTTGTTTAAAGAAAAGGTTAAAAGGTGGCATGATAAAAGAATACAAAAGCGTGAGTTTAATGTAGGTGATTATGTATTGCTATACAACTCTCGTTTAAGATTTTTTGCAGGAAAACTTCTCTCTAAATGGGAAGGTCCCTATGTTATCGAGGAGGTCTACCGTTCCGGTGCCATAAAAATCAACAACTTCAAAGGCACAAATCCGAAGGTGGTAAATGGTCAAAGAATCAAACATTATATCTCAGGTAATCCCATAAATGTTGAAACCAATGTTATTCAAACCATAACCCCGGAGGAGTACATAAAGGACACTTTCCGGAACGTTTCAGACTCCGAAAAGGAATAGGTATGTGGTACGGTAAGTAAACCAACTCTAAAACAGTTTTTAAGGCAATATTTCTCTGTTTTGGAATATTTAGAAAAATAGGAAAATAAGCAGCAGTCCGGAAAGGACACGAGGGCCCCACGAGGGTGGAGGGCGCGCCCTACCCCCTGGGCGCGCCCCCCTACCTCGTGGGCACCTCGTGTGCTCTCCGGACTCCGTTTTCTTACAGGACACGTATTTTGGTCGGTAAAAATTCATTATATAACCTCCCGGGGGTTTTGACTCCCGTATCATGCAAAAATCTCCTGTCTTTGTTTCGAGCTATTTTCTGACCAGGGTTCTCAAGGTCAGGCACTATGTCGTCTCCCTCCTCCTCCAACCATGAGGGCAATGATGCTTGGCTAATGAAGATAGAGCTGCAGAGAGAAGAACCTATGGAGATCAACAAGGATGAAGGGATCAAGAAAGCCATGGAGGACCAAGTTCCAGCAACAGAGGACACCCTTCAACTGGATCACAATCTTCTTACCCCAACAGAAATCGAAGCTTTCAAGATGATTGAGTTGGATCGTATACAAAATAAGTATCTCACACATGAAAATATTTTGTTGAAGGAGCATATCATCGCACTCAAGGGCATTATCCGCAAGCTAGAAGACCTCCTACGCTGGATGTGCGACTATCCATCAACAACATCACCACCGTCTCCTCCAACAAAGAAGAATTGAGTATCTGGTATGGGCACTCCACTTGGAAACCACCAAGCTTGGGGGAGTGCCCCGGTATCGTATCACCATCACTTTTATCTTTACTATTTTTCTTAGTTCGATCCTTTTTGGTAATATTTTGATCTAGTAGAATAAAAGTTCTTAGTATGATCTAGATGTGAGTTTTGCTTTATTATCCTTCTATGTAATTGAGTCTGTGAGCTGTATAATAAAGATTAGTGTTGAGTCAAGGGCTTGATTATTTTGCCATGATCCTAAGTGAATAAAGGAAAAGAGAAAGAAATAAAAAGAGACAAAGAGATCATGCGACTCTTATGGAGAGTAATGAGCTTACATAGAAAGAGTATGATGAATAAAAGTTATTGAGGTTGACAAACATAGTTTTGGTCATCGTTGCAATTAATAGGAAGTAATAAAGAAAGAGAGGTCTTCACATATAAATATACTATCTTGGACATCTTTTATTATTGTGAGCACTCATTAAAATACGACATGCTAAAGAGTTGACATTGGACAAGGAAGACAACATAGTGGGTTATGTTTTCTTACATATGAGATAAATTATATTGTCTTGGATCCTCCAACATGTTGAGCTTGCCTTTCTCCCTCATGCTAGCCAAATTCATTGCACCAAGTAGAGATACTTGTGCTTCCAAATACCCTTAAACCAGTTTTGCCATGAGAGTCTACCATATCTACCCATGGATTGAGTAAGATCCATCAAGTAAGTTGTCATCGGTGCAAGCAATAAAAATTGCTCTCTAAATATGTACGATTGATCGGTATGGAGGAAATAAGCTTTATACGATCGTGTGATATGGAAGTAATAAAAGCGACAGACTGCATAATAAAGGTCCATATCACAAGTGGCAATATAAAGTGATGTTCTTTCACATTAGGATTTTGTGCATCCAACCATAAAAGCGCATGACAACCTCTGCTTCCCTCTGCGAAGGGCCTATCTTTTACTTTTATCTCCTAAGCTGCAAAAGAGTCATGGTGATCTTCACCCAACCTTTTTACATTTTATCCTTTGGCAAGCACAATATGTTGCAAAGATCCCGGTATATATGGCTAATTGGATGTGGGTTTTCATGAACTATTACTGTTGACATTACCCTTGAGGTAAAACGTTGGGAGGCAAAACTATAAGCCCCTATCTTTCTCTGTGTCCGATTAAAACTCCATACCCATAAGTATTGCGTGAGTGTCAGCAATTGTGAAAGACGATATGATAGTTGAGTATGTGGACTTGCTGAAAAGCTCTTATACATTGACTCTTTCCTATGTTATGATAAATTGAAATTGCCTCAATGACTGAGATTATAGTTTGTCAGTTTTCAATGAAGTTTACGATTCATACTTGATATTGTGATTGAATTATTACTCTAGCATAAGATGTCATATGACAAGAATTATATAAGTTGTTGTTCTAAGAATGATCATGATGCCCTCATGTCCGTATTTTATTTTTTATTGACACCTTCATATCTAAACATGTGGACATATTTTTCGATTTCGGCTTTTCGCTTGAGGACAAGCGAGGTCTAAGCTTGGGGGAGTTGATACGTCCATTTTGCATCATGCTTTTATATCAATATTTATTGCATTATGGGCTGTTATTACACATTATGTCACAATACTTATGCCTATTCTCTCTTATTTTACAAGGTTTACATAAAGAGGGAGAATGTCGGCAGCTGGGATTCTGGCTGGAAAAGGAGCAAATATTAGAGACCTATTCAGCACAACTCCAAAAGTCCTGAAACTTCACGGATGATGTTTTCCAAATATATAAAAACATTGAGCGCAAGAACTTCACCAGGGGGCCACACCCTACCCACGAGGGTGGAGGGCGCGCCCTACCCCCCTGGGCGCGCCCCCCTACCTCGTGGGCCCCCTGGTGGCCCTCCGGTGACCATCTTCTGCTATATGGACTCTTTGGATGGAAAAATAATCATAAGCCATGTTCTCGGACGAAACTCCGCCGCCATGAGGCGGAACCTTGGCGGAACCAATCTAGGGTTCTGGCGGGGCTGTTTTGCCGGGAAACTTCCCTCTCGGAGGGGGAAATCATCGCCATCGTCATCACCAACGCTCCTCTCATTGGGAGAGGGCAATCTCCATCAACATCTTCATCAGCACCATCTCATCTCAAAATCCTTGTTCATCTCTTGTATCCAATTCTTGTCTCCAAGTCCGGGATTGGTGCTAGTAGGTTGCTAGAAGTGTTAATTACTCCTTGTAGTTGATGCTAGTTGGTTTAATTGGTGGAAGATCATATGGTCAGATCCTATATGCACATTAATACCCCTCTGATTATGAACATGTTTATGCTTTGTGAGTAGTTACTTTTGTTCCTGAGGACATGGGAGAAGTCTTGCTATTAGTAGTCATGTGAATTTGGTATTCGTTTGATATTTTGATGAGATGTATGTTGTCTCTCCTCTAGTGGTGTTATGTGAACGTCGACTACATGACACTTCACCATTGTTTGGGCCTAGAGGAAGGCATTGGGAAGTAATAAGTAGATGATGGGTTGCTAGAGTGACAGAAGCTTAAACCCTAGTTTATGCGTTGCTTCGTAAGGGGCTGATTTGGATCCATATGTTTCTTGCTATGGTTAGGTTTACCTTAATACTTTTGTTGTATTTGTGGATGCTTGCAATAGAGGTTAAACATAAGTGGGATGTTTGTCCAAGTAAGGGCAGCACCCAAGCACCGGTCCACCCACATACAAAATTATCAAAGTACCGAACGCGAATCATATGAACGTGATGAAAACTAGCTTGACGATATTCCCATGTGTCCTCGGGGGCGCTTTACACCATATAAGAGTTTGTCCAGGCTTGTCCTTTGCTACAAAAAGGATTAGGCCACCTTGCTGCACCTTATTTACTTTTGTTACTTGTTGCTCGTTACAATTATCCTATCACAAAACTATCTATTACCACTTATTTCAGTACTTGCAGAGAATACCTTGCTGGAAACCGCTTATCATTTCCTTCTGCTCCTCGTTGGGTTCGACACTCTTACTTATCGAAAGGACTACGATAGATCCCCTATACTTGTGGGTCATCATTAGGGCACGCCCTCCACCCTTGTGGATGCCTCGCGTCCTTTCCGGACAGCTTCTTATTTTCCTATTTTCTTAAATATTCCAAATCGGAGAAAAATTGCTATTAGAACTGTTTTGGAGTCAGTTTACTTACCGTACCACATACCTATTCCTTTTCGGAGTCTGAAATGTTCTGGAAAGTGTCCCTTATGTATTCCTCCGGGGTTACAGTTTCAATAACATTGGTTTCAACATTTATGGGATTACCTGAGATATAATGTTTGATTCTTTGCCATTCACCACCCTCGGATTTTTGCCTTTGAAGTTGTTGATTTTTATGGCACCAGAACGGTAGACCTCCTCGATAACATAAGGACCTTCCCATTTAGAGAGGAGTTTCCCTGCAAAAAATCTTAAACGAGAGTTGTATAACAATACATAATCACCTACATTAAACTCACGTTTTTGTATCCTTTTGTCATGCCATCTTTTAACTTTTTCTTTAACCAGTTTGGCATTCTCATAGGATGGGTCCTCCATTCATCAAGTGAGCTAATGTCAAATAGTCTCTTCTCATCGGCAAGTTTGAAATCATAATTGAGCTGTTTAATGGCCCAATATGCCTTATGTTCTAGTTCGAGAGGTAAGTGACATGCTTTTCCATAAACCATTTTATATGGAGACATACCCATAGGATTTTTGTATGCAGTTCTATAGGCCCATAATGCATCATCAAGTTTCTTAGACTAATTCTTTCTAGATCTATTAACAGTCTTTTGCAAAATTAATTTCAGCTCTCTATTACTTAGTTCTACTTGACCACTAGACTGTGGGTGATATGGAGATGCAATTCTATGATTAACATCATACTTAGCAAGCATTTTACGAAAAGCACCATGAATAAAATGTGAACCACCATCAGTCATTAAGTATCTAGGGACTCTAAACCTCGGAAAAATAACTTCTTTAAGCATCTTAATAAAGGTGTCATGATCAACACTACTAGTTGGAATAGCTTCTACCCAGTAACGTAATCAACAGCAACTGAAATATGTGTATACCCATTAGAGGAAGGAAATGATCCCATATAGTCAAAACCCCAAACATCAAATGGTTCAATAACAAGTGAATAATTCATAGGCATTTCTTGACGTCTACTAATATTACCAATTCTTTGACATTCATCACAAGATAAGACAAACTTACGGGCATCTTTGAAGAGAGTAGGCCAATAAAAACCGGACTGCAATACCTTATGTGCAGTTCTATCTCCAGCGTGGTGTCCTCCATAAGCCTCGGAGTGACACTTGTGTAGGATCTGTTCCTGTTCATGCTTAGGTACACAACGTCTAATAACACCATCTACTCCTTCTTTATAAAGGTGTGGGTCATCCCAAAAGTAATGTCTTAAATCATAGAAGAACTTTTTATTTTGCTGGTATGTGAAACTAGGTGGTATAAATTTAGCAACTATGTAATTAGCATAATCAACATACCGTGGAGCAGTACGAGAAGCATTTATGACAACTAATTGTTCATCAGGAAAGCTATCATCAATAGGTAGTGGGTCATCAAGAACATTCTACAACCTAGACAAGTTGTCTGCAACGGGGTTCTCAGCTCCCTTTCTATCAATAATATGTAAATCAAATTCTTGTAGCAAGAGAACCCATCTAATAAGTCTAGGTTTGGCATCTTTCTTTTCCATAAGATATTTAATTGCAGCATGATCGGTGTGAACAGTTACTTTAGAATCAACAATATAAGGTCTGAACTTATCAGAAGCAAATACAACTGCTAAAAATTCATTTTCAGTAGTAGCATAGTTTCTCTGGGCACTGTCTAGAGTTTTACTAGCATATTGGATAACATTTAATTTCTTATCAACTCTTTGTCCTAAAACAGCACCTACATCATAATAACTAGCATCACACATAATTTCAAAGGGTAAATTCCAATCAGGTGGCTGAACAATAGGTGCAGAAATCAAGGCTTTTTTAAGTATTTCAAATGATTCTACACAATCATCATCAAAGACAAAAGGAACATCTTTTTGTAAGAGATTAGTCAGAGGCGTAGAAATTTTTGAGAAGTCTTTAATGAACCTCCTATAGAAACCGACATGACCAAGGAAACTTCTTATACCTTTAATGTCCTTGGGACACGTCATCTTTTCAATAGCATCAACTTTAGCTTTATCAACTTCAATACCACTTTCAGAAATTGTATGCCCCAAGACAATACCTTCATTAACCATAAAGTGGCACTTCTCCCAATTCAAGACAAGATTAGTTTCTTCACATCTCTGCAAAACTCGATCAAGGTTGCTTAAGCAATCATCAAAAGAAGTTCCATATACAGAGAAATCATCCATGAAGACCTCAACAATCTTTTCACAAAAGTCAGAGAATATAGAAGTCATACATCTTTGAAGGTAGCAGGTGCATTACATAAACCAAAAGGCATACGTCTATAAGCAAAAGTACCGAAAGGGCAAGTAAAAGGGTCTTTTCCTGATCCTCTTTTGACACAGGTATTTGAGAGAAACCAGAATAACCATCTAGAAAGCAAAAGTGTGCATGTTTAGATAATCTTTCTAGCATTTGATCAATAAAAGGTAAAGGGTAATGATCCTTTTTATTGGCTTTATTTAATTTGCGGAAGTCAATTACCATTCTATAGCCTGTAACAATTCTTTGTGGGATCAATTCATTTTTATCATTAGGAACAACAGTAATACCTCCCTTCTTAGGGACACAATGGACAGGACTTACCCACTGACTATCAGCAACGGGATAAATTATACCTGCCTCCAGAAGCTTTAGTATTGTTTTTTCTTACCACTTCTTTCATCTTGGGATTTAACCGTCATTGGTGATCAACAACCGGTTTAGCGTCTTTCTCCAATTTTACTTTGTGTTGGCATAGAGTGGGACTAATGCCCTTAAGATCATCAAGAGTATATCCAATAGCAGCACGGTGCTTCTTCAGAGTTTTCAATAATCTCTCTTCTTCTTGCTCTGAAAGGTTAGCACTAATAATAACAGGATATATCTTCTTTTCATCAAGATAAGCATATTTAAGAGTATCAGGTAATGGTTTAAGCTCAAACACAGGATCACCCTTGGGTGGAGGAGGATCCCCTAGAATTTCGACAAGCAAGTTGTGTTTCAAAATAGGTCCCTGTTTAAAGAATATTCATCTATTTCCCTTCTTTCATTCATAAACATATCATTTTCATGGTCTAGCAGATATTGTTCTAATGGATCATTAGGAGGCACGGCAATAAAAGCAAGACCAATAATTTCATCTTTACTAGGCAATTCTTTATCATGGGGTTGTCTACAAAATTTAGCAAAATTAAAATCATGAGACATATCCCCTAAACCAACAGAAACAATATCCTTTTTGCAGTCTATCTTAGCATTAACAGTATTCAAGAAGGGTCTACCAAATATGATGGGACAAAATTCATCTTGTGGGGAACCAAGAACAAGAAAATCAGTAGGGTATTTAACTTTCCCACACAAGACGTCAACATCTCTAACAATCCCAACAGGTGAAATAGTATCTCTATTGGCAAGCTTAATTGTAACATCTATCTCTTCTATCTCAGCAGGTGCAATAGCACCCATATCACATAAGCCATGATAGCAATGATCTCCTATTTTAACAGAAATAACAGGCATGCCTACAACAGGTCTATGTTTATTTTTAGTATTGGGTCTAGCAATTCCAGCAGATTCATTACAGAAGTAAATAACATGCCCATCAATATTATCGGCCAAGAGATCTTTAACCATAGCAACACTAGGTTCAACCTTAATTTTATCAGGAGGGGTAGGTGTTTTATCATTACTCTTACGAACCACAGTTGAAGCTTTAGCATGATCCTTTATTCTAACAGGGAAAGGTGGTTTCTCAATATAAGCGATAGGAACAATAGGATCAACATTATAAGTGATAGTCTTTTCTTCAACTTTAATAGGTTCAACTACTTTTACTTCAATGGGAGGATTATATTCAAACCACTTCTCCTTAGGGAGATCAACATGGGTAGCAAAGGATTCACAGAAAGAAGCTACTATCTCAGAGTCAAGTCCATATTTAGTGCTAAATTCACGAAAAGCATCGGTATCCATAAAAGATTTAACACATTCAAACTTAGGTGTTATACCTGACTTTTTACCTTCGTCGAGTTCCAATCTTCAAAGTTGCATTTAATTCTTTCCAATAAATCCCATTTGAATTCAATAGTCTTCATCATAAAAGAACCAATACAAGAAGTATCGAGCATGGAGCGATTACTGAGAGAAAGCCGAGCATAAATTTTTTGAATAATAATTTCTCTTGAGAGCTCATGATTAGGGCATGAATATAACATTGGCTTAAGCCTCCCACAATATTGAGCGATGCTTTCTCCTTCACGAGGCCAAAAATTATATATATAATTAGATCACGATGAACAATATCCATAGGTTAAAACTTCTGATGAAATTCCAATTTCAATCGGTTGTAGTTCCATGATCCCATATCATCACATAGCCTAAACCATGTCAATGCCTTTCCCTTCGAAGATAAAGGGAAGACCTTATTCTTGATAACATCCTCAGGCATACCTGCAAGCTTAAATAATCCACAAACTTCATCCACATAGATTAGGTGCAAATCAGGATGCAATGTTCCGTCTCCTGTAAAAGGATTAGCTAGCAGTTTCTCTATCATACCCGAAGGAATTTCAAAGTAAACATTTTCAGTAGGTTCAGTAGGTTGAGGAGCGACTATTTGCTCCACTGGTCGGGTTGAAGATACCCCAAAGAAGCCCCTCAAAGGATTATGTTCCATAGTAACAAGTGATAGTAAATTTCAACACACTATATAAAATTTTCCTTACCAAATTCCACCTACCAAAGGCGCTTCACTCCCCAGCAATGATGCCAGAAAAGAGTCTTGATGACCCACAAGTATAGGGAATCTATCGTAGTCCTTTCGATAAGTAAGAGTGTTGACCCAATAAGGAGCAGAAGGAAATGATAAGCAGTTTTCAGTAAGGTATTCTCTACAAGCACTGAAATTATCGGTAACCGATAGTTTTGTGATAAGGTAATTTGTAACGGGTAACAAGTAACAAAAGTAAATAATGTGTAGCATGATGGTCCAATCCTTTTTGTAGCAAAGGATAAGCCTGGACAAACTCTTATATAAAGGAAAACGCTCCCGAGGACACATGGGAATTATCGTCAAGCTAGTTTTCATCAGGCTCATATGATTCACGTTCGGTGCTTTGATAATTTGATATGTGGGTGGACCGGTGCTTGGGTACTGCCCTTCCTTGGACAAGCATCCCACTTATGATTAACCCCTCTTGCAAGCATCCACAACTACAAAAGAAGTATTAAGGTAAACCTAACCATAGCATGAAACATATGGATCCAAATCAGCCCCTTACGAAGCAACGCATAAACTATGGTTTAAGCTTCTGTCACTCTAGCAACCCATCATCTACTTATTACTTCCCAATGCCTTCCCCTAGGCCCAAACAATGGTGAAGTGTCATGTAGTCGACATTCACATGACACCACTAGAGGAAAGACAAGATACATCTCATCAAAATATCGAACGAGTACCAAATTCACGTGACTACTTATAGCAAGACTTCTCCCATGTCCTCAGGAACAAACATAACTACTCACAAAAATCATATTCATGTTCATAACCAGAGGGGTATTAATATGCATAAAGGATCTGAACATATGATCTTCCACCAAATAAACCAACTAGCATCAACTACAAGGAGTAATCAACACTACTAGCAACCCACAGGTACCAATCTGAGGTTCCGAGACAAAGATTGGATACAAGAGATGAACTAGGGTTTGAGAGGAGATGGTGCTGGTGAAGATGTTGATGGAGATTGACCCCCTCCCGATGAGAGGATCAATGGTGATGATTTCCCCCTCCCGGAGGGATGTTTCCCCGGCAGAACAGCTCCGTCGGAGCCCTAGATTGGTTCCACCAAGGTTCCGCCTCGTGGCGGTGGAGTTTCGTCCCGTGAGCTTGCTTATGATTTTTTCCAGGGCGAAAGACCTCATATAGCCAAAGATGGGCACCAGAGGCCTGTCAGGGGGCCCACGAGGCAGGGGGCGCACCCAGGGGGTAGAGCGCGTGTAACGCCCCGAGACCGATGTGCCAGGTGTCTTCCAGTTATTCGCTGTTGTTGCCTTGTCTTTTGCGTGCGTGTCATGCATTTCATATCGTGTCATCATGTGCGTCGCATTTGCATACATGTTCATCTCATGCATCCGAGCATTTTCCCCGTTGTCCGTTTTGCAATCCGGCGCTCCTATGTCCTCCAGTGTCCCTTTCTACCTCTTTTCGTGTGCGGGTGTTAAACGTTCTCGGATTGGACCGAGACTTGCCAAGCGGCCTTGGTTTACTACCGGTAGACCGCCTGTCAAGTTTCGTACCATTTGGACTTCGTTTGATACTACAACGGTTAACCGAGGAACCGAAAAGGCCTCGTGTGTGTTGCAGCCCAACACCTCTCCAAAGTGGCCCAAAACCCACCTAAAACCCCTACATCATCTCGGTCATTCGATCACGATCGCGTGGCTGCAAACCGTGCTCAATTTGGAGTCTCCTAGCTCCCTCTACCTTTATATATGTGATCCCCTCATAAAAATTCGCGGTCTAACCCTAGCCTTCCTCTACCTCGCGCCACCGGACAAAATCCCCGCCGCCGGACATGTCCGCTCCGCCGCCCACGCCCAATCCCCCGCCGCCATGTCAGCGTTCCGCCTTCTCTTTCCTTCCCACGCCGCCGCGGCCCTGCGGGCCCACAGCCAGCCCGCCCAGCCCGAGCTGCCCCGCGCCCAGCGCCGCTCCTCCCGATCTGCCCCACCGCCTTCGTCCTGAGCTCCTCCTGCTCGACCCCGCCGCCTCGCTGCCGTCCAACTCCGGTGACCGGAGCGCCACCGGACCAGGCCGGCCCGTCTCCTCCTCCTCCCTCTCCTTCCTCTTCCCCCGTGCTCATCTCCCTCTCTCTCCCGCGATGCAGAAGGCCGCCATGGATGGCGCCCCAAGCTCCAAGTCCGGCCAGCGCCGCCCTGAGCTCCGTCCACCACCGCCCTTGCCCGGATCCGGCCGCCCACGACCTGATCTACCCATTCCCGGCCATCCCGAGCCCCGCCGGAGTCCCACGCCCCCTCCCCGTCGCCTTGACTTCCGCCGGAGCGGTTCTGTTCGAGGATTGTAGCTCCCCCGATCTGGATCCTGTTTTTCGCGCTGGTAGTTTTTGGCTAAGTCCCCAGATCCCAGTAATTTTATGCATTTTTCTTCGCATCATAACTTCATCACCGTTGCTCTGATTCGTGCGTGTAGCATATCAAAATGTTCGTCTCGACGAGTACTCCATTTCATCTCATTGCGTCATTGTCATTTTAGCTCATCTTGATGCCCGAAATGCTGTTGGAAGAGGACTATATGATGTTAGTTTCAGATTATTTTCAGCAAATGCACTTTTGTCATTTTTGTCATGATTGTTGTGTGCATGCTATGATCTTGAGCTCTACATGTGTTTTGTAGTATGCCATGCCATATTTACAGGGGTGTATGCCATGTATTTTTGTGATCTTTGTGGTGACTAGCACAAGCATGCAAAGTAGCTTACTTAATGTTGCTGATTTCAGGGACTTAGAATTTCACTAAGTCCTTGCCCTGTCTTTATTTTTATGCCATATGTTCATGTTGATTCCGAGTGATCCGTGCCTCTTTTGAGCATGATCAGTAAGGATGTTTTGTAGATAATGTTGTGCCCTATCCATCCATGTCTTTGTTTGTAACTATGGAGCACCCTAGATTGACTCAATCGAGCTCTACTTTTGCTATAAAATGTTCCTAACAGATTGTTGTAGTTGATCCGTGCATGCTATGTTGTTGTTCACTTGTTCTTGCCATGTCTAGCTTCTATGCCATGTCTAGTTGCTGGGTGTATGCTTAGATTATCATGCCATGACTCGTGGTGAGTGCATCGAGCTCATAAACATGCCTATTTGATGTCTGTTTTGCCATGCTCCAGTTTTTCCCTAAGTCTGAATCTGTTATCGTTATTTGCTATGTTCACATGCTTACAATTGTAGTTTCTGATCCCTTTTGGCTTATGGTCACTAAGGTACTTTTGTTGTATGCTTTGAGTAGTTTCATGCCATGCCTTGCTTTGCCTTGATATGTTCCTGTAGCATATAGTTATCGTGCTCTAAACATTGCTTCCTGATGTTAAATTCCTGACATGCTGTTAATTTCACGTCTGAAACCTGTTATCATTTGCACTTTTGCCATGCTTGTTTGAATCTGTTAATGAGTGAATTAGCCATAGCTCAGTGTTCATATTTTGTCAAGCATCTTGAGTGGATACCTGCCATGTATTTTGTTGCTATGTTTGAGTGCAGTAGCTTAATTATATTGATGCATTTAGAAGGCTACTTGCTGTTAATCGCAGACCGGTGCCATATTTGTTTTGCTTGCCATTTGCAAACCGTGCATCCGATTCCGGTGATCTTTATATCGATTTCGACCGAAATCACCTCCTCATTCCAGTGGCACTCTTGGATTTCCAAGTTGAGGCTAGGTTCAATCATTCCTTTCCAAATCATGCATATGCATCACATATCGCATCCTGCATATCATACCATGTTTTGCATCATGTTGACTGTGCATGGCACGTGGTTGATTGTGTCTCCATTTGCTTGTTGTTCTTGCTTGGGTAGAGTCGGGAGACGAGTTCGTGTTCGAGGACCCATTGAGTATGTTTTCGAGGATCAAGCTTTCGTCTTCTCGGAGAACTTTACAGGCAAGATGACCATACCCTCGAAATCACTTCTATCTTTGCTCGCTAGTTGCTCGCTCTTTTGCTATGCCTATGTTGTGATACCTACCACTTGCTTATCATGCCTCCCATATTGTTAAGCCAAATCTCTAACCCACCTTGTCCTAATAAACCATTGTTTGGCTATGTTACCGCTTTGCTCAGCCCCTCTTATAGCTTTGCTAGTTGCAGGTGAAGATTGGAGTTTGCTCCTTGTTGGAACATGTTTATTGTTGGGATATCACAATATCTCTTATTTAATTTAACGCATCTATATACTTGGTAAAGGGTGGAAGGCTCAGCCTTATGCCTGGTGTTTTGTTCCACTCTTGCCGCCCTAGTTTCCGTCATACCGGTGTTATGTTCCTTGATTTTGCATTCCTTGCGTGGTTAGGTTATAATGGGAACCCCTTGACAGTTCGCTTTGAATAAAACTCCTCCAGCAAGGCCCAACCTTGGTTTTACCATTTGCCTCATCACCACCTTCTTTTCCCTTGGGAGTCGCGCTCTCGAGGGTCATCTTATTTTAACCCCCCCCGGGCCAGTGCTCCTCTGAGTGTTGGTCCAATCTGAGCTACCTGCGGGGCCACCTCGGGGAAACTTGAGGGTTGGTTTTACTCGTAGCTAGTCTCATCTAAGTGTGCCTTGAGAACAAGATATGTGCAGCTCCTATCGGAATTTGTCGGCACATTCGGGCGGTTTTGCTGGACTTGTTTTACCATTGTCGAGATGTCTTGTAACCGGGATTCCGAGCCTGATCGGGTCTTCCTGGGAGAAGGAATATCCTTTGTTGACCGCGAGAGCTTGTGATGGGCTAAGTTGGGACACCCCTGCAGGGATATGATCTTTCGAAAGCCGTGCCCGCGGTTATGGGCAGATGGGAATTTGTTAATGTTCGGTTGTAGAAAACCTGAAGTTGATCTTAATTAAAATGCATCAACCACGTGTGTAGCCATGATGGTCTCTTCTCGGCGGGGTCCGGGAAGTGAACAAGGTGTTGAAGTTATGCTTGCCGTAGGTTGTTCTAGGATCACTTCTTGATCATAGATTCTCGACCGTGCTTTTGCCTTCTCTTCTCGCTCTCATTTGCGTATGTTAGCCACCAAATATGCTAGTCGCTTGCTGCAGCTCCACCTCATACCTTTTACCCTACCTATAAGCTTAAATAGTCTTGATCGCGAGGGTGTGAGATTGCTGAGTCCCCGTGACTCACAGATACTTCCAAAACCAGTTTGCAGGTGCCGATGAAACCGTGCAGGTGACGCAACCCAGCTTAAGGAGGAGCTCAATGAAGATCTCGTTCATTATGTTGTTCCGTTTCCAGTTGATCAGTAGTGGAGCCCAGTTGGGGTCGATCGGGGATCTATGTAGCTTTTGGGGTAGTCTTCTTTTATTTTGGTTCCGTAGTCAGACCTTGTGTGTATCTGGATGATGTAATGTTATATTCATGTATTGTGTGAAGTGGCAATTGTAAGCCAACTATGTATCCTTTGTCCCTTATTCATTTACATGGGTTGTTGTGAAGATTACCTCACTTGCGACATTGCTTTCAATGCTGTTATGCCTCTAAGTCGTGCTTCGACACATGGGAGATATAGCCGCATCGAGGGCGTTACAGCGCGCCCCACCCTTGTGGATGGTGGGTGGCCCCCCTCTGGTGCTTCCTTCGCCCAATATTTTTATGTATTCTAAAACTGACTTTCATGGAGTTTCAGGACTTTTGGAGTTGTGCAGAATGGGTCTCTAATATTTGCTCCTTTTCCAGCCCAGAATTCCAGCTGCCGGCATTCTCCCTCTTCATATAAACCTTGTAATATAAGAGAGAATAGGCTTAAGTATTGTGACATAATGTGTAATAACATCCCATAATGCAATAAATATTGATATAAAAGCATGACGCAAAATGGACGTATCAGTATGTTACTTGCCCGAGATTCGACCGTCGGTATCATCATACCTAGTTCAATCTCGTCACTGACAAGTCTCTTTACTCGTTCCGTGATGCATCATCCCGTAACTAACTCATTAGTCACATTGCTTGCAAGGCTCGTAGTGATGTGCATTACCGAGAGGGCCCAGAGATACGTCTTCGACAATCAAAGTGACAAATCCTAATATCGATCTATGCCAACTCAACAAACACCATCGGAGACACCTGTAGAGCATCTTTATAATCACCCAGTTATGTTGTGACATTTGATAGCACACTAAGTGTTCCTCCGGTATTCGGGAGTTGCATAATCTCATAGTCATAGGAACATGTATAAGTTATGGAGAAAGCAATAGCAACAAACTAAACGATCATAGTGCTAAGCTAACAGATGGGTCTAGTCCATCACATCATTCTCTAATGATGTGATCCTGTTCATCAAATGACAACACATGTCTATGGCTAGGAAACTTAACCATCTTTGATTAACGAGCTAGTCTAGTAGAGGCATACTAGTTACACTCTGTTTGTCCAGCCGGCCTAGCGCGCCGCGCCGCTCGTCTCCGAGCTCGGGACAGAGTCCCGAGCGAAGCCGCGGCGCCGCCTTCGCCTCCGTCGCTGACCCAGACTATGCCTCGCCTTGCCCCTCCCCCATGCCTCCCAAGGCCACCCCTCCTCCTAAAATAGCGCACTCCGCCCCCTCTCACCCCAAAGCAGCAGTAGCAGCCACCGCAGCCGCCGCCGCCGCTGCAAGTCGCGCCGCTGCCCCACGTAGCCGTCGCCTCTCGCCCCGCCTCACCTCCTCGCCCCGCCGTCGCCAGAGATTCGCCGCCGCCTACGTCGAACCGCCAAAAAGCCGCGGTAACCGCCGCCGAACCGCTCGTTTTTTTCTTTTAAAACCCGATCGATTATTTATTTAGTAATTTAGTGAACGTTCATTAGATTAGTCTCTGTAGTGAATGCTTTCATCGAATATGCTTCTGTAGCGAATGTTCATTCGTTAGTTTCTGTTTCGTAGCCAGGGACCTAGATGCAATTATTTTTCTTGCAGATTGGCCTATGCTTTTCAAACGATCACAACTTTTTACTCGTTTGTCCAAATTCGACGAAACCAATGCCAAATTCTTCATTATGATCCCCTCTATCAAGATAACCAACTTAACAGTATTTTTGAAAGTTTAAAATTTGATTTCAAACATATTTGAAGGTGAACTTCTTTTGATCATAACTTGACCGAAGCACTTGACCTAAGTTTTTCGTTAAGACCGAATCCACATAATTTAGGTGTTGTTAGTAATTGTTTTCTGTTTGAAACATTTATTTGCTTATTCTTTTGAGTTTTTCCGAATCTTTTTCTTCGGTTTTCTTTGCATCTTCATGCTTGAGTGCTTATGTATGTTATTGTTTGTCTACGATAGATTTTCTGGAGTGCGAAGCTTTCTACTACGAATCTCTAGGGTTTCCCGATCGTTAGCAAGGCAAGTTACACTTTGATCATACTCAGGCTCAAAGGGATTATATAATTATCCTATGGAATGCCACCCAGGCTCAAAGGGATCATATAATTATTCATGCCTAGAAACTTCCGTGTGCAGCCACAAGCCATTATGGGCTGTGGCATAGTTGAGTAAGTTGTGTGACCTCTTTTAGTGGTGGACTAGCAGATGTAGGAGAAAGTAAGTGTACCGGTCTACCTAGAGTAAAGAGTTAATGCTTCAGAAAGACCGTGTCTCGATCTTCCGATCATGGAGGTGGTCGAGTCTTGTGGGGAAAAGTGTGCAACCTCTGCAGAGTGTACAAAGTAATTATGATTAGCCGTGTCCCAGGTTATGGACATCTTGAGTATCTAGAAGTGAATTATTTGTTGATCTCATCATTTCTATCTAATGAAATTGTTGGGTTAATATTTTATACTTGGTAATTTGGGATTGACTTGGAGGAACCTTCTCAATATGGGTAATTCAACTTGGTAGTAAATAAAATTTATTCCTTTGTTGTAGGGAAAAACTAGCTTTATGCAAAAATTAAACTTAGAGCCTCCAAATATGCATGTAGTTATAGTTATTATTCATCATTGCTCTATAGTGTGATCTTGCCAGCATATTCCATGTGCCAACCTACATGGCTGCAACGTCTCATGTTGCAGAATTTTCAGACGAGGATTATGGTGCGATAGGTCGTTGTCGTGCACTCAGTTTTGCCGTGGAGTTGGATGGACTCATTTATCTTCGAAGCTTCACAGTTATTTTATTTAGTTGGCCTTCAACCATATTTATGAAATAGATACTCTTTATGAGACCCTCAATGTAATAAGTGTGTGATTGAACTCTGTTATAAATCCTCGAGTATTGTGTGTGTTAGCATACCGATCCAGGGATGACAATTAAGCACAGAGACTTCGATCCATTGGGATCGGGTCGCTACAAGATGGTATCAAAGCACACGCTGACTGTAGGACGCGACCACTAGGAAAAGCCACAAGATACTCTTCTCTTCTCATTTCTAATCCTTCTCTAATTCTACACTATAGATGTCGAACCCCGGGACAAGTTCACTTAGCCTGATGGTGACACCCCTTTCGGACGACACTTGAAGGAAGTCACGAGGAGCCTGAACATTGGCATACCAAGCTTCACCGGAACCTTCAATGCAACTTTACTAGAAGAGGAGCACTGGAAGATCCAAGTTTGTGTTCCTGGAAGGACTTCCGCACCAACTACCGAGTCCATCGAGTTTTCCTTTGATGCACCAACCTAGAGCTTGGGAAAGAGCATGGCCGCCCACATCACCTTTGGACGCATTTGCGAGGTGTACAATAGGGATTTCGAAGACACCGTATACTAGATATGTGGACGTCGGGATGAGCAATGGGAGATGATTCGCACCAGGAAGGATGGATCTATTGTAGCCTACATACAGGACATGAACCAGCACATTCGTCGATATGAGAATCAGATGTGTGCTATCATGATGGATACCAAGAAGGTGATGACTCGGAATATGGAGCTACAAGAGGAACTCAAGGCAACCCGCGATGGATACGAAGAGGAAATTGCTGTGCTACTGGAGCAGAATGAAGATCTGAGGAAGAATCTAGGAATACCAGTGGTGAAACCAGAACCTGAAGTGGACATTCGTTCGGAATACTACATCATACTAGATGACACAGACATAGACACCGACAATGATGATTTTGAAGACGAAGATGGAGCTGATATTATGGAGTCTTCCACCGATCAGAACTTCTAGTCGACCACCATATTACTATTAGAATTCTTCCAAGTAGTTAGAAATCATTCGTAAGAGTTTGTAATAGTAGTTTAGATCGATTATATGAATCTTGTTTGAAATTGAGTGGTGTGAATTGAATATGTTTGTCTCATATGCATATGGGTAGTGAAATCTCTCATTAGACCTTATTCTATTATGTTTTCTCACCCCTCTAACCAATCAGATGCCTCCGAGACGTGACCCCGGATTCACTTTCCCGCCTAAAATCACCCAGCTAATCCAACAACAGAATGCCTTGATGCAGATGCACATCCAGAACCAAGGCAACAAAACAACCCACCACCACCACCACCCCCAGTTGACAACCTAGCCTGTTTCCTAAGGTTGAATCCGCCGGTGTTCTCCAGCAGCACCGAGCCGATTGTTGCTGATGATTGGCTCCGCAAGATTGTAAGAGAGTTAACAACTGCTGGATGCACGGATGCTGAGAAGGCGCACTTTGCCGCACATCAACTGGATGGACCAGCAACTTCATGGTGGGAGAACTACACCACCACCTTTCCCGTGGCCAATGTGACATGGGATCAATTCCAGCAGGCTTTCCGCACCGCACATGTCTCAGCTAGAGCCATGAGTCTGAAGAAGCATGAGCTTCGCAACTTATGCCGGGGAAATCGTACTGTGGGGCAGTACGTGGAAGAGTTCAGCAAGTTAGCACGCTATGCCCCAGATGATGTGGCCACAGATGCTGCAAAGCAAGAGAAGTTTTTGGAGGGACTCAGTGATGAGCAGAGTATGCAGTTGATGGTGGAAACTTTCACCAATTACCAGGAGTTGGTAGACATGGCCATCATGATTGAAGGCAAGCAACAGCAGATAGAGAACCGCAAACGGAAGTATGGACAGGGGAATTACAACTCTGGAGCTCAGCAGAAGCCCCGCTATTCCCCGTACTCAGGAGGACACACTCATCATAACCATGGAGGACATAACCATGGAGGCCATTCTCACAATGGAGGAAACTCATGCAACCACAATGGCTCTAAGAATGGTAATGGGAATGGAGGAAACAACAGTCAGAGCCGTTCCAACCCAGCAACCCCCGCCAAGAAGGATATGAGTCACATTACTTGTTTCAAGTGCAGGAAGACCGGACACTATGCCATCGAGTGTCCTGAACCAAAGAATGGTAATGGCAATAGAAGCTCATGAAAGAAGCCCAATCCCTTCACCAGAGGTTAGGTGAATCACGTCAATGTGGAGGAAGTTGACGAATAGCCTGACGCAGTTATTGGTAAGTTTTTGATTAAGTCATTTACAACCCTTGTTCTTTTTACACTGGTGCATCACATTCATACATATCAAGGGGATTTGTGGAAAAGTTTAAGTTGCCAACCGTAGCCCTTAAGTTACCTATGTTAGTGAGCTCACCAGGAGCGGAGTATATGGCTAGCCAGGGATGTTTTCAGTTGCCGTTGACCATAGGTAGGCATGCTTTTCCCACAGACCTCATTGTTCTGGAATCACAAGGATTGGATGTGATACTAGGCATGGATTGGCTATCCAAGTATGGGGGAAATATCTATTGTGCTAGTAAGTCAATCCTTCTCACCACCCCAGAGGGAAAACAGATCAAGTATGTGTCTAGGTATGCGCCAAGGAGGACTCAAGTGAATTGCCTGTCAGGAGTTGTCCAGGAGGAAGTGCCAGTTGTGAAGGATTATCCCGATGTATTCCCGGAGGAACTACCAGGCATGCCACCAGACCGAGACATAGAGTTTTTGATCGAGTTGTTGCCAGGCACCAGACCAATATCCAAGAGACCGTATCGGATGCAGGCAAATGATCTGGAAGAAATTAAGAAGCAGATTAAAGAGTTATTGGATAAATGTTATATTTGACCAAGTTCATCGCCATGGGGAGCCCCAGTGCTTCTAGTTGAGAAGCAGGATGGATCCTTGAGAATGGTTGTTGATTATCGTGCATTGAGTGAGGTGACAATCAAGAACAAATATCCTCTACCGATGATCAATGATTTGTTTGACCAGCTGCAGGGAGCTAAAGTTTTCTCCAAGATCGATCTCCGATCAGGATATCACCAGCTGAAGATCCGAGAATAGGATATACCTAAGACAACTTTTACCACAAGGTATGGGCTATATGAGTACACGATCATGTCTTTTGGTTTGACTCACACCCCTGCCTACTTTATGAGCATGATGAATAAGGTGTTCATGGAGTTCCTGGATAAGTTTTTTGTGGTGTTCATTGATGATATATTGGTTTACTCGAAGAATGAAGAAGAACACAAGGAACATTTGCGCTTGGTTCTCGAGAAACTCAGGGAACATCAGCTGTATGTCAAGTTCAGCAAATGCGAGTTTTGGTTGAAGGAAGTCGGATTTCTCGGACATGTTATATCAGGAGAAGGAATAGTAGTAGACCCCTCCAAGGTCAAATCTGTCACCGAATGGATGGCACCCACCTCAGTTGGAGAAATATGTAGTTTCCTTGGACTTGCAGGATATTATCGGAGATTTATCGAGAATTTCTCCAAGATCGCGAAGCCCATGACGGAGTTATTGAAGAAGGACACCAAGTTTAATTGGATCGAGGATTGTGAGGCTAGTTTTCAAGAGTTGAAGAAATGTTTGGTTACAGCCCCAGTGCTAATTCTTCCGAACATACGCAAGGATTTCCAAGTATATTGCGATGCTTCTCGTCAGGGACTTGGAGGCGTTCTTATGCAAGAAGGAAGAGTTGTTTCATATGCCTCACGCTAGCTTCGACCTCATGAGTTGAATTTTGCCACACATGATTTGGAGCTAGCAGCCGTAGTGCATGCGCTCAAGACCTGGAGACATTTTCTTATCGGAAATCGTTGTGATGTTTACACAGATCATAAGAGTTTGAAGTACATCTTCACGCAGAAGGAGTTAAACCTCAGGCAGAGGAGATGGTTGGAGCTCATAAATGATTATGACATGAGACTGCATTATCACCTAGGAAAGGCCAATGTCGTGGCAGATGCTTTGAGTCGCAAGAGTTATGCTAATACTCTCATATCCGGAGGATTACCTTAGGAGTTCGCCGATGATCTCCGAGAACTCCACTTGGAGATAGTTCCGAGAGGTTTTGTTGCAGCATTGGAAATTCAGTCCACCTTGTTGGGAAGGATCCGAGAAGCCCAAAAGATGGACAAGGAAATTGTGGAGATAAAAGAAAGGATGAGTAAGGGAAAGCTAAAGGGTTTCATGAGGATGAACACAGAACTTTATGGTTTGAGGATTGCATCTATGTGCCCAATGACCCAGAGATCAGGAAGCTAATTCTTCAGGAGGCTCATGATTCGCCTTACTCGATTCACCCAGGCAACACCAAGATGTATCTGGACTTGAAGGAACATTTCTGGTGGACACGTATGAAGAGGGATATCGCCGAGTATGTAGCAGTATACAACGTATGTTAGAGAGTTAAGGCCGAGCATCAGAAACCAGCAGGATTACTTCAGTCTTTGCTGATACCCGAATGGAAATTGGATAAGCTTGGCATGGATTTCATCACCAGATTGCCTAGGACTCGTTCAGGATATGAATCCATCTGGGTTATAGTTGATCGCTTGACCAAGGTGTCTCACTTCATCCCCGTGAAAACCACTTATACAAGCGCTAAGTTGGCCAAGATATACATGACCAGGATCGTATGTCTACATGGAGTTCCGAGGACCATCGTATCAGATAGAGGGACACAGTTTACTTCAAAGTTTTGGAATCAGTTGCACCAAACTTTGGGTACTAGGCTAGAGTTCGGTACAGCTTTTCATCCGCAGACAGATGGGCAGACCAAGAGAGTCAATCAGATTCTGGAGGACATGTTGAGAGCTTGTGCGCTAGTTATGGATCTAGTTGGGATGATAATTTGCCTTACGCAGAGTTCTCATATAACAACAGCTACCAAGCTAGTTTTAAGATGGGCCCTTTCGACGCTTTGTATGGAAGGAGGTGCAGGACACCATTGATGTGGGATGAAGTTGGAGATTGACAATTGTTCGGGCCAAATTTAATCAGAGATTCTGAGGAGAAGGTCAAGTTGATCCGTGATAGACTCAAGATAGCCCAGTCTCGGCAGAAGAGTTATGTTGATACTAAACGCAAGGAGGTAACCTATGAAGTCGGAGGCAGAGCATATCTTCTGTGTTGCCACTTTGAGGAGTTAAACGGTTTGGAGTCAAAGGAAAGTTAGCGCCACGATTTGTGGGGCCATACAGAGTCTTGGAACGTATGGGTGAAGTTGCCTACAAGTTGGAATTACCCGAAGGTTTGTCAGGAGTTCATGACGTGTTTCACGTTTCCCAGTTGAAGAAGTGCCATGCAGAGATGGTCGATATTCCTCTGAGAGATATAGTGCCCTGGAAGCAATTCAGTTGGAGAGTGACCTGACTTATGAGGAGAAACCCGTCAAGATTCTCGAGTTCACCAACCGAGTTACTCGCAGCAAGGTCGTCAAGTTTTGCAAAGTTCAGTGGAGTCACCATACCGAGGAGGAAGCCACATGGGAACAAGAAGAAGACCTCCGAAAGGACCACCCACACCTTTTTGCTAGCCAACCCGAATCTCGAGGGCGAGATTCATCTTAAGGGGGGTAGGTTTGTAACATCCCAATTTTCAATTTGGATGTTATTATTTTAGATCATTCATATGCATTCATAATTTGTGCATTTTTGAATTTTGTTTTGTTGGAAATTGATCCAAGGGACTTTAAGCAACTCAAGGACCAGTTGAGAGAGTTGGAACTTTCCCAAAAGACCCATGTTTTATTTTCCAAACTGGGGTTTGGATCAAATTTGATTTTTCATCAATTTTCAATTCCAATATTTTTAAAATAAATAAAATAATGAGGGAATATAACATGACTTCTTCAAAAACAGCAAAGAAATATTGGAAATTGAATTTTGAATAAAAATATATTTATTTGATTTTATTTGCAATATAATTTATTTTATTGTGAAGTTTATTTGCACAAAAATGTTTGTTTTTATTTTAGGCATTTAGGCCTAGAAAAATGTTCACTAGATCATTAATAAGGCCATATAGCTATGTGAATTTTTTTGAATTTTTTTAAAATATATTTATTATGTTTTTTTATTTTTCGTATTTCTGGAAAATTGTTTTTTAAAGGGTTAGGACCGACCAGACCGGGCCGGCCCAGTTCGCCAGGCCGCGGCCCAGCCGGTCCAGCGCGTCGCGCCACTCGTCTCCGAGCTCGGGACAGAGTCCCGAGCAAAGCCACCGCCATGCCGCGTTCGCCTCCCGTCGCCGACCCGGACTCCGCCTCGCCTTGCCCCTCCCCCACGCCTCCTGAGGAGAATCCTCCTCCTTAAATAGCGCGCCCCGGCCCCCTCTCTCCCAAAAGCAGCAGCAGCGACAATAGCCACCACAGCCGCCGCCGCTTCAAGTCGCGCCGCCGCCCCGCATAGCCGTCGCCTCTCGCCCCGCCGTCGCTAGAGATCCGCCACCGCCGACGTCGAACCGCCAAAAAGCCGCGGTAACTGCCGCCGAACCGCCCGTTTTTTGGTTTTTCTTTTAAAACCCGATCGGTTATTTATTTAGTTATTTAGTGAACGTTCATTAGATTAGTCTCTGTAGTGAACGCTTTCATCGAATATGCTTCTCTAGCAAACGTTCGTTTGTTAGTTTCTATTTCGTAGCCAGGGACCTAGATGCAATTATTTTTCTTATAGATTAGCCCCTGCTTTTCAAACGATCACAACTTTTTACTCGTTTGTCCAAATTCGATGAAACCAACGCCAAATCCTTCGTTATGATCCCCTCTATCCAGATAACCAACTTAATAGTATTTTTGAAAGTTTAAAAATTCGATTTCAAACATATTGGAATTTGAACTTCTTTTGATCATAACTTGAGTTTCGTAACTCCGATTTGTTTGATTCTTTTTGCAAATCGAAGCACTTGACCTAAGCTTTCCGTTAAGACCTAATACACATAATTTAGGTGCTGTTAGTAATTGTTTTCTGTTTGAAAGATTTATTTGCTTATTCTTTTGAGTTTTTCTGAATCTTTTTCTTCGGTTTTCTTTGCATGTTCATGCTTGAGTGCTTATGTATGTTATTGTTTGTCTACGATAGATTTTTCAGAGTGCAAAGCTTACTACTACGAATCTTTAGGGTTTTCCGGTTGTCAGCAAGGCAAGTTACACTTCGATCATACTCTTTAATGCCCAGTTTTATTATGCATTAGTTTCCCCCTCAAAGATTGCATGAGTAGGATTGGGAACATGGGGTTATTGCTATGTAGTTCATGAGGTAGGAACCTATTACCTTTGATCACCCCGGGAATATACATTATGCTCATATTTCTTAGCCATGCTCGTAGACGGGGATTGGTATGTGAGAATCATGCAAGTTGCAAGAGTTAATAATTAAGGATACCTTAAAGTGGCAACTTTAATACACATCTGGGTGGAGTGGTTGCGGGCACCTAGAGAATCCAGTGTTGTCCTAGGAGATCCCGGAGTACCCGTGTGATTATCCTATGGAATGCCACCCAGCCTCAAAGGGATCATATAATTATTCATGCCTAGAAACTTCCAGCCACAAGCCATTATGGGCTCTGGCATAGTTGAGTAAGTTGTGTGACCTCTTTCAATGGTGGACTAGCAGATGTAGGAGAAAGTAGGTGTACCGGTCTACCCAGAGTAAAGAGTTAATGCTTCAGAAAGACTGTGTCTTGATCTTCCGATCATGGAGGTGGCCGAGTCTTGTGGGAAAAAGTGCGCAACCTCTACAGAGTGTACAAACTAATCATGATTAGCCGTGTCCCCGGTTATGGACATCTTGAGTATCTAGAAGTGAATTATTTGTTGATCTCATCATTTATGTCTAATGAAATTGTTGGGTTAATATTTTATACTTGGTAATTTGGGATTGAGTTGGAGGAACCTTCTCAATATGGGTAATTCAACTTGGTAGTAAATAAAATTTATTCCTTTGTTGTAGGGATAAACTAGCTTTATGCAAAAAATAAACTTAGAGCCTCCCCCAGCCAAATATGCATGTAGTGATAGTTATTATTCATCATTGCTCTATAGTGTGATCTTGCCAGCATATTCCACGTGCTGACCTACACGGCTGCAACGTCTCATGTTGCAAAAAAATTAGACGAGGTTTAAGGTGCGATAGGTCGTTGTCATGCACTCAGTTTTGTCGTGGAGTTGGATGGACTAATTTATCTTCAAAGTTTCCGCGGTTATTTTATTTAGTTGGCCTTCAACCATATTTATGTAATACATACTCTTTATGAGACCCTCGATGTAATAAGTGTGTGATTGAACTCTGTTATAAATCCTCGAGTACTATGTGTGTCAGCATACCAATCCAGGGATGACACTTAAGCACAGAGACTTCGATCGATTGGGATCGGGTCGCTACATAAAGATGTCGTCCATGGCGGACACCATGCCCAACAATTTCTCGGCCAAACACCATAGCCAAAAAATGCCTTTTTATTTTTATTTTCAAACAAACCCTATGGATTTATACACATGGTACTTCTACGTCGACTTCATGGATTCGTTCTCAATCGATTATGCTGCATATGAGGATGAAACGATGATCATGATGGACTTCTTGAAGATGCGGACCATGCAGAGGAGCATGTTCTCAAATTCAAAGGATCAATCATGGGACATCGAGTCTTGAATCGGAATATGGAACGGGGCATATGATGCTAGTGGACAACTACTTTGTCCCCAATGCGCTATTCGACCCCTATTTTCGTCGTCGATTTTGGAAGTAGTGAAATGTGTTCGATCGCCTCTACAATGGTGTCTGAGCCTGTGATGACTACTTCATCTTGAAGAAAGATGTTGTTGGAACCATTGAATTCTCTAGTTACAGAAGTGCACCACTGCATTGAGGATGCTTGCCTATGGTATGGCCGTAGATTCGTGGGATGAGTATTGCTACTTCTTGAGCTTGTGTTGGTTTTTCCCTTGAAGAGGAAAGGCTGATTGAGAAAAGTCGAGATAAGTATTTCCCTCAATTAAGAACCAAGGTCTCAATCCAGTAGGAGTAACACACAAGTCTCCAATGAAAGCATCTGCACAAAAAAAAACAAATACTTGCACTCAACGCGATAAAGGATTGTCAATCCCTTCACGGTTACTTGTAAGGATGAGATCCGATAGAGATAGGTATAAAAGATAAATAAAAGTGCAAAATAAGGTAAAGATAAATAAATTACAGCAAGGTATTTTTGGGTTTCGGTTTTATAGATCTGAAAATAATATGATAAGAATAGACCCGGGGGCATAGTTTTCATTAGAGGCTTCTCTCTTGAAAGAACGCATATGGTGGGTAAACAAATTACTATAGAGAAATTGATAGAAAAGTGAATAATTATGACTATATCTAAGGCAATGATCATGAATATAGGCATCGCGTCCGTGATAAGTAGACCGGCTCCTACCTGCATCTACTACTATTACTTCACACATCGATCGCTATCCAGCATGCATCTAGTGTACTAAATTAACAAGAACGGAGTAATGCCTTAAACAAGATAACATGGTGTAGAGGGATAAATCCAATCAATATGAATAAACCTCACCTTTTATCCTTAATGGCAACAATACAAATATGTGTCATGTCCCATTCTGTCACTGGGATTGAGCATCACAAGATTGAACCCATTACAAAGCACCTCTCCCATTGCAAGAAAAATCAATCTAGTTGGCCAAACCAAATGAATAGATTGGAGAGAAATACAAAGCTATCTTAATCATGCATAAAAGAGTTCAAAGAAGACTCAAATAATATTCGTAGATAATCTGATCATAAACCCACAATTCATCGGATCTCAACAAACACACCGCAAAAGAATATTACATAGAATAGATCTCCAAGAACATTGAGGAGAAGATTGTATTAAAGATCAAAGAGAGAGAAGAAGTCATTGTATTAAAGATGAATAAATTAGAGATAAAATAAGTCATTGAGAAATTGAACATTGTATTAAAGATAAATAAATTAAAGCAAGGTATTTTTGGGTTTTTGGTTTTATAGATCCAAAAATGATATGATAAGAATAGACCCCGGGGCCATAGTTTTCACTAGAGGCTTCTCTCTTGAAAGAACGCATACGGTGGGTAAACAAGACTGTTGAGCAATTGATAGAAAAGTGAATAATTATGACAATATCTAAGGCCATGATCATGAATATAGGCATCACGTCCGTGACCAGTAGACCGACTTCTGCCTGCATCTACTACTATTACTCCACACATCGACCGCTATCCAGTATGCATCTAGTGTAGTAAGTTAACAAGAACGGAGTAATGCCTTAAGCAATATGACATGATGTAGAGGGATTGATCCAATCAATATGAATAAACCCCACTTTTTATTCTTAATGGCAACAATACAAATACGTGTCATGTCCCCTTCTGTCACTGGGATTGAGCACCATAAGATTGAACCCATTACAAAGCACCTCTCCCATTGCAAGAAAAATCAATCCAGTTGGCCAAACCAATTCAGTAGATCAATGAGAAATACAAAGCTATCTTAATCATGCATAAAAAAGTTCAGTGAAGACTCAAATAATATTCATAGATAATCTGATCATAAACTCATAATTCATCGGTTCTCAACAAACGCACTACAAAAGAAGATTACATCAAATAGATCTCCAAGAACATCAAGGAGAACAATGTATTGAAGATCAAAGATACAGAAGAAGCCATCTAGCTACTAGCTATGGACCCATAGGTCTGTGGTAAACTACTCACGCATTATCGAAAGGGAAACAAGGTTGATGTAGAGGCCCTCCGTGATCGAATCCCCCTCCGCCAGAGCACCGGAATAGGTCTCCAGATGGGATCTCATGAGGGCAGAAACTTGCGGCGGAGGAAAAGTATTTTTGGTGTGTCCTTTGGTATACGGGGAATATTTGGGTATTTATGGAGCTGAGATTAGGGTTAGAGGTGCCACGATGGGCCCACAAGCTCGGAGGGCGCCCCTAGGGCGCGTGTGCTGAGCTTGTGGCCCATCCATGGCTCTTATGACCTCCTCTCGAAACTACCTAGGTGTCTTATGGTCAAAGAAAAATCGTCAAAAAGTTTTGTTCCGTTTGGACTCCGCTTGGTATTGATTTTCTGTAAAAGACAAAAATAAGGAAAAAACAACAACTGACACTTGGCACTAGGTTAATAGGTTAGTCCCAAAAATGATATAAAATATCATAATAATGCATATAAAACATCCAAGATGGATAATACAATAGCATGGAATAATAAAAAATTATTGATACATTGGAGACGTATGATGCATCCCCAAGCTTAATTTCTGCTCGTCCTTGAGTAGGTAAATGATTAAAATAGATATTTTGATGTGGAATGCTACCTAGCATGTTTATCATGTAATCTTTCTTAGTGTGGTATGAATATTCAGATCCATAAGATTCAAAACAAAAGTTTAATATTGTCATAAAAACAATAATACTTCAAGCATACTAAAAAGCAATCATGTCTTCCAAAAATATCATGGATAAAGAAACTTATCCCTGCAAAATCATATAATCTTGTCATGCTCTATCTTCATCACACAAAGTATTTATCATGCACAACCCTGATGACAAGCCAAACAATTGGTTCATACTTTTAACGTTCTTAAGCTTTTTCAACTTTCACGCAATACATGAGCGTGAGCCATGCATATAGCACTATAGGTGAAATAGAATATGATGGTGGAAGTGAAGGAAATATGCCCTAGAGGCAATAATAAAGTTATTATTTATTTCCTTATATCATGATAAATGTTTATTATTCATGCTAGAATTGTATTAACCGGAAACATGATACATGTGTGAATACAGACAAACAGAGTGTCACTAGTATGCCTCTACTTGACTAGCTCGTTGATCAAAGATGGTTATGTTTCCTAGCCATAGACAAAGATTTGTCATTTGATTAACGGGATCACATCATTAGGAGAATGATGTGATTGACTTGACCCATTCCGTTAGCTTAGCACTTGATCGTTTAGTTTGTTGCTATTGCTTTCTTCATGACTTATACCTGTTCCTATGACCATGAGATTATGCAACTCCCGTTTACCAGAGGAACACTTTGTGTGCTACCAAACGTCACAACGTAACTGGGTGATTATAAAGGTGCTCTACATGTGTCTCCGAAGCTTCTTGTTGGGTTGGGTATTTCGCGATTAGGATTTGTCACTCCGATTATCGGAGAGGTATCTCTGGGCCCACTCGGTAATGCACATCACTTAAGCCTTGCAAGCATTGCAACTAATGAGTTAGTTGAGGGATGATGTGTTACGGAACGAGTAAAGAGACTTGCCGGTAACGAGATTGAACTAGGTATTAAGATACCGCCGATCGAATCTCGGGCAAGTAACATACCGATGACAAAGGGAACAACGTATGTTGTTATGCGGTTTGACCGATAAATATCTTCGTAGAATATGTAGGAGCCAATATGAGCATCCAGGTTCCACTATTGGTTATTGACCGGAGACGTGTCTCGGTCATGTCTACATAGTTCTCGAACCCGTAGGGTCCGCACGCTTAAAGTTCGACGACGGTTATATTATGAGTTTATGTGATTTGATGTACTGAAGGTAGTTCGGAGTCCCGGATGAGATCGGGGACATGACGAGGAGTCTCGAAATGGTCGAGACGTGAAGATCGATACATTGGATGACTATATTCGGACATCGGAAAGGTTCCGAGTGATTCGGGTATTTTCGGAGTACTGGGGAGTTCTGGGAATTCACCGGGAGAAGTATTGGGCCTTATTGGGCCATACGGGAATAGAGGAGAGAGGCCAAAAGGAAGGAGGCGCGCACCCCCCTCTGGTCCGAATTGGACAAGGGGTGCAACCCCCTTTTCCTATTCCCTGTCCCCCTCTTTCCTTCTCTCCTGCCCCAAAATGGAAAGGGGGATCCTACTAGGACTTGGGAGTCCTAGTAGGACTCCCCACACTTGGCGCGCCCCCTCTAGGGCCGGCCTCTCCCTCCCTTCTTTATATACGGGGGCAGGGGCACCTCTAAACACAACAAGTTGATCTATTGACTTCTCCCAGCCATGTGCGGTGCCCCCTCCACCATAATCAACCTCGATCATATCGTAGCGGTGCTTAGGCGAAGCCCTGCGTCGGTAGCATCATCATCACCGTCATCACGCTGTCGTGCTGACGGAACTCTCCCTCGACGCTCTGCTGGATCAGAGTTCGTGGGACATCATCGAGCTGTACGTGTGCCGAACTCGGAGGTGTCGTACATTCGGTACTTGGATCAGTCGGATCGTGAAGACGTACGACTACATCAACCGCGTTGTGCTAACGCTTCCACTTTCGGTCTACGAGGGTACGTGGACACACTCTCCCCTCGCGTTGCTATGCATCACCATGATCCTGTGTGTGCGTAGGATTTTTTTTGAAATTACTACGTTCCCCAACAATGGCATCCGAGCCAGGTTTTATGCACGAGTAGAACACAAGTGAGTTCTGGGCGATACAAGTCATACTGCTTACCAGCATGTCATACTTTGGTTCGGCGGTATTGTTGGTTAAAGCAGCCCGGACCGACATTACACGTACGCTTACGCGAGACTGGTTCTACCGACGTGCTTTGCACACAGGTGGCTGGCGGGTGTCAGTTTCCCCAACTTTAGTTGAACCGAGTGTGGCTACGCCCGGTCCTTGAGAAGGTTAAAACAGTACTAACTTGATGAACTATCGTTGTGGTTTCGATGCGTAGGTAAGAATGGTTCTTGCCCAGCCCATAGCAGCCACGTAAAACTTGCAACAACAAAGTAGAGGATCTCTAACTTGTTTTTCCAGGGCATGTTGTGATCTGATATGGTCAAGACGTGATGAGATATATGTTGTTGTATGAGATGATCATGTTTTGTTGAAGTTATCGGCAACTGGCAAAAGCCTTATGGTTGTTTTTCTATTGCATAAGATGCAAGCACCAAATAATTGCTTTACTTTATCGCTATGCGATAGCAATAGTTGCAAGAGCAATAGTTGGCGAGACGACCATGTGACGACACATTGATATAGATCAAGATGATGGAGATCATGGTGTCATGCCGGTGACGATGGAGATCATGACGATGCTTTGGAGATGGAGATCAAAGGCACAAGATGATGATGGCCATATCATGTCACATATTATGATTCCATGTGATGTTTATCTTTTATACATCTTATTTTTCTTAGTTCGGCGGTAGCTTTATAAGATGATCTCTCACTAAATTTCAAGGTATAAGTGTTATCCCTGAGTATGCACCGTTGTGAAAGTTCTTCGTGCCGAGACACCACATGATGATCGGGTGTGATAGGCTCTACGTTCAAATACAACGGGTGCAAAACAGCTGCACAAGTGGAATACTTAGGTTAAACTTGACAAGCCTAGCATATGCAGATATGGCCTCGGAACACTGAGACCGAAAGGTCGAGCGTGAATCATATAGAAGATATGATCAACATAGTGATGTTCACCATTGAAAACTATTCCATCTCACGTGATGATTGGACATGGTTTAGTTGATTTGGATCACGTGATCACTTAGATGATTAGAGGGATGTCTATCTAAGTGGGAGTTCTTAAGTAATTTGATTAATTGAATTTTAATTTATCATCCTGGTAGTATTAGCATATCTATGGTGTAGTTCAATAGCTCGCGTTTAGCTCCCTTGTTTTATTTTTGATATGTTCCTAGAGAAAACTAAGTTGAAAGATGTTTGTAGCAATGATGCGGATTGGATCCATGATCTGAGGATTATCCTCATTGCTGCACAGAAGAATTATGTCCTTGATGCACCGCTAGGTGACAGACCTATTGCAGGATCATATGCAGACGTTATGAACATTCGGCAAAGCTCGGTATGATGACTACTTGATAGTTTAGTGCACCATGCTTTACAACTTATAATTGGGGCTTCAAAGACGTTTTTTGAAACGCCACGGAACATATAAGATGTTCCAAGAGTTGAGATTAGTATTTCAGACTCATGCCCATGTCGAAAGGTATGAGACCTATGACAAGTACTTTGCCTACAAGATGGAGGAGAATAGCTCAACCAGTAAGCATGTGCTACGGATTGTCTGAGTACTAAAATCACTTGAATCAAGTGGGAGGTAATCTTCCAGATAAGATAGTGATTGTTAGAGTTCTCTAGTCACTATCACCAAGTTGCTATAACTTTGTGATGAACTATAATATGCAAGGGATAACGGAAAAGGTTCCCAAGCTCTTCGTGATGCTGAAATCGACGAAGGTAGAAATCAAGAAAAGCATCAAGTGTTGATAGTTAACAAGACCACTAGTTTCAAGAAAAGGGCAAAGGGAAGAAGGGGAACTTCAAGAAGAACAGCAAGCAAGTTGCTGCTCAAGTGAAGAAGCCCGAGTCTGGACCTAAGCCTGAGACTAAGTGCTTCTACTGCAAAGGGACAGGTCACTGGAAGCGGAACTGCCCCAAGTATTTGGCGGATAAGAAGGATGGCAAAGTGGACAAAAGTATATTTGATATATATGTTATTGATGTGTACTTTACTAGTGTTTATAGCAACCCTTTGGTATTTGATACTAGTTCAGATGCTAAGAGTAGTAACTCGAAACGGGAGTTGCAGTATGAACAGAAACTAGTTAAGAGTGAAGTGACGATGTGTGTTGGAAGCAGTTCCAAGATTGATATGATCATCATCACACACTCCCTATACTTTCGGGATTAGTGTTGAACCTAAATAAATGTTATTTGGTGTTTGCGTTGAGCATGAATATGATTTGATCATGTTTATTGCAATACAGTTATTCATTTAAATTGGAGAATAATTGTTGTTCTGTTTACATGAATAAAACCTTCTATGGTCATACACCCAATGAAAATGGTTTGTTGGATCTCGATTGTAGTGATACACATATTCATAAATATTGAAGCCAAAAGATGCAAAGTTAATAATGATAGTGCAACTTATTTGTGGCACTGCCGTTTAGGTCATATTGGTGTAAAGCGCATGAAGAAACTCCATGATGATGGGTTTTTCGAATCACTTGATGCTTGCGAACCATGCCTCATGGGCAAGATGACTAAGACTCCATTCTCTGGAACAATAGAGCGAGCAACTGACTTATTGGAAATAATACATACTGATGTATGTGGTCCGATGATTGTTGAGGCTCGCGGTGGGTATCGTTATTTTCTGACCTTCACTGATGATTTGAGCGGATATGGCTATATCTACTTGATGAAACATAAGTATGAAACATTTGAAAAGTTCAAAGAATTTCATAGTGAAGTGGAAAATCATCGTGACAAGAAAATAAAGTTTCTACGATCTGATCTCAGAGACAAATATTTGAGTTACGAGTTTGGTCTTGAATTAAAATAATGTGAAATAGTTTCACAAATTCGTGCCACCTGGAACACCACAGCATAATGGTGTGTCCGAACGTCATAACCGTACTTTATTGGATATAGTGTAATCTATGATGTTTCTTACCGATTTACCACTATAGTTTTGGGGTTATGCATTAGAGACAGCTGCATTCACGTTAAAAAGGGCAACATCTAAATCCGTTGAGACGACACTGTATGAACTGTGGTTTGGCAAGAAACCAAAGTTGTCGTTTCTTAAAGTTTGGGGTTGCGATACTTATAAGAAAAAGTTTCATCCTGATAAGCTCAAACCCAAATCGGAGAAATGTGTCTTCATAGGATACCCAAAGGAGACAGTTGGGTACACCTTCTATCACAGATCCGAAGGCAAGACATTCGTTGCTAAGAATGGATCCTTTCTAGAGAAGGAGTTTCTCTCGAAATAAGTGAGTGGGAGGAAAGTAGAACTTGATGAGGTAACTGTACTTGCTCCCTTATTGGAAAGTAGTTCATCACAAAAATCTGTTTCTGTGATTTCTACACCAATTAGTGAGGAAGCTAATGATAATGATCATCTAACTTCAGATCAAGTTACTACCGAACCTTGTAGGTCAACCAGAGTGAGATCCGCACCAGAGTGGTACGGTAATCCTTTTCTAGAGGTCATGTTAATTGACCATGATGAACCTACGAACTATGAGGAAGCGATGATGAGGCCAGATTCCACGAAATCGCTTGAGGCCATGAAATCTGAGATGGGATCCATGTATGAGAAGAAAGTGTGGACTTTGGTTGACTTGCCCGTTGATCGGCAAGCCATAGAAAATAAATGGATCTTCAAGAGGAAGAATAACACTGATAGTAGTGTTACTATATCTAAAGCTCGACTTGTTGCAAAAGGTTTTCGACAAGTTCAAGGGATTGACTACGATGAGACCTTCTCACCCGTAGCGATGCTTAAGTCTGCCCGAATCATGTTAGCAATTGCCGCATTTTATGATTATGAAATTTGGCAAATGGATGTCAAAACTACATTCCTGAATGGATTTCTGGAAGAAGAGTTGTATATGATGCAACCAGAAGGTTTTGTTGATCCTAAAGGTGCTAACAAAATGTGCAAGCTCCAGCGATCCATCTATGGACTGGTGCAAGCATCTCAGAGTTGGAATATACACTTTGATGAGTTGATCAAAGCATATAGTTTTATACAGACTTGTGGTGAAGCCTGTATTTACAAGAAAGTGAGTGGGAGCACTACAACATTTCTGATAAATATATGTGAATGACATATTGTTGATCAGAAATAATGTAGAATTTTCTGGAAAGCATAAAGGAGTATTTGAAAGGAGTTCTTCAAAGAAAGACCTCGGTGAAGCTGCTTACATGTTGAGCATCAAGATCTATAGAGATAGATCAAAACGCTTGATAAAGATTTTCAATGAGTATGCACCTTGACAAGATTTTGAATTAGTTCAAAATGGAATAGTCAAAGAAAGAGTTCTTGCCTGTGTTGCAAGGTGTGAAGTTGAGTAAGACTCAAAGCCCGACCACGACAGAAGATAGAAAGAGAATGAAAGTCATTCCCTATGCCTCAGCCATAGGTTCTATAAAGTATGCCATGTTTTGTACCAGATCTATTGTATACCCTACGCTGAGTTTGGCAAGGGAGTACAATAGTGATCTAGGAGTAGATCACTGGACAGCGGTCAAACTTATCCTTAGTGGAACAGGGATATGTTTCTCAATTATGGAGGTGACAAAAGGTTCGTCGTAAAGAGTTACGTCGATGCAAATTTTGACACTGATCCAGATGACTCTAAGTCTCAATCTGGATACATTTTGAAAGTGGGAGCAATTAGCTAGAGTAGCTCCGTGCAGAGCATTGTTGACATAGAAATTTGCAAAATACATACAGATCTGAATATGGCAGACCCATAGACTACTTCTCTCACAAGCAAAACATGATCACACATTAGTACTCTTTGGGTATTAATCACATAGCGATGTGAACTAGATTATTGACTCTAGTAAACCCTTTGGGTGTTGGTCACATGACGATGTGAACTATGGGTGTTAATCACATGGTGATGTAAATTATTGATGTTGAATCACATGGCGATGTGAACTAGATTATTGACTCTAGTGCAAGTGGGAGACTAAAGGAAATATGCCCTAGAGGCAATAATAAAGTTATTATTTATTTCCTTATATCATGATAAAAGTTTATTATTCATGCTAGAATTGTATTAACCGGAAACATGACACATGTGTGAATACATAGACAAACAGAGTGTCACTAGTATGCCTCTACTTGACTAGCTCGTTGATCAAAGATGGTTATGTTTCCTAGCCATAGACAAAGAGTTGTCATTTGATTAACGGGATCACATCATTAGGAGAATGATGTGATTGACTTGACCCATTCCGTTAGCTTAGCACTTGATCGTTTAGTTTGTTGCTATTGCTTTCTTCATGACTTATACCTGTTCCTATGACCATGAGATTATGCAACTCCCGTTTACCAGAGGAACACTTTGTGTGCTACCAAACGTCACAACGTAACTGGGTGATTATAAAGGTGCTCTACAGGTGTCTCCAAAGGTACTTGTTGGGTTGGCGTATTTCGAGATTAGGATTTGTCACTCCGATTGTCGGAGAGGTATCTCTGGGCCCACTCGGTAATGCACACCACTTAAGCCTTGCAAGCATTGCAACTAATGAGTTAGTTGAGGGATGATGTGTTACGGAACGAGTAAAGATACTTGCCGGTAACGAGATTGAACTAGGTATTAAGATACCGCCGATCGAATCTCGGGCAAGTAACATACCGATGACAAAGGGAACAACGTATGTTGTTATGCGGTTTGACCGATAAAGATCTTCGTAGAATATGTAGGAGCCAATATGAGCATCCAGGTTCCGCTATTGGTTATTGACCGGAGACTTGTCTCGGTCATGTCTACATAGTTCTCGAACCCATAGGGTCCGCACGCTTAAAGTTTGATGACGGTTATATTATGAGTTTATGTGATTTGATGTACCGAAGTTAGTTCGGAGTCCCGGATGAGATCGGGGACATGACGAGGAGTCTCGAAATGGTCGAGACGTAAAGATCGATATATTGGACGACTATATTCGGACATCGAAAAGGTTCCGAGTGATTCGGGTATTTTCGGAGTACCGGGGAGTTACGGGAATTCATCGGGAGAAGTATTGGGCCTTATTGGGCCATACGGGAATAGAGGAGAGAGGCCAAAAGGAAGGAGCCCCCCCCTCTGGTCCGAATTGGACAAGGGATGCAGCCCCCTTTTCCTTTTCCCTCTCCCCCTCTTTCCTTCTCTCCTACTCCGGAAAGGAAAGGGGGATCCTACTAGGACTTGGGAGTCCTAGTAGGACTCCCCACACTTGGCGCGCCCCCTCTAGGGCCGGCCTCTCCCTCCCTCCTTTATATACGGGGGCAGGGGGCACCTCTAAACACAACAAGTTGAGCTGTTGATCTCTCCCAGCCGTGTGCGGTGCCCCCCTCCACCATAATCCACCTCGATCATCTTGTAACGATGTTTAGGCGAAGCCCTGCGTTGGTAGCATCATCATCACCGTCATCACACCGTCGTGCTGACGGAACTCTCCCTCGAAGCTCTGCTGGATCGGAGTTCGTGGGATGTCATCGAGCTGAACGTGTGCTGAACTCAGAGGTGCCGTATGTTCGGTACTTGGATCGGTCCAATCGTGAAGACGTACGACTACATCAACCGCGTTGTGCTAACGCTTCCGCTTTCGGTCTACGAGGGTACGTGGACACACTCTCCCCTCTCGTTGCTATGCATCACCATGATCCTATGTCTGCGTAGGAATTTTTTTGAAATTATTACGTTCCCCAACAGGAAGTTGTGTGGAGAAGGCAAAAAAAAAGAGAAAGTCTCACATCGACAAGGCTAATCAATGGGCTATGGAGATGCCCATCTCAATTGATGCTAATGCAAGGAGTAAGGAATGTCATGCAACAGATGCACTAGAGCTATAAGTGTATGAAAGCTCAAAAGAAAACTAAGTGGGTGTGCATCCAACTTGCTTGTTCACGGAGAGCTAGGGCATTTTGAGGAAGCCCATCATTGGAATATACAACCCAAGTTCTATAATGAAAAATTCGCACTAGTAATATATGAAAGTGACAAAATAGGAGACTATATCATGAAGAACATGGTGCTACTTTGAAGCACAAGTGTGGAAAAAGGATACTAACATCGTCCCTTCTCTCTTTTTCTCTCATTTCATTTTTTATTTTTTATTTTTTTTGTTTTTTTTCTCCTTTTCTCTTTTTGGGCTCTTTGGCCTCTTTTTCTGGGGCTATTTGGCCTCTTTTTTATTTTATTTGCAAGTTCGGAGTATCATCCCAACTTGTGAGGGAATCATAGTCTGCATCATCCTTTTCTCACATGGGACAACGCTCTAATAATGATGATCATCAGACTTTTATTTACTTACAACTCAAGAATTACAACTCGATACTAGAACAAAGATATGACTCTATATGAATGCCTCATGCAATGAGCTAGCGTGACATGTATACTATGCCAACTATATGATCATGCAAAGCAATATGACAACGATGGTATGTGTCATAATAAAATGGAATGGTGGAAGTTGCATGGGAATATATCTTAGAATGGCTATGGAAATGCCATAATCGGTAGGTATGGTGGCTTTTTGGAGGAAGATATAAGGCGACTTATGTGTGAAAGAGCATATCATATCACGGGATTTGGATGCACCGGCGAACTTTGCACCAACTCTCAAGGTGAGAAAGGGCAATGCACGGTATCGAAGAGGCAGGCACTTGTGGAAGGGTGTGAGTGCGTATAATCCATGGACTCAACATTAGTCATAATGAACTCACATACTTATTGCAGAAGTTTATTAGACCACAAAACAAAGTACTAATACGCATGCTCCTAGGGGGTAGATTGGTAGGAAAAAACCATCGCTCGTCCCCAACCGCCACTCATAAGGAAGACAGTTAAAAATAAATCATGTTCCAACTTCATCGCATAATGAGAGACCATACATGGATGCTTCGGGAATCATAAACCTTAACACAAATATTCTTACTAATCCACAATTACTCACTAGCATGATTCTAATATTACCATCTTCATATCTCAAAACAAATTCAAGGAATCAAACTTCTCATATATTCAATGATCTTCATGAAAGTTTTTATTATACCCCTCTTGAATACCCATCATGTTAGGACTAAATTCATAACCCAAGAAAATTGCCATACTATTTATAAGACTCTCACAATAATATAAGTGAAGCATGAGAGTTCATCAATTTCTTCAAAATAAAACCACTGTTGTGCTCTAAAAATATATAAGTGAAGCACTAGAGCAACTACCTAGCTCAAAAGATATAAGTAAAGCACATCGAGTATTCTAATAAATTTATGATTAATGTGTGTCCCTCTCAAAATGTGTGTACATCAAGCATGGTTGTGGCAAACTAAAAATCGAGGACTCATATAATACAAGACGCTCCAAGCAAAACACATATCATGTGGTGAATAAAAAATAGCCTCAAGTAATTTACCGATGGATCGTAGACAAAAGAGGGGATGCCATCCGGGGCATCCCCAAGCTTAGATGTTTGGTTGTCCTTAAATATTACCTTGGTGTGCCATGGGAATCCCCAATTTTAGGCTCTTGCCACTCTTATTCCGTAGTCCATCGAAACTTCGCCCGAAACATGAAAACTTCACAACACAAAACTTAAGAAAAAACTCATGAGATCCGTCAGTGAAACAAAGCAATTAACTACTTTTAGGCACTGTTGCAAACTCATTTCAATTTTATATTTGTGTTATATCTACTGTATTCTAACTTATCCGTGGCTCATACCTCCCGATACTACCCATAGATTCGTCAAAATAAGCAAACAACACAATGAAAATAGAATCTGTCAAAGAGAGAATAGTCTGTGGTAATATGGACTTTAGCCAAGCTTCTCTAACTCCAAAAATTCTAAAACATTAGGACAACATAGGCAATTTGTATATCAATCTTGTGTAAAAAATTCAGATCAAGAACACATTTCTATGAATTTACAAAATTCCAGAACTAAGCGCAAAAGTTTCTATTTTTTCACAGAATCAAATCAACTATCACCCAAATCATCCAAAGGTATTACTTGGCACAAACGCTAATTAAAACACTAAAAACAATCAAAACGGAAGTATAATTGCATATTTCTTGAAAAATAGAAGCAAAAATGTAAAAATAAAATTGGGTTGCCTCCCAACAAGCGCTATTGTTTTACGACCCTAACTAGGCATGATGCATAGATATAGGTATTGTCATCTTTGGTATTCAATCCCTCAATTGCAAATTCAAACTTCCTATGGGTTTCATTAGGTTTATTAGTGAGCACACTCCTAGGTAGAAAATCAAAAAATTTGTTTATAAGAGTAGGTTCCTTAATCATATTGATAAAACTAGGGCAAATACTTATCATCTTGAGATCTTCGTTTCCTTGCTAGATGATTCACCCCTATGATACGTCTCCAAGGTATCTATAATTTTTGATTGCTCCATGCTATATTATCTACTGTTTTGGGCAATATTGGGCTTTATTATCCACTTTTATATTATTTTTGGGACTAACCTATTAACCGAAGGCCCAACCCAGATTTGTTGTTTTATGCCTATTTCAGTGTTTTGAAGAAAAGGAATATCAGACGGAGTCGAAACAGAACAAAATCAACTGGAGAAGTTATTTTTGGAAGGAAACACACCTGATGGACTTGGACCCCACGTCAGAAGATACGGGAGCTGCCCACGAGGGTGGGGGGCGCCCCCTCTAGGGCGCGCCCCCTGCCTCGTGGGGCCCCCGTGGCTCCCCTGACGTGCTTCTGCCTATATAACTCCATATACCCTAAAACTTCCAGAACGGAGATTAGATCGGGAGTTCCACCGCCGCAAGCCTCTGTAGCCACCAAAAGTCAATCGGGACCCTGTTCCGGCACCCTGCCGGAGGGGGGAACCCTCATCGGTGGCCATCTTCATCGTCTCGGCGCTCTCCATGACGAGGAGGGAGTAGTTCTCCCACGGGGCTGAGGGTATGTACCAGTAGCTATGTGTTTGATCTCTCTCTCTCATGTTCTTGAGATGATACGATCTTGATGTATCGCGAGCTTTGCTATTATATTTGGATCCTATGATGTTTCTTCCCCCTCTTCTCTCTTGTAATGAATTGAGTTTCCGCTTTGAAGTTATCTTATCGGATTGAGTCTTTAAAGATTTGAGAACACTTGATGTATGTCTTGGTGATCAACTTGCGGGTTCCGTGACATTCGGAACCTATGCATAGGGGTTGGCCCACGTTTTCGTCGTGATTCTCCGGTAGAAACTTTGGGGCACTCTTTGAGGTCCTTTGTGTTGGTTGAATAGATGAATCTGAGATTGTGTGATGCATATCGTATAATCATACCCACGGATACTTGAGGTGACATTGGAGTATCTAGGTGACATTAGGGTTTTGGTTGATTTGTGTCTTAAGGTGTTATTCTAGTATGAACTCTAGGGCTGTTTGTGACACTTATAGGAATAGCCCAATGGATTGATTGGAAGAATAACTTTGAGGTGGTTTCGTACCCTACCATAATCTCTTCGTTCGTTCTCCGCTATTAGTGACTTTGGAGTGACTCTTTGTTGCATGTTGAGGGATAGTTATGTGATCCAATTATGTTAGTATTGTTGAGGGAACTTACACTAGTGAAAGTATGAACCCTAGGCCTTGTTTCCACACATTGCAATACCGTTTACGCTCACTTTTGTCACTTGCTACCTTGCTGTTTTTATATTTTCAGATTACAAATACCTTTATCTACTATCCATATACCACTTGTTTCACTATCTCTTCGCCGAACTAGTGCACCTATACAATTTACCATTGTATTGGGTGTGTTGGGGACACAAGATACTCTTTGTTATTTGGTTGTAGGGTTGCTTGAGAGAGACCATCTTCATCCTACGCCTCCTACGGATTGATAAACCTTAGGTCATCCACTTGAGGGAAATTTGCTACTGTCCTACAAACCTGTGCACTTGCAGGCCCAACAACGTCTACAAGAAGAAGGTTGTGTAGTAGACATCAAGCTCTTTTCTGGCGTCGTTGCCGGGGAGGTTAGCGCTTGAAGGTATATCTTTAGATCTTGCAATCGAGTCTTTTAGTTTCTTGTTTTCTCACTAGTTTAGTTTATAAAAGAAAATTACAAAAAATGGAATTAAGTTTGCCTCATACGCTTCATCTTTTTAATATCTTTCGTGAGTATGATGGAAAGGATAATTGTGCTCAAGTGCTAAAGGAAGAAATCTATAAAATGTTTGGCACTAAATATTTGAACGATGAGCATGAATGCAATGTTGTTAGTACGAATTCCTTGAATATCTATGATGCAAATGGTATGCAAAGCCACAAGCTTGGGGAAGCTACGTTTGATGAAGATGATATTTTTTTGTCACCCAAGTTTTGATGAGCAAATTTATTATGATGAAAGCATGCCTCCTATATACGATGATTATTGTGATGACACGTATGCTTTAAAGAATAATGATAACGATGAAACTTGTCATCTTGATTTCAATTTTCAATCCCATGATAGTTACTTTGTTGAGTTTGCTCCCACTACTATTCATGAGAAGAATTTTGCTTATGTGGAGAGTAGTAAATTTTCTATGCTTGTAGATCATGAAAAGAATGCTTTAGATGCTGGTTATATTGTTGAATTCATTCATGATTCTACTGAAAATTATTATGAGGGAGGAATATATGCTTGTAGGAATTGCAATAATATCAAGTTTCCTCTCTATGTGCTTAAAATTTTGAAGTTATGCTTGTTTTACCTTCCTATGCAAGTTCATTATTGTTCCCATAAGTTGTTTGCTCACAAAATCCCTATGCATAGGAATCATGTTAGACTTAAATGTGCTAGTCATATTCTTCATGATGCTCTCTTTATGTTTCAATTCTTATCTTTTATGTGAGCATCATTGAAATCATCATGCCTAGCTAGGGGCATTAAACGATAGCGCTTGTTGGGAGGCAACCCAATTTTATTTTAGTTCCTTGCTTTTTGTTCCTGTTTAGTAATAAATAATTCATCTATCCTCTGTTTAGATGTGTTTTTATGCTTTTAATTAGTGTTTGTGCCAAGTAGAACCTTTGGGAAGACTTGGGGAAAGTCTTGTTGATCATGCTGTAAAAAAACAGAAACTTTAGCGCTCACGAGAATTGCTGCCATTTTTATTTGGACAGTGATATTTACTTAATTCTTTTTGCAGATGATTAATAGATAAATTACTCAGGTCCAGAAATTTATTTGAGAATTTTATGAGTTCCAGAAGTATACGTTTGATCCATATTACTACAGACTGTTCTGTTTTTGACAGATTCTGTTTTTCATGTGTTGTTTACTTATTTTGATGAATCTATGGCTATTAAAATAGTTTATAAACCATAGAGAAGTTGGAATACAGTAGGTTTAACACCAATATAAATAAATAATGAGTTCATTACAGTACCTTGATGTGGTGATTTATTTTCTTATACTAACGGAGCTTACGAGTTTTCTGTTAAGTTTTGTGTTGTGAAGTTTTCAAGTTTTGGGTAAGGATTCGATGGACTATGGAATAAGGAGTGGCAAGAGCCTAAGCTTGGGGATTCCCAAGGCACCCCAAGGTAATATTCAAGGATAGCCAAGAGCCTAAGCTTGGGGATGCCCCGGAAGGCATCCCCTCTTTCGTCTTCGTTCATCGGTAACTTTACTTGGAGCTATATTTTTATTCGCCACATGATATGTGTTTTGCTTGGAGCATCAATTTATTTTGTTAAGATTTGCTTTTTGTTATTTAGAACAATGTTTTGCATCTTTTATTTCAATAAAAGTGGCATTGATAGTCTTCACTATGCCTATGTTACAAGTATACATGTTGCTCTTTGAAAACAGAAAGTTTACCGCTGTTGCAATAATTCCCTAGAAAAGTCAGAATGTGATAAAATGTTGAAACCTTTTGCATATTAAGATCTGATAAATTTACTACAGTGTGAATTTTCTTTCATAATTTTTGGATCTAGGAAAGTATGGATGTTGCTGCATTATTTACAGACTATCCTGTTTAGGCAGATTGCTGTTATGTTTGCATTGTTTGCATATGTTTGCTTCTTTAATGATTCTATTTGAGGATAGGACTATTAAATATGCAGAGGAATTTAGTATGCAATGTTGAATAATAATTTTAGTGATTTTATACAGTCGAGTACGATAAGGTTTTTGCAATGGTTTATACTAACTTATCTCACGAGTCCTTATTAAGTTTTGTGTGGATGAAGCTCTTGAGATTTAGGGAGACTGTGATATGAAAGGAATTAAGGAGACACAAAAGCTCAAGCTTGGGGATGCCCAAGGCACCCCAAGATAATATTTCAAGAAGTATCAAGCATCTAAGCTTGGGGATGCCCCGGTTGGCATCCCACCTTTCTTCTTCAACAACTATCGGTTAGTATCGGTTGATCCTAAGTTTTTGCTTCTTCACATGATGTTTGCTATTCTTAGATTTTATTTTATTTAGATTTTCTTGATGTTTGAGTAAAATACCAAGATCTTAAATTATTAAATGTTATAGAGTCTTCACATAGTTGCATAATTATTCAACTACTCATTGATCTTCACTTATATCTTTCGGAGTAGATTGTCATTTGCTCTAGTGCTTCACTTATATCTTTTAGAGCATGGTGGTAGTTTTATTTTGAAGAAATAGATGAACTCTCATGCTTCACTTATATTATTTTGAGAGTCTTAAATAGCATGGTAATTTGCTTAAAATCCTAATATTCTAGGTATTCAAGAATAATAAAATTCTCTTATGAGTGTATTGAATACTAAGAGAAGTTTGATACTTGATGATTGTTTTGAGATATGGAGGTAATAATATCAAAGTCGTGCTAGTTGAGTATTTGTGAAATTGAGAAATGCTTGTGTTGAAGTTTGCAAGTCCCGTAGCATGCACGTATGGTAAATGTTATGTAACAAATTTGAAACATGAGGTGTTATTTGATTGTCCACCTTATGAGTGGCGGTCGGGGACGATAGATGGTCTTTTCCTACCAATCTATCCCCCTAGGAGCATGCGCGTAGTGCCGAGGTTTTTGATGACTTGTAGATTTTTGCAATAAGTATATGAGTTCTTTATGACTAATGTTGAGTCCATGGATTATACGCACTCTCACCCTTCCATCATTGCTAGCCTCTACGGTACCGTGCATTGCCCTTTCTCACATTGAGAGTTGGTGCAAACTTCGCCGGTGCATCCAAACCCCGTGATATGATACGCTCTGTCACACATAAACCTCCTTATATCTTCCTCAAAAAATCCACCATACCTACCTATTATGACATTTCCATAGCCATTCCGAGATATATTGCCATGCAACTTTCCACCATTCCGTTCATCATGATACATTCATCATTGTCATATTGCTTAGCATGATCATGTAGTTGACATAGTATTTGTGGCAAAGCCACCGTTCATAATTCTTTCATACATGTCACTCTTGATTAATTGCATATCCCAGTACACCACCTGAGGCATTCATATAGAGTCATACTTTGTTCTAGTATCGAGTTGTAATCATTGAGTTGTAAATAAATAGAGGTGTGATGATCATCATTCAATAGAGAATTGTCCCCCCCCCCCAAAAAAAGGGAAAGGCCAAATAAAAAAAGAAAGGCCAAATAAAAAAAGAAAGGCCAAATAAAAAAAGAAGGGCCAAATAAAAAAATAAAATAAAAAGGGGCAATGCTACTATCCTTTTACAACACTTGTGCTTCAAAGTAGCACCGTAATCTTCATGATAGAGAGCCTCTTGTGTTGTTACTTTCATATACTAGTGGGAATTTTACATTATAGAACTTGGCTTGTATATTCCAATGATGGGCTTCCTCAAATGCCCTAGGTCTTCGTGAGCAAGCAAGTTGGATGCACACCCACTAGTTTCTTTTGTTCAACTTTCATACATTTATAGCTCTAGTGCATCCATTGCATGGCAATCCCTACTCCTCGCATTAACATCAATCGATGGGCATCTCCATAGCCCATTAATTAGCCTCGTTTATGTGAGACTTTCTCTTTTTTGTCTTCTCCATATAACCCCCCTCATTATATTCTATTCCACCCATAGTGCTAATATCCATGGCTCGCGCTCATGTATTGCGTGAAAGTTTATGAGTTTGAGATTACTAAAGTATGAAACAATTGCTTGGCTTGTCATCGGGGTTGTGCATGATGAGAGCATTCTTGTGTGACAAAAATGGAGCATGACTAAACTATATGATTTTGTAGGGATGAACTATCTTTGGCCATGTTATTTTGAGAAGACATAATTGCTTAGTTAGTATGCTTGAAGTATTATCATTTTTATGTCAATATGAACTTTTGTCTTGAATCTTTCGGATCTGAATATTCATATCACAAGTAAGAAGAATTATATTGAAATTATGCCAACTAGCATTCCACATCAAAAGTTATCTTTTTTATCATTTACCTACTCGAGGACGAGCAGGAATTAAGCTTGGGGATGCTTGATACGTCTCCAATGTATCTATAATTTTTGATTGCTCCATGCTATATTATCTACTGTTTTGGGCAATATTGGGCTTTATTATCCACTTTTATATTATTTTTGGGACTAACCTATTAACCGGAGGCCCAGCCCAGATTTGCTGCTTTATGCCTATTTTCAGTGTTTTGAAGAAAAGGAATATCAGACGGAGTCGAAACGGAACAAAATCAACTGGAGAAGTTATTTTTGGAAGGAAACACACCTGATGGACTTGGACCCCACGTCGGAAGATACGGGAGCTGCCCACGAGGGTGGGGGGCGCCCCCCCTAGGGCGCGCCCCCTGCCTCGTGGGGCCCCCGTGGCTCCCCTGACGTGCTTCTTCTGCTTATATAACTCCATATACCCTAAAACTTCCAGGACAGAGATTAGATCGGGAGTTCCGCCGCCGCAAGCCTCTGTAGCCACCAAAAGTCAATCGGGACCCTGTTCCGGCACCCTGCCGGAGGGGGGAACCCTCACCGGTGGCCATCTTCATCATCCTGGCGCTCTCCATGACGAGGAGGGAGTAGTTCTCCCTCGGGGCTGAGGGTATGTACCAGTAGCTATGTGTTTGATCTCCCTCTCTCGTGTTCTTGAGATGATACGATCTTGATGTATCACGAGCTTTGCTATTATATTTGGATCCTATGATGTTTCTTCCCCCCTCTGCTCTCTTGTAATGAATTGAGTTTCCCCTTTGAAGTTATCTTATCGGATTGAGTCTTTAAAGATTTGAGAACACTTGATGTATGTCTTGGTGATCAACTTGCGGGTTTCGTGACATTGGGAACCTATGCATAGGGGTTGGCACACGTTTTCGTCATGATTCTCCGGTAGAAACTTTGGGGCACTCTTTGAGGTCCTTTGTGTTGGTTGAATAGATGAATATGAGATTGTGTGATGCATATCGTATAATCATACCCACGGATACTTGAGGTGACATTGGAGTATCTAGGTGACATTAGGGTTTTGGTTGATTTGTGTCTTAAGGTGTTATTCTAGTACGAACTCTAGGGCTATTTGTGACACTTATAGGAATAGCCCAATGGATTGATTGGAAAGAATAACTTTGAGGTGGTTTCATACCCTACCATAATCTCTTCGTTCGTTCTCCGCTATTAGTGACTTTGGAGTGACTCTTTGTTGCATGTTGAGGGATAGTTATGTGATCCAATTATGTTAGTATTGTTGAGGGAACTTACACTAGTGAAAGTATGAACCCTAGGCCTTGTTTCCACACATTGCAATACTGTTTACGCTCACTTTTATCACTTGCTACCTTGCTGTTTTTATATTTTCAGATTACAAATACCTCTATCTACTATCCATATACCACTTGTTTCACTATCTCTTCGCCGAACTAGTGCACCTATACAATTTACCATTGTGTTGGGTGTGTTAGGGACACAAGAGACTCTTTGTTATTCGGTTGCAGGGTTGCTTGAGAGAGACCATCTTCATCCTACGCCTCCTACGGATTGATAAACCTTAGGTCATCCACTTGAGGGCTATTCGCTATTGTCCTACAAACCTGTGCACTTGCAGGCCCAACAACATCTACAAGAAGAAGGTTGTGTAGTAGACATCACCCTATTTCAACGAACATAAATGAACTTAGTAGTTTTGTTAGGAGGAAATTTTGGAGTAGTTTTGATGGAAGCAAAAGCGGAACCCAAATTGGTAATAATATCCTCTATCTTATCGATTCTAGCGGGACTTTGTTCTACCCTCTCATTAATTATAGGCTCCTTCTCCTTTAAATTTTTCAAAGTAATTCCCAACTTTGATTTAATAGAGTAATATGATTGGTTTGAGGCATTGGTTTCAACCTCCTTCTCCTTTAAATTTTAACACTGTAGGGAAGCAAATAGAGTGGCTCATGAAATACCTAGATAATTATTTTCCTCAGTTAAGAACCAAGGTATCAATCCGGTAGGGGGAACACACAAGCCTCCATTGATAGCACCTGCACAAACAAACAAATACTTGCACCCAACACGATAAAGCGGTTGTCAATCCCTTCACGGTTACTTGCAAGGATGAGATATGAAAGAGATAGGTATAAAAGATAAATAAAAGTGCAAAATAAGGTAAAGATAAATAAATATAGCAAGGTATTATTTTTTTGGTTTTATAGATCTAAAAATGACATGATAAGAATAGATCCGGGGGCCATAGTTTCCACTAGAGGCTTCTCTCTTGAAAGAACGCATACGGTGGGTAAACAAAACTGTTGAGCAATTAATAGAAAATCGAATAATTATGACAATATCTAAGGCAATGATCGTGGATATAGGCATCACGTCCATGACAAGTAGATCGACTTCTGCCTGCATCTACTACTATTACTCCACACATCAACCGCTATCCAGTATGCATCTAGTGTAGTAAGTTAACAAGAATGGAGTAATGCCTTAAGCAAGTTGACATGATGTAGAGGGATACATCCAATCAATATGAATAAACCCCACCTTTTTATTCCTAAGGGCAACAGTACAAATATGTGTCATGTCCCCTTCTGTCATTGTGATTGAGCATCGTAAGATTGAACCCATTACAAAGCACCTCTCCCATTGCAAGAAAAATCAATCTAGTTGGCCAAACCAAATCAATAGATCGAAGAGAAATACAAAGCTATCTTAATCATGCATAAAAGAGTTCAGTGAAGACTCAACTAATATTCATAGATAATCTGATCATAAACCCACAATTCATCGGATCTCAACAATCGCACTGCAAAAGAAGATTACATCGAATAGATCTCCAAGAACATCAAGGAGAACATTGTATTGAAGATCAAAGATATAGAAAAAGCCATCTAGCTACTAGCTATGGACCCGTAGGTCTGTGGTAAACTACTCACACATTATCGAAAGGGAAACAAGGTTGATGTAGAGGCCCTCCGTGATCGAATCCCCCTCCGCCAGAGCACCGGAATAGGTCTCCAGATGGGATCTCATGAGGGCAGAAACTTGCGGCGGAGGAAAAGTATTTTTGGTGTGTCCTTTGGTATACGGGGAATATTTGGGTATTTATGGAGCTGAGATTAGGGTTAGAGGTGCCACGGTGGGCCCACAAGCTCGGAGGGCGCCCCTAGGGCACGCATGGTGAGCTTGTGGCCCATATGTGGCTCTGGCCTCCTCCCAAAACTTCCTAGGTGTCTTCTGGTCCAAAAAAATCATCAAAAAGTTTCATTCCGTTTGGTATTTATTTCCTATAAAATACAAAAACAAGGAAAAACAACAACTGACACTTGGCACTATGTTAATTGATTAGTCCCATAAAATAATATAAAATAACATAATAATGCATATAAAACATCCCAGATGAATAATACAATAGCATGGAACAATCAAAAATGATAGATACATTGGAGACGTATCAAATACCTTCGGATGTCCAAACTCACATGCCTCGAAACCACTGTCAGGTTTGCTACTACATCGGTCAAGGTTTGGACCGGGGTGCTTGAGGGAACCAATTGCTAAAGACACCACAAAGCTTATGACACTATCCGAAATAAGAGGGTGGCCAGATATGCTTGGATCCCTTACTTGTGTGCACTGAAAAATGAAAGAATTGCCCATATGCTCAACAACAGCAATATTAGGGCTATTGTAAGAAAGCCTACCACCATATGCTCAACAAGGGAAATATCAGATATGATTGGATTCCCTCCGCTCCCACCCATCACCCGTCGCACCATCACCGGCTCCTCCTGGCCAGCTCTCCGGCCACCTCGCTGATACGTCTCCAATGTATCTATTAATTTTTATTGTTCCATGTTGTTATATTATCATTCTTGGATGCTTTATAATCATTGTATATTATGTTTTGGGACTAACCTATTGACATAGTGCCAAGTGCCAGTTGTTGTTTTTTGCATGTTTTTACATCGCAGAAAATCAATATCAAACGGAGTCCAAACACTGCGAAACTTTTTGGAGAATTTTTATGGACAAAAACACCTAGGATGGGCCAGAGCAGCGCATGGCGGGTGCCCCGAGGGGGCACAACCCACCAGGGCACGCCTGGGGACCTCGGCGCACCCATGTGGGTTGTGCCCACCTCGGTGGCCTCCCGCACCCCCTCTTTACCCTATAAATTCCAAAAAAATCCAAAAACCCTCGGGGTTAACCTAGATTAGAAGATCCGCCATTGTAAGGCTCTGTAGCCACCGAAAACCAATCTAGACCCTTTTCGTCACCCTGCCGGAGGGGGGAATCATCTCCGATGGCCATCTTCATCATCCCGGCGGCCACCACGATGATGAGGGAGTAGTCCACCCTCAGGGCTAAGGGTTTGTACCAGTAGCTATGTGTTTAATCTCTCTCTCTCTCGTGTTCTTGAGATAGCACGATATTGATGTATCGCAGGCTTTGTTAATATAGTTGGATCATATGGTGTTTCCCTCTCTATCTTGTTGTGATGAATTGAGTTTTTCCCTTTAAGGTTTTGTTGTTATCGGATTGAATACTTTTATGGATTTGAGGACACTTTTGATATATGTCTTGCAATTGAATACTTGTGGTGACAATGGGGTATCGTATTGATTCACTTGATATATGTTTTGGCACTCAACTCGTGGATTCCCGAGGTGACATTGGGGTAATCTATGCATAGGGGTTGATGCACGTTCTTGTCTTTGTTTCTCCGGTAGAAATCTTGGGGCACTCTTTGAAGTTCTTTGTGTTGGATTGAGTATTATGAATATGAATTTGGTTTGGTGTTGTTTTAGTACAAACTCTAGGATAGATCAAACGGAAAGAATAGCTTTGTGTTATTTTAGTACGAACTCTTGAATAGTGTTGGGGAACGCAGTATTTCAAAAAAAATCCTACGATCACGCAAGATCTATCTAGGGATGCATAGCAACGAGAGGGGAGAGTGTGTCTACATACTCTCATAGATCGAAAGCGGAAGCGTTAAGTAACGCGGTTGATGTAGTTTAATGTCTTCGCGATCCAACTGATCAAGTACTAAACGCATGGCACCTCCGCGATCTGCACACGTTCAGCTCGGTGATGTCCCTCAAACTCTAGATCCAGCCGAGGACGAGGGAGAGTTTCGTCAGCACGACGGCGTGTTGACGGTGATGATGAAGTTACCGACGCAGGGCTTCGCCTAAGCACTACGACAATATGACCGAGGTGGAAATCTATGGAGGGGGGCACCGCACATGGCTAAGAGATCAACTTGTGTGTATATGGGGTGCCCCCTCCCCCGTATATAAAGGAGGGGAGGAGGGAGTCGGCCGGCCTCATGGTGCGCCCCCAAGGGGGGAATTCCTACTCCTACTAGGAGTAGGTTTCCCCCCTTTCCTAGTCCAACTAGGAGTGGGAAGGAAGGGAAGAGGGAGAGAAAGGAAAGGGGGGCCGTCCCCCCTCCCAATTCGGATTGGGCTTGGGGGGCGCGCCGCACCTCTTGGCCGCCTCCTCCTCTCTTCCACTAAAGCCCATGTAAGCCCATTAAGCCCCGGGTGGTTCTGGTAACCCCCCGGTACTCCGGTAAATGACCGAACTCATCCGAAACCATTCCGGTGTCCAAACATAACCTTCCAATATATCAATCTTCATGTCTCGACCATTTCGAGACTCCTCGTCATGTCCATGATCACATCCGGGACTCCGAACTATCTTCGGTACATCAAATCACATAACTCATAATACATATCATCATCGAACGTTAAGCGTGCGGACCCTTCGGGTTCGAGAACTATGTAGACATGACCGAGACTCATCTTCGGTCAATAACCAATAGCGGAACCTAGATGCTCATATTGGTTCCTACATATTCTACGAACATCTTTATCGGTCAAACCGCATAACAACATACATTTGTTCCCTTTGTCATCGGTATGTTACATGCCCGAGATTCGATCGTCGGTATCATCATACCTAGTACAATCTCATTACCGACAAGTCTCTTTACTCGTTCTGTAATGCAACATCCCGCAACTTACTCATTAGTCACATTGCTTGCAAGGCTTATAGTGATGTGCATCACCGAGAGGGCCTAGAGATACCTCTCTGACAATCGGGGTGACAAATCCTAATCTCGATCTATGCCAACTCAACAAACACCATCGGAGACACCTGTAGAGCATCTTTATAATCACCCAGTTATGTTGTGACATTTGATAGCACACTAAGTGTTCCTCTGGTATTCGGGAGTTGCATAATCTCATAGTCATAGGAACATGTATAAGTTATGGAGAAAGCAATAGCAATAAACTAAACAATCATAGTGCTAAGCTAAGGGATGGGTCAAGTCAATCACATCATTCTCTAATGATGTGATCCCGTTCATCAAATGACAACTCATGTCTATCGCTAGGAAACTTAACCATCTTTGATTAACGAGCTAGTCAAGTAGAAGCATACTAGTGACACTCTGTTTGTTTATGTATTCACACATGTACTAAGTTTCCGGTTAATACAATTCTAGCATGAATGATAAACATTTATCATTACATAAGTAATATAAATAACAACTTTATTATTGCCTCTAGGGAATATTTACTTCAGTCTCCCACTTGCACTAGAGTCAATAATCTAGATTAGATTGTAATGATTCTAACACCCATGGAGTCTTGGTGTTGATTGATAATCCCCAAGTGCAAGAAATCATCGTAGCAGTTTCCAAAGGTGGAAGTGATAAGTATGGAGTGTCGAACCCACAAGGAGCTAAAGGTAAGATCAATATTCTCTCAAGCCCTATCTGCCACTGTTACGACTCTACGTACACCGAACGTTTGCTTCCAACTAGCAACGAGAAATAAAACTATGCTGTGGGTATGAAGAGGATAACTTTGTATGATATCAGAGAGCTAAAATATAAAAGTGGGTGCTGTTATCATCAATTTAGAATATATTACTAAATATTATAAATAGCGAGTGTGGAATAATGGTGGATCGGTGTGTGGAATTGTCCTAGGCAATCGCTAACAAGACCGGTAATCACTATTGTAGTTTCATATGAGGGAGAGGCATAAGCTAACATACTTTCTCTACTTGGATCATATGCACTTATGATTGGAACTCTAGCAAGCATCCGCAACAACTAAATATCATTAAGGTAAAACCCAACCATAGCATTAAAGCATCAAGTCCTCTTTATCCCATATGCAACAACCCCCTTACTTGGGTTTGTGTTTCAGTCACTCATGCAACCCACTATAAGCGAATCATAAACGTATTGCAACACTATATAGCGAGAATCCCTCACGCTTGCGCGATACGGAGGGCACCATAGGACAGCACCAAAGTAAAACATATAACTCATACCAATCTAGATCATCAATCAACCCAAAGACAAAGGATATCTACTCAAAACATCGTAGGATGGCAACACATCATTGGATCATAATATGTGGCATAAAGCACCATGTTCAAGTAGGGATTACAGCGGGGTGCAGGAGATTGGACCGCGTAAAAGAGATGAGGATGGTGATGTTGATGAAGACGATCACCGCGGCGATGATTCCCCTCCTGACGGCACTCCGGTGCCACCAAGAGAGAGGAGGAGAGGTTCTCCCCCTTGTGGTTCCTCCTCCATGCCCTCCCCCTAGATGGGGAGAGGTTCTCCCTCTGGTCCTTGGCCTTCATGGTGATGATGGACCCCCCGGGATCCTCCTCCATGCCCTCCGGTGATGATGGCCCCCTCCGGTAGGGTGCCAGAGAGGGTCTAGATTGGTTTTCGGTGGCTACAGAGGCTTCTGGCGGCGGAACTCCCGATCTAGGTTAATTTTCCGAGGTTTCTGTATTTATAGGAATTTTTGGCGTCGGTCTCACGTCAAGGAGGTGCCCGAGGCGTCCACGAGGCAGGCCCATGCGCTTGGGGGCGCCCCCACCCTCGTGGACGCCTCGGGACTCTCCTGGCCAACTCTTTTACTCTGGGGTCTTCTTTTGGTCCATAAAAATTGTCAAAAATTGGCACGTCAATTGGACTCCGTTTGATAGTCCATTTCTGTAGAACTCGAAAACAAGGAAAAAAACAGAAACTGGCACTGGCACTGGGCACTAGGTTAATAGGTTAGTCCCAAAAATCATATAAAACATCCAAGGTTGATAATATAATAACATGAATACTTCATAAATTATAGATACGTTGGAGACATATCAACATCCCCAAGCTTAATTCCTGCTCGTCCTCGAGTAGGTAAATGATAAAAGAAATTATTTATGAAGTGTGAATGCTAGCAAGTGCATAAGTTTCATCAATGATAGTTCCAATCACCTTTTCTAGCATCAATATATATTATAACAGTATCTCATCTTCATAAAACTTTTCATGATCAAGTAACAAGCTATTCACATGTTAAAGTATAGATCATAAACTTTCTTGAAACTAACAAACTATATTCTCAGTCATCAAACAATTGCAATTCATCTTATTTTCAGGAAGGGTCTATGTCAGAGCTTTGATTTAGCAAACTCCACATACTCAACTATCATTTAATATTTCACAATTGCCAACACTCACGTGATATTTATGGGTTCAAAGTTTTAATCAGACATAGAGAAAGATAGGGGATTATAGATTCACCTCCCAACCTTTTACCTCAAGGGTAATGTCAACAATAATAGTTCATGATAACTTACATCCAATTGGATATATATATATATGTATATATATATATATATCAGGATCTTTCCAACACAATGTGCTTGCCAAAGGATAAAATGTAAAAAGGAAAGGTGAAGATCACCATGACTCTTGCATAAGGTAGAAGATAAAATTAAAAGATAGGACCTTCACAGAGGGAAGCAGAGGTTGTCATGCGCTTTTATGCTTGGATGCACAAAATATTAATGCAAAAGAATGTCATTTTATATTGCCACTTGTGATATGGACCTTTATTATGCAGTCCGTCGCTTTTATTTCTTCCACATCACAAGATCTTATAAAGCTTATTTTCTCCACATTAATAGATCATACATATTTAGAGGGCAATTTTTATTGCATGCACCGATGACAACTTACTTGAAGGATCGTACTCAATCCGTAGGTAGGTATGGTGGACTCTCATGGCAAAACTGGTTTAAGGAATGTTTGGAAGCACAAGTAGTATCTCTACTTGGTGCAAAGAATTTGGCTAGCATGAGGGGGAAAAGCAATCTCAACATGTTGGATGATCCAAGACAATATACTTTATTTCGGATATAAGAAAACATAACCCATTACGTTGTCTTCCTTGTCCGACATCAACCTTTTAGCATGTCATATTTTAATGAGTGCTCACAATTACAAAAGATGTCCAAGATAGTATATTTATGTGTGAACCTCTCTTTCTTTATTACTTCCTATTAATTGCAACGATGACCAAAACTATGTTTGTCAACTCTCAACAACTTTTATTCGTCATACTCTCTATATGTGAGCTCATTACTCTCCATAATATCCATATGATCCTCTTTTATTTTATTCCCTCGAGATCATAGCAAGATAATCAAGCCCTTGACTCAACACTACTCTTTATTATATATAGCTCACGGACTCGATTACATAGGAAGATCATAAAGCAAAACTCACAACTAGATCATACTAAAACTTTATTCTACTAGATCAAGACATTATCAAAAAGGATCGAACTAAGAAAAACAGTAAAGATAGAAGTGATGGTGATATGATACCATGGCACTCCCCCAAGCTTGGTAGTTGCCAAGGGGGGTGTAACGCCCATGATGCGGCTATATCTCCCACGTGTTGAAGCACGACTTAGAGGCATAACCGCATTGTAAGCAATGTCGCAAGTGGGGTAATCTTCACACAACCCATGTAATGAAAAAGGAAAAGAGGTACATAGTTGGCTGACACTCGCCATGTCACACAATACATGAATAAAGCATTACAGCATCCAGATACAATCAAGGTCTGACTACGAAACCAAAATAAAAGAAGACTACCCCTGATGCGAAAGATCCCCGATCGCCCCAACTGGGCTCCACTACTGATCAACTGGAAACGGAACAACATAACGAACACGATCTTCATCGAACTCCTCCTGAGCTCGGTTGCGTCACCTGCACGGTATCATCGGCACCTGCAAGCTGGTTTGGAACTATCTGTGAGTCACGGGGACTCAGCAATCTCACACCCTTGCGATCAAGACTATTTAAGCTTATAGGAAGGGTAAAAGGTATGAGGTGGAGCTGCAGCAAGCACTAGCATATATGGTGGCTAACATGCGCAAATGAGAGCGAGAAGAGAAGGCAAGGCACGGTCGAGAAACTATGATCAAGAAGTGATCCTAGAACAACCTACGTTCAAGCATAACTCCAACACCGTGTTCACTTCCCGAACTCCGCCGGAAAGAGAGCATCACGTCTACACACGCGGTTGATCCATTTTAATTAAGTTAAGTTTCAGGTTTTCTACAACTGTACATTAACAAATTCCCATCTGCCCATAACCGCGGGCACGGTTTTCGAAAGTTCATAACCCTGCAGGGGTGTCCCAACTTAGCCCATCACAAGCTCTCATGGTCAACGAAGGATATTCCTTCTCCCAAGACAATCCGATCTGACTCGGAATCCCGGTTACAAGACATTTCGACAATGGTAAAACAAGACCAGCAAAGCCACCCGAATGTGCCGACAAATCCCGATAGGAGCTGCACATATCTCTTTCTCAGGGCACACCGGATATCCAAGGTTCCGGTAGGCCAGCCCAGAGTTGCCCCTGGTGGCCACCGGCAGCTGACAGGTTGGACCAACACTCAGAGGAGCACTGGCCCAGGGGTTTAAATAAAGATGACCCTTGGGTTGGCTGACCCAAGGGAAAGAAAAGGCTAGGTGGCAAATGGTAAAACCAATGTTGGGCCTTGCTGGAGGAGTTTTATTCAAGGCGAACTGTCAAGGGGTTCCCATTATAACACAACCGCGTAAGGAACGCAAAATCAAGGAACATAACACCGGTATGACGGAAACTAGGGCGGCAAGAGTGGAACAAAACACCAGGCATAAGGCCGAGCCTTCCACCCTTTACTAAGTATATAGATGCATTAATTAAATAAGAGATATTGTGATATCCCAACAATAACCATGTTCCAACATGGAACAAACTCCATCTTCACCTGCAACTAACAACGCTATAAGAGGGGCTGAGAAAAACGGTAACATAGCCAAACAGCGGTTTGCTAGGACAAGGTGGGTTAGAGGTTTGACATGGCAATATGGGAGGCATGACATAGCAAGTGGTAGGTATCACGGAATAGGCATGGCAATAGAGCGAGCAACTAGCAAGCAAAGATAGAAGTGATTTCGAGGGTATGGTCATCTTGCCTGAGATCCCGCAAGGAAGAAGAACGAGTCCATGAAGAAGATAAACGGACGTAGTCGAACGAATCCTCACAAACGCGACGTTAACGTAACCAACCCGAAGAAGCAACAACGGAAAGAAGCACACAACATAGTAAACAACCAACACATGAATATGGCATGATGCACAACCAAGTATGATGCATTTCCGGTTTAAAGAAGCATGGCATGGCAAAGTGCACAAACAAAACTACAAGTTAAGTGGATCTCAATATGCAACTCCGTTGCATATTGACGAAACACCACGTCAATTATTTAGTTCTCTCTCGTTTATGTACTCAACAATATTAAATGTTGGTTAACATGGCAAGAGGTGACGCATAATAAAACTACCTAACTAGGCAGGTTTAAATGTGGCCGGAACAACAAACAACAAGTCCGGAAACTCGTCATGTGCATATTTTAGGTTTTGGTATTGTTCTGCCCTAAACCATATTTTAGAGTTGTTAAATATGCAAAGCAAGGTCACCATGATAAACTATGCATTTTCCACCCCATTTACATATAAAGATTATTAAATTTGGAGCTACGGTTAAATAGTTATGAATTAAATCATTTTAGCATGGCATATGGGCAAGATTACACAAACAACATTTTAAACATTTTAAACATGCATGAAAGTAGCATATTACGAAACTAGACAAAATTTTAGTCATTTTTCATATATAAAACATTTTACTCCGATGCACCATTTGTGAGTTATTAAATGCATGAAATGCAAGGGTTTTTCTGCAAATTTTGCGTTCACGGGATAATAGGAAAAAACGTTCAGGCAGAAAAAATATAGAGCTGGGACGAATCTGGAGCGCTGCTCACATTGGGCTTGGCCCGGTTGGTGGAAGAGGCCTGCTGGCATGCGGCTGGGCCTTAACGAGACTGTGACAGGCGCGGTCGACGACGGGGTCAACGCGGGCGAGGCGCTCGCTTGGCCGGATCGAGCAGGTGAAGCAGAGGGTTTGCGGGTGCGCTCCCCCGCTCGAGAAGAAGTAGAGCAGAGCAGCAGCGTCAGTGGTCTCCGGCGCGGCGGCGAAGGATGGAGGGCGGCAGATCTGGGCGACGCAGTCAACGGCACAGGCGTTGCTCGTCCTCCTCTGGAGCAGGGACGAGACGGCCATGGCAGGCGGGCGCCGGGAGGCTTGGGCGATGGCGTTCGACGGGACCGGCGAAGCGGTGAGTTTGCACGGCGGCGGAGGGGTCGAGATCGACGGGAAACGGCACTCCGGCGAGGTCCGAGAGGTGCGAGGGGAGCTGTTGGCGTTGCTGGCGCTTGCTCGGCAGGGATGGCACGGGCCACGACAGAGGAACCAGGGCGCGGTGGCGGGACTTAGGCGCAGGGGCGAGGCGAGCTCGAGCAGATTCAGCGGTTGGCGCTGCTCGGAGGTCACCAGACGAAGCAGGACGACGGCTGCAGTGCCATGGAGCTTGGGCGAGGTCCTGCTCGTTCCTGGGAAGGAGAGAGAGAGGACCACCATGAGAGAGATAGAGGAAAAAAACAGGAGGGGAGAGGAGCGGGACGAAGCCGGTCCTGGTCGTGGCCGCCGGCGGCGGGGTCCCCGGAGGGCGTGGCCTGCAGGGTTGGTGAGGCTCGGGCGCTAGGGCTCCTGCTCCGCTGCTGCTACGGGTTCGAGGAGAAAGCAGAGGAGGAGCTTCAAGGAAGGAGGAGTGGATCTGGTTGGGTGGCTGAGAAAAACTAGGAGGATGCGGCGGCGACCGAGGGGATGGATCTCGAGGGGGATTTGGAGTGTGGCGGCGGCTGAGGGGGACAAATGACCTAGTTTTTAGGGTTTGGTCTGATATATATATATATATATATAGCAAAAGGATTTTCGGATAGAGGCATTTGGTCCCTCCGATCTTAAATGGACGGTCGAGATAAAAAGGCTAGGGAGACCAAAAGGAAAAACTAAGATGTTTTGTAGATGTTTGGGGATGATCCGGACACAACGGTGACGACTGCCCGGGTCGGGTTCGGGGAAGTTTCGGACGCGCACGTGAGGGGTTCGATGTACCGTGCAGAGAGGGTTTCGGGGTCTGGCGGTTGACAGCGGACTGTGCAAAAAGCTTTGGGCTATGAGAAGAGAAGAGAGAGAGACCCGGCAACTGTTTCCAGAGACCGAAAACGTCCGACTTTTGACCGACTATAATGTCGCTATAGTTATCCGTTGGGCTATCAAACGAACTCCGAATGCGATGAAACTTGGCAGGCAGCCTACCTACAACATAACAACACCGCATGCCAACTTTCAACCCATTCCGAGAAAATTTTCCAGCCACTTATAAAATAATATTTCAGGCATGCCGCGGGCGCGTGCAAGTGTGTCTAGGCTCAGAACGGGCAACGGAAAGAACGAGGAGACCGGTTCGGATGCAAGTTTTTAAAACATAATGATGCAATGTACCTGATGACATGCTAAGATGCAACACGCAAGCAAATGACAAGGCAACAACCATGAATAACTGGAAGACACCTGGCGCATCGGTCTCGGGGCATTACAGGGGGTGCCCATACCCGATGTAATTATGTCTCCTTCTTCGGGGGTGGTGATGTGATATTCTTGGTGATGATGCCCCTCAAGATACGATTCTCTTCTTCGAGCTTATTGACTTGCTACTTGAGGTCCATTATTTCCTTACGGAGCTTGCCCGTGATGGCTAAAGCTCCCTTCACCCAAGGATGTTGCATAGCTATGGGAGAACAAGTAACACTCTTTTTCATATTTTCATAAGAAAGAAATCTAACATTGGAAGGGATGACCGAGTTTGGAATAGCCGATCTCTGTAGTTCCCCCATAGTGAATCCAGCTCGGAAACGGGAAGTGACTTCTTCATCCTCCTCCATGGCATCTATCCTTTTCAAATCGGCCTCCATCTCTTCCTCAGTTGATGGCCCAAAGTGGTCAGCATTGCTGTTTGCTCTTGGCCCCAGTGTCGGATGAGACACCCGACTCTCCCCGACTGACTCTTGAGAAGACATCTTGCTCTAAATCTGCAGCAGAAACAATTTGAAACAAAAACAGAGGATATTCGCGTGATACGATGGTCAAAACCTTCGGGAGATTATATAGTGATTTTTTACCGACCAAAAGAAGTATCATGCAAGAAAACGGAGTCCGGAGAGCACACGAGGTGCCCACGAGGCAGGGGGCGCACCCAGGGGGTAGGGCGCGCCCTCCACCCTCGTGGAGGCCTCGTGTCCTTCCCGGTCTGCTTCTTATTTTCCTATTTTCTTAAATATTCCAAAACAGAGAAAAATTGCCATTAGAACTGTTTTGGAGTCGGTTTACTTACCGTACCACATACCTATTCCTTTTTGGAGTCTGAAACGTTCCGGAAAGTGTCTCTTATTCCTCCGGGGTTACGATTTCAATAATATTAGTTTCAACATTTATGGGATTACCTAAGATATAATGTTTGATTCTTTAACCGTTCACCACCTTCGGATTTGTGCCTTCGAAGTTGTTGATTTTTATGGCACCGGAACGATAGACCTCCTTGATAACGTAAGGACCTTCCCATTTAGAGAGAAGTTTACCTGCAAAAAATCTTAAACGAGAGTTGTATAACAATACATAATCACCTACATTGCACTCACGTTTTTGTATCCTTTTATCATGCCATCTTTTAACTTTTTCTTTAAACGGCTTGGCATTTTCATGAGCCTGGGTCCTCCATTCATCACGTGAGCTAATGTCAAAAAGCCTCTTCTCACCAGCAAGTTTGAAGTCATAGTTGAGCTCTTTAATGGCCCAATATGCCTTATGTTCTAATTCAAGAGGTAAGTGACATGCTTTACCATAAACCATTTTATATGGAGACATACCCATAGGATTTTCATATGCAGTTCTATAAGCCCATAATGCATCATCAAGTTTCTTGGACCAATTCTTTCTAGATCTATTAACAGTCTTTTGCAAAATTAATTTAAGCTCTCTATTGCTAAGTTCTACTTGACCACTAGACTGCGGGTGATATGGAGATGCAATTCTATGATTAACATCATACTTAGCAAGCATTTTACGAAAGGCACCATGAATAAAATGTGAACCACCATCAGTCATTAAGTATCTAGGGACTCCAAACCTCAGAAAAATAACTTCTTTAAGCATCTTAATAGAGGTGTTATGATCAGCACTACTAGTTGGAATAGCTTCTACCCACTTAGTAACGTAATCAACATCAACTAAAATATGTGTATGCCCATTAGAGGAAGGAAAAGGTCCCATATAATCAAAGCCCCAAACATCAAATGGTTCAATAACAGGTGAATAATTCATAGGCATTTCTTGACGTCTACTAATATTACCAATTCTTTGACATTCATCACAAGACAAGACAAACTTACGGGCATCCTTGAAGAGAGTAGGCCAATAAAAACCGGATTGCAATACCTTATGTGAAGTTCTGTCTGCAGCTTGGTGTCCTCCATAAGCTTCAGAGTGACACTTGCGTATGATCTGTTCATGTTCATGCTCAGCTAAACAATGTCTAATAACACCATCTACTCCTTCTTTATAAAGATGTGGGTCATCCCAGAAGTAATGTCTTAAATCATGGAAGAACTTTTTCTTTTGCTGGTATGTGAAACTAGGTGGTATAAATTTAGCAACAATGTAATTAGCATAACCAGCATACCATAGAGCAGTACCAGAAGCATTTATGACAGCTAATTGTTCGTCAAGAAAGCTATCGTCAATAGGTAGTGGGTCATCAAGAACATTATCTAACCTAGACAAGTTGTCTGCAATGAGGTTCTCAGCTCCCTTTCTATCAATAATATGCAAACCAAATTCTTGTAGCAGGAGAACCCAAATAATAAGTCTAGGTTTAGCATCTTTCTTTTCCATAAGATATTTAATAGCAGCATGATCAGTGTGAATAGTTACTTTAAAATCAACAATATAAGGTATGAACTTATCACAAGCAAATACAACTGCTAAGAATTCTTTTTTAGTGGTAGCATAATTTTTCTGGGCATTGTCTAGGGTTTTACTAACATATTGGATAACATTTAATTTCTTATCAACTCTTTGTCCTAGAACAGCCCCTACTGCATAATCACTAGCATCACATATATTTTCAAAGGGTAAATTCCAATCAGGTGGCTGAACAATAGGTGCAGAAATAAAGGCTTTCTTAAGTATTTCAAATGCTTCTACACAATATTCATCAAAGACAAAAGGAATATATTTTTGTAATAGGTTAGTCAGAGGCCGTGAAATTTTTGAGAAGTCCTTAATGAACCTCCGATAGAAACCGGCATGACCAAGGAAACTTCTTATACCTTTGATGTCCTTGGGACACGGCATCTTTTCAATAGCATCAACTTTAGCTTTGCCAACTTCAATACCTCTTTCAGAAATTTTATGCCCCAAGAAAATACCTTCATTAACCATAAAGTGGCACCTCTCCGAATTCAAGACAAGGTTAGTTTCTTCACATCTCTGCAAAACTCGATCAAGGTTTCTCAAGTAATCATCAAAAGAGGATTCATAAACAGAGAAATCATCCATGAAAACTTCACATATCTTTTCACAAAAGTTAGAGAATATAGCCATCATGCATCTTTGAAAGGTAGCAGGTGAATTACATAAACCAAAAGGCATACGTCTATAAGCAAAGGTACCGAAAGGGCAAGTAAAGGTAGTATTTTCTTGATCGTCAGCTGACACATGTATTTGAGAGAAATGAGAGTAACCGTCTAGAAAGAAAAAATGTGTATGTTTGGTAATCTTTCTAGCATTTGATCAATGAAAGGCAAAGGGTAATGCTCTTTTTTAGTAGCTTTATTTAATTTGTGGAAATCAATTACCATCCTATAACCTGTAGTAATTCTTTGTGGAATCAATTCATCTTTATCATTAGGAACAACAGTAATACCTCCCTTCTTAGGGACACAATGGACAGGACTTACCCACTGACTATCAGCAACGGGATAAATTATACCTACTTCAAGGAGCTTTAATATTTCCTTGCTTACCACTTCTTTCATCTTAGGATTTAGCCGTCATTGGTGGTCAATAACTGGTTCGGCGTCTTTCTCCAAATTTATTTTGTGTTGAGATAGAGTGGGACTGATGCCCTTAAGATCATCAAGAGTCCAATAGCAGCACGGTGCTTCTTCAGAGATTTCAATAATCTCTCTTCTTCATGCTCTGAAAGGCTAGCACTAATAATAACATGATATATCTTCTTTTCATCGAGATAAGCATATTTAAAAGTATCAGGCAATGGTTTAAGCTCAAACACGGGATCACCCTTCGGTGGAGGAGGATCCCCTAGGATTTCAACAGGCAAGTTGTGTTTCAGAATAGGTCCCTATTTAAAGAACACTTCATCTATTTCCCTTCTTTCATTCATAAACATATCATTTTCATGGTCTAGCAAATATTGTTCTAAAGGATCAGTAGGAGGCACGGCAATAGAAGCAAGACCAATAATTTCATATTTACTAGGAAATTCTTTATCATGGGGTTGTCTACGAAATTTAGCAAAATTAAACTCATGTTACATATCCCCTAAACCAACATAAACAATATCCTTATTGCAGTCTATCTTAGCACTAACAGTATTCAAGAAGGGTCTACCAAATATAATGGGACAAAATTCATCTTGTGGGGAACCGAGAACAAGAAAATCAGCAAGATATTTAACCTTCCCACACAAGACTTCAACATATCTAACAATCCCAATCGGTGAAATAGTATCTCTATTGGCAAGTTTAATGGTAACATTGATATCTTCACTACAAAAAAAATACACTTCCGTGATGATTCGTGTTTGTCATAGTAGGTCGCGTTTTTTGTCATGCATGTACATCGATGACGATTTTATGACAGAATCAAGATAGTCATGCATGTGCTGTCGTAGAAGTGTTCCATGACATTACCAAAATTATCATCGCGGAAGTGTCCACTTCCATGACGATAAATCGCACGTCACAGAAGTGCTTTCGTCAAGGGTGATCGACACGTGGCATCCACCGTAACGGAGTGACGTTAAGCTATCAGGTCGGATTTTGGATCCGATAACCCGTTAACAGCCCTGACCAATGGGAAATTTCCACGTGTAAAATTCTGATTGGCTGAAGGGAACACCTGTCAGCTTGTCAGTGGGCCAGATGTCGCCCGTCCATTGGAGGAGACATGCCTATGATACGTCGACACGTGGCTGGGCCCAACAGAGGCCCATATAGGTTAAAAAGGCCAGCCCAGTCAAAGGCCCGTAGAACTTAATTAGGTACTAGTGGGCCAGCCCAATAACGACCTGCTTAATAAAGGCCCATTTACGGCCCAAAGCTAGATCTGGCCCGTTAATTGTTCGCCCAATATTTGGGCCCATTTATGGCCCGAAGCCAGATCTGGCCCGTTAATTGTTCGCCTAATATTTGGGCCCATTTGCGGCCCGAAGCCAGATCTGGCCCGTTAATTGTTCGCCGAATATTTGGGCCCAACTACAGCCTAGTGACTTTCGGCCTGTTAGAGGCCTCATGTAGACATGGGCCCATTTCAGCCCGGTGTGACTTTCGGTCTGGGAATGGCCCGTGCTGCCCATGGGCCATATATGGTCCGACGGGACATCAGGCCCACTAACGGCCCATGCTAAAGGTGGCAACAGTTAAGCCCAACGTGACTTTGGGCCTGTTAAAGGTCTGTAGCGTAATTCGGCCCGTTAATGCCTGTGCTAAGCTTTCGGCCTCCTAAAGGCACATGATATCAGTGGTCCAACTAAGGCCCGAGATATGTTTCGGCCTGGTAACGGCTCGTGAGCTAACTAGGCCCAAAACGGCCTGGTCTACATTTCGGCCTGCTGAAGGCCCGTCGACGACTAGTGAAAATTGAGGCCCAATGTCGGTGTCAAAACCGGCGGATCTCTGGTAGGGGGTCCCGAACTGTGCGTCTAGGATCGATGGTAACAGGAGGCAGGGGACACGATGTTTACCCAGGTTCGGGCCCTCTTGATGGAGGTAATACCCTATGTCCTGCTTGATTGATATTGATGATATGACTATTACAAGAGTTGATCTACCACGAGATCGTAGAGGCTAAAACCCTAGAAGCTAGCCTATGGTATGATTGTTGTCTATATTCTATCGACTAGCCTGGCCTCGGTTTATATAATGCACCAGAGGCCTAGGATAACAAGAGTCCTAGCCGAATACGCCGGTGGGGAGGAGTCCTTGTCTTGATCACCAAGTCTTCTGGAATCTTCCTTGTATGCGGCAGCTGTCCGAACTGGCGCATGAGTATACGGCCATGGGGGTCCTCGGCCCAATCTAACAGATCGGGAGACGACATGGTGAGTACCCCCTAGTCCAAGACACCGTCAGTATCCCCCTGAATCGGTCTTCAAGTTAGGGATCTCCTCGATTCTTCCGAACTGTTCTTCATCTTCGGTTGTCGGTCTTGAAAACTGGTTAAACAAATCTTCTCATCTTGGATCTTGAGGATCGCCGAAATGCATTCGATGAGTTTACACGTCGGGTATCCGAGGAGCCCCTTTAAGTTTCCGGCCTTTATCAATGCCTTGTTATTTTTATGCCACACCTCGGGTTTGAAGTTGTTCCCGGGCGGCAGCATCCTCTTACGTCCGAGCTCCAACGCCGGACTGCATTTGAGGTATCTTTTGCAGCTGAGCACCAACGCCGGACCGCTTCCGAGCTCTAACACCGGAATGTATCCGAGCTCCAACGCCGGACTATGTATCCGAGCTCCAACACCGGACTGTATCCAAGCTCCAACGCCGGACTGTATCCGAGGTGTCGTAAATCACCTTGGTTCGAAGGAGTTTAGCCGAGCTTAATGCCAGAAATGCCCTCTATGGAGCTAGCCACTAGCGCCCGAGCTTTATGCCGGACTGCTTCCGAGGTGGTGCACCACCCCGAATGTGGGTCAATTTTTGTCAATATTTTTTATTGGTGCAATTTATTCTTTGCCGAGATATATATAGCCGGTAGCCTCAAGGTGGGTATCAGTCTAAAACCCAAGATGCACATGAAGGATGACATAAGACCGTTGATCCCAATAGCCGCTGAGACTCAGGTTGATTTGCAAAATCGGTCTGAGGATCATGTCCTAGCTCGGCAGAATACTTCGAAACACAAAAAGCGGCGGGCTTAGTCCTCGAGACTCAGGTTGGGTGCGGCCGACCAACCTGAGGATCAAAATCTCCTCGGAAACTGTATTACACTTAAATTTTCTGCACTGGATTGCCAATGCAGTAGCCCCCGAGACACTGGTCGGGTGGCAACACCAGATCAGGGGATCGATGTGCCCCTGTAATATTTGTAAATAATAAGCCCGAAGCCCAGTAGCCCCCAAGCCTTAATGCGAGCACGGGTGGCCGAATTAAGGATCGATATCCATAGTAAAATCACAAATTATGTGTAATGACTCTATGTATCCAAGTACTTTACGTCATTAATGCTCGGATCCGCATTGTACAAAACTTTGTTGACCGACCATTGGCTTCCACCTCCTCGGCCAATAGCCGAGGAGTGTTTGTCCTACTTTATAAAGCCTTTGTGAGGGCAAAGATTTACGACAAACAAGGCAATCTGGCCACACGGTTTTATAAACAAAGGTACGCAGAGAGATATGTTATATTACTGTTTAACAGAAGAAATGTCTTCCAAAGAAAATAGTCCCGCTATCGGTTCCTTTCTTTGTGTTGTCATGCTAAGCATGATCATGAAACCTCAGCTCGAATGTAAGAGCAAAATATCGAGGATTTAGTTTGGGAGGCCAGTTAATAGCCCCCGGTAGTGTTCGGCGACAGTCGAGGTCAAGCCGTAAACACTTCGGCCAATGTTATGAACGGCCCGTCATTTAACATAGTCATCGGATCGCTGACCAGTTTACGCTTATTGTGACAGTCAGTTTTCGGCTTTCTCCACTGAGGTGCTTGACCATGCAAGTTGGAAGCACAATCGCAGTGGTTCTCCCTTTGCACCCCTAGTCGAACAAAGCGGAACGTAGGAGGAAAGCACAGGAGCCGGGCAACCCAACTATTGACCGAAGACACAATTCGAAACCGATGCATATATAGCAATATCCGAGAATGTTTTTGCCGAATCCCTAAAGGTGTCCGGCGTTGCACTGCGAGACTAATGCTGGAAAAGCACAAATAGTTTAAAAGTGCCATAGGCTCGAAAAGCCAAAAAACTTATTCAAAAGTTTAATGTCCGAACTAGATCAAGTGTTCGGTGTCAATCCAAAAATTGGACTTGAAAAAAAAGTGCTTCTGCCGTGCTTTAACATGACACATCCTATCTCAAGACTTCAAGCGGGTCAGCCTACGGCTTCAACCTCCTATCCCGAAGGCGGAGTACTTCTCATTAGGCCAGTTTAGCAAACTAAACTCTAGCGGTTTCGAGAGAGAAATTAGGCTCCTCAGCTAGTGACCTCATACTTGTGTCAAAAAAGGAATGATAAATAATAATAATAATAATAATAATAATAAAACTTTGCAATGACTAAGAATAAGTACACTTATCATAAAATAGCTCATATAAATTTAAGAGCCCCCAAGTGACTTGGGTAAAAGAATGATTGCATGTACTGAAGTACTTATATCATATCTATGTTCAACCGAACTTTAAACGTGTCTTAACCGACCGTCGGCTTCTCCCTCTTCGGTCAAGGACCGAAAAGTGTTATGTACTCCATCTGTCGAGAATATCGATGGTGTTTCCAATAACCGGGCAATCAGGCCATAAGGCTGTAATAGACAAAGCGCGCTCAGGGAACTTATGCTATATTATAGCGAAGTGTAAGAAGCATCTTCGAAGAAAATAGTACCCCCACCGATACCTTTCTTCGGTGCTCATTGTTATTATGAGACTTGTGCAATAGCTTTTTTGTACTCATGAGTTCCGTTGTGTGCCGACCATCATTGAAAACTATAAGAGCGCTAGCTTTCGGCTTCACCCAGTCTGAGGTCCGGCTCGGATGACCCGATCGTGACAATCGCAGAGGTGCTCCCTTTACTCCCTAGCCGAACAATCGGGAACATAGGGGTAAACACAGGAGCGAGGCAACCCAGCTTGCAAATCGCTTAAGTCAATATGGTGCATATTGTGGCGTAATACACGAACAGGGAACGAAGCCGTACAAGTATAATCATATGCAAGAGGAAAAGCTTCATGAAGGAAGCCCCCAAATGAATAGGGTATTTGAATTTATGCGTCACAAACAAAGTTTGGACAAGGAAATTTTTACAAGCAACTTTTTTCAAAAAAATTATAATGCTTAGTCGAACCGAACACAAGTTAGAAATTAAAGCTTTGAGCATGAAAGCGACTTAGCTGGTTAATGTGTTCGATATTGATGACGCGGTCCGAGCTTGATGCGGGACAAGGTTCTAACCCCCAAGCCGGTCCCAGGATGGCGGAGCGGAGAGCTCGACATGCCGAAGTGGTGACATAGCACGGTCAATGCAGACCGGCAGAGTGACGCCGAAGTCCCCGGATCATTTTCATGTGCACAAAAACTAGTGCAAACCGGAGATAATAGTAATAATGATAATTAAAAAAATCGTTGCATAATAAATAATTTATGCAAAGTGAGTAATAAAAGAAATATGGCCTGGCGCTGAAGTCAATGTCGATGCAGGACGTCGGCGTGATGCGGTAAAGGCGTGGCAAAGCCTGAATTCACAGGTCGGTCCGAGCTCCGAATGCGGCGTTTGCCGGACTATGTACGGAAACTGACCAAACCACCATGCGACTGTCTTAATGCGGCCACCATTTGATAGACCTATGTACATATGATGGACAAACCAAAGTAATAATTCCTTGGGAAAAATGAACCCAAACAAGCAAAAAATATTGGGATTAATAGCACCTGGTTTATTTGTTGTAGCAATCCGAAGGAAGGTGATTCCAAAAATTGGGACCCGGTCCGCACACCCATTGCCTGATGGGCGGTAAAACGATGGCATGGCAATGCTGGCAAAGGTTGGCTCGCCGAGGCAAAGCCCTCGGTCCAGCTAACGTGATGGAGCTGGTCGGCTAGTGACGCCGAAGTGTCCGGAGTAGGTTGATGAAGAGATGGCGAAGCCCCCGGTCCAGCTGAGATGTCGAAGCCTCGATGTCAGCCGATGAGTCGAAGTAGGTCGGCGTGATGGACACCATCTTGAAGAAGCAATAGTGCGGCCCTGCCGATGCAAGTCGTGACGTTGTCGATGCCGGCTTGATGAAGCGACCGTGCGGCGATGCCGGTATGCCGGCTCCGTGTAATCCGTGGGGCGGCGATGTTGGTGACGATTTATCCTTCGCGATGCCGGACTCTTGTTCGGCTTGCCGAGATGATGATCTGAAGAAGTTGAGCTCGGCTCAACAAAGTGATGACGTGTCTAGCGCAGGTTGGCAGCCATGGAGCAATATTGCCGGACTGGTTGTACACCAGCATGATGTTGAAGATCATGTTCAAAAGATCTTAAAGTTAGTGGGATGTGTTCAGGAACAAAACACAATACCCTATACAAAACTTCCTTCAAAAGGGATGTCCGAAATCCCGTTCATAAAAAAGACGAACTCGGGTCGGATTCGTTTTCACGCAGAAAACATATCAGAAAAGTAATGCACTAATCGGAAGGTTCCCGGAGTTTGGACGGTCGGATCAAGCTGAAATTTTGAGAGCTGGTAGATATATGAATTCCACAGCCAATCAATGGTTGGATCTCCCAAAGGACGTCTGGGCTAGAAGCTGGACACCACGCCCTAAACTCATCCAGATTCCCGTCCAGATTTGACAGGGCTCCGGTATATCGTGGATTGTCAGAGATTCCTCCATCGGAACTCGACGAAATTTTCCAGGGTTGTTGTAGACTCAATTCCGCACAATTCCATCAAAGCAATCGTTAAAAGACACTTGAGGAGGCGGTGGCGGCGGGCACAAGTTTGCTGTCCAGAAAAACAGCACGGTCGCCCGAGGACAATGTTGACGTTGAGCCCCGGGGCTCTCTGGATGATTCCTCCATGATCTTGATAGAGATCGGAGTTGATGTTTGTGAAGGCCCTCATCCGAACATGATGATCGAAGGTTGGGCACAGTCCTTGGTCGAACCAAGGTGACCAGTCGAGCTGGTGACGAAGATGTCGAAGTCGCAGTTGATCTGCAAGCGAGCCATCAACCTTTTGCCGAACACACAGTGGAACTCTCAATGAAAGCACCAATGTCAGTGTCAAAAGCGGTGGATCTTGGGTAGGGGGTCCCGAACTGTGCGTCTAGGATCGATGGTAACAGGAGGCAGGGGACAAGATGTTTACCCAGGTTCGGGCCCTCTTGATGGAGGTAATACCCTACGTCCTGCTTGATTGATATTGATGATATGAGTATTACAAGAGTTGATCTACCATGAGATCATAGAGGCTAAAACCCTAGAAGCTAGCCTATGGTATGATTGTTGTCTATATTCTATCGACTAGCCTGGCCTCAGTTTATATAATGCACTAGAGGCCTAGGATAACAAGAGTCCTAGCCGAATACGCCGGTGGGGAGGAGTCCTTGTCTTGATCACCAAGTCTTGTGGAATCTTCCTTGTATGCGGCAGCTGATCGAACTGGCCCATGAGTATACGGCCATGGGGGTCCTCGGCCCAATCTAACAGATCGGGAGACGACGTGGTGAGTACCCCCTAGTCCAGGACACCGTCACCCAACATGCATTTTGGCCTGCTAAAGGCCTGTGGTTTCATCTCGGCCGTAACAGGCCAGTACAATATTCAGCCTGTTAATGGCCCAATGCTACCTGGGCCAAACTAAGCACTGGGTCAACAAAAGGCCCAACTAAAATATAGGCCGGTGTAAGTTTGGGCCTGGCGCAATGTGTGAAGGCCCCAATCATTCGGGCCCAAGAAAGACACAGGCCGGCCCAATTGTGGCCTGCTAAAAACCTGGCCCGTTAGAGTCGAATGTTTCGGTCTGGTCGACTACATCTGATTTTTTTTCATATAGCAAATAATGGCAGTAACTAGTAGGAATTAAGAACAAACCTACTCTATACAATAAAGAAATTATGGCATAGTAACTAAGAATAAACCTACACTATACAGTAAATGATTTAAGGTATATTACATCCACTGGGCATCAAAGTTCGCCACCAGTGATCATAAAGCGCAACGAAGAAGCAGATTACAAAAACTGGGCACCATTGCAGCGTAACAAAATAATACTGAACCGAGACCACTTCCAAGACAGTTCAAGAAAGGTTAGCCTTGCGGGGGAACTGCTGCGCAAGCTGCTGAGCAAGGCTGTGAGACCGGCCTAGCATGTCGGTCATAGCTTCTAGGTGTAGCTATTTAGCGATGAGGTTCTCATTGGTGTTCTCCGCAATCTTTCTTAGAGATAGGACTTCAAGTCGAAGTTGAGTTGCAGAATGCCTTTCTGCTAGAACTTGGGGCTGAAGAAGTCGAACTGATTCAGAGAACGAATTCTGTGAGCTTGTCTGACTGTTAGTCTCAAGTAACTTGAACACTGCATCAAGACAAGACTTTGGGGTTGTCTCTCTATCTTCAAGATGTTTTGCCTTCTTTGCTGCAATATATGTTGGGTTTGTCTCACAGCCTTCAGCAGACTTGTGCATGCCATCAGGCATATCACCCTGAAACAAAGCAGAGAGATGACAGGTTTGCACGTGTATAAACAAAGATGATAACTGTTCTGTCAATTCTATCCAATTTCAAATTAGAAAATAAAGAGTAAGTTCAAAATATCAATAGCATAATTTGGCATTGTTCATAATGCGGGGAGCTTCACCACACTACTGGATTACCATGTCAACATAACAAGAATTGATGAAGGGCAAAGAAAATCATTGTATCTATTTTGGATAATGTGCATGGCATGTTGTTCATATCATCAGCCACATCAGTAAGATAAAACAGGAGATGACAAGGTGCAAACGTGGGCTGCTTCACCACACACTGGATTATAGATCCACAAAAACAAGCATACATATAGGGAGTATTAAGTAATGTGCATGGTATGAATAAGGAATTTGGTTTTACAAGTAAAACTTAGAACTTATGGTTCTTACGAACATGCATTTTGGTAGAAACAACAAACTAAACAGTAGTAAACAATAGGGAGTATGAGAAAATTAAACAACAGTTGAGGATAAAGGCTTTAGAAGGACTGACTTACATTAACAGTTAACACCGGCTTTATAATGCCCTTCTCCATGTCAAGGGAAGGATAACTCAAGAATTTCAGCACAAAATCTTCTTCATAAGCATTGCCTGTACTCTACATTTTGTAGAGAGTAATTATAGATATGATAATACTGGAAGGGATATAGGATAATGAAGATAAGATGCAGATTGATGCTACATAATCAAGTACCAATCCCTGGAAGTACAAGCGTTACAGGACAAAATGTACTGACAAGAGCAATGGGCTACACTTCTGCACTGGCATTGTCTGTGTATTCTACTTGTTGGTAAGATTAAATATAGATATGATCTTTTTTAGTAAATGGTGGGCGAGGGAGATAAGATGCAGAATGCTACAAAATGAACCAATCCCTCTTCCCATAATACAAGAGTGTTTTGAACACTGGTGTACTGTACAAAACATTCTTATATTATGGGACGGAGGGAGTAGCTGTTAATGTAAGTACAGTGATAGACCACGTTCAGTCCTTACAAGAGAACTGCAGAGCTAAACCTCTTCAAAAGCATTGGGTTGATTCTAAATTTATGTAAGAGTCCATACGGATCTTATAATGTCCACCAAATGGACGATTACGAGGCTAACATGTGTAGTGATGCTACATAATCAAACAGCTATGAAAGTAAGTATGGTCATACAGGGCAAGAGGTACTCACAAGAGCAATGCAGTGTGCAGTATAGTTGTGAGATTCTGTGGTCCCTTGAGAACGAATGTTCTTCTGCTAACAGTTTTCGTACAAGTGAGACATTAAGGCAAATGCAGAAATGTAGTTCAAATTGTGATGTGATATCATAGACAGTACCTTACGCTGCAGCTGAGACCAATGTGTAACAAGATTATTCCAGTCACCATCGAATAAATGTAGCACCGGAGACTTTACAGAAATTTCGTTCAGAGGCTTGCCATCGAAGTGCGCTTGCCTCAGGTAGGAACGATACTTCATCAACGAGTGCTTGAAAAGCGCAACCAACCCTTGCTCGTCATCACAATCCAGTTTGCTCCTCGCTTATTTAAAAGAATGAAATCTTGTGTCTTCTGTCAGCAGAAACATATGTAGTAATGACCATGAATACCATTAGTACATTACTTACGCGTAAGTTGCGGAGGAAGACTGGAAATTGTTCTGTGTGTGCGGTATAATCTTTCCATGAAGTAAAGATGCGCACAAAGTTCCTGACAACAACATAAGCTTCGTCTTCTAAACTGGGGAGAAATGGAACAGGGGTCCTATCTGCCGCAATTGGGGCTCTCTCTGGTTCGAAAAGGGATTTGGCAACTGGATTTGGTGTACTCTTTGCTGGAATGGGGGTTTTGTGTCGTACAGCTAGTGCTATGTCAACTGGCATAATCATATTGTTTGCTGCAGTTTGGGTCTGTTGAGTTGGGGCATCAGAAATGGCCAGTGTAGTAGGGCTAGAGTCTGCTAGAGTTGGGGTATTTTGTGGGTCAGGTGATATTGTAACTACACCTAATGGGCTATTTGATTTATCAGGTGCCACTACCTTTTCCAAATATTTTGCTTGTGCTCCTCCACGATCAGCAATCGCCCTCTTCCTTTTGAACGTCTGATACACAAGAACAGCATTTGAATGGATAAATATGGTATGATGATAGATGGAATATGTACTGAAACTGGATAGGCAGGGCGTATTCACATACACGATGTGTAAACTAAGCTAATGGCAGTTCAACAAAGTAGAAGAAATGCAAAGCATCAGTTGCAAGATATGTGCGAGCAATGTAACCTTGGAAAGTTAGAGCAAGTACCTTAATGGGTGAATAAGATAGGGCATCTTCCTCTGACTCCTCCACTAGGGAGCAACATTGACTTAGGTCTCCCTCTAGCTCAGAATCACTGTAAGGATCATATTCTGAGTATGAATCTGTAGGTGGAGAGCGTTTGCATTGCATTGCATCCAGACTTGATTTCAGTCCCTTAATGCCAAGTTTGACAGCCATGGCATTGTTCTGCTTTATTCTTTTCATGCGTGCAAGCTCATAATCATTATGATGCTGTTCAGAATCTAAGATTCATGAAAATATAAAAAGTAGTCAGATTATCTATGGAATGCATTGCGGATTCAACTCGGAGAGTGTCTCCCTATAAACCCCTACATATGCAAAGTTCACCTCCCCAACCGTGCTGACCAGACCACACACAGAAATACAAACCCCTTATGTCTCTATAACAGGCAGGCACACATTTCAAAATTGAAGTAGGAACATTAGAATCATATGAAATTCGTATTTGAACAAATAAACTAAGCAATTATGAGTGGCGTAATGTTTAGCTTCAAGGGTGGAGTGTTGGTAGTGCGACACAAAGCAAGTAGGCAGATTGTATTCCATGTAAAAGATCGAAACCTATGTAAAAGCTGGAACTGACACTTTCTTTCTATACAATGCAGTGTTCGTTACCCACACATGATGGAAGAGATCACATAGAGAAATACTATTCACTCATGTCTACGGTTCTAGTATTTAGAAATAGGGTGGTCCACCCTAAAAGAATATTGACAACAAATATGACAAGGCAAGCATAGATGTAGTGAATCAATCATTTACTTGTGAGCTTACTAAGACAAGTATGCAGAATTGTAACTGTAGTAAGAGACCGTCCAAAATCTGAATGAAGAAGTTTGTCTAGCAATTATTGTTTGCAACTAACCGACGTGAATAATTGGATATTATATCGAATGAGTAAGAAAGACAAGTAAAATTGTCAACAAACCTGGCTTACAGTAGTAATCTGGGTCAATGTCACTACGACCAACAATCCAAAATGACTAGTTTCTGTTCCGAGGGCCAGAATTTTGAAAACCATGTGAACTTTAGAGGTACTAAAGATTACCGAAATACATCTGAACCATTAAGTGTAGGTAGCACTGAGCACACAACAAACCCTAATGACAGTCCTGCCTAATGAGTAATGAATCAATTAGAAAATGGGTGATGAGGAGTGGCTGCTGAGTGTTGTGGACGTATCTCAGGATAAATCGGGTTGGCTTGGTGGGTGCTGCACGCCTGAGCCCTGAACGGACTGGGAAGGTAGGCACGGCGGCGCACCCAGGCAGCGGTGATGCTGTTGGGCGAGCGGCTCCTGGCCTCCTGTTAGTCCGGCGTCTCCTCCTAGAGTCATGCCGTCCGGGGACGGCAAGTCGCCGGCGAGGCAGGCGGCTGGGGGCGAGTAGAGATCGGAAGCACGCAGCAGAACAGAGGGGAATCGGGGCCTGGGACGACCCAAAATCCCAGGGTGGGCCGGCCCACCATGGGCACCCTGTAGAGATACACACCCGAGCGGTGAACATGTATTTTCGAAACTAATTTAGGAACATTTAGCTGACCAATTAAACAACTCTATTTTAATAATATCAGATTCATATTTGAACAACTAAGCTTGTTTAGCTTGATGGGTGGAGCAGTGTTATTATGACATGAAGCACGTATTCTGATCGTATAGTGATCATAAAAAGGGGGAAACTCTAAGCATATTTTTTTAGCAAAAGAGGGTTTCCCCTTCGATTTCTATTAAAGAAACCACCACGGAACCAACATGATCAATTAAACCCTAAGCATGATCAATTAAACCGTATTATGGCTGTGCCATGGCAGATTTGAAGCTGCAAACCGGAGAAACGATATTTAGCATCCATTGTTTGCTTCGAACTAAGAACTAAATTATAAGAGCTGAAAAGAAAGTAGAGTAACCAAGTTAAGATCTATTTTCTGGTTGAGATCAAAAAGTTGAGGAGATATGAAGAACCACCTCTCTTGAGGCGCCGTGTAGGCATCGGGGGTGCGATGGCTGTCGGTGGCGTTGAAGCAGATCTGCGACGGTAGACGGGTGCATCGGGGGATAAGTCCCGTTGCGGTGGAAGAGAAGGTCGTGTGAGCAGCCCCGGCAAAGAGGATGACGGTGCCGATGAAGCGAGAGGACGCGATGCAAGGCTATTGGTCCGTCGCCGTGGATGAGAAACGTCCATCTCTAGCAGTGGACGACGCGGTCTTGGTAGGCGCTCCGGCATGGTGGAGGACGGTGGCGATGGATGTGGTGGAGGACGGCGGTGATGGATGGGGTGGCGGACGGAGGCTGGTGTGGGGATGGGGTGTTCTAGCACGGACGGTGTATGAATGGGAAAATGGAGGGAGAGGTATGGGGAACCATGTTTTTGGGATGGGCCTGTCTGAAATATGGGAAAGTTACAAACTTAGCCCCCGTTTAAAATTTGGATGTCTCGTCGGTTGGGGATAGGACGGTAATCTTGCATCTCGCCAATATTTGCCCAGAGCGATTTCGGGCGAGGAGAGGGTGGTTGGCGCCCATGGTTGGCGCCCACGGTGTATGAACGGGGCTGACGGGTAGGGCGGTTGTGTCACATCTGAGTGAAGTTACAAACCTGCCCCTATTGAAAATATTTGCCTACATCAATTTCGGCCGAGTCGAGCTTGTTTTGCTGCCCACCGTGTATGAATGGGGAATGGAGGGAGAAACAGAGGTCTTTCGGACGAGCTTGAATCAAATGAGTTTTGCCGCCCATGTTTGACGCCCACCGTGTCGGAATGGGCTCAGAGGCGGTCGTGTCATGTCTAATTGAAGTTACTAACCTACCCCTATTTAGAGCAGTGGAGCAAAAAATCAATAACAAATTGAGTCCAAACACCACGAAACTTTTTGGAGAATTTTTATGGACCAGAACACCCAAGATGGGCCAGAGCAGCACCTGGGGGTGCCCCAAGGGGGGCACAACCCACCAAGGCGCGCCCAGGTGGGTTGTGCCCACCTCGGTGGCCTCCCGCACCCCCTCTTTACCCTATAAATTCCAAAAAATTCCAAAAACCAATCTAGACCCTTTCCGGCACCCTGCCGGAGGGGGGAATCATCTCCGGTGGCCATCTTCATCATCCCGGAGGCCACCACGATGAGGAGGGAGTAGTCCACCCTCGGGGATAAGGGTTTGTACCAATAGCTATGTGTTTAATCTCTCTCTCTCTCTTTCCTGTGTTCTTGAGATGGCACGATCTTGATGTATCGCGAGCTTTGTTAATATAGTTGGATCATATAGTGTTTTCCCCTCTCTATATTGCTGTGATGAATTGGGTTTTTCCCTTTGAGATTTTGTTGTTATCGGATTGAATAATTTTATGGATTTGAGAACACTTGATATATTTCTTGCAATTGAATACTCATGGTGACAATGGGGTATCATATTGATTCACTTGATATATGTTTTGGCACTCAACTGGCAGATTCCCGAGGTGACATTGGGGTAATCTATGCATAGGAGTTGATGCACGTTCTTGTCTTTTTTTCTCCGATAGAAATCTTGGGGCACTCTTTGAAGTTCTTTGTGTTGGGTTGAGTATTATGAATATGAATTTGATTTGGTGTTCTTTTAGTACGAACTCTAGGATAGATCGAATGGAAAGAATAACTTTGTGTTACTTTAGTACGAACTCTTGAATAGACCGAACGAAAAGAATAGCTTTGAGGTGGTTTAGTACCCTACAATCAATTTATTCTTATGTTCTCCGCTAGATAGGAACTTTGGAGTGATTCTTGTTGCACGTTGAGGGACGGTTATATGATCCAATTATATTAGCATTGTTGAGATATTGCACTAGTGAAAGTACGGACCCTAGGCCTCATTTTTAAGCATTGCAATAGCGTTTTGTGCACGTTTATTATTTGCTACCTTGCTATTTTTATTTATTGAAATTATAAAAATATATTTCTACCATCAATATTACACTTTTATCACCATCCACTGGTGCGCGTCAGTCCTAAACAAACGGTTTAAAACCCCTTTCCGCAACGACATTTGGAACCGTCGCCAAGTGAGTGTGGGCGGTAGGGGGTCCTTCCCACACGACCTAGAAACCGTCGGGGATAGGACCCCTACAGTCCTCCTACTCATTTCTGCTCGCATTGCCATCGCAGTCGGTATTCTGCGGTGCTACATTTACGATGCGCGGCCCATCACAAACGGTTGACTATTATAGAACGTGTATGATGCGCGGCCCATCACAAACGGTTCACCGTTAATAAGATTAGCTAATCGTCGTATGAGTTCGGACAGTATTACGAAACATCGGACCATCGTAACACCGTCGTACACAACAACTATCGCACATGCTATTCTGTGGTGCAATGTTTACGATGCATACTTCATCAGAAACAGTTCATGGTTGTGAATCGTGTACGATAAGGCAACTAACACAAACGTTTAGTTTGCCCGCACCATTTGTGATATTGTCTGACATCGCACACGCTTTGCAAATGGCAACTGTGTGCATGCTTGCACACGTTTCCTCTCTACGAACTGTCTCCAATTATGGTGCATATCGCAAACGTTTGTGTTTTACCAACCGTGTGTGTCGTAACAACCTGGAGAGCGTAATTTTGCCGTAATTTAATTGCTGCTTTTCCAAATTGTACCGAATCCGGATTTGAATTTGAATGTATGCTACAGCTTTATTCATATCCATCAGGTTCAAACAACCAATGCATTATTCGATTCATAGGTACATGTGTTCAAGAATTACATAAGAACCATATAAAGAATGATGAACCACAGTTGTACACTTGTACTATTAAAGACGGTAAAGAAAGAGGCGAAATATATTCCGGTTGCTGAACAAGGTGAAGCGGAATGCCCATATTGTGCCCTCCTCCATGCAGAGGGCACGCACGACTCTAGTCCAACCCCTTGTGATGGCCGACCGCCCATCCTTCATGGTCTTCATGAAAACATCTAGATAATTATCGTGTTCTGGTAGAAATACTTTAACCTTTGCATGCCCACCAATCATGTAGTTTGAGAGGTAATCTTGAGTAAACTACTTTGGCAACCACTGCAGAGGAAAAAGATTCAGACATTGTCATCTAACAAAACTCATTATGGGCAGTAAAAAGAAGGTTGCAGAGTTCTTACTTACCATCGTGCAGTTCGTTGTTGTCTTGGATAAAGTGTAAACAAATAGTTTAATTGCCATCTTTGGACCCATTTTACTAACAATCTTTATTAGCTTCCTCACTTGATGCTGGTTCATCGATATCTCATTGCCCCATACACAGAAAGGGTCGAAACGTGGATATTTGCCAATGACATATGTACCTAAAAGCACCAAGTTAATATTAGAAGCTAAACAGCAATTGCACAATGATGTAGTACAACACTCTTTTATAATATGTCTATATACATCCATATGTGGTAGTCCATTTGAAATCTCTAAAAAGAAAAATATTTAGGAACGGAGGGAGTATCTTATAACATCCAATAATAATCACATATTAAATGAATTAACATCTTATATTATGGGCCGGAAGGAGTTTAGTTCATTCTTACAAATTATCTGCTACTGTATCCATGGGTTACAGTTAGTTTGAGCTAGGTCGGGCTCAAATAGCCCTAAAGTATATCTAAACAAGAGGGCTAGTTTGAGCTAGTTGCATCTATAACCCACCCAAAAAAACTAGTATCCAACCCAAGAGAGGTGCTAATTGGAGCTAGTTCTCCTAGTGCATTTATTGTCAATCTAACCCTGCCATCCAAACAACTCTTTGGATGGAGTTAGTTCAGGGTTAGTAATGATCTAGAAACTAACTCTAACCTCTAGCTAAGTTGAGTATCCAAACAGGGTTGTGTTGTTGCTGTTGCTGCTGCTGCTCTTCTACGTATATCTAGACATCATTAGAACATTAATGTAACACTCTTCGTTGTTGCTATGTATCCTAGGATTGCATATTTAGACATTAAGTACAGTGCATGTTGCTATGTAGCATCAGATATATTACATATGGTCCTAGTTAACCTCAGGAAAAATGGGTTGCATATATATTCAGTTAAAAGTCCGATTCACCGATTAGTCCCTTATCAGCCGCCGGCCTATATGGTACCAGCTACCGATATCCTGAACAATGAGCAGATATAAGCCATGGGATGAAACTAACCTTGATGGAAAACAGCAGTCGTTCCCAAATTGTCCTGTGTAGGTACATCAAGAAGCATGTTAAGCACAACAAGCTAAACATCAACCAAAATTACACATGGCAGACAAAATAATCTCCAAAAGATAGCTTCAGTGCGCAGGTTTAAGCATGCTAGTAAAGCAAAACAAGTGGAAAGGTGTGCTAACTACAACAGGCCAAACATTTAACAACAAGCAAACATGGTCATTCAAACTAGTATTGTGCCAGTCTAAGTACACTGGTTATGGTTAAATAAAAATGGAAAGGCGTGTTAACTACAAGATGCAGCAACCAAATGTAGTCATTCATAGTGGTATTGTTGAAACTGGTACTGATGAAATTGAACTGCACAGTTCATACTTGCACATATAGAACATCACGTTGTGAATAACTGGAATAAACAAGGCATACTACGAACAACCAAAGATTTTGAAACTGAACATATGCTAACTACAAACAACTGAACAATCAAAAAACTTTAAAAGAGGCATATGCTAGCTATAACAGGCTTAACAACAAGCAAATATATGCATTCCTATCGGTATGTTTAAAACTGGATTGATGAAATGTATTGCACAGTAAATAATTGCACGTATAGAGCATCACATTGTGAACAACTGAAATAAACAAGGCATATTGCAAACAACCAAATATAGAAATTAAAACTGGACATATTCTCACTACACTACAAAAGGGGCTCGACAAAACAAATCATGGGTTTCCCCCTGTGAAGAGGCACGACAAAACAAATCATGGGTTTCCTCACTTATCACGGATGGGCTCGTTCCCGTGGGAAGAGCACGGACCCTGGATGCGCTCCATGTTGTCGCAGATGGGCTCCTTCCCCTTGGAAGAGCATGACTATAGGGTGCCCTCCCTGATGTCGCAGATGGGCGCTTTCCCCTTGGAAGAGCAGATGGGCTCTTTCCCCTTGGAAGAGCCGGAGAGGGTGCCCTCCTCGTGGTCGCCATCGATGAGGTCTGACTTGGAAGCTGTGGATCCCAAGCCAGCGTCGCAGAACGTGTCCTTCAGAAATGACAAAAGGGGCTCGATGGCGATGTAGAATGGCAAATTGTTGACAGCGAGCCAGAGGAGATCAGCGGCGGGTCCATGGATGAGATCGATGATGCTTGAACCCGAGGGGTTGGGGGTGGGCCACTTAACCTGTGACACAACCCGCCTCAAGGCATCGCTGTCGATGACCTCGATGTCGTAGCCGGTGGACGAGACAAGCCCGCATACTCTAGCCCACTGCTTGAGTGTCTGCCACCAGTAATGGTCGTCAGCTTCCTCAGAGACGTCGGGCGAAGAGACGGCTATACACCTCTTTTGGGCTAGTCGCTCCTCGAGCTCCACGGGAAGCGTAGCCGGGCTTAGGCTGCGACGCTCTGGAGTGGGGGTGGGGATCTATGGGAAAGGGGGCGTTTGGCAGGCGTCATCTAAGAAACTCAGGGTGGCCTGGGTATGGAGATCGGTGGGTAAGCTGCGCGGGCAAACCGACAGATGTTGACAATGGAGGCCTTGCGGCGGCGTGGGGGGCTTTGCTAGGGTTTCGAGCAAGGAAGGGTGTGTGTGTGCACGCGCGCACGCCCGAGGAGGTTTTGGTGTGTGTGTGTGGAGGGGCGCGGGGTGTTTGAGGAAATGACGCGGGTACTGAAAATTTTACTACGCAGGAGTCAAAGGCGGGAGTGAAATGTCGGGCTATTGAAAATTTTGATGATAGTGCATCGCACATGGTCTGGAGATAACAACTGCGTGTTATGAAACAGAAAAACCCTCTAGGCGGGCAGATATTTTCTAGGGATGCAAGCAGGATTGGGAACAAGAAACATCGCACATGATCCGGAGATATCAACCGTGTGTTATGAAACTGAAAACCCCTCAAGGCGGGCAGATATTTTTGAGAGGAGGAACCTCGTGGAGCCCAATGTACTGTGCGGATGTATGACGCCCCAAGACCGGAGCTTCAGATGCCTTCCGTGGTTTCTTGGTTTCGTCGTGTGATTTGTTTGGTTCATTGCATTCATCATTGCATCATGTGCATTGCATCATGTCATCATGCCATCATGTCATTTCTTTTCTTAACTCAACTAAATAAATGGCATGGATCTTTGATCCATTTAAATCGAGGGAGTTCACATGGTGAAAATCTCTTTATAACATATAAAAGTCTTCTACTATTGTTAGGGAGCTATTGTAAATATTCCATTAACTTGGAATCACCCATCACACAATTGCATTACTCTTCAACTCTTCTTGTATCCGACTTAACTTCATATATTTTCCTTGTCATCACTCTCTCAAGCCATACCCATGCATCATCACCTCTCACTTCCTTCTTCCTTCATGTCTTTGCAAGCGACCTTATTCCTCCTCCATTGATGTTCATCTTTTCCCTATAAATCTTGCCTCTTTCCTACACCCTCTCTGTCAGATTTCATCCCATTCGAAGTTGTTTTGGTCAGGTTCAAAAATGATTGAAGTTTGGGAATAATTCAAACTCTAATTATTTTTCTACCTTCTAAAAATGCCAGAGCAATTTATTCAAACCCTACATAAATCCAGGGTTCCAGATATATATTTACATATCTCATATTCCTAACCAAAAACCCCTGGATTTTCCCCTTTGTTGGTTGTTTATTTATATAAACAATAAATTAAGAAAGGAAAGAATTTGGAAGGGAGAGGGAGCCCAGCAGCCGCACCAGTTGGCCAAGGCCCAGCTGGCTCCCTTCCCACTGGGCTGGCTCCAAGGCCCACTCCCCCGGCCCACCTACCTATAATCCTAACCTAGCCCGATCCCCACTCCCTTCCCTCGTCCTCCCACCAGCGCCGCCAGGAGAGGCCCGATCTCCATCTCCCTTCGCTCGCAGCGCCCTCTCCCTCGATCCCCTCCTTCCCTGCTTCGCCAAAGAGAGGAGCGAGGCACCACGCCCCTGCCGTCCCCGCGCCGCTCCATCTCCCTGTGCTTTTCTCCCTCTCCTCCCTCGCAGGCTCCCTGCGCGGCCGCGCCTCCTTGCCATGGCCTCCTCCTCGCCTTGAAACCCCGGCGCCCCTGCAGTTTCTCCTCCTCTGCCAGGCGCCGCAGGCCGCCGCCCTGCACCCTCGCGCCCCAAGCTCTGCACGCCGCCTCGCTGCGCAGGAGCTCTGCCACAGCCGCTAGCCTCCCGCGCCCTGTCCTCGCTGGGATCCGCCAGGGAGCCGCTTGAACTCTCCTGCGCCACCGCTCCTTCTTTGATTCGGCGAGGTCCAGCCATCCCAAGCACGCCGCCCGCCCGACCTCTTTTCCCTGCTCCTCCTCGTGCACCCGAGGTCCATGGCACCTCCAGCCTCCAGGAGCTTCGCCTCCCTTGCTCCACGCTAAGGGCAAGGGTAGCCATTCCGTCCTGTTGCCGCTCTTCCCGTGCAGCGCCGCGCGACGCGCCCAGTCTCCATGGTCGCGCCTCCTTGCCGCCCGGACCCGTCATCCTCAATGCCGCCTCTCCTGCTCGATGACCAGCGCCATGAGCCGCAGCTCTTTGTACCGGCTTCCGAACCGCAAGACCAAGAACATCCACCGACCTGAGCGTTCCCTGGACACGTCAAGGTCGACTCCATCGCAAAGAACGACTACATGTTTGACCCTGGATATCGGATTGCAAAACGCCAAGTACCTCTTCAGTTCAGCAAGACCGGCAAGTTCGTCTTCATAGAACGTTCACACGACCACAACCGGTATCTTGATCCGCTATGTTTTGGACACGCCGAATTCCTCGAAGGCACCGATGCCTAGTATGTCTCAAGACCCGGATCGACAAGCACCACCCCCGTCAAGTACTACTACAAACCCGGAGAATTCAGATGCATCAAGTCCCCAAGGAGACCCGTTTTTCGTCAAGTTCGACTACCGTAGCGCGAAGACCTTGGATGCTCGAACGAGTACCGAACGAAATGCCAAGTACCACTATCGCCGAGTACGCTACTTCCACGATGATACGAGAATAACTACCGTCGACCCTCGAAGCCTCCGTGGACGTCAAGTCCCTTGTCGTGATCCCGAAAATCTATGGAAAATTGTGCAACTAAGAACGTGAATGACTACCGCCGCCAAGATCATGAGTACCTCTACCGTTGTCATGTACCCCTACTTCCACTACGAACGTCTCGAGAATGTCTACTTCCTCTACTTGGCACCCAACGAGAACCGTCCCGTTTGCACACTTCGAAGGTATAACCCCGAGACGACGTCTGTGAACAAATGCTTGCGATGTTTGAGATGCTCGTGTTTGCACCGTGTCCAAATTGTCACTCGTTTCCTTGTCGCCAACTCGGGGGACACCCAGAATCCGGGATCACCCCACCATCTTTTGCATGCTCCCGTCTTTTTTTTCCTTTTGCATCGGTATTTCCATGAGCTACCGAAACCGTTATCGTTGCCGTGGCACCCCTTTCTTTCCACCACGGTGACAAATGCTTCTTAATGCTCTTGTCAACTTTTAATAAATATTGCATAAAACTTGCACATGCCATCCGCATCATGATAACAACATTTAAAATGTTTAAAATTGTTGTTGCATTAAATTACTAAGTCATATGGGGATTTACCGAATTTGTTGTTTGTTATATCCGGCCCCATTTAAATTGTTTAGATGGTATAATTTCTTATGCTTCTCCTCTTGCCATGTTTAACAACATTTAATATTGTTGAGTACCTAAACGAGAGAGAACTAAATAATTGATGTGGTGTTTCGTCAATATGCGGGCTCCACTTAACTTGTAGTTTTGCTTGTGCACTTTGCCATGCCATGCTTCATTAAACCGGACATGCATCATACTTGGTTGTGCATCATGCCATGATTATGTGATGGTTGTTTACCATGTTGTTTGCTTCTTTCCGGTGATGCTTCTTCGGGTTAGTTCCGATAACGTCGCATTTGTGAGGATCCGTTCGACTACGTCCGTTTGTCTTCTTCCTGGACTCGTTCTTCTTCCTTGCGGGATCTCAGGCAAGATGACCATACCCTCTAAATCACTTCTATCTTTGCTTGCTAGTTGCTCGCTCTATTTCTATGCCTATGCCGCGATACCTACCACTTGCTTTATCATGCCTCCCATATTGCCATTTCAAGCCTCTAACCCACCTTGTTCTAGCAAATCGTTGTTTGGCTATGTTACCGCTTTGCTCAGCTCCTCTTATAGCATTGTTAGTTGCAGGTGAAGATTGGAGTTTGGTTCCATGTTGGAACATGGATATTTGTTGGGATATCACAATATCTCTTATTTAATTAATGCATCTATATACTTGGTAAAGGGTGGAAGGCTCGGCCTTATGCCTGGTGTTTTGTTCCACTCTTGCCGCCCTAGTTTCCGTCATACCGGTGTTATGTTCCTTGATTTTGCGTTCCTCACGCGGTTGGGTTATAATGGGAACCCCTTGACAGTTCGCCTTGAATAAAACTCCTCCAGCAAGGCCCGACCTTGGTTTTACCATTTGTCACCTAAGCCTTTTTCCCTTGGGTTCTGCAGACTCAAGGGTCATCTTTATTTAAACCCCCGGGCCAGTGCTCCTCTGAGTGTTGGTCCAAACTAGAGCATCGTGCGGGGCCATCCCTTGGCAACTTGGGTTATGTCGGTTCCTGTACGCTTAGCTTATCCGGGGTGCCCTAAGAAGAGATATGTGCATCTCCTATCGGGATTTGTCGGCACAGCGGGTGGTCTTGCTGGTCTTGTTTTACCATTGTCGAAATGTCTTGTAACCGGGATTCCGAGTCTGATCGGGTCTTCCTAGGAGAAGGAATATCCTTCATTGACCGTGAGAGCTTGTGATGGGCTAAGTTGGGACACCCTTGCAGGGTTTTGAACTTTTGAAAGCCGTGCCCACGGTTATGGGCATATGGGAATTTGTTAATGTCCGGTTGTAGAAAACTTGACACTTAACTTAATTAAAATGCATCAACCGCATGTGTAGCCGTGATGGTCTCTTCTCGGCGGAGTCTGGGAAGTGAACACGGAGTTGGAGTTATGCTTGAACGTAAGTAGATTCAGGAATCACTTCTAGTTCACGACCGTGCTTTGCCTTCTCTCCTCGCTCTCTTTTGCGTAAGTTAGCCACCATATATGCTTAGTGCTTGCTGCAGCTCTACCTCACTACCTTTCCCTACCCATAATCTTAAATATTCTTGATCGCGAGGGTGTGAGATTGCTGAGTTCCCGTGACTCACAAATTACTTCAAACAGTTGCAGGTGCCGATGATTGTTGGAAATATGCCCTAGAGGCAATAATAAATTGGTTATTATTATATTTCCTTGTTCATGATAATCGTTTATTATCCATGCTAGAATTGTATCGATAGGAAACTCAGATACATGTGTGGATACATAGACAACACCATGTCCCTAGTAAGCCTCTAGTTGACTAGCTCGTTGATCAATAGATGGTTACAGTTTCCTAACCATGGACATTGGATGTCGTTGATAACGGGATCACATCATTAGGAGAATGATGTGATGGACAAGACCCAATCCTAAGCCTAGCACAAGATCGTGTAGTTCGTTTGCTAAAGCTTTTCTAATGTCAAGTATCATTTCCTTAGACCATGAGATTGTGCAACTCCCGGATACCGTAGGAGTGCTTTGGGTATGCCAAATGTCACAACGTAACTGGGTGGCTATAAAGGTACACTACAGGTATCTCAGAAAGTGTCTGTTGGGTTGGCACGAATCGAGACTGGGATTTGTCACTCCGTGTAAACAGAGAGGTATCTCTGGGCCCACTCGGTAGGACATCATCATAATGTGCACAATGTGATCAAGGAGTTGATCACGGGATGATGTGTTACGGAACGAGTAAAGAGACTTGCCGGTAACGAGATTGAACAAGGTATCGGGATATCGATGATCGAATCTCGGGCAAGTATCATACCGCTAGACAAAGGGAATTGTATACGGTATTGATTAAGTCCTTGACATCGTGGTTCATCCGATGAGATCATCGTGGAGCATGTGGGAGCCAACATGGGTATCCAGATCCCGCTGTTGGTTATTGACCGGAGAGTTGTCTCAGCCATGTCTGCATGACTCCCGAACCCGTAGGGTCTACACACTTAAGGTTCGATGACGCTAGGGTTATAGGGAAAGTATGTACGCGGTTACTGAATGTTGTTTGGAGTCCCGGATGAGATCCCGGACGTCACGAGGAGTTCCAGAATGGTCCGGAGGTAAAGATTTATATATAGGAAGTATGGTTTTGGCCACCGGAAGTGTTCCGGGCATCACCGGTAGTGTACCGGGACCACCGGAGGGGTCCGGGGGTCCACCAAGTGGGGCCACCAGCCCCGGAGGCCTACATGGGCCAATAGTGGGAAGGGACCAGCCCCTAGGTGGGCTGGGGCGCCTCCCACCAAGGCCCAAGGCGCCTCCAAGAGGGGAAGGGGGCAAACCCTAGGGCAGATGGGCCCTAAGGCCCACCTCAGGTGCGCCTCCCCCTCTTCCCCTTGTGGCCGCCACCCTAGATGGGATCTAGGGCTGCCGCCACCCCTAGGGAGGAAACCCTAGGTGGGGGCGCAACCCTCCCTCTCCCCCTATATATATTGGAGGCAAAGGGGCAGCCCAACACATGAAGTTCCTCCCCTGTTGGCGCAGCCCTACCCCTCTCCCTCCTCGTCTCTCGTAGTGCTTGGCGAAGCCCTGCTGGAGTCCCGCACTCCTCCACCACCACCACGCCGCCGTGCTGCTGCTGTATGGAGTCTTCCCCAACCTCTCCTTCTCCCCTTGCTGGATCAAGGAGTAGGAGACGTCACCGGGCTGTACGTGTGTTGAACGCGGAGGTGTCGTCCGTTCGGCACTAGGATCATCGGTGATTTGGATCACGACGAGTACGACTCCATCAACCCTGTTCACTTGAACGCTTCCGCTTAGCAATCTACAAGGGTATGTATATGCACTCTCCTTCCACTCGTTGCTAGATTACTACATAGATTGATCTTGGTGATGCGTAGAAAATTTTAAATTCTGCTACGATCCCCAACAGTGGTATCAGAGCTACGTCTATGCGTAGTTTCTATGCACGAGTAGAACACAAAGCAGTTGTGGGCGTCGATATTGTCAATTTACTTGCCGTTACTAGTCTTATCTTGATTCGGCGGCATCGTGGGATGAAGCGTCCCGGACCGACCTTACACGTACTCTTACATGAGACTGGTTCCACCGACTGACATGCACTAGTTGCATAAGGTGGCTAGCGGGTGTCTGTCTCTCCCCCTTTAGTCGGATCGGATTCGATGAAAAGGGTCCTTATGAAGGGTAAATAGAAATTGGCATATCACGTTGTGGTTTCCGCGTAGGTAAGAAACGTTCTTGCTAGAATCCTATAGCAGCCACGTAAAAACTTGCAACAACAATTAGAGGACGTCTAACTTGTTTTTGCAGCATATGCCTTGTGATGTGATATGGCCAAAAGGATGTGATGAATGATATATGTGATGTATGAGATTGATCATGTTCTTGTAATAGGAATCACGACTTGCATGTCGATGAGTATGACAACCGGCAGGAGCCATAGGAGTTGTCTTAATTTATTTATGACCTGCGTGTCAACATAAACGTCATGTAATTACTTTACTTTATTGCTAAAGCGTTAGCCGTAGTAGTAGAAGTAATAGATGACGTGACAACTTCAAGAAGACACGATGATGGAGATCATGGTGTCATGCCGGTGACAACGATGATCATGGAGCCCCGAAGATGGAGATCAAAAGGAGCAAAATGATATTGGCCATATCATGTCACTATTTGATTGCATGTGATGTTTATCATGTTTTACATCTTATTTGCTTAGAACGACGGTAGCTTAAATAAGATGATCCCTCACTAAGATTTCAAGAAAAGTGTTCCCCCTAACTGTGCACCGTTGCGAAGGTTCGTTGTTTCAAAGCACCACGTGATGATCGGGTGTGATAGATTCTAACGTTCGAATACAATGGGTGTAAGCCAGATTTACACATGCAATACACTTAGGTTGACTTGACGAGCCTAGCATGTACAGACATGGCCTCGGAACACGGAAGACCGAAAGGTCGAGCATGAGTCGTATAGAAGATACGATCAACATGAAGATGTTCACCGATGTTGACTAGTCCGTCTCACGTGATGATCGGACACGGCCTAGTTGACTCGGATCATGTTTTCACTTAGATGACTAGAGGGATGTCTATCTGAGTGGGAGTTCATTAAATAATTTGATTAGATGAACTTAATTATCATGAACATAGTCTAAATTGTATTTGCAAATATGTTGTAGATAAATAGCTCATGTTGTAGCTCCCTGTTTCAATACGTTCCTAGAGAAAGATTAAGTTGAAAGATAATGTAAGCAATGATGCGGACTAGGTCCGTAGTCCGAGGAGTGTCCTCACTGTTGCACAGAAGGCTTATGTCTTTGATGCACCGCTCGATGTGCAAACCCCTACAACGTCGTCTGTGGATGTTGTGAACACCTGACAGACACATCCTGATGACTACTTGATAGTTTAGTGCACCATACTTTACGGCTTAGAATCGGATTCCAATGACATTTTGAACTCCATAGAATATATGAGATGTTCCAAGAGCTGAAATTGGGATTTCAGGCTCATGCCCGTGTTGAGAGGTGTGAGACCTCTGACAAGTTCTTTTGCCAACAAGATGGAGGAGAATAGCTCAGCTAGTGAGCATGTGCTCAGAATGTCTGGGTGCTACAATCACTTAAATCAAGTGGGAGTTAAACTTCCAGATAAGATAGTGATTGATAGAGTTATCTAGCCACTATCACTAAGCTACTAGATCTTCGTGATGAACTATGACATGCAAGGGATGGAGTTGATACCGGAGCTGTTCGCGGTGCTTAAGACCGCAAAAGGTAGAAATCAAGAAGGAGCATCAAGTGTTGACGGTTTAACAAGACCACTGGTTTCAAGAAGGGCAAGGGCTAGAAGGGAAACTTCATGGATGGCAAACCTGTTGCCGCTCCAGTGAAGGAACCCAAGGTTAAACCCAAACCCGAGACTAAGTGCTTCTATTGTAAGGGGAACGGTCACTTGTAGCGGAATTACCCCAAATGCATGGTAGATAAGAAGGCTGGCAACTTATATACGTGTTATTAATGTGTACCTCACTAGTACTCCTGGTAGCACCTGGGTATTGGATACCGGTTCAGTTACTATTATTGGTGACTTGAAGCAAAAGCTACGGACTAAAACGGAGACTGGCTAAGGGCGAGGTGACGATGTGTGTTGGAAGTGTTTCCAAAGTTGATGAGATCACCATCGCACGCTCCATCTGCCTTCGGGATTAGTATTGAACCTAGATAAATGTTATCAGGTATCTACGTTGAGCATGAATATGATTAGATCATGTCCATTGCAATACGGTCATTCATTTAAGTTAGAGAATAATGGTTATTCTGTTTACATGAAGGATACCTTTCATGGTCATGCACCCTATGTGAATGGTTCATTGAATCTCGATCGTGGTAATACACATGCTCACGCCAAAAGATGTAGAGTTAATAATGATAGTACCACTTTCTCGTGGCACTGCCGCTTAGGTCATATTGGCGTAAGATGCATGAAGAAACTCCATGTCGATGGATGTTTGGAGTCACTTGATTTTGAATCACTTGACACATGCGAGCCATGCCTCATGGGCAGGATGACTAAGACCCCGTTTTCAGGTACAATGAAACGGGCAAGTGACTTGTTGGAAATCATGCATGCTGATGCGTGTGATCCAATGAGAATTGAAGCGTGTGGTGGATATCGCTATTTTCTCATCTTCACCGATGATTTGGGTAGATATAGGTATATCTACTTAATGAAGCACAAGTCTGAGACGTTTGAAAAGTTCAAGCGATTTCAGAGTGAAGTTAAGAATCATCATAACAATAAGATCATGTTCCTACGATCTGATCAAAAGGGGATTTTCTGAGTTATGAGTTTGGCAATCACTTAAGACATTGTGGAATTGTTTCACAGTTGAAGCCACCTGGAACACCACAAGGTAATGGTGTGTCCGGACGTCGTAATCGAACCCTATGAGATATGGTGCGATCTATGATGTCTCTTACCAATCCACCGTTTTCATTTTGAGGTTATGCATTAGAGACAGCTGCATTCACTTTAGATAGGACACCATCTAAGTCCGTTGAGACGACGTCGTATGAACATTGGTTTGGCAAGAAACCAAAGTTGTCGTTTCTTAATGTTTGGGGCTGCGATGCTTAAGGCTTCAGACGGAGAAGCTCGAACCCAAAGAGGACAAACACATCTTCATAGGATACCCAAAGGTGACAGTTGGGTATACCTTCTATCTCAGATCCGAGCGCAAATTGTTTGTCGCTAAGAATGGGTCCTTTCTCGAGAAGGAGTTTCTCTCGAAAGAATTGAATGGGAGGAAGAGAGAACTTGATGAGGTTGTCGAACCTTTATTTCAACGAGAGAGTAATGCAACACAGAAAGATGTTTTCTGTGGAGCCTACATCTGTTGAATAGGAAGTTAATGATAGTGATCATAAAGCTTCGGATCAAGTTGCTATCGAACCTCGTAGGTCGACAAGGATATGTACTACTCCTAAGTGGTACGGTAATCCTGTCTTAGATATCATGTTGTTAGACAACAATAAACCTACGAGCTATGGAGAAGCAATGGTGGGCCCGTATTCCGACAAATGGTCAGAAGCCATGAAATCCGAGATAGGATCCATATATCAGAACAAAGTATGGACTTTGATGGACTTGCCCGATGATCGGGAAGCCATTGAGATAAATGGATCTTTAAGAAGAAGAAGGACGTGGGCGGTAATGTTACCGTCTATAAAGCTCGACTTGTGGGAAAGAGTCTTTTCACAAGTTCAAGGAGTTGACTACGATGAGAATTTCTCACCCATAGCGATGCTTAAGTCCGTCGGAATCATGTTAGCATTAGATGTATTTTTCGATTATGAAATCTTACAGATGGATGTCAAAACAAGTTTTCTTACCAGTTTTCGTAAGAAAAGTTGTATGTGATACAATAAAAGGTTTTGTCTATCCTAAGGATGCTAAAAGGTATGCTGGCTCCAGCAATCCTTCTATGGACTAGAGCAAGCATCTCGGAGTCAGAATACATGCTTTGATAGAGTGATCAAAGCTTTTAGGTTTATACAATGTTTACTAGAAACTTGTATTTACAAGAAAGTGAGTGGGAGCACTACAACATTTCTGATAAGTATATGTGGATGACATATTGTTGATCTGAAATGATGTAGAATTTCTGGAAAGCATAAACGGTTGTTTGAAGAGTGATTTTCAAAGGAAGACCTGGATAAAGCTGCTTACATATTGGGCATCAGGATCTATAGAAATAGATCAAGACGCCTGATGATACTTTCAAAATGCACACCTTGACATGTTTTTGAAGGAGTTCAAAATAGATCAGTCAAAGAAGGGGTTCTTACCTGAGTTGTAAGGTGTGAAGTTGAGTAAGACTCAAAGCTTGACCACGGCAGAAGAAAGAGGAAGGACGAAGGTCGTCCCCTATGCTTTTGTCATAGGCTCTATACGGTATGCCATGCTGAGTACCGCACCTAATGTGTGCCTTGCCACATGTCTGACAAGAGGGTACAAAGGTGATCTAGGAGTGGATCACCATATAGTAGTCAAAATTGTCCTTGGAGGAATAAGGAAATGTTTCTCGGTTATGGAGGTGATAAAGAGTTCGACATAAAGAGTTACGTCGATGCAAGCTTAACACCTATCCGGATAGCTCTGAGTAGAGATATCGGATACGTATAATGGAGCAACAATTTGGAATAGCTCCAAGTGGAACGTGGCAGCAGCATCTACGATATAAAGTTTTGCGAAATACATAGGGATCTGAATATGGCAAGACCCGTTGACTACAACCTCTCTCACAAGCATAACATGATCAAACCCAGAACTCTTTGAGTGTTAATCGCATAGTGATGTGAACTAGATCATTGAGTCTAGTAGACTCTTGGATGTTGGTCACATGCGATGTAACCTGTGAGTGTTAATCACATGGCGATGTGAACTAGATTATTGACTCTAGTGCAAGTGTGAGACTGTTGGAAATATGCCCTAGAGGCAATAATAAATTGGTTATTATTATATTTCCTTGTTCATGATAATCGTTTATTATCCATGCTAGAATTGTATCGATAGGAAACTCAGATACATGTGTGGATACATAGACAACACCATGTCCCTAGTAAGCCTCTAGTTGACTAGCTCGTTGATCAATAGATGGTTACAGTTTCCTAACCATGGACATTGGATGTCGTTGATAACAGGATCACATCATTAGGAGAATGATGTGATGGACAAGACCCAATCCTAAGCCTAGCACAAGATCGTGTAGTTCGTTTGCTAAAGCTTTTCTAATGTCAAGTATCATTTCCTTAGACCATGAGATTGTGCAACTCCCGGATACCGTAGGAGTGCTTTGGGTATGCCAAATGTCACAACATAACTGGGTGGCTATAAAGGTACACTACAGGTATCTCCGAAAGTGTCTGTTGGGTTGGCACGAATCGAGACTGGGATTTGTCACTCCGTGTAAACGGAGAGGTATCTCTGGGCCCACTCGGTAGGACATCATCATAATGTGCACAATGTGATCAAGGAGTTGATCACGGGATGATGTGTTACGGAACGAGTAAAGAGACTTGCCGGTAACGAGATTGAACAAGGTATCGGGATACCGACGATCGAATCTCGGGCAAGTATCATACCGCTAGACAAAGGGAATTGTATACGGGATTGATTAAGTCCTTGACAACGTGGTTCATCCGATGAGATCATCGTGGAGCATGTGGGAGCCAACATGGGTATCCAGATCCCGCTGTTGGTTATTGACCGGAGAGTTGTCTCGGCCATGTCTGCATGACTCCCGAACCCGTAGGGTCTACACACTTAAGGTTCGATGACGCTAGGGTTATAGGGAAAGTATGTACGCGGTTACCAAATGTTGTTGGGAGTCCCGGATGAGATCCCGGACGTCACGAGGAGTTCCAGAATGGTCCGGAGGTAAAGATTTATATATAGGAAGTATGGTTTTGGCCACCGGAAGTGTTCCGGGCATCACCGGTAGTGTATCGGGACCACCGGAGGGGTCCAGGGGTCCACCAAGTGGGGCAAGCAGCCCCGGAGGCCTACATGGGCCAATAGTGGGAAGGGACCAGCCCCTAGGTGGGCTGGGGCGCCTCCCACCAAGGCCCAAGGCGCCTCCAAGAGGGGAAGGGGGCAAACCCTAGGGCAGATGGGCCCTAAGGCCCACCTCAGGTGCGCCTCCCCCTCTCCCCCTTGTGGCCGCCACCCTAGATGGGATCTAGGGCTGCCGCCACCCCTAGGGAGGAAACCCTAGGTGGGGGCGCAACCCTCCCTCTCCCCCTATATATATTGGAGGCAAAGGGGCAGCCCAACACATGAAGTTCCTCCCCTGTTGGCGCAGCCCTACCCCTCTCCCTCCTCGTCTCTCGTAGTGCTTGGCGAAGCCCTGCTGGAGTCCCGCGCTCCTCCACCACCACCACACCGTCGTGCTGCTGCTGGATGGAGTCTTCCCCAACCTCTCCTTCTCCCCTTGCTGGATCAAGGTGTAGGAGACGTCACCGGGTTGTACGTGTGTTGAACGCGGAGGTGCCGTCCGTTCGGCACTAGGATCATCGGTGATTTGGATCACGACGAGTACGACTCCATCAACCCCGTTCACTTGAACGCTTCCGCTTAGCGATCTACAAGGGTATGTAGATGCACTCTCCTTCCCCTCGTTGCTAGATTACTCCATAGATTGATCTTGGTGATGCGTAGAAAATTTTAAATTCTGCTACGATCCCCAACAATGATAACCGTGCAGGTGACACAACCGAGCTCAAGGAGGAGCTCGATGAAGCTCGTGTTCATTGTGTTGTTTCATTTCAGTTGATCAGTAGTGGAGCCTAGTAGGGGCGATCAGGGATCTGTAGCATTAGGGGCAGTCTTCTTTTATTTTGGTTCCGTAGACGGACCTTGATTGTATTCTGGATGTTGTAATGTTATATTCATGTATTGTGTGAAGTGGCGATTGTAAGCCAACTATGTACCTCTTTTCCTTATTCCTTACATGGGTTGTGTGAAGATTACCCCACTTGCGACATTGCTTACAATGCGGTTATGCCTCTAAGTCGTGCTTCGACACGTGGGAGATATAGCCGCATCGTGGGCGTTATAGGATGTGTGCGTGACAGGTGCACCGGCGTGGCACACGGTTAGTTTGAGTGAACTGTGTCTGTTGCATCATCCGACTTGTCTAACATTCATAAATTTGGCGAAAAATAACGCGGGAGAGGGTCAGAACATGAACACACTTGCATGTGGACCAAATTTATGGATCAAAAGGGTGGTTTGATGTTCAAATACCAAATGCAATTTCGATGTGGCACCTCCCTCGCAAAGCGCACGGTATTGCTTGCCCCCACCTCCCCCCTCACGTTGGCACTAAGGGGATCCTAAGCTATGAATGCATGCCCCGCCCCCTCAACCGAGGTTTACCTATCAAAGTGCGAAGTAGCTAGCAGCCCCCCTCCTCCCTCGTGTCGGCACAAAGGGAATCCTAAGCTATGAATGCATGCCCTCCCCCCCGAACCGAGGTTCACCGTAGCAAAGTGCGAAGTAGCTAGTAGCCCCCCTCCCTCGTGTCGGCACGAAGGAAATCCTAAGCTATGAATGCATGCCCCCCAACCGAGGTTCACCTAGCAAAGTGTGAAGTAGAGCTAGCAGCCCCCCTCCCTCGTGTCGGCACGGAGGGATTCCTAAGCTATGAATGCATGCCCCCCCCCCAACCGAGGTTCTAGCAAAGTGTGAAGTAGCTAGCAGCCCCCCTCGTGTCGGCGCGAAGGGAATCCTAAGCTATGAGCAAGCCCCCCTCCCCCCAACCGAGGTTCACCTAGCAAAGTGCGAAGTAGCTAGCAGCCCCCACCCCCGCGTGTCGCCATGAAGGGAATCCTAATTAAGCTATGAATGCATGCCCCCCAACCGAGGTTCACCTAGCAAAGTGCGATGTAGCACCCCCCCCCACACACACACTTTTAGTCGGCGGGCCAGAGAGGCATATATCTCACCAAGATGGACCATAAAACGGACCAAGAATAACCCACCTTGGTCGTACAACCTCTCTCTTGTTGTTGGTTAAAGTGATGGCCGTCCATGCGACCACGGAGATGGGCTAGCTCGCCAATAATCACGCAAGTAGCTAGTCCCCAAAGACAACCAATGCATGTGTGTGGCCCAAACATATGTATGGAGAGGTGTGTTTTTGAGTAACAATGGAACAACTTTGATGTGGCACCTTGATTTCGAACTAGAAATCCCCACACTGAGTGAGAGTTAGCTTGACGATGCATATGTATGTTACACCACACTTCAAGCCAACGACGGGGATTCATACATATATGCATGCATGCGTGCATAGTATATGCGCTCAAACTTAATTAGGTCTGAATCTCACCATGACCTATACTATGATAACACGAACCAAATGAAGAATCTGCCATGGTAACATATCTTGTTGTTGGTCAAGGTGATCATGGATGTCCACGTGGGCCCACGAATATATAGGCTTGTCGCCGATAACCACGTGAGGGGGTGCATCGTTCGAAGGCAACCATTACATGCATATGTATGGAGGTGATGCGTGCATTGTTGGCGATCGTAGCAGAAATTAAAAAATTTCTACGCATCACCAAGATCAATCTATGGAGTATTCTAGCAATGAGGGGAATAGGAGTGCATCTACATACCCTTGTAGATCACGAGCGGAAGCGTTCAAGTGAACGGGGATGATGGAGTCGTACTCACCGTGATCCAAATCACCGATGACCAAGTGCCGAACGGACAGCACCTCCGCGTTCAACACACGTACGGTTGGGAAGACGTCTCCTCCTTCTTGATCCAGCAAGGGGGAAGGAGAGGTTGATGAAGATCCAGCAGCATGACGGCGTGGTGGTGGATGCAGCAGGATCCCGGCAGGGCTTCGCCAAGCACAAGCGGGGAGGAGAGGTGTTACAGAGGGAGAGGGAGGCGCCAAGAGCAAGGTGCGGCTGCCCTCCCTCCCTTCCACTATATATAGGGGCTAGGGGGGTGCATGCCCCCTTGGAGATCCCATCTAAAAGGGGGGGCGGCGGCCCCTGGGGGCAACGGCCCCCTTAGGGTTTCCAACCAGGGGGCGCATGCCCCCTAGGGGGGCAATGGCCCCCTAGGGTTTCCAACCCTAGGCGCCTTGGGCCCTTGGGTGGGGCGCACCAGCCCATCAGGGGCTGGTTCCCACGCCACTTCAGCCCATGGGGCCCTCCGGGATAGGTGGCCCCATCCGGTGGACCCCCGGGACCCTTCCGGTGGTTCCGGTACAATACCGGTAACCCCCGAAACCTTCCCGCTGGCCGAAACTGGACTTCCTATATATAAATCTTTACCTCCGGACCATTCTGGAACTCCTCGTGATGTCTAGGATCTCATCCGGGACTCCGAACAACTTTCGGGTTACTGCATACTAATATCTCTACAACCCTAGCGTCACCGAACCTTAAGTGTGTAGACCCTACGGGTTCGGGAGACACGCAGACATGACCGAGACGCCTCTCCGGTCAATAACCAACAGCAGGATCTGGATACCCATGTTGGCTCCCACATGCTCCTCGATGATTTCATCGGATGAACCACGATGTCGAGGACATAATCAATCCCGTATTCAATTCCCTTTGTCAATCGGTACGTTACTTGCCCGAGACTCGATCGTCGGTATCCCAATACCTTGTTCAGTCTCGTTATCGGCAAGTCACTTTACTCGTACCGTAATGCATGATCCCGTGATCAATCACTTGATCACTTTGAGCTCATTATGATGATGCATTACCGAGTGGGCCCAGAGATACCTCTCCGTCATACGGAGTGACAAATCCCAGTCTCGATTCGTGCCAACCCAACAGACACTTTCAGAGATACCTGTAATGTACCTGTATAGTCACCCAGTTACGTTGTGACGTTTGGCACACCCAAGGCACTCCTACGGTATCCGAGAGTTGCACAATCTCATGGTCTAAGGAAATGATACTTGACATTCAGAAAAGCTACAGCAAACAAACTACACGATCTTTGAGCTAAGCTTAGGATTGGGTCTTGTCCATCACATCATTCTCCTAATGATGTGATCCCGTTATCAATGACATCAATGTCCATAGTCAGGAAACTATGACTATCTTTTGATCAATGAGCTAGTCAACTAGAGGCTCACTAGGGATGTGTTGTGGTCTATGTGTTCACACATGTATTACGATTTCCGGATAACACAATTATAGCATGAACAATAGACAATTATCATGAACAAAGAAATATAATAATAACCATTTTATTATTGCCTTTAGGGCATATTTCCAATAGTCTCCCACTTGCACTAGAGTCAATATTCTAGTTACATTGTGATGAATCGAACACCCATGCAGTTCTGGTGTTGATCATGTTTTTCTCTAGGGAGAGGTTTAGTCAACGGATCTGCTACATTCAGGTCCGTATGTACTTTACAAATCTCTATGTCTCCATTTTGAACACTTTCACGAATGGAGTTGAAGCGACGCTTGATATGCCTGGTCTTCCTGTGAAACCTGGGCTCCTTGGCAAGGGCAATAGCTCCAGTGTTGTCACAGAAGAGAGTCATCGGGCCTGACGCATTGGGTATGACTCCTAGGTCGGTAATGAACTCCTTCACCCAGACTGCTTCTTGTGCTGCCTCCGAGGCTGCCATGTACTCCGCTTCACATGTAGATCCCGCCACAACGCTTTGCTTGCAACTGCACCAGCTTACTACCCCACCATTCAAAATATACACGTATCCGGTTTGTGACTTAGAGTCATCCAGATCTGTGTCAAAGTTAGCATCGACGTAACCCTTTATGACGAGCTCTTCGTCACCTCCATAAACGAGAAACATTTCCTTAGTCCTTTTCAGGTACTTCAGGATATTCTTGACCGTTGTCTAGTGTTCCATGCCGGGATTACTTTGGTACCTTCCTACCAAACTTACGGCAAGGTTTACATCAGGTCTGGTACACAGCATAGCATACATGATAGACCCTATGGCCGAGGCATAGGGGACGACACTCATCTTTTCTCTATCTTCTGCCGTGGTCGGGCATTGAGCCGTGCTCAATCTCGTACCTTGCAATACAGGCAAGAACCCCTTCTTTGACTGATCCATTTTGAACTTCTTCAATATCTTGTCAAGGTATGTACTCTGTGAAAGACCAATGAGGCGTCTCGATCTATCTCTATAGATCTTGATGCCTAATATATAAGCAGCTTCTCCAAGGTCCTTCATTGAAAAACACTTGTTCAAGTAGGCCTTTATGCTTTCCAAGAATTCTATATCATTTCCCATCAACAGTATGTCATCCACATACAATATGAGAAATGCTACAGAGCTCCCACTCACTTTCTTGTAAATGCAGGCTTCTCCATAAGTCTGCATAAACCCAAACGCTTTGATCATCTCATCAAAGCGAATGTTCCAACTCCGAGATGCTTGCACCAGCCCATAAATCGAGCGTTGGAGCTTGCACACCTTGTCAGCATTCTTAGGATCGACAAAACCTTCCGGCTGCATCATATACAATTCTTCCTTGAGGAAACCATTAAGGAATGCCATTTTGACGTCCATTTGCCATATCTCATAATCATAGAATGCGGCAATTGCTAACATGATTCGGACGGACTTCAGCTTCGCTACGGGTGAGAAAGTCTCATCGTAGTCAACCCCTTGAACTTGTCGATAACCCTTAGCGACAAGCTGAGCTTTATAGATGGTCACATTACCATCCGCGTCTGTCTTCTTCTTAAAGATCCATTTATTTTCTATGGCTCGCCGATCAACGGGCAAGTCAGTCAAAGTCCATACTTCGTTTTCATACATGGATCCTATCTCGGATTTCATGGCTTCCAGCCATTTGTCAGAATCCGGGCCCGCCATCGCTTCTTCATAATTCGAAGGTTCACCGTTGTCTAACAACATGATTTCCAAGACAGGGTTGCCGTACCACTCTGGTGCGGAACGTGTCCTTGTGGACCTACGAAGTTCAGTAGCAACTTGATGTGAAGTTTCATGATCATCATCATCAACTTCCTATCTAGTCGGTGCAGGCACCTCAGGAACATTTTCTTGAGCTGCGCCACTTACCGGTTCAAGAGGTAATACTTCATCAAGTTCTACCTTCCTCCCACTTATTTCTTTCGAGAGAAACTCTTTCTCTAGAAAGGACCCATTCTTGGCAACAAAGATCTTAATTTCGGATCTGAGGTAGAAGGTATACCCAACAGTTTCTTTAGGGTATCCTATGAAGACGCATTTTTCCGACTTGGGTTCGAGCTTTTCAGGTTGAAGTTTCTTGACATAAGCATCGCATCCCCAAACTTTTAGAAACGATAGCTTAGGTTTCTTCCCAAACCATAATTCATACGGTGTCATCTCAACGGATTTCGACGGAGCCCTATTTAAAGTGAATGCGGCAGTCTCTAAAGCATAGCCCCAAAATGATAGCGGTAAATCGGTAAGAGACATCATAGATCGCACCATATCTAATAGAGTGCGATTACGATGTTCGGACACACCATTACGCTGAGGTGTTCCAGGCAACGTGAGTTGTGAAACTATTCCACATTTTCTTAAGTGTGTGCCAAATTCGTGACTCAAGTATTCTCCCCCACGATCTGATCGCAAGAACTTGATTTTCCTGTCATGTTGATTCTCAACCTCACTCTGAAATTCCTTGAACTTTTCGAAGGTCTCAGACTTGTGTTTCATTAAGTAGACATACCCATATCTACTCAAGTCATGAGTGAGAGTGAGAACATAATGATAGCCACTGCGAGCCTCAACACTCATTGGACCGCACACATCAGTATGTATGATTTCGAATAAGTTGGTTGCTCGCTCCATTGTTCCTGAGAACGGAGTCTTGGTCATCTTACCCATGAGGCATGGTTCGCACGTGTCAAATGATTCGTAATCAAGAGACTCTAAAAGTCCATCTGCATGGAGCTTCTTCATGCGTTTGACACCTATGTGACCAAGGCGGCAGTGCCACAAGTATGTGGGACTATCATTATCAACCTTACATCTTTTGGTATTCACACTATGAATATGTGTAGCATTACGCTCGAGATTCATTAAGAATAAACCATTCACCATCGGAGCATGACCATAAAACATATCTCTCATATAAATAGAACAACCATTATTCTCGGATTTAAATGAGTATCCATCTCATATTAAACGAGATCCTGATACAATGTTCATGCTCAAAGCTGGTACTAAATAACAATTATTGGGGTTTAAAACTAATCCAGTAGGTAAATGTAGAGGTAGCGTGCCGACGGCGATCACATCAACCTTGGAACCATTCCCGACGTGCATCGTCACCTCGTCCTTCGACGGTCTCCGTTTATTCCGCAACTCCTGCTTTGAGTTACAAATGTGAGCAACCGCACCGGTATCAAATACCTAGGAGCTACTGCGAGTACTGGTAAGGTACACATCAATTACATGTATATCACATATACCTTTCGTGATGCCGGCCTTCTTGTCCGCTAAGTATTTGGGGCAGTTCCGCTTCCAGTGACCACTTCCCTTGCAATAAAAACACTCAGTCTCGGGCTTGGGTCCATTCTTTGGCTTCTTCCCGGCAGCTTGCTTACCGGGCACGGCAACTCCCTTGCTGTCCTTCTTGAAGTTCTTCTTACCCTTGCCTTTCTTGAACTTAGTGGTTTTATTCACCATCAACACTTGATGTTCCTTTTTGACTTCTACCTCTGCTGATTTCAGCATTGCAAATACTTCAGGAATGGTCTTTTCCATCCCCTGCATATTGAAGTTCATCACAAAGCTCTTGTAGCTCGGTGGAAGCGACTGAAGGATTCTGTCAATGACCGCGTCATCCGGGAGATTAACTCCCAGCTGAGTCAAGCGGTTATGCAACCCAGACATTTTGAGTATGTGCTCACTGACAGAACTATTTTCCTCCATCTTACAGCTGAAGAACTTGTCGGAGACTTCATATCTCTCGACCCGGTCATGAGCTTGAAAAACCATTTTCAGCTCTTCGAAAATCTCATATGCTCCGTGTCTCTCAAAACGCTTTTGGAGCCCCAGTTCTAAGCTGTAAAGCATGCCGCACTGAACGAGGGAGTAATCATCAGCATGTGTCTACCAAGCGTTCATAACGTCTTGGTTCTGTGGGACGGGTGCGTCACCTAGCGGTGCTTCTAGGACATAATCTTTCTTGGCAGCTATGAGGATGATCCTTAGGTTCCGGACCCAGTCCGTATAGTTGCTGCCATCGTCTTTCAGCTTGGTTTTCTCTAGCAACACGTTGAAGTTGAGGACAACGTGGGCCATTTGATCTGCAAGACATATTGTAAAGATTTTAGACTAAGTTCATGATAATTAAGTTCATCTAATCAAATTATTAAATGAACTCCCACTCAGATAGGCATCCCTCCAGTCATCTAAGTATAACATGATCCGAGTTAACTAGGCCGTGTCCGATCATCACGTGAGACGGACTAGTCAACATCGGTGAACATCTTCATGTTGATCGTATCTTCTATACGACTCATGCTCGACCTTTCGGTTTTCTGTGTTCCGAGGCCATGTCTGTACATGCTAGGCTCGTCAAGTCAACCTAAGTGTATTGCGTGTGTAAATCTGTCTTACACCCGTTGTATTCGAATGTTAGAATCTATCACACCCGATCATCACGTGGTGCTTTGAAACAACGAACCTTCGCAACGATGCACAGTTAGGGGGAACACTTTCTTCAAATTATTACGAGGGATCATCTTATTTAAGCTACCGTCGTTCTAAGCAAATAAGATGTAAAACATGATAAACATCACATGCAATCAAATAGTGACATGATATGGCCAATATCATTTGCTCCTTTGATCTCCATCTTCGGGGCTCCATGATCATCGTTGTCACCGGCATGACACCATGATCTCCATCATCGTGTCTTCTTGAAGTTGTCTCGTCATCTATTACTTCTACTACTATGGCTAACGCTTTAGCAATAAAGTAAAGTAATTACATGACGTTTATGTTGACACGCAGGTCATAAATAAATAAAGACAACTCCTATGGCTCCTGCTGGTTGTCATACTCATCGACATGCAAGTCGTGATTCCTATTACAAGAACATGATCAATCTCATACATCACATATATCATTCATCATATATCACAACCTTTGGCCATATCACATCACAAAACACTTGCTGCAAAAACAAGTTAGACGTCCTCTAATTGTTGTTGCAAGTTTTTACGTGGCTGCTATAGGTTTCTAGCAAGAACGTTTCTTACCTATGCCAAAACCACAACGTGAATTGCCAATTTATATTTACCCTTCATAAGGACCCTGTTCATCAAATCCGATCCGACTAAAGTGGGAGAGACAGACACCCGCCAGCCACCTTATGCAACTAGTGCATGTCAGTCGGTGGAACTGGTCTCACGTAAGCGTACGTGTAAGGTTGGTCCGGGCCGCTTCATCCCACGATGCCGCCGAATCAAGATAAGACTAGTAACGGCAAGCAAATTAACAATATCGACGCCCACAACTACTTTGTGTTCTACTCGTGCATAGTAACTATGCATAGACCTAGCTCTGATACCACTGTTGGGGATCGTAGCAGAAATTAAAAAATTTCTACGCATCACCAAGATCAATCTATGGAGTATTCTAGCAACGAGGGGAATAGGAGTGCATTTACATACCCTTGTAGATTGCGAGCGGAAGCATTCAAGTGAACGGGGATGATGGAGTCGTACTCGTCGTGATCCAAATCACCGATGACCAAGTGCCGAACGGACAGCACCTCCGCGTTCAACACACGTACGGTTGGGAAGACGTCTCCTCCTTCTTGATCCAGCAAGAGGAAGGAGAGGTTGATGAAGATCCAGCAGCATGACGGCGTGGTGGTGGATGCAGCAGGATCCCGGCAGGGCTTCGCCAAGCACAAGCGGGGAGGAGAGGTGTTACAGAGGGAGAGGGAGGCGCCAAGAGCAAGGTGCGGCTGCCCTCCCTCCCTTCCACTATATATAGGGGCTAGGGGGGTGCATGCCCCCTTGGAGATCCCATCTAAAAGGGGGGGGCGGCGGCCCCTGGGGGCAACGGCCCCCTTAGGGTTTCCAACCAGGGGGGCGCATGCCCCCTAGGGGGGCAACGGCCCCCTAGGGTTTCCAACCCTAGGCGCCTTGGGCCCTTGGGTGGGGCGCACCAGCCCATCAGGGGCTGGTTCCCACGCCACTTCAGCCCATGGGGCCCTCCGGGATAGGTGGCCCCATCCGGTGGTTCCGGTACAATACCGGTAACCCCCGAAACCTTCCCGCTGGCCGAAACTGGACTTCCTATATATAAATCTTTACCTCCGGACCATTCTGGAACTCCTCGTGATGTCCGGGATCTCATCCGGGACTCCGAACAACTTTCGGGTTACTGCATACTAATATCTCTACAACCCTAGCGTCACCGAACCTTAAGTGTGTAGACCCTACGGGTTCGGGAGACACGCAGACATGACCGAGACGCCTCTCCGGTCAATAACCAACAGCAGGATCTGGATACCCATGTTGGCTCCCACATGCTCCTCGATGATTTCATCAGATGAACCACGATGTCGAGGACTTAATCAATCCCGTATTCAATTCCCTTTGTCAATCGGTACGTTACTTGCCCGAGACTCGATCGTCGGTATCCCAATACCTTGTTCAGTCTCGTTATCGGCAAGTCACTTTACTCGTACCGTAATGCATGATCCCGTGATCAATCACTTGATCACTTTGAGCTCATTATGATGATGCATTACCGAGTGGGCCCAGAGATACCTCTCCGTCATACGGAGTGACAAATCCCAGTCTCGATTCGTGCCAACCCAACAGACACTTTTGGAGATAGCTGTAATGTACCTGTATAGTCACCCAGTTACGTTGTGACGTTTGGCACACCCAAGGCACTCCTACGGTATCCGGGAGTTACACAATCTCATGGTCTAAGGAAATGATACTTGACATTCAGAAAAGCTACAGCAAACGAACTACACGATCTTGTGCTAGGCTTAGGATTGGGTCTTGTCCATCACATCATTCTCCTAATGATGTGATCCCGTTATCAATGACATCCAATGTCCATAGTCAGGAAACCATGACTATCTTTTGATCAACGAGCTAGTCAACTAGAGGCTCACTAGGGACGTGTTGTGGTCTATGTGTTCACACATGTATTACGATTTCCGGATAACACAATTATAGCATGAACAATAGACAATTATCATGAACAAAGAAATATAATAATAACCATTTTATTATTGCCTCTAGGGCATATTTCCAACATGCATGCATGTTTGAATACACAACATTGATCTGGCGCGTGTGTCAAAAATCATACAGTAGCTCTCCACATAGAGCGAGATCGGTTCATGATGGTGTCGTTGTACTAGCCACTTCGACTCGATGGGAGGGATTCATGCGTACACATGCATGTGTGTGTTCTCAAAGTGTATCATGCATGTCATCCTAGAGCAAAAATAATAATCCCCTCCTAAGTCAAATTAACCTCTCTTGTTGTCAGGCAAAAAGAAGTGATGGACCAAGCAGGCCCACAGATGGAAAGCATCGATATCGCTGATAATCGCTTAAGTGGGTGCGAGAGGACAACCACCACCGCTTTGCATGTGGGCCAAACATATATATGTTGAATACCCAAAATGCACAACTTTGATGTGCCACATGCCTCAAAACCGTAAACCATGCACCCACACAGAGCGAGGTTCATATCAAGCGTACTACATATGATGGTCCCCTTCCCCCCTCTTCACCGCATACTATATGCTCCTGCCATAATATATGTACAACCCAAAAGAATCATCATCGATGGTGAAATTAATTAACCTCTCCCGATGTAGGTCAAAGTGATGCATGCATGCATGCATGCATCGACGATGGCCTCGTGGGCCCACAGATGGAAGCGTCACACGTGAGTGTCCTAGCTAGGATATATATGCATGTGGCCCAAAAATGTGTTATGTGATGTTTGAATAACCAATTTCACAATTTTGATGTGGCACGTGCCTCGGTAACCAAAAAGTCCTGACATTGAGTGAGGTGTACTTGTTCACGGACGCATACGTATAGTATATATGCTAGTCCCCTCCCACCTCTTCGACGCGTACTATATACCACCATAACACAAACAAAAAATATTCTACCTTGCTGGTCAAATTAACCTCACTGCCGGCTATTCGTCAAAATGATGGACGACGACCTCGCGGGCCCACAGAAAGTGTCACACGCGAGTATCGAGTGTCGTGTAGGACAACCATCGACTGCATGTGGCAAAACATTTATTTATGAAAGGGTTGTGTAATGTTTTAAATAACGATTTCACGACTCTGATGTGGCACCAGCCTGCCTAACAAAACGGCCAACCCACACGGTGGCTCACAACACGTAGTGTACTGCGAGCCACCCGCCATCTCCAGACGCACCCCCCACACACACACCACGAATCCACCGCAACTGCGATGCATGTTAAATTAATTATCCCGCGGTGAACATAAATGTTACCAAAGGAGGGACATTTTAATTTAAAAAATCACAGCAATCATTAAGACGTTTTAGTACATTGATTGATTGATTTTCTATGGGTATAATGTGCAAAAATCAAATTTGAGCTACATGCACACGTGACAGTGCACCTAAATGGATTGCAAAAACACATGTGTCTCACTAGGTGCATGTTTACTCCCCGTGCAACAAATTACAAACATTGAGAATCTTGATTTTTAAATTCTAGTACATCCAAAACTTATTTGAAGTTCATGAAACTTATCGTGTTGTCATATGGACACCAATACAAAGTGGCATTGTACTTTTTTGTCAAATTTGAGACCAGTTTTGATGAATCTTTATCTAATTACAGACGGGAGATTATTAATAATTGGGAACCAATATCCCAACCGGATTATTTATTCGAACCGTAAGCGTTAGACCAACAATGGATACGTGCCATGCTTCGGTTAAGCAATAAAGCGGCATCATTAATCATCCAAATAGAAAAACAATATATGTGCCGCCACGCGACCCGTGTGGCGTGCGAGTAGGCGTGAGTTGACGGGACGCATGCGAGCAGTCTGCCGCGCAGGTAGACGGGGAGGCGTGCGTGCAGGTGTGTGAATTGACGGAGGCGTGCTCGCTACGCAGTGTCATCGGGAGGTGTGCGAGTAGCTGTGTGAAACTTTGATCGGCATGCCAGCATTCCGGTGCGTAGGCTCACTGGGAGGCGAGCCATCAGTTTGACCGCCGCCCGCCTCCCTCCCACAACTCCCGCTACTCCATATTAATGGTGCGCCCTCCCCCATCCTCGCTACGCACACACAATCCTCCCTCTCCGCTTGCATCCTCGACACCGCTCTCAGTCCTCGAAGCCGTCAGTGTATGAGGATGCCGCCGAAGCGCCCCATCGGAGGGAGTGGTGACGTCGGGGCTGCTAAAGCACCGGAGCACGGCTTGGAGATGGAGACAAAGGTTGTCGTCACCGCCAGCGAGTTATCGCTGCACCCTGACGTCGTCGAGCTTCCATAGCCGGAGACAGAGTTCCACACCAACTCCGACAACCACTCCAGCGACGACTCCGACGACCACTCCGGCGACGACTCCGTCGACCACTCCGGTGACGACTCCGACGACGACGGACAGCTGGTTAGTCATCTATACCCATTTATGTGTCAAATAGATCATAGGGTTTCTCTGGCTACTCTTGCATCCCCCTTTTTGGAATAGAAATCATATGGTTATGTTCTCCCAATCCATGAAATCTGAGTAAGTTTCGCTAGATCCGTGTAGTGTATTGATTGTTTGAATGGTACATGAGATAAGTGATTAGTTGTTTCATCTGTGCAAATGATTTCTGCTAGTAATCCGACTAGGGTTAGTGTTCGTGCTAATAATTCCTAGCCAGGACTTGACAATTGATTTTGAATGACCTACCTATGTTTGTGCCATTGTTTTCTTCAAGATTGGTATGTACATAGACGACTCTGCTTAAAAATCGAACCATAATCTCTGAATATGTATAAATAAATAGCCATAAATTCCTAATCCTACTTCACGGCATGTAATCAGTGATTTGATGCCAAATTTGTTTTACTATTTGTATAGGCGCTGTCTGACGATGTGGACAGCGAGGATGAAGATGCCCAGAGGAGGTACAAGAGGCGAATCCTGACGGAGCTTTATGTGGGAATGCATAACAGGCGTATTAGGACCTGGAACGAAGGCTATGGATGCCCATTTTGCCACCACAAGATTCATGACGCGTATTTAAGTGTTCTGGTGCATGCAAGAGGATGAGCCGTTGGCTCCTTCAAGCAGAAGTATTCTCGCAGGGTGGCACACGGCGCGTACGCCGAGTACCTAGAGAAGCTTCCGGATCGTGTCGGCCGCATGTGAGATGACATGTGGGATGGATCGAACTATGTACGCTTGAGTATGCTTAATGATGGTTGAACTATGTACTTATGGTTGAATTATGCTTATGTATGTGTACGCTTATTATCTATGTCTGAGTATGTTAAATATTTCACCAAATTTTGGTAAAAATTACAACGGGGGACCAATAAACCAGGACGGAGGTAGTACGTCAATCACACACGGTTCCCAAAATTGGAACTGTGTGCAATGACTTTCATTTTTCCTGCTACGTCAATCACACACGGTTCGCTTTAGCAAACCGTCGCCCCCAAAATTCTTTGTGGGACAGAAAACCCTCACCACCCAATTCAAAAAAGAAAAAAAGAAAACCCTCACCATTCCCACGTCACAAAAACCCTCACCCCACCCGCCACCCCCTCGGCCCCTCCTGTACGTTCCCCATTCACACCTGCACAAGCTCCTCCACGTCTATGCCATGGCACCACCTATTGCGGTGGTAAACACTTAGCTTGACGCGTGCCGCCGCCAGGCTGCTGGCAAAGCCCACCGCATTTTGCCACTTCTGCTTGCCGCCGCCTATCGCCATCGACTTTCTCGTCGCTGCTCGCGATCGACCTAACTCCGCTCGGTTAGGGAATCTGCCGTACTGAGGGTTCTTTCTCATGGACCACAAGGTAACTAATTTAACGAGATATTATCTCATCTCTTATCCCAGTTCATCTGCCTCCTTTAATCACCCGGCAGAAATCACCGTGAATTCATTTTTATTCGAGCTGATTTGAGGGTTTTCTTTCATTCATAGAATATACAGTGCGCCGACACTTCAGGACTTGGCGACCGCCACCAGAGGTTCCATATCATCATACCAGATAACTTGAGGATGCGCGTGGTATGTTCAATCTCACCTTAAATCGGTTGGCATGGCCTACTTTCCTGAACATATTCTAAATATTGATACATTTGGATAAAAGATACCACATGCACCATATACGTCAAAGAGGATCCCCCCCTCTTCTTTCTATATTAGGCAAATTAATGATGTATTGTTCTTTCGATTACTCTCATATTTCCATGACATCATGTTTATCATATCTGTTTAATTATAGACTTTTGTTCTTCGATTTCAACTGTTGTACAGTTCTTTCAATTTGGGCCCATATTTGCATGTTACCATATTTTCTTTAACAATCCTATCATTTTCTGCAGGACATCCCTCGCTATGCAACAGATTATGTAATGCACAATTTTTCCCTTTACATACATCAAGGCTCCACAAATGTCATACTACACATAAACCATGGATTTACAATCGTTGCTACTATAAGACTTGGTGGACGTGGTGACTCCTATTTTGGCACTGGCTTTTGGAATAAAATTGCAAAGTTTTATGTACTGAAAGCTGGCACTAAAATTGCACTGCACATAGAAGGGCCTGGTCATGAGATATATGCTAACTTCCCCGACAAAATCATCCATCCAGACTTTGCTTGAAATAAGTTTTCTTTTCAACTATCTGCATATGTCGACTTACCCAGCAATGTCAAATGAATTGTGTAGTATTTAAGCAACCAATTGTTATTCCCTTTTCTTACTATATCCTTACCTAATAATTTCTGATTACCAATACACTTTTCTATTGCCCTGTTTTAACTAAATATTCCGTGTACTCCCATTTCTATCAGAAAGCGCCGCTGATAAGGAGACTCCAGAGGTGGAGAACGGGGCTGCCAACAAGCAGAGACGGGGCGAGCTAGAACCGCAAGCGACTCCAGCAGGCCTAGACTTAATCAGCAGCCTCCCCGATGATATGTTGAGAGTCATCATCTCCCTCCTCCCAATCAAATATGGGGTGCGGACAACCCTCCTTTCCCGGCGGTGGCGCCCCATATGGAACTCCAGCCCTCTCGACCTCATCGACATCCACGAGCTCTGCCATGGCTATCGCAAAAGCTTGGGTGCGTTCTCCAAGATCCTTGGCAGTCACCTTGGCCCAACCAAAGGCCTTAGAATGGGCAAGTTCCGTTCCAACGGCAAGGATCCGAGCCAAGCTTGATGATTGGTTCCGACCCCCCACCCTAGATCAGCTCAGGAGCTCACTTTTGATGATGGGCATATGCGGTCGCTGCCAACGTCCACACTCCGCCTCGCGCCCACGCTGCGCGTTGCGAAGTTCAGGAACTGCCATTTCCCACCCCTTAATGACGCGCATGCTCTTATTCTACCACGACTGAAGCACCTCGAGCTCGTCGCCGTCTGCCTCTCAAAGGGTGACATGGAACGCTTGCTTCGTGGCTGTACTGCACTCGAGTACCTTCGTCTTCAGGCGATCAATGGGTTGAGTACCTTCCACGTCACCTCCATGACTCTTCGGACTATTTATGTATGTTGCTGGTTGATACGTCTCCAACATATCTATAATTTTTGATTGCTCCATGCTATATTATCTACTATTTTGGACATTATTGGGCTTTATTATCCACTTTTATATTATTTTTGGGACTAACCTATTAACCGGAGGCCCAGCCCAGAATTGTTGTTTTTTGCCTGTTTTAGGGTTTCGAAGAAAAGGAATATCGAACGGAGTCCAAACGGAATGAAACCTTCGGGAACGTGATTTTCTCAACGAACAAGACCCAGGAGACTTGGACCCTACGTCAAGACACAAAAGAGGAGTCCACGAGGTAGGGGGCGCGCCTACCCCCCCCCCCCAGGCGCGCCCTCCACCCTCGTGGGGCCCCTGTTGCTCCACCGACGTACTCCTTCCTCCTATATATACCTACGTACCCCCAAACGATCAGATACGGAGCCAAAACCCTAATTCCACCGCCGCAACTTTCTGTATCCACGAGATCCCATCTTGGGGCTTGTTCCGGAGCTCCGCCGGAAGGGGCATCGATCATGGAGGGCTTCTACATCAACACCATAGCCTCTCCGATGAAGTGTGAGTAGTTCACCACAGACCTACGGGTCCATAGTTATTAGCTAGATGGCTTCTTCTCTCTTTTTGGATCTCAATACAATGTTCTCCCCCTCTCTTGTGGAGAACTATTCGATGTAATCTTCTTTTTGCGGTGTGTTTGTTGAGATCGATGAATTGTGGGTTTATGATCAAGTCTATCTATGAATAATATTTGAATCTTCTCTGAATTCTTTTATGTATGATTGGTTATCTTTGCAAGTCTCTTTGAATTATCAGTTTGGTTTGGCCTACTAGATTGATCTTTCTTGCAATGGGAGAAGTGCTTAGCTTTGGGTTCAATCTTGCGGTGTCCTTTCCCAGTGACAGTAGGGGTAGCAAGGCACGTATTGTATTGTCGCCATCGAGGATAACAAGATGGGGTTTTCATCATATTGCATGAGTCTATCCCTCTACATCATGTCATATTGCTTAAGGCGTTACTCTATTTTTTAACTTAATACTCTAGATGCATGCTGGATAACGGTCGATGAGTGGAGTAATAGTAGTAGATGCAGGCAGGAGTCGGTCTACTTGTCTCGGATGTGATGCCTATATACATGATCATACCTAGATATTCTCATAACTATGCTCAATTCTGTCAATTGCTCAATAGTAATTTGTTCACCCACCGTAGAATACTTATGCTCCCAAGAGAAGCCACTAGTGAAACCTATGGCCCCCGGGCCTATCTTTATCATATTAGTCTCCTACTACTTAGTTATTTCCTTTGCTTTTTTACTTTGCCTTTATTTTACCTTGCATCTTTATCACAAAAATACCAAAAATATTATCTTTATCATATCTATCAGATCTCACTCTCGTAAGTGGCCGTGTAGGGATTGACAACCCCTATTCGCATTGGTTGCGAGGATTTATTTGTTTTGTGCAGGTACGAGGGACTCGCGCGTAGCCTCCTACTGGATTGATACCTTGGTTCTCAAAAACCGAGGGAAATACTTACGCTACTTTGCTGCATCATCCCTTCCTCTTCGGGGAAAACTAACGCAGTGCTCAAGAGGTAGCACTGGTGCGGCAAGAAGACATCACAAAAGGTGGACCACGGTATGGTCATCCACAACACACTTGCACTTGAGAGATTACTTGTAGTTGATCAAGAAGGTCCAACAAGAATCAATGTCATTTATGTGCCAAAATTGACAGTGATGGGCTACTCGTCTGACAAATACTCCAAACTTGTTATTGGATCCACACCCGTTCAGGTACAACAACCGCCTTCTACCTCTCGTTCTACAAATTAACATTATTTCTAATTTTGAAGATGTTTGTTCGTTTGTCATTCAGAAAATGATTCCGACAAGCTTGACCCCGAAACTGCGCACAGTGAAGGTCTTGGCACTAGAATCTATCGGGCCCGACCTGGAGCAAGTTGTCAGTTTCCTGAGATGCTTTCCGTGCCTGGAGAAGCTATATATCGAGGTGATGTTCCTTTCCTGTTAAATGTTAACCATAAGGGAGTTCAATTTGTGACACCTTTTTCCAAGTTTACAATGACAATGTACTACAATTTCTCAAGGTTCTTTTGGAGGATTTCAGTACATACATGCCCCCCCCATATTGGTTGCTTGATCCATATGGTTATATTCAATAAGCATTTCTCCTTTGGATTCATCTGTACTAGTTTTCTTAGGGAACTTCTCATCCACTCCAACCTCTTGTGAAGAAGGCTACATTTTTCTAGAATGTAATCAAATGCCCAAGTTAATCATGTCAGATCGAAGATGGCATGTTAGTGCATTTTACAAATCCTGCAAACCAAATAGCTAGTCCTATAGTAATGTTCAAAACTGCATGTAGGCACTAACACATTTTCTTCTTTTGCAAATAAGATTAGGCCCAGTGATGGATAATGTGATACAATATAACAATCACGTCGAATGCCTAGATCTGCATCTCTCAAAAATTACTTTGAACTCCTACCGAGGGACCTTACCGGAGATTATATTCGTCAGGTTTTTTGTTCTTAGAGCAAGGGTGCTAAAGGAAATGAGGTTTACCCTACATTTATTTCGCAAAAATGAATGGTCTGTTGATCAGCGCCGGCGCCTGCGGCAGAATGGAGTAGGCTCCAAAAATGCTGAATTTCATTTTGGAACTTCAGATGACAGAGTAATCGGAAGTCATCAGGTCAACCCCATACATGATTTCTCAGTGGCTGACCCCTTTGCAAAAATTGTGAGGTTTCGAAGCCAGACTTAGAAGCGGTGATATTAGTTTGAACCTCTCTGATATCCATGTTCAACGCATCAGCACGAGCATTTGCAGCTGATGAGCTGAATTTCATTTCTAATATCAATTTGAACCTTGTAATCTTCTAATTTGAGCCATATAACTTTGGAATTTGAACCTTGTAACATTTCGAGGTTTTGTGGTACAATCGTTGAAATGGCATCGTATGAGACTCGTATATTGCTAGCACTATTTTGACCTAAATATGCAATGGTCTTAGATTTTATTAACCATTCTTGAATCAGTTTACCTTGTCGATCTCAGAGCACACGATCTGTATAGCTAACTCGACTGCGATCTTCGACAATATTGCACACAGTTGAGCGCAGAATTAATTATCGCACTCGAGTTTCCATCATCACCCTTCTGTGTAACTTTGACCTCATCACCCAAGGGTAAACTTATGACCGAATTCATTCCACACACTTTGTTTTTACAAAGCTTTTTGCCAATAAACGCCCACGATTTGTCCCTCTTCTAGCCGACGCGTGGCCAAACTAGCCGGGCGGGAAGCTTGTGCAGTAAACAGCGGGGTAGCACGGGAACAGGCTCTTCAAGCCCACGCCTGGGGTGCGGTATTGTCAAGCATGCACTGGATTCAGGAATCCTCCGCTATGAATGATGCGACAAGACATGACGATTACAGGCCGGCCGGCCCCCATTTATTACAGCGGCCATTTAACCCTTGTGTCTCTTCAACCTTTCGATCGCGCCTCACCGTTGCAAGAAGCACACCCACCACGAGAAGTTCTTAGAGGGTATCCTGCGCGGCTCCAATGGCGCTCCGAGCGGCTGCCGATGACGAGCAGCAGTTCACCATGCGTGCCGTGGTGGACACCCACAAAAGGTTCATGGACCTCTCGGTGGTGTACACCAACGACCCGGTCTGGGTGGAGCACTCCATCCACATCATGGAGTTGTTGCTTGCCGCGGAGAAATACAAGGTGGTCGGGTTTGACCTCGAGTACACCTGCGCTCGTGCCGGGTCTCGTCCCAAGGTCGCCGTCGCCCAGATATGCGTGCGCCACCATGTCCTCGTCTACCACTACTGCCTAGCCACAAGGCCTTGCGAGCGTTTTACCAGGTTTGTTAACAACCCTCACTACATGTTTGCTACGGTGGACATCACCAACGATGTAAAGGCGCTTGAGAATTCGGGCATCGCCTACCAAAATCTTGTCGACATCCAGGGCCAATACAAGATCTGGGGCAACAAGGAGCATGAGAAGGACTCACTGGTTCACCTCGCCGAGGCCATCATCGACCCCTACTACAGAGACATGAAGGATTCGTGCAACAAGGACAAGCGTGCCTGGCACTCGGCCTGGATGGAGAAACTCGACAAAGCTCACGTCGTGTACGCGGCCAAGGAGGCATACACGAGCTACGACATGTATAGGCGGATCGTTGACATGAGGAAGTCTCTCCTTTCCCAAAACGGCCAGGGATCCAGCCGGAAGCAGAGCAATGGCAAGCGTCGTCGCAACAATAAGTAGATGATTAGATCCTCGTTTCTCCTACTTTAGTATGCATGTAATTGCTTTCTTTGATGTGTGGAAATGTTATGTGTGTAGTCACTTGTGTAATTGTATGCTTAATTTGGTTATGCAATGCTGTCTTTTTAAGTATATATGTTGATGCTGTAGACAGAGCATAGATGTTGTGCGGACAAAGAAAATCACATCGCACACGGACTAAACAATGGAACCCGCCGGTGATGTTTTCATCAATCACTCACAATTGTATACCAGCAATCGTTTGCTCACCACACACACGGCTTGTTAGCAGTAATCGTCCGTGTTGTTATCGTTCTTCGCACACATCTCCGATTACATACCTGATTGCCTCGTATCACACACATCTTGTTCATTTGAACCGTTTATGTTCTCATGCCTCAACGCAAACAGTTCATCCGAGTGAACCGCATGCCGTATATCGCCTTGATCTGGCTGACCATTTCTTTTGTGTTGACTAATCACAAATAGTTCGTCCGAGTGAACCATATGATGTGTATCGCACAGGCCTTCATCTGGCTTCCTGTTTATTTTGTTCCTCCTCATCGCAAACAGTTCATTGAACTGAACCGTATGCCCTTCATCGCACACGCAAATAAAACCTGAACCGTATTTGATGCATCCTTCATCGCAAATGTTTTATACATTTCTGACGGTTTTCATACAACACCGTTTGCGATTATTGCATCGCACACAGTTTCTCGAAGGGTCTCTGATCGTAGTGTCCCGTTAGCAGCATCCTGCAGTAGTGATCTCTTCGCCGAACTAGTGCACCTATACAATTTGCCATTGTATTGGGTGTGTTGGGGACACAAGAGATTTCTTGTACTTGGTTGCAGGGTTGTTTGAGAGAGTCCATCTTCATCCTACACCTCCCACGGATTGATAAACCTTAGGTCATCCACTTGAGGGAAAATTGCTACTGTCCTACAAAACTCTGCGCTTGGAGGCCCAACACGAGTCTATAAGAATAAAGTTGCGTAGTAGCCATCACTCCTGTCGCAAACACTCGCCCTCGCCATGAAATTGGCGAGCTCCTCTTTCATGCCAGGAATTTCACCCGTTTCCAGCTCCTACTCGACGAGTCGGACGGACTAGACTTCCAAAATGCAATCTGGAACTCGCTCAGATCGACGGTGTCCTCGTTAGTGCCCTCCTCCCTTCGCATCAGCAAGATGCTCATCTTCTTCCACTCACACAAACTCTTGCTCGAGAAACTCTCATAGCCACCTTACTCTTCCATTTTGGTGGACATGCACCCGATTTCCGCGTTCGTTGCTTGACTGTAGCGGTTTTCGCTTTTGATGTCGCATCCACTCCCGTCGCAACTCTTCTTGCGGCATGCTCGCCAATCTCCTCACGACACTACTACACCAACATCTCCGACAAGCACCCATCCTTGAGCCGTGCCTCGCCTCAATAAAGAAACAACTATCATGACGGCATTCTTGGCGCCGCCCTCTGTATATGCATATATACTTGTACTTTGATCTCCGTCCATCTATTCTCTAGTCTTTAGGGTTTTAGTCTTGAACGTGACGGTCTCCCTCTACATCTATATATTGGCACTGGATGCCTGTGAATATATGCCTGTTGTATCCTATCATCTCTCTACACATAAGACATGGTCAGCATTGCCACTGCCACCGAGATAGGCCGAAGCAATGGAGTACAATCAAACGGATCGACAACCACGATCCGTCGGACGAAAAAACCATAAGTGATGGTCATATCGTCCATGGTAACCACACCATGACAGAGATATGAGCGATATAGATATCAAGATTTTGACATCGAGAACACGTATCTAAAAAGATAAAACAAAAAAAATTCTGAAAAAGTAATTGAATTACTCTTTCCATCCCAAAATGTGTCTTTGACTTTATTACGACATTATATTAAAATTAAAGTTAGTACAAAATTGAGACATGTATTTTGGGTTCCTACTTGACAACTTGACAGGTGATCAACGTTTTTGTTTTCCTTGTCGACTAGGCCTCGTGTTCTCTCGCCGGCGGCTTGGTTGGATATCCATCCGTCCGCTGCCCACGTAGACGTCGGAGCACCAGCATGGCGAGAGAGACAGCGGGCCGTCTGAATTCGCAGCCCCTGGTACCGGCAGATCACCAGGAAGGAAAGACGAGAAGAAATGAAACCGCGTGCCTGCCCACGTGGACGCTTCCTGCCTGCCCACTGTACGTTACTTAACCCGGGACGTGTTTCCCAACCCGCCCAAAAAAACAAAAACTTACCGGAACGTGTCAGGGACGACGCGCCTGGCGCCGCGGTCACGCAATCCAAGATACGCATGGCCTGCGCGTGGTGACTTGTCGAGAGTCACCAAATCCACGCTGCCCGCTGCCCCGATCCCCCATCCCCATCGCATAAAAACTGGTGCGACCCGCACCTGCTGCCAGCCAGCCAGCCTTCACCGTTCGAAAAGCTTCCCCAAGGAATACCACCTCGCCGCGATTCCCCGCACCCACCCAATTCCCCGAGCCCCGCCGCCGCGCGATCGCCCGGCCATGTCCGGCTACCCCTACGGCGGCGCCGCAGGAGGAGGAGGAGGCTACGGGGCCCCTCCGCCCTACGGCTCCTCCCCCGCCCCCTCGGCCCCGCCCTACGGCGACAAGCCCCCCAAGGAAGGCAAGGCCTCCTCCCCCTACTACGCCTCCCCGCCCCAGACCTACGGCGCCAGCGGCGGCGGAGGCGGCTACGGGGCCCCGCCCTCGTCCCAGCCCCAGTCCTACGGGGGCGGTTACGGGGCCCCGCCCTCCTCCCAGCCCCAGTCCTACGGCGGCGGCGGCTACGGGGCCCCGCCCGCCGGCCAGCCCCAGTCCTACGGCGGCGGCGGAGGCTACGGTGCTCCGCCCGCGGGCCAGTCCTACGGCGCCCCGCCTCCCTCGTCGGCGCCCTACGGGGCCCCGCCCCCCGCGGCAGCGCCGTATGGGGCCGCTGGCGGCTACGGGAGCCCGTTCGCCGCGCTCGTGCCGTCGGCGTTCCCGCCGGGGACGGACCCCAACGTGGTGGCCTGCTTCCAGGCCGCCGACCGCGACGGCAGCGGGACCATCGACGACAAGGAGCTGCAGTCCGCGCTCTCCGGCTACAACCAGAGCTTCAGCCTCCGCACCGTCCACCTCCTCATGTACCTCTTCACCAACACCAACGTCCGCAGGATCGGTAATCACACTCCCCTCTACGCGCATCCTTCTTCCATTCTAGCACCCCCTCCGCTTTCCGTGTAGCTGCGATCTTGCGACTATTATTGTTTTTTTTTTCCTGTGGAGAAAGATTTCGGTACAACAGTGCACAACTTGGGCTCGTCTGGTATTTCAGTCTGTGAGCATGTGCCCTGCTGTTTGATACAGTTTGATCAAATAATGAGGCTCCTTCTGGGAAATCAATGATTGAGTTTATCACAAGGAAAACCACAATCATTTCCTTCCCTTAAGAAAAAAGAGAGCTGCATTTCCTAATACAAGTTCCTGTGAAATGTGAATTCTCTACATGCTATTTGAGACAGTAAATTCCATATATCCTGTTTAACCTTGTTCATCATGGGAATGCTATTTTATGGTGATATAAGGGCACAACACTACACTCTAGGCAACAAGCTATCATGTGGCATCAAAAGGCTGGTCTTGTATGCAAGATAGAATGAGCACTTCTTGTTCATAAATTCGATATGTATTTTGTGTGATAGCCGATGTTCTAGTTGTAACACTAACAAGTTTGCAGTCACTGCTTTGGCCTTTACTCAAACTCTTAACGTATACATATATTCATAATAGTTTATAGACTACTAGATTTGAAAATATTTTCTCCGTGGCTATGGTGTTTAGACTTCACCAGCATGCATATGAAGAATAAAATACTATTAAGAATCATTACCAGATGATACTTATATCCGATGACACTTGAAATAGTATGAGCTACTGCATATTATGCTGCCAGTAGTAAAAAAAATGGATGTTGATTAAAAAGGACCAGTAGGAATCCCTGAGAAAAATATATATTATGTATAACATCTAAGTGAAAGTTTAATTTATCTTGGGATGCCTTTCAAGTTAGACCTGTGCAAATGTTGTCCTACCCGTCAAGCCTTTTTTTTTCTGTTTGCGATGAAACTCTGATGTGTCGGCAATTTATTGCAGGATGGATCCACTTGGTATGTAAGTCAACTGGGGTTTAGAGTTGACCTAACTTTGGCACAGTTTGAATTTGTGGCCTGATGCTCTCCCTTTACGGTTGATTTTGGTAGCAAGTTTTTTTAGATTCCTGTTGAGTTAGAAAAATCTTATCTCGTGTTTTTTTTCTTTGGGTGTTTTCCTTTTCTGTGTGGAGCTTCCACAATTACTTCTTAACTACTTGATCGATCTGAACTCTAATATCAGTACCGTCTTTCACATTCCAGTAGTAGAATTGATCTGATTTTTTTGGGCTGAAACTTCGAATTCAGCATTGCCCATCTATTTCAGCTCTTTCTCGTTGACCTCTCTCAGTTTTTAATTTGTGCCTCTGATTCTTGCAGGGCCCAAGGAGTTTACTTCTGTTTTTTACAGTCTTCAGAATTGGAGGGTGAGTGGCTATGGCTTCAAGTTTTCTTTACTTATTTGTGCGGACTAATCAGCTGATCTAATGAAATACTTACTAACCATGCCTGTCCATTTCCTATTGTTTTTGTGCAGTCCATATTCGAGAGGTTTGACCGTGACCGAAGTGGTAAAATTGATGCATCGGAGCTGCGCGATGCTCTTCTCAGTCTGGGTTATTCAGTTTCTCCAACTGTGCTAGACTTGCTCGTGTCTAAATTCGACAAGACTGGGGGCATGAGCAAAGCAGTTGAATATGATAACTTTATTGAGTAAGATTACTCTCCTTCAATTTAATTTGGCTAATTATTCCAGATAAACAGTACAAGCTTTTATAATATCCAATCTCTGATAACATCTAGGGACTTCAACTTTATTTGTTCATATAATGGTGGAATCACATATCTCTATGGTGCAATTATTAGTCAATTGTCTGTAACTTGCTGGCACTTCTATTATGTCATGAACTCAAATTGTTGAGTTGGTTTCTTCTGTTTTATGAATTAAAGATGCGCCCAACTGTTCTGAAGCTTCAAAAATGAAAAAAATGGCTGTCCATCTGTTGGGCTCTATTTCTGCTTGGTTTTGTGAAATACATTTTGATAAGTTCAGTTTGGTTTATAACAGTCCTAACTCTTTTGTTTGTTTGTTTGTCTATGCAGGTGTTGCCTTACAGTCAAGGTATTTCCCATCATCATTGTATATACTACACAAACAAACACATTAATGTTCTGTACTTCACCGCACTAATTGGTTTCATACTTCTGTAGGGTCTGACTGAGAAGTTCAAGGAGAAGGACACAGCTTATTCCGGGTCTGCAACTTTCAGTTACGAGGCATTCATGTTGACTGTGCTCCCTTTCATCATCGCATGATGACTCCGCAGTTCAATACAAAGACTGAGCTTTGAGTGTGTTGTTCCATGTGTCGAAACGTTTTTCCATCGGAGGTGTAGTTTGTCTGAATTCGAGTGATGTTGCTGCGTTCCTGATAAGGTGATACCCTGGAGATTGGAAACTGCCTATGGATGGTTTGGAACTCTGAAAATGCTGCCGCATATGCTTGCTCTCTTTCTTCGCTGAAAGTTGTCATTTTCAGTGAGATTGGGTTCTGATCATATTTTATATCCCTTTGATGAGGCTTAGTTCAAAATTTGTTTACACCAATCAAACCTAAATTAACCTGAAATTGTTTTATTATTTTTGCTAGCATATTACTGCTAAAATCGTAGACAAAAAAAAGTCTTACACTGCATTCAAATGCAAATAAATCCAAATGCAGCAATAGGATTCTCAAGCCGGAGTTGACTTCCAAACAAATGCAGCACCAAAAAGCAATCTTGCAGGGCACACTTGCACTACAAATGAATTCAAGAAAATTAGCAGAGCCAAAATAGCAAATGCAACCTGGATCCATCCTGAAATCACCCTCCAGCTATATGTCATCAGGGCCGTTGGCGAGCGGCTTGTAACCATTCGGACTTCCAGAGATCTCACCCGATTTAACCGGAATGCACTTCAAGATAGCTCCAATAATCAAGCTGATGGATCCAAGACCCACGCTCACCAACCAGAATTGCCAGCTGAGTGGAACAGTACTTGCAAAAGTGCCCAGAAACTCGATGATCACCACCTGGAATACCACCGTCACGCTTATTACCCCGAGGAAGACCCAATTGCCAATGAGACCGCGGAAAATGTTGATCTTCTCCATTTCCCTGCTGTTCACTTCGTTGAATACCTAGCACAACATCGTTGAAAGTACATTGACATTAGTTCGCCAGTTTCGAACAAGGATGTAAATGACTACAAGGTGTTTCACAATGCATCACTCACCTGGCAAAACACAAAGGAGTTGAATATAAGCGTGTTGAGAACGGTCTTGGAATCTGGGCCCTTGATGTTCAGAAGATTTTCCCCGGCGAACATGAGAACGCCAAGCACAACCAGCTGGTATATACTTTGCCCAATGATGTTTCTCCACATGACCTTGGTGATGAAGCTTTCCCCTCGCCCAGTAGGCGGCCTCTTCATCATTTCATCATTTGGAGGCTCAGTTGCCAGAGCTAAAGCCCCTAATGTGTCCATAATCATGTTCACCCACAGCAGCTGCACAGCAGTGAGAGGAGCACTCCCTGCGATGTAAGAATGAGAACATGAATACCATGAGCCATTCGATGAAGAAAAAACCAAGATGTCAAATGAATACATCAATAATGTCTGTCACACCTGTGATGCACGCTGAGACAAAGTTGATCACCAAAGCAACAATGTTCACGGTCAACTGAAACTGCACGAACTTCTGGATGTTTATGTAAACCGCACGACCCCACCTTGCGACGTTTATTATAGTTGTGAAGTTGTCGTCAAGTACTATGACATCAGCACTCTCCTTCGCAACCTGCACAAAATCGAAGATAGTGTCACCAATGTTCATGGAAAAATGAAATGATGATGGATTTGTTAGACGTTTATTTCTGTCGTGAGAGCAAAATATTACTCCAACCACAGATGACGAAAGAGAATTATAGGTTATGTAAATAAATAGGTTGTCATTGCCAACGGCCATTCTGTTATCTTACTTCTGTCAGAATCAATATCAAAATATATTCAGCGTAAGCATCTAACTTTGCAATTTTCTACTGATGCTATACTATATGATCAAAACTGCATAAGAAAATAGTACCTCTGTGCCTGCAATGCCCATAGCAAGCCCAATATCTGCTTCGTGTAATGCAGGAGCATCATTTGTACCATCACCTGTCACAGCAACCACCTCTTGGAACATACCTCTCAAGTTTGTCACGAGCAAATGTTTGTCCAATGGTAACGAACGGGCCATGACCTGCCAAAGGTTGATGAGATGTTAATCTTTCAAGGTTTTTAGTGCACTTAATAGAATAAGAAAGACGAAATAAACCTGAATCTTAGGTATCAAGTCCCTCATTTCTTCTGGGCTTTTGTTACGAAAATCTGGTCCTTCTATTGCTATGCCATCATCAGTCAATATGCCACATTCTTTGGCAATAGCTTTAGCTGTATTGATATTATCACCAGTCACCATTCTCACAATGATGCCAGCAGTTATGCAGCTCTGAACAGCTTCCTTCACTCCAGGGCGCACAGGGTCCTTAATGCCAAATATGATTATCAGAGTAAAACCATTAGGAGGGCTATCTGCATTCTCATCAAATTCATCCACATCCTTAAATGCTAAGCACAATGTCCTTAAAGCATCTGAAGCAAATGAGTTGATAGTATCCGTGATGTTCTTTCTCCGATCGTCTGATAAGGGAATAACATCTCCATCTTGATCAATCACTTTGTCACACATCTCAACAATAATTTCTGATGCACCTTTGCAAAACCAACGGTGTCCCCCACCAGGTAAAGAAACCAATACTGCCATCTTCTTCTTGACCGAATTGAAAGGCTCAACCTTAACCTTGGTGCAGCTCCTATCCTCAGCATCACGATATCCTTGCAAGCTCAAGCCATATTCAAATATTGCTATTTCTGTTGGAGTGCCCAAAACAGTTTGTTTATCATCATTTCCTTTGACAACCTCTGCACTAGTGTTCTCAAAAATGCCCTGCAAAAGTAGGCTCCATGCGCTTGAAGAAATCGCAGAATTCAGTTCTTCCAAACTACTGTTACTTGTAACCGACTTTGAAACCTCGGCTATCCAGATTTTGTCAACCACCATATGGTTAGTAGTCAAAGTTCCTGTCTTGTCTGTGCATATGGTACCAGCAGATCCCATTGTTTCACATGCTGCAAGGTGTCTAACAAGCGCTTTGTCATTCATTAGCTTCTTCATTGCAAATGCAAGGCTCAAAGTAACAGCCAACGGCAACCCTTCGGGAACAGCAACAACAATAATAGTGACCGCTGTTGCAAAGTAGTTCACTATAGTCAAGGCATCAGTTGAATACCAGTTGGACAAACCAACTGTCAAACCTTTGTCAATAAGGAATCTAGTCATCAGGACTACAAATGTTAATGTGGCAAATACCAGGCCAATCTTTCCTATGATGGTCGCAACTCCATTTAGCTTAACCTGCAATGGTGTCTCATCCTCTCCTCCCTCACTCAAAGTGCTCATCAGCCTTCCCCATTCAGTGCGCATACCGACAGCTGTTACTATCATCTTAGCAGAACCATCTTGCACTTTAGTTCCTGCCAATATGAATGGTTTATCTTGAGAAGTATACACTGGCTCACTCTCACCTGATAAGCTGGATTCATCAATCAGAAGGGAGTACCCATGTATAAACAGTCCATCAGCAGGCACTTGGTCCCCAATTGATAAATGCACAATATCACCAACTACCAAGTCAAATATCGAGATCTTCTGTCGACCGCCATCTCTGGTTACATGGATAAATATGTTTTTCTTTTCATTATCTAGCTCCTTAAACTGGAGTGATTGCTTATAGTCACTGGCAGCAGTAACCATCACAACTAAGAGAATGCTGAGTATTATCCCCAAGCCATCATACATGCCCTTGGGCCAACCTTCAGATGCCAGGCCAACTACAACAGATAACAAAGCACATACCATCAGAATGATAAGAGTCGTGTCTTGCAATGCATCCCAAACAAACATCCAGAAACTTCTTGAAGGCTTTTCAGCGTAGCGATTGACACCATATATGCTTTGTCTTGTATCCAAGTCAGTAGCACATACACCACGGTCGAATGTTGTGCGAACTTTTTTGGATATCCCATCTACCCCACCATGCATCTTTAAAGCTTTCAAGTCATGCTTGCTTGTTATTGATGCCAGTTCTTCGGGATTGATGGAAAACCCAGCTTTGATTATATAATCTGTTAGCTGGTACTCATTCTTCTTGGCGCCTTGAGCATAGAAAGGTACACAAGTCAAGTAGAGTTACTGGTGCAACACAAGGAACGATAACATAAAAGGTTATCAGGTAGATTTATACCACCAATGAAAGTGATTGCAGCCTGCTGCACATAGAGGGCAACCCGAATTTTTTCCTGGAAAAGAGAACACGAACAAGGGAAACGTTTTTACATACAAAAGTTAGGTTATTTTCTTGCAATGGCAAGATACAATCACAAAGTGTAGAAGAAAGCAGATAAACTGATTGACTGAATGTGAGCCTGCAATTTTCCTGTCAACATTGTGAAAAAATGGTTTAAGTTCACCTGTTAAACAAAGGAGTTACATCCACATCAAGACTATTTGCCAAGACAAATAATCGTGAAGCATCTGGGTTTGAAAAAGAATGCCAAGCATCTCGAAGAAGAATTAGACAACCAAAGTAGTTGGCAGGCTGATTGGCATAAGAAATGAACTTCTTTCAAGACTTGATGGTCTCTAAGAAAAAGTAGCCCGCCAAAAGATTCAGTAATCTCTGCCTAAATTATTCTCCATCTCTGGGAAGTGGAAACCAAGCCGCCTATTGACTAGAAAGATTCCCAACTTTGTAGTTACATGGTTTAGAATGCATGTGCCTATTGTCAAAAGGCAGTCCAGATCCAGCATAGGAGTGCATGACACACAGGCCCTCCACCTTTATGATTGTACATGTTTAAATTATATCAACCAACCATCCTTTCATTCATATGTCTTAATCAAGTATCCATCGTCAGCTAATTTCAAATAGCTCTCCTCTAGCAACCACCTAGTGCATGATAATATGGTCAAAACATAAGAACGCCATTCCTTTGACTTTGATGATGATGAATGGTTTTAGATGGTCTTTGTTCAAGACGTTGGTGTTGTTCTTTCTGTCTTGATGTTTTACTTCCCGGTGTTTACCGGCCTAGTACATACTACCCCTGTTCCTAAGTATACAATGGTGGCATATGAATACAGATGCCCCATGACAAAAAGTAGTTTGAGACATTTACATTTATTTTTTCTCTCCAATGCAAGCTATCATTAGTAGGTCTCATTAAGAAATAGAAAATAAAGACTTTAGTACACATGCATCTCTACTTTTCACTCTAACCTTTTCAGCTTTTGACCCCGGACCACACTTTTTCTCTCCAAGCACCCGCCTTCTGGAGAGGATCCCGCTTCCCTATCCGAACCTACTTTACTCATATCTGATCCTACATGGCATGCGAGGCATCACCCTGAGGCTATGCATTGTACATGCCCTAAGACGCTTTTGCAGTTTCACGGAGGCATGGAGTCATTTAGCTTGTCATGCTTCCCTCGTAGTACTCCTTTCCCAAATACACCCTCTTGAATATTTTATTCGTTGCCCATCCAGGTATGGTGTTTACAAGTTTAAAAACTGCAAACCAGCTAGGGTGGGGTTGGTTATGGAGCGATGTATGAACTCAGGACATGATGCTAGATTCTCAAAGCAAAAAAGAAAAGAAAACAGTGAAGCCGGTGTAAATGCTGGATAAGATAGGATGTGCTCTTCAATTCGGTGCTTGCACGAGATGGTGACAAGAAGGGAAGAGGGCCCTCATCGACAGGAGATGGCGATGAGGCTCGCCTTTTGGACTCCTCCAGGCTGCTTCGCGGAAACTTCGTGGAGGGAGGGAGGGACGGTCGCCATCAGCTTGGCCGCCCAGGGAAGGGAGATCATTGGGCGGTCCCTCCGCCCTCTCCTCCTCCTCCATGGCCGGACTAGGGGGTCAAGTCAACACGACACGGACGCATGGTGCCCACCAGGCCACCACCAAACAGGCTTGCCATAACCGCAGGATCTCTCTCTCTCTCTAAGTCTTCGTTTGCGACAGAGTCAATGGTGCGTTGCAGTACGGAAATGCAGATTAAACTATTAGTAATTTTGGAAAGCGATCTGATGGCAAGAAACAAGAATGGATCGCAGGCAGCAATCGATCAGGCAACTGTTCTTGGGCCATTCCCATAGATAGATAAATACTTTGAAGAAACTGTAGTGCAGAAAACAACCGATCGGTCACCGAGATTTGAAACGGTGGAAAGAAATAGGAGTAGTAAGAGATGTTGAGATGCAGGGGAGAGATGATGCGTGGTTCAAGCCGCAAGCAAGCAAGTCATACTGCCAGGTTATGGGACAAAGTGAAGCGAGCAGTCGTCGTACCTGGACGGAGCGGCGCTTGGCGTGGTCCTGGTGACGCTGGTCGAGGTCGGGCACGTGGCGGAAGCGGCGGCGGCGGTTCTTGACGACGAGACTCCCGACGGCGGAGCGCCACCGCCGCTGCGCCTCCTCGGAGGGGTTCTTGGCCGGCAGGTCGAAGTTGTCCAGCAGGTACTGCTCCATGGCTGCACCTGCACGCGCTCACTCGGCCGGAGCGGAGCGAGATAGGGAGGGCTGGCGGATGGGGCGGGTGTTCGTGAGCACCACCACTTGCCCCTGCCTCCGCCGCGATGGGTTCGAGGAGTACTGCTAATATACTAAAGAAACAAAGGAGCGAATGGCAGGTCTGCCGCCCTTGTTTATTCACACTCGGATCGCAGATTCAGGGAGGAAGGATATGAAAGATTTGAAAAACCCTGACCTGCTCGTTTACATTTCTTTTATACTTGGGTTGGGTGGCTATTTCTATTTCTATGGAGAAAATGGAGGGACGAACATGGGGGCGGCGATCGCCGCCTTTATGTCTTTCCTTATTACTTCGGCCTCTTCTGTTACTTTCTCCCCCTTTTGAAAGCCAAGGCGTTTGGGTCCCCATCGCCCATTTGTACGGCAGATGGTTCGTTCCACTTGTGTGGCCACGCCGAATCAAACCCGGGTTGCCCACTAGTGGTTCAACTTCTGTTCAAATAACTTTAAAAAAAAAACTTCTGTTCAAATATATGGGTGGCTCCCGCTGCAGGGAGGAAAAATCAGTCGCCTCCCAAACCGTCGGATGTGACGGATGTTAGTACTCCCTCCGTAAACTAATATAAGAGCGTATTAGTTTACAGAGGGAGTATTACTTATCCGCGCCTTCGATCACGTAAAGCAGCGATGTTTATCTCATCTTGCCGCTCGCAACATTCCTCGCATCACCTCTCGTCCAGCTCACAACATTCGTCGCCGTCTCGCGGCACCGCCGCTCTCGTTGCAGCATCATTTTGGTCCCCGCTCGCAATAGTCGCACAGGCATCGCGGCAAGCCACCGCCGCTCGCCGCATTGTCGGGCACCGTAACAACACTGCTCGCGGGACACTTGCAGCAACACCAAGATATCCTTAAAGCACCACTGTCTGGCATAGCTCACTCTCACAGCACCGCCATCCGATGAGTCCATACTCGCAGCAACAACCTGATAGAGGCAAAGGTGTCCCGATGTTTCGATGAGATGGTGGCTATCGTTTTCTGTGGGAGTCGACCTTGACGATCCGACTACGAACGTGCGAGACGTCGCGCCTTAGCAATCGCTAAACCAACTTCCGAGGGGTTATTGACCACGCCGGAGCACGATCAACCTGACCACGAGGGCCTGTTTCCTGCGAGCAAACGAAGAACAAGCAAGAAACTGAGATTGCAATCTGGATATTGCGAATATAAGATGAAAGCTTTATTGATCAAGGTGGGGTTCTGTGACGTCTTGGTCTGGTCGTTGGACACAAACGAAGTACGCGAAGTTGCAGCTATGGCGAACTTTTAATCTAAACAAAATCCAAGGAAAAAGCTACTAGATGGATCTACTTATATAGGAGCAAGGGGTGGCGGCCAAGGAGGTGGGAGGACGTCCCAAGGCAGCCTAAAACTAACCCTAGGTCGTACAAGGCTCATGGGCCCAAGTGGAGGTGATGCAACACCTTTGGGCTTGTAGTTTGACTCGGATTCTGCTGCAACGTCAGATTGTTTCGTCTGTAACTCAACGCTCCGGACGAATTTGAAGGTGAATCCAATTGGGCTGGAAAGAGCACGAAATCTAGTTTCCAACAAAAAAAGAATCACCCAATTCGGAGTCCGTATGAAAAAGTTGTTGGCGTTTTGAGTCAGGTATGTCTGTGCAGTCCGAATCTGAATCCAGAACGTGAAAGACTTGGACTCTATCTTCTCTTGGCCCAAAAGTGACGTGAGAGGACTTTTTGATCACAACATAAACTTCTCCTTTTCCCTTAACTTCATATGTGGATTGTACAAATGTCCTATACACCTGCAATTAGACAAAACACAAAAGTGTGTGAAGTATTTTTGTTCTGGATAACATAAATAGATTATTGAATAGTTTGCATTAGAAATCACCTGACAAATATGCATGTATGCAATATTTTTGGTCGTATCCAAGGTAGTCATGTTCTCATCACAACCACTCTGCCCCACTATTCTTTACAGCAACTCGCATTGTTGCGAAGAGCGGCAAGTAATACACGCGTTGTTGTGAACGTCGAGATCAGTGTATAAAGGGCACTGGTTCTAGTGGGCTAAAGACTCACCGGCTTGCACAATTTGCATCATCACTCGCGGCATCAACCACGATGGCCATCATCCTTGTAGCATCGATGGGTCATGGTGGGGCCACTTCCCCGGCTTGCATCATCCATCATCGTCGATCACAACATCAACTAGGCGGCCACCGGGGGTGGGGGGCTCGCATCAGTCCATGGGCATCGCCATGGTGAGCTTTTCGTAGGGAAAGGTAGGGACAGAGAGGAAGAGGCTTACGGGAAAGAGCAACTCGTGTGAGGAAGGTGGCAGTTGGAAGGAAGGAGAAGATATTTAGAGCAGGTCAATTTGAATGAAAAAGACCGACTGATATGATGGGATGCAAGGTGGGCAACATGTAGGGATCATGGCGTAGATTAAAAAACCCAAATCGATGACCAAATCGGCAAGGCCGTCGGTCTAGGTCTTTACTGGTAAGACCGCTGGTTCACCAGTTCGATGTCAGCTTTCTATATCATAATCAATTTGTAATACAATCATTTACTTAAATCTAACTAGTTACTAGGCCGAAGTTGCAACTTACGCGCCTATATCAAGCATCCTAAGTTTGAATCCCCTTCAACGCAAGTTATTTATAAATTTATTGTGTGTGGCATTGATTCAACCGCCGGATTTATACTTTCGATTCATGCAAAAAATGTTCGGGTTACATAGTTTTTATCGGTCCAATTGTAGGTCGGTCTTTTTAGCTTAAAAAGTGGCAATGGCGCCGGTTCCGTGTTTTTTGTTTTGGACTCCGGCCCGGTTTTTTAAACCATGGACCATGGGCACGTGGCAAGCATAGGAAGCGGAGCGAGCCAACATGTGTATATGAACGCTTGCGTTTGTACTGTGTTAAAAAAAAGCATAGGAGGCGGAAGTGTCCACAGTAATTAGTCGGGCAATTTTAATCATTTCCCCAAATATATACGAGCAGCTTGGTTCTTGTGATTACTTTTATGAAATTCGTGGACTATTTTTTTTAGGGGAATTCGTGGACTTTTTATCTACGTGTGATACCGCGTGCTACGCGTCATACTTTTCCCAACAGGAAAAAGAAGCCGACTTTTTCTTTGGTACGGAGGAGGAGAGGCCTAAAAAAACACATGGGCATGGTTGATTGGCCCCACGTGACGTGCGTTCCGGGATGGATCCGCGTGTGGACTTTCGCGTGCGCGACGGTGCGGGGGTCGTGGCCTCGTGGTCTCGTGGTCGTGGGGCGGCGTTGTTTCGCCCGTCCGCTAGCCAAGGGCCAGCGACCAGGTCTCCATTTAAAAACGGTCGTGCCAGGGTAGTACCAGTACTACAAATCTGGCACCTTGGGAGCGTCCGCCTGTCCGTCCAACTGGCGTGCGGGTCGAAACGGGAGCACGCACGCCCAGGTACTTGTCGTGCAGTACGTGGAGCGTCGGTGTCCCCAACAGTGGCAGGACGACCGGCCTAATCTATTCCTTTTTTTGTGTGCAAAAAGTAGCCGGCGAAGACGTTTCCTCACGCCAACTTCAGCGCGCGATCCCAACCGGACGTCCGTTTTGTTCGAATTCTGTCCGTTTGAGTAGGGCAATGAGATCGTGTCCGGATCTGTTCTGGGATGCAGTGGTCGTGCATCCAGCGCGCGGATGCATCCCGGCTGCATCATGTCCGCGTACATTTTTCTTTGTAAGTCATTAACTTTTTTTCATCATTTATTTTCAGTACATGAAAATTACATCATCATATTTTGACTAGTAAAGTAAGACAAAAAAAATAAGAACAACAAAAATACATTTTAGAAGATACCCCACTTTCATAACTGCTTCCTTGAGTTGGGTTAGGGCCTTCTCGATGCACTCATTGTTGATCTATGGAGAAGGCTCGATCCCCCATCCTCTTTTTTCTTCAAGCCAGATATAGATGTTGCTTCCTTACATCTAGTCTCGTGTCTAGCCTCTAATCTAGCAACAAGTGTACTTGTCTCATCTACAGCCTCTATGGTAGCTAAAAGTGCACGAACATGTACTAAATTTTGCTTTATCAATATATCGATGTACTCTTCTTCCCAATACCAAAACTTACATCCGTGCTACACGATAAAATTTATAGTTAGCACAACTAGTTAAAATAGAGCACAAATCGAAGCTAAAAAGAGCACATACCCCATCGTTTAAGCACTTGATGAACACTCATCCGAGATGTTCCGGCGTTGTAGACACGCGGTGCACGACCATCCTTGGTCAGTGGTCGCACTTAATGAGTGGCAACGGTGCGCCGGCGAGCTTTTGGGCAAGCACCGAGCCCGGCCGACCGCCATTCGTGTATCTGCCGGTGGATCACCGACGGTGCAGATCCGAGCAGCTAGAGGAGGAGCCACTGCCTGCATGTGGCCTTGCGGCCCTGCCAGGGCCATACGGCGAGGTGCCTGGCCAGTCCATGGCGCGGCCCGGCCTCCCACAGCCCGGCGAGCTCAAGACCGACCGGATCTGCCCCAAATTCGGCCGGCGGGTGCGCAAACCAGGTGGTCGTGGTTGGGTAGCTCGGCGGCGCCGAGGGGAAGGGGTTGGGCGAGCGCGCGTCCGAACTGTTGTAGCGGCGGCGGCGGCGACAGCGAGGGGAAGAGTGGAGGGGGGTGCGGCCGGAGGGAGGGAGGGGGCGGATAGAAAAAGGCCCGCCCTGTGTCACCGACGGGCGGGCCAGGGAAGGACACGCGCAGATGGCCCGCGCGTCCGCGTGGTGTCCATTTCACCTCAAAAACAGCGCAAACTTGGGCCGCGGATGCATCAAAAGCGGACACAAAACAGACAAAAGTCCGTTTGCTCCTGCGCGCTGGGCCGCCTCATTTATTTATTTTACCCCAAACAGACAGGGATGGACCTAATAGGGTCGTGCGGTGAAGTTGGCCTCGAAAGACAGAATTCTCCGTCCGGTAGTGGACAGCAGCGATACGGTGCGGTCGCAGTAGACGAGCTGGGGCATGGTCAGAAAAGGAGAGCACCGATCGGTAAACACAGAGTCGGTCCGGTTCGGCGGCAAGAGGAACGGTTTGGCCACCGGCCGGTCTGATGACAAAGTCCGACAGCGAGACTCCGGGGTTGATTCGCTCTGCATCAACAATGGGACTTTACAAATTTGGCTCTATGTATGTGTGTTGATGCGTCCCTGGACAATGGTGGGTCAGGCCTTATTTCTCCATGTTCGTATTCGTTTGTTTCTCTTAGAGCAACTTCAACGCGTCGATTCAAACGGATGATAGATTTGTCCGTTTTTTGTTGGTTTGGATCGGCCGCCCGCTCAACATCCACCCTTTTTAAGATTTAGGTCGGCAATGCATCCAACGGCGGCGATCCATTTCATGTCCACACACAGATTTTGAAAAAGGCCCATAGCCATAGATCATGTCAGCGGTCATGTCATCACCCAAAGTTCATGCCAGCACCATGACAGCGCCGGAATACAATGGCAGCTTTAGAAAAAACAGCACGCAGTTCAGCTGTCGCATTTGCCAGCGGCCGGCACACATACCAGCACATAAAAAAAGGGCGGGAGAGTTCGACCACGCCACCGTGGACTGGTCATGCCAGCACACTTGCCGGCATACAAAAAAGGATGACGCTCGCCGCCATAGATCACTCGTCGTCAAACTTGAACATGTCTCCTGCATCTTCTCGAACCATGGCCTCTTCCCTGGCGACACGGTGTTGAGATCCACCTTCATGATCTCCACCCCATCATCATGCTCGCAAGACCCACTTCTTTCGCCTTGGTCTTGGCGTTGGCGGCCTCGATCTCTAGCTTTTTGGCTTGCTTCTCCGTCTCCATCTCAAGCATCTTGGCTTTCTTCACCGCCTTCATGTCAAGCCTCCTTCTTTGGATCTTCATGAAGGCGTTCATTTGTTCTTCCTTGTATCATCGGCGCTCCTCCTTCCTCGAGTCCTTGGTCATCATGCCCTCCACACTTGCGGTCAAGGCATTCAACGCCGCATCCCGCTTGTCCTACTTCTTGAAGTTGGTCTTCCCCCTCAGTTGTGGCTTCTCGCCATCTTCCTCCTTCATGGCCTTCTTCCCCCCACGCGACTTGAGGGCGGCATATTGCGCCTTGAACTTCTCCTCGTCTTTGATGACCCTCCAACAATGGGAGAGGTTGAAGCACTTGCCATCGTGTTGGATTGAATACCTCCAAAGCTTGGAATGCCTACAGATGAATTGCATGCAAGCATATTGGCAAATGGATATAGAAATGGACATGCAAGCATAAACGAAATGACACAAAAGAGGGCCGCTTGCTAGCATACCATGTCTTGCATGCCGATGCCGCTCACGGGGCGTGCCTTGATGCTCTCAATAGTGTCACAAAACTTGTTGCATTCTTGTTGGATCACCCTCCATTGCTTCGAAATAGACACCCACCGTACATGCTTTGCATTTGGTACGGCGGAAACTTCTTGCGCTCATTTAACTCATGGTGGACACAAATCCAAAAGGTTGATGCCTTTTGTTCGGCGCCGACCTTGGGGTCTTGCCCAATGTCCCTCCAACACTCAAAAAGGAGCTTGTCCTCGACCGCCGTGTATGGCTTCGTCCGCTTGCTCTTGCGGTTCGGCTTCGCCCCGACGGCTTGGTTGGCAAGCTCGTCCTTGAACAAAGGCTCCCCTTCGATGTCCAAGTCATCCTCTCCCTCTTGTCCGTAGTCCTCCGGAAACTCGTGATCGAGCGGGAAGCCATCCAGGTCGAGGCCGACCTGATCATGCATGAAGGCGACCTGATTTTGATCAAAGGTGGATAGCGTGAACGTGTTGGGGAACGTAGCATGCAATTTCAAATAATTTCCTACGATCACGCAAGATCTATCTAGGACATGCATAGCAACGAGAGGGGGAGAGTGTGTCCACGTACCCTTGTAGACCGAAAGTGGAAGCATTAGGTTAACGCGGTTGATGTAGTCGAACGTCTTCACGATCCAACCGATCTAGTACCGAACGTACGACACCTTCGAGTTCAGTACACGTTCAGCTCGATGACGTCCCTCGAACTCTTGATCCAGCAGAGAGTCGAGGGAGAGTTTCGTCAGCATGACGGTGTGGTGACGGTGATGGTGATGTGATCCGCGCAGGGCTTCGCCTAAGCACTATGACGCTATGACCGGAGGAGTAAACTGTGGAGGGGGGCACCGCACATGGCTAAGAGAACAATTGATATCCTATGGGGTGCCCCTGCCCCCGTATATAAAGGAGGGAAGGCGGCGGCCGGCTAGGAGGCGCGTGCCATGGGGGGGAGTCCTACTAGGACTCCACTCCTAGTAGGATTCGGCCCCCCTTTTTTCCTTTCTTACCGGAGGGGAAAAGGAAGGAGAGGGAGAGGGAGAGGGAAAGGGGGACGCCGCCCCCTCCCCTAGTCCAATTCGGACTCCCATGGGGGGGGGCACCCCTTGCAGGCTCCCCTCTCTCTCCACTAAGGCCCATGTTGGCCCAATAATTTCCCGAGGGGTTCCGGTAACCCCTCGGTACTCCGTTAAATACCCGAACCACTCGAAGCCTTTCCGATGTCCGAATACTACCTTCAAATATATGAATCTTTACCTCTTGAGCATTTCGAGACTCCTTGTCATGTCCGTGATCTCATCCGGGACTCCGAACAAACTTCGGTCACCAAAACACATAACTCATAATACAAACCGTCATCGAACCTTAAACGTGTGGACCCTACGGGTTCGAGAACTATGTAGACATGACTGAGACACATCTCCGGCCAATAACCAATAGCGGAACCTGGATTCTCATATTGGATTCTACATATTCTACGAAGATCTTTATCGGTTAAACCACAATAACAACTTACGTTATTCCCTTTGTCATGGGTATGTTACTTGCCTGAGATTCGATCGTCGGTATCGTCATACCTAGTTCAATCTCGTTACTGGCAAGTCTCTTTACTCGTTCTGTAATGCATCATCCTGTAACTAACTCATTAGTCACATTGCTTGCAAGGCTTATAGTGATGTGCATTACCGAGAGGGCCCAGAGATACCTCTCCGATACTCGGAGTGACAAATCCTAATCTTGATCTATGACAACCCAACAAACACCTTCGGAGACACCTGTAGAGCATCTTTATAATCACCCAGTTACGTTGTGACGTTTGATAGCACACAAGGTGTTCCTCCGGTATTTGAGAGTTGCATAATCTCATAGGTAGAGGAATATGTATAAGCCATGAAGAAAGCAATAGCAATAAAACTTAACGATCATTATGCTAATCTAACGGATGGGTCTTGTCCATCACATCATTCTCTAATGATGTGATCCCGTTCATCAAATGACAACACATGTCTATGGTTAGGAAACTTAACCATCTTTGATTAACAAGCTAGTCAAGTAGAGGCATACTAGGGACACTTTGTTTTGTCTATGTATTCACACATGTATCAAGTTTCCGGTTAATACAATTCTAGCATGAATAATAAACATTTATCATGATATAAGGAAATATAAATAACAACTTTATTATTGCCTCTAGGGCATATTTCCTTCAGAGCGGCCCTCGACCGTCCTGGCTTTGTGTCTCTTCGGGATCGTAGCCGGCCGGCATTCCGTCGAACAGGTTGCGTGCACCCAACAGCACGTCGGCTGGCATGTGCCGCGCGTATTTCCTCGCCCCTCCGGATGATGAGCCACTGACCACTGGTGTGACATTGAGGTCGATGGGCGCGGGCGTGGAAAGCGCTGATGACCCACAAGTATAGGGGATCTATTGTAGTCCTTTCAATAAGTAAGAGTGTCGAACCCAACAAGGAGCAGAAGGAAATGGCAAGCAGTTTTCAGTAAGGTATTCTCTGCAAGCACTGAAATTATCGGTAACAGATAGTTTTGTGATAAGGTAATTCGTACCGGGTAACGAGTAACAAAAGTAAACAAGGTGCAGCAAGGTGGCCCAATCTTTTTTGTAGCAAAGGACAAGCCTGGACAAACTCTTATATAAAGGAAAGCACTCCCGAGGACACATGGGAATTATCGTCAAGCTAGTTTTCATCATGCTCATATGATTCGCGTTCGTTGCTTTGATAATTTGATATGTGGGTGGACCGGTTCTTGGGTACTGCCCTTCCTTGGACAAGCATCCCACTTATGATTAACCCCCCTTGCAAGCATCCGCAACTACGAAAGAAAAATTAAGGTAAACCTAACCATAGCATGAAACATATGGATCCAAATCAGCCCCTTACAAAGCAACACATAAACTAGGGTTTCAGCTTCTGTCACTCTAGCAACCCATCATCTACTTATTACTTCCCAATGCCTTCCCCTAGGCCCAAACAATGGTGAAGTATCATGTAGTCGACGTTCACATAACACCACTAGAGGAAAGACAACATACATCTCATCAAAATATCGAACGAATACCAAATTCACATGACTACTTATAACGAGACTTCTCCCATGTCCTCAGGAACAAAGTAACTACTCACAAATCATATCCATGTTCATAATCAGAGGGGTATTAATGTGCATAAAGGATCTGAACATATAATCTTCCACCGAATAAACCAACTAGCATCAACTACAAGGAGTAATCAATACTACTAGCAACCCACTGGTACCAATCTGAGGTTTTGAGACAAAGATCGGATACAAGAGATGAACTAGGGTTTGAGAGGAGATGATGCTGGTGAAGATGTTGATGGAGATTGACCCCCTCCCGATGAGAGGATTGATGGTGATGACGATGGTGACGATTCCCCCCTCCCGGGGGGATGTTTCCCCGTCAGAACAGCTTCGCCCGAGCCCTGGATTGGTTCCTCCAAGGTTCCGCCTCGAGACGGCGGCGCTTCGTCCCGAAAGCTTCCTTATGATTTTTTCCAGGGCAAAAGACACCTTATACCAGAAGATGGGCATCAGAGGGCTTCCAAGTGGCCCATGAGGCAGGGGGCGCGCCCTCCACCCTCGTGGACAGCGGGTGGCCCCCCTCTGGTGTTTTCTTCACCCAATATTTTTAATATATTCCAAAACTGACTTTCATGAAGTTTCAGGACTTTTGGAGTTGTGCAGAATATGTCTCTAATATTTGCTCCTTTTCCAACCCAGGATTCCAGCTACCGGCATTCTATCTCTTCATGTAAACCTTGTAAAATAAGAGAGAAAAGGCATAAGTATTGTGACATAATGTATAATAATAGCCCATAATGCAATAAATATTGATATAAAAGCATGATGCAAAATGGACGTATCAACCCCTGCTACCTCTTGAGCACTGCATTGGTTTTCCCTTGAAGAGGAAAGGGTGATGCAGCAAAGTAGCATACGTATTTCCCTCAGTTTTTGAGAACTAAGGTATCAATCCAGTAGGAGACTACACGCAAGTCCCTCATAGCATTCTCCAGTAAAAAGTTGTAGCTAATCTCGTGAGCGCTAAAGTTTCTGTTTTTTATAGCAAGATCGCAAAGGCTTTCCCCAAGTCTTCCCAAAGGTTCTACTTGGCACAAATACTAATTAAAATCATAAAACCACATCTAAACAGAGGCTAGATGAATTATTTATTACTAAACAGAATCAAAAAGCAAGGAACAAAAATAAAATTGGGTTGCCTCCCAACAAGCGCTATCGTTTAACGCCCCTAGCTAGCCATAAAGGCAAGGATAGATCTAGGTATTGCCATCTTTGGTATGCAATCCATAAGTGGCTCTCATAATAGATTCATAAGGTAATTTAATTTTCTTTCTAGGAAAGTGTTCCATGCCTTTCCTTAACGGAAATTGGAATCTAATATTCCCTTCTTTCATATCAATAATTGCACCACTCATTCTAAAGAAAGGTCTACCAAGAATAATAGGACATGAAGGATTGCAATCTATATCAAGGAAAATGAAATCTATGGGCACATAATTCCTATTTGCAACAATAAGAACATCATTAATTCTTCCCATAGGTTTCTTATGTTGGGGATCGTTGTAGAAATTAAAATTTTCTAAGCATCACCAAGATCAATCTATGGAGAGACCAGCAACGAGAGAGAGAGGGGAGTGTATCTTCGTACCCTTGAATATCGCGATGCGGAAGCATTACTAAAATGCGGATGAGGGGGTCGTACTCGCGGCGATTCAAATCACGGAAGATCCGATCTAACGCCGAACGGACGGCGCCTCCGCGTTCAACACACGTACAACCCGGTGACGTCTCCTCCTTTTTGATCCAACAAGGGGGAAGGAGAAGTTGGGGAAGAACTCTGGCAGCACGACAGCGTGGTGGTGGAGCTTGCAGTTCTCCGGCAGGGCTTCACCAAGCTCAACGGAGGAGGAGAGGGTGTTGGAGAGGGGGAGGGCTGCGCCTTGGATGAGGTCCTTCTGCCCTCCCTCCTCCCCTCTATTTATAGGGAGAAGGGGGGAAGGGGCCGGCCCCTCTAGATGAGATTTAGAGGGGGGGGCGACCAAGGGGAGGGGGCTTGCCCCCCAAGCCAAGGGGGCGCCCCCTTAGGGTTTCCCCAAAACCCTAGGCGCATGGGCCCTAGGGGGGATGGCGCCCAGCCCACTTAGGGGCTGGTTCCCTTCCACATACAGCCCATAGGGCCCTCCGGGGCAGGTGGACCCTCCCGGTGGACCCCCGGAACCCCTTCGGTGGTCCCGGTACAATACCGGCAAAACCCCGAATACTTTCGGTGACCATATGATGACTTCCCATATATAAATCTTCACCTCCGGACCATTCCGGAACTCCTCGTGACGTCCGGGATCTCATTTGGGACTCCGAACAACATTTGGTAACCACATACTATTTCCCATAACAACTCTAGCGTCACCCAACCTTAAGTGTGTAGACCCTACGCGTTCGGGAACCATGTAGACATGACCGAGACATCTCTCCGGCCAATAACCAACAACGGGATCTGGATATCCATGTTGGCTCCCACATGTTCCACAATGATCTCATCGGATGAACCACGATGCCGGGGATTCAATCAGTCCCGTATGCAATTCCCTTTGTCCATCGGTATGCTACTTGCCCGAGATTCGATCGTCGGTATCCCAATACCTTGTTCAATCTCGTTATCGGCAAGTCTCTTTACTCGTTACGTAATCCATGATCCCGTGACTAACTCCTTAGTCACTCTGAGCTCATTATGATGATGCATTACCGAGTGGGCCCAGAGATACCTCTCGGTCATACGGAGTGACAAATCCCAGTCTCGATTTGTGCCAACCCAATAGACACTTTCGGAGATACCCGTAGTGCACCTTTATAGCCACCCAGTTACGTTGTGATGTTTGGCACACCCAAAGCATTCCTACAGTATCCGGGAGTTGCACAATCTCATGATCTAAGGAAAGGGTACTTGACATTAGAAAAGCTTTAGCAGACGAACTACACGATCTTGTGATATGCCTAGGATTGGGTCTTGTCCATCACATCATTCTCCTAATGATGTGATCCCGTTATCAACGACATCCAATGTCCATGGTCAGGAAACTGTAACCATCTATTGATCAATGAGCTATTCAATTAGAGGCTCACTAGGGACATGTTGTGGTCTATGTATTCACACATGTATTAAGATTTCCGGATAACACAATTATAGCATGAACAATAGACAATTATCATGAAAAAGGAAATATAATAATAACCACTTTATTATTGCCTCTAGGGCACATTTCCAACAGTCTCCCACTTGCACTAGAGTCAATAATCTAGTTACATTGTGATAAATCGAACACCCATAGAGTTCTGGTGTTGATCATGTTTTGCTCGTGGAAGAGGTTTAGTCAGCGGATCTGTGACATTCAGATCCGTATGCACTTAACAAATATCTATGTCTCCATCTTGAACATTTCCACGAATGGAATTGAAGCGACGCTTGACATGCCTGGTCTTCTTGTGAAACCTGGGCTCCTTGGCAAGGGCAATAGCTCTAGTGTTGTCACAGAAGAGAGTCATCAGGCCCGACGCATTGGGAATAACTCCAAGGTCGGCACTGAACTCCTTCATCCAGATTGCTTCACGTGCTGCCTCCGAGGCTGCCATGTACTCCGCTTCACATGTAGATTCCGTCACGACACTTTGCTTGCAACTACACCAGCTGACTACCCCACCATTCAAAATATACACGTATCTGGTTTGTGACTTGGATTCATCCAGATCTGTGTCGAAGCTAGCATCGACGTAACCCTTTACGACGAGCTCTTCGTCACCTCCATAAACGAGAAACATATCCTTAGTCCTTTTCAGGTACTTCAGGATGTTCTTGACAGCTCTCCAGTGTTCCATGCCGGGATTACTTTGGTACCTTCCTACCAAACTTACGGCAAGGAGCACATGAGGTCTGGTACACAACATTGCATACATAATAGATCATATGGCCCAGGCATAGGGGATGGCACTCATCTTTTCTCTATCTTCTGCCGTGGTCGGGCATTGAGCCATGCTCAATCTCACACCTTGCAATACAGGCAAGAACCCCTTCTTGGACTAATCCATATTGAACTTCTTCAATATCTTGTCAAGGTATGTGCTTTGTGAAAGACCAATGAGGCGTCTCGATCTATCTCTATAGATCTTGATGCCTAATATGTAAGCAGCTTCTCCAAGGTCCTTCATTGAAAAACACTTATTCAAGTAGGCCTTTATGCTTTCCAAGAATTCTATATCATTTCCCATCAATAGTATGTCATCCACATATAATATGAGAAATGCTACAGAGCTCCCACTCACTTTCTTGTAAACACATGTTTCTCCATAAGTCTGTGTAAACCCAAACGCTTTGATCATCTCATCAAAGCGAATGTTCCAACTCCGAGATGCTTGCACCAGCCCATAGATTGAGCGCTGGAGCTTGCATACCTTGTCTGCATTCTTAGGATCGACAAAACCTTCCGGTTGCATCATGTACAATTCTTCCTTAAGGAAACCATTAAGGAATGCCGTTTTGACGTCCATCTACCATATCTCATAATCATAGAATGCGACAATTGCTAACATGATTTGGATGGAATTCAGCTTCGCTACGGGTGAGAAGGTATCATCGTAGTCAACCCCTTGAACTTGTCGATAACCCTTAGCGACAAGCCGAGCCTTATAGATGGTCACATTACCATCCGCGTCTGTCTTCTTCTTAAAGATCCATTTATTCTCTATGGCTTGCCGATCATCGGGCAAGTCTGTCAAAGTCCATACTTCGTTTTCATACATGGATCCTATCTCGGATTTCATGGCTTTAAGCCATTTGTTGGAATCTGGGCCCACCATCACTTCTTCATGGTTCGAAGGTTCACCGTTGTCTAACAACATGATTTCCAGGACAGGGTTGCCGTACCACTCTGGTGCGGAACGTGTCTTGGTGGACCTACGAAGTTCAGTAGTACCTTGATCTGAAGTTTCATGATCATTATCATTAACTTCCTCTCTAATCGGTGCAAGCACCACAGAAACATTTTCCTGAGCTGCGCTACTTTCCGGTTCAAGAGGGAGTACCTCATCAAGTTCTACTTTCCTCCCACTTACTTCTTTCAAGAGAAACTCTTTCTACAGAAAGGGTCCATTCTTGGCAACAAAGATCTTGCCTTCAGATCTGAGGTAGAAGGTATACCAATAGTTTCCTTAGGGTATCCTATGAAGATGCATTTTTCCGACTTGGGTTCGAGCTTTTCAGGATGAAGTTTCTTGACATAAGCATCGCATCCCCAAACTTTCAGAAATGACAGCTTAGGTTTCTTCCCAAACCATAATTCACACAGTGTCGTCTCAACGGATTTCGACGGAGCCCTATTTAAAGTGAATGCGGCAGTCTCTAAAGCATAACCCCAAAATGATAGCGGTAGATCAGTAAGAGACATCACATACACTACAAAAAAATACACATCCGTGACATTTTGGGCCGAACAATTTTTTTTCTGTCATACATATGACACTTCTATGACGATAATTGTGACAAAACCCGGTATCATCATAGATGTGGTGGGCTCCTACTTCTATGACAAAAAATTATGACAGAAAATGGGCTTTTCGTCCTGGGCGGGCCGGAGACGCAGCTGCATGACATTCTTTGGGTCGTCCATGACGGAAAAAACCGTGGTAGAAGCGAGGGCGAGGAAAATTTCGAGGAGTTGCCGGTTACGGTGGGAGGTCGGGGGCCGAGCGATGCTCGTTTCTCTCATACACGTACGCGCATGTGTGCGAGGCGTTGGCTCTAACTGAACCCGAGCGAGGCGTTGGGCTCTAACTGAAACCGAGCGATTGCACTGCAGGCTACGCGTTACTGAACCCGAGCGATCGATCAATGGCTGTTAACTGAACCCGATCGAGCGATTCCTTCGCTACTGCTACTAACTGAAGCCGATCGATGCTGCCTCTGGGATGAACAGTGAGCGTTGCAGGGGGGTTGGATGAATAGTGAGCGGTGGCGTTGCCTCTGGATGAACAGGACCCCGTGGTGTGGTGGAGGGCTGGATGAACAGTAGACGGTGGAGGGGTGCCCGTGGAGGGGTGGTTGAATAGGACCTCGTGGTGTGGAGGGCTAGATGAACAGTAGATGATGGAGGGGTGCCCGTGGAGGGGTGGTTGAACAATAGCCGGTGGAGTAGCGCGTGGTGGAGGCTGGATGAACAGGAGCCCTTGGAGGCTGGAGGAGGTCGATGGTGGAGATGAACAATATCCCATGGAGTCCCGTTTTGCGGTACGCCACACCCCTCCCGATGAACAGGACCCCCGTTTCGACCGTAGCGCTCCAAGACAAGTCCGTTTCGTCCGTTTTGCGGTACGCCACACCCCTCCCAATGAACAGGACCTCCGTTTCGACCGTAGGAGGTCCGTTTCGTCCGTTTTGCGGTACGCCACACCCCTCCCGATCAACATGACCCCCGTTTCGACCGTAGGAGGTCCGTTTCCTCCGTTTTGCGGTACGCCAGACCCCTCCCGATCAACAGGACCCCGTTCTGAACATAGGAGGTCCGTTTCCTCCGTTGTGCGGTACGCTAGGCCTCGTTTCCATCACCTGTTTCGTCCAAGCCCTCCCGATGAACACAACCACGCATTCCGTTCCGACCCAGCCGGTTGGCTCACACGCGTTCCGTTGCCTCCCGATGAACATGACGCATTCCGTTGCCTCCCCATGAACACGACGCATTCCGTTGCCTCCCCATGAACACGACGCATTCCGTTGCCTCCCCATGAACACGACAACGATGCTGTTTCTCCGTTCCGACCCAGCCATGTACACGAGCCCTGGCCGTACGTATGCGCGAGTAGGTGTTCGACCCCCCACCCGTATGTACACTACGTGGCCGTATTTTCTTTCTCGCACCCTTGCCGCTGTACATACGTGTACATGCTACGTGCGCGCCTCTACTACGACACGTACGCGCCTCTACTATGACACGTGCGCGCCTCTACATCCACCAGTATATATGTACGTACACGTTCACGACCAGAGTGACAACGCTACGTACGCTTCCACCAGGTGGGTCCCGACTGTCAGGCACTTCCTTGCCTGCGAAGATGTAGCTGGTGGGTCCCAGCAGTCAGGGGGGGAAAATCTTTTTTTGTTGCCCGGACGCACTTCCTTGCGTGCGAAGATGTAGCTGGTGGGTCCCAGCAGTCATGGGCAAACGTTTTTTTCGTGAAATACGGTGGCCCGTCCGGTGGGTCCCCGCTGTCAGGTGGAGGAATAATTATTTTGCACATAATAAGAAGGCACTTCCTTGCTGCGGCCATGGACCCAGCTGTCAGCCTCTCCACATATAGTCCATGTCTGATGGAAGCCGTTCCTTGACCACGTTGACCACACCGCGCCGAGAGCACCAGGGTGGTGGACGACGGCGAGGCCTAGGAAGGGGACGACGTGGAGCCGGGGAAGACGCGGCAGTGGATGCCCACGCGTAGAGGAGTACGAGGGTTCACTGGTTCGCTGCGGTGTGAGGCTGCCGTCGTCGCAGAATAACATGGGTTGTGGGTGAGTAGAGGGATGGCCTGGCCAGCGGTGGGAGTAGTAGGGCGGTGAGGTCTTCGCCGCATCGCAGCCGGCCACGGGAGGCAGGGGCACGAGGCACGACCAGCGCTGGTTTGGGCGGCTGGAGCAAGAAGACCAGAGGTTGAAGAAGCACTACGGCCGTTGGATGGACATCGTACGGTCACTAGAGCTAGAATCATGCATATTGACTTAGTTAACAAAGCCCTCCGTCCCCGTCAACTTAGTAGGCCCACAAGTCAGCCTGCCACTATACTGGGTCCTAGCTAACAGGGGGAGTATTCATTTTTTGTGCGTAATAAGGAGGCACTTCCTTGCATGCGAAGATATAGCTGGTGGGTCCGAGCTGTCAGCGGCGGTAACGTTTTTTTCGCGAAATACAGAGGCCCTTTCGGTGGGTCCCTGATGTTAGGTGGAGGAATCATTATTTTGCGTGTAATAAGGAGGCATTTCCTTGCATGCGGCCGTGGACCCAGTTGTCGGCCTCTCCACGTACAGTCCACTTCAGATGCATGTCGGTTGTTGACCACGTTGACCAGGCCGCGCCGAGAGCACCAGGGCGATGGACGACGGCGAGGCCTAGGAAGGGAATGACACAGAGGCAGGGAAGACTCAACAGTTGTTTCCCACACGGAGGGGAGTACGACTGTACAAGGGTTTACTGGTTCGTCTGCCGTCGCCGGAGAATAACAGCAGGTGTGGGTGAGTAGAGGGATGGCTAGGCCAGCGATGGGAGTACGGTGGGGCGGTGAGGCCTGCGCGGCAGCAGAGTCGGTTGTGGGGAGGAGGGAGCAGGCAGTCCCGCTGGCACTTGTTTGAGCGGCTGGAGCAGGAAGAGCAGAGATTGAAGAAGCATGACGACCGTTCGATGGACATCCAATAGTCACTGCTTGTGCGTCAACCTTTTTTTTAGGAAAGCCTCAAATCTATGGGAAATAGCATACATCCCATCTGCCATTATTTCTAATAATTTACGACCCATTTGCTAATTCTTAAGGTTTTTTTTGGAGCCCATATTCTTTTTGTTAGCATTACAGCCCATATTGTGGCCACGGTTAAAAAATTATATGAAATTTTGCATATTTCGATGCGGTCCGAACTGTTTTTAATCCCGACATTTCGACTCACATTCAAACTAATTTAAAAATAAATGTATATCAATATAAAATCCAACAAATTCTCCACGCATAAAAATTAATGTAATTTAAAATCTCGAAATGAAAAAAAGATATTTGAAACCAATTGCCGGTTTGATGTGTTTTAAAAATGTACAACCCATTTCTCATTACTGATGGGCCATTTTCTCGGCCAGCCGAATGAAAACTCTCCTCGTCTTGAAAGATTTGCAGCCCAATAGGCCTGCCAAAGCGACTTACTTGGAAAATCACAAAAACACTGGGCTATGGCCATGGACCCAGCTGTCAGCCTCTCCACGTACAGTACTCTTCCGATGGAAGTCGTTCCTTGACCATGTTGACCACGCCGCACGGAGAGCACCATGGCGGTGGACGACGGCGAGGCCTAGGAAGGGGACGACGCGGAGCTGGGGAAGACGCGGCAGTGGAAGCCCGCACGGAGAGGAGTACGAGGGTTCACTGGTTCGGCTGTGGTGTGAGGCTGCCGTTGCCGCAGGGCCTGGCCAGCGGTGGGAATAGTAGGGGGCGGTGAGGCCTCCGCGGCAGCACAGCCGGCCACGGGAGGCAGGAGCATGCGGCACGACCGGCGCTGCTTTGGGCGGCTGGAGCAAGAAGACCAGAGGTTGAAGAAGCACTACGGCTATTGGATGGACATCATACGGTCACTGGAGCTAGAATCTTTCATATTGACTAAGTTGACAAAGCCCTTCGTCCCCGTCAACTTAGTAGGCCCACAAGTTAGCCTCCCACCAAGGTGGGTCCTAGCTAGCCGGGGGAGTATTCATTTTTTGTGCGTAATAAGGAGGCACTTCCGGTGGGTCCGAGCTGACAGGGGGGGAACGTTTTTTTCGCGAAATACGGTGGCCTGTTAGGTGGGTCCCAGCAGTCAGGGGAAAACGTTTTTTTCACAAAATACGATGGCCCATCCACTGGGTCCCTGCTGTTAGTTAGAGGAATCATTATTTTCCGCGTAATAAGGAGGCACTTACTTGCTGAGGCCGTGGACCCAGCTGAGTGATAACCCACAAGTATAGGGGATCGCAACAGCTTTCGAGGGTAGAGTATTCAACCCAAATTTATTGATTCGACACAAGGGGAGCCAAAGAATATTCTCAAGTATTAGCAGCCGAGTTGTCAATTCAACCACACCTGGAAACTTAGTATCTACAGCAAAGTGTTTAGTAGCAAAGTAATATGATAGTGGTGGTAATGGTAACAAAAGAGTAATGCAAGCAAAAGTAAATATTTTTGGTATTTTGTAGTGATTGTAACAGTAGCAGCGGGAAAGTAAATAAGCGTAAACCAGTATATGGAAAGCTCGTAGGCACCGGATCAGTGATGGATAATTATGCTGGATGCGGTTCATCATGTAACAGTCATAACATAGGGTGACACAGAACTAGCTCCAGTTCGTCAATGTAATGTAGGCATGTATTCCGTATATAGTCATACGTGCTTATGGAAAAGAACTTGCATGACATCTTTTGTCCTACCCTCCCATGGCAGCGGAGTCCTATTGGAAACTTAGGGATATTAAGGCCTCCTTTTAATAGAGAACCGGAACAAAGCATTAGCACATAGTGAATACATGAACTCCTCAAACTATGGTCATCACCGGGAGTGGTCCCGATTATTGTCACTTCGGGGTTGCCGGATCATAACACATAGTAGGTGACTATAGACTTGCAAGATAGGATTTAGAACTCTCATATATTGATGAAAACATAATAGGTTCAGATCTGAAATCATGGCACTCGGGCCCTAGTGACAAGCATTAAGCATAGCAAAGTCATAGCAACATCAATCTCAGAACATAATGGATACTAGGGATCAAACCCTAACAAAACTAACTCGATTACATGATAAATCTCATCCAACCCATCACCGTCTAGCAAGCCTACGATGGAATTACTCATGCACGGCGGTGAGCATCATGAAATTGGTGATGGAGGATGGTTGATGATGACGACGGCGATGAATCCCCCTCTCCGGAGCCTCGAACGGACTCTAGATCAGCCCTCCCGAGGGGTTTTAGGGCTTGGCGGTGGCTCCGTATCATAAAACGTGATGATTTCTTCTCTCTGGTTTTTTTCTCATCGAAACTCAATATATGGAGGTGGAGTTGGAGTCGGAGACGCAACAGGGGGCCCACGAGGTAGGGGGCGCGCCCTAGGGGGGGCCCACCCTCGTGAGAAGGGTGTGGGCCCCCTGGTCTTCATATTTGGCGAGGATTTTTTATTATTTTTTCTAAGACCTCCCGTGGAGTTTCAGGTCATTCCGAGAATATTTGTTTTCTGCACATAAAACAACATCATGGCAATTCTGCTGAAAACAGCGTCAGTCTGGGTTAGTTCCATTCAAATCATACAAATTAGAGTCCAAGACAAGGGCAAAAGTGTTTGGAAAAGTAGATACGACGGAGACATATCAACTCCCCCAAGCTTAAACCCTTGCTTGTCCTCAAGCAATTCAGTTGACAAACTGAAAGAAAGAAAGAAAGAAAAACTTTTATAAACTCTGTTTGCTCTTGTTGTTGTAACTATGTCAAGCCAGCATTCAAGTTTTCAGCATAAATCATAACTAACCACATTTGCAATAATTCTCAGGTCTCATAATTACTCATATCAATAGCATAATCAACTAGCAAGTCATAATAATAAATCTCGGATGACAACACTTTCTCAAAACAATCATAATATGATATAACAAGATGGTATCTCGCTAGCCCTTTCTGAGACCGCAAAACATAAATGCAGAGCACCTTTAAAGATCAAGGACTGACTAGACATTGTAATTCATGGTAAAAGAGATCCAATCATAGTCATACCCAACATAAATTAATAGTGATGAAAGCAAATGACAGCTGTGCTCTCCAGCTAGTGCTTTTTTATAAGAGGGTGATGACTCAACATAAAAGTAAATGGATAGGCCCTTCGCATAGGGAAGCAGGGATTTGTAGAGGTGCCAGAGCTCGGTTTTGAAATAGAGATAAATTGTATTTTGAGCGGTATACTTTCATTGTCAACGTAACAACTAAGAGATGGCGATATCTTCCATGCTAACCACATTATAGGCGGTTCCCAAACAGAATGGTAAAGTTTATACTCCACCTCCACCAACAAACATCAATCCATGGCTTGCTCGAAACAACGAGTGCCTCCAACATACATCAGGTCCCAAGGGGAGTTTTGTTTGCAATTAATTTTGATTTAGTTTGCATAAAGTATGGGACTGGGCATCCCGGTGACCAGCCATTTTCTCGTGAGTGAGGAGCGGAGTCCACTCCTCTTGAGAATAACCCGCCTAACATGGAAGATAAGGACGGCCTTTGTTGATACATGAGCTATTCGAGCATACAAACAGAATGTTTATTTGAAGGTTTAGAGTTTGGCACATACAAATTTACTTGGAACGGCAGGTAGATACCGCATATAGGAAGGTATAGTGGACTCATCTGGAATAACTTTGGGGTTTAGGGGATTGGATGCACAAGCAGTATTCCCGCTTAGTACAAGTGAAGGCTAGCAAAAGACTGGGAAGCGACCAACTAGAGAGCGACAACAACCATGTGCATGCATTAAAATTAATAAACATTGGATGCAAGCATGAGTAGGATATAATCCACCATGAACATAAATATCGTGAAGGCTATGTTGATTTGTTTCAACTACATGCGTGAACATGTGCCAAGTCAAGTCACTTAAATCATTCAAAGGAGGATACCACCCCATCACACCACATCATAACCATCTCAATAGCATGTTGGCACACAAGGTAAATCATTTTAACTCATAGCTAATCAAGCATGGCACAAGCAACTACGATCTCCAGTTGTCATTGCAAACATGTTTATTCATAATAAGCTGAATCAAGAACGCGGGACTCATCATATTTACAAAAACAAAAGAGGTCGAGTTCATACCAGCTTTTCTCCTCTCAGTCACTTCATCATATATCATCATAATTGACTTTCACTTGCACGACCGAACGGTGTGAATAATAATAAGAGCGCACGTGCATTGGACTAAGCTGGAATCTGCGAGCATTCAATAAACAGGAGAATACAAGGCAATATGGGCTCTTTGGTTAATTCAACAATAATGCATATAAGAGCCATTTCAACAATTTAATTATGGTCTTCTCCTACTGACCCCCAAAGAAAAGAAAAGAAATAAAGCTATTTACACGGGAAAGCTCCCAACAAGCAAAAGAAGAACATGAAATATTTTTGGGTTTTCTTTTTAATTATTACTACTACAGCAGAAAAATAAACTATTACTATTTTTTGGTTTTTCTTAAGGTCTAACAAACACACAAGAAGAAAGCAGGAAAAAGAAAATAAACTAGCATGGATATTACAGTGAAAAAGTATGAGCACCGACATCTAGCAATGAGTGTGTGTGAACATAAATGTAATGTCGGTGAGAAATATGTACTCCCCCAAGCTTAGGCTTTTGGCCTAAGTTGGTTTATGGCCATGGCTGGCCTGGCGGATATCCATAATAATAGTTGTTGGGGTCGTACTGTGATGAGGAAGGATAGTTGGGATCATACTGATGTGCAGCGGTTATCGCCTGTTGAGCTGCAGCGTGGAGTCGAGCTGCCTCCGCTCTCCTCTCGTACTCTTCTGCCTCCTCTCTGGTAATAACATATCTTCCTTTTGCCTGTGAATCAAAGAAGGCAGGAGCAGGGAGAGTAATACGGAAAACACGTCATTTATAAAAAATTAAGCGGTATAAGAGAGGTGATTCAGACCTCTCGACAAACTGGTGTGAAGCCATAGAGTCATAGTCTAAATATGCAGGGGGCAATTCCGTATCACCATCACGAATGTCTATTTCAAGAAAATGAGCTAAGCGGGTTGCAAAAATTCCTCCAAAGAAATCTCCATTATGTCTACTATGATGCAACCTACGAGCTACAATGGCTCCCATATGATAAGATTGGTCTCCTGACACAGCACTCCTAAGAATTCTAAGATCAGGGACACACATGTGACAAACTTCATCCTTAGCATTTATGCATCTGCCGATGAAAAGAGCAAAATAATGTATAGCAGGAAAGTGAATGCTCGCTATGGTAGCCTGCGTTATATCTCTAGATTCTCCCACAGTTATACTAGTAAGAAAGTTTCTAAATGCAGATTTAGGGGGATCCCTAACACTACCCCATGATGGAAGTTTACAAGCAGAAGTGAAATCCTCTAAGTCCATGGTATAAGATTTGTCATAAAGATCAAACATGACTAAAGGAGAATTACGCGAAGATGAATACTCAAACCTCCTCACAAATGAACTTGTGAGATCTTGATATTGGGGGCATTTGTTAGCCTCAAAATCCTCAAGACCGGCATTGCGCAAATATTCTTTGAATTCTTCTTTAATTCCCGCACGGTCCATAAAATTTTCCGATGGCCATTCGCAAGGCCGTACTGGAGCGTCTCTTGGTGGATCCTCGTCAGCATCGCGCATAGCAATCATGTGTCCTTGCTTCTTAGAGAAACCACCTTGGAACATCTTCCTAAGCATATTGTTTTTCTCTGAAAAATTCTGAAATTTTTAGTAACTTCAAAATAAAAGTAACCAAACTCAATAAAACTGATAGCAACTACTCCTACAAGTGCCTAGAGCCTATATCAAGCATTAGAACTACTTGGAACCATATAAATTTGACGTGCAAGCTCAAGAACATGGTCACCTATGCAGCACAAATTTGCAATGAATAAAGCACTAGAAAAAAAACTAATTGGACCAATGGAGGAGTCACATACCAAGGAACAATCTCCCCAAGCAGTTTTGCAAGAGGTGCTTTGAGCAAGGAGATCGAAAATCACAGCAAAAGTGGCTGGAACTCGTGCTTGAGTTGGTTTTTCCGGTTTGTGTGAGATAGAGGAAGAAGATGGGTGCTGGGATAAGTGGAGGAGGGCCACTGTGGGCCCACGAGGCAGGGGGCGCGCCCTATAGGGGGGCGCCCACCACCCTCGTGGCCAGGTGGCAGCTCCTCCCACGATGATTTTTGCATAGTAAATCCTCAAATATTCCCGAAAAAATCATATTAAATTGGCATGGCATTCTGAGGACTTTTATTTTCGGGATATTTTTATATTGCACGGATAATCAGATAACAGATAGAAAAATACTATTTTTACTTTATTTAGTATAAATAACAGAAAATATAAAGAGGGTACATAAGTTTGTGCTTCTAGTTTCATCCATCTCATGCTCATAAAAAAGAATCCACTAACAAGGTTGATCAAGTCTTGTTAACAAACTCATTCCGATAATCATGAAACTGGAGAAATTTCGAATAACACTAAGTTACCTCAACGGGGGTATGCACATCCCCTATAATAAGTATATCATATTTCTTCTTGACAGTAGGAAGAGGAAATTCAAAACCTTTAATTATAATCGATGGAATTTTTCCAATGGAGTTGATACTATGAACTTGAGGCTGTTTCCTTGGAAAGTGTACCGTATGCTCATTACCATTAACATGAAAAGTGACATTGCCTTTGTTGCAATCAATAACAACCCCTGCAGTATTAAGAAAAGGTCTTCCAAGAATAATAGACATACTATCATCCTCGGGAATATCAAGAATAACAAAGTCTGTTAAAATAGTAACGTTTGCAACTACAATAGGCACATCTTCACAAATACCGGCAGGTATAGGAGTTGATTTATCAGCCATTTGCAAAGATATTTCAGTAGGTGTCAACTTTTTCAAGTCAAGTCTACGATATAAAGAGAGAGGCATAACACTAACACCGGCTCCAAGATCACATAAAGCAGTTTTAATATAATTTCTTTTAATGGAGCAAGGTATAGTAGGTACTCCGGGGTCTCCAAGTTTCTTTGGTATTCCACACTTAAAAGTATAATTAGCAAGCATGGTGGAAATTTCAGCTTCCAGTATCTTTCTTTTATTAGTAATGATATCTTTCATATATTTAGCATAAGGATTTGGTTTGAGCACATCAGTCAATCGCATACGTAAAAAGATAGGCCTAATCATTTCAGCAAAGCGCTCAAAATCCTCATCATCCTTCTTCTTGGATGGTTTCGGAGGAAAAGGCATGGGTTTCTGAACCCAGGGTTCCCTTTCTTTACCATGTTTCCTAGCAACAAAGTCTCTTTTATCATAACGTTGATTCTTTGATTGTGGGTTATCAAGATCAACAACAGGTTCAATTTCTACATCATTATCATTACTAGGTTGAGCATCATCATGAACATCATCATTAACATTTTCACTAGGTTCATGTTCATTACCAGATTGTGTTTCAGCATCAGACATAGAGATATCATTTGGATTATCAGGTGGTTCAACAATAGGTTCACTAGAAGTTTGAACAGTTCTATCATTTTTCTTTTTCTTCTTCTTAGAAGAACTAGGAACATCAATATTATTTCTCTGAGAATCTTGCTCGATTCTCTTAGGGTGGCCTTCAGGATACAAAGGTTCCTGAGTCATTCTACCAGTTCTAGTAGCCACTCTAACAGCATAATCATTTTTCTTACTATTCATTTCATCAAGCACTTCTTTTTGAGCTTTAAGTACTTGTTCTACTTGAGTGGTAACCATAGAAGCATGTTTGCTAATAAGTTTAAGTTCTCCTTTAATATTAGCCATGTAATCACCCAAGCATCTAATCATATAAGCATTTTGAAGGAAATATGCCCTAGAGGCAATAATAAAGTTATTATTTATTTCCTTATATCATGATAAATGTTTATTATTCATGCTAGAATTGTATTAACCGGAAACATAATACATGTGTGAATACATAGACAAACAAAGTGTCACTAGTATGCCTCTACTTGACTAGCTCGTTAATCAAAGATGGTTATGTTTCCTAACCATAAACAAGTAGTTGTTATTTGATTAACGGGATCACATCATTAAGTGAATGATCTGATTGACATGACCCATTCCACTAGCTTAGCACCCGATCGTTTAGTATGTTGCTATTGCTTTCTTCATGACTTATACATGTTCCTATGACTATGAGATTATGCAACTCCCGTTTACCAGAGGAACACTTTGTGTGCTACCAAACGTCACAACATAACTGGGTGATTATAAAGGAGCTCTACAGGTGTCTCCAAAGGTACATGTTGGGTTGGCGTATTTCGAGATTAGGATTTGTCACTCCGATTTTCGGAGACGTATCTCTGGGCCCTCTCGGTAATGCACATCACTTAAGCCTTGCAAGCACTGCAACCAATGAGTTAGTTGCGGGATGATGTATTACGGAACGAGTAAAGAGACTTGCCGGTAACGAGATTGAACTAGGTATTTGGAATACCGACGATCGAATCTCGGGCAAGTAACATACCGATGACAAAGGGAACAACGTATGTTGTTATGCGGTCTGACCGATAAAGATCTTCGTAGAATATGTAGGAGCCAATATGAGCATCCAGGTTCCGCTATTGGTTATTGACCAGAGACACGTCTCGGTCATGTCTACATTGTTCTCGAACCCGTAGGGTCCGCACGCTTAAGGTTACGATGACAGTTATATTATGAGTTTATACATTTTGATGTACCGAAGTTTGTTCGGAGTCCCGGATGTGATCACGGACATGACGAGGAGTCTCTAAATGGTCGAGACATAAAGATTGATATATTGGAAGCCTATGTTTGGATACCGGAAGTGTTCCGGGTGAAATCGGGATTTTACCGGAGTACCGGGAGGTTACCGGAACCCCCCGGGAGCTAAATGGGCCATGATGGGCCTTAGTGGAAAAGAGAAGAGGCAGCCCTACATGGGCCGCGCGCCCCTCCCCTCCCTTGGTCCGAATAGGACAAGGAGAGGGGGCCGGCCCCTCTCTCTCTCCCCCCCCTCTGCGAATCCTATTCCAACTAGGATTGGGGGGGGGGGGGAATCCTACTCCCAGAGGGAGTAGGACTCTCCTGGCGCGCCCTCCTTGGCCGGCCACCTCCCCCCTTTAGTCCTTTATATACGGAGGCAGGGGCACCCCAGAGACACAAGTTGATCCACGTGATCTATTCCTTAGCCGTGTGCGGCGCCCCCAGCCACCATAGTCCTCGATAATATTGTAGCGGTGCTTAGGCGAAGCCCTGCAGCAGTAGTACGTCAAGATCGTCACCACGCCGTCGTGCTGACGGAACTCTTCCCCGACACTTTGCTGGATCAGAGTCCGGGGATCGTCATCGAGCTGAACGTGTGCTAGAACTCGGAGGTGCCGTAGTTTTGGTGCTTGATCGGTCGGATCGTGGAGACGTACGACTACATCAACCAAACACTTCCGTTGTCGATCTACTAGGTATGTAGATCATACTCCCCCTCTCGTTGCTATGCATCACCATGATCTTGCGTGTGCGTAGGAATTTTTTTGAAATTACTACGAAACCCAACAGTGGCATCCGAGCCTAGGTTTTATATGTTGATGTTATATGCACGAGTAGAACACAAGTGAGTTGTGGGCGATATAAGTCATACTGCTTACCAGCATGTCATACTTTGGTTCAGCGGTATTGTTGGACGAAGCGGCCCGGACCGACATTACGCGTACGCTTACGCGAGACCGGTTCTCCCGACGTGCTTTGCACATAGGTGGCTTGCGGGTGACAGTTTCTCCAACTTTAGTTGAATCGAGTGTGGCTACGCCCGGTCCTTGCGAAGGTTAAAACAGCACCAAATTGACAAACTATCGTTGTGGTTTTGATGCGTAGGTAAGATTGGTTCTTGCTTAAGCCCGTAGCAGCCACGTAAAAACTTGCAACAACAAAGTAGAGGACGTCTAACTTGTTTTTGCAGGGCATGTTGTGATGTGATATGGTCAAGACATGATGCTAAATTTTATTGTATGAGATGATCATGTTTTGTAACCGAGTTATCGGCAACTGGCAGGAGCCATATGGTTGTCGCTTTATTGTATGCAATGCAATCGCGCTGTAATGCTTTACTTTATCACTAAACGGTAGCGATAGTCGTGGAAGCACAAGCTCGGCGAGATGACAACAATGCTACGATGGAGATCAAGGTGTCGCGCCGGTGAAAATGGTGATCACGACGGTGCTTCGGAGATGGAGATCACAAGCACAAGATGATGATGGCCATATCATATCACTTATATTGATTGCATGTGATGTTTATCTTTTATGCATCTTATCTTGCTTTGATTGACGGTAGCATTATAAGATGATCTCTCACTAAATTATCAAGTAGTGTTCTCCCTGAGTATGCACCGTTGTGAAAGTTCTTCGTGCTGAGACACCACGTGATGATCGGGTGTGATAGGCTCTACGTTCAAATACAACGGGTGCAAAACAGTTGCACACGCGGAATACTCAGGTTAAACTTGACGAGCCAAGCATATACAGATATGGCCTCGAAACACGGAGACCGAAAGGTCGAGCGTGAATCATATAGTAGATATGATCAACATAAAGATGTTCACCAATGAAACTACTCCATCTCACGTGATGATCGGACATGGTTTAGTTGATTTAGATCACGTAATCACTTAGAGGATTAGAGGGATGTCTATCTAAGTGGGAGTTCTTTAAGTAAATTAACTGAACTTAAATTTATCATGAAACTTAGTACCTGATTAGTATCTTGCTTGTTTATGTTTGATTGTAGATAGATGGCTCGTGCTGTTGTTCTGTTGAATTTTAATGCGTTGCTTGAGAAAGCAAAGTTGAAAGATGATGGTAGCAATTACACGGACTGGATCCGTAACTTGAGGATTATCCTCATTGCTGCACAGAAGAATTACGTCCTGGAAGCACCGCTGGGTGCCAGGCCTGCTGCAGGAGCAACGCCGGATGTTATGAACGTCTGGCAGAGAAAAGCTGATGACTACTCAATAGTTCAGTGTGCCATGCTTTACGGCTTAGAATCAGGACTTCAACGACGTTTTGAACGTCATGGAGCATATGAGATGTTCTAGGAGTTGAAGTTAATATTTCAAGCAAATGCCCGGATTGAGAGATACGAAGTCTCCAATAAGTTCTATAGCTGCAAGATGGAGGAGAACAGTTCTGTCAGTGAGCATATACTCAAAATGTCTGGGTATAATAATCACTTGATTCAGTTGGGAGTTAATCTTCCAGATGACTGCGTCATTGACAGAATTCTCCAATCACTGCCACCAAGCTACAAGAGCTTCGTGATGAACTATAATATGCAAGGGATGAATAAGACTATTCCCGAGCTCTTCGCGATGCTGAAAGCTGCGGAGGTAGAAATCAAGAAGGAGCATCAAGTGTTGATGGTCAACAAGACCACTAGTTTCAAGAAAAAGGGCAAAGGGAAGAATAAGGGGAACTTCAAAAAGAACGGCAAGCAAGTTGCTACTCAAGAGAAGAAACCCAAACCTGGACCTAAGCCTGAAACTGAGTGCTTCTATTGCAAGCAGACTGGTCACTGGAAGCGGAACTGCCCCAAGTATTTGGCGGATAAGAAGGATGGCAAGGTGAACAAAGGTATATGTGATATACATGTTATTGATGTGTACCTTACTAATGCTTGCAGTAGCACCTGGGTATTTGATACTGGTTCTTTTGCTAATATTTGCAACTCGAAACAGGGACTATGGATTAAGCGAAGATTGGCTAAGGACGAGGTGACGATGCGCGTGGGAAACGGTTCGAGTCGATGTGATCGCAGTCGGCACGCTACCTCTACATCTACCTTCGGGATTAATATTAGACCTAAATAATTGTTATTTGGTGCCAGTGTTAAGCATGAACATTATATCTGGATCTTGTTTGATGCGAGACGGTTATTCATTTAAATCAGAGAATAATGGTTGTTCTATTTATATGAGTAATATCTTTTATGGTCATGCACCCTTGAAGAGTGGTCTATTCTTATTGAATCTCGATAATAGTGACACACATATTCATAATGTTGAAGCCAAAAGATGCAGAGTTGATAATGATAGGTGCAACTTATTTGTGGCACTGCCGTTTAGGTCATATCGGTGTAAAGCGCATGAAGAAACTCCATACTGATGGACTTTTGGAACCACTTGATTATGAATCACTTGGTACTTGTGAACCGTGCCTCATGGGCAAGATGACTAAAACGCCGTTCTCCGGTACTATGAAGAGAGCAACAGATTTGTTGGAAATCATACATACAGATGTATGTGGTCCGATGAATATTGAGGCTCGTGGTGGATATCGTTATTTTCTCACCTTCATAGATGATTTAAGCAGATATGGGTATATCTACTTAATGAAACATAAGTCTGAAACGTTTGAAAAGTTCAAGGAATTTTAGAGTGAAGTTGAAAATCATCGTAACAAGAAAATAAAGTTTCTACGATCTGATCGTGGAGGAGAATATTTGAGTTACGAGTTTGGTGTACATTTGAAAAATTGTGGAATAGTTTTGCAACTCACGCCACCCGGAACACCACAGCGTAATGGTGTGTCCGAACGTCATAATCGTACTTTACTGGATATGGTGCGATCTATGATGTCTCTTACTGATTTACCGCTATCGTTTTGGGGATACGCTCTAGAGACGGCCGCATTCACGTTAAATAGGGCACCATCAAAATCCGTTGAGACGACGCCTTATGAACTATGGTTTGGCAAGAAACCAAAGTTGTTATTTCTAAAAGTTTGGGGCTGCGATGCTTATGTGAAAAAGCTTCAACCTGATAAGCTCAAACCCAAATCGGAGAAATGTGTCTTCATAGGATATCCAAAGGAGACTATTGGATACACCTTCTATCACAGATCCGAAGGCAAGACTTTTGTTGCTAAATTCGGAAACTTTCTGGAGAAGGAGTTTCTCTCGAAAGAAGTGAGTGGGAGGAAAGTAGAACTTGACGAGGTAACTGTACCTGCTCCCTTATTGGAAAGTAGTGCATCACAGAAAACTGTTTCTGTGACACCTACACCAGTTAGTGAGGAAGCTAATGGTGATGATCATGAAACTTCAGAACAAGATACTACTGAACCTCGTAGATCAACCAGAGTAAGATCCGCACCAGAGTGGTACGGTAATCCCGTTCTGGAAGTCATGCTACTAGATCATGATGAACCTACGAACTATGAAGAAGCGATGGTGAGACCAGATTCCGCAAAGTGGCTTGAAGCCATGAAATCTGAGATGGGATCCATGTATGAGAACAAAGTATGGACTTTGGTTGACTTGCCCGATGATCGGCAAGCAATTGAGAATAAATGGATCTTCAAGAAGAAGACTGACACTGACGGTAATATTACTGTCTACAAAGCTCGAGTTGTCGCAAAAGGTTTTCGGCAAGTTCAAGGGATTGACTACGATGAGAACTTCTCACCCGTAGCGATGCTTAAGTCTGTCTGAATCATGTTAGCAATTGCCGCATTTTATGATTATGAAATTTGGCAGATGGATGTCAAAACTGCATTCCTGAATGGATTTCTGGAAGAAGAGTTGTATATGATGCAACCAGAAGGTTTTGTCGATCCAAAGGGAGCTAACAAAGTGTGCAAGCTCCAGCGATCCATTTATGGACTGGTGCAAGCCTCTCAGAGTTGGAATAAACGCTTTGATAGTGTGATCAAAGCATTTGGTTTTATACAGACTTTTGGAGAAGCCTGTATTTACAAGAAAGTGAGTGGGAGCTCTGTAGCATTTCTGATATTATATGTAGATGACATATTACTAATTGGAAATGATATAGAATTTCTGGATAGCATAAAGGGATACTTGAATAAGAGTTTTTCAATGAAAGACCTCGGTGAAGCTGCTTACATATTAGGCATTAAGATCTATAGATATAGATCAAAACGCTTAATTGGACTTTCACAAACCACATACCTTGACAAAGTTTTGAAGAAGTTCAAAATGGATCAAGCAAAGAAAGGGTTCTTGGCTGTGTTACAAGGTGTGAAGTTGAGTAAGACTCAATGCCCGACCACTGCAGAAGATAGAGAGAATATGAAAGATGTTCCCTATGCATCAGCCATAGGATCTATCATGTATGCAATGCTGTGTACCAGAACTGATGTGTGCCTTGCTATAAGTCTAGCAGGGAGGTACCAAAGTAATCCAGGAGTGGATCACTGGACAGCGGTCAAGAACATCCTGAAATACCTGAAAAGGACTAAGGATATGTTTCTCATATATGGAGGTGACAAAGAGCTCATCGTAAAAGGTTACGTTGATGCAAGCTTTGACACTGATCCGGACGATTCTAAATCGCAAACCGGATACGTGTTTACATTAAACGGTGGAGCTATCAGTTGGTGCAGTTCTAAACAAAGCGTTGTAGCGGGATCTACATGTGAAGCGGAGTACATAGCTGCTTTGGAAGCAGCAAATGAAGGAGTCTGGATGAAGGAGTTCATATCCGATCTAGGTGTCATACCTAGTGCATCGGGTCCAATGAAAATCTTTTGTGACAATATTGGTGCAATTGCCTTGGCAAAGGAATCCAGATTTCACAAGAGAACCAAGCACATCAAGAGACGCTTCAATTCCATCCGGGATCTAGTCCAGGTGGGAGACATAGAGATTTGCAAGATACATACGGATCTGAATCTTGCAGACCCGTTGACTAAGCCTCTTCCACGAGCAAAACATGATCAGCACCAAGGCTCCATGGGTGTTAGAATCATTATTGTGTAATCTAGATTATTGACTCTAGTGCAAGTGGGGGACTGAAGGAAATATGCCCTAGAGGAAATAATGAAGTTATTATTTATTTCCTTATATCATGATAAATGTTTATTATTCATGCTAGAATTGTATTAACCGGAAACATAATACATGTGTGAATACATAGACAAACAAAGTGTCACTAGTATGCCTCTACTTGACTAGCTCGTTAATCAAAGATGGTTATGTTTCCTAACCATAAACAAGTAGTTGTTATTTGATTAACGGGATCACATCATTAAGTGAATGATCTGATTGACATGACCCATTCCACTAGCTTAGCACCCGATCGTTTAGTATGTTGCTATTGCTTTCTTCATGACTTATACATGTTCCTATGACTATGAGATTATGCAACTCCCGTTTACCAGAGGAACACTTTGTGTGCTACCAAACGTCACAACATAACTGGGTGATTATAAAGGAGCTCTACAGGTGTCTCCAAAGGTACATGTTGGGTTGGCGTATTTCGAGATTAGGATTTGTCACTCCGATTTTCGGAGACATATCTCTGGGCCCTCTCGGTAATGCACATCACTTAAGCCTTGCAAGCACTGCAACCAATGAGTTAGTTGCGGGATGATGTATTACGGAACGAGTAAAGAGACTTGCCGGTAACGAGATTGAACTAGGTATTTGGAATACCGACGATCGAATCTCGGGCAAGTAACATACCGATGACAAAGGGAACAACATATGTTGTTATGCGGTCTGACCGATAAAGATCTTCATAGAATATGTAGGAGCCAATATGAGCATCCAGGTTCCGCTATTGGTTATTGACCGGAGACATGTCTCGGTCATGTCTACATTGTTCTCGAACCCGTAGGGTCCGCACGCTTAAGGTTACGATGACAGTTATATTATGAGTTTATACATTTTGATGTACCGAAGTTTGTTCGGAGTCCCGGATGTGATCACGGACATGACGAGGAGTCTCGAAATGGTCGAGACATAAAGATTGATATATTGGAAGCCTATGTTTGGATACCGGAAGTGTTCCGGGTGAAATCGGGATTTTACCGGAGTACCGGGAGGTTACCGGAACCCCCCGGGAGCTAAATGGGCCATGATGGGCCTTAGTGGAAAAGAGAAGAGGCAGCCCTACATGGGCCGCGCGCCCCTCCCCTCCCTTGGTCCGAATAGGACAAGGAGAGGGGGCCGGCCCCTCTCTCTCTTTTCCCCCCTCTGCGAATCCTATTCCAACTAGGATTGGGGGGGGGGGGATCCTACTCCCAGAGGGAGTAGGACTCTCCTGGCGCGCCCTCCTTGGCCGGCCGCCTCCCCCCTTTAGTCCTTTATATACGGAGGCAGGGGCACCCCAGAGACACAAGTTGATCCACGTGATCTATTCCTTAGCCGTGTGCGGCGCCCCCAGCCACCATAGTCCTCGATAATATTGTAGCGGTGCTTAGGCGAAGCCCTGCAGCAGTAGTACGTCAAGATCGTCACCACGCCGTCGTGCTGACGGAACTCTTCCCCGACACTTTGCTGGATCGGAGTTCGGGGATCGTCATCGAGCTGAACGTGTGCTAGAACTCGGAGGTGCCGTAGTTTCGGTGCTTGATCGGTCGGATCGTGGAGACGTATGACTACATCAACCAAACGCTTCCGTTGTCGATCTACTAGGTATGTAGATCATACTCCCCCTCTCGTTGCTATGCATCACCATGATCTTGCGTGTGCGTAGGAATTTTTTTGAAATTACTACGAAACCCAACACATTTTATTTTAATTGTCTACCAAAATAAGCATTGAAGTCGTCTTGCTTATACATAAAGTTATCAAACTCATCCAAGCACTGACTAGCAATTTTAGTAGGAGGAACTTCAGCTTTATCATATCTATAGAGAGAATTTACCTTTACTACCTATGTCGGGATATCGGGATCAGGAGGTTCTTTAACAAATAAATAATTGAGATCATAAGTTTCTTCAACAGGCAGTGAATTAAGACCATTTATTTCTTCAATAGGGGGTAAATTCTTAACGTCTTCAGCTTTAATACCTTTCTCTTTCATAGATTTCTTTGCCTCTTGCATATCTTCGGGACTGAGAAATAGAACACCTCTCTTCTTCGGAGTTGGTTTGGGAATAGGCTCAGTAATTGGAGCGGAAGCTGGCTTAGGAGCTGGCTCAGGAGGTGCCCAATTATTTTCATTTGTCAACATATTATTCAATATAATTTCAGCTTCATCCGGTGTTCTTTCCCTGAAAAGAGAACCAGCACAACTATCCAGGTAATCTCTGGAAGCATCAGTTAGTCCATTATAAAAGATATCAAGTATTTTTGGTTTCTTAAGAGGATGATCAGGCAAAGCATTAACTAACTTGAGAAGCCTCCCCCAAGCTTGTGGGAGACTCTCTTCTTTAATTTGCACAAAGTTGTATATTTCCCTCAAAGCAGCTTGTTTCTTATGAGCAGGGAAATATTTAGCAGAGAAGTAATAAATCATATCCTGGGGACTACACACACAACCAGGATCAAGAGAATTAAACCATATCTTAGTATCACCCTTTAATGAGAACGGAAATATTTTGAGTAAATAGAGGTAACGTGATCTCTCATTATTAGTGAACAGGGCAGCTATATCATTTAACTTAGTAAGATGTGCCACAACAGTTTCAGATTCATAGCCATAAAACGGATCAGATTCAACCAAAGTAATTATATCAGGATCAACAGAGAATTCATAATCTTTATTAGGAACACATATAGGTGAAGTAGCAAAAGCAGGGTCGGGTCTCATTTTATCTCTAAGTGATTCTTTGTTCCATTTAATTAATAACCTCTTAAGCTCATATCTATCCTTGCAAGCGAAAATAGCGGCAGAAGATTCCTTATCAAAAAGACAACCTTTAGGAATAACAGGCATATTTTCATCACCACTATCATCATCGTATTCAGATTCAATAATTTCTTTTTCTCTAGCCCTAGCAATTTGTTCATCAAGAAATTCACTAAGAGGCACAGTAGTATCAGACATAGAAGCAGTTTCATCATAAGTATCATGCATAGCAGAAGTGGCATCATCAATAACATGCGACATATCTGAACGAATAGCAGAAGCAGGTGTAGGTGTCGCAAACTTACTCATAACAGAAGGTGAATCAAGTGCAGAGCTAGATGGCAGTTCCTTACCTCCCCTCATAGTTGAGGGATAGATCTTGGTTTTTGGATCTCTCAAGTTCTTCATAATGATAAGCAGATATATCCCAAGTGACTCAAAGAATAGAGCTATGCTCCCCGGCAACGGTGCCAGAAGTTAGTCTTGATAAGCCACAAGTATAGGGGATCGCAACAGCTTTCGAGGGTAGAGTATTCAACCCAAATTTATTGATTCGACACAAGGGGAGCCAAAGAATATTCTCAAGTATTAGCAGCTGAGTTGTCAATTCAACCACACCTGGAAACTTAGTATCTGCAGCAAAGTGTTTAGTAGCAAAGTAATATGATAGTGGTGGTAATGGTAACAAAAGAGTAATGCAAGCAAAAGTAAATATTTTTGGTATTTTGTAGTGATTGTAACAGTAGCAGCGGGAAAGTAAATAAGCGTAAACCAGTATATGGAAAGCTCGGAGGCACCGGATCAGTGATGGATAATTATGCTGGATGCGGTTCATCATGTAACAGTCATAATATAGGGTGACACAGAACTAGCTCCAGTTCGTCAATGTAATGTAGGCATGTATTCCGTATATAGTCATACGTGCTTATGGAAAAGAACTTGCATGACATCTTTTGTCCTACCCTCCCATGGCAGCGGGGTCCTATTGGAAACTTAGGGATATTAAGGCCTCCTTTTAATAGAGAACCGGAACAAAGCATTAGCACATAGTGAATACATGAACTCCTCAAACTATGGTCATCACCGGGAGTGGTCCCGATTATTGTCACTTCGGGGTTGCCGGATCATAACACATAGTAGGTGACTATAGACTTGCAAGATAGGATTTAGAACTCTCATATATTGATGAAAACATAATAGGTTCAGATCTGAAATCATGGCACTCGGGCCCTAGTGACAAGCATCAAGCATAGCAAAGTCATAGCAACATCAATCTCAGAACATAATGGATACTAGGGATCAAACCCTAACAAAACTAACTCGATTACATGATAAATCTCATCCAACCCATCACCGTCTAGCAAGCCTACGATGGAATTACTCATGCACGGCGGTGAGCATCATGAAATTGGTGATGGAGGATGGTTGATGATGACGACGGCGATGAATCCCCCTCTCCGGAGCCTCGAACGGACTCCAGATCAGCCCTCCCGAGGGGTTTTAGGGCTTGGCGGCGGCTCCGTATCATAAAACGCGATGATTTCTTCTCTCTGGTTTTTTTCTCATCGAAACTCAATATATGGAGGTGGAGTTGGAGTCGGAGATGCAACAGGGGGCCCATGAGGTAGGGGGCGCGCCCTAGGGGGGGCACCCTCGTGAGAAGGGTGTGGGCCCCCTGGTCTTCATATTTGGTGAGGATTTTTTATTATTTTTTCTAAGACCTCCCGTGGAGTTTCAGGTCATTCCGAGAATATTTGTTTTCTGCACATAAAACAACATCAGACAATTCTGCTGAAAACAGCGTCAGTCCGGGTTAGTTCCATTCAAATCATACAAATTAGAGTCCATGACAAGGGCAAAAGTGTTTGGAAAAGTAGATACGACGGAGACGTATCACTGAGACTCTCCACGTACAGTATACTTCCGATGGAAGTCGTTCCTTGACCACGTTGACCTCACCGCATTCCGTTGCATGCATGCGTCCCCATTGTCAGCCTCTCACGTACAGTCATCTTCCGATGACTCTCGGTTGTTGACCATGTTGACCACACCGTGCCGAGCGCACCCAGACTGGAATGACCTGGAGATGGGGAAGACGGGGCAGTGGAGTTGCAGATGGAGAGGAGTGGGAAACTTCACTGGTTCGGGTGCGCGGCAGCACAAACGTGTTGCCGCCCACGGGAGACAAGAGCAAGAACAGAGGTTGAAGAAGGAGCACGGCTATTGGATTAACATCCAACGGTCCAGCTGCTAGAATCATTTGTTAATTAAGTTGACAAAGCCGTGTGTACACGTCCACTTAGTAGGCCCACAAGTCAGTCACCAAATCTGATGGGTCCGAGCTATCAACGGGATGAATAATTTTGTTCGCAAAACAAGGAGGCACTTCCTTCCGTACGAAGATACAGCCGGTGGGTCCCAGCTGTCAGGTGGAGGACACCTTTTTTCAGCTTAATAAGGAGGAACTTTCCTTGTGTGCGACCATGGACCTCATGGGTCCCAGCCGTCAGGCTCTCCACGTATAGTCCTCTTCCGATGACTCTCATTTGTTGACCACGCCGCACCGAACGCAACGAGGTGGTGGCCGACGGCGAGGCCCCGGACGGGAACGACTCGGAGATGGGAAAACGTGGCAGTGGAGTCGCAGATTGAGAGGAGGAGAAGGGTTATAACTGGTTCTGTTGCGGCGTGGGGCTGTAGTCTGTGGAGAATAACAGGAGGTGTCGAGGGGTGGAGGGATAGCCTGGCCGGCGGTGGGGTAGCGCTTCGCAGCGATGCGTGCTAAGCAGAGCCGCCGGAGGCCGGACCAGGCGGTCCCGGCGACTCTGGAGGAAGAAGACGAGAGATTGAAGGTGCATGCCGGCCGTTGGATATAAATCCAATGGCTGTGGATGACACAATCATTTGTTGACCAAGTTGACAATGCCCTGCGTAGGCTTTGGCCTATTGGCCCACATGTCAGCCTGCAAAAATGTGGCATATATTTAACCCATGTTTTCTAGAACGTACAGTCCATTTGCTGGGCTGGGTGAACAAATAATTTCGCGTCAATTAGGCCCATTTATATTTTCTAAGAAATCCCAGCCCATTTGCACTTCCTTGAAATACACGTATTAGGTGGGCTTGTTATATATATAATGTTATGTTAGAAGGAGCAATTAATATCAAAGAATAAACCTGAGAGGGACATTTTTTATATATATAATTAAGAAATTAGTGAGTTATTGCTCAAAATAAAAATGAGCGCGTTATTATTAAATTGGTCCTTAAAATCTTCGCAAGCTTTTGTACGCAATCACCAGGATTTTCCTTGCCTGTCAGTCAAAAACAACCAGGATTTTCCTTGCCAACTTCCGTTAAACATTTACTTTTATAAGTTAATAACACGTGGGATGTTTTTATAATGTATATATAAGTCTCTATAAAATATACGATAATAGTAATAATATAAATATATATAATGTGGTTAGAAGGGAAAACATAAATTGGACACATCATTACTTTTATAAGAGACCTGCGTTTTATATCCCATAGTAGGCATACTAAAAAGTTCACACAAAAATACAACAGAAAAGGTAAACATTCATATCAAACTCAGGTTCACAGGACACGTTCATATTCATAGCTAACATTCACTATCAACAACTCAAAAGATTTATATATACACAAGCTCAACATATATATGCATCCAAATGATTGATAGATCACACGACAATATTCATACATAATTCACAAAAAAGATTTAGATATACACATGTTCAGTATGTTTATGCATCCAAATGAATGAGATCACAGCCAATATGATCCATGGACGAACTTTAATTACCTAGGATACATACTGGTAAATGGTGTTCAATCGGAGGTACTTCTTGCTAAAATTAGTTCTTGTACGAGTAAACTTTCGAGTACATAAGAGGCAGCACAGACAATTTGAACTTTGCTTGTAGGTTTATCCTCAAATAGTGGCCTCGTGCCGAGGGAGGTTTGAGCAACTTGGCCACTACTTTCATCCAACTAGTTTACTGGCTCATCATGGTCCTGTATCTCGCCAAAATTCTACATTGCAGACGAGAAAGGAGGCGGTTGAGAAAATGAACCACCCAAATTTTTTGTGCAGTTCAACTGAAATGGAGCATCCTTGGCGTGCAGACTGATTAAGTGCCAGATGAACATACGTGTTAACCAACTTGTCTGGAATCTTTAGACTCCATGCCATATAGTTCGCTACCATGTGTGCCGATAACCAAAAGGCACAAGTTGGGACCAAAGACTGTACTGCGTTTTTCTGGGCTATGCACCAAGCAATATTTTTGGCGTTCACTCTCCTAATACTTGGAGTTTGACAATTGGTTGATGCCGGTTGATACTCGAATGAATATAGGCACTTCTTGTCAACATCGATGCTTGTCTAAGTGAACTTTGGAGTACATAGCAGCAACATAAGTACCTGTCCATCTGATCATTTTGTGCAGTTCTACTGAAATCACCCGATGTAATGATTTGCCTGCGAGTTCAGGCTCCAAATTACTCCTTTATGAAATCGGCAAACAGTAGCACAATACCAAATTACCAATACATATGACACGCACAATAATCAGGATAAAGACCAGTACCAACCTGTGTGAGGTAGCATATCAATTACTATTTCCTTTGACTGGAAGCCGAGATAAGCCAAACGACTGACAGCAAAGGAAGAAAGCAAGCAGATTAACATCCAACAGTCCAGCTGCTAGAATCATTTGTTGATTAAGTTGACAAAGCCACGCGTACACGTCCGCTTAGTAGGCCCACAAGTCAGTCACCAAATCTGACGGGTCCGAGCTGTCCACGGGATGAATAATTTTTTTCGCAAAATAAGGAGGCACTTCCTTCCGTGCGAAGATACAGCCGGTGGGTCCCAGCTGTCAGGTGGAGGACACATTTTTCAGCTTAATAAGGAGAAACTTTCCTTGCGTGCGACCATGGACCTCGTGGGTCCCAGCCGTCAGGCTCTCCACGTACAGTCCTCTTCCGACGACTCTCGTTTGTTGACCACGCCGCACCGAACGCAGCGAGGCGGTGGACGACGGCGAGGCCCCGGACGGGAACGACTCGGAGATGGGAAAACGTGACAGTGGAGTCGCAGATTGAGAGGAGGAGAAGGGTTATAACTGGTTCTGTTGTGGCGTGGGGCTGTAGTCTATGGAGAATAACAGGAGGTGTCGAGGGGTGGAGGGATAGCTTGGCCGATGGTGGGGTAGCGCTTCGCAGCGATGCGTGCTAAGCAGAGCCGCTAGCCGCCGGAGGCCGGACCAGGCGGTCTCGGCGACGCTGGAGGAAGAAGACGAGAGATTGAAAGTGCATGTCGGCTATTGGATATAAATCCAATGGCTGTGGATGACACAATCATTTGTTGACCAAGTTGACAACGCCCTGCGTAGGCTTCGACCTATTGGCCCACATGTCAGCCTGCAAAAATGTGGCATATATTTAACCCATGTTTTCTAGAACGTACAGTCCATTTGCTGGGCTGGGTGAACAAATAATTTCGCGTCAATCAGGCCCATTTATATTTTCTAAGAAATCCCAGCCCATTTGCACTTCCTTGAAATACACGTATTAGGTGGGCTTGTTATATATATAATGTTATGTTAGAAGGAGCAATTAATATCAAAGAATAAACCTGAGAGGGACATTTTTTATATATATAATTAAGAAATTAGTGAGTTATTGCTCAAAATAAAAATGAGCATGTTATTATTAAATTGGTCCTTAAAATCTTCGCAAGCTTTTGTACGCAATCACCAGGATTTTCCTTGCCTGTGAGTCAAAAACAACCAGGATTTTCCTTGCCAACTTCCGTTAAACATTTACTTTTATAAGTTAATAACACGTGGGATGTTTTTATAATGTATATATAAGTCTCTATAAAATATACGATAATAGTAATAATATAAATATATATAATGTGGTTAGAAGGGAAAACATAAATTGGACACATCATTACTTTTATAAGAGACCTGCGTTTTATACCCCACAGTAGGCATACTAAAAAGTTCACACAAAAATACAACAGAAAAGGTAAACATTCATATCAAACTCAGGTTCACAGGACACGTTCATATTCATAGCCAACATTCACTATCAACAACTCAAAAGATTTATATATACACAAGCTCAACATATATATGCATCCAAATGATTGATAGATCACACGACAATATTCATACATAATTCACAAAAAAGATTCAGATATACACATGTTCAGTATGTTTATGCATCCAAATGAATGAGATCACAGCCAATATGATCCATGGACGAACTTTAATTACCTAGGATACATACTGGTAAATGGTGTTCAATCGGAGGTACTTCTTGCTAAAATTAGTTCTTGTACGAGTAAACTTTCGAGTACATAAGAGGCAGCACAGACAATCTGAACTTTGCTTGTAGGTTTATCCTCAAATAGTGGCCTCGTGCCGAGGGAGGTTTGAGCAACTTGGCCACTACTTTCATCCAACTAGTTTACTGGCTCATCATGGTCCTGTATCTCGCCAAAATTCTACATTGCAGACGAGAAAGGAGGCGGTTGAGAAAATGAACCACCCAAATTTTTTGTGCAGTTCAACTGAAATGGAGCATCCTTGGCGTGCAGACTGATTAAGTGCCAGATGAACATACGCGTTAACCAACTTGTCTGGAATCTTTAGACTCCATGCCATATAGTTCACTACCATATGTGCCGATAACCAAAAGGCACAAGTTGGGACCAAAGACTGGACTGCGTTTTTCTGGGCTATGCACCAATCAATATTTTTGTCGTTCACTCTCCTAATACTTGGAGTTTGACAATTGGTTGACGCTGGTTGATACTCGAATGAATATAGGCACTTCTTGTCAACAATGATGCTTGTCTGAGTGAACTTTGGAGTACATAGCAGCAACATAAGTACCTGTCCATATGATCATTTTGTGCAGTTCTACTGAAATCACCCGATGTAATGATTTGCCTGCGAGTTCAGGCTCCAAATTACTCCTTTATGAAATCGGAAAACAGTAGCACAATACCAAATTACCAATACATATGACAAGCACAATAATCAGGATAAAGACCAGTACCAACCTGTGTGAGGTAGCATATCAATTACTATTTCCTTTGACTGGAAGCCGAGATAAGCCAAGCGACTGATAACAAAGGAAGAAAGCAAGTGGATATAGCATATGAGGTAGCATATCAATTACTATTTCCTTTGACTGGAAGCCGAGATAAGCCAAGCGACTGATAACAAAGGAAGAAAGCAAGTGGAGATTTGCGACTGACAGGAAAGGACAAAAGCTGTCGAGGGAATGAAGCACCCAAAGTTTTTGTGCAGTTCCACCAAAATCGAGCATCCCCATTGGCACATATATTGAGAGAGTGAGATTACTGTAATAGTGGGACTAGTTGATGAAACATACACTAACAAATAGAAGCACCCTCATTATCTTAATGGGTAAAGTTAGCAACATAGTAGTCTTGCTTAAAGAGAGGTATTAGTTTATTTAATCACTGCCAATTAGCTCAACTCAACACTCAAAGCATTGCCATTTATCATAGGTTGCAAAACTTTAACGTGCAAAGATAAAGGAGTTTCTCATGATAGTAGCACGATACAAATAGAGATGACAACAAACTAATATGGATGAAGGCCTTAGGCCCGTGCCAACCTGAGAAAAAAAGCTTATTCATGTAGTCCCATAAGAGATGATAAAGCACTCGCTGGAATCACACAATAGTATATATTTTTGTGCACTTCAAATGTATGGTTGAAATCACTCTTGTTTACCAGTGTTGAGATTATATCGAAAGATTAACAAGAACTTCCAGCAGAGTTAAAGCACTGGCTGGGATACAGTTCATTGTATTGTCTTGTGTAGTTCCACTAAAATGTATGATTGGCACAACATGATCCCTGTTTGCACAAGTAGGAACAAGGTGAAACCTTCATTAGCTTAGTGAGAAAGGATAGGAAGACATTAGCATATTACTCAAACAGTAGCATCAAATTCATGATGGACAATACGCAAAACATTGCCTTATTGAACCAATGGCAATAAATTGACATGCAAAACAATAGCACTATTATGTCATGACACTAATAATATTCCCTCCCTGCTCCACCACATGATTCACCTCCATAGACAAACATACACACGTACATGATTCAGCATAGGGTCCTACTAAAGATTTGTTTAACTCCAACAGGAAAATTAGGCAGTAATAAATTAGTGGTACTTAAGTACTCCTAATTAATTAAGTGAGACAGCAGAAGTGGAAGGGCTCCCTGGAGGATCGTCTCACATGTAAGGTAGTCGATGCCGGAGCCCTTGAATGGCCTCGACTGAGGCCTCTAGCTTCAGCAAGATTGCCTTGGCACTGTTTATTCTTCTTCTTCTTCTTCCTCTTCATGCTATGTTTCTCTTTCTCCTCACCAGTTGGTGAAACCAAGTACATGATTGGCCTTCTAATTCAGAATTGGTTTTGTCAGTGAGAGAGTACAAGTGTACTAGTAAAAAACAACATTATTTTCTCATGGCAGTCGGAAAATAGAGATGAACACATGCATTAAATATCATTCTTACCTAAAGGAAGGTTATGGCGCAAATATGGATGATGAGGATTGGAACACAGATCTACCTTTGTGCAGTTCCACCAAAATGAACCAACTGTTCCATTCTGACATTCCAGTTAAACAACACAAAAGTCACTTCTTTTAAGAAGAGTTTTGTGCAGTGCACCAAAAGGTCACAACAGCAACCAGGTGAATTGGATATCCCTGTTTGCACAAAAAGGCACAGAGGAAACAGTCAGAGTCTCAAACAATTACAGGCAAAAACATTTGGCTAAACTTGTCATGGCTTATAACAGTGGCATGGCTTCATTTTTACCAGGGACATTATATTATGAACAGCTAAGGCTGCGTTCGGTTCACAGGTTTGGTGCAGGGTTTTCGTAGGAACACAATTCCTACAGTATTCTTTCCCTTCCAACCATTTGGAACATGGGAAAGGTGAATAGTGTTTCATAGGAAAGCTGGTCTGGTAGTACTGATTCCATAGGATTAGAAACATCCACGCGCTGCTCATTTTTTGGGAGGAAGCCCGAGGCAGGCGCTCGCTGCCATGCGTTAGACAGGTTGTTGTGCTGTGTTGCCGGAATAAAAAAATCAACCTATGTGTGGTACGTGAGGTGAGGACAGGAGTAGTTACTGTGCAGTTGAATAAACAAATAGCATCTCATACTGCCAAGCATGCTACTCTAAAAAACAAATCTGTACATTTCGTAGTCCATCTGAACACATTCTCTTGAGAGTTTCCTCCGGTTCACTGTTTCATAGTTTTATATCTACATTCCTTTCCTATTCATGTATTTTCATCAAGACCTATGTTTTCTGCCCCTTTATTTTGAATGGAGCCTAAATATTTGGTATAAGGGCATGGGACAGTGGATGCACCAGCAGTCCAGCACCATGTACGTAAACAAGGGCATAAAGTGGTGATTCATAGTTTGTTGCCCCGAGAAACAAACATCCAAGAAACATATCTGGGTTGGTCCCATTTTTGTTCACTCTAGCCACCTACTCCTATGTGTGGATAGCAAATCTAGTCCTGGTCATACCACTGTGTACAACGTTACCCCTATGTTACCCTTCTTGACCAAGAGACCGGTTGGATGACCAGTCTGTACTACTTTCACCCCCTTTCCTTCCTATTTGTACCAAGTCCGATGTACATACTAAATTCCCCCACCCCCACTTTATTTCTTATTTGAACCAAGTACTCCCTCCGTCAGAATTACTTGTCATCAAAATGGATGTGTCTAGAACTAAAATACATCTAGACACATCCATTTCAGTGACAAGTATTTTCGGACGGAGGGAGTACAAGATTCGACTCCATGAAGTAGCTTTACCTCTAACAATAGAAGAAAAAAATGTGACGTTGGACCATCCGATCGAGAGGGGCTAAGAGGTAGAAAATGATGCACATGTAGCAACGTAGCGAGCTGGGGAAGTAGAGCTAAGGCAGTTTCGAACGAAGATATACCTAAAGGTCACCGGGATGTGGATAGGTGGGCGGGGGGAGGCCGGATCCGCCCACAGGCAATGATGAAGGGATCGGAGGACCTCCCGCACCGGCGCTCGGCCAGAGATAACGGTGCGGCCGGCAGTGGGTCTCCTCCCTTGCTGTCGACAATGGCCTAAATGCTGCCCCTCCTCCCCTTCACCGGCGGAGGGGGATACGTCCGGATCTGTAACCAGCGGTGAGGATAGAAAGCCAGTGTTTTTTTGAAGGGAGAAAGACAGTGTTACTACCCCTATCTTGTTTAGATCTAGAGAGGATGAGAGTGTGTGAATAGAGCAACCCTAGCAAGCAAGCGCGGAGGCTCCGGCCTATATATACGTAGTGGGGTAGTTTTCCTTTTTCACTCCATCAAAACAATCATTTAAAATTGTGTACTACTACATGCCAGGTCGCGGTTTTTTTAGTTGTTGATTATTTTTTGAGATAGCTACCCGCTTGTTCCAAGTGGTGTTACGGTGTGCCAGGTCGCACTTTGTATCGTTCAAGTCTGGTACTAGAAGTCCCTCCATTAAATGAACAACCACCCCCTCGTAAAAATTGTGAACAAGCCCACAGCTAAAATTAGCGGAAACGTGGGTTGCCCCAACATGCATTATTATTTATATTTTCTACTCCCTCTGTTCCTAAATATAAGTCTTTTTTATTAGCCACACCTAAGATAAGATTTTTTATTAGCAGTGAACCCCACATGTCATAGACAAAAAAATTGTGGCAAGATTCCCTTAGGCAAGCCAAAGTGTGTCTAACAATTTGAGCAACTCAGGTTAGGCAAGTGTGGAAAGTGTGGGAAAAATAATGTGGCAACATAAGACAAACATAGTCACAATCCAAACAGCCCCGTAATTTTTTGTGACATGCATGAAAATTTGGTTAGTTAAATTTATAGTCAAAATTTGGCAAGGTGCATCAAATCAACACATGCAAGTATCAAAAGGAAAGTCACGGCATGCATGCATGCGCTGTACTCCCTCCATTTCCAAATATAAGTCTTTTTAGAGATTGCAACAAGTGACTACATACGAAGCAGAATATATCTACTCCTACATATGAAGTAGCCCATTTGAAATGTGTAAAAAGACTTATATCTAGTGTAGTGCTTTGATGTGTCGCGTCAAATCGTACAAGACCGAGAAATTTTATTACTACAACACCCTCTCCCTCGCGGACTGAGCTTCGGTGCCTTAACTGCACCTGCCTTTGGCTGCATGACAAGAGGGCCAACCACCTGTTGGGCCCACCTATCATAGACGCAAAGGCAGGAGCAGTAAGTAGAAGCTTTCGCTACACGCTATCCCTCCTGCACGAGGTGGACGGACATGCAACAGTGGATTCGATACTGTAGAAGTAGGAGTAACATCATTGTTCGTCTTCTCGAAGAGGCGAAGAGCCAAGCGCAACCCGAACGTGGTAGTTGCGAACGCTCGCGTGGTGCGGTTCCTTGGAGTACTAGCCAGGCTCTTGCATGAGACAAAATTGCTATTGTTTAACAATTAAACTCGATTATCCATTGGTTGATACTCATTCTTCATAGGTCCACACTCTTAGCGCCGTTTCCTCCTGGGGTCACCAATGTTTATTTGCTAATTAATACCATTGCATGCAATGACCTAGCCATTGCAAGTCATTAAAAGCATGCACACCTCTCATCTCTTATTGGTTGATATGTCAAGAAACAAGAAACAAGGTAGAAGTTAATGCACCGCACCTAAGTGTTTTGGGACTATTTGGTTCTCGTAAGATGACTTACACACCTAGACGGAGGGAGTAGTATAGCCCTATAAACCGGAAAGGAGTATTTGCCTTTCTAGAGATTTCAACAAGTGACTAGACTACACCGTGTGCAGTACTCCCTCCCTTCTGGTGTATAGGGCTCAAATCTCAAATCTCATAAACCAAGGCATTTTGTGATTGGAGGAATGTATCTCGTACTTTACAAAACTACCCTAATTAAACTCATGCATTAATTACGTAGTTCTCTCGTTTTTCTCTCCGCCTTGGTCGCGGTGCACAATATTGAGCACTCCTATATGACTAGCCGCTCTATCTACATGCGGGACATTTCAAAGCATCCGGGCCCGCATGCCATCCACCAAATCACAGTGAGGTGCTACAGTCGAGACTCACCTGTCACCCCGGTGTGGCCGTCATGACCCGTCATATCACAAAACCCACACCTTTACCAACAGTGGTAAGGTGGCCTCCAAGTTGGACTGGACGAAGCAACCATCATTTCACTGGAACGCTCGTTCAAGCCCTTTCTTCCCTTTCTTGAAGAAAACCTCACTCCAGGCTACTCACTTCTGCCATTTTTCTTCTGTACCGACGAAGGAAAGGTGGGCGAATCAGCTATGCTGCTATATTTTCATTCCAAGAATCTTCTTTTTTCTATATTTTTTGCTATATTTTGCTCTCAGAGTTTTGGAAACAGATGTATCCTCACTAGCTTTTGATGTAATATATGGCATGCTTAGATGTAAGTTTGAACTATTTATCATATCAGCAGGGCTTGTTTGATGATTCTTGGTGTTAGTAGGCTAGATACTGTGCGAGCTATAGTACTTGCAAAACACTCACCGAAGAGAAACGTTGGGGCTGATGAGCTCGTGGTACGCTTATACTTATCCCTCGTCGATCGACCAATAGCCCTAGCTCCTAAAATTGTAGGCTTAGCGATCGATCAGACAATAGTCAACATACATTCAGGCCTCATTTGGTTCATAGGGTAGGAAAATCGTAGCAAAAGTACAGAGAACATGCAACACAAAATCATAGCAGTGCAGAGACGTACTCCCTCCGTTCCAAAATAGATGACCTAGGCGGGCTAGTTTGGCCTAGTGGGTTTCAGTGATATGACGTGGTACAGTGCCGTCCAGTCTTCACGTGTGGTAGCAGTATTGCGGGTACAGTAAGTTTTCTTGAAGAAGCGGAATTCAACGAAGTCATGATGGTTCCTTCGTCCGAACAACTTACAGTGGGAAAGGTTGGGCCTGCGATACGACCGAGGTAGACCAGGATAATTTTGTGCATGGCAGGTGGACCAGGATGGTCGACGTCCCACATGTCGGCAAATGAAAGTATTTTTTTCTGATATAGAGGACGAGCAACGAGTATTCATTGTTTATTTTTGATGAAAGCTATTGTCTCCACTGTTACGGCGGAGGAGTGTGAAACACGGCAGCCCAGTGAACTTGGCATGTGCACGACTCCCTCCTTCCTCATGTAATGCCCAGGTTACAACTTTTTCTCACTTTCTCTCTATCTATTTCCTCTCAAATGTTTTTACCTTTCTTTTTTTAAGACACAATTGTTTTTTATGCCTTTTTTAGAATTATTTTTTTATACCTAGGAGCACGTGTAGAGACGGGCTCTTGCAGAGCCCACTCCTTGACTTTGTCAATGCCTCTCTCTCCTCCACATAAGGAGTACTACTTGCTATGCATGCATGCGGCGGGCAGCTGGCGTCTTGAGGGGCCAGGGCTGTGAGAGCGGGCTCCGGAAGCGGTCCGGACTCCAGCATGGCCCACCTCACATTATCACCATATATTTCTTGGAGTCCGTGCGCGGCGGGTGGGCGATCTTTTCTCCCTCCCCTGTTTCTCTCTTCTCTGCCGACGCCCGCTGAGCGATTAGATTTTGGCTATCGACGGTTTATTCAATTACGGTCCCACATGTCAGTGAAATTGAAAGAAAACGCGCGTCCCCTCTCGTGAGCGGCGTGCAAGCCGGACTGTCGGGGTTGCGACGCGTACGAGTCGTAAGTGTGCCGCCTTTTCCTTTAGAACTTGCGAAGCGTAACATTTTCACGCAATCGATCGATAGAAATCCAGAAAAAATGACGAGGGCGGTGCTTTCCCTCTCGTTAGGCGGGCTAGTTCGAGTGATATGACGTGCTACAGTGCCGTCCACTTGCTCCATTTTTATGTAAGCAAGAGTTTACACTCTTACGCGGGAGGAGTGCGAAACACCGCGGATCTGATTTTTATCGAGGGATAACTGTTCCCTGCCAAATAATGGAGGATTGTTAGCGATTATGGCATGATAGTTAGGGCATCTCCAGCACTGGCCCACAAATTTACACCGGCATCTGTCCGAGGACACTGATGGATGCCATCCGATGCTGCCCGCATACCTTTCGACAACTATATGAACTAACCGGACGAAATTCATGCAAACAAAGAAAATTTCAACCAAACAAATACGGAGCTATACGCTGAGCCAGTGACTGTATAATCACCATATCTCGTATACAATGATCAAAGTGAGCTATCAAGACAAGTTCGATGACCGCCAATGCATTTTACTCGGTAATAAATGACCAGGATTGAAGGGGAATCCAAATTTTCTTCGTCTTCTGTCCTTGAGCTCTTGACAAACCAATGCACTATACGGTTGTCCGGCCACTCCACCCTAGAGCTCTCACCAAGCGTCGTTCATGCCACCATGCCGCACACTAACCGGTAAGGCAGCGATGGCATCCCACCGCGCCGAGTTCCTCGCCGCCCACGACCGCACACAAAATGGTAGGGAAGCGATGGCATCCCGCCGTGCCGAGTTCATCGCCGCTCGCGACCTCACAACTATGTGGGAGGAATTTGAAGATGCCAAGGCCGAATGGGCGGTAGAGCAAGAGGCGGCCAAAGCCGTACAGAGGGAGAGGAAAAGTCAGAAAGCACTCAAGAAAAGAGAGGCCCGCCACCGCAAGAAAGAAAAGGACGCACGCGCTGCTGCGGAGAGGTCGGCGGAGATCCAAGCATGGTGGGGTGTCTTTGACAAAGCCGGGAAGTAGAACGACGGCGTCTGGCCAGCATGTGAGAAGTAGTAGTACTAGTAGTTAGTGTGTGTGTCTGTGTCTGAGTACGAGCATGTACCAATACTACTAGTTACTACTGTAGTTTTTAGAGAAAATTACCGGTACATTAGCCTAGACTAAATGGAAAAATTCCTATCCTATGAATCAAATGGCATCTCTTTCTCTATAGGAATTGAGATGCATGTCATCTCACTTCCTATGATTTTCATATTCCTATCCTATGAACAAAAGGAGGCCTCTATTGGAGTAACTACTATAGCTAGCAGTACTGCTGGTACAGTAGTTTTCTTCAAGAAGCGGAATTCAACGAAGTCACGATGGTTCCTTCGTCCGAGCAACTTCAAAGTGGGAAGTGGGCCTGTGATTTGACGGCTGATTAGTCATTGTTACTGCGCCGCGACGACCTGGGTGACTCTCCCTTGGAGTTCTGCGTGCATAGCAAGTGGACCAGGATGGTTGACGTCCCACATGTTGGCGAATGGAAGTATTCTTTCCGATATCAAGGAGCAAGGAAACTGCATGGTATAGTATCACTACTGATTGGTTCGCAAAAAAAATAGTATCACTGCTGATTTATAATTATTTTTTATTTCTAATGAATGCTAGTGTTTCAACTCTTACGACGAAGGGTGCCGAACACGGCACGTGCTGGATGTCCCACACGTCAGCGAAAGGAGTGGGACATGAACCACGTGGTAGAGCCCAGCGTAAAAAAACAGCGTGGTAGAGCGTCTCCACTTCTTCCACTTCTGGGTCGGAGACCACACGTAGTAGTACTTAGTGGTATGAACGATACAAAGTGCGACCTGGAGAGAAAGACACGTCTAGTTGGAAGGTCTCGGGGCATGCACGTAAACAAATATAAAAGTTAATATGTGCCTCCAACTAATATAGTAGTAGTAGAGTACTTAGGCACGTACTCCAGAACATCACCATGCATTGCACGTACACCATTTAGTGGTAGTACGTAGTAAGAGACAAATGCCGCCCAAGAGTTCCCTTCTCGACCTACTTTTGGGTGTTTGGTAGAGTGTATGGAGGGTGCATGAGTCCACACTAGTTTAGCACAAATACACTAGAAGCATGCATGAAGAGAGCATGCATGAAGAGGGGTGTTGAGTTGAGCATGCATGAAGAGGGAACAACTATGCTGAGACGAGAATGCAACCAAACACACCCTATATGCCACGCATGTTCATCCCATTTGTGCCTTTCTACTTCACTTACTGCGCTACATTACTCAGGTTCGTACGTCCACTCCTGGGTACATGTCCGTCTTGTAGTTCCAGTCCCACATGTTCTTCATATAGATGGAACGATCCTTGCATAACACGTGCACCTTGATGCTAGATGTCTCGCGTGTTGGCAAAAGGATGAACAAAGCTCACGTAAAAAACAGAGTGGAAGAACATAGATTCCGGACGACCAAGAAGGAGCAAGGAACCTCGTGGTGGAGCGTCTGCACTCATAATATTTAATATTATTCAGCGATATGAAATTAACCAATCATCTCCACAGTGGACTGGAAGAGTACGAAACACGACAGCTCAGTGTAGTTACATCATACTAGTACATGGCTAACCCACACTATCACCATATTTCTTGGCTTCCGTGCGACACCTATCTCTAGTAATCCAGCAGCCTGTATCGCTTCTCCCTCCTCGTCTCTATCAAAGTGCGGTGGGCTGGCGTTTCTGCCGTCTATTGAGGTCGGTTAACTATCACATGTTAGCAACATGCCAAGAGCATTCTAAAAAAAATTCCTTTCACGTTCCGTTTTCAAAAAGAAAAAAAATCCTTTCACATACGAATTTGCATGTATGCTTTGAGCAACTTGCATGTCCTATACTGCTCCTGTTTGATACTCTAACTTAGCTAGAGGTTAGACTAACTGATGACTAACCCTGAACTAACTATAGCCAAAGAGGTGTTTGGGTGACAGGGTTAGATTGACAATAAATGCACTTCATGGAGAGAGAAAAGTGATTTTTCAGTGGTCCCAATGAGAACTATCAGTTAGCACCTCTTGGGTGGGATAGTTTTTTTGGTGGGTTCGGTGCAACTTGCTCCAATTTAAACCCTCATGCTTGGATACTTTAGGGCTATTTGAGCCCCAACTAGCTCAAACTAACTCTAACCCATGGATCCAAACAGGGCCTATGGCCAGTCTCGACACGGAGCAGTCGCGTGCACCGGGAAGTGGCGCTCTCTCGTCCGTCGCGCCACTTCAAAGCCAGCTCCAGTGAGAGGTCGCCTCCGCTCTGGCCGGGCATTAATGCGGCACTGACGCTCCAGGGCGACGCTGACCGTTTCACGCGGGAAGCGCGCGCTGGCAAGGGAGTATAGGTTTTGAACCGTTTCAGGTGTAGTACTGGTAGTTTGCAAAACTACTCAATTATTACACTCAGTTTCCTAAGAAATTGTGGTAAAAAACGTTACTCCACAGCCCGCTTCCCTTCTCCTTCCTCTTCCACCACCTGCGCACGTCCACGGGAAGTGACCAGTCAACCCTTATATAGGAGTGCTAGCACAAAAAGATGCATGCATGACCACTAAAATTTCCATATTAAAGTGCCGCTCCGGCGGGAGTATGGCCTATGTTGTTACCTTCGGTCGACCCTTGGCTACCGGGCGACGGCGACCAGAGAAGAGGCGGCAGGAGGGGAATGAATGCAGCTACTGTTTGGGTTTGCCTTCCGGCTTAAATAAATGCGCAGCATCACGTGTACCCACAGGTGCACAAATTGTAACATACGTGTCTGCTTAAGTGGGCGTCACGTAACTGGTGTGTGTGTGAGAGAGATTCTGAGAGACAGAGTGCGTGTGTGCGACTCTACTCTTCGGACATGTACTCAACCTTTTGCATCGGGATATAAGTATAATGGTATTTACTTTAGCTAGTGATTTACGTGGCCATGTTAACGTGGTTGTGTCAAAAAAATGTCACTTCCTGCTCGTGATTTGCGTTATATAATTACAAGCAAGATTGTCGTGCATTGCACGGAACATCAATATGCATTCTTTTTACAAAACACCTGTTGTGATTGACCCATGCAGGAGTAATCCCATGTGTAAGAACTAATGATATCTCAAGAATTTTATCGAAAAGCTGGTATCTCGAGAATGTCATCGAAAAAATGAAAGATGAGAGATAAAGCGAGGAGGAGTGGAGCGTGGTGGTGACTGGTGGTCGGAATGGGCGGAGGCATGGGGATGGATGGCGCCGGCAGGCGGCAGCGGCCACCATGCATGCTATATTGTTCCAGAGACTTATTCCTTTTTAATTGCTGAGCAATGAGGTTGCGGGAGATAATGATGTGGAGAGAGGTGCGGGTATCTTTTGTAAAATTATCATAGTTTGCTTTCTATCCTCAGATATAGATCATACGGTCTGTATTACAAGATGGCGGGCACACCATCACCGCCAACTCGTTTTTTTATAAGGGTACAGATGATAAGTTTGCTGACTACTAAAGTAAAGTGGAATTTGTCCATGTTATGCAAGTAAATAAAGGTGATTGTTTATCATACTAGTAAGGTTGGATGAAGGGTGGTAGGAACAAATGCTCCGCCTAGAGCATGTGTGTGTGAGATGGAGTCTTAGTGTGTGTGGGGTGTGTGTGTGAGAGAGAGAGAGAGGAGAGAGAGATGTTGTCTTAGTTTGTGTGTGTGTGTGAGAGAGAGATGGAGTCTTAGTGTGTGTGTGTGTCTGTGGGGGCGGGGGGTGTGCGTGCGTGCGTGCGTGTGTGTGTGTGTGAGAGAGATGGAGTCTTAGTGTGTGTGTGTGTGGGGGGGGGTGCGTGTGCGTGTGTGTGTGTGTGTCGCAGGGTCCTCTGTGGCGGATGTAATTTAAGTGTGCATGGTTTCATCATAGAGAGGTGATGTGTATGGCAGAGGCCACCAACGATGGGGTGCGAGAGAGAAAATGCCCGTAGAGAGGGAAGAGAAGGTGTGTGCGCGTGAGAGGAGTCGACATTGAGAGAACGTGTTTGTTCGAGAGACACCGAGGAAGACTACTATATATCGATGGTGCATGTAGGCGGGAATTAAATAAAGGGATGGTCTTATTGGTTTCGGGGATATATGGGAAGAGTGAGAGGGCGGGGGGGGGGGGGGTAGCTAGAAGGAGATTGTTAAGTGTGAGTGTGTGTTTTACCCATCCAGGCGGAAGTTATGTGCACAAAAGAGGAGAATGATTTGATGTGGCATTAGGATTGAGGGTAATTAACTACGTATGGAGACATAGAGACCTTGAACGTGCATGTGTGAGAGGTATACATGTATACGTCGGATGTGTGTGTGTGTGCGTGCGCGCATGATCGAGATAAAAGAAAGAAGACATAAGTCATAAGATCAACGACATGGGAGAGACGGATCAGTATGATAATATGCATGCATGTGAGAATGCTGGGAAGAAGGCCCGACAATTGACCATGTGTTTTTGTCTTTAAGAGATAGTGGCGTGGGTTGGAGCATGCATCTATGGCGAGCAGAGGGAGTGAGGCGCAACAATTGTGCAAAAGAGACCAACCTATAAATGCATATGTATGGAGAGACATATATAGTGTGGGTGATAGGAAGCAAGACTCCGTGCGAGAAAGAAATGTTGACGGAGAAACTACAGATAGATACAGAGATGGAGATGCTAGCTAGAGGGACATCCGCTAGTTTGGGTGTTGGAGATGACCGTCGGGTGGTTCAAAGGGTGAAGTTATATATGTGTGTGAGAGGGCACTTGACTGCATGTAGAGAGAAACATATGTAGTGTGCGTTATAGGAATCAAGAGTGAGGGCGAGAAAGAAGGTTGATGGAGAAACAGATAAATAGAAAGATAAAGATGCTAGCTAGTGTGCGTTAGAGATAGGAGTCGAGTGGATCAGAAGGATGGGTTATGTGTGTGGGTGTGAGAGAGATAGGGGGAGGGTGCATGTGAGTCACATACAAACATATATATGAGAGAGAAATGAGATCCAGAGAGACGGAGTTTTGTGTCTGCGAGAGAGAAAGATATTTCACTACGAGAGTGATATCTAGAGAGACATACGAGGGAACACAAGATATCTCTAGGGAGAGAGGGTGTGTGTGAGCGACATACAAGAGAACAATGGAGAAATATGTGACCCTGGGAGACAGAGTTTGTGTTTGTGTGTGAGAAAGAAATATTGAAGAGGTAGAGTCGTAGGTTCTCATATCTAAGGAGTGAAAGACATCTCTATATGAGGGGTGTGCGAGTGGCACACATGAGAATAGTAGAGAGAAATGAGACCCCGGGAGACAAAGTTTTGTGTTTGTGTGAGAGAAAGAGATTCCACATGGAGAATCATAGTTAGAGACACATAGCAGGGAGCGAGATATACTTAGAGAGAGATAGAGTGATGAAGATCGAGGGAGAGAGTACCGCCAGTGTGTTACGAAGATAAAAGATCATTGTCGACATACAGTTAGTACGAGAGATACCTGAGAGACGATGAACGCGTATAGGTCCAGAGAGATAGTCCTATATAAGCATGAGTGATAGCTATATGAGACGAATATCTGGATTAAAGGGGATTCAAATATTTAAACTCGAGATCACGACATCGATAATATCATAACGCAAATTGGTGTATCAAACATGCATATTCATTTGAATTTGGGCACACGTGTAATGTTATATAGTTTATCAATATTGGTGATCCATAGATTCTTCAATTACAAACAATGCATGGTTTATATGCAATTAATTTCTAAACGGGATTACACTATATGTTGCGTGTGTGAAACACATTATACATGTTTGAGAAGTAAAAAAAAACCCCGTATGAAACACACATTAATTGGAGACAGTTAGCGAGGAATGCATACATTGGATTTCAACATAAAGTGGTTTCAAATATTTGAAAATCCAAATTGATGGATACAACCTTATGAATCTGAGTTCATGCCATTTGTAAACCATATTTATGTATAAATGGTGTTGTGCTTTTGAAAGTATATATGAAAAAATGATGTATATAGAATGTAGTTCCAATTGAAAATGGATCCCGCCCAAAAAAAAGAATACAAACGGGATTCTAATTGAGTTGGCACGGTAAACGTGCACTCTGCAAAATTTGAACGAAGCGGGGAAAGTCGCAGTAACCGCTCGAAGCCAAAATCTGCGAGATGGAAATCACTACTGCCTATCCCTGCCATGCAAATCCTATCTGCTGGATTTCTATAGGTTTCGATAGGGGTAGGTTTGTAGTTTCACCCAAACGTGACGTAACCGCCTCTCACCCAGATTCATACATGGTGGGCGCCAAAACACAGTGTGTCCTCGGCTGAAATCGAGTCCCTCCCCGATTCATATTCATACACGGTGGGCGCCAAAAACAAACTCTCGTCGGCAAATATTCAGTGTATGCGAGATTACCATCCTATCCCCAACCGACTAATGTTGCTGTGATGTAGTAGAAATTTGAAACAGGGGCTAAGTTTGTAAATTTCCTCGCATTTGAGACAAGCGCGCCCTGAATACATGGTTCCCCCTTCCTCTCTACCTCCCTTTTCCCCATTCGTACTCCGTGGGTGCCAAAACACCCTCTCCACCCCACCCTCCTCTGTCCGTCGCCGTCCGCCACCCCATCCACCGCCGTCCTCCTCCACCATGCCGGAGCTGATACCCCGACGCCGCCGTCCATTGCAAGAGATCAACCTCTCTCATCCATGGCTTCGGACCGGGATCCTTGCATCCCGTCCTCTCGCTTCATCCCCGCCTCGTCCACCTTGCTGGCGCCTCTCCTATGACCGCCTCGTCCACCGCGCCCCACCGCCACCGTCTACCCTCCTAGATCTGCTTCCACGCCGCCGACAGCCTTCGCTACCGCAGCACCGTCAAATTCTCGGTAGATGCGTACACGGCGCACCACCAGAGGCGGTACTCTTTCGTATCTGCTCAACTTATTTATCGCAGCAAGAAAATAGATTGCCACTGCTTTACTCTGATTTCTTGTCTTGGTTGCGAAGTTGCCTTTGTCCGGTTTGCACCTTCAAATCCGCCATGGCACGCTCAACACTATACTCCCAATGCTTATGGTTTTCCCCTTTTATATTCCACACTAGTTAAATCACAGTAGACTAAATTTCAAAATTGGGTCAGTCGATTTTTCAGAGCTCGCCGGTGCGATCGAAGGGGCTCGGGTGGTTGTGGGGCCTTGCCGAACGAAGAAAACTCGACGCGGGTGGGGGTTGGGGCGGGGGTGGGGGTGGGGGTGGCGGAGGAACACAGGCGGTGGGGGCCGGTGGTCCGACCGGTGACCCGTGCGGTGTTCTGTATGGGAAGAATCAGAGACGAGGAAGAAGAAGGGTTAGGAGACATAGGATCTTCATCCAACCGCCTGAAATGGTCGAGAGATAGCTGGGAGTTTCATTCTTAATGCGCTCTGGTTCATCATGTGTGGGCACTGCGCAACCAACATTTTATTATCCAAAATCTGCTTGCTCTTTTTTACCATGTTCCTCTTCTGTTCTTCTTTAATATGTACTCTCTCCGTTCCTAAATACAAGTCTTTGTATAGATTCCACCATGGACTACATATGGAGCAAAATGAGTGAATATACACTCTAAAATGTATTTGTATACATCTGTATGTGATCCATAGTGGAAATCTCTACCAAGACTTATATTTTGGAACGGAGGGAGTATGATAGTAGTACAGTATGTTCCTTGTACTGAAGATGAGCAGGGACATTTGCAGTGTACAGGTCTATACGGTCAGTTGTGATGGACACTTTGAGCCTCTTTGATTCGTTGGATCTTGTAAACATATGAATAGGATTTGTAGTGGCCTGCCCACTTGAATCCTATAAGAATAGAAAGGAAATGCAGGAAGCTGTGTCGCCTTTGGGAGTTATACTGATATTAATAGTACCGCACCTTCACTTGAAGAGAGCTGGTATCCAAAGCCTTTCTAGCTGTACCGGCAATACTAGCACATATATTCCAGCAAGTTCCACTTTGCTGATTTTACTCTGATGCTTAAGGTTTTCCCGTTATATCTACACTATGATCTGTGTAGCTGCTTTGTGTCGCACTAGCAACAGTCCACTCTTGAAGCTAAACACTGCAATGACTTACAAAATTGGCACCAAGGCATTGAGTGCCATTCTGGATGCAATGAAACTCATACGCTCCCCACCTGTTGATTCTTGTTCAGAATATGATCCTAATGACTATTCTAACCTCGAGGAGTCAAAGGCAGATGGCCTGTCCTGTTCACCCATCAAGGTGCCTGTTCTAATTTGGCAATGTTTTATTGATTGCGGGTATCTTGCATATGTTGTCTTGCATTTCTTCTACTTTGTTGCACCGCCATCTGCTTAGTTTACTCATCATATATGTCCAGATGCCATGCCCATCCATTATCAATACATATTCCATCTGTCATCATACCATGTTTTTCCACTCAAATGCTGTTCTTGTGCATAAGACATCAAAAAGGAAGAGGGTGATTGCCGAACCTGAAGGAGCACCCACAAAGTCCTTGAAAAACGTGGTGGTGCCAGAGAAATCAGATAGCACCCCACTTATATTGGCTGTACAACCAGTGACACAAAACGTAGGACCGACTCCAGCAGACTGTACCCATACTTCACTGGCCACACCACTAGCCCCACCACACAGGACCTGCACTCTAGAAAAAGGTATACCGATTTCATTTGCCATAGCACCAGCTGTACCACAGAAAAATCCCACTCCAGCAAAAAGTACAGCAAGTCCACCGGCTGAAGACCTATCCCAATTGCAGAGATAGCCAATTCCTGCAGATTGGAACCCCATTCCATTTATTCCCAGTTTAAAAGACAATGCTTTCAATGTTGTTAGGGACTACGTGCATATATTCCCATCATGGGAAGATTATTGTGAAGACAAACACCATTTTCACATCTTCCTGTCCAACTTACGTGTAAGTGCTATTATTCATGGTTATTATTTTCCTGTTTTCTGCTGATTAAACACATCAATGATTTACATTACATTGTTGTAACTAGGCGAGGATCAATCTGGATAGTCATGACGAGCAAAGCTTGCTTGTGCTTTTCAAGGAAGCATTGCAACAGTATCGGTGTTACCTGAGGAAATCACACTTTGATGGCAAGTCCATAAACGAATTTCCGGTGAAGTCTCCTGTGCTAAATTTAGAAGACATTGAATGAAAAAACCTTGTTATGCACTGGTCTCATTCCCAGGATGAGGTACTGTCTATGAAATCACATGACAATTTGAACTTCTACTTTTCCGCATGTGCCTTACGAATCTTTTTTGCAGGAAATCTGCTCGAAGAAGAATTCCGGTTTGACAAGAACGACAAGATATCGCAAATATGCTGCCCGCTGCTTTGCTCTTGCATACATACCTGGTTCATTATGTGACAGCAGTATGCATGATAGCTTGCTTATCAATTGTTCGCTCCAAATTATCTAATCTGTGTGAATGGTTACATTAGTGTAGAATATATCCAATGCCAGTGTTTTTTTAGCTCTGCATTGTTCTTGTAAGTACATGCTGTCCTTTATCAGTGTACTTATAATGACAGGTAGTTGTTCATGTACCATCACTCTGCAGCTTATTTTCCTTTGCCCTCCATTTTCTACACATCAGATCTATATTTACTCTTACCATAAGGTTGGTACTGAAGAAGTTTAGCTGTGCATTGCTCTTGGCTGTACCTTTTGCCTGTATCGCTGCACTTACATTTATAGCTACTTGGTTATGTAGCATCACTCTTCATCTTATCTTAAATATTCTCCATTTCTCCGTATATTATCACATCTATATTTACTCTTAACAAAATGTAGAATAAAGGCAATGCTTTTGAAGAAGATTCTGTGGTAAACTTCTTGAATTGCCCCCCATCAGCATGGAAAAGGCCTTTATAGAGGCTGTCTTCACCAATAATGTAAGTTTGTCCATTTCAAGCCTTCAAACTTTGTTGTATATATTTGGTTAGGCATGACTGCAACAGCTGTTTATTTTTGGTGTTTGCATCAAATTACTTGTTTAAATTTTATTATGTAGTTCATAAACAAAAGTTTGTCCTTTCTCAATTTAAGTTTTCAGTTGTACAACCAAGTTCCTTCTTCATACCATGTAAATTAAACTATACAGAGCAAGTGATCTTCTTTTGCACTGCATGTATGCTTCTGTTCTTCATCTATAATCCAGTGGTGTGGTGAACCTACCCACTACAGCACAATGTCATATTCTGCAATGTCTTAACTATGAACAATGTCATATCATTCTACTATTATTTAAACCGTCTCTTTATTTGCCAATATGAAATGGTATAAATTGACAGCACACTAACCATTGATACTTATGAGTTCTTGATCTGTAATCCAGTGGTGTCATGAAGCAGCCAACTCCTTCACAATGTCATCTCCTGCCATGTCTTGACCTGAACAATACCATATTGTGTTAATGTGAAAGTGCAACTATCCCTAGGTGGTTTTGGTAATCCCTAACAACATATAGCTCATTGAGCTAATGCTATTCCAAGATTAATATTTTAGGAAAAGCTCAATGAATGGCATGGCATGGATGAGGAATGTGGACCCCTCAAAATATTAAGGACAAAAAGATTGGCTCAAGCTCAAAGCTCAAGACTCTACATTTTATATTTTAGTGATCCAAGATCACATTGAGTCTATAGGAAAAGCCAATACTATCAAGGAGGGATGAGGTGTTGCTTAATGGCTTGCTTGCTTCATAGTGCTTAGTGATATGCTCCAAAACCCTCAACTACCTTCCCACATCCACATATGACCTAAACCAAAAGTCAAACTCGGCCCTACCGATTCTTTCTATTCGGCGCCACCGAGTTTCAAATGTCATAGCCACTGCCACAAACCCTAGGCAAATCGGTCTCACCGATAGGGATTTCGGTCACACCGAGATGGGGTTGTAATCTCTTTGTTTCCCTTCGTAATGTTTCGGTCCTACCGAGATGAGCGATCAGTCCCACCGAGATTGCAATGTAAACTCTCCTTTTCTCTTTCGTAACATTTCGGTCCCACCGAAATGAGCGATTGGTCCCACCGAGTTTACCTGACCAACTCTCTGGTTAGCTTATTACCAAAATCGGTCCCACCGAGTTTGTGTAATCGGTCACACCGAGATTACGTTATGCCCTAACCGTAACCATATCGGTCCTACTGAGTTGCATCTCAGTCCCATCGAAAATCCTAACGGTCACTAGGTTTGCTAAATCGGTCCGACCAAGTTTTTCACTTCGGTCTCACCGAGATTGGTAAATTGTGTGTAACAGTTAGTTTTTGTGTGGAGGCTATATATATACCCCTCCACCCACTCTTAATTTGTGGAGAAAGCCATCAGAACATACCTACACTTCCAATACACATTTTCTGAGAGAGAACCACCTACTCATGTGTTGAGGCCAAGATATTCCATTCCTACCTTATGAATCTTGATCTCTAGCCTTCCCTAAGTTGCTTTCCACTCAAACCTTCTTTCCACCAAATCCATATCCTGTGAGAGAGAGAGTTGAGTGTTGGGGAGACTATCATTTGAAGCACAAGAGCAATGAGTTCATCATCAACACACCATTTGTTACTTCTTGGAGAGTGGTGTCTCCTAGATTGGCTAGGTGTCACTTGGGAGCCTCCGACAAAGATTGTGGAGTTGAATCAAGGAGTTTGTAAGGGCAAGGAGATCGCCTACTTCGTGAAGATCTACCGCTAGTGAGGCAAGTCCTTCATGGGCGATGGCCATGATGGGATAGACAAGGTTGCTTCTTTGTGGACCCTTCGTGGGTGGAGCCCTCCGTGGACTCGCGCAACCGTTACCCTCCGTGGGTTGAAGTCTCCATCAACGTGGATGTACGATAGCACCACCTATCGGAATCACGACAAAAACATCTGTGTCTCCAATTGCATTTGAATTCTCCAAACCATTTCCTTTACATTCTTGCAAGTTGCATGCTTTACTTTCCACTGCTCATAGACTCTTTGCATGCTTGCTTGCATTGTGTTAAGATTGCTTGACTTGTGCTAAGATAGCTAAAATCTGCCAAAGACTAAAATTGGGAAAAGGATAGATTTTTAGTTGGTCAAGTAGTCTAATCACCCCCCTCTAGACATACTTTTGATCCTACAAGTGGTATCAGAGCTTTGGTCTCCATTTGCTTTGATTTCCATAGCTTTTGGTGGTTATAGCCTTGGTTTCACAACCTAGGAGAGTATGGCGTCTAGCGAGGGAAATTATCACCATAGAGGTCCTTACTTTGATGGCACTAATTTTGCTAGTTGGAAGCATAAGATGAAAATGCATATTCTTGGACATAACCCCGCCGTTTGGGCTATTGTGTGTGTTGGCTTGCAAGGTGAATTCTTTGATGGGAGATAACCGAATCAGGAAGCTACCGCGGATGAGTTGAAGATGCTACAATACAATGCTCAAGCTTGTGATATCCTCTTCAACGGATTGTGCCCCGAAGAATTCAACAAAATCAGCCGTCTTGAGAATGCAAAGGAAATTTGGGATACTTTGATTGATATGCATGAAGGTACCGACTCCATCAAGGAATCCAAGTTGGATGTGCTTCAAAGTCAACTTGACAAGTTCAAAATGAAGGATGGTGAAGGTGTCGCTGAAATGTACTCTAGGCTTGCTCTTATCACAAACGAGATTGCCGGCTTAGGAAGTGAAGAGATGACCGACAAATTCATCATCAAGAAGATCCTAAGAGCCTTGGATGGAAAATACGATACCGTATGCACATTGATCCAAATGATGCCAAATTACAAAGATCTCAAGCCAACGGAAGTCATTGGAAGAACTGTTGCTCATGAGATGTCACTCAAGGATAAGGAGGATCTCCATAACAAGTCAAGTGGTGCTTACAAAGCCTCATGGGAAGCCCCCACATCATCAAGTGAGAAACAAACCTTCAATGAAGAATTGAGCTTAATGGTGAAGAACTTCAACAAGTTCTACAAGAATAGAAGCAAAGAGAGAAGTTTCAAGTCAAGGTCCTACAATGACAAAAGATCTTCTAGTCGAGAGCGAAACTGCTATAATTGTGGAAGAGCCGGACACTACTCCAATGAGTGTATGGCTCCCCACAAGAGAAGAGAAGATTCTCCCAAAAGAAGAAGTGGAATAGAAGAATCACCATCAAGGGAGAGAAGGAGTAGGGATGATCGGTATGAACGAAGACCCTCACGGAGAAGCAAGGATTCGGAAAGGAAGGACAAGTCATCAAGGAGCTACACAAAAAGAAGACATCAAGCTCATGTTGGTGAATGGGTATCCGGCTCCGACTCCGACAATGACTCCAAGAGAATCTATCACTCCGACTCCAAATATACTCAAGATGAAGGTGTTGCCGGTCTAGCACTTGTGTCAACCAACTCCTACGACATATTTGATTCACCAAATGAAGGAATTGGAAGATGCTTCATGGCTAAAGGTCCAAAGGTATCTAAGGGAGTCCTGGATTAGGGGGTGTCCGGATAGCTGGACTATACCTTCGGCCGGACTCCTGGACTATGAAGATACATGATTGAAGATTTCGTCCCGTGTCTGGAAGGGACTTTCCTTGGCGTGGAAGGCAAGCTTGGCGATACGGATATGTAGATCTCCTACCATTGTAACCAACTCTGTGTAACCCTAGCCCTCTCCAGTGTCTATATAAACCGGAGGGTTTAGTCCGTAGGACGAACAACAATCATACCATAGGCTAGCTTCTAGGGTTTAGCCTCCTTGATCTCGTGGTAGATCTACTCTTGTACTACCAATATCATCAATATTAATCAAGCAGGAGTAGGGTTTTACCTCCATCGAGAGGGCCCGAACCTTGGTAAAAACATCGTGTCCCTTGTCTCCTGTTACCATCTGCCTAGACGCACAGTTCGGGACCCCCTACCCGAGATCCGCTGGTTTTGACACCGACATTGGTGCTTTCATTGAGAGTTCCTCTGTGTCGTCACTTTCAGGCCCGATGGCTTCTCCGATCATCAACGACGATGTGATCTAGGGTGAGACTTTTCTCCCCGGACAGATCTTCGTATTTGGCGGCTTTGCACTGCAGGCCAATTCGCTTGGCCATCTGGAGCAGATCGAAAGCTACGCCCTTGGCCATCAGGTTAGATTTGGAAGTTTGAGCTACACGGCCGACCTCCGCAGAGACTTGATATTCGACGGATTCGAGCCGCAGACGAGAGCGCCGCGCTGTCATGATGGGAATGATCTAGCTCTGCCGCCGAACAGTGCCCTGGAGGCCGCACCCGCATCTGCTCCGACCCTTAATTCGGAGCTAACTGAGCCAATCGAGGATGGGTGGTTGGACACCGCCTCGGGGGCTGCAATCTCTATGGCGATCGAGCCGAACACCAGCCCTATTCTCTACGAAGCCTGTGACTGCAAGGAGCTAGAGTCCTCTCCAGACACCGAGCCCTCCGCGCCCCTACTGATCGAACCCGATTGAGCGCCGATCATGGAGTTCACCACCGCGGACATCTTTCAGCACTCGCCCTTCGGCGATATTCTGAATTCACTGAAGTCTATCTCTTTATCAGGAGAGCCCTGGCTGGGCTATGGTCAGCAAGGATGGGATGCGGATGATGAAGAAATTCAAAGCCCACCCACCACCCACTTCGTAGCCACTGTCGATGATTTAACCGACATGCTCAACTTCGACTCCGAAGACATCGACGGTATGGATGCCGATGCAGGAGACGATCAAGAACCAGCGCCTATAGGGCACTGGAAAGCCACCTCGTCGTATGATATATACATGGTGGACACCCCAAAAGAAGGCAATGGCGATGGAACAGCGGAGGATGACCCCTCCAAGAAGCAGCCTAAGTGCCGGCGTCAGCGGCGCCGCTCTAAATCCCGCCAAAGCAAAAACAGTGATTCCGGCATGGGAGATAATAACACCCCGGACAGTGCCGAAGACAACCACCTCCAGCAAGATTCAGCACAGGAGGATGGAGAAGCCAGCCCTCATGAGAGAGCGGCAGACAGAGAGGTTGAGGATGATAATTATATGCCTCCCTCCGAAGACGAGGCAAGCCTCGACGGCGACGAATTTGTTGTGCCGGAGGATCCCGTCGAACAAGAGCGTTTCAAACACAGGCTTATGGCCACGACGAGCAACCTCAAGAAAAAACAGCAACAACTTAGAACTGATCAAGATTTGCTAGCCGACAGATGGACTGAAGTCCTTGCGGCCGAAGAGTATGAACTCGAACGCTCCTCCAAGAGCTACCCAAAGCGCAGGTTGCTACCCCGATTAGAGGAGGAAGCACCTAAACCTACATCACCAGCGCATGATGCGGCCGACCGGCCACCCCGTGGCCGCTACAGAGAGGCCTCTCGGCCCTCCACTCAAGCCGCACCCAGGCGCCGCTCAAAAAATACCAAGGCACGGGAAAATGCGCCAGACCTGCGAGATATATTGGAGGACAAGGCAAGGTAAACAAGATCGATCTATGGATCACGTGGGCACCCCATGGCACGAGACGGTAATCGTCACTCCGGGTACAGTCAATCCGGCCGGGCCAAACACAGTAGACAAAGCTCGTTTGAGATGCGTCATGATGTAGCCCAATACAGAGGCGCCGCACACCCACTATGCTTCACAGATGAAGTAATGGATCATCAAATCCCCGAGGGTTTCAAACCCGTGAACATCAAATCATATGATGGCACAGTAGATCCTGCGGTATGGATCGAGGACTATCTCCCTCATATCCACATGGCCCGCGGTGATGACCTACACGCCATCAAATACCTCCCACTCAAGCTTAAAGGACCAGCTCGGCATTGGCTTAACAGCTTGCCAGCAGAATCAATTGGTTGTTGGGAGGACCTGGAAACCGCATTCCTCGACAATTTCCAGGGCACTTATGTGCAACCACCAGACGCCGATGACCTTAGCCACATAATTCAGCAGCCAGAGGAATCGGCCAGACAATTCTGGACATGGTTCCTAACCAAGAAAAATCAAATCGTTGACTATCCGGACGTAGAGGCCCTAGCAGCCTTCAAGCATAATATCCGCGACGAGTGGCTTGCACGGCACCTAGGACAGGAAAAGCCAAAATCTATGGCAGCCCTCACGACACTTATGACCTGCTTTTGCGCGGGAGAAGACAGCTGGCTAGCTCGCAGCAATAACATGACCAAGAGCCATGGTAATTCGGATACCAAGGACAGCAGTGGCAGGTCGCGTCGCAACAAGCAAAAGCACCGCATTAACGGCAACAATGCCGAGGATACGGCAGTTAATGCCGGATTTAGAGGCTCTAAACCCGGTCAGCGGAAAAATCCATTCAAAAGAAATACTCCGGGCCCGTCCAGTTTGGACCGAATACTCGAACGCTCATGCCAGATACATGGCACCCCCGAAAAACCAGCCAATCACACCAACAAGGATTGTTGGGTGTTCAAGCAGGCAGGTAAGTTAAATGCCGAAAGCAAAGACAAGGGGCTGCATAGCGATGATGAGGAGGAGCCCCGGCCGCCGAACAACAGTGGACAGAAAGGTTTCCCCCACAAGTGCGGACGGTGAACATGATATACGCAACCCACGTCCCCAATAGGGAGCGGAAGCGTGCGCTAAGGGACGTATACGCGATGGAGCCAGTCGCCCCAAAGTTCAACCCATGGTCTTCCTGCCCGGTCACTTTTGATCGAAGGGACCACCCCACTAGCATCCGTCATGGCGGATTCGCCGCATTGGTTCTAGACCCAATTATTGACGGATTTCACCTCACTAGAGTCCTTATGGACGGCGGCAGCAGCCTGAACCTGCTTTACCAGGATACAATGCGTAAAATGGGCATCAATCCCTTGAGGATTAAACCCACTAAAACGACCTTTAAAGGCGTCATACCAGGTGTAGAGGCCAACTGTATAGGCTCAGTTACACTTGAAGTGGTCTTCGGATCTCCGGATAATTTGTGAAGCGAGGAGTTAATCTTCGACATAGTCCCGTTCCGCAGTGGCTATCACGCACTGCTCGGGCGAACCACATTTGCCAAGTTCAATGCGGTGCCGCACTATGCATACCTCAAGCTCAAAATGCCAGGCCCTCGAGGAGTCATCACGGTCAATGGAAACACCGAACGCTCTCTCCGAACGGAGGAGCATACGGCGGCTATCGCAGCGGAAGTACAAAACAACCTCTCAAGGCAATTCTCTAGTCTGGCCATTAAACGTCTGGACACCGTCAAGCGCGCTCAGAGTAACCTACAACAAGACCGCCTGGCACGTTCCGAGCAAGCGTAGTAGTGCACCCCCAACCCCAGCCCTCGCGAACTTGCGAAACCAGTGTTGCGCGTACATAACTATGCTCTTGAAATACCATGGGCACAGGGGGAGGGGCACCATCACGGCATGCCCGAAACGTGGCTTAAACCGCACTATTTCTTAATTTTCTCTTATTTTCAGGACTCCATTCTTCGGAAGGCTTGTCCGGCAGTACAATTGCCGCACAAACGATACAACCAGGGAAGCAGAAAGCTACGCCGCACTATGGAACTCTAAGGTGGTCTCTATAACGAGCAGTATACCTGTTTCACATACCATTCCGCAGCTCGCCCCTGGAAAGGACATGTTAAATATTCCCATCTTTTGCTTATTGCACTATTTGTATCATTCTGCTTTGATCGCAGCTTTTTTAAATAAACAATGCATAGCTTCCGCCTATTATTGCATTACTCTTTTTTACGAATATATGTTCATTAATGACATGTTGCACCCATATACTTTGGTACGACCAATACGCGAGGGGCTTAAGTACCCCACAATACGGTGTGATAAGTCTGAACACTTTCACAAGTGCGGCACCCCGAACTTATAGCATTATATGCATCGGCTCCGAATCATGTCTTGGGTCAATAGTTGGGTTTGCCCGGCTCCTATGTTTTGGTACCTTACGTTCAGTTATATCGGCTAAGGTAGCACTAGGAGAACTACTGCGATTGTGCCCCAGTTGAGCTGGGCTAAGCACCTCAGTAGAGAAAGCTAAAACTGACCGTCATGATGAGGCAAGAGCTGGTCGCTGTTCGAGAGGTTTTCGAGTCCCTAAAGACTTATGCCGCTTAGAGCGAGGAGTCGGCTTTGTCCGGCCTAGGCATGGATAGCGCCCCGAACTCGGTCTTCCGAACACTAGGGGCTTTGCCGAAATTTAAAATTATAGAATTCTATGGCTAAGTGAGAGTGTTCAAGCATTATAGTCCGATTGCCTTGTTCGTTGTGTTGAGCGCCTCCCTCGAAGGACCCAAGAATGGGAAAAAGAGCGCTCATGTTTATCCCGAACACCCCAGCACTCGTGGCATGGGGGCAGAAGCCGACGACTCGCCATCTCTCAAATTTGATAAACGACCGCACAGAAGGTAATATTTTAAATTCAAAAGCGTTGCTTAGCGCATATGAACAAGTTTTCAGCGTACAAGATCACAAATGCGAGTTTACTCAAAAATTACATCTTTGGAGCATTCATCCGCTATAAGGCGGGCACCGTTCAGGACGCCCTCATAATACGCTTTTGGGACACGATGCTCCTTGCCCGGTGGCGGCCCATCCTTCACCAGCTTCTCCGCATCCATCTTGCCCCAGTGCACTTTAGCACGGGCAAGCGCCCTACGGGCACCTTCGATGCAGACGGAGCGCTAGATTACTTCAAGCCATGGACAGGCATCCACCAGCCGCCTCACCAGCCTGAAGTAGCTACCAGGCAGAGCCTCTCCAGGCCAAAGCCGAACTATGAGGCCCTTTATGGCCTGTTCGGCCACCTTGTGGAGCTCGACCATTTGCTTCAGCTGGTCTCTCAAAGGCACCAGGTGTCCGACCTCAGCATACTGAGACTAGAACACCTTCTCCGTCAAGCTCCCCTCTTCGGCTCGGTAGTAGGCGGCAGCATCAGACGCACTGTGGGGCAAATCTGCGAATGCTCCTGGAGAGCTCCGGACTCGGGTAAGTAACAAGTAATTCACTTTCACGTGCTTGCTTTGCATAATGAATGCCTTACCCGCCGCTATCTTCTTCATCACTTCAATTTCTTGGAGGGCTTTCTGGGCTTCGGCCTTGGCAGACTTCGCGCTTTCGAGGGCTGCCGCAAGCTCGGACGCTTGCGTCTTTGAGTCAAGCTCCAAACTCTCGTGTTTTTTCATGAGAGCCTGGAGCTCTTTCTGCACCTCCTCCAACCGCGCCTCATGCTTCCCTCTCTCTGTGCGCTCCGCGGCCACTCTGTTTTCGGCCTCGGACAGCGCTTTCTTAAGGGTTGCCACCTCGGTCGTGGCCCCTATAATAGCACATTGATCCTGTCATTTTTTGCAACCACATCTTCTCTATATACTTGTGCAAGGTATTACTTACCTTCCTTCTCCTCGAGTTGCCTCTTGGCATGGCCGAGCTCATTCTCGGACCGCGCGAGGTTTTGCTTCAGTGGATCCACCTCCGCAGTCAGTGCGGCGGAGGCCAGCAGCGAAGCCTGCATACGCATATTGACTTGATTATGTTAGACTCCTGCGAATGTTATTAGATCCTCTATTCGGCTTTTCTTTTCGAACGCCGAACATAGCATCAGGGGCTACTGTCTATGCGGTAATATTTTTACATATTCTTTACTTACCTCAAAGCCTGTTAGAAGGCTGGCACAGGCTTCAGTCAGTCCGCTCTTGGCGGACTGAACCTTCTGGATCACCGCAATCATAATAGTGTGGTGCTCCTCGTCAATGGAGGCGCCGTTAAGCACCTCCAGCAGATTGTCCGGTGCCTCCGGTTGGACGAAGGTCACCGGCTCGGTAGGCTTGCTCCCCTTGGAAGGAAGCTGCCTACCGGAGTCCGGAACCGTTGAAGGTTCCGACGCGGTGTCCGGCTCAAGGCCGGACTTGGAGCCCTTGGGGGTTCTATCCCCTTTACGCCTGGAGTCCGGGAGGTCGCCTTGCGGCGCCTCCAGGACCACCACCTCCTGGCTTGGAACCTGTTGGGACGCCACCTCGCGTCGTCCGTAGGATGGGGGGAGGTAGCCATCGGAAGCGAATTCACATCCGACGAATCCAGGGAACCGCTCGACGACACGTCAAGCCGGTCTTTGGGTGGACTGCATAAACATGTTCGACGTAAGGAAAAGCTGTGCAATGGGGGAATACTATGAATCACTCTGGTATCCGGATACTTACGATCTCGCCAGGGGCTTGGCCCTGTGCGGCCACTCCTCTTCGCCGTCGTCGGCGTTGGTGGAGTAGTCCGGAGGAGGGGTCTTCCCCTTCTTGGACCCTTCGGCCTCCCCAATTGGGGCGGCCTTCCTTTTCTTCCTTCCCCCCGCTGGAGGGGGAGAGGTCTCTTCTTCCTCCTCCTCGTCTTCACGGGAGGAGTGCTTCTTGGAGTCGTCGGATGATGAATCCGACACCTCCAGGCACCAGGCACTCTTTCGAGTCCCCGTGGCCTTCTTCTTGGCCTTCTTCTCCGGCACCACATAGGGTGCCGGAACCAGCAGCTTCGCCAAGCGAGCGTCCGCTGGGCCTTCGGGCAAAGGAGCCGGACAGTTGATCTGTCCGAACGTCTCCTGCCAATCCTGTCAAAGGTAAGGGAGCTTAGATCCTGCATGGAGTCAAACTATGAAAAACTAATACCCTGTAAAAGGTAAAAATAGCTTACCGCACTAGCGTGACGCTGCGAGCTGAATCCGCGATCCTCGGTAGCGGATGCGGGGGCCTCGGCGCCCTTGAAAAGCACCTTCCAGGCATCTTCGTATGTCGTGTCAAAGAGCCTGCTCAGAGTTCGATGCTGCGCCGGGTCGAACTCCCACAGGTTGAAAGCCCGTTGTTGACACGGGAGGATCCGGCGGATGAGCATAACCTAGACTACGTTGACAAGTTTGAGCTTCTTGTCCACCAGGGTTTGGACGCATGTTTGGAGTCCGGCCAGCTCTCCTTTTTTACCCCACGACAGGCCCATCTCTTTCCAGGAGGTGAGCCGCGTAGGGGGTCCGGATCAGAACTCAGGGGCTGCGAACCATTCAGGGTCGCGCGGCTCGGTGATGTAAAACCACCCCGATTGCCACCCCTTTAGGGACTTCACGAAGGAGCCCTCGAGCCATAGGACTTTGGGCATCTTGCCCACCATGGCGCCTCCGCACTCCTCCTGAGTGCCGCGCACCACCTTCGACTTGACATTGAAAGTCTTGAGCCATAGGCCGAAATGGGGGCGGATGCAGAGGAAAGCCTCGCACACGATGATAAACACTGAGATGTTGAGGACAAAGTTCGGGGCCAGATCATGGAAATCCAGGCCATAGTAGAACATGAGCCCCCGGACAAATGGGTGGAGAGGGAAGCCCAGTCCGTGGAGGAAATGGGGGAGGAGCACCACCCTCTCATGGGGCCTAGGGGTGGGGATGAGCTGCCCCTCTTCGGGAAGCCGGTGCGCAATGTCGTTAGACAAGTATCCGGCCTTCCTCAGTTTTTTGATGTGTCCCTCTGTGACGGAGGAGACCATCCACTTGCCTCCCGCTCCGGACATGGCTGGAGAAGGTTGAGGTGGGGTGTGCGGACTTGGGCGCTGGAGCTCGAGTGTGCGGAAATGGATAGGCAAAGGAGGAAGAAGGCGTGGATGAAAAGGTGGATCCTTATCCCCTTATATGGGCGGATGCGACTATGCGTCCCCACCAGCCTGGTAAAACTCGCTTATCTCCCAAGCGCCATAATCAATGGCGCGGTTGGGTTACCCACGCCCGTATTGATGAGAACCCCGGAATAAGGGGACACGATCTCTGCTTTGACAAGACATGCCAAGGAAACCGCCTCGCTAAACGCGCTGAGGTGGGACAGTAAAACGATTCGAATAAAGACTTGGCCGTGGTGTGATGTCACGCTACGGAATACGTTAGCAGATTAGATTTTTGTAAATATTATTCTCTCTATGGCAATATGTGGAAACTTATTTTGCAGAGCCGGACACTACCTTTGTGTTCAAAATCTTCTATGAAGTACTTGGAGGAGGAACCCGCCTTACAATGCCGAAGACAATCTGCGCGCCGGACTCGTCGTCATTGAAGCCTGGTTCAAGGGCTACTGAGGGAGTCCTGGATTAGGGGGTGTCCGAATATCCGGACTATACCTTCGGCCGGACTCCTGGACTATGAAGATACAAGATTGAAGATTTTGTCCCGTGTCCGGAAGGGACTTTCCTTGGCGTGGAAGGCAAGCTTGGCGATACGGATATGTAGATCTCCTACCATCGTAACCGACTCTGTGTAACCCTAGCCCTCTCCGGTGTCTATATAAAATGGAGGGTTTTAGTTTGTAGGACGAACAACAATCATACCATAGGCTAGCTTCTAGGGTTTAGCCTCCTTGATCTCGTGGTAGATCTACTCTTGTACTACCCATATCATCAATATTAATCAAGCAGGAGTAGGGTTTTACCTCCATCGAGAGGGCCTGAACCTTGGTAAAAACATCGTGTCCCTTGTCTCCTGTTACCATCCGCCTAGACGCACAGTTCGGGACCCCCTACCCGAGATCCGCCGGTTTTGACACCGACGGTATCACACCCTGAGTATGTTGATTTCAATAGTGATGAAGATCACTTGTTAGGTGATGATGAGTTACTTGTTGACAACTTTGGTGATGAATACTATAATGAAACAAATGACAATGATAAGGAGAAGATTGAGTCTCTAACTAAAGAACTAAACACTCTTAAGTTAGCTCATGAAACTATCTTAGGAGATCATCGTGAACTTTTAAGGACTCATGAGAAATTACGTTTTTAGAAGCTCAATCTTGAGCAAGAGCATGAGTTCTTAAAAGCAATCAATGATGATCTTCGCAAGAAAAGTTCTTCTTACATTGCCAAGCGTTTACTCTTATCCACTTACATGCCTCAAGTCAAGTCTAGTAACAAGAACAAGAAGGATTCTTCTTCTAGTAGTAACAATAATCATGCTAAATCCAATATTGTCGCTTCTAGTAGTTCTCTTGATTCCACTAATGATTCTCTTAGCCAAGTTACACTTGAGCAAGAAAATAGCTTATTGAAGGGAATTATAGAGAAAGGTGTTTACAAGAGCCTTGCCGAGAGTAAGCAATTCGAAGAAATTGTACGCAAGCAAGGAAGGCACCGGAAGAATCAAGGTATTGGTTTTGAACGAAAGTTCAATGCCAATGGAGTTGAGTGGGAAGAAGATCAATACCCCAAGACAAAGTTTGTTCCTCAACAAGAGAAGTATGATCCTACTTCATCCAAAGGGACACAAGCTCAAGATGATCTTCCACCACAAGACCACAAGCAAGAAAGGCAAGGACAAGCTTCAAGAGGAAATTGATGCATTTGAAGAAGCTCCTAAGGCCTTGGTCAAGTGGGTTCCCAAGACTACATCAAGTTCCACTTCATCAAGTACAACTACAACTCCAAGGATTCCCATCAAGATGCTGTGGATCCCGAAGAAGAAGAACTAGAAGAGTTCTTGAGGGTGACTCCGCCAACATACTTCACTCTTATTATTTTGGCAAGAACAAGTGCAATCAACTTCCACATCTTGCACTAGTTCAAGGAGTCACAAACCCTCTTGTTGGTAAGACAAGGGACAAAGTAACCTAAAGCTTTCATAGACATCATCCTGTGTGTGCATCATTCTATGTCTATGGATATCCTTGTTTGTTCCTTGTGGGACTAACCCGTGAAGCTATTGAAAGTGCAACTCACTCCAAAGGATAGCTCCAAATGATCTACATCAACTTAGAGCATCCACATCTTCAACACCTACATGAAGTCATCATCGACAAAAACCAAGGTTAGTTCATCCCTCTTAGGGGGGGGGGGGGGTCTCACATCTAGGGGGAGCTTTACTCTAACAATTGAGTTAAAGCAACTCTAATGGTGTGAAAACAACAACGCTTTATGTAAAAGTGGTAACCCCACTTGTGCTTAAACGATGAGTATGACCTATGATCAAATGTTCTCATTTGACTCCTAAGCCAATATACTCATATATAGATGACCTAGTCATCGCCAATTGCTTGATATATGCTAGAATTGTCTGTGCATGATTTGCCACATATTTCTTTTGCCATTTTATTGTGTGAGCATGTTGGTTGCATAATTTACTCATTCAAGGACATCCACTTGTTGTTTTGATTGATTGGTTTCCTTTTCTTTTGGCCAAGTGGATGGACAAGAATGCCTAAGAACCTTCTCTAGCTATCTATGCTTTTCTCGTCTCAAACTCTATTCATGCCGCATCACAAAATTTGATCAAGTCAGATTCGAACCACTCTGTGTGAGGAGCACTCGGAGTCCCCGATTCGTCGTAGACTTAAACTTCCAAAACTTCTTTGTGCATTTCGGTCTGACCGATTCACCCATTTCGGTCATACCGAGATCACTAAGTTGATCTAGGTTTTCAATCTCGGTGCAACCGATTTGAACTTTTCGGTCACACCGAGTTGCAGTAACTGCTTGTAGTTATGCATCTCGGTGCCACCGAGTTGTTCCACTCGGTCACACCGACAGGGTCGGGCTATATATACCCACGGGTCAAATTTTGGAAAACTTTCCGAACCTCCTCGACCCGCGCTTAGCCCGCCCTGCCTCCAGGGTCTCCGGATCATCTTCCTTGTCGCCAGCCACCTCCTGCCGCTGGTCTCCGCCGCCGTCAACGGGAATCAACCCCGCCGTTGCCGCCGTAGCGAGTTCATCGCTGAACTAGGGTATGAACTCGATCACTTTGTTATCCCTATCTGATTCCTAGCACATTGTGTTCGCCATGTATCTTGCCATGATTGAGATCATTCTTATCTAGTCAAAACACTCCATAGTTTAGTCGTGAATTGAGAATTTAGGGTTAGGTTTCCGCCGAAACCATCTCGGACCCACCGAGTTGTGGAACTCGGTACCACCGATTCGGCTCAGGCCATTGCACATGTAATTTTTGGTCTGGCCGAGAATTGCAAATCGGTGTGACCGAGTTCAGGACTTTGTGAAACCCTAGCGGTCTCGGTGCCACCGAACTGTGACTCGGTCTGACCGAGTTCACTAGTTTAGGTTCCAACAGCTACTTCGGTATCACCGAGTTTACAAATCGGTTGATCCGAAATGCTTTTTGTGGAAAACTAAAACTAAGTTTTTGACTCATTCTTTTGCAAAAACCTCTGCATTTTGTGATGCTCATCCACTCTATCTCATCTATATCTATTCACAGGGTCTGCTATCAGTGTTTGCAATATGTCCGATCAGAGTGATGGCCAGAACAGGTCAGAGGAGCAGGTTCACCTGAGTGAGGGCACTAGTCCCTCTAGCAGCTCAGATGATGGTAGCAGGAGCACCCCAAGCAACTTACCCAAAGCTGCCACCAGGGCCAGAAAGAAGAAGACCTCTGAATCTGAGGATGAAGACTATGTGGCAGTTGAGGATGAGGCCACTTACAAGAAGAAAGTGGTTAAGAAGGAATATAGCACTGCTGCTGCCACTAAGCCTGGCATGAAAATCAAAGTGCCTGCAAAGAGAATTCCAATGTCTAAGGCCAGAGCATCAACTCAAGTCCCTTTGGAATCTGAACCCAAAGAGGCTGCTACAGAAGGGAAGAAGAGGAAGGAGAGGGTCAAAAATACCACTGCTAGAGTGCTTGGGAGATCCTCAATCATGAGAGATTCTGAAGAGGAAGAGGAAGAAGATGCTGCACCAGCACCCAAAGCTCAGAAGCTTATGGGTGATGCCATCACGGCAGGGGCTGTTCCATCTAAGCCTAAGACTGCTCCAAAGGCTGCTGCTCTAGCTCCAAAGCCAAAACCGAAGAGGAGCACCAAGAACATCCTTGCCGAGGAAAAGAACAAGGCCCTAGTGCCTGAAGCTGAAATGGAAGAAGAAGATGATGAGTCACATGTCTTGAGGAAGCTGAAGCCAAAATTCCCAGATCACAATGATGCTCATCCAGTTGCTAAGAACATGAAGATCAGGAAGGACTCAGGTCTGAGGCTATGGAGAGAGTCAGATCCATATGCCACCAGGAGGAGGACTGTTTTGGACTACAGGTTCCATACAAAGGAACAACATGACTTCTATGAGACAGTGTTGCTTGACAAGAAGCCCATAGTGTGTGACATGAGATGGGTCGACTGGGACTACATCAAGGAGAATGAGGATCACTATCCAGGTGTACATGACAGTTTCAAGGCTTGTGGAGTCGATGAGTTTGTGGCTCAGAAGCTCACAAAATGGAATGATGAGCTCATCATGCAGTTCTACTCCACAGCTCATTTCTACCCAGATGGAAGGATTGTCTGGATGTCTGAAGGTATGAGGTACCAGTCCACGGTTGCTGAATGGGCGAAGTTGATCAGTGCCCCAAAAGGGAGTGAAGATGACCTGGATGTCTATGCCAACAAGAAGAAGGATCACAACACCATGGCACACACGTACAAGGAGATCCCAGATGCTGCTCTTGAGACACATAAGTTTGGATCTGTACATTACCTTCTGTCAGGCTTGCCAACCATCAACTGGATCCTCAGGCACACTCTCTTGCCAAAGTCAGGTGATCACAAGATGATCAGAGGCCATGCAATTAACTTGCTTCACATCTTTGATGTCCCACAGAAGTTCAAAGTCATGAGCCTAATAGTTGAAACTATCAAGAGGACAGCTGTAGACCAGAAGAGGAGTTGTGGGTATGCCCCACAGATCCAGGAGCTGATCAACTCCAAGATGGGCACTGGTACATATCTGCTGGACAAGGAGCACATGCCTATCTATCCAGACTTCGAGGACAACACTATGGTTATGAATGAGGATGAACCATCTTCTGTGCACGCACAAGCCAAGAAGGAGAAGGCAACAGCTGAAAAGGCTGCAAGGATGCCAACTACTGAAGAAGCATCTCAGTATCTCCTGAAGAGCAAGCAAGATCAGCTTGGCTACCTGATTGCATCCACTCTGAGGATTGAGAAGGGACTGGCCACCCTGACTCAAAACTAGGAGAGCTTGGAAAGAATCGTGGAGCAAAAGTTCTATGACTTGGATGTGAAGGTAAGTGAGATCTAGTCTGTTGTGGAGCAACTTCAAGATGATATGCAGGAGAGGAAGGGCAAGACAACCACTGATGCATTTGCCAGAGTGCCTAGAGCTCAGAGGTCTGCTCCAGTGCCTGTTCCAGACACCAGAGCCACGTCATCTGCACCAGCTACAGCTTCAGTGCCACCAGCTCCAGCACCTACTCCATCAGCTCCATCTACTTTGACTGAAGCCATCGTTCTTGGAGTTATCCGGACACCACCACCTGAAGACCAAGCTTGAGAGACGATTTAGTGCTATGCATTTTCTAGGAACTTTTTGGTAACTTGTTGCCAAAGGGAGAGAAAAATGTATAGATCATAGCCTTTGAGAGAGAGCGTTGCTTTTTATTCTCTCTTGCTTTGGTGGTTGAACTTTATTGCTTTGCTTGTTTGAGATACTTTCTGTCTGCGTGATACTTGGATGATCATGTGTTTGATCATATGCTACATTAATGCTTGTTGCATGACATTATCTTTTTATCCCTATATAATCATTCACTTTGCTTGGTGATGAGTGCATGCATTTAATTATTATCATTTTGAGCGCTCCACCAAGATGTATGTGACATGGAAGAGTAACCCATGAGCCTAACTCTTTGTGCATTTGCAGTCCAAAGCAAACCATAAACTATGCACAAATTTAGGGGGAGCTCTTGCCTTTCACATACTTCTCAAAGCGACAATGTTTTTCACTCTTATTATCATTTGTCGAAGCTTTGATCTATATGTTGTCATCAATTACCAAAAAGGGGGAGATTGAAAGTGCAACTATCCCTAGGTGGTTTTGGTAATCCCTAACAACATATAGCTCATTGAGCTAATGCTATTCCAAGATTAATATTTGAGGAAAAGCTCAATGAATGGCATGGCATGGATGAGGAATGTGGACCCCTCAAAATATTAAGGACAAAAAGATTGGCTGAAGCTCAAAGCTCAAGACTCTACATTTTATATTTTAGTGATCCAAGATCACATTGAGTCTATAGGAAAAGCCAATACTATCAAGGAGGGTTGAGGTGTTTCTTAATGGCTTGCTTGCTTCATAGTGCTTAGTGATATGCTCCAAAACCCTCAACTACCTTCCCACATCCACATATGACCTAAACCAAAAGTCAAACTCAGCCCTACCGATTCTTTCTATCTGGCGCCACCGAGTTTCAAATGTCATAGCCACTGCCACAAACCCTAGGCAAATCGGTCTCACCGATAGGGATTTCGGTCACACCGAGATGGGGTTGTAATCTCTCTGTTTCCCTTCATAACATTTCGGTCCTACCGAGATGAGCGATCGGTCCCACCGAGATTGCAATGTAAACTCTCTGTTTCTCTTTCGTAACATTTCGGTCACACCGAAATGAGCGATCGGTCCCACCGAGTTTACCTGACCAACTCTCTGGTTAGCTTATTACCAAAATCGGTCCCACCGAGTTTGTGTAGTCGGTCACACCAAGATTACGTTATGCCCTAACCCTAACCATATCGGTCCTACCGAGTTGCATCCCAGTCCCACCGAAAATCCTAACGGTCACTAGGTTTGCTAAATCGGTCCGACCGAGTTTTTCACTTCGGTCTCAACGAGATTGGTAAATTGTGTGTAACGGTTAGTTTTTGTGTGGAGGCTATATATATACCCCTCCACCCACTCTTTATTCACGGAGAAAGCCATAAGAACATACCTACACTTCCAATACACATTTTCTGAGAGAGAACCAACTACTCATGTGTTGAGGCCAAGATATTCCATTCCTACCATATGAATCTTGATCTCTAGCCTTCCCCAAGTTGCTTTCCACTCAAACCTTCTTTCCACCAAATCCATATCCTGTGAGAGAGAGTTGAGTGTTGGGGAGACTATCATTTGAAGCAGAAGAGCAAGGAGTTCATCATCAACACACCATTTGTTACTTCTTGGAGAGTGGTGTCTCCTAGATTGTCTAGGTGTCACTTGGGAGCATCCGACAAAGATTGTGGAGTTGAACCAAGGAGTTTGTAAGGGCAAGGAGATCGCCTACTTCGTGAAGATCTACCGCTAGTGAGGCAAGTCCTTCGTGGGCGATGACCATGATGGGATAGACAAGGTTGCTTCTTCGTGGACCGTTCGTGGGTGGAGCCCTCTGTGGACTTGCGCAACCGTTACCCTCCGTGGGTTGAAGTCTCCATCAACGTGGATGTACGATAGCACCACCTATCGGAACCACCACAAAAACATCCGTGTCTCCAATTGCGTTTGAATTCTCCAAACCCTTTCCTTTACATTCTTGCAAGTTGCATGCTTTACTTTCCGCTGCTCATAGACTCTTTGCATGCTTGCTTGAATTGTGTTAAGATTGCTTGACTTGTGCTAAGATAGCTAAAATCTGCCAAAGACTAAAATTGGGAAAAGGATAGATTTTTATTTGGTCAAGTAGTCTAATCACCCCCCTCTAGACATACTTTCGATCCTACATAATGCAATTTTAAACTATGTCACTTTATTCATCAGTAAGAAATGTGATGAATTGTCAGCACCGATACTTTTATGTGAAAAACCTGTCATCTGTCTGCTTGTTTATCTTTCAAAGTGAGGAAGATATAAGTGTTGAACAAGCGCAGTCTCATCATCTTGCTCATCTGCTTGCGCTGCAGCTCCCCAGCAGGGCTAACCTTTCTTGAACTCTATTGAAGTGCTGTTGGTTTTGTATATTATTTTGTCGGCGTGTTTATTTGCACTGGTGGCGATCTTTGATGCCCAGTGTATGTAATATGCTGTCTGCTTGTGCTTTATTATCATAGTGGCGAACTTTGATGCCTAGTGGATGTAATATGCCGTAATTTCTTTATTGTACAGTCTAGGTTTTTTCTTATTCACGATGCTGTAGTTATTTTACTATATATATATATATCATGTCTACGTAGTAAACCGGCCAAACCATAAAATTACAGTACATAATCGGGCCGTCATGCAATCACGATGTAGATTGGTCCTGAAACATGCCGAACAGCTCACGGGCCGGCAGCAGCCCGAAATGAACCCCGGCCCATGATTTTGCGAATCAAATCACGAGCTTTTAACACGCCAAAATTGTCTCGATCCTTATTTGGCCCAATCAGATATCGGCTGCGAGCAGGCCAGATGCAAACCGGGCCGTAGTTAGGCCCAACTATATGACGGGCTTTTAATAGGCCGAAATTAATATAGGGCCAAAATGTTAAACGGGCCCTTAACAGGCCAAAACTAATATCAGGCCGAATTACTAAGTGGGCCTTTAGCAAGTGGGCCCAAAAGCATAGTGTCCAGTTGACGAGCCGAATCTAATATGGGCTATAATTGAGCCCAAAGCCTCTTAAAGGGCCGGACCTGATCTGGGCCGTAATTTGGCCCAGAACGTGGTAGGCTTTTAACGGGCCGGATCTCATATGGGCCACTATTAGGCCCGGAGCGTGGCAAGCCATTAATGGACCGGATCAAATATGGGCTGGCATTTGGCCCAAAACATGGCAGCCAGTTAATGGGCCGGCCTACTAGGGTGGGCCTACAGCTGGGCCGGCCCATTAATGTCGGTGAAATCTCGTGGGCCTTTAGCTGGGCCGGCCCATTATGATCCGCAAGAATCTTGTGGGCCTTTACCTGGGCCGACCCATTATGGCACACAAAAATTTTGTCGGCCTTTACCTGGGCCAGCCCATTATGGCCCGCAAAATCTTGTGGGCCTTTAGCTGGGCCAGCCCATTATGGTCCGCAAAATCTCGTGGGCCTTTAGCTGGGCCGGCCCATTATGGTCCGCAAAATCTTGTGGGCCTTCAGTTGGGCCGGCCCATTTAAACTTGATGGGCCGGTCCACGTGTCAACATATCATAGGCACGTCTCGCCCATTGGATGAGTGACACCTGTGCCAACGCGGACCTGACACGTGTCTCCTCCAGCCAATGATGATTTTACACGTGGAAAATCCCCATTGGTCGGGGTTGTTAACGGGTTATCGGATCCAAAACCCGACCCGATAGCTTAACGGCGTTCCGTTATGGTGGATGCCACGTGTCGGTCACCCTTGACGAAAGCACTTCTGTGACGCGCGATTTATCGTCATGGAAGTGGACACTTCCGTGATGATAATTTTGGTAATGTCATGGAACACTTCTTCGACAACACATGTATGACTATCTTGATTCTTTCATAAATTTGTCATGGATGTACATGCATGACAAAAAACGCGACCTACTGTGACAAACACGTATCATCATGGAACTGTATTTTTTTGTAGTGATATCGCACCATATCCAATAGAGTGCGATTACGACGTTCGGACACACCATCACGCTGAGGTGTTCTAGGCGGCATGAGTTGTGAAACAATTCCACATTTCCTTAAGTGCGTGCCAAATTCGTGACTCAAATATTCTCCCCACGATCTGATCGTAAGAACTTTATTTTCCAGTCACGTTGATTCTCTACCTCACTCTGAAATTCCTTGAACTTTTCAAAGGTCTCAGACTTGTGTTTAATTAAGTAGACATACCCATATCTTCTTAAGTCATCAGTGAGGGTGAGAATATAACGATAACCACCGCGAGCCTCAATGCTCATTGGACCACACACATCAGTATGTATGATTTCCAATAAGTTGGTTGCTCGCTCCATTGTTCCAGAGAACGGAGTCTTGGTCATTTTGCCCATGAGGCGTGGTTCACATGTGTCAAATGATTCATAATAAAGAGACTCCAAAAGTCCATCTGCATGGAGTTTCTTCATGCGTTTGACACCAATGTGACCAAGGCGGCAGTGCCACAAGTATGTGGGCTATCATTATCAACCTTACATCTTTTGGCATTCACACTATGAATATGTGTAACATCACGTTCGAGATTCAATAAGAATAAACCATTGACCAGCGGGGCATGATCATAAAACATATCTCTCATATAAATAGAACAACCATTATTCTCAGATTTAAATGAGTATCCATCTCGCATTAAACGAGTTCCAGATACAATGTTCATGCTCAAAGCTGGCACTAAATAACAATTATAGGTTTAAAACTAATCTCTTAGGTAAATGTAGAGGTAGCGTGCCGACGGCGAGCACATCGACCTTGGAACCATTCCCGACGCGCCTCATCACCTCGTCCTTCGCTAGTCTCCGCTTATTCCGCAGCTCCTGTTTTGAGTTACAAATATGAGAAACCGCACCGGTATCAAATACCCAGGAGCTACTATGAGTGATGGTAAGGTACACATCAATAACATGTATATCATATATACCTTTGGTATTGCCGGCCTTCTTATCCGCTAAGTACTTGGGGCAGTTCCGCTTCTAGTGACAATTTCCCTTGCAATAAAAGCACTGAGTCTCGGGCTTGGGTCCATTCTTTTGTTTCTTCCCGGTAACTGATTTACCGGGCGCGGCAACTCCCTTGCTACCCTTCTTGAAGTTCTTCTTACCCTTGCATTTCTTGAAACTAGTGGTCTTATTCACCATCAACACTTGATGTTCCTTTTTGACCTCCACCTCCGCTGATTTCAGCATTGAATATAACTCAGGAATCGACTTCTCCATCCCTTGCATATTGTAGTTCATCACAAAGCTCTTGTAGCTAGGTGGAAGCGACTGGAGGATCCTTTCAATGACCGAGTCATCTAGAAGATTAACTCCCAGTTGAGACAAGCGGTTCTACAACCCAAACATTTTGAGTATGTGCTCACTGACAGAACTGTTTTCTTCCATCTTACAACTATAGAACTTGTCGGAGACTTCATATCTCTCGACCCGGGCATGAGCTTGGAAAACAATTTTCAGCTCTTGGAACATCTCATATGCTCCGTGTTGCTCAAAACGCTTTTGGAGCCCCGATTCTAAGCTGTAAAGCATGCCGCACTGAACCAGGGAGTAATCATCACTATGCGACTACCAGGCGTTCATAACGTCTTGAGTTGCTGGGAAAATGGGTGCTTCACCTAGCGGTGCTTCAAGGACATATGCTTTCTTAGCAGCTATGAGGATGATCCTCAAGTTACGGACCCAGTCCGTATGGTTGCCACCACCGTCTTTCAGCTTGGTTTTCTCTAGGAACGCACTGAAGTTGAGGGCAACATTAGCGTGGGCCATTTGATCTATAAGACATATTGTAAAGAATTTTAGACTAAGTTCATGATAATTAAGTTCATCAAATAAAATTATTTAATGAACTCCCACTCAGATAGACATCCCTCTAGTCATCTAAGTGATACATGATCCGAATCGACTAGGCCGTGTCCTATCATCACGTGAGACGGACTAGTCATCAACGGTGAACATCTCCAAGTTGATCGTATCTACTATACGACTCATGTTCGACCTTTCGGTCTCTCGTGTTCCGAGGCCATGTCTGTACATGCTAGGTTCGTCAAGTCAACCTAAGTGTTTTGCATGTGTAAATCTGGCTTACAGCCGTTGTATTCGAACCTTAGAATCTATCACACCCGATCATCATGTGGTGCTTCGAGACAACGAACCTTCGCAATGGTGCACAATTAGGGGGAACACTTTCTAATTTTAGCGAGGGATCATCTTATTTATGCTACCGTCGTTCTAAGCAAATAAGATGTAAAAACATGATAAACATCACATGCAATCAAATAGTGGCATGATATGGCCAATATCATTTTGCTCCTTTTGATCTCCATCTTCGGGGCGCCATGATCATCACAGTCACCGGCATGACACCATGATTTCCATCATCATGATCTCCATCGTCGTGTCTTCATGAAGTTGTCTTACCAACTGTTACTTCTACTACTATGGCTAACAGTTAGCAATAAAGTAAAGTAATTACATGGCGTTTTCATTGACATGCAGGTCATATAATAAATTAAGACAACTCCTATGGCTCCTGCCGGTTGTCATACTCATCGACATGCAAGTCATGATTCCTATTACAAGAACATGATCAATCTCATACATCACATATATCATTCATCACATCCTTTTGGCCATATCACATCACACGACATATGCTCCAAGAACAAGTTAGACGTCCTCTAATTGTTGTTGCAAGTTTTTTTACGTGGCTGCTATAGGTTTCTAGCAAGAACGTTTCTTACCTACGGTAAAACCACAACGTGATATGCCAATTTCTATTTACCCTTCATGAGGACCATTTTCATCGAATCCGATCCGATTAAGTGGGAGAGATAGACACCCGCTAGCCACCTTATGCAACTAGTGCATGTCAGTCGGTGGAACCTGTATCACGTAAGCGTACGTGTAAGGTCGGTCCAGGCCGCTTCATCCCACGATGCCGCCGAATCAAGATAAGACTAGTAACGACAAGTAAATTGACAAAATAGACGCCCACAACATCTTGTGTTCTACTCGTGCATAGAAACTACGCATAGACCTAGCTCATGATGCCACCGTTGGGGATGGTTGCAGAAATTAAAATTTTCTATGCATCACCAAGATCAATCTATGGAGAGACCAGCAACGAGAGAGAGGGGACTGTATCTTCGTACCCTTGAAGATCGCGATGCAGAAGCGTTACTAAAACGCGGATGAGGGAGTCATACTCGCAGCGATTCAAATCGCGGAAGATCCGATCTAACACCGAACGGACGGCGCCTCCACGTTCAATACACGTACAGCCCGGGGACGTCTCCTCCTTCTTGATCCAGCAAGGGGGAAGGAGAAGTTGGGGAAGAACTCCGGCAACATGACGGCGTGGTGGTGGAGGTTGTAGTTCTCCGGCAGGGCTTCGCCAAGCTCAACAGACGAGGAGAGGGTGTTGAAGAGGGGGAGGGCTGCGCCTTGGATGAGGTCCTTCTACCCTCCCTCCTCCTCTCTATTTATATGGCGAAGGGGGAAGGGGGTCGGCCCCTCTAGATGAGATCTAGAGGGGAGGCATCAGCCAAGGGGAGGGGGCTTGCCCCCCAAGCCAAGGGGGGCGCCCCCCTTAGGCTTTGTTCGGTTAATCCCAACCCCAGGTGGATTGGAGGGGATTTGCAGGGATTTTGGCTTGCAGGGGATTAATTCCCCCTCAATCCCCTTCAAATCCACCTCAACCGAACAAGCCCTTAGGGTTTCCCCAAAACCCTAGGCGCATGGGCCCTAGGGGGGATGGCGCGCAGCCCACTTAGGGGCTGGTTCCCTTCCACATACAGCCCATAGGGCCCTCCGGGGCAGGTGGACCCCCGGAACCCCTTCGGTGGTCCCGGTACAATACTGGCAAAACCCTGAATACTTACGGTGACCGTATGATGACTTCACATATATAAATCTTCACCTCCGGACCATTCCAGAACTCATCGTGACGTCCGGGATCTCATCCGGGACTCCGAACAACATTCGTTAACCACATACTATTTCCCATAACAACTCTAGCGTCATCGAACCTTAAGTGTGTAGACCCTATGGGTTCGGGAACCATGTAGACATGACCGAGAAATCTCTCCGGCCAATAACCAACAGCGGGATCTGGATACCCATGTTGGCTTCCACATGTTCCACGATGATCTCATCGGATGAACCACGATGTCGGGGATTCAATCAATCTCGTATGCAATTCCCTTTGTCCATCGGTATGCTACTTGCCAGAGATTTGATCGTCGGTATCCCAATACCTTGTTCAATCTCGTTATCGGCAAGTCTCTTTACTCGTTACGTAATGCATGATCCCGTGACTAACTCCTTAGTCACTCTGAGCTCATTATGATGATGCATTACCGAGTGGGCCCAGAGATACCTCTCGGTCATACAGAGTGACAAATCCCAGTCTCGATTTGTGCCAACCCAACAGACACTTTCGGAGATACCCGTAGTGCACCTTTATAGCCACCCAGTTACGTTGTGATATTTGGCACACCCAAAGCATTCCTACAGTATCCGGGAGTTGCACAATCTCATGGTCTAAGGAAAAGGTACTTGACATTAGAAAAGCTTTAGCAGACGAACTACATGATCTTGTGCTATGCCTAGGATTGGGTCTTGTCCATCACATCATTCTCCTAATGATGTGATCCCGTTATCGACAGCATCCAATGTCCATGGTCAGGAAACCGCAACCATCTATTGATCAACGAGCTAGTCAAATAGAGGCTCACTAGGGACATGTTGTGGTCTATGTATTCACACATGTATTATGATTTCCGGATAACACAATTATAGCATGAACAATAGACAATTATCATGAACAAGGAAATATAATAATAACCACTTTATTATTGCCTCTAGGGCATATTTCCAACATCTTAATGGTGGAATACGCAAGATGCAAGTTTAAGGAACAATCATCAAATTCACGGAAACCTAGCAAATCACACAAGGTTTTAGGAATCATGGAAACACTAGCACCCAAATTACACAACGCATAGCATTCATGATCTTTAATTTTAATTTTGAATAGTAGGTTCCCACTCATCATAAAGTTTTCTAGGGATAGAAACTTCCAATTCAAGCTTTTCTTCATAATATTGCCTTAAAGCATCAACAATGTGTTTAGTAAAAGCTTTATTTTGACTATAAGCATGCGGAGAATTTAGCACGGATTGAAACAAGGAAATATAATCTATTAAAAAACAATTATCATAATTAAATTCCTTGAAATCCGAAATAGTGGGTTCATTGCTATGTAAAGTTTTGACCTCTCCCATCCCACTTTTATCAATTTTTGCATCTAGATCTAAAAACTCCGAATCATTGGGACACCTTCTACCTAAAGTTGACTCATCTCCAGTCCCATAATTATCAAGATTCATATTGCAAAACAAAGATTTAATAGGAGACACATCAATAACTTTTAGATCTTCATCATTATTATCATGGAAACTAGAAGCACACGCTTTCACAAAGCAATCTTTTTTAGCACGCATCCTAGGGGTTCTTTCTTTGCACTCATCAATGGAAATTCTCATGGCCTTGAGAGACTCATTGATATCATGCTTAGGTGGAATAGATCTAAGTTTCAAAGAATAAACATCAAGAGAAATTCTATCCACGTTCCTAGCCAACTCATCAATCTTAGACAGTTTTTCTTCAATCAAAGCATTGAAACTCTTTTGCGAACTAATAAATTCTTTAATATTAGATTCAAAATCAGAGGGCATCTTATTAAAATTTCCATAAGAGTTGTTGTAGGAATTACCATAATTATTAGAGGAATTACTAGGATACGGCCTAGGATTAAAATTTCCTCTAAAAGCGTTGTTACCAAAATTTTTCCTACCAACAAAATTCACATCCATAGATTCATTATTATTCTCAATCAAAGTATATAAAGGCATATCATTTGGATCATAAGGAACACTCTTATTAGCAAACAATTTCATAAGTTCATCCATCTTTCCACTCAAAACATTAATATCTTCAATTGCATGCACCTTTTTACTAGTAGATCTATTAGTGTGCCATTGAGAATAATTAACCATAATATTATTTAGGAGTTTCATACCTTCTCCTAAAGTGATTTCCATAAAAGTGCCTCCCGCGGCCGAATCTAAAAGATTTCTAGAAGCAAAATTCAATCCGGCATAAAATTTTTGTATAATAATCCATAAATTCAAACCATGTGTAGGGAAATTACGTATCATTAATTTCATCCTCTCCCAAGCTTGTGCAACATGTTCATGATCAAGTTGCTTAAAATTCATAATATCATTTCTAAGAGAGATGATCTTAGCGGGAGGAAAATATTTACAGATAAAAGCATCTTTGCACTTATTCCATGAATCAATACTATTTTTAGGTAAAGACGAAAACCAAGTTTTAGCACGATCTCTAAGAGAAAATGGAAATAGCTTCAGTTTAACAATATCATTGTCCACATCTTTCTTCTTTTGCATATCACATAAATCAACAAAGCTATTTAGATGGGTAGCGGCATCTTCACTAGGAAGGCCGACGAATTGATCTTTCATGACAAGATTCAGCAAAGCAGCATTTATTTCACAAGATTCAGCATCGGTAAGAGGAGAAATTGGAGGGCTAAGAAAATCATTGTTGTTGGTATTGGCAAAGTCACACAATTTAGTATTATATTGAGCCATCGTGACAAGCAAGCCATCCAACATACAAGCACACAAGAGGCAAACGAAAAGAGACGAACTAGAAAAGAGAAGGGGAACAGAAAAAAGAGGGCGAATAAAACGGCAAGGGTGAAGTGGGGGAGAGGAAAACGAGAGGCAAATGGTAAATAATGTAATGCGAGGGATAAGAGTTTGTGATGGGTACTTGGTATGTCTTGACTTGTGCGTAGATCTCTGATACGTCTCCAACGTATCTATAATTTTTGATTGTTCCATGCTATTATATTATCTGTTTTGGATGTTAATGGGCTTTATTTTACACTTTTATATTATTTTTGGGACTAACCTATTAACCGGATGCCCAGCCCAAATTGCTGTTTTTTTTGCCTATTTCAGTGTTTCGTAGAAAAGGAATATCAAACGGAGTCCATATGGAATGAAACCTTCGGGAACATGATTTTCTCAACAAATGTGATCTGGAAGACTTGGAGTGGACGTCAATAAACAATCAAGGAGGCCACGAGGCAGGGGGCGCGCCTACCCCCTAGGTGCGCCCTCCACCCTCGTGGGCCCCTCATTGCTCCACCGACCTACTTCTTCCTCCTATATATATATATCCATATACCCCGAAAACATCCAGGAGCACCACGAAACCCTATTTCCACCGACGCAACCTTCTGTACCCAAGAGATCCCACCTTGGGGCCTTTTCCGGAGCTCCGCCGGAGGGGGCATTGATCACGGAGGGCCTCTACATCAACTCCATGGCCCCTCCGATGATGTGTGAGTAGTTTACTTTAGACCTTCGGGTCCATAGTTATTAGCTAGATGGCTTCTTCTCTCTCTTTGGATCTCAATACAAAGTTCTCCTCGATTCTCTTGGAGATCTATTCGATGTAATCTTCTTTTGTAGCGTCTTTGTCGAGATCCGATGAATTGATGGTTTATGATCCAGATTATCTATGAACATTATTTGAATCTCCTCTGAATTCTTTTATGTATGATTGGTTTATCTTTGCAAGTCTCTTCGAATTATCAGTTTGGTTTGGCCTACTAGATTGATCTTTCTTGCAATGGGAGAAGTGCTTAGCTTTGGGTTCAATCTTGCGGTGCTCGATCCCAGTGACAGAAAGGGAAACAACACGTATTGTATTGTTGCCATCGAGGATAAAAAGATGGGGTCTACATCATATTGCATGAGTTTATCCCTCTACACCATGTCATCTTGCTTAATGCATTACTCTGTTCTTATGAACTTAATACTCTAGATGCATGCTGGATAGCGGTCGATGTGTGGAGTAATAGTAGTAGATGCAGGCAGGAGTCGGTCTACTTGTCACGGACGTGATGCCTATATACATGATCATGCCTAGATATTCTCATAATTATTCTCTTTTCTATCAATTGCTCGACAGTAATTCGTTCACCCACCGTAATACTTATGCTATCTGAGAGAAGCCAATAGTGAAACCTATGGCCCCCGGGTCTATTCTCCATCATACAAGTTTCCAATCTATTTTATTTTGCAATCTTTACTTTCAATCTATATCATAAAAATACCAAAAATATTTATCTTATTATTATTATCATCTCTATCAGATCTCAATCTTGCAAGTGGCCGTGAAGGAATTGACAACCCCTTTATCGCATTGGTTGCAAGGTTCTTATTTGTCTGTGTAGGTATGAGGTGACTCGCGCGTGGTCTCCTACTGGATTGATACCTTGGTTCTAAAAAACTGATGGAAGTACTTACGCTACTTTACTGCATCACCCTTTCCTCTTCAAGGGAAAACCAATGCAGTGTTCAAGAGGTAGCAAGAAGGATTTCTGGTGCCGTTGCCGGGGAGATCTACGCCAAGTCAAGACATACCAAGTACCCATCACAACTCTTACCCTTCACATTACATTATTTTCCATTTACCTCTCGTTTTCCTCTCCCCCACTTCACCCTTGCCATTTTATTTGCCTCCTTTTCCTTCCTTCTTTGTGCTCGTTCTTTTTTCAATTTGTTGCCAGCATGTATGAAACTGGGGAGGTTATCGTTGATAAGGATAATAATATGGAAACCTTTGATGTTATTGAGGATCCTCTTGAAAATCCTATTATTTTACACACTAAAAAGTTTCGGATTGGTAGCGGTAATATTATTGGGAAGGGAGTTATTCAAGATTTATGTACTTGTGCCAGTGCTTTGCCCATCATGAGCGGATCTATCCTTCATAAAACTAGTAGTCTCGCAGATGCTATATCTTTGCTCATAGTTGAACTTGAAAGACAATTTTTACATATGCATCCTTCCATACAAAGGATTTTCCTAGAATTTTCTAATATTGAGCATTCTTCTGTTAAGCGAGCAGCAACCATATTTTTAGCTCATGAGTTCATATTTATAATAAAAGAAGCCAATGAGATTTTTGCGCATTATAGGGTGGATGCTGGCCGTCCTCCCATAGAAGCAATCCTTTTTTATCTAGAAGACATTATGTGTTTACGATCTTTAGATCATGTTGCTTTCAATGAAAACCTTAGAAAAAGGTTCCTACCGATGCTCTTGTTAATAGGATCTCTGAACTTAATGATAACTTTGCCATCCAGAACATTGGGCTAGGTTTTTCCCTTGAACAAAGGCTCATGACTTTTTGCCAAAAGAATGCTTATAATGATGAATTGATTGTGCAATATGAGGGGCCAAAGGAGGAACCAATACCTCCCGAGCTTGATCTTGGGGACTTTCGTCCCATTAAATTTAGCAATTTTGATTACTTTTGCTTGCCACAAAGGAAGCTTGCTGCTTAACGTAGGGAGTATGAGATGAGCTTCCGCGATTTATCTTATCATTATCATGGCAATACCTAGATCTATCCTTGCTTTTATGCCTAGCTAGGGGCGTTAAACGATAGCGCTTGTTGGGGGGCAACCCAATTTTATTTTTATTCCTTGCTTTTTGCTCCTGTTTAGTAATAAATAATTTATCTAGCCTCTGTTTTGGTTGTGTTTTTTGTGTTCAATTAGTGTTTGTGCCATGTAGAACCGTTGGGAAGACTTGGGGAAAGTCTTTTTGATCTTGCTGTAGAAAACAGAAACTTTAGCGCTCACGAGTATTGCTGCCATTTTTTACTGGAGAGTGATATTAAGTTAATTATTTTTGAAGATGATTAATATATAAATTCCTCACGTCCAAAAATTTATTTTAGAATTTTTGGGGTTCTAGAAGTGGTCGAAACCTACAGATTACTACAGACTGTTCTGTTTTTGACAGATTCTGTTTTTCGTGTGTTGTTTGCTTATTTTGATGAATCTATGGCTAATAATAGAGTTTATAAACCATAGATAAGTTGGAATACAGTAGGTTTAACACCAATATAAATAAATAATGAGTTCATTACAGTACCTTGAAGTGGTGGTTTGTTTTATTTTACTAACGGAGCTCACGAAGATTTTCTTTTAAGTTCTGTGTTGTGAAGTTTTCAAGTTTTGGGTAAAGATTTGATGGATTATGGAACAACGAGTGGCAAGAGCCTAAGCTTGTGGATGCCCAAGGCAACCCAAGGTAAAATCCAAGGACACCAAAAGGCCTAAGCTTGGGGATGTCCCGGAAGGCATGCCCTCTTTCGTCTTCGTCCATCAGTAACTTTACTTGGAGCTATATTTTTATTCGCCACATGATATGTGTTTTGCTTGGAGCGTCCTGTATGATTTGAGTCTTTGCTTTTTAGTTTACCACAATCATCCTTTCTGTACACACATTTTGAGATACACACACATGATTTAGAATTTGTTAGAATACTCTATGTGCTTCACTTATATCTTTTGAGCTAGATAATTTTGCTCTAGTGCTTCGCTTATATCTTTTAGAGCACGACGGTTGTTTTATTTTATAGAAATAATTGATCTCTCATGCTTCACTTGTATTATTTTGAGAGTCCTTTAGAACAACATGACAAATTTTTTTAAGCATAATAAAAACTATCATACAAAAAGTGCATTGAATACTATGAGAAGTTTGATACTTGATAATTGTTTTGAGATATGAAGATGGTGATATTAGAGTCATGCTAGTTGAGTAGTTGTGAATTTGAGAAATACTTGTGTTAAAGTTTGTGATTCCCGTAGCATGCACGTATGGTGAACCGTTATGTGATGAAGTCGGAGCATGATTTATTTATTGATTGTCTTCCTTATGAGTGGCGGTCGGGGACGAGCGATGGTATTTTCCTACCAATCTATCCCCCTAGGAGCATGCGCGTAGTACTTTGTTTTGATAACTAATAAATTTTTGCAATAAGTATGTGAGTTCTTTATGACTAATGTTGAGTCCATTGATTATACGCACTCTCACCCTTCCACCATTGCTAGCCTCTCTAGTACCGCGCAACTTTCTCCGGTACCTTAAACCCACCAAATACCTTCCTCAAAACAGCCACCATACCTACCTATGATGGCATTTCCATAGCCATTCCGAGATATATTGCCATGCAACTTTCCACCGTTCCGTTATTATGACATGCTTCATCATTGTCATATTGCTTGCATGATCATGTTGTTGACATCGTATTTGTGGCAAAGCCACCATTCATAATTCTTTCATACATGTCACTCATGAATCATTGCACATCCCGGTACACCGCCGGAGGCATTCACATAGAGTCATATTTTGTTCTAAGTATTGAGTTGTAATTCTTGAGTTGTAAGTAAAAAGAAGTGTGATGATCATCATTATTAGAGCATTGTCGCATGTGAGGAAAGGATGATGGAGACTATGATTCCCCCACAAGTCGGGATGAGACTCTGGACTAAATAAAAAAAGAGGCCAAAAAAAGAGAAGGCCCAAACAAAAAAAATAGAGAGAGAAAAGAGAGAAGGGACAATGTTACTATCCTCTTACCACACTTGTGCTTCAAAGTAGCACCAAGATCTTCATGATAGAGAAGTCTCCTATGTTGTCACTTTCATATACTAGTGGGAATTTTACATTATAGAACTTGGCTTGTATATTCCAATGATGGGCTTCCTCAAAATGCCTTAGGTCTTCGTGAGCAAGCAAGTTAGATGCACACCCACTTAGTTTCTTTTTGAGCTTTCATACACTTATAGCTCTAGTGCATCCATTGCATGGCAATCCCTACTCACTCACATTGATATCTATTAATGGGCATCTCCATAGCCCGTTGATATGCCTAGTTGATGTCCACAACCACCATTCTATTCCACATATAGTGCTATGTCCATGGCTCACGCTCATATATTGCGTGAAGATTGAAAAAGTTTGAGAACATGAAAAGTATGAAACAATTGCTTGGCTTGTCATCGGGGTTGTGCATGATTTAAATATTTTGTGTGGTGAAGATGGAGCTTAGCCAGACTATATTATTTTGTAGGGATAGTATTCTTTGGCCATGTTATTTTGAGAAGACATAATTGCTTGGTTAGTATGCTTGAAGTATTATTATTTTTATGTCAATATTAAACTTTTGTCTTGAATCTTATGGATCTGAATATTCTTGCCACAATAAAGAGAACTACATGGATAAATATGTTAGGTAGCATTCCACATCAAAAATTCTGTTTTTATCATTTACCTACTCGAGGACGAGCAGGAATTAAGCTTGGGGATGCTGATACGTCTCCAACGCATCTATAATTTTTGATTGTTCCATGCTATTATATTATCTGTTTTGGATGTTAATGGGCTTTATTTTACACTTTTATATTATTTTTGGGACTAACCTATTAACCGGAGGCCCAGCCCAAATTGCTGTTTTTTTTCCTATTTCAGTGTTTCGTAGAAAAGGAATATCAAACGGTGTCCAAGCGGAATGAAACCTTCGGGAACGTGATTTTCTCAACAAACATGATCCGGGAGACTTGGAGTGAACGTCAAGAAACAATCGAGGAGGCCACGAGGCAGGGGGGCGCGCCTACCCCCCTGGGCGCGCCCTCCACCCTCGTGGGCCCCTCGTTGCTCCACTGACCTACTTCTTCCTCCTATATATATCCATATACCCTGAAAACATCCAGGAGCACCACGAAACCCTATTTCCACCGCCGCAACCTTCTGTCCCCAAGAGATCCCGTCTTGGGGCCTTTTCCGGAGCTCCGCCGGAGGGGGCATTGATCACGGAGGGCCTCGACATCAACTCCATGGCCCCTCCGTTGATGTGTGAGTAGTTCACTTCAGACCTTCGGGTCCATAGTTATTAGCTAGATGGCTTCTTCTCTCTCTTTAGATCTCAATTCGAAGTTCTCCTCGATTTTTCTTGGAGATCTATTCGATGTAATCTTCTTTTGCGGTGTGTTTGTCAAGATCCGATGAATTGTGGGTTTATGATCCAGATTATCTATGAACAATATTTGAATCTCCTCTGAATTCTTTTATGTATGATTGGTTTATCTTTGTGAGTCTCTTCGAATTATCAGTTTGGTTTGGTCTACTAGATTGATCTTTCTTGCAATGGGAGAAGTGCTTAGCTTTGGGTTCAATCTTGCGTTGTTCGATCCCAGTGACAGAAAGGGAAACGACACGTATTGTATTGTTGCCATCGAGGATAAAAAGATGGGGTTTACATCATATTGCATGAGTTTAACCCTCTACGTCATGTCATCTTGCTTAAGGCGTTACTCTATTCTTATGAACTTAATACTCTAGATGCATGCTGGATAGCGGTCGATGTCTGGAGTAATTGTAGTAGATGCAGACAGGAGTCGGTCTACTTGTCACGGACATGATGCCTATATACATGATCATGCCTAGATATTCTCATAATTATTCGCTTTTCTATCAATTGCTCGACAGTAATTCGTTCACCCACCGTAATACTTATGCTATCTAAGAGAAGCCAATAGTGAAACCTATGCCCCCCGGGTATATTCTCCATCATACAAGTTTCCAATCTATTTTATTTTGCAACCTTTACTTTCAATCTATATCATAAAAATACCAAATATATTTATCTTATTATTATCATCCCTATCACATCTCACTCTTGCAAGTGGTCGTGAAGGGATTGACAACCCCTTTATCGCATTGGTTGCGAGGTTCTTATTTGTTTGTGTAGGTACGAGGTGACTAGTGTGTGGTCTCCTACTGGATTGATACCTTGGTTCTCAAAAATTGGGGGAAATACTTACGCTGCTTTACTGCATCACCCTTTCCTCTTTAAGGGAAAACCAACGCAGTGCTCAAGAGGTAGCAATCTCCCTTGCAACGGCGCCGGAAATGGCTCGTTGACGGGAGATCATATCTTGACTTGACTTGGCGCAACCTCCCTGGCAACGGCGCCAGAAATCCTTCTTACTACCTCTTGAGCACTGCTTTGGTTTTCGCTTGAAGAGGAAATGGTGATGCAGCAAAGTAGCGTAAGTATTTCCCTCAGTTTTTGAGAACCAATGTATCCATCCAGTAGGAGACTACACGCAAGTCCCTCGTACCTACACAAACAAATAAGAACCTCGCAACCAACGCGATAAAGGGGTTGTCAATCCCTTCACGGTCACTTACGAGAGTGAGATCTGATAGAGATAATAATGACAAGATAAATATTTTTGGTATTTTTATGATATAGATTGAAAGTAAATATTGCAAAATAAGCGGTACTAGAAATAGCTTGTTGACGCGAGATTAATATAATGGAGAATATACCCGGGGGCCATAGGTTTCACTAGTGGCTTCTCTCAAGATAGATAAGTATTACGGTGGGTGAACAAATTACTGTCGAGCAATTGATAGAAAAGCGAATAATTATGAGAATATCTAGGCATGATCATGTATATAGGCATCACGTCCGTGACAAGTAGACCAACTCCTGCCTGCATCTACTACTATTACTCCACACATCGACCGCTATCCAGCATGCATCTAGAGTATTAAGTCCATAAGAACAGGGTAACACATTAGGTAAGATGACATGATGTAGAGGGATAAACTCAAGCAATATGATATAAACCCCATCTTTTTATCCTCGATGGCAACATTACAATACGTGTCGTTTCCCTTTCTGTCACTGGGATCGAGCACCGCAAGATTGAACCCAAAGCTAAGCACTTCTCCCATTACAAGAAAGATCAATCTAGTAGGCTGAGGGAGTCCTGGATTGGGGGGTCTCTGGACAATCGGACTATATCCTTTGGCCGGACTGTTGGACTATGAAGATACAAGATTGAAGACTTCTTCTCGTGTCAGGATGGGACTCTACTTGGTGTGGAAGGCAAGCTAGGAAATACGGATATGTATATCTCCTCCTTTGTAACCGACGTTGTGTAACCCTAGCCCCCTCCGGTGTCTATATAAACCGGAGGGTTTTAGTCCGTAGGACAACAGACAATCATACCATAGGCTAGCTTTTAGGGTTTAGCCTCTCCGATCTCGTGGTAGATCAACTCTTGTAATACCCATATCATCAAGAATAAATCAAGCAGGACATAGGGTTTTACCTCTATCAAGAGGGCCCGAACCTGGGTAAAACATCATGTCCCTGCCTCCTGTTACCATCCGCCTAGACGCACAGTTCGGGACCCCCTACCCGAGATCCGTCGGTTTTGACACCGACATTTGTGCTTACATTGAGAGTTCCTCTGTGTCATCACCATTAGGCTTGATGGCTCCTACGATCATCGATAGCGATGCAATCCAGGGTGAGACTTTTCTCCCCGGACAGATCTTTGTGTTCGGCGGCTTCGCATTGCGGGCCAACTCGCTTGGCCATCTGGAGTAGATCGAAAGTTACGCCCCTGGCCACCAGGTCCGGTTTGGAAGCTTAAACTACACGGCCGATATCCGTGGATACTTGATCTTCGACGGATTCGAGCCCCTGCCTTGTGCGTCACACGGTCACAATGAGTACGATTTAGCTCTACCATCAGACAGTGTTCAGGAGATCGCACCGGCAGCCGCTCCGACCCTCAATTTGAAGCCAGTTGCGCCGTCCATGGACGGGTGGATGGACCCCACCACGAAGGCCTTATCCTTAGCGGCGATCGAGCCGAACATCGACCTTACCCTGCACGAGAGCCGTGTTGTCAAACTGCTGGATCCTTCTCTGGCCATGGACTCCGAACCGCCCGCACCCGTTCCTAGCAAATCCGATTGGGCGCCGATCATGGAGTTTACCTCCGCGGATATTTTTCAGCACTCGCCCTTTGGTGACATACCGAACTCATTAAGGTCTCTCTCCTTGTCAGGAGGATCCTGGCCGAACTATGTCCGGCATGATTGGGATGCGGATGACAAAGAAATTCGCTGCCCACCCACTACCCACTTAGTAGCCACTGTCGACGACTTAACCGACATGCTCGACTTCGGCTGCAAAGACATCGACGGTATGGACGATGATGCGGGAGATGAAGAGGAACCACTGCCCACAGGGCACTGGACAACCACCTCATCATACGATATATACATGGTGGACACACCCAAAGAAGGCAATGGTGACAAGACAGCGGAGGATGACCCCTCCAAGAAGCAACCAAAGCGCCGACATCAGCGGCGCCGCTCTAAGTCCCGCCAAAGCAAAAGTGGTGATACCGGCATAGGAGATAATAGCACTCCGGATAGTGCCAAAGATGGCAATAATCCCCTCCAGCACGATTTAGGGCAGGAGGATGGAGAGGCCAGCCCTCCTGAGAGAGCGGAAGATGAGGAGGATTATAATTACATGCCTCCCTCCGAAGACGAGGCAAGCCTCGATGATGACAAATTCATCGTGCCAGAGGATCCCGTCGAACAAGAGCGCTTCAAGCGCTGGCTTATAGCCACGACAAATAGCCTTAAGAAGAAGCAGCACCAGCTTCAAGCTGATCAAGATCTGCTAGCTGACAGATGGACTGAAGTCCTGGCAGCCAAGGAATATAAACTCGAACGCCCCTCCAAGAGTTACTCAAAATGCAGGTTGCTACCCCGACTGGAGGAAGAAGCGTCTGACACGGCTGACCGGCCACCTCGTGGCCACGACAGAGAGGCATTCCAGCCAAAAGCTCAGCCTGCACCCCGACGCCATTCAAATAAAAAGGCATGGGGAAATACGCCAGACCTGCGAGACGTGTTGGAGGACAAAGCAAAACATGCAAGATCGATCTACGGATCACGAGGGCGCACCACTACGCGAGAGGATAATCTTCACGCCGGATACAGTAAAAGTAAATCCGGCCGGGCCGAGCACAGCGGGCAGGACTCATTGGAGCTGCGTCGCGATATAGCCCAATACAGAGGCGCCGCACACCCCTTATGCTTCACAGACGAAGCAAAGTAATGGATCATCAAATCCCAGAGGGTTTCAAACCCGTAAATATAGAATCATACGATGGCACAACAGATCCTGCGATATGGATCGAGGATTTCCTCCTGCATATCCACAGGGCACGCGGTGATGATCTACACGCCATTAAATACCTCCCACTCAAACTCAAAGGACTAGCTCGGCATTGGCTCAATAGCTTGCCAGCAGAGTCCATTGGCTGTTGGGAAGATCTGGAAGCCGCATTCCTCAACAACTTTCAGGGCACTTATGTGCGACCACCAGATGCCGATGACTTGAGCCACATAATTCAGCAGCCAGAGGAATCGGCCAGGCAATTCTGGACACGGTTCCTAACAAAGAAAAATCAAATCGTCGACTGTCCGGATGCAGAGGCCTTAGCGGCTTTCAAGCACAACATCCGCGACGAGTGGCTAGCCCGGCACCTTGGTCAGTGTAACGCCCTCGATGCGGCTATATGTCCTACGTGTCGAAGCACGACTTAGAGGCATAACCGCATTGAAAGCAATGTCGCAAGTAAGGTAATCTTCACAAGAACCCATGTAAATAGATAATAGGGGAAAAGGTATATAGTTGGCTTACACTCGCCATGTCACACAAGATTCATAAATAGCATTACAATCATCCAATACACTCATGGTCCGACTACGGTACCAAAATAAAAGATCAACCCCAACATGCGACACGGTCCCGATCGCCCCAACTGGGCACCACTACTGATCATCAGGGAAAGACACATAGTAACGGCGTGAGTCTTCGTCGAACTCCCACTTGAGCTCAAGCGCATCATCTGGAACGGAGTCATCGGGCCCTGCATCTGGTTTGGAAGTAATCTGTGAGCCACGAGGACTCAGCAATCTCGCACCCTCACGATCAAGACTATTTAAGCTTATAGGTAAGGCAAGGTAATATGTGGAGCTGCAGCAAGCGATTAGCATATATGGTGGCTAACCTGTTCGCAAAAGAGAGTGAGAAGAGAAGGCAAAGCGCGAACGAAGAACTATAGAACAACCTATGGCAAACATTACTCCAACACCGTGTTCACTTCCCGGACTCCGCCGAGAAGAGACCATCACGGTAACACACACAATTGATTCATTTTAAATAAGTTAAGGTTGAGATTATCTACAACCGGACATTAACAAATTCCTATCTGCCCCTAACCGCAGGCATGGCTTTTGAAAGTTCAAATCCCTGCAGGGGAGTCCCAACTTAGCCCATCACAAGCTCTCACGGTCAACGAAGGATAAACCTTCTCCCGAGACATTCCGATCAGACTTGGTATCCCGGTTCTACAAGACAACTTCGACAATGGTAAAACAAGTCCAGCAACACTGCCCGAATGTGCCGACAAATCCCGATAGGAGCTGCACATATCTCATTCTCAGGGCACACTCAGATGATCCAGACGTCGGGTAGGCCAGCCCAGAGTTGCTCCTGGTAGCCCCGGACATCGCTCAGTTGGACCAACACTTAGAGAAGCACTGGCCCGAGGGGGTTAAAATAAAGATGACCCTTGAGTCCGCGAAACCCAAGGGAAAAAGGCTAGGTGGCAAATGGTAAAACCAATGTTGGGCATTGCTGGAAGAGTTTTATTCAAGGCGAACTGTCAAGGGGTTCCCATTATCACCCAACCGCGTAAGGAACACAAAATCCGGGAACATAACACCGATATGACGGAAACTAGGGCGGCAAGAGTGGAACAAAACACTAGGCAAAAAGGCCGAGCCATCCATCCTTTACCAAGTATATAGATGCATTAAGATAACAAGATAATATAATGATATCCCAATAATAAACAATGTTCCAACAAGGAATGATCTCCAATCTTCACCTGCAACTAGCAACGCTATAAGAGGGGCTGAGCAAAGCGGTAACATAGCCAATCAATGGTTTGCTAGGACATGGTGGGTTATAGGTTTGACATGGCAATTTGGGAGGCATGATAAGCAGGTGGTAGGCATCGTAGCATAGGCATAGCAAAAGAGCGAGCATCTAGCAAGCAAAGATAGAAGTGATTTCGAGGGTATGATCATCTTGCCTGCAAAGTTGTCAGAGTTGACTTGATCCTCGTAAGAAAACTCAACGGGCTCCTCGTTAGCGAACTTGTCTCCCGGCTCTACCCAAACAAGACAAACAAGCAAAAGGAACACAATCAACCACATGCAAATGATCGAACAACATGATGCAAACATGGTATGCTATGCGGGATGCGATATGTGATGCATATGCAAGATTTGACAAGGAATGATTGAACCTGGCCTCAACTTGGAAATCCAAGAGTGCCACTGGAAAGGTGAGGTGATTTCGTTGAAATCGATATAAAGATCACCGGAATCGGATGCACGGTTTGGAAATGGCAAGCAAAACAAATATGGCACCAGTCTGCGATTAACAGCAAGTAGCCATCTAAATGCATCAAGATAATTATGCTACAGCACTCAAACATCGCAACAAAATACATGGCAGGGATCCACTCATGATGCTTGACAAAATATGAACACTGAGCTATGGCCAATTCATCCATTAACAGGTTCGAACAAGCATGGCAAAAATGCAAATAGTGAACAGGTTTCAGACTTAGTGAAATTAACACAAGCCTGGAATTTCAGATCAGGTAGCACACTTTGGAGCACGAAAACTATATGCCACAGGAACTTAACATGGCAAAGCAAGGCATTACATGAAGCTACTCAAAGCACTTAACAAAAGTCCCTTAGTGACCTTGAGACAAAAGGGATCAGAAAATACAATTGCAAGCATGTGAACATGGCAAAAACATAATCAGGTTACAGACTTAGAGAAAAACCGGAGCATGCAAAACTGTTAACGAGTAGGCATGTTCACGAGCTCGATGCACTCACTGCGGAGCAAGGCATGACAACCAAAGCATACACCCATCAAGAATACATATCATATAAGCTAGACATGGCAAGAACAACAACATAGCATGCACGGATCAACAACAACATCGCCGGCAAAATCGCTAACGAGTTAACAGTCTGCCAGGATTCATGAAATAGCAAAACTAGAGCTCGATTGACTCAAGTTAGGGTGATCCATAAATGCAAACAAATACATGGATGGATAGAGCACCGCAATGTTAACAAATCATCCTTACTGATCATCCTCATAAGAGGCACGTATCACTAGGAAACAACATGGACATATGGCATATTGGTAAAAATAGATCAAGGACTTAGAGAAATTCTAAGTCCCTGAAATCAGCATTAACGAATGCACTACTTTGCAAGCTTGTGCTAGTCACCCCACATGTCACAAAAATACATGGATAACACCTCTGTAAAGATGGCATGGTATATAACAAAACACATGTAGAGCTCAGGAGCATATCATGCACATAATAATCATGGCAAAAATGACAAATAGCTATTTGACACAGCAGATCTGACAAATATCTCAAATAGCTCTTTTCCAACAGCATTTCGGGCACCAAGATGAGCTCAAATAAAAATGATGCAATGAGATGAAATGATGTACTCTCTGAGACGAACATTTTGATATGCTACACGCTCAAATTGGAGTTACGGGTGCGGAGTTACGGCATGATGAAAAACGCAAAAAATAAGGGGAGAGGCGGAAAGTCAACCGAGTCCAGATCTAGGGTTCCTCGGCACGCGAACCGAGGCAACTCCGGCGAGCTCACAGCGGCTCTAGCGAGCTCGAAGGAGCGGCGAGGAGGCGAGGGAGAGGCGGATCTGGCCTTTCCCGACCGGATCCGGCGGCGGGTGGCGACTCCGGCCACCGCGGGGAGGTGAGGGGGCGCGGGGAGGCGAGCTCGCGGCTTCCGGCGAGCTCCTGCTGGCCGGCAACGAGGCAAAGGCGGCGGAGGGCGGCGTGGCTCCCGGGCGGCGCGCGGGAAGAGGAAGAGGAATCCCCGGGTGGCGAACCGGGCCGGGAGGGCCCCGCCTGGGCCCGGGCGGGCCGGCGGCGCTGAGGCGGCGAAGTGGGCGCGCCCGCCACGTGGCGCGCTGCGGTTGGGGCGGCGGCGATGTCCGGCACGGACTGGATGTGTCTGGCACGCGGATGGAGCGGGCTAGGGTTTTGGGGTAGAGGAGATCCGGGAATTTCGGAGGGGGTTCTATATATAGGCATAGGAGGAGCTAGGAGAGTCCAAATGAGGTGCGGTTTTCGGCCACGCGATCGTGATCGAACGCTCTAGATGATGGAGAGGGTTTTGGTGGGTTTTGGGCCAAATTGGAGGGGTGTTGGGCTGCAACACACATGAGGCCTTCTCGGTCCCTCGGTTAACCGTTGGAGCATCAAACGAAGTCCAAATGGTACGAAACTTGACAGGCGGTCTACCGGTAGTAAACCAAGGCCACATGACAAGCCTCGGTCCAATCCGGAAATTTTTAACCCCCCACACAAAAAGAGGTAGAAAGGGGCACCGGAGGAGATAGGAGCGCCGGAATGCAAAACGGACAACGGGGAAAATGCTAGGATGCATGAGACGAACATGTATGCAAATGCAATGCACATGATGACATGATATGAGATGCACGACAATGGCAACAACACACGGAGACAAAAACCCGAACCCGAGGAAATAAAATAACTTAGCGCCAGAAATGGCAAGAGTTGGGATACATATAAGGTAAATTACATCCGGGGTGTTACAACACTCCACCACTATGAAAGGATCTCGTCCCGAGATCTAGGACTGGAAGAACGCCGGGTACTCAGAACGGAGGTGAACCTCGCGTTCCTAGGTGGCTTCACGGTCGGAATGGTGTGACCACTTGACTTTGAGGAATTTGATTGACTTATTGCGAGTCTTGCATTCAGTCTCTTCAAGAATAGCAACGGGGTGCTCATGATAAGAGAGATCTTCTTGGAGATCAATGTCTGTGAAGTTGACGGTGCGGTCAGGGGTCTTGAAGCACTTGCGGAGCTGAGAGACATGGAACACGTCGTGCACATTTGCAAAGTTTGAAGGAAGCTCGAGTTGATAGGTGAGATCGCCTCTCTTGCTGACGATCTTGAAAGGACCCACGTATCTAGGTGCAAGCTTCCCTTTGATACCGAAGCGACGAGTACCTTTCATTGGAGAGACGCGGAGGTAAACATGATCTCCGATCTCGAAGGCCAAATCACGGTGCTTACTATCATAGTGCTCTTCTGGCGCGATTGCGCTGCTTTGAGGTTATCACGAATGACTTTACACATCTCCTCTGCCTCTATGATCAAGTCATTCCCAAGAAGTTGACGTTCACCGGTTTCTGACCAGTTAAGAGGAGTATGACACTTCCTGCCATACAGAATTTTGAATGGGGCCTTGCCCGAACTTGCTTGAAAACTGTTGTTGTAGGAGAATTCGGCATATGGAAGACAATCTTCCCACTTCATACCGAAGGAGATAACGCAAGCCCTGAGCATATCTTCAAGAATTTGATTGACACGCTCGACTTGACCGCTAGTTTGAGGATGGAAAGCTGTGCTGAAGCGGATGTTGGTGCCCATGGCCTTCTGAAAAGAATCCCAAAACTTGGAGGTAAAGATGCTGCCACGGTTTGAAGAGATCACTTGTGGAATGCCGTGCAGAGAGAAAATCCGAGAGGTATAAAGCTCCGCCAATTGAGCTGCAGTGATAGACTCTTTGATAGGTAGAAAGTGAGCCACTTTAGTGAGTTTGTCGATGACAACGAATATAGCATCATTTCCACGCTTGGACTTTGGAAACCCAGTCACAAAGTCCATCTCAATGTGGTCAAACTTCCATTCTGGAATGGCAAGAGGTTGTAGGAGACCAGCTGGCCTTTGGTGTTCTGCCTTCACTCTTCTGCAGACATCACATTCATTCACGAACTGAGCAATCTCGCACTTCATTCGAGTCCACCAATAAGCCTGCTTGAGGTCCTGATACATCTTCGTACTCCCAGGGTGGATGGAGAGGAGTGAATTGTGAGCCTCATTCATGGTAAATTTACGAAGGTCACCTTTGGGCACAACAATACGATCCTCGAAGAAGAGAGTATCCTTGTCATCAAGGCGGTAGCACTTGTACTAGGGTTGACTCTTGGCAATCCCAATCTTCACCTTCTTCACCATAGCATCAAGAAGTTGAGCCTCGCGAATCTGATCTTCCAAAGTAGGAGAGACTTGAAGGTTGGCGAGGAAACCTTGAGGAACAACTTGCAAATTGAGTTTGCGGAAAGCTTCACAAAGCTCGGGTTGATAAGGCTTGAGAATCAGACTGTTGCAGTAAGCCTTCCTGCTCAAAGCGCCAGCGATCACATTGGCCTTGCCTGGAGTATACTCGATACTCAGATTATACTCTTCAATCATTTTGACCCAACGAGTCTGCCTGAGGTTGAGATTAGGCTGAGTGAAGATGTACTTGAGACTCTTGTGGTCAGTGAAGATGTCCACTTTTCTTCCCAATAAGAGATGTCTCCAAGTCAAAAGAGCATGCACAACTGCCGCCAACTCGAGGTCATGAGTGGGGTAGTTCTTCTTGTTGGGCTTCAACTGGCGAGAGGTATAAGCCACAACTTTCTTCTCTTGCATCAATACTGCACCAAGACCTTGAAGAGAGGCATCGCAGAAGACCTCGAATGGTTTGGATTCATCAGGAGGAGTCAGAACTGGAGCAGTGACCAATTTCTCTTTCAAAGTGTTGAAAGCGATGTCACATTCCGGAGACCAAATGTACTTGACGTGCTTCTGGAGAAGGTTGAAAGAGGCTTCGCGATCTTTGAAAAGTTCTGAACGAACCTTCGACAGTAGCTTGCGAGACCAAGGAAGCTGCGGAGTTGCTTCACGTTCTGAGGTGGTTCCCAATTCACAATTGCGGACACCTTCTCAGGATTCACCGCTATGCCCTTGGTAGAGATGATATGCCCAAGATAAAGAACCTCATCGAGCCAAAACTCGCACTTTGAGAACTTGGCGTAGAACTTATGTTCCCTGAGCTTATCAAGCACCAAACACAAGTGCTTGGCATGATCTTCCTTGTTCTTCGAAAAGACCAGAATGTCATCGAGATAGACCAATACAAAGTCATTTGTGTAGGCGTTGAAGATGAAGTTCATCATGCGAGAGAAAGTCGGAGGAGCGTTGACGAGGCCAAAAGACATGACAGCGTATTCATATGAACCATAGCTTGTTCTGAAAGCCGTCTTGGGAATATCTTGCTCACGGATTCGAATCTGGTTATAACCCATACGGAGATCAAGCTTGGAGAATACTTGGGCACCTTTGAGTTGTTCGAACAGCTCATTGATGTTGGGAAGTGGGTACTTGTTCTTGATAGTCTTCTTGTTCAATGGGCGGTAGTCAACACAAAGTCGGTCCATTCCACCCTTCTTCTTCACAAAAAGTACTCCACAACCCCACGGAGAAGAACTAGGTCGGATGAGACCCATTCTCTCTTGAATATCGAGTTGCTTCTTCAGCTCCTTCAACTCTTCAGGTCCGAGCTTGTAAGGACGTTTGCAAACCAGTTTCGTGCCAGGCTCAAGATCGATGACGAATTCAACTGGCCGATGCGGAGGCATTCCTGGAAGCTCTTCTGGAAAGACGTCTTGATATTCGCAAATGACTGGAATTTGCGAGATGGCATCCAGTTCACCCTTCTCATTGAGAGAAAACAGACGGATGGTATCATCACGAGCGGCAAAGACAATTACATCCTAAGACGAATGAGTCAATTGAATCTGCCTGGCAGCACAATCAAGCTGAGCCTTGTGCTTAGAAAGCCAATCCATTCCAAGAATAAGATCAATATCCGAGTTACCAAGGACCACTGGAGAGGATAGAAACTTGTAGTCGCCCAATGTGATAGTAACATCCGGGGCCATAGCGCTTGCATTCATGAATTTACCCGGAGAAACAACGGATAACTGACTAGGCAAATCTTGTAAAGGCAACTCATGCTTAGAAACAAATGGCCTCGAGATGAAATAATGCGATGCACCAGTGTCAAAAAGAACTTTTGCAGGAATATCGTTAACAGGAAGGTTACCCATGATGACATCTGACGAGTCCTCTGCCTGAGCTGCATTCATCAAGTTGACCTTGGCGGACTTGGGGTTATGCTTGACCACAGCTGTACTTGCCGATCTCACAGGAGGAGGAGGAGGGAGACGCCTCTGATTGGAGCATTTGTTGGCATAGTGACCCTTCTGTTGGCACTTGTTGCACATGACCTCTAAAAGCGGACGGTGATACGGAGCACTGGATCTTGGAGCTTGAGACTAAGTCTTGTTCTGAAAGCCAGGGTTGGGTGGGTGGGAAGATCCACTGCCACCTTTGCTCTTCTATTGATACGGCTGATGGAACCGAGGAGGAGGAAGCCAATACTTCTGCTGCTTAGCCACTTGAGTTGAGGAAGAAGGAGTAGCATCTCTGACTCGCTTCTTGGAAGCATCGCACTTCAGTTGAGCAGCCTCTTGCTTCAATGCCATGTTGTAAAACTCATCGTACCTCATGGGCTCAAAGAGAACAAGAGCTAGCTGGATTTCTTCTCTCAGACCACCCCTGAACTGGTATATCATGCTCTTCTCGTCAGGGACGTCCTGCTTAGCAAAGCGGGCGAGCTTCTGAAACATCTTGTTGTACTCATAGACAAACATAGAGCCTTGCTTCAGGTTGCGGAATTCCTCACACTTGCTTTCAACCACGCTCTGAGGAATATGATGAGCTTTGAAGTCTTGACGGAATTCATCCCAGGTAATCACACGGCCTCCTCTCGAATCTTTGTACTGCTGAAACAATTCTGTAGCTTGGTCTTTGAGTTGGAAGGAAGCGAACTTGACAAAGTCCTCAGGCCTGACGTTACTGCACTCAAAATGCTTGCATAAGTCCACGAGCCAATCGTCAGCGTCAGTTGCCTCAACACAATTGTTGAAGGTCTTTGGCTGGTTAGCAAGGAACTGGTTGAGTGTAGCAAAGTGATTCTGATTGTTGCCTTGGTTGCCTTGGTTCGCTTGGTTGCGCTCTTGAAGAATTTGCATGATCAGCTGCGTGTTTGCATTGGTAGCGGCCATCACAGCTTGCCATGCCTTTGGAGGTGGAGGTGGTGGTGGCGGATCAGGATTCGGAGTCGTGCGCGTTGGAGGAGCCATCTTGAAGAGGTTGACATCCATTAGCACACTGGTAGACAAAAATTGAAGCTGAATCCAACGGGTAGAAATTGCAACATATAGTCTTCACATCCGAACAAAATGAACGAATGCATTCCAATTGAAATGGTCACATATCCATAAATTGAGAAGCCACTTAGAATTTAGGTAGAGGAATAAAATCAACAAGGTACGGAGGAAGAACGAATACTCGGTAAGGATCACCCAATCTCAAACCAAATATCCATGGAAGAAGAACTAGAGCTACAAGAATTCCCACCTATGAAACTCCCGAACCTTTCCGGTTATGCAATCAGGTGTTGGGGATACAGGGGAAGCATAATATCTCACCCAAATCTAGCAAATCCTACATCCAGCTGTATCCATCCTTCAACACATAACCGAGAAAACTTCGGAAATCGTCTACCTCAACCTTCGAAAAGCATCCGTTATACAAGTTATGGAAATACTCCCGAACTCCCGCCCCAGTACTGGGTGGCGTCGAGGTTATCTCACCAACAACTGCATAAAAGAGATTTTCGATGTCGGCGAACTAAACTCAGGTATTCCAGAACTGCAACGATAAAATTGTGACGACAACACCTCGGAGCTCAACTCCCCGGGACACTACCACAACCCCTAAATGACAGGAGGCACCAAGAACAATGTTCTCGTCACAAATCGATCGGAACGATTCCAAGATACCCGCGGGATCCTAAATTTTTTTTAGTGAAATTTGAGAAGAGAAGAGTCAAAACTCTACGTCAGGATGCCTTACCAGAGCGATGAAGGGATTGGGGAGTAAAAAGAATTCCTAAACTCTCCGATATATAATTCCTAAATGACTCAAAACATTTGTCTAGACTCAACTCGTCAGCTAATTCGATCAAGCAGGGGGGCTCCTAAGGTCGGGGAAGGCTCTGATTACCAACTTGTAACACCCTCGATGCGACTATATCTCCTACGTGTCGAAGCACGACTTAGAGGCATAACCGCATTGAAAGCAATGTCGCAAGTAAGGTAATCTTCACAAGAACCCATGTAAATAGATAATAGGGGAAAAGGTACATAGTTGGCTTACACTCGCCACGTCACACAAGGTACATAAATAGCATTACAATCATCCAATACACTCATGGTCCGACTATGGTACCAAAATAAAAGATCAACCCCGACATGTGACACGGTCCCGATCGCCCCAACTGGGCACCACTACTGATCATCAGGGAAAGACACATAGTAACGGCGTGAGTCTTCGTCGAACTCCCACTTGAGCTCAAGCGCATCATCTGGAACGGAGTCATCGGGCCCTGCATTTGGTTTGGAAGTAATCTGTGAGCCACGGGGACTCAACAATCTCGCACCCTCGCGATCAAGACTATTTAAGCTTATAGGTAAGGCAAGGTAATATGTGGAGCTGCAGCAAGCGACTAGCATATATGGTGGCTAACCTGTTCGCAAAAGAGAGCGAGAAGAGAAGGAAAAGCACGAACGAAGAACTATAGAACAACCTACGGCAAACATTACTCCAACACCGTGTTCACTTCCCAGACTCCGCCGAGAAGAGACCATCACGGTAACACACGCAGTTGATTCATTTTAAATAAGTTAAGGTTCAGATTATCTACAACCGGACGTTAACAAATTCCCATCTGCCCCTAACCGCGGGCACGACTTTTGAAAGTTCAAATCCCTTAGTTACCTTGAGACAAAAGGGATCAGAAAATACAATTGCAAGCATGTGAACATGGCAAAAACATAATCAGGTTACAGACTTAGAGAAAAACTGGAGCATGCAAAACTGTTAACGAGTAGGCATGTTCACGAGCTCGATGCACTCACTATGGAGCAAGGCATGACAACCAAAGCATACACCCATCAAGAATACATATCATATAAGCTAGAAATGGCAAGAACAACAACATAGCATGCACGGATCAACAACAACATCCCCGGAAAAATCTCTAACGAGTCAACAATCTGCCAGGATTCATGAAATAGCAAAACTAGAGCTCGATTGACTCAAGCTAGGGTGCTCCATAAATGCAAACAAAGACATGGATGGATAGAGCACCACAATGTTAACAAATCATCCTTACTGATCATCCTCAAAATAGGCACGGATCACTAGGAAACAACATGAACATATGGCATATTGGTAAAAACAGATCAAGGACTTGGTGAAATTCTAAGTCCCTGAAATCAGCATTAACGAATGCACTACTTTGCAAGCTTGTGATAGTCACCCCACATGTCACAAAAATACATGGATAGCACCTCTGTAAAGATGGCATGGCATGTAACAAAACACATGTAGAGCTCAGGAGCATATCATGCACATAATAATCATGGCAAAAATGACAAATAGCTATTTGACGCAGCAGATCTGACAAATATCTCAAATAGCTCTCTTCCAAAAGCATTTCGGGCATCAAGATGAGCTCAAATGAAAATGATGAAATGAGATGAAATGATGTACTCTCTGAGACGAACATTTTGATATGCCACACGCTCAAATTGGAGTTACGAGTGCGGAGTTATGGCATGATGAAAAACGCAAAAAATAAAGGGAGAGGCGGAAAGTCAACCGAGTCCAGATCTAGGGTTCCTCGGCACGCGAACCGAGGCAACTCCGGCGAGCTCATAGCGGCTCCGGCGAGCTCGAAGGAGCGGCGAGGAGGCGAGGGAGAGGCGGATCCGGCCTCTCCCGACTGGATCCGGCGGCGGGTGGCGACTCCAGCCACCGCGGGGAGGTGAGGGGGCGCGGGGAGGTGAGCTCGCGGCTTCCGGCGAGCTCCTGCTGGCTGGCGATGAGGCAAAGGCGGCGGAGGGTGGCGTGGCTCCCGGGCGGCGCGCGGGCAGAGGAAGAGGAAGCCCCGGGTGGCGGCGGGTGGCGACCCGGGCCGGGAGGGCCCCGCCTGGGCCCGGGCGGGCCGGTGGCGCTGAGGCGGAGAAGTGGGCGTGCCCGCCACGTGGCGCGCTGTGGTTGGGGCGGCGGCGACGTCCGGACGTGTCTGGCGCGCGGATGGAGCGGGGCTAGGGTTTTGGGGTAGAGGAGATCCGGGAATTTCGGAGGGGGTTCAATATATAGGCATAGGAGGAGCTAGGAGAGTCCAAATGAGGTGCGATTTTCGGCCACGCGATCGTGATCAAATGCTCTAGATGATGGAGAGGGTTTTAGTGCGTTTTGGGCCAAATTGGAGGGGTGTTGGGCTGCAACACACACGAGGCCTTCTCGGTCCCTCGGTTAACCGTTGGAGCATCAAACGAAGTCTAAATGGTACGAAACTTGACAGGCGGTCTACCGGTAGTAAACCAAGGCCACATGACAAGCCTCGGTCCAATCCGGAAATGTTTAACCCCCACACACAAAAAGAGGTAGAAAGGGGCATCGGAGGAGATAGGAGCGCCGGAATGCAAAACGGACAACGGGGAAAATGCTCGGATGCATGAGACGAACACATATGCAAATGCAATGCACATGATGACATGATATGAGATGCACGGCAACGACAACAACGCACGGAGACAAAAACCCGAACCCAAGGAAATAAATTAACTTAGCGCCGGAAACGGCAAGAGTTGGGATACATATAAGGTAAATTACATCCGGGGTGTTACAGTCAGGAAAAGCCGAAATCTATGGCAGCCCTCACGACACTCATGACTCGCTTTTGTGCGGGAGAAGACAGCTGGCTAGCTCGCAGTAATAACATGTCAAAGAACCATGGTACTTTGGATACCAAGGACGGCAATAGCAGGTCACGTCGCAACAAACATAAGCGCCGCATTAACAGCGACAATACCGAGGATATAGTAGTTAATGCCGGATTCAAAGGCTCTAAACCCGGTCAGCAGAAAAAGCCATTCAAAAGAAGCACTCCGGGCCCGTCCAGTTTGGACCGTATACTCGATCGCTCGTGTCAAATACATGGCACCCCCAACAAGCCAGCCAACCACACCAACAGGGATTGTTGTTCAAGCAGGCCGGCAAGTTAATTGCCGAAAACAAAGATAAGGGACCGCATAGCGATGACGAGGAGGAGCCCCGGCAGCCGAATACCGGAGGACAGAAGAGGTTCCCCCCACAAGTGTGGACGGTGAACATGATATACGCAACCCACATCCCCAAGAGGGAGCGGAATCGTGCGCTCAGGGACGTATATGCGTTGGAGCCAGTCGCCCCAAAGTTCAACCCATGGTCCTCCTGTCCGATCACCTTCGATCGCAGGGACCACCCCACTAGTATCCATCATGGGGGATTCGCCACACTGGTCCTAGACCCAATCATTGATGGATTTCACCTCACTCGAGTCCTTATGGATGGCGGCAGTAGCCTGAACCTGCTTTATTAGGACATAATGCGCAAAATGGGTATAGACCCCTCAAGGATCAAACCCATAAAAACGACCTTTAAAGGCGTCATACCAGGTGTAGAGGCCCACTGCACAGGCTCAGTCACACTGGAAGTGGTCTTCGGATCCCCGGATAACTTCCGAAGCGAAGAGTTAATCTTCGATATAGTCCCATTCCGCAGTGACTATCATGCACTGCTTGGGCGAACCGCATTTGCGAGATTCAATGCGGTACCACATTATGCATACCTCAAGCTCAAGATGGCAGGACCTCGGGGGGTCATTACAGTTAATGGAAACACAGAGCGCTCTCTCCAAACGGAGGAGCACACTGCGGCCCTCGCAACAGAAGCACAAAGCAGCCTCTTAAGGCAATCCACTAGTTCGGCGATTAAGGACCCGGACAACTTCAAGCGCGTCCGGAGTAATCGACAATTGGACCGCCTGGCATGTTCCGACCTCGCATAGCAATGCGGCCCGCACCCCGATCCCAGCCAAACGGCGAAACCCGTGCCATGCGTACATAATTACGCATTAAAAATACCATGGGCACAGGCGGGGAAGGGGGCACGACTACGGCACGCCCCAAGACACGGCTTAAACCGCACTAGGGGCTTCGCGCTTTGTTATTTTCCTCTCTTTCAGGACATTAATCTCTGGAAACCCTGTCCGGCAGCATGATTGCCGAACACATGATGCAGCAACCAAGGAGGCAGAAAGCTACATCACACCACGGAACTCCCAGGTGGATTATAATAACGAGTGAAATACTTGCTTTAATATTATTCCTCAGCTTGCCCTTGGAGGGGACATAGTCCTACTTTTTGCTTATCGCACCACCTGTATCATTCTGCTTTAACGCACATTTTTGAATAAACAATGCATTGCATCAAGGCTTTTATTGCATTCTTATTATATATATATATATATGTTCATTCATGACATCAAGAACCCGTACACTCTGGTACGGCCAATACGCTAGGGGCTTAAGCATACCCCATAATACGGCATGAGAAGTCCGAACACTTTTGACAGTGCGACACCCCAAACTTATAGCATTATATGCATCAGCTCCGAATCATGTCTTGGGTTAATAGTTGGGTTTGCCCGGCTCCCATGTTTTGGTACCTTACGTTCCGCTATATCGGCTAAGGTAGCACTGGGAGAACTACTGCGATTGTGGCCCGGTTCTGCTGGGCTAAGCACCTCAGTAGAGAAAGCTAAAACTGACTGTCATGATAAGGCGAGAGACTAGTCGCTGTTCGAGAGGTTTTCGAGTCCTTAAAGACTTATGCCGCTTAGAGCGAGGAGTCGGCCCTGTCCGGCTTAAGGCGTGTATTGCGCTCCAAGTTCGGCCTTCCGAATACTAGGGGCTTCGCTGAAATTTAAAATTATAGAATTCTATGGCTAATGAGAGTGATAACGCATCATAGTCCGATTGCCTTGTTCGTTGTGCTGAGCACCTCCCTCGAAGGACCCAAAAATGGGAACAGGAGTGCTCAGGTTTATCCTGAACACCCCAGCACTCGTGGCATGGGGGCAGAAGCCAACGACTAGCCATCTCTCAGATTTGATAAACAACCGCACAGAAGGTAATATTTTAAATTCAAACAAGCATTGCATAGCACATATGAACAAGTTTTCATACTATAGGATCGCACGAGCAAGTTCATTCAAATATTACATCTTTCGCACACTTTTCTACTACAAGACGGGCACCCTTCAGGACACCCTCATAGTACATCTCGGGATGGCGATGCTCCTTGCCCTGCGGCGGCCCCTCCTTCACCAGCTTTACGGCGTCCAGCTTCACCTAGTGCACCTTCGCACGGGCAAAAGCCCGGCGTGCACCTTCGATGCAGACGGACGGCTTGACGACCTCCAGCCATGGGCAGGCATCCACAAGCTGCCTCACTAGGCCGAAGTAGCTGTTGGGAAGGGCGTCGCCAGGCCACATCCGGACTATAAGGCCCTTCATGGCCTATTCGGCCGCCTTGTGCAGCTCGACCAGTTGCTTCAGCTGGTCGCTCATAGGCATCGAGTGTTCGGTCCCAGTATACTGAGACCAGAACAGCTTCTCCGTCGAGCTTCCCTCCTCGGCCCGGTAAAACTGTGCGGCATCCGACACGCTTCAGGGCAAATCTGTGAATGCTCCTGGAGAGCTCCGGACTCGGGTAAGTAACAAGTAATTTACTTTCACATGCTTGCTTTGCATATTGAAAGCCTTACTCGCCGCTATCTTTATCATCGCCTCAATCTCCTGGAGGGCCTTTTGGGCTTTAGCCTTGGCATTCTTTGCGCTCTCAAGGGCCGCGGCAAGCTTGGACTCTCGCGTCTTCGAGTCAAGCTCCAACGCCTCGTGCTTCGTCACGAGAGCTTGGAGCTCTTGCTGCACCTCGCCCACCCGCGCCTCTTGTTTTTCCTACTCGGTGCGCTCCTGGGCCGCTTTGTTTTCGGCCTTTGACAGCGCTTGCTTCAGGGCTGCCACTTCGGTCGTGGCCCCTGGCAAATTCATGATGATCTTGTCATTTTGCAATCGCATCTTTTTTATATATATCTATAGACTAGGTATTACTTACCTTTGTTCTCCTCGAGCTTCCTCTTAGCAAGGCCGAGCTGTTTCTGGGACCCCTCGAGGTCCTACTTCAGTACGGCGACCTCCGCAGTCAGTGCGGCAGAGGTCAGCAGCGAAGCCTACATACGCATATAGACATACTTATAGTAGACTCCTACGAATATTATTAGATCCTCTATTCGGCTTTTCTTTTTGAGCACCAAACAGAGCATCAGGGGCTACTGTCTATGCGGTAATATTTTCATATATTTTTTACATACCTCAAAGCCTGTTAGAAGGCTGGCACAGGCTTCAGTCAGCCCGCTCTTGGCGGACTGAACTTTCTGGATCACCGCACTCATAATAGTGCGGTGCTCCTCGACGATGGAGGCACCGTTAAGCACCTCCAGCAAGTTATCTGGTGCCTCCGGTTGGACGGAGGTCACCGGCGCGGTAGGCTTGCCCTTCTTAGTGGGGGGCCGCCTGCCGGAGTCCGGAACCACTGAAGGTTCCGGCGCGATGTTTGGCCCAGGGCCGTACTTGGATCCCTTGGGAACCTTGCTCCCTTTTCGCCTACAGTCCGGAAGGTCGCCTTGCGGCACCTCCAGGACCACCTCCCCTTGGCTTGGAACCTTTTGGGACAACACCTCGGTGTTGTTCGTAGGGCGAGGGGTGGAAGCGGTCGGAAGTGAAAAGCTATTCACATCCGATGAATCCAAGGAACCACTCGACGATATGTCGGCTTGGGCTCGGGGCGGACTGCATGATTATATTCGGCGTGAGGAGAAGCTGTGCAATAAAGGAATGCTACGAGTCACTCTGGTGTCCGAATACTTACGACTTCACGAGGGGCTTGGCCCTGGGCGGCCACTCCTCTTTGCTGTCGGCGGCGTTGGTGGAGTAGTCCGGAGGAAGGGTCCTTCCCTTCTTGGAGCCTCCGGCCTCCCCAGTTGGGGCAGCCTTCCTTTTCTTTTCGCCCCCTGCTGGAGGGGAAGAAGCCTCTTTTTCCTCCTCCTCATCTTCGTGGGAGGAGCGCGCCTCGGAGTCATCGGACGATGAGTCCGACACCACCGGGCGCCGGGAACTCTTTCGGGTTCCCGTGGCCTTCTTCTTGGCCTTCTTCTCCGGCACCACGTAAGGTGCCGGAACCAGCAGCTCCGCCAAGCGGGCGTCTACTGGGCCTTCGGGCAAAGGAGCAGGACAGTCGATCTGTCTGGCCGTCTCCTGCCAGTCCTGTCAAAGGTATGGGAGCTTAGATCCCGCATAGAGTCAAACTATGAAAAACGAGTATCCTGTAAGAGGTAAAACAGCTTACCACGCTGGCTTGGCGCTTCGTGCAGAATCCGCGATCCACGGTAGTGGGAGGGGGAACCTCGGCGTCCTTGAATAGCACCTTCCAGGCATCCTCGTGTGTTGTGTCGAAGAGCCTGTTCAGAGTTTGGTGCTGGGCCGGGTCGAACTCCCACAAGCTGAAAGCCCGTTGTTGACACGGGAGGATCCGGCGGATGAGCATGACCTGGACTACGTTGACGAGTTTGAGCTTCTTGCTCACCATGTTTTGGATACATGTTTGGAGTCCGGTCAGCTCTCCCGAACTACCCCAGGACAGGCCCTTCTCTTGCTAGGAGGTGAGCCGCGTGGGGATGCCAGATCAGAACTCGGGGGCCGTTACCCATTCAGGGTCACGCGGCTCGGTGATGTAGAACCACCCTGATTGCCACCCCTTTATGGTCTCCACGAACGAGCCCTCGAGCCATGTGCCGTTGGGCATCTTGCCCACCATGGCGCCTCCGCACTCCGCCTGGAGGCCGCTCACTACCTTCGGCTTGACATTGAAGTTCTTCAGCCATAAGCCGAAGTGGGGCTTGATGCGGAGGAAGGCCTCGCACACGACGATAAACGCCAAGATTTTGAGGATGAAGTTCGGGGCCAGATCGTGGAAATCCAGGCCGTAGTAGAACATGTGCCCCCGGACGAATGGCTGGAGAGGGAATCCCAGTCCGTGGAGGAAGTGGGTAAGGAACACTACCCTCTCGTGGGGCCTGGGGGTGGGGATGAGCTGCCCCTCATCTGGGAGCCGGTGCGCGATGTCGTCGGGCAGGTATCCGGCTCTCCTCAGCTTCTTGATGTGTCCCTCCATGATGGAGGAGACCATCCACCTGCCTCCCACTCCGGACATGGTTGGAGAAGCTCGAGGTGGGAAATGCGGACTTGGGTGCTGGAGCTCGAGTGTGCAAAAATGGATGAGCAAAGGAGGAAGAAGGCGTGGATGAAAAGGTGAATCCTTATCCCTTTATAAGGGCGGACTAAACTAAGCACCTCCACTAGCCTGGTAAAACTCGCTTATCCACCAAGCGTCGTAATTGATGGCGCGGTTGGGTTACCCATGTCCGTATTGATGAGAATCCCGTAATAAGGGGAACACGATCTCTGCTTTGACAAGACATGTCAAGAAATTGCCTCGCGTTATGTGCGGGGCTAGTTAAAGAAAAACGGTTCAAATAATCGCCAAGCCATGGCATGATGTCATGTTGCCTAAACGTGTCAGCAGATTAGATTTGTGGAAATATTATTCTCTCTATGGTGGTATGTGGAGCTTATTTTGCAGGGTCGAACACTATCCTTTATTTGAACTCTTCTGTGGTATATCCGGAGGAGGAACCCGCCTTGCAATGCCGAAGACAACACTGCGCGCCGGACTCGTCGTCATTGAAGCCTGGTTCAGGGGCTACTGAGGGAGTCCTGGATTAGGGGGTCTCCGGATATCCAGACTATATCCTTTGGCCGGACAGTTGGACTATGAAGATACAAGATTGAAGACTTCGTCTCGTGTCCGGATGGGACTCTACTTGGTGTGGAAGGCAAGCTAGGCAATACGGATATGTATATCTCCTCCTTTGTAACCGACCTTGTGTAACCCTAGCCCCCTCCGGTGTCTATATAAACTGGAGGGTTTTAGTCCGTAGGACAACAGACAATCATACCATAGGCTAGCTTTTAGGGTTTAGCCTCTCCGATCTCATGGTAGATCAACTCTTGTAATACCCATATCATCAAGAATAAATCAAGCAGGACGTAGGGTTTTACCTCCATCAAGAGGGCCTGAACCTGGGTAAAACATTGTGTCCCCTGCCTCCTGTTACCATCCGCCTAGACGCACAGTTCGGGACCCCCTACCCGAGATCTGCCGGTTTTGACACAGACATAGGCCAAACCAAACTGATAATTCGAAGAGACTTGCAAATATTAACCAATCACACATAAAATATTTCAGAGAAGAATCAAATATTGTTCATAGATAGACTTGATCATAAACCCACAATTCATCGGATCTCGACAAACACACCGCAAAAAGAGTTACATCGAATAGATCTCCAAGAAGATCGAGGAGAACTTTGTATTGAGATTAAAAGAGAGAGAAGAAGCCATCTAGCTAATAGCTATGGACCCGAAGGTCTAAACTAAACTACTCACACATCATCGGAGGGGCCATGGAGTTGATGTAGAGGCCCTCCGGGATCGATTCCCCCTCCGGCGGAGCTCCGGAAAAGGCCCCAAGATGGGTTCTCTTGGGTACAGAAGGTTGCGGCGGTGGAAATAGGGTTTCGTGGTGCTCCTAGATGTTTTCTGGGTATGTGGATATATATAGGAGGAAGAAGTAGGTCGGTGGAGCCACGAAGGGCCCATGAGGGGGAGGGCGCACCCAGGGCGGGTAGGTACGCCCCCTACCTCGTGGCCACCTCGTTGGTTGCTTGACGTCTACTCCAAGTCCTTTGGATCACGTTTGTTCCAAAAATCACGCTCCCGAAGGTTTCATTCCATTTGGATTCCGTTTGATATTCCTTTTCTGCGAAACAATGAAATAGGCAAAAGAAAGAACAATTTGCATTGGGCCTTGGGTTAGTAGGTTAGACCGAAAAATAATATATAAGTGTATAAGTAAGCCAATTAACATCCAAAATAGATAATATAATAGCATGGAACAATAAAAAATTATAGATACATTGGAGACGTATCAACCCCCAAGCTTAGACCTCACTTGTCCTCAAGCGGAAGTCGATATCGAAAAATATGTCCACATGTTTAGAGATAGAGGTGTCGATAAAATAAAATACGGACATGAGGGCATCATGATCATTCTTAGAATAGCAACATATATATATATATATATATTGTCATATGATTTCTTATGCTGAAGTAACAATCTATTCACAATGTAAAGTATGAATCACAAACTTCATTGAAAAACTAGCAAACTATAATCTCCGTCATTGAAGCAATTGCAATTTATCGTAACATCAGAAAGAGTCAATATAAGATCTTTTCAGCAAGTCCACATACTCAACTATCATTTTGTCTTTCACAATTTCTAACACTCACGCAATACTTATGGGTATGAAGTTTTAATCGGACACAGAGAAATATAGGGACTTATAGTTTTTCCTCCCAACCTTTTACCTCAAGGGTAATGTCAACAAAAATGCTTTATGAAAACCCACATCCAATTGGATATATATATATCAGGATCTTTCCAACACATAGTGCTTGCCAAAGGATAAAGTGTAAAAAGGAAAGGTGAAGATCACCATGACTCTTGTATAAGGTATAAGACAAAAATAAAAGATAGACCCTTCGCAGAGGGAAGCAGAGGTTGTCAAGTGCTTTTATAGTTGGATGCACAAAATCTTAATGCAAAAGAACGTCACTTTATATTGCCACTTGTGATAGGGACCTTTATTATGCAGTCCGTCGCTTTTATTTCTTCCATATCACAAGCTCATATAAAGCTTATTTTCTCCACACTAATAGATCATACATATTTAGAGAGCAATTTTTATTGCTTGCAACAATGACAACTTACTTGAAGGATCATATTCAATCCATAGGTAGATATGGTGGACTCTCATGGCAAAACTGGGTTTAAGGATATTTGGAAGCACAAGTAGTATCTCTACTTGGTGTAATGAATTTTGCTAGCATGAGGGGGAAAGGCAAGCTCAACATGTTGGATGATCCATGACAATATAATTTATTTCGGATATAAGAAAACATAACCCATTGCGTTGTCTTCCTTGTCCAACATCAGCTTTTTAGCATGTCATATTTTAATGAGTGCTCACAATCATAAAAGATGTCCAAGATAGTATATTTATATGTGAAAACCTCTCTTTCTTTATTACTTCCTATTAATTGCAACGATGACCAAAACTATGTTTGTCAACTCTCAACAACTTTTATTCATCATACTCTTTATATGTGAAGTCATTACTCTCCATAAGATCAATATGATCTCTTTATTTCTTTTAATTCTTTCTTTTTTATTTTATTCCCTCAAGATCATAGCAAGATAACCAAGCCCTCGACTCAAGACTAATCTTTATTACATATAGCTCACGAACTCGATTACATAGATAAGGATCAACACAAAAACTCAAAGCTAGATCATACTAAACTTTATTCTGCTAGATCAAGATATAACCAAAAGGATCAAACTAAGAAAACGGTAAAGGTAGAAGTGTGATGGTGATACGATACCGGGGCACCTCCCCCAAGCTTGGCAGTTGCCAAGGGGAGTGCCCATACCCATGTGTTTATGTTTGTTTCTTCGGAGATAGTGATGTGATACTTTTGGCAATGATGCCCCTTAGGATACGGTTCTCTTCCTCGAGCTTATTGACTTGCGGCTTAAGATCCATTGTTTCCTTCCGGAGTTCCCGCGATGGCTAAAGATTCTTTCATCCATGGATGTTGCATAGCTGCGGGAGAACAACTAGCACTCTTTTTCATATTTTCATAAGAAAAAAAAATCTAGCATTGGGAGGGATGACCGAATTTGGAATTGCTGAGCTCTAGAGTTCCTCCATCATAAATCTGGCTTGGAGACGAGAGGTAACTTCTTGATCTTCCTCCATGGCATCTATCCTTTTCAAGTCGGCCTCCATCTCTTCCTCAGTTGATGCCCCAAAGTGATCGGCATCACTGTTCGCTTTTGGCCACGGTGTCGGGTGAGATACCGGGCTCTCCCTGACTGACTCTTGAGAAGACATGTTAATCTAATCTGCGGCAGAAACAACTCAAAACAAAAATAGAGGATTTTATCGTGGTACGATGGTCAAAACCTTCGGGAGACTATATAACGAATTTTTACCGACCAAAAGAAATATCATGCAAGAAAACGGAGTCCGGTGGGCACACGAGGTGCCCACGAGGCAGGGGGAGTGCCCAAGGGGTAGGGTGCTGATGAGGACATCAATACCATTGTTACACCCACAACCCTTGCTGCTATACATACTGGACCAATTACTAGAGCTCGCGCACGCCAATTGAATTATCAGGTACTTTTGTTTCTTGGTAACGATTCTAATGTTCATGAGAATATGATGCTGCCTAAATTGGATACATTTGTTTTGCTTACAAATGAAGGGCCTAGCTTGGACTAGAAAGATGAACCTTGGAGAAAGTTCAAGCATGGAGATGATGGCATGCACAAGGGGAACAAGAACGGAGTTACAAGTGATGATTCCAGGACTTTGAAGCCACCATAATGACTGCATGAAGCCTTGGACGAAATATACAAGATGCCACTTCATACATTTCATCCAGTGGGTATTCTAGGTGCTGTGTCACCTTATTTTTGGGCCAGACCCATGTAATTTCGAAATACTTGATTATAGGCTGTTTTTAGAGTCCGTATGTGTGGGAAACAAGAGTTAGGGTTGGTTTCGGACCCCTCCTCCAAGGGCCACAAAATTCCCCCCTCTCTCCTCCATATATATAGCCCTTAGGGCATCGTTTAGACTTTGGGTTTTGTTTAGATTAAAGTTCGGCATACCTGCAACTTTGCGTACTTTGTTTGTGTTCAACGACCAGACAAAGGCGTCATAGAACCCCACCTTGATCAATAAAGCTTTCCTCTTATATGAGCAATATCCAGATTGCAATCTTAGTTTCTTGCTTGTTCTTCGTTTGCCTGCAAGAAACAGACCTTCGTGAGGTTGATTGTGCTCCGGCATGGTCAATAACCTCTCGGAGTTGGTTTAGCGATTGCTAAGGCGCGACGTCCTCGCACGTTCATAGTTGGATCGTCAAAGTTGACTTCCTCCAAAACGATAGCCACCATCTCATCGAAAGACGGGACACCTTAGCCTCTATCTAGTGGCATCAGATTTCCAGGTTGCTCGGTGAGATTTTACAGTTTTTCGTAGTTTAGATCGAGTCTGTTCTTCATACCTACAGTCCACGAAAAAGCCAAAAAAATTAGGGTTAGTTCATCATATCCGAACCAGTCTGAGCCTTTGAATAGTCTTTTCAGTATTTTGCTTTGTTGAATTTGCGGTTGCATCATCGTGTCTAGTTGCTGGTCTTAGACTCTAGTCTTTTAGAGTTTTGAGTTCTGGTCATAAGTTGTCACGCCGCTGCCGCACCAGCATCATCGCCCCTGCATCTAACACCACCGCTTATCCGCCACCGATCCGTCTCCATATACCATCACCAGTCCGTATCCATATACCACCACCAATCCGTATCCATATACCACCACTGCTGCCATATCCTACCACCATATATCCACCACCAATCCGAGTTCCTTTCATATTAGGTTTGTTTTTGAGATCCGTCTAATTTCCGATTCGTGTTTCCTTGCCTGAGTAGGTTTTGGAAAAAAAAGTCTGGAGACCCCTAGGCAGTTTTTAGGCCAAAATTTTCGCAGGCAAAAATATTATTTCCCTATCCTATTTTTAGGCTTTTCTGAGTCTTTTGAGCCATGTGCCATCATAGTGATTTTTTGTCGCACTTTTTCATCATCGCTGCCCTGATTTCCAAAAAAAAAAATAGTCAAAAAAAATTTCATGCCCATCCTGTCAGTTTGACATGGGTAGAGTTTTGAGACACTCGCCATTATAGTGATTTTTCGCAAAAAAACAAAGAGGAGCGCCAAAAAATAGAGCAAAAAAATATATTCCAGAGTGTGCTTTTCCCTTGTTTATGTGCAGCGCCGTGATTTTTTTAGTGTTCTAGGCTCACGTCTCTAGCACGGTCTAGCCTAGGACCAACACGGTACCGTCGTTGAGCGTTTATTCAACTTTGCATCTCTGAATTGATTATTGCTAATCTTTTTGCTACCATATTATAAGCCTTCCTAGCTCCACATAAATCTACGTCGTGCGTTTGATTCTCCCTGGTAATCGCTATATCCAAGCTTTGAGAGTTTTTACTACATCGGTTGCCGATCACCGCCTGTTGTTGGGTAAGAGCTGGTAAGAATTTGAGATTTGCTTGATGGATTTATGACACCCACCACCACCACTTGTTAGTAGTCTGTAGGATCATATTCTTGTGTGTTTCTATTGCTGCTAACCATGGCAAGATCACAAGCCGACGAGATTGACTGGGAGAACTTGATGAACAAGGAGCTTCATGATAAGTTTCAGCAAATGATGAGTGGACAGGTGTAAGATGTGCTAAAGAGATTTGAAGAGGCCATGGAGAAGATAGATGGCATGGAGAAGACGTTCGAAACAAAGCTCGATAACAAGTTTACTGAATTGCTTTCGCGTTTTCCACCACCACCGCCGGCTGCACCTGTCCTCTACAACAACAACAACAACAACAACAACAAGAACGTCTCCTTCGAAATCAAGTGGGATGAGCATTGCGAGTTCCTATTGACCCTGGGCAAAATTCCGGTGCCGCTGTTGATGCTTCTATAGCTCCTGCTGCTACTGCAGAGGTGGAGGACCATTACGAGGATGAGGTTGATCAAAATCAGAACTACGTGCAATCACCAGCACCACCAGCACCACCACCACCAGGTCGTCCTCAGGTATATCATTGTAACGGTAGGGCTGCAGCACCACTTGAGGTACGAGATCATGAACTTTTTCCTAAACTGAAATTGAATATTCCACCATTTGAGGGTAGATATGTTCCTGATATATATCTTGGGAGTTAGGAACTGAACAACATTTTACATGTTTACAATATCCTGAGGAGAGACATGTTCCTGCTGCTGTTTGTGCGTTCACTAGTTTTGCATGTGTTTGGTGGTCTGAGCATTGTAGATTATGTCCTATTCCAGCTACTTTGGGCTGCTTTGAAAACTGCTATGCGTACTCGTTGGGTTCCACCATATTATCAACGTGAATTACTTCAAAAATTACAGCACTTAAGACAAGGGAAAAAATTCCGTAGAAGAATATTATCAGGAATTAAAAACTGGCATGATTAGATGTGGTATTGTTGAGGAGAATGAGGCTATGCTTGCACGTTTTATGGGTGGATTAAATAGAGAGATTCAGACCATTCTAGAGTATAAGGAGCATAATAATATCACTCGTTTATTCCATCTTGCTTGTAAAGATGAACGTGAAGTGCAGGATCGACACGCATTGGCGCGGACTAACTTTTCTGCAGGTTGACCTTCATCATGGACACTGAGGGAGTCCTGGACTAAGGGGTCCTCGGGCGTCCGGCCTGTTATCCAAGGGCCGGACTGATGGGCTGTGAAGACATCAAGGCCGAAGACTACACCGTGTCCGGATTGGACTCTACTTGGCATGGAAGGAAAGCTTGGCGACCGAAGATTCCTTCTTATGTAACCGACTCCATGTAAACCCTAGATCCCCTAGGTGTCTATACAAACCGAAGAGGATAGTCCGGAAAGGACAGATACATATACTCATTACCATACTCACATAGGCCAGACTTCTAGGGTTTAGCCGTTACGATCTCGTGGTAGATCAACTCTTGTAATACTCATATTCATCAAGATCAATCAAGAAGCAAGTAGGGTATTACCTCCATAGAGAGGGTCCGAACCTGGGTAAACATCGTATCCCCCATCTCCTGTTACCATCGATCCTAGACGCATAGTTCGGTACCCCCTACCCGAGATCCGCCGGTTTTGACACCGACATTGGTTCTTTCATTGAGAGTTCCACTGTGCCGTTGACAAAAGGTTCGATGGCCCCTTCAATCGTCAATAATGACGCTGCCCAAGGAGGAACCTTACTCCCTGGACAAATCTTCGTATTCGGCAGCTTCGTACCGCGGGCCAACTCGCCTGGCCATCTGGAGCAGATCGACAGCTACTCCGCTGGCCATCAGGTCGGATTCGGAAGTTTGAACTACGTTGCGGATATCTGTGGAGACTTGATCTTCGAGGGATTTGAGCCTGCGGAGATCGCTCCCCCTCATCCCGATGAACGTGACTTAAATCTGTCATTGAATCACACCCAAGAGACGGTTCCTGCGGCTGCAACGACCTTAGAGCCGAAGCAGATCGAGCCATCCGAGGCCGCAGAGTCCGCGGCGTTGGAGCTGCACATGGACTTGACGCCCTACAATATTCACTTTAATGGAACTTCGGACTCGTCTCCGGCTATAAGTTCCGGACTGTGTACGCCCGCGGACACCGAGCTAGATCGGTTATCGATCTTCGAGTTCAGCGCCGCTGACATTTTCCAACACTCGCCTTTGGGTGACGTGCTAAAATCTTTAAAGAATTTTTCCTTGGAGAAGGAATCACAGCCGAACTATGTCCGGTTCGAGCTAGAGACGGATGATGAGGAATTTTGCTTCCCACCCGCCACCCACTTCATAGCCACCATCAATGACTTAACCGACGTGCTTGACTATGGCTCCGAAGACATCGACGGTATGGACGACGATCCTGACAAGGAGCAAGGCCAAGACCCTCCATTCACTGGACGTTGGACGGCTACCCCTTCATACGACATGTACATGGTTGATACACCTAAAAAATCTGGCGACGACAAAGAAGAACCAGGTGCGAATAAAACCTCTGAGACACAGTCCAAGCGCCGATGCCGCCCCAAGCCCCGCTGCTCGAAGAAGGGCAACACTGGACCGGAGAAAATAGTACTCCGGGTGATGCCGAAAACAATGAAGACCCTCTCGGGGCTACATCCGAACAGGAACACGACAACATGCAAGACAACCCTGACGAACAGGCCATAGAAGATGACTCGGAGGATGATAGTTACCGTCCACCCTCCGAGGAGGAGACAAGCCTTGGCAACGAAGACTTCATCGTGCCTGAGGATCCTCTCAAGAAGGAGCGCTTTAAGCTTTAGCTCATAGCCACTGCAAGGAGCCTAAATAGGAAAAAATAGCAGCTTCAAGCTGAACAAGACCTGCTCGTCGACAGATGGACCGATGTCCTGATAGCCGAGGAATATGGCCTCAACCGCCCAGCCAAGAGCTACCTGAAACGCAGACTGCTACCTCAATTCGAGGAGGAGGCACCGAAGCACATATCTCCCTCGCGTAATGCGGACCGACCACCACGTGGTCGGGACAGGGCGGCTGAATGATCACCCCGCGGTCGGGATAAAGCGGCAACTCAGGCCGAACAGCACCCTCCACCCCGCCAAAATAGGGACGGAAGAGTCCGGAGTCATATGTACGACCTCTGACAGACCCTGGACAGTAGAGCAGGACACACAAGATCGATCTATGGATCGCGAGGATGTGCCTCGAGGCATGACGACGGCTACCTATTCGGACGAGACAAACCTAACCACGCTCGGGCCGAATGCCGCAGACGAACTCCATCAGAGCTCCGCCACGATGCGGACCGATATAGAGGCACCGCACACCCGCTCTGCTTCACAGATGAAGTACTAGATCATGAATTCCCCGAGGGTTCAAGCCCGTCAATATCGAATCATACGACGGCACAACCGATCCCGCAGTGTGGATTGAAGATTTTATTCTTCACATACACATGGCCCTAGGAGATGACCTCCATGCCATCAAATACCTCCCATTAAAGCTCAAAGGACTAGCTTGACATTGGCTAAATAGTCTGCCTGAGAACTCCATCGGCAGGTGGGAGGACTTGGAAGAGGCCTTCCTCGACAACTTCCAAGGTACATATGTCCGGCCACCCGATGGCGATGACTTAAGCCACATAGTTCAACAATCTGGAGAATCAGCCAGAAATTTCTAGACTAGGTTCCTAACCAAAAAGAACCAGATCGTCGACTGTCCGGACGCTGAAGCCCTAGCGGCCTTTAAACATAGCATCTGGGACGAATGGCTTGCCCGCCACCTCGTCCAGGAAAAGCCGAGATCCATGGCAGCCCTCACGACACTTATGACCTGCTTTTGCGCGGGAGAGGATAGTTGGCTGGCTCGCAGTACAAACACAGCCAATGAAACAGGCCCCTCCGAGGCCAAAAACAGCACCGGCAAGCTCTGGCGCAACAGACACAAACGCCGAAGCAATGGCGATAACGCCGATGAAACTACAGTTCACGCCGGATTCAGTGGCTCCAAGTCTGACCAGCGAAAGAAGCCCTATAAAAGGAGTAGCGGAGGACCATCCAGCTTGGACCGCATACTCAATCGTCCTTGCTAGATACATGGCACCCCAGACAAACCGGCCAACCATACTAACAGAGATCGTCGGGTCTTTAAACAAGCCAGCAAGGTCAACAACAGAAACAAGGAAGGAGAATCACAGAGCGAGGATGATGACGAGGAGCCCCGGTGGCCGAATACTGGGGAGCAAAAGAAATTTCCCCCTCACGTCAAAACGGTGAACATGATATACGCTACACACATCCCCAAAAGGGAGCGCAAGCGCGCACTTAGGGATGTCTATGCGTTAGGTCCAGTCGCCCCGAAATTCAATCTGTGGTTGTCATTTTCGATCACCTTTGACCGCCGAGATCATCCAACCAGCATCAACCAGGGTGGTTCAGCCGCACTGGTCCTCGACCCAATCATCAACGGATTTCACCTGACACGAGTCCTAATGGATGATGGTAGCAGCCTCAACCTGCTCTATCAGGATACAGTACGCATCGACCCCTCACGGGTCAAGCCCACGAAGACTACCTTTAAAGGAGTCATACCAGGCATAGAGGCCCTTTTTTCGGGCTCAATAACACTGGAGGTAGTATTTGGTTCCCCGGATAACTTCCGAAGCGAAGAACTAACCTTCGATATCGTCCCATTTCGCAGCGGCTATCACGCCCTGCTCAGACGAACCGCATTCGCTAGATTCAATGCGGTGCCACATTACGCTTATCTCAAGCTCAAGATGCCCGACCCACGTGGCATCATTACAGTAAATGGAAACACGGAACGCTCCCTCCGTACAGAGGAGCACACTGCTGCCCTAGCAGCAGAAGCACAGAGCAGCCTTTGCAAGCAACATCATAATCCGGCTGCCGAGCCCCTGGACATCATCAAGAGGGTCCGGACCACACTGCAGCAGGACAGCCCGGCTCGTCCAAAGCCGAACTAGCAATTCGACCTACATCCCAGCCCTGATGAGGCAATGGCACTAATACCGCATGTACATAAACTACGCAGTCAAAATCCCATGGGAATTGACGGAGGCATAACTTGTTCGCGATCCATTGTACGGCTCGACCGACCCTGGGATTCGCACGCTTTTACTTTTTCTTTTTTACAGGTTTTCTTCTCTTTTGGAGGCCTATACGGACAACCTGCTTGCAGAACACACCAAGGTGGCAAGGAGCTCTGGCTTACAAGGGAATCCCCATGTGGTCTCTACTAAACTATTGCCATACTCTCTTTTCATACCCGCACGTAGCCTGCCCTTGGTTGCGGCATGTTAAATAGCCCTACTTGCTTATCGCATTACTTGTACAAAGTACGCCTTGATGTACTAGTTACATCACAATGGTGAATACTCGGTAGCGTCAGCTTATTATTTCATTTTTCCGTTTACTTACCTCAGTATTAATTACTCACTGCACACGTACACCATGGTACGTATTACTATGCCATGGGCTTCATTACACCCAACACTACGGCAATAAAAAGTCCGAATACTTTTATAGTGTAGTTCGGCACCCCGAACTTATAGCATTATATGCATCGGCTCCGAATCATGTCTTTGGTCAATAGTTGGGTTGCCCGTCTCCTGTGCTTGCTACCTTACGTTCCGCTATATCGGCTAGGGTAGTAAAGGGAGAACTACTGCGATTGTGTCCCGGTTCTTCCGGACGAGCACCTCAGCAGAGAAAGCCGAAAACTGACTATCATGATGCGGCGAGAGCCGGTCAGCTGTTCGAGAGGTTCCAAATCGTTAGAGATTCTTTTCCGCTTCTTGTGAAGAATCGGTTCCCCCGATTAGGTGTGCATAGCGCCCCTAGTTCGGTCTTCCGAATACCAGGGGCTTCGCCAACTTTCTTAATTGTCAAACTCCTATGGCTAAGTGAGGGCGTTAAAGGCCGCATAGTCTGATTGCCTTGTTCGTTGCGCTAAACACCTCCCTTAAGGACTAGAATGTGGAGTAAAGAGTGTTTCGATTTATCCCGAACACCCCCGTACTATCTACGTGGGGGCCGAAGCCAACGACTGGTCAACCCTCAGAGTTAATAAACGGCCGCACATGAGGTAAATTTAAAATCATAAGCATTATACTACATAACACCATTGTTCCATACTACAGGGCAAGGTAATATACATGTTCTCATGGGAGTACGATATCCTTTGAACATTGTTTCGCCACAAGGCGGGACCCCTCCAGGACACCATTAAAATAGTGCTCGGGCCGTCGATGCTCCTTGCTCTCCGGCGGCCCCGCGGTCATTAGCTTCTTGGCATCCAGCTTCGCCCAATGCGTCTTAACGCGGGCAAAGGCCATACGCGCACCTTCAATACAGACCGACTGCTTCACGGCTTCGAGCCGCGGACAGGCCCTCACAAGCCACTGCACAAGCCCGAAGTAGCTACTAGGTATATTCTCGGCAGGCCACAGCCAGACTATCAGGTCCTTCATGGCTAGCTCTGCCGACCTGTGTAGCTCGACCAACTGCTTCAGTTGGTCGCTAAAGGGCACCGGATGTTCGGGTCCAAGATATTGGGACCAGAACAGCTTCTCCGTAGACATCCCTTCTTCGGCTCTATAATGCTTGACAACATTTGATCACGCTCCAAGGACTCTTGCGCCTTACAATCGCGCTCCAAGGACTCAAATCTCTTGATCACGCCCTGGAGCTGTTGTTGCGACTCGTCAACCCGGGCCTCATGCTTCTCGCACGTGGCACGTTCCTTGGCCGCTTTGTGCTCGGCCTCGGCTAACGCCTTCTTGAGGGCGGCCACCTCGGTCGTGGCCCCTAACAAAGTTTATGACACTTTAGTCCGGACATACTATTCATTTTTTCTTAAAATATACCCGTAGGTTACTTCATACCTTGGCTATCCTCCAGCTGCTTTTTCACGAGGCCGAGTTCCTCCTCGGCCCGCTCCAGTTTCCGTTTCAGTCCAGAAACCTCCGCAGCATGAGCGGTGGCAGCCTGCAGCGATACCTGCTTATTCACATAGACAAGTTATGTTAGACTCCTGCGATATTTCTTCTCGATCCTCTATTCGGCCTTTTCTTACGGAACACCAAACAGAGCATCAGGGGCTAATGTCTATACTGTGATATTCTTCCTACAACTGCATTACTTACCTCAAAGCCTGATAGAAGGCTAGTGCATGCTTCGGTCAGTCCGCTTTTGATGAACTGAACCTTCTCTATCACCGTGTCCATAAGGAGACGATGCTCATCCATGATAGAGGCGCCTCGTAGCGCCTCCAGCAGATTATCCGGTGCCTCCAGATGGACAGAGGTCACTGGTGGAACACGCATGTTACCTCCTTGGGGGGAATGCCGATCGCTGGACCCTGGAGCCGTGTAAATCTCCAGAGTAGTATCCGGCCGAGGCCTGAAGGGAACTTGGGCCCCATCACCAGTCCCTGGGGGAACTTTCTCCCCCGTGTGTCCGGCGGCCAAGGAGTCATCCTAGGACGTCACCCCGATGATCTCCGGAATCTCCCCCCGGCCTGGGAAAGTCTTTTTGGATGCCACCTCGTCATCGCCCTTGGGTGAGACGGAATGAGCAAGTGGCGGAGACATGCTAGCCATCTCCTCCGTGGCCAGCGAATCCTCTGTCGAGGATCGCGGGGACCCATCGCGTGCCGGACTGCAGTGACAAGGTTTAAAATATGTCAATATTATAAACCAGGAAGGCCAGACATTTGCAGATCCTAGTACTTACGAAGCGACCCGAGGCTTGGTTCGGGGAGGTCGCTCCAGGCTACTATCAACATCCCACGCGGAGTTATCCGCGAGGGAGCCTCTCCCCCTCTTGGGCGCCTCCGCCTCCAAACTCGTGGAGGTCCCCCTTTTCTTCCTTCCTCCCGCAGGAGGGGAGTCGCCTCCCTCCTCGTCACCATCGTCGGCGGCTGAGGGGTATGTCTCATCATCAGACGAGATGACCAAGGTGCTCCTTCGGCGAAGCCCACTCCTAGTCCCCTTGGCCGTGGTTTTGACCTTCTTCTCTAGCACGTCGTAAGGCGCCGGAAATAGCATCTCCGTAAGGAGCGGGGTTCCTTCGTCTTCGGGCAGCGGAGCCGGACTATTAATCCGTCCCGCTAGGTCAACCCAGGCCTGAAAAAGAAATTAATAAGAAGGCTTAGTATGCTTCCTCGAAGTGTGTGCTTAAAGACTATACCTTGATGACTTACCGAATTGGCCTGACGCTTAAAGTTGAGCCCGTGATCTTTGGTCGAGGGTGGCGGTGTCTCACTGCCCTTGAAGAGCAGCTTCCACATATCTTCGTGCGTCGTGCCGAAAAGCCTTAGCAGCGTCTGGTGCTTGGCCGAATCAAACTCCCACAAATAACAGGTCTGACGCTGACATGGAAGGATCCGGCGTACAAGCATGACCTGGATCACATCAACGAGCTTGATCTTCCAGGTTATCATATTCTGGAGGCACGTTTGAAGCCCCGTGATCTCTTCCAAAGATCCCTAGGTCAGGCCCTTCTCTTGCCAGGAGGTAAGCCACATCGGGACTCTGGATCGGAATTCGGGAGCCGCCGCCCAGTTGGCATCGCGCGGCTCGGTGATATAGAACCACCCCGATTTCCATCCCTTCACCGACTCTACAAAGGAGCCTTCGAGCCAGGTGATATTGGGTATCTTGCCCACCATGGCACCTCCGCACTCGGCCTGTTGGCCGCGCATGACCTTTGGCTTTACATTAAAAGTCTTCAGCCATAGGCCAAAGTGAGGTGGAATGCGGAGAAAGGCTTCGCACACAACTATGAATGCGGAGATATTAAGGATGAAGTTGGGGCGAGGTCGTGGAAGTCCAGTCCATAGTAAAACATCAGTCCACGAACAAATGGGTGGAGAGGGAATCCTAACCCACGGACAAAATGCGCAAGGAACATCACCCTCTCTTGAGGTTCAAGGGTAGGCATGATCTGTCCCTTGGCAGGGAGTCGGTGAGCGATCCCCTCGGACAGGTATCCAGCCTCTCGGAGCTCCTTGATATCTTCCGACTCCACGGAGGAAGTCAGCCACTTGCCTCCCTCTCCGGATCCAGACATGGCTACATGCTTTTTGGGAATAGGGGAAGGTGGGGACTTCTGCGCTGGAGCTCGAGGACGGAAGGACGGAGAAGGAGGGGGTGTGGGAGAAAAGCACGAATCCTTATCCCTTATAAATGCTATGAATATCAGCCCCCCTGTTGGTCATAAAATATGTCTGTTCCCAATGGGTAGTGTAAACTGCGCAGTTGGATTACCCACGCCTGTATTAATGGAAATCCCACGATAAGGGGACACGATCTCCGCTTCGACAAGACGTGCCAATAGAACCACATCTCAAGAAGTGGGATGGTGGGCTGGCCAACGGTTCGAAAAAAAGGGCCAGGCAGGTCTGGATATACTTACTTCGTCCAAAGACTATTCTGGAGTTCGGAAGGAGAGAACCCGCCTTGCAATGCCGAAGACAAATCTGCGCGCCGGACTCCTCGTCATTGAAGCCAGGTTCAGGGGCTACTGAGGGAGTCCTGGACTAAGGGGTCCTCGGGCGTCTGGCCTGTTATCCATGGGCTGGACTGATGGGCTATGAAGACATGAAGGCCGAAGACTCCACCGTGTCCGGATTGGACTCTACTTGGTGTGGAAGGCAAGCTTGGCGACCGAAGATTCCTTCTTATGTAACCGACTCCATGTAAACCCTAGACCCCCTTGGTGTCTATATAAACCGAAGGGGATAGTCCGGAAAGGACAGATACATATACTCATTACCATACTCACATAGGCTAGACTTCTAGGGTTTAGCCATTATGATCTCGTGGTAGATCAACTCTTGTAATACTCATATTCATCAAGATCAATCAAGCAGGAAGTAGGGTATTACCTCCATAGAGAGGGCCCGAACCTGGGTAAACATCGTGTCCCCCGTCTCCTGTTACCATCGATCCTAGACGCATAGTTCGGGACCCCCTGCCCGAGATCCGCCGGTTTTGACACCGACAGACACCGCGGGCATCCTCTACTTCCACACATTCTACTGCACCAACACCTCCATCAGTTGTTACCTCCCGCCGTGATACAAGGAAGCAGGAACAACCACCATTATCTGCCAAGAGCACACCTATCGGGCCTGCACATAGTTCTTGTTCTTCCATGGCATCAACATGGCACACAAGTGATATTATTTGTCGTCGTTGTAAGGGAAGAGGACATTTGGCAAGAGAATGCAAATCTCAGCGTGTGATGATTTCTACTAAGGATGGTGGGTATGAGTCCGCTAGTGACTTTGATGAGGAGACTTTGGCTCTTATTACACGTGAAGAACATGGTGGAGATGATTCTGATCATGAGACGCAATACATGGCTCCTGAAGATGCTGACAGGTATGAATGTTTAGTTGCTCAACGTGTTTTGAGCGTGCAGGTCACACAAGCTGAGCAAAATCAGAGGCATAATTTGTTCCATATAAAGGGAGTTGTGAAGGAACGTTCGCGTCATCATAGATGGAGGGAGCTGCAACAACTTGGCTAGCATGGAGATGGTGGAGAAGCTATCCCTCACCACAATACCACATCCACATCCTTACTATATCCAATGGTTCAACAACAGCGGCAAGGTTAAGGTAACACGTACTGTTCGTGTGCATTTTAGTATCTCTACATATGCTGATTATGTTGACTATGATGTGGTACCCATGCAAGCATGTTCCTTATTACTTGGTAGACCATGGCAATTTGATAAAAAACATGTACAGCATGGTAGAAATAATCAGTATACTCTTGTTCATAATGATAGCCATATTACTTTGCTTCCTATGACTCCTGATTCCATTTTGAAAGATGATATTAATAGAGCTAATAAAGCAAAATAGGAGAAAAATAAGAGTGAAAATCAGATTGTGGCAAAAGAATTTGAGCAACAAATGAAACCTAATAATAAACCATCTCGTGTTGCTTCTGAAATTAAATTGAAAAGTGCATGTTTACTTGCCACAAAATCTGATATTGATGAGCTAGATTTCAGCAAATCTGTTTGTTATGCTTTTGTGTGCAAAGAGGCATTATTTTCAATCGAGGACATGCCTTCCTCTTTGCCCCCTGCTGTCACTCACATTTTGCAGGAGTTTGCAGACGTCTTTCCACAAGACGTGCCACCTGGATTACCACCTATTCGAGGGATTGAGCATCAAATTGACTTAATTCCCGGTGCATCGCTACCCAACCGTTCACCATACCGTACCAATCCAGAGGAGACGAAGGAGATTATGCGTCAAGTACAGGAGCTGCTCGACAAAGGTTATATACGCGAATCTCTTAGTCCTTGTGTTGTTCCTCTTATACTAGTGCCTGAAAAGGATGGTACATCGCGTATGTGTGTTGATTGTAGATGCATTAATAATATTACTATTCATTATCGTCATCCTATTCCTAGGCTAGATGATATGCTTGATGAATTGAGTGGCTCTACAATATTCTCCAAAGTTGATTTGCATAGTGGATACCATCAGATTCATATGAAATTGGGAGATGAATGGAAAAGAACGTTTAAAACTAAGTTTGGATTATATGAGTGGTTACTCATGCCTTTTGGGTTAACTAATGCACCTAGTACTTTCATGAGACAAATGAACGAAGTTTTATGTGCTTTCATTGGACGATTTGTGGTAGTCTATTTTGATGATATACTGATTAATAGCAAATCTTTAGAAGAACATTTGGAACATTTACGTGCTGGTTTTATTGCTCTACGGGATGCACGTTTGTTTGGTAACCTTGGGAAGTGCACCTTTTGCACCGACCGAGTATCTTTTCTTGGCTATGTTGTTACTGCACAAGGAATTGAAGTTGATAAAGCCAATATTGAAGCTATCGAGAGTTGGCCGCAGCCCAAAACGGTCACACAAGTGAGGAGTTTTCTTGGCCTCGCTGGATTCTATAGGCGTTTTGTGAGAGATTTCAGCACCATTGCTGCACCTCTCAATGAGCTTACAAAGAAGGACATGCCTTTTGTTTGGGGTACCGCACAGGAAGAAGCCTTTACGGTATTGAAAGATAAGTTGACACATGCTCCTTTACTCCAACTTCCTGATTTTAATAAGACTTTTGAGCTTGAATGTGATGCTAGTGGAATTGGATTAGGGGGTGTGTTATTACAAGATGGCAAACCTGTTGCATACTTTTCTGAAAAATTGAGTGGGCCTAGTCTGAATTATTCTACTTATGATAAAGAATTATATGCTCTTGTTCGGACTTTAGAGACATGGCAACACTATTTATGGCCCAAAGAATTTGTTATACATTTTGATCATGAATCTTTGAAACATATTAAAAGTCAAGCTAAACTGAATCGTAGACATGCTAAATGGGTTGAATTCATTGAGACTTTCCCTTATGTTATTAAACACAAGAAGGGTAAAGAAATTGTTATTGCTCATGCATTGTCTCGTCGCTATACTATGCTTTCACAACTTGATTTCAAAATATTTGGTTTGGAGACCATCAAAGATCAATATGTGCATGATGCTAATTTTAAAGATGTAATGCAGAATTGTAAAGGAGGAAGAACGTGGAACAAGTTCGTCGTTAATGATGGATTTGTGTTCCGTGCTAACAAGCTATGCATTCCAGCTAGCTCCGTTCGTCTTTTGTTGTTGCAGGAGGCGCATGGAGGAGGACTAATGGGACACTTTGGCGTGAATAAGACGGAGGACGTACTTGCTACACATTTCTTTTGGCCAAATATGAGACGGGATGTTGAGCGTTTTGTTGCTCACTGCACTACATGTCAAAAAGCTTAAGTCACGACTCAATCCTCATGGTTTATATATGCCTTTGCCTATACCTAGTGTGCCTTGGGAGGATATATCTATGGACTTTGTTTTAGGTTTACCTCGAACAAAGAAGGGGAGGGGTAACATATTTGTTGTCGTGGATAGGTTCTCGAAAATGGCACACTTTATACCATGTCATAAAAGCGATGATGCTGTTAATGTTGCTGATTTGTTCTTTCGTGAAATTATTCGCTTGCATGGTATGCCAAATACTATTGTTTCAGATCGTGATACTAAATTTCTTAGCCACTTTTGTAGATGTTTATGGGCTAAGTTGGGGACTAAATTGCTTTTTAGTACTACTTGTCACCCCCAAACTGATGGACAAACTGAAGTAGTCAATAGAACATTGTTTACTATGCTTAGGGTTGTTTTGAAGAATAATAAGAAAATGTGGGAAGAATGCTTCCCTCATATTGAATTTGCTTATAATCGTTCATTGCATTCTACTACTAAGATGTGCCCTTTTGAAATTGTGTATAGTTTCCTACCTCATGCACCTATTGATTTGTTGCCTCTTCCATCTTCAGAGAAGGTTAATTTTGATACTAAAGAACATGTTGAATTGATTTTAAAAATGCATGAGTTAACTAAGGAAAACATTGAGCGTATGAATGCTAAATATAAACTTGCTGGAGATAAGGATAGAAAACATGTTGTGTTTGCACCTGGAGATCTTGTTTGGTTACATTTGTGTAAGGATAGATTTCCTAATTTGCGCAAATCAAAGCTAATGCCACGTGCTGATGGTCCTTTTAAGGTGTTAGAGAAAATAAATGATAATGCATATAAACTTGAGCTCCCTGCAGATTTTGGGGTTAGTCCCACTTTTAACATTGCAGATTTGAAACCTTATTTGGGGGAGGAAGATGAGCTTTCGTCGAGGACGACTTCATTTCAAGAAGGGGAGGATGATGAGGACATCAATACCATTGTTACACCCACAGCCCCTGCTGCTATACATACTAGACCAATTACTAGAGCTCGCGCACGCCAATTGAATTATCAGGTACTTTTGTTTCCTGGTAACGATTCTAATGTTCATGAGAATATGATGCTGCCTAAATTGGATACATTTGTTTTTCTTACAAATGAAGGGCCTAGCTTAGACAAGAAAGATGAACCTTGGAGCAAGTTCAAGCATAGAGATGATGGCATGCGCAAAGGGAACAAGAACGGAGTTACAAGTGATGATTCCAGGACTTTGAAGCCACCATAATGAGTGGATGAAGCCCTGGACGAAATATACAAGATGCCACTTCATAAATTTCGTCCAGAGGCTATTCTAGGTGCCACATCACCTTACTTTTGGGCCAGGCCCATGTAATTTCGAAATACTTGATTATAGGCAGTTTTTAGAGTTCGTATGTGTGGGGAAACACGAGTTAGGGTTGGTTTCAGACCCCTCCTCCAAGGGCCACGAAATTCCCCCCTCTCTCCTCCATATATACAGCCCTTAGGGCATCGTTTAGACTTTGGGTTTTGTTTATATTAAAGGTCGCCATAGCTACAACTTCGCGTACTTCGTTTGTGTTCAACGACCAGACAAAGGCGTCACAGAACCCCACCTTGAGCAATAAAGCTTTCCTCTTATATTTGCAATATCCAGATTGCAATCTTAGTTTCTTGCTTGTTCTTCGTTTTCTTGCAGGAAATAGACCTTCGTGGTCAGGTTGATCGTGCTCCGGCGTGGTCAATAATCTCTCGGAGTTGGTTTACCGATTGCTAAGGCGCGACGTCCTCGCATGTTCGTAGTTGGATCGTCAAAGTCGACTTCCTCCAAAACGATAGCCACCATCTCATCGAAAGACGGGACACCTTAGCCTCTATCAGGCACGCCCTCCACCCTCGTGGATGCCTCATGTCCTTTCCAGACTACTTCTTATTTTCATATATTTTTAAGGGACTTTTATTTCTGTGCCCCTGGTTCCTTAGCTCTACTCATTCATCCCCACTCTGTTAACTTTTTCTCACTTTTCCCCACTCCCTTGCCCGAAACCCTCAGAACAGGTTATAACGGACGTTGCCGTCGGGTCAATGCCTTTGACCATTAGCTGACGAGTGGGGTCGCGTATACGTAGGCGCATGCAAGACCGCGGTCATGGGGTAGCATGTGTCCATGGACATGCCCGAAACGTCCCATCATATCAAGAGGGCAACCACCTCCATCGCCCCTACCATTTTCCCCCAAATCCCCTCCCTGCCGCATCGTCTTCCTCTCCCCCATCGGCGTCGTCTTGCTCTCCACCACTGCCTCCACCGCACCGTCTCGCTCTCCCCCACCGCATCCTCTTCCTCATCTTCATCGCCTTCATCTGTCAGAGGGCCGACGCTCGTGGCGACGCCGGCGCAGCGACCGGAGATGTGGTGGAGTTGTAGGGTCAGGGTGCGGTGACCGCTGATGTCGGCGGCATCCATGGCGGTGCGGGGAAACTCGCAACCGCTACGGATGTGGCGGGCTCCGCCTCATCCCTGCAGAAGGTGACAGCGTCGAGCGGCGCAGTCCATCCCGATGCCCCAGTTGCACCGCTTGCCGTGGAGGAGCCGGTAGTTGCACTTGCTTAGCTTGTAGAGTTAGTTGTTCCCTAGTTGCATTGGTTAGATTGTGATTCATACGGTAGTTTAGATGGTTAGAGTAGTTGGTTTGACGGATGGGCCTGGGTTTTTGTATGGGTTGGGGGGATGGGGGTTTTTGTACTAGGGTTTATTGGATAAATTCGTTGCAAAAATGCTAGCTAGATGTTGTGAACTATGATTTTAGGTGCTGCAATGATTGGGGTTTTTAGATTTGTTCTTAGATTTGGATAAATTCGTTGCAAAAATGCTAGATGTTGTGAACAGATTGGGGGTTTTAATGCTATGATGCCTATTAGATTTGTTTTTAGTGCTCACAGATTGGGTTTTTAATGCTACTCAGATTCGTTGACTTAGATTGGGTCCCTATTAGATTTTTTTTGAATGCTACTCAGATTGGGGGTTTGAATATCATATGGCCAAATGGAATCCATTGATTAAGAAGTTATTTGATTCATTAGTATATAAATTTTTCCACAATATGTAGTTATATTAGCTCTGTTCTTCAATGTGTGTGCATGACCAATGATTAATGTGTTATTTGAATGTCATATTGGGGTTTTTGATCAATATGTGTACAAATCTAATACATTAATATACTAGTGATGGATGTGGTTTTTGAATGCATAAAGCTAAGGGGCACCGAAATAAAAAAAACACTTCTAAAACATTTCTGATATTGGGAGTATATTAGCCCTATGATCAATGTGTCATGTGTGCATATCTAAATTTTCAATTGGCTACTAGTGATGGATGTAATTGTATATTCAGGAGGATGATGGTTGGGGGAGAAAGAGGAAGCTAGCCGACTACGACCCGTACGAGGGGGCGTTTAGTGACGATTCTGAATATGAGGTAAGCCTATCCCTTGTTCATTTAGTTCCTTTGACATGGTGTATATGAATCTATAATGTATTAATGCTATTCATTCATGTGTGCAGTATGATTCTGGAGATGATGTGTACAAGGGCAACGTCGCGTCCTTCACAGCCAAGGAGGTGGAGAAGATCAAGGCCAAGGGAGTTGCTTCCTTCTACAACCGCAAGTTCAAGAAGTGGCACTGCCCCTACTGCACCACCAAGCCAAAGCCAAGGGATGGCCTCTTCGATCACCTTCTGTCTCATGCTGAGGATGTAGCGATTCGCGGGGAGGACTACATGATCAGGGGGCAGCATGCCGCCCTCGCGAAGGCCCTGACTCCGGCGTTATGTGATCGATGATGTGATGCTATGTTACTTTTGGTTTGGTTTGTTGAACTGTTTGGTTACTTTTGGTTTGTTGAACTGAATCTCGTTGGTTATGGTATGTTGAACTGAATCTCGTTGGTTATGCTAGTAATCTGGTTGCTATCTATATTTGTCTGTCCTTAAATTTGCCTGTGGTATATTTGTCTGTCCTGAATCTATGGTTAGTTATGTTTAGATGTTGTGAACTATGATTTTAGGTGCTGCAATGATCACACATGTTGTGTAGGAAATCAAATGCATGCTCCAAATGAGATCATGTAAATCTTCAGAAACCTGGACAGTATAAATTCAAGAAAATGCAAAAACAAGTAAAACCTTGACAAACTATCTATGTTTGTGTAGGAGATCATGTGTGCAAAATTTGAAGTGATTTAGAGGAAGTCAAATAAATTTTAATTTGAGAAATGTGCTCCAAATGAGCTCCCAGGCTAGGGGAAACAGCCCGTTTGTAATCAAGTTTTTTTGGACCTACCCTAAATGAGCCAAATTTTTTTAATTAACACATATTCACTTTTCATAGTGTAGATTCGAAGTCTCACTATTTTTTGAATTAATTTTCATATTTTTACATTTTCTTTTGAAAACATATGCTTTAATATAAAAACTATTAAAACACGTTTTGAAATATGAAAATGGAAAACTAACTTCAGATCCTTCTTATTCACTTTAAAATAAAGCTTTGATGATTTTTTTTCAAAAACAGAAGGTAACACCACCTCCTCTCCTTGAACTCTATGAAATAATGTACATGATAGCTCATATGTGTGAAAGTTTTCTCATGAAAATGACCATAGACCAAGTTTATGATTTTTGGTTGGTAACATGTCACATAAGACAACATTGTGCGTAGGTTTTATATTTTTTTTGTTTTTTTAATTAATGGTGCTCATTTGACCTCGATCGTGCCAACTAGGGTTTTTTCATGAAAATGACCATAGACCAAGTTTAGTATTTTCCCTCATTCGTTTGTCTTATAAAACGACGAACGTCGAAGGTTTCATATTTTTTTGATTTTTTTAAATTAGTTATGCTCAGTTAAAGCCTTCGAAACCCCGTTGACCAGCTCAAAACCCCTCTAAACCCCGCGGGGTTTCACCTAACCCTAGCTCCCAATGTCAGCCGTCCAATCATACCCTCGCGCCATGCGACAACCCTCAGATCTGGCCTTCTAGAAGGAATTAGGTGGGCTAGCTCCATGCAGGCTCCGCGTCGTTGGATCACAAGGACGGCTCCGCATCGTTGGATCGTGGGGTGATCCGTGAGAGGCGATCCTATTGGTTGTGCTCGGCTGCTCGCCCACCACTAACTCCTCGAAAAAAAACGTTGTTATTGGGCCCAAAAGAAAACCAAGCTCTGGTTGGGCCGTAGAATTGCGTCGTTTTTTGCATCGTTTGCTCTGTTTTTTGTGAACGTGCTGGCTCTGTATTTTTGCATCGTTTGAAATCACTTGACATTGCGTAGCAAATGGCCAAATTTTTAAGGGCCAAATTTATTTTTATCATGCAAAATGGCCATAAACTATTCAAAAATTGTCTCTTTTTGTTCATATAATATATATGACCACGGATTCCCACGTGTGCAATTAGCTTCTTTTTCTTCTTCTTTTTCAAACCACTGTTTCCCACGCGTGTACACTCCCGATGCCGCAGTTGGTTTGAAAACGGGTTACTTCACATTTGACCCCGTTATTGCCACGGCCAAATAACACGTAGCACTAAGGATATTTAAGCCACCCTCTGCCTCTGCCATCCCTCATCCATCTCCCATCCTCTCTGACATCTGCCCTTCTTGCTCTTCGACCACTTCTCCTTCTTCTAGCACATCCTCAGCCATGCAGTACACCAGACCAACCTACCACTTCCCACCCACCATGCCGGAGTGGCTCTACCCTCCTGGCGTGTACGTTGAGCACACACTACGTGTGTGGGCAATATCAAGGTCGAGGACCGCAAGGAACTTTACCGAGTTCTTCCTCGCGTCAGGCTACCACCACCTTCCGCGGGGATCTCCAAGGATGTTTTGTGTCGAGGAGGTCATCCGGAACGGGGTGGTGGTTGCTCTCCTTGCCCACTTCACCAACACATTCGACACCTTCTACCTCCTCGGCCGGGTGTTTTGGTGTGGCTGTGAGTTCATCGCTTTCACCACCCACAACATGTTCACGGAGTACACCAACATCTTCCCCACCGCGTCCCGCATGCACACTCTTCCGTACCCCATCGACAACGCCCCGGAGAAGTGAAGGGCGCCCGGAGGAGGAGCGAGGTGGAGAAGGCGGCGTCTAGAGTTCTAAACCCTCTATCTATTTTTCTTTTTTTAGTCTATGTTATGTTAAGTTGTAATACCATTGAACTATGTGATAGATGCTATGGGCTTGTTGGCCCTTTTATCAAGTTCTATTATTAAGTTTTCTATCTATTCTATTATGAAGTTCTTTCGAGTTTCAACTATGTGATCGTGCTATGGGCTTGTTGGCCCTATCTACATTTATATTGATTGTTTTCTTAGAGAGCTCGCTTTGTTAGTAACCACCTAGTGCATGTAGCCACAATGAACCCTTCTTTTCTTACACAATCCACAAATATGTAGCCACATAGCTAGTGCATGCAGCCACAACATATTTTTTCAATTTATTTGTCGTAGCAAAATGGGTTCAGGTGCGAGTGGATCGAAAAGGCTGCAACTGATCGTAAAAAACGATGCTCTAAATTGAGGAGACATGTGTGGGAGAAGAGAGGAACCAGCGGTAGCGACCGTCGCTGCATCCGTGGAGGCTGGCGTGCACGAAAGCGGCTCGGTCAGTGCATCGTGGCGGCAGGCATCAACGCATGAAGGATCGGTCGGCGCATCGACATCGACGCATGCAGGCATGCTTGTTGGGTGCATGCATAGCACGCTTCTGTTGTGGCGGTGCGCACAGACATTTAATGCAAGGGACGACCCAACGAAACCATGGCCCAATGGTCGAACAGCTACACCCCAACGCGGCCGCACTCGTCAGAGTTAACGGTCAAAGCACTGACCCGACGGCGACGTCCGTTGTGACCTCTTCTGAGGGTTTTGGGCAAGGGAGTGGGGAAAACTGAGCAAAAGTTAAGAGCGTGGGGATGGATGAGTAGAGCTAAGGAACCAGGGGCAGAGATGTAAAAATCTCTTTTTTAAATATTCCAAAACGGGGAAACAGTGCTATTAGAACTGTTTTGGAGTCAGTTTACTTACCGTACGACATACCTATTCGCTTTCGGAGTCTGAAACATTCTGAAAAGAGTCCCTTATGTACTCCTCCGGGGTTATGGTATCCATAACATTGGTTTCAACATTTATGGGATTACCTGATATATAATGTTTGATTCTTTGACCGTTCTCCACCTTCGGATCTGTGCCCTCGAAATTGTTGATTTTTATGGCACCGGAACGATAGACCTCCTCGATAACGTAAGGATGTTACCATTTAGACAGGAGTTTTCCTGCAAAAAAATCTTAAACGAGAGTTGTATAACAGAACATAATTCCCTACATTAAACCCATGCTTTTGTATCCTTTTGTCGTCCCATCTTTTAACTTTTTCTTTAAACAGTTTGGCATTCTCATAGGCATGGGTTCTCCACTCATCAAGTGAGCTAATGTCAAATAGTCTCTTCTCCACCAGCAAGTTTGAAATCATAATTGTGGTCTTTAATGGCCCAATATGCCTTATGTTCTAGTCCAAGAGGTAAATGACATGCTTTTCCATAAACCATTTTATACGGAGACATACCCATAGGATTTTTATATGCAGTTCTATAGGCCCATAATGCATTATCAAGATTCTTGGACCAATTCTTTCTGGATCTATTAACAGTCTTTTGCAAAATTAATTTAATCTCTCTATTACTTAGTTCTACTTAACCACTAGACCGTGGGTGGTATGGAGATGCAATTCTATGATTAACATCATAATTAGCAAGCATTTTACGAAAAGTACCATGAATAAAATGTGAACCACCATCAGTCATTAAGTATCTAGGGACTCCAAACCTCGGAAAAATAACTTCTTTAAGCATCTTAATAGAGGTGTTATGATCAGCACTACTAGTTGGAATAGCTTCTGCCCACTTAGTAATGTAATCAACAACAACTAAAATATGTGTATACCCATTAGAGGAAGGAAACAGTCCCATATAATCAAAGCCCCAAACATCAAATGGTTCAATAATAAGTGAATTGTTCATAGGAATTTCTTGACGTCTACTAATATTACCAATTCTTTGACATTCATCACAAAACAAGACAAACTTACAGGCATCTTTGAAAAGAGTAGGCCAATAAAAACCAGATTGCAATACCTTATGTGGAGTTCTATCTCTAGCGTGGTGTCCTCCATAAGCCTCGGAGTGACACTTGCGTAGGATCTGTTCCTGTTCATGCTTAGGTACACAACGTCTAATAAAACCATCTACTCCTTCTTTGTAAAGGTGTGGGTCATCCCAGAAGTAATGTATTAAATCATAGAAAAACTTTTTCTTTTGCTGGTATGTGAAACTAGGTGGTATAAATTTAGCAACAATGTAATTAGCATAATCAGCATACCATGGAGCAGTACGAGAAGCATTTATGACAGCTAATTGTTCATCATGAAAACTATCATCAATAGGGAGTGGGTCATCAAGAACATTTTCTAACCTAGAGAAGTTGTCTGCCACGGGGTTCTCAGCTCCCTTCCTATCAATAATATGCAAATTAAATTCTTGTAGCAAGAGAACCCATCTAATAAGTCTAGGTTTAGCATCTTTCTTTTCCATAAGGTATTTAATAGCAACATGATTAGTGTGAACAGTTACTTTAGAATCAACAATATAAGGTCTGAACTTATCACAAGCAAATACAACTGCTAAAAATTCTTTTTCAGTAGTAGCATAATTTCTGGGTGCACTGTCTAGAGTTCTACTAGCTTATTGGATAACATTTAATTTCTTATCAACTCTTTGTCCTAGCACAACACCTACAACTTAATCACTAGCATCACACATAATTTCAAAGGGTAAATTCCAATCAGGTGACTGAACAATAGGTGTAGAAATCCAGGCTTTCTTAAGTATTTCAAATGCTTCTACACAATCATCATCAAAGACAAAAGTAACATCTTTTTGTAAGAGATTAGTCAGAGGCCTAGAATTTTTTGAGAAGTCTTTAATGAACCTCCTATAAAAACCGGCATGACCAAGGAAACTTCTTATACCTTTAATGTCCTTAGGACACGACATCTTTTCAATAGCATCAACTTTAGCTTTATCAACTTCAATACCTCTTTCAGAAATTTTATGCCCCAAGACAATACCTTCATTAACCATAAAGTGGCACTTCTCCCAATTTAACACAAGATTAGTTTCTTCACATCTGTGCAAAACTCAATCAAGGTCGCTTAAGCAATCATCAAAAGAAGTTCCATACACAAAGAAATCATCCATGAAAACCTCAACAATCTTTTCACAAAAGTTAGAGAATATAGTAGTCATACATCTTTGAAAGGTATCAGGTGCATTACATATACCAAAAGGCATACATCTATAAGCAAAGGTACCGAAAGGGCAAGTAAAAGTGGTCTTTTCCTGATCCTCTTTCGACATAGGTATTTGAGAGAAACCAGAATAATCATCTAGAAAGCAAAAATGCGTATGTTTGGGTAATATTTCTAGCATTTGATCAATAAAAGGTAAATGGTAATGATCCTTTCTAGTAGCTTTATTTAATTTGCGGAAATCAATTACCATTCTATAACCTGTAATAATTCTTTGTGGGATCAATTCATCTTTATCATTAAGAACAACAGTAATACCTCCCTTCTTAGGGACAATAATGGACAAGACTTACCCACTGACAGGATAAATTATACCTGCCTCCAGAAGATTTAGTATTTCATTTCTTACCACTTCTTTCATCTTAGGATTTAACCGTCGTTGGAGATCAATAACCGGTTTAGCGTCTTTCTCCAATTTTATTTTGTGCAGGCATAGAGTGGGACTAATGACCTTAAGATCATCAAGAGTTTATCCAATAGCAGCACGGTGCTTCTTTAGAGTTTTCAATAATTTCTCTTCTTCCTGCTCTGAAAGGTTAGCACTAATAATAACAGGATATATCTTCTTTTCATCAAGATAAGCATATTTAAGAGTATCAGGTAATGGTTTAAGCTCAAACACGGGATCACCCTTGGGTGGAGGAGGATCCCCTAGAATTTCAATAGGCAAGTTGTGTTTCAAAATAGGTCCATGTTTAAAGAATACTTCATCTATTTCCCTTCTTTCATTCATAAATGTATCATTTTCATGGTCTAGCAAATATTGTTCTAAAGGATCATTAGGAGGCACGACAATAGAAGCAAGACCAATAATTTCATCTTTACTAGGCAATTCTTTATCATGGGGTTGTTTACGAAATTTAGCAAAATTAAAATCATGAGACATATCCCCTAAACCAACAGTAACAATATCCTTTTCGCAATCTATCTTAGCATTAACAATATTCAAGAAGGGTCTACCAAATATAATGGGACAAAAGTCATCTTGTGGGGAAGCTAGAACAAGAAAATCAGTAGGATATTTAATTTTCCCACACAAGACTTCAACATCTCTAACAATCCCAACTAGTGAAATAGTATCTCTATTGGCAAGTTTAATAGTAACATGAATATCTTCTATCTCAGCAGGTGCAATATCATGCATAATTTCTTTATATAAAGTATAAGGTATTGCACTGACACTAGCACCCATATCACATAAGCCATGATAACAATGGTCTCCTATTTTAACAGAAACAACAGGCATGCCAACAACAGGTCTATGTTTATTTTTAGTATCGGGTCTAGCAAATCTAGCAGCTTCATCACAGAAGTAAATAACATGCCCATCAATATTATCGACCAAGAGATCCATAACCATAGCAATACTAGGTTCAAATTTAATTTTCTCAGAGGGTGTAGGCGTTCTAGCATTACTCTTACGAACCACAGTTGAAGCTTTAGCATGATCCTTTATTCTAACAGGGAAAGGTGGTTTCTCAATATAAGCGGTAGGAACAATAGGATCAACATTATAAGTGATAGTCTTTTCTTCAACTTTAATAGGTTCAACTACTTTTACTTCAATGGGAGGATGATATTTAAACCACTTCTCCTTAGGGAGATCAACATGAATAGCAAATGATTCACAAAAAGAAGCTACTATCTCAGAGTCAAGTTCATATTTAGTGCAAAATTCACAAAAAGCATGGGTATCCATAAAAGACTTAACACAATCAAACTTAGGTGTTATACCTGACTCCTTACCTTCATCGAGTTCCCAATCTTCAGAGTTGCATTTAATTCTTTCCAATAAATCCCATCTGAATTCAATAGTCTTCATCATAAAAGAACCAGTACAAGAAGTATTGAGCATGGAGCGATTATTGAGAGAAAGCCGAGCATAAATTTTTTGAATAATAATTTCTCTTGAGAGCTCATGATTGGGGCATGAATATAACATTGACTTAAGCCACCCCCAAGCTTGAGTGATACTTTCTCCTTCATGAGGCCAAACATTATATATATCATTACGATCACGATGAACGAGATGCATAGGATAAAACTTCTAATGAAATTCCACTTTCAATCGGTTGTAGTTCCATGATCCAATATCATCACATAGCCTAAACCATGTCAATGCCTTTCCCTTCAAAGATAAAGGGGATATCTTCTTCTTGATAACATCCTCGGGCATACCTGCAAGCTTAAATAATCCACAAACTTCATCCACATAGATTTGGTGCATATCAGGATGTAATGTTCCATCTCTTGTAAAAGGATTAGCTAGCAGTTTCTCTATCATACCCGAAGGAATTTCAAAGTAAACACTTTAATTAGGTTCAGTAGGTTAAGGAGAAACTCTTTGCTCTACTGGTCGGGGTGAAGATACCCCGAACAAGCCCCTCAAAGGATTATTTTCCATAGTAACAAGTGACAGTAAATTTCAGCACACTATATAAATTTTTCCTTACCAAATTCCACCTACCAAAGGCGCTTCACTCCCCGGAAACGGCGCAGGAAAAGAGTCTTGATGACCCACAAGTAAGAGTGTCGAACCCAACGAGGAGCAGAAGGAAATGACAAGCAGTTTTCAGTAAGGTATTCTCTGCAGGCACTGAAATTATCGGTAACAGATAGTTTTGTGATAAGGTAATTCGTAACGGGTAGCAAGTAAAAAAAGTAAACAAGGTGAAGCAAGGTGGCCCAATCCTTTTTGTAGCAAAGGACAAGCCTGGACAAACTCTTATATAAAGGAAAGCGCTCCCAAGGGCACATGGGAATTATCGTCAAGCTAGTTTTCATCATGCTCATATGATTCACGTTCGTTACTTTGATAATTTGATATGTGGGTGGAGAGGTGCTTGTGTACTGCCCTTCCTTGGACAAGCATCCCACTTATGATTAACCCTCCTCGCAAGCATCCGCAACTATGAAATAAAAATTAAGGTAAACTTAACCATAGCATGAAACATATGGATCCAAATCAGCCCCTTACAAAGCAATGCATAAACTAGGGTTTCAGCTTCTGTCACTCTAGCAACCCATCATCAACTTATTACTTCCCAATGCCTCTCCCTAGGCCCAAAGAATGGTGAAGTGTCATGTAGTCGACGTTCACATAACACCACTAGAGGAAAGACAACATACATCTCATCAAAATATCGAACGAATACCAAATTCACATGACTACTTATAACGAGACTTCTCCCATGTCCTCAGGAACAAACGTAACTACTCAAAAATCATATTCATGTTCATAATCAGAGGGGTATTAATGTGCATAAAGGATCTGAACATATAATCTTCCACAGAATAAACCAACTAGCATCAACTACAAGGAGTAATCAATACTACTAGCAACCCACAGGTACCAATCTGAGGTTTTGAGAGAAGGATCAGATACAAGAGATGAACTAGGGTTTGAGAGGAGATGGTGCTGGTGAAGATGTTGATGGAGATTGACCCCCTCCCGATGAGAGGATCGGTGGTGATGACGATGGTGACGATTTCCCCCTCTCGGAGGGATGTTTCCCCGGCAAAACAGCTCCACCGGAGCCCTAGATTTGTTCCACCAAGGTTCCGCCTCCAGACGGCGGCGCTTCGTCCCAAAAGCTTCCTTATGATTGTTTTGCAGGGCAAAAGACACCTTATACCAGAAGATGGGCATCGGGGGGCTTCCAGGTGGCCCATGAGGCAGGTGGCCGCGCCCAGGGGGTAGGGCGCGCCCTCCACCCTCGTGAACAGTGGGTGGCCCCCCTCTAGTGCTTTCTTCGCCCAATATTTTTAATATATTCCAGAACTGACTTTCATGGAGTTTCAGGACTTTTGGAGTTGTGCAGAATAGGTCTATAATATTTGCTCCTTTTCTAGCCCAGGATTCTAGCTGCCGGCATTTTCCCTCTTCATGTAAACCTTGTAAATTAAGAGAGAAAAGGCATAAGTATTATGACATAATGTGTAATAACGTCCCATAATGCAATACATATCTATATAAAAGCATGATGCAAAATGGACGTATCAGGCGCCACCACGCTCACCTCTGGCGAGCACTCCCCGGAGAGTCGGGAGGCCTGTGGGTAGACATGGATGCCTGGAATCGGCTACGTCGCCGACGCTCGAGGTGATTCGGGGAGCACCATCCGAGGGAATGCAGATGAGGTGGTGCTGGCCATGGCCACGGCGGCGTTGGCGACGCCGTGCTGGCCATGGCCACGGCGGCGTTGGCGACGCCATGCTGGCCAATGTTTAACCCTAGTAAAATTAGCGCCTCCCTCGTTGCCATCGCGACGTGGGCATTGGTGGCTTCCTGCTGCGTGGCGACGGTGATGGCGGCCGCCGCGATGGCTTCCTCCCTCGCGTCCGTCGCATGCCTTCGGCCCTTCCTCTTTGCCGACTACCTTTCCCGCTCGTCGGTCGTCAGCTTTTTCCTTGGCTTGGGCGCGGCGGTGTTCTTGCGGGGGGCGTGAGGCTTGCCTTTGCCGGAGGGGATGGACGTGACATAGAGATTTGCAAGATACATACGGATCTGAATGTTGCAGACCCATTGACAAAGCTACTCTCACGAGCAAAACATGATCATCATGAAGAATCCATGGGTGTTAGAATCATTACAATGTAATCTAGATTATTGACTCTAGTGCAAGTGGGAGACTGAAGGAAATATGACCTAGAGGCAATAATAAAGTTGTTATTTATATTTCCTTATATCATGATGAATATTTATTATTCATGCTAGAATTGTATTAACCAGAAACTTAGTACATGTGTGAATACATAGACAAACAGTATGTCACTAGTATGCCTCTACTTTACTAGCTCGTTGAATCAATGATGGTTATGTTTCCTAACCATAGACATGAGTTGTCATTTGATTAACGAGATCACATCATTAGAGAATGATGTGATTGACTTGACCCATCCGTTAGCTTAGCACGATGATCGTTTAGTTGGTTGCTATTGCTTTCTCCACAACTTATACATGTCCCTATGACTATGAGATCATGCAACTCCCAAATACCGGAGGAACACTTAGTGTGCTATCACTAAAAAAAATACACTTCCATGATGATACGTGTTTGTCACAGTAGGTCGCGTTTTCTGTCATGCATGTGCATCCATGACAAATTTATGACAGAATTCCATGACATTGCCAAAATTATCATCACAGAAGTGTCCACTTCCATGACAATAAATTGTGCGTCACAGAAGTGCTTTCGTCAAGGGTGACCGACACGTGGCATCAATCGTAACGGAACGTCGTTAAGCTATCGGGTCGGATTTTGGATCCGATAACCCATTAACAGCCACGACCAATGCCGATTTTCCACGTGTAAAATTCTCATTGGCTGACTGATCCACGCGTTAGTTCCGCGTTGGCACAGGTGTCACTCATCCAGCGGTTGAGATGGGCCTATGATATGTTGACACGTGGACCGGCCCAAAAGTGGCCCACAAAGTTTAAATGGCCGACCCAACCGAAGGCCCATAAGATTTAGCGGACCATAATGGGCTGGCCCAGCTAAAGGCCCATAAAATTTAGCGGACCATAATGGGCCGGCCCAGCTAAAGGCCCACACGATTTTGCAGACCATAATGGGCCGGCCCAATTAAAGGCCCACAAGATTTTGCGGAGCACAATGGGCCGGCCCAGCTAAAGGCCCACAAGATTCTGTAGACCATAATGGGCCGGCCTAGCTAAAGGCCCAACATTCTCTGTCAAATCGGCCTGTCCTGAACTTGTCATCAACGCGGCCCATGGTCACTTCTGGCCCGTTAACAGTCCGCTAAGTAATTGGGCCAAATTATGGCTCGATGTATTTCTGGCCTATTAAAGGTCCAGCTTCATTTGGGCCCATTTACAGGCCATCAAAACTTTTGGCCTATAAATGACCGTGAAGGATTTGGGTCATATTCGGCCATGTGTGACATTCGGCCTGTTAGAGGCCCACTATATCTTTGGGCCACTTTCGGCCTGTTGTCATTTTCGGCCTGTTAACGCCGGACGTAAACCATGGGCCATATGTGGCCCAACGTCATATCGGGCCCATTAACGGCCCATATAAAAATGACGATAATCTAGCCCGACCGAAGTTTCGGCCTGTTAAAGGCCCGTGTATTAGGTCGGCACATTTACGGCCCGTCCGAATTTCGGCCTGTCAAAGATCCGCATCGTAAATGGGCCACCATTTCGGCCTGCTAAGTCCAGTGGGTTATTTGGCACAATCAGGGCCTAATCTCACTTTCGGTCTATTAAATGCCCATGTTTTTTATGGGCTCGAGATATTTACACCTGTAAACGGCCTATTTTTACTGAAGGCCCAAATTATGTTTAGGCCTGTTAAAGGCCCACTATGGGCATAGGACTACCAGAAAAATATGAAAGCTTATGCTGATTTAGGCCCGGATATTTTTAGTGGGCTACATGCCAATTTCGGACCGTAATCATTTTTAGCCCAATTGGAATGGGCCCGACGAATGTTGGCATGTTGGGCTACTACGAAGCTTTCGGCCGAATAAATTACTAAGATAAACCTACACTATACAAAAATAGCGTCGTAATTACTGCAGCCTGAGGCATCATCATAAATGTTGTATCACAACAAAATAAATTCCAACCATACAACAAAAGGCCTATTGGCATAAAGTTTACAGTCCTTCCAGATAAAAGCACCATCAGATGTATAGAAGCACAGATCATTTGACCTGAGTGCTAATGTTTCAGGCTGTAGAATCTGATGGAGCAGCACGATCTCCACCTTTTTTCCGCCATTGCTCTTGAACAACGAAGCGAATGTCTGGTAGTCTGGTTTCAAAACCATTCATATCTTGACGACATTTCTCAACCACTATTCTTGTTTCCGAAACAACGTCCATTAGGGATTGGACTTGTGTCTGGAGCACAGATATATCACTCTGTCTAGCAGGAAGATTTTGTTCAGTAGGCGATTTGGACGAGGTTACCTTGACAACCAACCCAGAATTATGCAGGAAGGTGCTTTTTGCACTGTTAGTGGAGAGATACTGACGCACTGCAGCAAGAGGTGACATTGTGCCTGTAGTAGCCTCGTCGCCTTCAGGTGGTTGTGCCTGTTCAATCATTTGCTCCATAGCTTCCTGAAAGTTTAACTTGTAGATTAGTGTCCCAGATAAGTTACTAATGAGACAAAAACCAACAAAGTAGGTTAAACGTTTATACATAACTTATTTTGGTGAACTACTATAATACATTAGCATGTATTGTAGTGCCAACTACATAATAAAATCACTTTCGGAACATATGTCCATGTAGCATGCCTACTGTATTGTCTATTTCCTCACATTCGTTGACATCTAAGGATAAAGAGACATGGTTTAAAGTAGGATGAACATAGTATGACATCATTCATATCATGGGCAAACAGATATAAAACAAATAGGCTATTTTATCATTGTGTGCGCACGTGAACATAACAACTAGATTACAGATCAAGACCAGAAGAATATCCTTCATCTCTTTTAAAGCATGTAAGGTGAAATGATACGTTAAGACAACTGTGAATAAAAGTGAACAGAGTAACTGACATTGGCTGCAAACCAAGTAGTTAAATGAACACATCACAGTATCAATGAATTCAAGGCAGGAGGAGTAAGGACTTACAACAGCGGCTTGAACTGGTGTGCTCATGCCCTTCATCTTGTTGGTGTGGCAATCCTTGAAGATTTGCACTGCATTCGGTTCAGGTTCTTTTTGGTCTGCACGGGCTTTCCTCTGTATTTGGAACAAGTCAATATAGATACGATAATATGGCACAAAAAGAAGAAGGAAGTAGCAGCTATTTACAAGAGCCTCGCAGTGTGCAATATAGCTACGAGATCTTGTTGTCTGTTGGAATTTCACTTTAGAACGGTTGGTTTTGTTCTTCAAACAGTTAGCCTAGAAGAAGATACACTTGTAAGGCACATACATAAATACAAGTTTAATATGTGGTCTGATCAAATACATATAGCCTACCGGATACTTTGGATCAGACCAGTGTTTAACGAGGGTTGTCCAGTCTTCATCTGTAATATATTCCACTGGAGATGTTTGGGCGATTTCATTGTTAGCGTTGCCTTCAAAGTGAGATTTTCTAAGGTGGTACCGATACTGTCGTAGAGCAGACTGAAAAACATGAGTGCATGCTTGTTTAGTTGCATCATCTTTCGGATCCAACTTGAACCTCATCTGTTGAAAAAAGAATGTGAGTCTTATTAGGAGGAAGCTACAAAGTATGGGACAGAGCAAGACAAGATTACTAATTGCGATGGTCAAGGAAGGTGTTAAACTGGGTATTGTCTTTCTCATTCCTGTACTAGATCCACGTGGGGAGGATACGTGCATGAGACCTAACGACAAGTGCTGCCTCTGATACTAACTTGGCTGACTCTATAGCATCACGTGGCCTTTTTAAACCTGCCTCAAAATGGATCTCCATTCTTCCTCCTTTAGATTTCGTTAATCTGTCAAGCATTATCCTTGATGTCTGTTTCCGCTTGCGCCGTGGTGCTAGTACAACAATGAATATGGAAAGTGTTAGTGTACATCAAACTGTGAGAGTACATATAAAGGAGCATGCAACTACAACTTGACTCGGTCAGGTACCGTCATGGTGTTGATGCTCATGAGGTTCATCTAATCTTGCCAAGTCCTGTTGTGCTAGCAGTGCTTCAGAAGTAGTGTTAGGTGTGAAGGCAGCTTGGGAACTGGCCAGTTCCGGAGCAAACGAACGAGTAACTGGTTGAGATGCTGGTATAGTTGAAGAGGATGTTGCAGCTGGTGGAGCAGGTGATACTGTGTTTGTAGATTTAGCCGGTGGACTTGGACCTTCTACTGCACTATAAGTACCAGCAGAATCTCGACGACAGAACCTTTTCTGTTTCACCCGACGAGTAATAGCACTCCCTACTATATTTTTTTCCTTGCTCTTTTTTGACTTTGCCATGTCAAGCTGTATCCACAACACAAAAGAATAAAATCACTCTTCAGAACTCATTGATGCATGATACAGACAAGCAATACTTTGATGTAAGACAACTGTATGAGGATGGAATATGTAAGAAAAACAGGACGGCATGACATATTCACAACTACGATGTGCAAACTAAGCAGAAGGATTTTCAAGAAAATAGAAGTAATGCAAGCTAGACACCATATGAAAGATGCAACCAATATTACTCTGCCAAGTTAAAAATGTCTTGTCATAAGTGGAAATTCGAAAAATTAGAAGCAGTACAACGTAGAAATCAATGCAAGATGCAACCACTATAAACTGACATGTTAAAAGCGTCCAATCATGAGTGACTAATGCGGGATACACAACAACAGTACTTTGATGTAAGAACATGGTATGATAGATAGATGAAGTGTATTCTAGACATAGAAAGCCATGTCATATGCACATGTATAACGTATAAACTCAGCAGGTGCAATTTAATCAAAATAGAAGAAATACAGGCTAGACAACATATGCAACATGAAACCAATTATCACACTGTCAACTTAGAGCAAGCACCTGCGATGGTGGAGTACGGGAGATGAAGTCATCATGTAGACTTGGGACTTCAACTTCATTAGCAGTAGCAGTGGCAAATCTAGAGAGTCTCTGTTTGCATCGGTGCGGAGGACCACCAACATCCCCTAACTTACTCTTTTCCTTCCTATTTTCTGATATTGCCTTATGAAGTCAAAACCACAAGAAGATGTATAAAATTAGCTCTGCATAACTGGTTGATGCATGATATAGACGAACACTACTTTGATGTAAGGCAAGCGCATGATAGGAGGATGGAATATATACAAAAAAGACAGCGTTTCATATTCACACGTACGATAGGAGGATGGAATATGTATGAAAAAACAGTAAGCGGAAGGATTTCAACAAAATTAGAAGAAATGAAAGCTAGGCACCATATGAACATGCAACCAATATCACTCTATCAGGTAAAAAGTGTCTCGTCGTAAGTGCCATTTCAAGAAATTAGAAGCAGTACAAGCTAGAAGACAATGCAAGATGCAACCTACATCACAGTCCCAAGTTAAATGTGTCTTATGGGTAAGTGATCGTTGCAGGTATAAGTTGTAAGCTACAAAGATGCAATTCAACATAATCAGAAGCAATACAAACTAGACATCATACGGAAAACACAACCACGTATAACAGTTCCAAGTAAGAGCAAGCACCTGTGATGGTGAAGTAGGGGAGATGTGCTCATCATGTACACGTATGTTCTAGAAACAGGAACACGTGTCATATTCACATGCATTATGTGTAAAGTAAGCAGATGCAATTCAAGTTAGAAGCAATACAAGCTAGAAATCATACACAACATGCAACCACATATAATAGTGTCAAGTTAGAGCAAGCACCAGTGATGGTGGAGTAGGGGAGATGTGCTCATCATCTACATAGCTACGTTGACTATCCGGCCTTGTGTTGTCTTGTGAATCTTGTTGGGAGGATGGCGGAGTAGAATCTGTAGAGACCCCTTGTTTGAGTTGCTCCAAAGGGCCAACATCATCCACTGCCGGACTAATTTCCTTCAGCTGTAATGATTTTGCATTGTGAAGTCAAACCGATAAGAAAAAGGAATAAAATTCACTCTTCAGAACTCATTCATGCTTGATACTGACGAATACTACTCGGATGAAAGGCAAACACATGATGTGAGGATGGAATATGTATGAAAAACAGGATGGTGTGACATATTCACACCTATGATGTGGTAACTAAGCAGAAGCCATTTCAAAAAATTAGAAGCACTACAAGTTAGACACCATATGAAAGATGCAACCAATATCACTCTGCCAAGTTCAAACTGTATGGCGTTTCAACAAATTAGAAGCAGTACATGCTAGAGATCATATGCAAGACACAACCAATATCACAGTGGCGACTTAAAGGTGGCTTATCATAAGTGACTGATGCGGGATATGCAAGAATAGTAGTCTGATGTAGAAACATGAACACATGTCATATTCACACGCATTATGTGTAAAGTAAGCAGATGCAATTCAACAAAGTTAGAAGCAATACAAGCTAGACATCATACGCAACATGCAACCACATATAATAGTGCCAAGTTAGAGCAAGCACCTGTGATGGTGGAGTAGGGGAGATGTGCTCATCATCTACACAGCTATGTTGACTGTATAGCCTTGCGTTGTCTTGCGAATCTTGTTGGGAGGATGGCGGAGTAGAATCTATAGAGAACCTCCGTTTCAGTTGCTCGGAAGGACCACCATCATCCAATGCCTTTCCAATTTCCTTCAGCTTTATTGATTTTGCATTGTGAGGTCATACCGACAAGAAAAAGGAATATCATTCGCTCTTCAGAACTGATTCATGCATGATACTAATGAACACTACTCTGATGAAAGGTAAAGTCATAATACGAGGATGGAATATGTACGAAAAAATGGACGGCTTGACATATTCACACCTATGATGTGGTAACTAAGCAGAAGGCACTTCAACAAATTAGAAACACTGCAAGACACCATATGGAAGATGCAATCAATATCACTCTGCCAAGTTAAAACTGTCTCATCATAGGTGGCGTTCATCAAACTAGAAGCAATACATGCTAGGAATCATATTCAAGACGCAAACCAATATCACACTGCCAACTTAACGGTGTCCCATCATAAGTGACTGATGCAGGATACACAAGAAGAGTAGTTTCATGTAAGAACATGGTGTGATAGACAGATATAGTATATACCAAAAACAGGAAAGCGTGTCATATTCACATGTATTATGTGTAAGCTAAGCAGATGCAGTTTACACTAATTAGGAGCAATACGAGCTAGACACCATATGCAACATGCAACCAGATATCACACTGCCAAGTTAGAGCAAGCACCTTGGATGGTGGAGTAGGGGAGCGGAGACTTGGACCTTATAATGCACTATCAGTACAAGGAGAATTGGTACAGATGCTCCGTTTACGTTGCTCCAGAGGACCACCATCATCGCCTTCCTTACTCTTTTCCTTCCTCTTTCTTGATTTTGCCTTGTCAAGTCAAACCCACAAGAAAAAGGAATAAAATTTGCTCTTCAGAACTCATTGATGCATGATACTGACGAACACTACTTTCATGTAAGGCAGCCGCATGATAGGAGGATGGAATATGTATGAAAAACAGGACGGCATGAAATATTGACATGTATGATGTATACAGTGTAAACTAAGCACAAGGTGCTTGAACTTGTTAGAATCGATGCAAGCTAGAAACCATATGAAAGATGAAACCAATATCACTCTGCCAAATTAAAAGGGTGCCCTAACAAATGTATTTGACCAAATTATAAGCAATACATGGCAACATGCTAGAAATAATATGCAATATGCAACGAATAAAGGTGACTCATCATAAGTGATTGATGCAGGATACAGAAGAGAGGTAGTTTCATGTAAGAACAAGGTTAACACATAGATGTAGTGTGTACCAAAAATAGGAAGGCATGTCATATTCACAGGTATAGTGTGTAAACTAAGCAGATGCAATTTACCCTAATTAGAAGCATTACAAGCTAGACACCGTATGCAACATGCAACCACATATCACACTGCGAAGTTAGAGCAAGCACCTATGATGGTGGTGTAGGGGAAGTGCGGTCTTCAGGTACAGAGCTACGTTCAATATCTTCATTTACGCTTGCTGTTTCTTGAGAATCATGTGGAGAGGATGAAATTGCATTCTTTATAAGAGTATTGCGTCTCATATTAACCCACGTGCGTGATTGTCTCATCATAAGCGATAGACGCATGATAGACAAGAACAGTAGTTTGATGTAAGAACATGGTGTGATAGGCAGATGTAGTATGTACCAAAAACAGGAAGGCGTGTCATATTCACATGTATAATGTGTAAGCTAAGGAGATGCAATTTAACAAATTAGGAGAATTGATGAGGGATACACAAGAAAAGTAGTTTGATGTAAGAACATGGTTAATAGAAAGACGTAGTGTGTACCAAAAACAGGAAGGCATGTCATATTCACAGGTATAATGTGTTACCCTAATTAGAAGCATTACAAGGTAGACACCATATGCAACATGCAACCACATATCACACTGCCAAGTAAGAGCAAGCACCTGCGATGGTGGTGTGGGGGAATTGCGGTGATCAACTAGAGAGCTACGTTGACTATCTTCATTTAGCCTTGCTGTTTCTTGAGAATCATGTGGGGAGGATTACACGGCACTTTTTAAACGAGTAGGGCGTCTCACAGTAACCCACTCGGGTGACTGTCTCATCATAAGTGATTGACGAGGGATACAAAAGAGCATTAGTTTGATGTGCGAAGATGGTTAATAGACATATGTATTATGTATCAAAAATAGGAAGGCATGTCATTATCAAAGGAATAATGTGTAAAGTAAGCAGATGCAATTTAACCAAATTGGAAGCAATACAAGCTAGACACCATATGCAACATGCAACCACATTTGACAGCGCGAAGCTAAAGCAAGTGTCGGATTTCGGGTTCCGGCAGACCCTTTAGGTTCGAAAACTGGGGTGCGCGCGGAGATTTCACCTCCTACCAACCTGCACCCCCCACCTTGCTAGGATCTGAACTATGGAAAGAACAACAAAAGAGACACAGGGTTTATACTGGTTCGGGCCACCGTTGTGGTGTAATACCCTACTCCAGTTTGTGGTGTGGTGGATTGCCTCTTGGGCTGATGATGGTGAACAATACAAGGAAGAACAGCCTCGCGAGGGTCTGTTCTTGGCTGGGGCAATGAACTGCTAGGAGGAGCTTAGTCACCTTTCTCTCTCTCTCTCTCTCTCTCTCTCTCTTTCTCTCTCTGCCTTGTCCCACTCCCTGTCCGTCCCCTTGCTCTGTGGGTGGCTGGTCCTATTTATAGAGGCCCTGGTCCTCTTCCCAAATATCGAGCGGGAAGGGAGCCAACAATGGCGGGCTAATTTGAAGGGGGACAGCTAGTATCAACTATCCTAACAAAACTAGTCTTCGCCTGCGCAAAGCTCTCGGTGATGACGCCGTCTTGGGCTCCACGGTGACCTCCATCTCATAGTCCTCCTGGTCTTGGTCTCGTTGCACCGAAATGGCAACCTTTGCCTGATGCCTTGGTACTCCGCAGCTGCGCTTGCCCCCTTTGCACCAAAGAGGAAGGGAGGACGCTGCGCGGGCTGGCACCTGCCTAGCGCCCTCGGTCGTCATGGCTTGCGTCACGGGCACCTCATGAGGTACCCCGCCTTGATCTCTCCGCCTCCTCGTGAGCCAGCCTAACGAGGCCGTGCCTGAGGAAGTTCCGCGTCGTCCGCCCCGCGAGGGTCTTGGGTTTGTGTTGGTGAAGATGGGCCGCGTTGGGCCCCCCTTTGAGCCACGCCGCAGGCCCCAGGCAGGCAAGTCTGGGGACCCCCATTCCCAGAATGCCGACAGTAGCCCCCGGGCCCAAGGCGCGCCCGGACTTGGCCGTGCAGGGAGGCGGAAGGGCAAGAGCGAAGCGCCGCGGGCCCTAACAGCCTGCGGCCTTGGGCGCCGCGTGGCGGTTGACTGGACGTGGGCGCCTCCACTTTCCCGTGGCGCCTCAGCAACTGCACGGATTGGAAACGTTCCTGCATGCAAAGTGGGTCATGATTACCTGCAATCGTGGAGGTAGGCGGTTGGCCTTCGCCGGCCATAAGTACGGAACATCGCGCGCCCTTCCAGTCCATCCCTCCTTGCTCCTCCTTCTTCCCGATCCTTGCTCCATCTTGCTGCGATGGCTCCGATCCACCGGTTCTCAACGGCAGAGAAGGGAAAAGCTCCCCGAGAGGAGCCAGACCCACTCCCACCGAAGAAACGGATCGTCCCCCGTGGCCCGGACGAAGGGGCCCTTCAGGTGGTGCCGAGGCCTTGGTGTGAGCGGGCGCCGCCGGGGTTCCCGCTGCCATTGTACGCCCACGTCGAGGGCCCCGAAGGAGCTGATGCAGACCGCCATGGGCGGCGCCGCCGTCGGCGCCGACGAGTCACGAAGGTGTGGGTCGTCCCCCCTGGGGTCCACACCGAGGGCTCCTCCCAAGAGTTCGTGCTTCACGTCGCCATTCCTCTTCAGTCTTGGATCCGCCTTCCTCCCTTCTTCGCCTCCATCATCCCGCAGGGGGAGCCCCTAGAGCTCTGGCTGCAGCACGCCGGCTGTAGCACCCTCGCGACCGAGGCAGAGGTCGCGGTCGTTGCCCCGGGCGAGGTCTACATGACTCGGGGCTGGAGAGAGATCGCCCGGGTCTGCCGAGTAAGGGGCGTCTTCGCGGTCCATTTGGATTACGACGGTGCTTCGGTGATGCTCTTCAAGGTCTTCGATGCAAGCGGGCGCCGGCTGGAGTGCTGCCCCGGGGAAGGTGGCCTGGACCCTGCCGCGATGAGGACTGGGCCCGTCAACCGCTCCCTTGGCGGCTCCTCAGGCGGTGGAGGCGTCGGAGGCTCCAGCGACTCCGGCGAGCTCTTCGCGACTCCGGAGACAAGCGACAACAGCTATGAGCCCCCGAGCCGGCACCGCTCCTGGAGCAGGGCGGGCTCGTCAGGACGCCGCCGACTCTGATCTGGATGGGGTTGGCGTCGGTGTTTGACGGCCCACTGTTGATGATGGCGTCTTTTGCAGGGTCACGCGTAGTTTGTGTCCCTTTAGGATCTGTTCCCTGCGAGGAATCAAGAGTGTGCCCCGTGGGGGCTTGTAAGGTGCCTGTGATCCTGTTTTGTTAATATAACCCTTGTCGTAAAATTGCGTGAGTTGCTCATTTCGTCTCAGCTCAGTCCTCCCTTTCGAACCTCACGAGGGCTTGGTGCTCTGCGTCGACAGGTCCCAGTCCCAAGGCGGCTTCAGCCGTTGCTGGTATGCTAGGTCGCAATGGCGTGGTCAAGGCCAGGAGGTGAGCGACCCGGAGTCCGGTAAGAGCCCCTGAGTCACGATGCTCAGGAGGTCCCCTTTGGCGCCCAAGCAGCCGTTGTTTGGTGAGAAAGGAGAGCTGCGTCGCTAACACGAGGTAGCATTAGGTGCGGGGATGGTGCCACGGCAGCTGGTGCTTCCGGGTGATGACTTATCTCGAGGGTCAGGGGCCACTCTCTAGTGTGTCATTAGGTCCGTGCATCGGCGAGCGCGAGGTTGCTCGGCGAGGTCCTCGTGTGTCTCTCCCCTCTTGCCTTTGCTCCCCTTTCTGCTCTACGTCCTCGGGTCCCGGCCCTCGAGCGAGTCTCAGCCGTCGCTGGTATGCCAGGTCGCGATGCCGTGGTCAAGGCCAGAGGGTGAGGGCTGGAGAGCCAGTAGGAGCCCTGAGTCGTGATGCTCAGGCACCCCCCCCTTTAACATGCAAGCGGTTCGCGCGGAAGAGAGCGAAGGAGACACCGCAAGGGCCTCGCTTGATGCAGCTCCTTCGGGAGGTCCTGCAGGTCCATCATAGAAAAACAAGGGGTTGCCATGACAACTGACAGTCAGCCGTTGGTTGCTTCCGAGGGGTGGTGAGGCACTGAAGGCTTGATGAGGTGACGCTATGCGGGGCTGCCGCGGCCAGAGCTCAGCCATTCAGGTTTGTCGGCGTTGCAGGGATGGGCCCATGCACAAGCGTCATGCCGTTTGGGAGCAGCTCCGTTAGTTGGCGTCAGCTGAGTAGGCAACTGGGTAAAACACATTAGTCGCGAAGGAGTGGATTCGTTCAAATAGATGTTGTGAATGCGGACATCACTGGGTCAGGCCCGAGCGACTTGGGGGGTCATGCAGCCGAGGGGCGCCCCCAACAAGGTAAGCTAACAACATGGAATAAAAAGGGGATACACGCCGCAGGGACGGACCCACGCGGCCTGGGAATAATGCAGCCCTGGGGGGCATTCCCAGCTGGAAGTAAAACTCGAAAGATGTCACCTGATGATGTTGAGGATGAAAGAGCGTTGATGTAGCAAGCTCGGTGGGCTGCGGGAGCCGATCCTCACGAGCCCCCAGGCCCAGGGGCCTCGGGAGGCTCTGGAGGCGCTGGCGGCTCCTCACGGGCCATCTCCATCCCTGCCAGGGCTGCGGAACGCCTGGCCTCTCGTGCCCCCGTGATGCCCCTCATGAGGCGTTGGTACGCGTCAGCCGCATTCGGCAGGCCGTAAGGCATGCGAACGTAGCTGTGGGGTGGGCCTCCACAGCGCCCCACTTGCGAGGGCCAGAGGCGCTCCAGAGAGGCGACTCGGTTGAGCCTTGGTATGTCGATGCAGACGCGCAGCCCACCATCCTCGCCTGGATGGGGAGCCACTGCGGGTAGGCGGCGTCCGCCTTTCATGACTCTTGACTCCTGTAGCTCCTGAATGGCCTTGCTAACGAACTCGTGACGGTCTGGGTCTCCTTGCCTTGCTCCTTCTTGAGGGAAACATGCTTCGAAACACGCCTCCATGTGGTGCCCAAGCGCCTCCCTCGTGACCCTGGCTAGGTAGGTGGCCCTCCAGGGGAGAGCCCCCGAGCCCTTCCTGAGGAGGGCGCCGGGCGCGCTTTCCTATGCGATGGAAGGAGGTTCCCCCTGGGCAGGCGCGGGCCCAGAGGGGCCTGCCTCCTGAGGGGTCGGGCCGGACGATGTCTTCTTCTTCTTAGGGGCGGTCTCGGGAGGCCTCCTGCTTCCACGATCCGGGTCTTCCAGCGACGCGGCCTGAAAGGCTCTTTCCAGGGAACACACCGCGTCTTTCTCTTCACATGGCACCGTGATGACTCCGCCGCTTCCTGGCATCTTGAGGACGTTGTAGCTGTGGTGAGTTGCGGCCATGAACTTGGCCAGCGCTGGGTACCCAAGGATGGCATTGTACGGCAGGCGAATGTGAGCGACGTCGAAGTCGATGAGCTCGGTGCGGTAGTTGTCGCGTGCCCCGAAGGTGACACGGAGGCGGACCTGCCCAATCGGGACCGTGGAGCCGTCGGTGATACCGGAGAAAGGCTTGGTTGGCTGAAGCTGGCTGTAGGGCACTTGGAGGTTGTTGAATGTTTCCACGGATAGGACGTTGAGCCCTGCCCCGCCATCGATGAGGGTCTTGGTGACCACCACGTTGCTGATGATTGGGGAACAAAGCATCGGGAGAACTCCGGCTGTAGCCGCACACTTGAGCTGATCTACTGAGCTGAACGTGATGGCGCACGCCGACCACCTCAGAGGGCGCGTGGCTTCGAGCCTGGGGAGGACTGCGTTCACTTCGCGGGTGAACTGCTTGAAGATGCGCTGAGAGGCTGGGGCTTGTGCCCCGCCCAGGATGCAGGCGATCGCGCGCGTCTCCTGGAAGCCCCCAGCCCCCTCGTCCTGGTGGCGGTCCTCGTTTCTCCTTGGCTGCGGCGGCTGCGGTGGGAGGCCTGCGTTGCCTTGCGGGCGATCCTCGCGAGGCTGATCCCTCCAATCTCCTTCGCGAGGCTGATCTCTCCAGCCTCCCTCGCGAGGCGGGTCTTGCCATCGATCCTCGCGAGGTTGATCGCGCCACCCTTGGCGCGGGCCACGGTCTTCCCAGCGTCCTGCGTTCCTTCCTCCTCCTCGGCCGTAGCCCCGGTCACCGCGGTCAGGGCGACGGCCGATCCTTCCTTCTCGCACGGCTCGGAGCTCTTGACATTCATTGGTGTTGTGGGTGTGGAGGTCGTGGTACACACAGTACCGACTGCCCTTGGAAGGTTCGGGCTGACCTCTGCCCCGCTTGGTGTCTGGTTCTGCCGCGAGCACGGCAGCCCCCTTGCGCTTCACATCCTTGGCCTTGGGCTTCTTCTCTTCTGGGTCTGCGGCAGGCAGCTCGAGGAGGGAGAGACGCCCTTCCTCGGCCCTGGCGCACTTGGTTGCCAAGTTGAACAGCTCCAGGGAAGTGCACAGGTCTTCATGCATCGCCAGCTCCTCCTTCATCTTGACGTCGCGCATGCCGTCGAAGAAGGCCGAGATGATGGCCTCCTCAGTCACCTTGGGAATCTTGAGGCGCGTGTTGTTGAAGCGCTGGATGTACTTCTGTAGGGTCTCCCCGGGCTGTTGCTTGATGCGGCGCATGTCGCTCACGGCGGGTGGCCGGTCGCGAGTGCCTTGGAAGTTGGCAATGAAGCGGGTGCGCGTCTCGTCCTAGGAGGAGATTGTGCCTGGAGCCAGGTTCAGGAGCCAGGTGCGGGCCCCGTCCTTGAGTGCCATGGGGAACCAGTTCGCCATGACCTTCTCTTCTCCGTTGGCAGCTTCGATGCCCAGCTCGTAGAGCTGGAGGAACTCCGCAGGGTCAGCCGTGTCGTCGTAGCGAGGAGGCAAGTCTGGCTTGAACTTGCCGGGCCACGCGACATTGCATAGCTCGGTGGTGAAGGCGCGGCAGCCTGCTGTGGCCACGGGAGGCCTTGGATGACGGGGAACTTGGTCTTGCATGTCCCCATGCGCTGCAGCTGGGAGCAGCGCGGGGTCTTGACGCGCAGGAGCAGGAGCATGGTCGCGACGTGCTGGAGCAGGGAGCGCCCGGGCAGCTTCTTGCGGGCGAGGGACTTCTTGACAGCTCTGCTCTTGCTGCGCTGGCGCCTGACGGAGCGGGTTCCGCCCAGGGGCCACGCGCCTTGGAGCCATGGCACCTTCCTGAGGAGGAGGTGGCCGGGGCGCCACCGGAGCTTCACTGCCCGCGCGGGGCGGGGTGCGGTGCAGCGGAACGGACGGCGTAGGAGAGCCCCCTGCGGCGCGAACGAGCTCAGCGACGCGGTCGAGCCATTCTTCGTAGATGTCATCGACGAGACGGTAGTGCAGGAGCTCGTTCGCCGCGATGAGTGCAGCCCGAGCCTCCATGGGTGCACGGAGCACGCGGGACGAATAAACAGCTGGGGTGAGCGAGGGAGTCGTGGTGCGGCCGTCTTGCCGCACGGACGGGTGCTGGGATGATGCTTGATTCTCGTCCCCCGCCGGGCCGGTGGCGGCGTTGACGGCAGGTGATGGGGAACGGCGAGGTCGCCCACCGATGGGGGCCGTCTGGGCGACGCGGGAAGCGAGCGCGGCCCGGCGCTCGGCGCGGGCCCGACGAGCGTCAGACATGGGCGTGATGGTCGGAGGAGAACGGGTGGTGGAGGACGAATCCCGGCGCACCCCTACCTGGCGCGCCAAATGTCGGATTTCGGGTTCCGGCAGACCCTTGAGGTTCGAACACTGGGGTGCGCGCGGAGATTTTGCCTCCTACCAACCTGCACCCCCCCGCCTTGCTAGGATCTGAACTATGGAAAGAACAACACAAGAGACACAGGGTTTATACTGGTTCGGGCCACCGTTGTGGTGTAATACCCTACTCCAGTTTGTGGTGTGGTGGATTGCCTCTTGGGCTGATGATGGTGAACAATACAAGGAAGAACAGCCTTGCGAGGGTCTGTTCTTGGCTAGGGCAATGAACTGCTAGGAGGAGCTCAGTCACCTTTCTCTCTCTCTCTCTCTCTTTCTCTCTCTGCCTTGTCTCACTCCCTGTCCGTCCCCTTGCTCTGTGGGTGGCTGGTCCTATTTATAGAGGCCCTGGTCCTCTTCCCAAATATCGAGTGGGAAGGGAGCCAAAAATGGCAGGCTAATTTGAAGGGGAATAGCTAGTATCAACTATCCTGACAAAAGTAGTCTTCGCCTGCGCAAAGCTCTGGTGATGACGCCGTCTTAGGCTCCACGGTGACCTCTGTCTCGTAGTCCTCCTGATCTTGGTCTCGTTGCACCGAAATGGCAACCTTTGCCTGATGCCTCGGTACTCCGCGGCTGCGCTTGCCCCCTTTGCACCAAAGAGGAAGGGAGGACGCTGCGCGGGCTGGCACCCACCTGGCGCCCCCGGTCGTCATGGCTTGCGTCACGGGCACCTCGTGAGGTACCCCGCCTTGATCTCTCTGCCTCCTCCTAAGCCAGCCTGACGAGGCCGCGCCTGAGGAAGTTCCGCGTCGTCCGCCCCGCGAGGCTTGGCCCCTCGCGAGGGTCTTGGGTTTGTGTTGGTGAAGATGGGCCGCGCTGGGCCCCCCTTTGAGCCACGCCGCAGGCCGCAGGCAGGCAAGTCTGGGGACCCCCGTTCCCAGAACGCCGACAGCAAGCACCTGGGATGGTTGTGTGTGGCAATTGAGATCATCAACTGCAGAGCTACATTTACTATCTCCAACTGCTGACACTGCACCCATTAGAGCGCTGAAACACTTAGTGCTTATCTTCGAATTACACTGGAGCGACTTCTGTCTTTTCTTTCCTGCATTCATCAACACTACGTCACAGTCTGAAATACCCATGCATAAAAAAACAATAGTGTGAGTATGGGTGAAGTGTGTGCACAATTAGTACAGTGTAAAGGTAGCAGATAGCAGGTCGGTGAGAAATAAATGACGGGAGACATATGATAGCTCTACAACATGCATGGCACACTAAATTACTACAGGATTCTATGAAAATAACAGTCGACTGAAAGCAAATAGGCCAGTCTATTTTTTCTGCACCGTCCGATGTACAAAGAACGGGCAGATCGCCTTCATCTACCTCCAGCTAGTCAGTGTTGACGATCTTCCTCGAAACGCCAGCGACCACCGGCCCAAATCCTCCCCTGCCTGCACCCTCCCCTCGACCTCACCGCACCGCCGTGTTTGGCACCCCCCAGCCATCCATTCAAGCCCCGCCGACTGCCAGATTGGGCGCAAGCAACTCCTGCAGCCCACACCCCTATGATAGACACCGATGCGCCGCTTCCCTGGGGAACATGCGGGCTAGGTGCTCTGCGCGCCTAAGCGGGTGCTGCTTCTTTAAATTGTGGTTCGACTGACCCTGAATTGAAATCCAGGCGGTCTACTGACCTCTAGCAAAGGTGAAATAGTAAAAGGGAGTAAACCTTGTGCATTTAGTATCACCAAGAAGATGCAGTAAGAAGCGCTCAACTAGTTTGTTTCGTGGGATGAATACGGTGTGAGCGGAGACGTAATATTTACACGAATAAGGGAAGAGGAGTACCTCTTTCTGATGGCAGTGTTGTGTCCTCCTTCTGTTTTTCCGACGATCTTCTTGTTGTTCGCCGGAAACCAGAAGTTGTGGAGGACGGTGCAGCCTTGGACGAACCCATGGCCAACTTGTTGAGTGTGGTGCGGTGGCCGTCTGTCGGTGGCGGGGTAGCAGATCCGAGGCGGCGAACGACGGCATAGTGGGAACAGCTCCGGTGCGGTGAACGGTTGCGACAGTGGAGTCGCAGCAGTGAGGCGCAGGACGGCGTGGTCGGAGTGGTTCTGGTACGGCGCACGTCGGCGTCGGTGTCGTGGAGGCAGCTCTGCCTCGGCTTCAGCTGCTAAGTCCATGAGGGCGTTGTGGTTGCGGTTGTGTTGGACGACGACGTCGGGGTACCGGCTCCGGCGTGATGGAGGAGGGCGGCAGTGGATTGGCCTCTATGGGGTGGAGGACGGAGGAGGCTGGGGTTTCACGGCTGGTGGAGAGGGTGTTTTCGCGCCCACGGAGTATGAATCGGGAAACGGAGGGAGGCGGGAAAGTAAGGGGGAACAATGTTTCGGTTTGAGACGCGCTTGTTTGAAATTTGGGGAAAGTTACAAACTTTGCCCCCATCTAAAATTTCGGACATACTGCGGGTTGGGGGTAGGACAGTCATGTCAGGTGTCCCAAATGTGGGCGAGATAGATTTCGGCTGAGCGCATGGGTAGGCGCCCACGGCGTATGAATGCTTCTCAGAGGCGGTTGAGACTGGTGTCTTGGTGAAGTTACAAACCTACCCTGGTTTAGACCTTTGGACATCAGGCTGATAGGCTACACGGGCCAGAGTCAGGACAGTAATTTCCTACCACCAAAACATTAGTCTCGTGCGGTTTCGGGTGACCAGAGGCCTATTTGGCGCTTCGTTCAATATTTGGGAGCAGAAGCATTAACGTTTTCGGTTCTCTTGAATTGAACTTTCAAGATTTGTCAAACTTCACAAATCTTTACTCTTGAAAATTCTAAAGCTACGATTATTTTGGAATGGAGGGGGTACATTTGAATATACATTGTACACAAGTATATATTAAAAAATATGCAACTTACCTCAGTTCATGCATGGTTCCAGATATAATCACCTTGGTTGCAAAAAAAGTTAGATATGCGTATGAATATATATAGCATGTTCAAACTCACAACAAAGATTGATGCCCCCTTTTACATCTGATTTACAAATGCCATTATCTCTGGTTCAAATAGATGAATGCACTTCCTATGAATTCGAATCTTCGAAACCCCCTTTATGTTGAATTCGACATGTATTCTATTTCGTAGCTAGCAATTTGGAATGTATTCATGCAAGTGCCAAATGTATAAAGTGCTTCACACTAACAACATGGAGTGCACTAATTAATGTTTATATATGAATTGCAAAAGCATCCATTGCCTGTATTTCAAACCACTCTCACTCTATGGATCGATAATATGAAATAAACACATGCACATTCTAGAGTATGGGTGTTTGATAGACCGATTTTCGTCCATACGCAATTTGAAAAATTCGTGATCTCATCCAAAAATAATAATGCCATTTATATTTTAATTTAATGTGTAGAACCGCCTTTTACACGTAGATGCACTATGCCTCGCCCCGTTCTCACAAACGCGTTATATATCTCTCTATCTAACGCATAAGTGCACACACTTTATATGCATCGGCATTTCTCTTTCACACATGCTCACAATCTCTCTCAGGGTGTCGGGGTGTCTCACGCACATGCTCTCTCTGTTTCTCTCTCTCTCTTTCTGACTACTATGTACCACTCTTTTCACTAATCTCAGTTGGAAAACACTATTTCTCTCACATGCATATATACACATGCACGGTCTCTACTAGCCCTCTATACGCACATATATGTGCCCACGTGTCTCCCGCACGCACATTATCTTTAGGTCTCTCTCGCACACATTGCGCCCCCCCCCCGACACACCTCTATCTTAGTAGTTGGCAGATATGATTTCATCATATCATTCGGTAGGATATCCCTCGCTGTTAGGCTGGATGGTAATACAAGGCAAAGTTTTACCCTAGTTTGGATCGGACCCTTGAAGTTGAAGAAAGAGCCTACTCCTGGTACTGTATATTAGTGATAGGGTAGTGTACAAAGTACACATGAATACCATGCATTGTGCGTGTGTGTATACTATCGACGAACTAGCCCCCAAGCTAGTATAACATATTAAGGGCCTAGGGTTACAAATCATATATAGTCGGCTTATCACCAGTGGGGATAGAGTCCTCCGCGACTCTGGTAGCATCGTGTTGTACACCAAGTCCTCCACATGAGTCTTCGTATAACACGTCTCGGTCCGACCTATATGTGGCGCAGGATGGAACCGACCCATGAGTCTTCATGTTTACCCACCACAACTAGAAATGATGTGCCCACCACACCACACACGCAATCGGCCACTAAGAAAATAAGCATGTACAATAGTACAATGGTATCTAGCTCACGATACGTCTCCATATTTTGTTGATGACACTGACGGACTTTGCATTTGATGCGTGCTCCGTATTTTGTTGACGACACTTACGGTCATTGTATTTGAAGCGAAAGCACGATATGGTCACTGGACTTCAGAATAAGCTCATCACGGTCACCACATACATTTTGTCGTGCTAACCAAAATGTGGTTGGATGGTTAGAGGACAGTGGTTTCTCCAGCCCACCAAGGTTAAAGTCCCGGCGCTCGCATTTACCTTGTGTTAATTTCAGTATTTTCCGGCGATGTACGTTCAGTGGGAGGAGACGTTCCACTCGACTACGAGGCACCTATGGCGACTTTGTAAAATCTCAAGATCATATATGCTGGCCCACTCTCTCGAAGGTGCTCATAGGGGTAGGGTTCGCATGTGTGCACTTATAGCGGTGAGTGCTTGCGCGTATATATGAGCCCTTGCGACTGTACCGTGTTAAACAAATACATATCATGATTATACGGTCACTGGCTCACCCGTACAACTCCGTATTTTGTTGATGACACAATCAATTGACCAGTCGAATGTTCCACACGGCGCAACTAGTGTTGCACCATCGGGGCGCGTAACCGTGGGGCCCACCTGTCAGCCCGTATATGAATGAAAGAAATGGTAGTTTGAGTCTGTATTGTGTTAATAAAATAGGAGTACATTTTAGGGTGATCATACGGTCACTGGCTCATCATACAGCTCCGTAATTTGTTGATAACACGATCAATTGACAAGTCAAACGGTCCACATTCAGCAGCGCACATTACCATAGGGCCCACCCGTCAACGCGTATATGAAGGACATAAATGGTAATTAATTAGTGGTTGGTGGGTATTCAAAGTCGTGAGACCTCTGGTTGGCAGTCACCGGCAGTTGGGGGGCATTCATTGGCCGGTGGGGTGGGGATCCCCGGAGAAAAAGCTCGGGGGGGGGGGGGGGGCTAGAGGGATGGCCGGTGCGGCGGCGGATCAGTGGTGGGGAGTGGTTTCGGGGAGGGCGGGCCGGCCGCGGGCGGCGGGTGCTGGCGGTTCGGCCGGTGGTGGCTGGCGGCTCAGGGGGGTGGAGTTTGATGATAAACTGGAGGCCCTTGATTTCGTATCCAACGGCTGGAAAATCTAATGACCAAAGATGAAAAAGTTAGTCGACTGACGTGTAGCCTCACCCCGCACGTACACATGCACGCACCCAAGACACGCACGCATGTAGGCGTGCAACACTGACACGTACACACACACGCATGCTGGCGTGCAACACTGACACGTACACATGCACTCATGAACAAACGCACGTACGCACCCATGCATGCAACACTGAAACGTACCCTTGCACGCACGCAACACTCGCATGCCTGCATGCACACAACACACGACGCAAGACACACGCTCAACCTATACGTGCATGCACCCTTTGTTAAGGACATGGATTGTTACGGGTATTATTCAATCTTATCTGTGATAAGCAGAACATTGATGTTTGCAGCGGTCTTTATGAATCACAACGTATCGAACGACCTATCAACATAGTAGGCTTATCTACATGAAAATGATGACGTCACACTCAATGAACAATCATCGGTTTATGAAATGCCCGCTTCTGACCGCCCTGGCCCACCAAAGGTTCCTCTGGTGTGCGCTGCCTGTGTTGGGTCACTGACATGCTGGCCATGCACCCAAAGAGCCCACACGTCAGTGGAAGAATGGCGCGGTGTCCTAGGTCAGAGTCGAGGGCGCCACTCGCGGCACGCTCGGCTGAACACGCCTCCGTGCCGCATTCAAACGCCTCCATGAAACCCGCCCGTGTGGAACCCGAGAAACCCACTCTGGACACACGTTCGTTCATGACCGGGCCGGCGTTAAACACAACTCCGGCCGAGCTCCTCCCGTCCGCCGTCTATTTAATCTCCTATTTAAACAAGGCCAAACACCGACCAAGAATCGCACACCTCCGCCGCTCCCCTATCTCCTCCACCATTTTGTCCACTCTTACAATGGCTTACGAAGAGTAGTTATTCCGCATCCAAGCCGGCTGGATAGCCCGCCGGATAAGAGCTATGCAGCTGGCTGATCCACCTCCCTCCCCTCGCCCAACGGAGCCAGTTGCCGCCCAAGCTGGTGCGCGGTTCAGCAACTCGCTGCTCCAGGCCAGCTCGACGAGGAGCGGCGCACGGGCGTCGTTGCTGCTGTCCACGCCGCCGCCTCGTACCGCTTCTCCCGTTTCTGTGGCCGAGACTCCCATGTAGGCGGCCGCGCCATGCAAGCAGCGACAGAAGCCGGGTGCGCGGAGAGCGACGAGTCGGTGGCCAGCGCCTCCACGTCCGCCGCCATCATCGAGGAGAAGTAGAACACGGGAGGCCGCCACCGCTTGGGTCCTGTCGGTGTCAAAACCGGCGGATCTCGGGTAGGGGGTCCCGAACTGTGCGTCTAAGGCGGATGGTAACGGGAGGCAGGGGACACGATGTTTTACCCAGGTTCGGGCCCTCTTGATGGAGGTAAAACCCTACGTCCTGCTTGATTAATATTGATGATATGGGTAGTACAAGAGTAGATCTACCACGAGATCGGAGAGGCTAAACTCTAGAAGCTAGCCTATGGTATGATTGTATGTTGTCCTACGGACTAAAACCCTCTGGTTTATATAGACACCGGAGGGGCTAGGGTTACACAAGGTCGGTTACAAAGGAGGAGATATACATATCCGTATTGCCTAGCTTGCCTTCCACGCCAAGTAGAGTCCCATCCGGACACGAGACGAAGTCTTCAATCTTGTATCTTCATAGTCCAACAGTCCGGCCAAAGTATATAGTCCGGCTGTCCGGAGACCCCCTAATCCAGGACTCCCTCAGTAGCCCCCGAACCAGGCTTCAATGACGATGAGTCCGGCACGCAGCATTGTTTTCGGGATTGCAAGGCGGGTTCTTCTCCAATTTCCAAGTGTTTATAAGTAGTATCCGGCCCCATAAATGTTGATCCTCTTGGCTTCTGTGCCCAATAAGGGCTATCTCTCATGCGTCGAACGAATACGAGGCACGAGGGCATTTTTACATTTGCCCCCCTAGCCAGATAAATAAATTGTCTATTAAAGGGACAGGGATTCTTAGATCCGATCCACACCATCTTCCCCTCAGCAAGAATCCATCAGAGCGCGTTTCGGAAAGATCCATTCCAGCATGGACGACCTCTACAGCTCCTCCTCCCGCCCCCGCAGCCCTAAGCTCGTTGATTGGGAGAGGTGTTCAGTCCCACACAATCGATTGGTCGAACTGCAGACCAAGGGATTTCTCCCTCCGGCGTATATGGTGCCCGTTCGAACCGGGCTTGCCACCTACAATGGCGGGGAGCAAGCGGAGAGCTTTCCCTGTCCCTCCATGGGGGAACGGGTCTGCCATGTTCCTTACTTACTAAGGGGACTCAGATTTCCAATTCACCCGTTCCTTCGCGGGCTCCTGGAGTTCTACGGCCTCCAATTACACAATTTCACCCCTGCCTCCATTCTACATATCGCCGACTATGTTGCTCTCTGCGAGTTGTTCCTGGGCTGCGAGGCTCACTTCGAGCTATGGAAAAGGCTATTTTGCCTCGTCCCTCGCACACAGAGGGAATCACTTTACCAAGTGGGAGGAGCCGAAGTATGGCGCATCGCAGATACCGGATACCTGTCTGGTACCCCGAAGAAGCCGTCTGAAGACTGGCCTTCAGAATGGTTTTATATGGAGGATGTTCCCCTTCCGGACCCTGTTCGGCGGGTCTTGCAGAGTTCAACAATGCTCCTCTGGAGAAGCGCCGAAGTTGGCGCCCACGGAGCCCCCAGGTGGAAGACGACAGAGAAGTCCTCTATCTAATGAACCGGATTAAGGCACTGGCTCAGTCAGGATTGACAATAACCAAAGTTATGTCGATTTGCATAATGCGGGGAGTGCAACCACTTCAATACCGTGGGCACCCCTTGTGGTGTTTCAATGGGGCGGATGACGCCACCCGCTATGGGCGTAAGGGTCCAGGCGATGCTACCGCATTTGCAAAAATTATGTCTGAATTGTTCAAGGGAGAGGAGGAGGAGTTCACCCGCATCAAGCCACGGGATGGATTCTCCATGTACAATCCTCCAAGCTGGGTAAGCTACATCCCCTTACTTCCATTTTCCCGCCGTTGTCGTAAGTATTCACCTTGCCAGTTTGCGGCAGGAATTGCGAAAAGCCATAAAGGAGGTCAGCAGCCCTTCTCCACAACCAGAGGACCCTGACCGGGCCCTCGACTCCGGACTTGAAGAAGATCCGGTTATCTCCGTGGAGCTGATAGACCGGCAGTTCTATCAGTTAAGCTGCGACGATGCCATGGTGGCCATTACGACCGACCATCCCGGACTGCTCCCAGCATCGCACGTAAGAAAAACCAAAAAATCCCAACTCCAAAAAATAGGATCCCCTTTTAGACACTTCACCCACCATATTCACATGGCATTTTTACAGGGAAGGCATTCGGGACGCCCTGCCGAACCCGCAGCAACTCGTCAACAAGAGGCGCCGAGGCTGGGTAGGCCAAAAAGGAGGCGACGCCGGCGTACACAGCAGGTGTCTTGCCGGATCCTTTTGTTGCGAGGACCTTCGTCGACCCCGCATAGGCTCCACGGAAGAGGGGAATTAGGATGAACTCGAGCCGGTGCTGGCCATGGCGAAGTAGTGGCCGGTGATGAACTCGAACCGGTGCCGGCCACCATCATCTTCGGCACCAGCCAATGATATCAGTTGGGCAGTGGGGAAGCAAGTCGTCCTTTGCGCTGAAGCATATACCTCCGGGGCTCCCAGCAGTCCGGTGATCGTGCTGCCGGACATGAGGAACACAAATCGATCGGCGGGCGACCATTTAGGCCAGGTATTATATACCTGTGCTATCCAGAACTAGCACCGCGTAGTTCATTTGAATGTAATGAAATCTGTCATGTTTGTATGAAAATCCGGTATTTTATATGATTTCTGTTGTTGTTTATATTAAATATCAGTTTGTCTACATGTTTGCATGAATTTCGTCCGGTTGGTTGAGTTGCTGTCATAATGTGTGCGGCTACGGTTGGATGGCGTAATTTGCGGGTCGCCGGTCGGTCTGTGTGCGGCTCGGGCGGCGTTGTGGGACAAAAAAACACAGCTCGTGCGAGCTCGTCTCCAACGTGCGCGCTGGAGGATGCATGACAGCATGAGCACCAGAGCCATTCCTTGTTCATTAGTGGCAAAGGCACCGGTGGACAAAAGGGTCGCCAATATTTTGGCTACCCCGGGTAGGACCCAAATAGCCCCTCCCAACAGATTCAAATCCCTCGTTCGCCGTGGAATTTTCCCATGTGTTGTTTTCATGGACTAGTAAGATGCCCATGCATTGCACGAAACATCAAGATGCATTTTTTTACAAACTCCCGCATGCATGCAAGGGATAATTAATGTCCTCCTTTGCTAGTACCACGAGGCAAACACCATTAATATTGCATCGATTAGTGTTAGTGGCCTTGTATATCTGCAAATTGTAATTTTGATAGTGGCCCTTTGTATGTAAAAATGGTGGGAGAAAGATGAGAGATAAGGTGAGGAGGAGTGTGGCGTGGTGGTGACTGGTGGTCGGACTGGGCGGAGGCATGGGGATGGACGGTGCATTATGTCTAGGTTTGTATCTCTCTCTCACACACCCATGTAGGTGGGGGACGTGCACGAAGAGAAGAGGTGCACGCACGGCACACGTACTCCCGTCTCTTTCCCAACCACACCCGCGCGGGTACACTGTGGAGCTCATTTCTGTACAAAAAAGGAAGTCCACGTGGTAATTTGGCACGTGTACTGGTTGTCCACTTGGTGGAGGGAGGATCGTCTACCACGGGTGAACAAACAAATTGCGACTTGACGCATTATGTTAAATTAAAAAAGAGGCAAACCATGTGGGGCCTACCTTAGAGGCAAGGCTCTATACACTGGAGTACTTTTGATGTGTCCCGTCAACTCGTAGAACAAGGAGAAACTTGCTTAGTACGCCGTCTCCCCCGCCCACGGGCGCGGTGGCTCGCAGAATGAGGTGAAGCTTGCTTACGAGTAGTACTACTACTACTACTACTACTGTACGCCTTTACGCCCTCTCCCTCGCCACGCGCGCGGTGGCTCGCAGCACGAGGAGAAAATTTTACTACTCCCTATGTTTACTCCTCGTCCCTACTACGTACTTTGGTTAGTACTCCCTCCATTTACTTATACAAGGCCACTATAAAAAATACATTTTGTATCTATACAAGGCCACAAATAGTAATCGAGACAGAAGTTACTACTCCCTCCTTTCCAGTTTATGGCTCAATTTCAAAATCTCTCCAACCAAGGTAGACGGTGAGTGGTCGAATTAATTTTGTAGTTTACACAAGTAATTAGTACGCTCATTTATCTCAAGAAGTTATGTTTACCGAGGCATTAATTAGAACGAATGCATGAATGACCACTAAATTTCCATGAACTTGTACATGCATTGGTTAGTTTCCTCTTGACACTTCTTGCGTCGGGTGATCTAACGCACCTCGAAATCCAACATGTAATAGTACTACTACTAGTATAGTAGAATTGAGGCTTGTCAAACGGAAAAACGAATGTTTTTTAGATGAGCCCTATAAACCCTAGTGGGTATGTACTCCGTAAAAACAGATTTTTCCAAAACTAAGTCGCTCCATTTCATGAATCCTGTAGTATGCTCCTCCGTTGACACTCCCTTTCATGAATTCTGTACTTCTTGTCGCCGACATGTGGGACATATAGCAACCGGGTCGACATGTCAAGCACCAAATAACAGTGCAGAATAGCAGGGGGATGCACCCCACTCGTACCGGCCCAGTAGTAGTAATGAGCAATGAGACGTCAAATCACAATGCCGCACCTTCCCAGACGGACGAAGCAACCATTATTTCACACTTCAGTTCGCCATCATCTCAAACCACGTAGTATTGCTTCTGCCTCAAGAGGGACACGCGCATCGCCTTGGTACATCATGACACGTGGGACCGCATGACAGGCCATGCTCCCCCGCCGATCGCTCGGTAAAATCACCTCATTTTTACTATACTTCCTCCGTATCGGTTTACTACATGGCATGCACGTCGTTCTAGGTTGAGAATTTAACTGGCTATATATGTGATGAATAGTACTCTAGCCTTTTAAAAAATGTATACTTTTGTATAGTAGTACTATCGATGGATTGCACCACGGAGCAAAAATTGAAATTAAAAAAAGGTGGTACATATAGAGAGCACTCGTCGCCAAATTATGCATATAGTACTATTAAAAAAGCTAGTACGTGCTTAATTGGGGTGCTAAATTCTGTTAAAGAAATACTAGTAGTATGTACATACTGAAGAGTTAAAGTAACAAGAAGAAACATAACATAGTTCTGCTGGGGGCTCAGCACAACACACCCCTCAAATTAAACTAAGCACACCTGAAATTAAACTATGCAACTAATCCGGTAGACACTGCATTAGAAGTTTAGAACCACCATGAGCAACGACACTGCCACCTTACTCTGAGTCCTCGTCCACGTCCTCGACTTCGTCTTTGTCCCTCTCCCTCTTGGCCGATACTTCTTTGCTTGAACCGCACACTTGGCTGTTGCTCTTCACCCAACCCTTGTAGATATTGAAACAAAGGTAGCCATCCATTGCAGCGTAGTGGATGTGGTCTATATCTAGTACATTCCGCTGCCATGCATGACGATGAAATGTGTGATGAGGTTTCTCCAGTTTACGGTACGAAGGATGAACCATGGCTCCTGTCAGGGTCAGCATTGAAGGCTGACGAGAGGGCACCAGCCGATTCTTCTGGAGGTCGAAGGGGTTGCCTACAACGAGGCCTATCCGACCCAGGACTTCTTTGTCGTTCTTAAAGTCTACAGTAACGAATTTCACTATTTTGTCCTTGAGGAAGTTCTTAAAATCCTGGCACTCAACGTCGGCATGACATATGTGGTAGACCAAGCAAACGTTATGTATGCAAACCTGGATCACGGCGGGCTTCTTCCTCTCTTCGTCCTTTAGATCCTTCTCTCGTCCCAGGACTGTGGTGTACTCAACATCTAGCCCAGCGACCCACTCATCATCTGAGTTTTCGAACATGTGTCTGAAGCGAGAAAGGCATCCTTTCACCGTCGCGGAAGAACGGGTGTAGATGACGTCGAACTCATCGCCGGTGATGGTTCTAACCTTGTACTCACCACCGATCGTGGAGATTTGGGACGCCATGGATTTGGGAGGAGGGTTAGGATTAGTGGAACTGCCGTAATGTGAATGGACGGGACGACTAGGAGCGAACCGCCGTAGTATTGAAGGACGTGCGGGGACGAGTAGGAGCGAACTGCCAGCGTGCGAACGGCAAGGTAGTGGCTTTCCATTCTCCCATGATACGGGCTTCCGAGAGCCCTTGGATCTAAGATCGAACGGTTGCATGGCGTGATTCTAGACCTATGGGTGAATATCCTATCCTGGAGGATTATTTTGCAAATTTTCAGCTACTTAGCATGCGACCGTTTGATCTCAGATCCAAGGGCTGCCAGCAGCCCGTATCATGGTCGCGCCTACCACGACCGTCGCGTCGCTCGCGCGGTCGCGTCCTTGGAGATTTAACACGGTACGTTAGGCTATCTGATGTTGGCATGTCATACATAGTCATCACTTAGTCACTCATACTATAACAAGGTTGGCTATAAGTGTGTTTTTTTACTCCTCTCTATCTCTTTCTTCGTAATGGAGGTGGTCAGGAATCGGGAGACTCACGCCGGTCGTAGCGCCGCAGTTAAAACGATAATGGCAAGTCAAATCACGGGGCCTCACCTGTCCAGCAGTAACTCGCTGTCAAATCACACAGCCGTATGTTTGCAGCAGCCTACTCCCTCGTCTTCTCGTGTCTCTGTCGAACCGACTAGGCGGAACTGCCCCGCCTACCAGGCAGGAAAAGCCCCGCCCTCGACTTTTAAATACAACTACATCCGCTTAAGAATCCAATGATATACTTTTTGTGATATAGTAACTCATATTTAGTTAGTCAAATGGATGACCTAGAACTACGTGCAGGCCCTATAAACCAAAACACCTAAAAATAAAAAAATCGAGATGGAGAGGGTAGTTCAGCATATCTTTTTAGATCAATATAGTCGGGATTCACCAAGGAGCAAAACCAAGTGGTAGGCTGCTCCTGTCATGTTGGCATAGCAACTCAAGCAGGGTTAGTCTGCACATGAAATGGCGACACACTTAACAGGACCCCTTTGGCCGACATGTGGCTCATCCACCATCTTGTTCCATGTGCGATGCACCAAATTATAGTTCGGAGCAGCGGTTGGAATTGGAGGCACCCCGATCGTAGCGCCGCAGTAGTAGAAAATGAGCGATGAGGTGTCAAATCACAAAGCCCCACCTTTCCCGCATTAAGCTGGACGGACGAAGCAACCATCATTTCACTCTAGGGCGCAAGAGCATAAAGAAAAGAGAAAACAATGATGTGTGCGGGAGCTACCTAGGGCACCCTAGGGTAGGGGTCTCCACTATAGATCCTTTTTTTTAAAGCGCCTCCACTACAAATCGGCTTCTCCCTCGTCCTCTTGAAGAAAACCGATGATGAGTGTGGCGGTAGGGTTTGTAGGAGTACTACGGCATGCGGGGCCACATCGTAGTAAACGGGTTCGAGTCGATGCCTTAAATATGTGTGGGCCGCTTGGTTTTACGGGAACAAGGCAACATTTTGGGTTCGGGGACCAGTGGAGATATAGTACGTACAAAAAATTGTGGACGTAGGTTCGACCGAAAGACAATGATGCATGGGCCCTGCATTTTGATATACCTGGGGCCGCGCGAAATTTGCTACTCTACTGAAAACTAGTAAGGTATACATGTATTGAACGCATGAGATTTCGAAACCAAATTATGAATAAATACACACTATAGCATGTAAAGCTTTGAGTCATATATGCATGTTGTAGATGTTCGTTTAGTTCTTATAGTTCATCTCATTCAAAATCAATTAGTTTTATAAAAATGTTAAGATTCATGGGGTTGTGCATTGTAAATCATAAAGTAAAAAACAAATAATGGCAATTCATTTAGAAAAAATAATCAATTATGATACAGAAGATTCTAGAACAAAGGAGAACTGCTTGTGTTTTGACGTTTGTGCATTATGCTTAAGTTCAACCATGGAGTCTTCTGAATTGTACATGTGGCAGATCTGGTGGAATGTTGATGATATCCAACGGCCAGTAGTGCTCGGATTTGCCTATCTCTGCACTGTCGGGTTAGCTTCATCCAGCGACCATCTTTCAAAGTTATTGGCACACTATATAGTTCTTGTGCCATAGTTGCATCTTTTGGAAAAAAAGCTACTAGTGGGTTGTACTATCTATTTAGGAATAGAAGATGTATACATGGAAGTTGTAGGGAAAGAGATGACATGGAGCATCTCAATTCCTATGAGTAGGGATTGGAAAAGAGATGTCATGTGGTTCACATCATAGGAACTTTTCTATTGAATCTAGAGATGACATGTATCTCAATTCCTATGAGGAGGGCTTAGAAAAGAGATGTAATTTGGTTCATATCATAGGAACTTTTCTATTGAATATACGCTAATGTTTATTTTCCTTTGAAATTAAGGGAGTATAGGAATCCATTCATATGAACCAAGTGGCTCTAAAGCTATAGAAATGATATTATGTTTATTTCCTTTGAAATGTGGAGTATATGAATCTATTCCTATGAACCAATTGGCTCTAAAGGAAAAAATCCTATAAAAATCATATCATATAGAGTTCCTATGATATTCCTCGACACTAAAGGATGCTTGAAATTGCTGCGGGTGATACGATGGTCTTTCTTTGTAGACTCCTCACCCATCTTTATAGTTACCTCTCGAAGATGAATGAAATGATATATAGTACATGGTATTCTACATGTGCAATTTGGTACACGAAAACTCGGTAAAAGTTTGCGAGGTTCGAATTTTCAATAAAGCTATATGCACTGCATTTCAGAACGGAGGGAGCATACGGCAGTTGCTAACACTCATGTGGAAGATTTGTGTGGAGGAGGAGTGGCTGTTCTGTTAAATCACATGGCAAAACTGACACTGTCGGATGCCGATCTAACGGTTCTTACGGCGTTCGTCAGGAAAAGGCTTGTGGCGAACATTTGTTGGATAATGATTTATGGACACATGCTTTGCATTGATACGTGCCCCCCCGTCTCTCACGCACACGCACCCTGACGAGTCACGACTCTCCCGAGTCCTCTCGCAGACTCGCACGTCGCACCCACCGTCTATCTGCAGGTAGACGTCACGCACATATGTGCTCTCCACACCCTACCCTCAGAACTTCTAAAAAACAAAAGACAGCGCGCACATTTTATTTTAGCTCACACGTCACACACTTATACTATTACTCTTACGACGAACGTTCTTTGGGCATAGTATATTGTACTCTCACGAAGAGAAGTAGTGCACGCACACACTCTCTCACACCCACTCGCGGGTACACGTAGGAGCGCATTTTTTTGAAGCTGGTACAACAAAATCACTCCACTATATATAAAAGCAGGAGCCTTAGTGCTTGCTTTACTAGGGTTCCTCTCGTTTACTCTCTCATGCTCTCTAGATGTAAGCAACACATAGGTGGCCACACTCTCTCTCAGCTCATGGCTGGTCACAAATCTGGCTGGACAACCTCGACCGGGGCAGGGGTGTAGGTGCATCGTTCATGCTGTCGTTGGCGGCGAGGGAGGAGACCAACGGCTGCCTGCGCGTCCCGATCGGTGGCCGTGCAGTTCTCTCCGAGAGAGCGCCGGCTCGGGAGGGCCTCCGACACTGTCTTTGCCACATGCCGACGGCCCTCAGGTATATATTCCTTTGAAACCTCCCTTGCTCTACTGCCCTAGCTCCCTTCGTGTGGATCCTTTTCTACTTCCGTCCGCTGTTCCAAAGCCACCTAGACTTCTACTATTATTAGAAGTAAAGCTAGTTCATACAGTCGACTCAAAGCGTTGGTTCAAACTGGGAAGAAAGTGGGAAAGCTGTAGCATGAATCTAGGACTTGGTTCTAAGAGGAAATGGGGGAAAGTAGTAATATCTGTCACTATTTAAATAACCGTATTTCGTATTTGCGCAAACAGGGATGTCTGTCTCCATATCGTTTCGGGATGTCTGTCTCCGTATCGTTTCTATCCGCGCAATCAAAAGCACACACCTCAGTTTTAGTACAACTGTGCAAAATGAGATGGCTATCCCTCGTTATCGTTGTCTAACCTCCCGTCCTCAAGGTATCCCTACATTGGTAGTAACTAAGGTAGAATGACCAACGCAATCTAAAAGAAGCTGATTCATACGTTTTACTTCCTGATTGCAATGCAGGGATGAGCGAAAACAATTGCATCCTAGTCCGGAATGCACTTTCTACCAGTTCATCCATGGACCAAGGACTAGCTGGCACGGCTGCATGGCGGTTTTTTGGACAGGTGCGCGGACAAGAGGCATTGTGGTCTGCTTATTTTTGCAAATAGCGGTGCTTAAATTTAGTGGAATGCACAAGCATTTCAGCTGGTCAGTACACTGCATGGTTCATTTCAGCATTCCAGCTGAGACCACAATTATAATTGGTTATTCTGGAATGAGAGAACCTAACCCTGAATGGTGGCAACAAGAAAAAACCAAAGTGAACTCCAGGAAATTTAAGCCTGCCGGGAGGCCCTTTGCTCAGAGAAGCCTTGCTTGTTTTTTCTTGATTTGTAAACCTTCTCACAACTTTGTCTTTTGCTATGAACTAGTATATGTTAGTTATGTTCTATGAATCATTAAGATGTATAAAATTGCTTAACTTATGCTTTTCAAGTTTTTTATGAAGACGAGTTTAATGTGAGTGTTCCACATGAGCGCTGGACTAGCGTGTGAACATTTGGAATTTATTACATTGTGGCCTCAATCAATTGCATGAACCACTGTAACAAGATACATAGTTGCTTATATGTCAGACAGCAGATTGTTGATTGTTAGCTGGTCGATAGCCTAGTGTTGAAGCGAGCTGAGCCAATGTGCCGTGTTTTGCACAACTGCTTACAAGTGGGGTAGCACCAATAGTGTTTACAAGCACTTATGTATACGTCGGCGCGCGGTTCTCGAACGAGTGCTCTATTTCATCAAAACACACACTGCTCGTATGATAAACCGTGACAACATATGTCTTACCATGCCATATTCATGAAAAAACTAGTGAGGACGCATCTATTTTGGCAACAATTACGATGGTTCTCAAATGATTCAGGGGCACACAAAAGTAGCAGCAGTTCCCATAGACGGATTCAAACAGAGTACTAGCCCCAGAGAGGTCGATAACAGGCAAGGTTCGGATAATTAGACACAATCCAAACTACTATTAAACACTAGTTGGGGCAACTATTTCATGCATCGATCTAATTTGGGATGGACACAAGATGGACCTTGCCATGAACATCATCGAGGATGTCCCGTAGCAGCTCAATCCTGTGAACCTTCATGAAGACAACCTTGTGGCCTTGCCACTACTAAACTTGTTTGTGGAGGCATGCTACGTCAGCTTCCTGTGTAAGCTTGACTAGAAGAGTATGCCTCACAAACGAAGGAGTAGCTTTGAACTTCTTGTGCTTCAGTACACCCTGGACAACACGCCTGACAACAGTGAGGCTGGAATACAACTCTTCATTGGTATAACCAAAAATGGCTTCCAGGATCCAACAGCCTAAGAACTCTGTTTTCCCAGTGCATATATTCTGGTCGTCCGCCTCATAACGAGTGACATGTACAACCACACAATCCTTGTCTGCATCAGGGCTCTAATTGAAACAGAAACAAATTCTGAATTACTTTTCAGTATAAGAAACACAAGTTATTTAAACCACTATGTATAGCATGGCATCGAAGCTAATAAAATTTTGCATTATTAATCACCACATACTTCCTTTTCTAAAAAAATCACCACATACTTAGATGAAAAACCAATCGAGATCGGCAAAGAAGGAAATCACCTTGGGCAGCTCAGCGGGGGGGGGGGGGGGGGACACATCCTCGAAGGGGGAAAACTGCTCCTGCAGTGCCACGGGGGCTGTAACCTCAAACGGGGCGTTGACCATCTCAGTAGTGGCCGTGAGCGTATCTGGGGTCGGCTCGGTGGTTGCCTCCATCTTCTTGGAGCTCTCTGTCTCGCGGGGATCAGCCTCCCGCGTCTGCTCCAATATCGGTAGATCTTTGCCTAGTTCTCCTTGGTCCATCATGAAACTGACGAATACTAGGAGACCACTGAAAGGAAAACACAATCGCAATGACAATGAAACAAAAAAGAGAGTGAGGATCGGTTGCTGCTTTGCAAAAGTTCTTTTTTTCTCTGAACGAAAATATACCAACATCACGGATCCGCTTACCTTCCCTTCGTTCGGAGAGAAGAACAGTGGCAGATGCGAGTGTTGCCTTTCTTGAAGAGTGAAATGATGGTTGCTTCATCCGTCAAACTTAGTCTGCGGGGAGGTGGGGTTTTGTGATACGATGGCTCGTTACTGCCGCGCTACGACCGGGGTGACTCTCCGCCTGCATATTGCCTTCTAATTTGGTGGATGGCATTTGGGCCCGCGCGCTGCATGGCCCGCATGTCGGCGAACAAAAGTATAACAACATTCAGTAGAGGGAGACGTTTCAATGACCTAGGAGGAGCCAGAAGCGGTAGAGTGTATCCACTGTACTAGTAGTAATTGTTTTTCTGGGTAGCTGTAGAGTGTCTCCACTGTACTAGTAGTAATTGTTTCTCTGGGCCCAAGACAAAACAGCCCATCCACACTAGTAAATAGTAGAATCAATTCAAAAGTCCATATATTTACTGAATTGACGGATGGGTATGTCGAAGAGCAAAAAAAGGAGTTTCAGGTGGGCAAAAGAGCTTTTGAACATTCCAGGCTTCTATTTACAACATATGTGGTCATAATCCAGTAAATTTTACGACCCAGGATGTTCATTCTATGGACCTGACCGATCCATTTGACTGTGACTGCCGAAAACAGTGCTGGAGTTAGATGTTGTTGCCCTTTTCAATCTGGTTTTTTTTGTAAACCTGATGAACAATTAACCCTCGTGCTTTTGAACAGTTTGTAAGCTGGAGTTAGATGTTCCTGCCCTTTTGAACTCAGCAGTGACTGTCATATTTTCTTTGAAACAAGGCAAATGGCTTGCCATTCGTTTAATTTAGAGTGAAATATTGTAACAAATCCCAACCAAGGGAAATAACATCACTCTCACTGGCTGCTTGAGCTCACTGTGCATTATAGAAGCCAAGTGATTAGCCCCCACCAGCACCCACAAACTTATTTTGAACTAGCACATCAAATGGGCTATAAATTTTCATAGGAAAGGCTGCATGACCGTGACAGATTTGGATTCTGACATTTGGGACCCGCGAGGAAATAGCCTACCCAAGGTGGTGTCGACTTACTAGCCAGTCAACAAACAATTCTGCCTACCAGCCGTTGGATTGACATCCAACATCTGCCGTGTATCTTCTATCTCTTGTCTTCTTCTTCCTCCAGCCGCCCAAACCAAACCACCCCGTCGGCTCCGCCTGCTCCTGCCTCCCATGACTGGCTGTGCCTCCGCCGCCCTACCGTACGTACCCTCCAACGTTGGCCAGTCCCTCCCTCTATTCCCCCACACGTCCTGTTATTCTCCGGCGATGTCAGCCCCAACACGCACCCACGCCTGAACCAGTCAACCCTCGTACTCCCCTCCGCCTGCGACTGGACCGGCGCATCTTCAATGGCTCCTGTTCGTTCAGTGTGAGGCCTCGTTGTTGTCCTCCACCTTGAGGCCTTGGTTCGCTCGCCGTGCGCGGTGCACCGCCCTCTTGCGTTGTCAATGTCGTCAACAACCAAGAGGAACAAGGAGATGACTGTACGTGGAGAGGATGACAGTAGGGACCCACCAGCGTCATGGCAGTATGCAAGCAAGTGTCTCTATAGTACAAGTCCAAAAATATGGTTCCTCCTAATGGTTGGACATCTGGGGCTCACGCCATTGTCAACGTAGTCAATAAACGAGAGAATTACACTACGAGCGGCTGACACCAGGGACCCAGCAAGTCGCGCAGTTTTTTTTGAGGAACAAACAGTTGTTATTTATACTAGTTTTAGCGACGGATCAGGGTAACAACGGGGCTATGCGGGGGCTGTGGCCCGTCTAGCCAGGGTTTTATTTATTTTTACCACATCATGAGCCCAGTTGTGTTTTTTTCTTGCTGAAAATGGCTAGCCCAGTTCTATTTTCCTAAAAGAAATACCCAAACAAGGCCTACTTGCTTTATCGGCCCTGCTGGGCTGCAAATCTTTCAAGACGAGGAGAGTTTCATTCGGTTTGCCCAGAAATGGGCTATACATTTTTAAAACACATCAAACCGGGAATTAGTTTCAATTTTTTTCATTACAAGATCTTAAATTCCATTGATTTTTATGCGTGGACAATTATTTGGATTTTATATTTATATAAATTATTTTTCAAAATAGTTTGAATGTGAATCGATATTTCTGGATTAAAAACAGTTGACCGCACCAAAATATGCAAAATTTTGTATGCTTTTTAACCGTGGCCACAATATGGGGTGTAATGCTAACAAAAAGAAGATGGGCTCCAAAAAAAATCTTAAGAATTAGCAAATGGGCTGTACATTATTAGAAATAATGGCAGATGGGTTGTATGTTGTTTTCCACAGATTTGAGGCTGACTTGTGCGCCTACTACAGGTTGACGCGTATGCTTTCATAAAAAAGGTTAACGCACATGCAACGCCCTGTCAACTTAGTCAACACACGAGAGCAGTGACTGTTGGATGTCCATCCAACGGCCGTCCTGCTTCTTCAATCTCTGCTCTTCATGCTCCAGCCGCTCAACCAAGCGCCGGCGGGACTGCCTGCTCCCTCCAACCACGGCCGGCTATGCTGCCACGCAGGCCTCACGGCCCCACCGTACTCCCATCGCTGGCCTAGCCATCCCTCTACTCACCCACACATGCTGTTATTCTCTGGTGACGGCAGACGAACCAGTAAACCCTCGTACTCCTCCGCGTGGGAAACAACTGCTGAGTATTCCCTGGCTCCGTGTCGTTCCCTTCCTAGGCCTCGCCGTCGTCCACCGACCTGGTGCTCTCGGCGCGGCCTGGTCAACATGGTCAATGAACGACATCCATCGGAAGTGGATTGTACATGGAGAGGCTGACAGCTGGGTCCACGGCCGCACGCAAGGAAATGCCTCCTTATTACGCGCAAAATAATGATTCCTCCACCTAACAGCTAGGACCCACAGGAAGGGCCTCTGTATTTCGCGAAAAAAACGTTCCCCCCGCTGATAGGTCAGACCCACCAGCTATATCTTCGCACGCAAGGAAGTGCCTTCCTTATTACGCCCAAAAAAATGAATACCCCCTGCTAGCTGGGACCCACCATATTGTTGGGCTGACTTATGGGCCTACTAAGTTGATGGGGACGGAGGGCTTTGTCAACTTAGTCAATACTCTAGTGACCGTATGATGTCCATCCAACAGCCATAGTGCTTCTTCAACCTCTGGTCTTCTTGCTCCAGCCGCCCAAAGCAGCGCGGGTCGTGCCGCTTTCTCGTACCTCCCGTGGCCGGCTGTGCTACCACGGAGGCCTCACCGCCCCCATACTACTCCCACCACTGGCCAGGCCATCCCTCCACTCACCCACACCCCCTGTTATTCTGCGGCGACGGCAGCCTCACACCGCAGTCGAACCAGTGAACGCTCGTACTCCTCTCCGCATGGGCATCCACTGCCGCGTCCTGCCCGGCTCCGCGTCGTCCCCTTCCTAGGCCTCTCCGCCATCCACCGCTGTGGTGCTCTCGGCGCGGCGTGGTTAATGTGGTCAATGACTGACTTTCATCGGAAGAGTACTGTACGTGGAGAGGCTGACAGCTGGGTCCACGGCAGCCGCAAGGAAGTGCCTCCTTATTACGCGGAAAATAATTATTCCTCCACCTGATAGCGGGGACCCACCGGACGGGCCAACAATATTTTGCAAAAAAAATCGTTTCCCCCTGACTGCTGGGACCCACCAGACGGGCCACCGTATTTCGCGAAAAAATGTTCCCCCCGCTGTCAGCTCCGACCCACCGGAAGTGCCTCCTTATTACGCACAAAAAATGAATACTCCCCCGGCTAGCTGGGACCCACCTTGGTGGGAGGCTGACTTGTGGGCCTACTAAGTTGATGGGGACGAAGGGCTTTGTCAACTTAGTCAATATGAACGATTCTAGCTCAAGTGACCGTACAATGTCCATCCAACGGCCGTAGTGCTTCTTCAACCTCTGGTATTCTTGCTCCAGCCGCCCAAAGCAGCGCCGGTCGTGCCGCATGCTCCTGCCTCCCGTGGCCGGCTGTGCTATCGCAAAGGCCTCACCGCCCCCTACTATTCCCACCGCTGGCCAGGCCCTGCGGCGACGGCAGCCTCACACCGCAGCCGAACCAGTGAACCCTCGTACTCCTCTCTGCGCGGGCTTCCATTGCCGCGTCTTCCCTGGCTCCGCGTCGTCCCCTTCCTAGGCCTCGCCGTCATCCACCGCCGTGGTGCTCTCCGCGCGGCGTGGTCAACGTGATCAAGGAACGACTTCCATCGGAAGAGTACTGTACATGGAGAGGCTGACAGCTGGGTCCACGGCCACAACCTAGTTTTTTTGTGATTTGCCAAGTAAGTCGCTTTGTCAGGCCTGTTCGGCTGCAAATCTTTCAAGACGAGGAGAACTTTCATTCGGCTAGCCGAGAAAATGGCCCATCAGTAATGAGAAATGGGATGTACATTTTTAAAACACATCAAACCGGCAATTAGTTTCAAATATCTTTTTTTTATTTCAAGATTTTAAATTACATTAATTTTTATGCATGGGGAATTTGTTGGATTTTATATTGATATACATTTATTTTTAAAATCAGTTTGAATGTGAGTCGAAATTTCGGGATTAAAAACAGTTCGGACCGCACCGAAATATGCAAAATTTCGTATAATTTTTTAACCGTGGCCACAATATGGGTTGTAATGCTAACAAAAAGAATATGGGCTCCAAAAAAACCTTAAGAATTAGCAAATGGGTTGTAAATTATTAGAAATAATGGCAGATGGGTTGTATGCTGTTTTCCACAGATTTGAGGCTTTCCTAAAAAAAGGTTGATGCACAAGCACTAACTGTTGGATCTCCATCCAACGGCCGTCGTGCTTCTTCAATCTCTGCTCTTCCTGCTCCAGCCGCTCAAACAAGAGCCGGCGGGACTGCCTGCTGCCTCCTCCCCGCGGCCGGCTGTGCTGCCGCGCAGGCCTCACCGCCCCACCGTACTCCCAACGATGACCTAGCCATCCCTCTACTCACCCACACCTACTGTTATTCTCCGGCGACGGCAGACGAACCAGCAAACCCTCGTACAGTCGTACTCCCCTCCGCGTGGGAAACAACTGCCGAGTCTTCCCTGCCTCCGTGTCGTCCCCTTCCTAGGCCTTGCCGTCGTCCACCGCCGTGGTGCTCTCGACGCGGTGTGGTCAATGTGGTCAACGACCGACTTCCATTGGAAGAGTACTATGCGTGGAGACGCTGACGGCTGGGTCCACGGCCGCATCAAGGAAGTGCCTCCTTATTACGCGCAAAATAATTATTCCTCCACCTGACAGCGGGGACCCACCGGACATGCCATCGTATTTCGCAAAAAAACGTTTCCCCCCTGACTGCTGGGACCCACCAGCTACACCTTCGCACGCAAGGAAGCGTGTCCGGGTAAAAAAACAAAACGATTCGCCCCCCTGACTGCTAGGACCCACCAGCTACATCTTCACACGCAAGGAAGTGCCTGACATTCGGGACCCACCTGGTCGAAGCATACGTAGCATTGTCATTCTAGTCGCGAACGTGTACGTACATATATACTGGTGGATGTAGAGGCGCGCACGTGTCGTAGTAGAGGCGCGCACGTCGCATGTACACGTACGTACAGCGGCCAGGGTGCAAGAAAGAAAATATGGCCACGTATGTGTACATACGGGCGGGGTCTCGAACGCCTACTCGCGCATACGTACGGCCAGGGCTCGTGTACATGGCTGGGTCGGAACGGAGAAACAACGCCGTCGTCGTGTTCATGGGGAGGCAACAAAATGCGTCATGTTCATGGGGAGGCAACGGAATGCGTCGTGTTCATCGGGAGGCAACGAAATGCGTGGGAGCCAACCGGCTGGGTCGGAACGGAATGTGTCGTCGTGTTCATCGGGAGGGCTTGGACGGAACAGGCGATGGAAACGAGGCCTGGCGTACCGCACAACGGAGGAAACGGACCTCCTACGTTCGGAACGGGGTCATGTTGATCGGGAGGGGTCTGGCGTACCGCAAAACGGAGGAAACGAACCTCCTACGATCGAAATGGGGGTCCTGTTGATCGGGAGGGGTGTGGCGTACCGCAAAACGGACGAAACGGACTTGTGTTGGAGCGCTACGGTCGAAACGGGGATCCTGTTCATCAAGAGGGGTGTGGCGTACTGCAAAACGGGACTCCATGGGATACTATTCATCTCCACCGTCGACCTCCTCCAGCCTCCACGGGCTACCTTCGACCTCCTCCAGCCTCCACAGGCTCCTGTTCATCCAGCCTCCACCGCGCGCTACTCCGTCGGCTCCTGTTCAACCACCCCTCCACCATCTACTGTTCATCCAGCCCTCCACACCACGGGGTCCTGTTCAACCACCCCTCCACGGGCACCCCTCTACCGTCTACTGTTCATCCAGCCCTCCACACCAACGGGTCCTGTTAAACCACCCCTACACGGGCACCCCTCCACCGTCTACTATTCATCCAGCCCTCCACCACACCACGGGGTCCTGTTCATCCAGAGGCAACGCCACCGCTCACTGTTCATCCAAACCACCCCGCAACGCTCACTGTTCATCCCATAGGCAACATCGATCGGCTTCAGTTAGCAGCAGTAGCAAAGGAATCGCTCAATCGGGTTTAGTTAACAGCCATCGATCGATAGCTCAGGTTCAGTAACGCGTAGCCTGTAGTGCAATCGCTCGGGTTCAGTTAGAGCCCAACGCCTCACTCGGTTCAGTTAGAGCCAACACCTCGCACACACGCGCGTACATGTACGAGATAAACACGCATTGCTCGGCCCCCGATCTCCCACCGTAACCGGGAACTCCCTGAGATTTTCCTCGCCCTTGCTTCTACCACGGTTTTTTCCGTCATGGACGGCCCAAAGAATGCCATGCAGCTGCGTCTCCGGCCCGCCCAAGACAAAAAGCCCATTTTCTGTCATGATTTTTTGTCATAGAAGTAGGAGCCCACCACATCTATGATGATACCGGGTTTTGTCACAATTATCATCATAGAAGTGTCATATATATGACAGAAAAAAATTTCGTTCGGCCCAAAATGTCACGGATGTGTCTTTTTTTGTAGTGTATCATACGTCACAATGTAACTGGGTGACTATAATTATCGGAGTGCCGGGGGGTTATTGGAACCCCCAGTGGATCTAATGGGCGAACATGGGCCTTGTGTGAGAGAGAGGAAGGGGCCTTAGGACTGCCCTCCCTTGAGGAGTCTGAATTGGACAAGAGGGGGGCGGCGCCCCCTCTTTCCCTCCCTCTCTCCCTCTCCTTCCTTCCCCCTTCCTCCTCCTAGTTGTACTAGGAAAGGAGGAGTCCTACTCCTACTAGGAGGAGGACTCCTCACCACCTTGGCGTGCCCCAAGGGCCGGCCGACCTGCCCCTTGCTCCTTTATATACGGGAGCAGGGGGCACCCTAGGACACACAAGTTGATCATTGATCTCTTAGCCATGTGCGGTGCCCCCCTCAACCATAATCCACCTCGGTCATATTGTCGTAGTGCTTAGGCGAAGCCCTGCGACGGTAGCTTCATCATATCCATCATCACACCGTCATGCTGACGAAGCTCTCCCTCGACACTCAGCTGGATCGAGAGTTCATTGGACGTCATCGAGCCGAACGTGTGCAGATCGCGGAAGTGTCGTACTTTCGATACTAGGATCGATCGAATCGTGAAGACGTACGACTACATCAACCACGTTGTCATAACGCTTCCTCTTACGGTCTACGAGGGTATGTGGACAACAATCTTCCCTCTCATTGCTATGCATCACCATGATAGATCTTGCGTGTGCGTAGGATTTTTTTTGAAATTACTGTGTTTCCCAACAGTGGTATCAGAGCCAGGTCTATGCGTAGATGTTATATGCATGAGAAGAACACAAAGGAGTTGTGGGCGTGGGTATATACATATTGCTTGCCATCACTAGTTGATTCTTGATTCGGCAGTATTGTTGGATGAAGTGGCCCAGACCGACATTATGCGTACGCTTACGCGAGACTGGTTCTACCGACATGTTTCGCACACAGATGGCTGGTGGGTGTCAGTTTCTCCAACTTTAGTTGAATCGGATTCAATGAACAGGGTTCTTTCTGAAGATCAAAAAGCAACCACTATACCGCGTTGTGGTTTTTGATGCGTATGTAAGAACGGTTCTTGCTCAGCCCGTAGCAGCCACGTAAAACTTGCAACAACAAAGTAGAGGACGTCTAACTTGTTTTTGCAGGGCATGTTGTGATGTGATATGGTCAAGACATGATGCTAAATTTTATTGTATGAGATGATCATGTTTTGTAACACAGTTATCGGCAACTGGCAGGAGCCATATAGTTGTCGCTTTATTGTATGAAATGCAATCGCCATGTAATTGCTTTACTTTATCACTAAGCGGTAGCGATAGTCGTAGAAGCAATAGTTGGCGAGACGACAATGATGCTTCGATGGAGATCAAGGTGTCAAGCCGGTGATGATGGTGATCATGATGGTGCTTTGGAGATGGAGATCAAAGGCACAAGATGATGATGGCCATATCATATCACTTATATTGATTGCATGTGATGTTTATCCTTTATGCATCTTATTTTGCTTCATTCGGCGGTAGCATTATAAGATGATCTCTCACTAAATTTCAAGGTATAAGTGTTCTCCCTAAGTATGCACCGTTGCTATAGTTCGTCGTGCCGAGACACCACGTGATGATCGGGTGTGATAAGCTCGACGTTCACATACAACGGGTGCAAGCTAGTTTTGCAAACGTGGAATACTCGGGTTAAACTTGACGAGCCTAGCATATGCAGATATGGCCTCGGAACACTGAGACCGAAAGGTCGTGCATGAATCATATAGTAGATATGATCAACATAGTGATGTTCACCATTGAAAACTACTCCATCTCACGTGATGATCGTACATGGTTTGGTTGATATGGATCATGTGATCACTTAGATGATTAGAGAGATGTCTATCTAAGTGGGAGTTCTTAAGTAATTTGATTAATTGAACTTTAATTTATCATGAACTTAGTACCTGATAGTATTTTGCATGTCTATGTTGTTGTAGATAGATGGCACGTGTTGTTGTTCTGTTAAATTTTAATGCGTTCCTAGAGAAAGCTAAGTTGAAATATGATGGTAGCAACTACACGGACTGTGTCCGTAACTTGAGGATTATCCTCATTGATGTACAGAAGAATTATATCTTGGAAGCACCGCTAGGTGACAAACCCGCTGCAGGAGCAACGCCAGATGTTGTGAACACCTGGCAGAGCAAAGCTGATGACTACTCAATAGTTCAATGTGCCATGCTTTATTGCTTACAAGCCTGACTTCAACGACGTTTTGAACGTCATGGAGCATATGAGATTTTCTAGGAGTTGAAGTTAATATTTCAAGCAAAAGCCCGGATTGAGAGATATGAAGTCTCCAATAAGTTCTACAGCTGCAAAATGGAGGAGAATAGTTCTGTCAGTGAACATATACTTAGAATGTCTGGGTACCACAACCACTTGACTCAGCTGGAAGTTAATCTTCCTGATGATAGTGTCATTGGCAAAGTTCTTCAATCACTGCCACCAAGCTACAAGAGCTTCGTGATGAACTATAATATGCAAGGGATGGATAACACATTTCCTGAGCTCTTCGCAATGCTAAAAGTTGCGGAGGTAGAAATCAAGAAGGAGCTTCAAGTGTTGATGGTCAACAAGACCACAAGTTTCAAGAAAAAGGGTAAAGGGAAGAAGGGAAACTTCAAGAAGAACACCAAGCCAGTTGCTGCTCAAGTGAAGAAACCCAAGTTTGGACCTAAGCCTGAGATTGAGTGCTTCTACTTCAAAGGGACTGGTCACTTGAAGCGGAACTGCCCCAAGTATTTTGCGGAGAAGAAGGATGGCAAAGTGAAAGGTATATTTGATATACATGTTTTTGATGTGTACCTTACTAATGCTCGCAGTAGCGCCTAGGTATTTGATACTGGTTCTGTCGTGGAATTGTCACGGCAGATGTCCTTAGTGTCAGGACTTAGTCGCGAGGCCAACGCATCTATGTGGTAGCTTGAGAGGGGTTCAGCGGGATGAGAGATGCGATGTTTTACCCAGGTTCGGCCCCTCACGGTGGAGGTAAAAACCTACATCCTGCTTTATTGATATTAATGATGATGATCATGGTTACAAGAGTGCTCTATCTCGAGAGCTATTGTCTAAACCTAACTTGTCCAACCTGTGGAACTTGTGAATCGTGTCCCTCTTGGGGTGCCCTGCCCCTCCTTATATATGTTGAAGGGGCGGTTTACATGACTTGTCCTATTAGGATTAGGATTACTCTATTACAAGTGGAGTCCTAGTCTTGCTTCCTTTGTAAGGGAATATTCCTTATGCTTTCCTCTTAAGCCGGCCCACCATAGTACGAGCCGACCTTCCATGAACCGTCTGCTTGGGCCACCGGGTCTTGTTGCTCCTCTGCTCCGCCGGCCGGGTCACTAATGAGTCACCTGGCTCGGTCTGGTCATCAGTGAGTGAAGAGATCCGGGCGGGTCACTTAGTGAGTCGCCAAGTTAGGGCGGGTCACCAGTGAGTCGCCAAGTCCGGCCGGGTCATACCGCGGGGTATATCCCCGACATTAGCCCCCAGTTTAATTTGGATTTATCCTTGTTAAACTGATCCTGCAAAATAAACACAAGAACAAATTTGACAGGTTGTGATCCGGGTTAAAAAATCTTGTAAGCCGGCACCTAGTCATCTTTAAGTCCTTGCCATTTCCTTCTTGATATCTACATGTCCATGATCTCATAGCAAATCTCCCTTAGCAGATATGTTTCGACTTTGTCAATGTAAAAAATCCAGATACTTCTTTTGAGAAATTCGGGTCAATAGGCCAGCTTCAGAGTCAATTTGCTGACATTGGTCTCTTGTAGAGAAATATTGTAAGAAATAATCCACCAAAGCATCGGCTTTAAAAAATATTGGTTTTGAAATACTCATCTGACTTTCAGCCGGCTTGTAGAACTTGCCGGTTTATCATTGCCAAAATATCCGGTTTGTAAATATTGATAGTACCGGGTCATAATTGTTGCTGACGCCGGGTCATAGTTATTGGTGACGTTGGGTCAATCTGATTTACTCAAAACTGATAATTTGAAGTTATTCCTCCCTTATATGAATATCACCTGTAGCCCCCAAGTGTCGGGTTGTCATGCTTGCAGCAACCTGGGACTTGTAATTGCCTTATGCTCATTAAGATTTCAACCAGTGTAGCCCCCAAGGGCCGGGTCATTATGCAATAATGAGCATGGACTTTGTAAATATGATCATGTAAATTTGAGCAACAACGTGTAGCCCCCAAGGGCCGACTCAATAAGATATTACTGAGCTGGGACTTTGTATATGATTCATTGATAATACCATCAAATGATGTAATCTCCACCATGGGGCTTGAACCCACGTCCACAAGGTTAAGAGCTTTGTATTCTACCAACTGAGTAATGGATCTTTCAATATAATAGATTAAGGCTTGTGTACCTTGAATTTCCGACAGGAGCAATTGGTAGCCCCCAAGGGCCGGCTCATTTAAAATGTGATGAGTCAGGTCTTTAATAAGTTGAGCAAGAAATGACTTTGCATTAGCCCCCAAGTGCCATGGTGCATGCTGGCAGTGACATGGGACTTGTATATTCGATATAATCTTGATTTGAACAATGTAGCCCCCAAGTGCCGGGTCGTAAGCCTGCAGCGACTCGGGACTATTTCCTCCATTGTAAAATAAATCATGCCCATTGTTAAAAATAATAGCCGTTGCGCTAAAGCAACTTTGAAAACCTCAATCATAACACTGGTTATTGAATCACAATAGAAATCCAGCCATGTTGGCTATTCAAGATTTGAATAATATAATCCAGTACAAAAACCTCAATCATTCAATATCATCATGAAAATCCAGCCAGTTTTGGCCATTAAAGATTTGAATACCTCATCAGTTGACAAGTAGATTCGGAGTTTAAATACCTGACGGCTCTTGGCTGATGACGTCTTAATGCACATTCATTGTAAGCGGAATTTTTGTAACCCGGTGGCCTATAGCCCTTGAGAAAATCAATAATTGATAACCCTTTTGAGACACCAATTTCAGTGATGAGCTTGGACTGAAGCATTTATATAAGTCATAGTTCTGCAAATCCTGCACATAGTTTAAACAACATATGCCCTGGCGACTTAACGTCAAGAGCCAGGGCGGGTAACCACCCAAATGTAGTCTTACCCTGCACACAAGTAGATCACAAGAACCCTTGGCGGTTTGTCGCGGGACGGATCATAATACCTCACATATAACCACTATGATGTTGAATTTGTACTGCCGATTTACATGACCTATGCAGTAAAGGTGATAACCCAATCCTTAGAAGCCAATGCTTCCACATAGATGATGATTGTCATAAGCTGGCGACTTATAGTCAAAAGTCAAGCCGGGTTAAGCATAAAACACTTATATACATTTGAGATATAATCCAAAAAAGGTCTCAAGTCAAACCCAAAATTGTTCACAAAAAATACTTAAAAAAATTTAAGGCTTCTGATTCGTATACAATCAGAAAACCGTTCCAAAGGGGTTGAGCTAAGATTCGAATACGATCATATAGCCCCCAGTGGCTTTGGCGTTGTGCCGATCAAGAGGGTACCGACAACTATGTTCTCTTTGGTTCGAATACAACCTATGTTTGAACAGGAAGCTCCCAAATGACCTTGAGAGGTTTCTAATGACCCTGATTCGAATACGATCCAAGTCAAACCCAAAAGGGGTTAAGCTATGATTCGGATACGGTCAAGAAGCCCCCTAGTGAGTTTGGCTTTGCGCCGATCAAAAGGGTTACGACAGCTATGTTCTCTTTGGTTCGAATACGACCTATGTTTGAACAGGAAGCCCCCAAATGACCTTGAGAGGTTTTTAATGACCCTAATTCGAATACGATCCAAGTCGGACCCAAAAGGGGTTAAGCTATGATTCGGATACGATCAAGAAGCCCCCTAGTGAGTTTGGCTTTGCGCCAATCAAAAGGGTTACGCCAGCTATGTCCTCTTTGGTTCGAATACGACCTATGTTTGAACAGGAAGCCCCCAAATGATCTGTAACTGTGGCTATGAGCCGGATCAAAGGATAATCATAGCTTAGCTCAATAAGCCGGAAGCCCCCAAGTGATATATTCCTGAGCTGTGCTCGCCGGGTGCCTATGTTTGAGTTATGTTGTGCAACAAACTCTCTTGGGTCCCTATAATTTTTAAAAAAACTCGAGATTTGCGAGAGATAAATTCTTCTTGAACCGGATATTGAGATTTTCAAAGCTTTGCGGAAGACAGGTTTACCTTAAGTCGGATTTTAAACCAGATATTTAAGAGCTTCAGCGCTTTGTGGGCGACAAATTTCCCTTGAACCGGATTTTGAACTGGAATCCTTCTTTTTAAGCCGGAAATTTTTTGACGGCTTTTAAATATACGCCAATAAGACAGTAGCCTCCGGGGCCGGGTTATTTTTCCCTCTAATGATCCGGAGTTCTTGAATCTGCTTTAAATTGGCAACCATTTACTGAGTCATGTCATCGTAGCCCCCGAGTCTCAAGGCGACTTGGGGAGTTGGCTTGAGATTCTTCATAATTAACCATAATATAGACCGTTTTGAATCCTGCATGGGACAACTTGCAAACCAGAGTAATTGCTCTTTTATAGAAAGCAAAAGAAATATAAAAAATATGCTGGATGGATTTCACCTGATGCGTCAGGTCAGCAATTATCACTGCGGAGTTGATGATCACCATGGTGAAACTGAAATCAATCACGGCCGAGTTGGCCGTGGGTGTTGACAGATCTATCGGCCGTGGCGTTTTAAACCGGTGTGGACGGGGGAGTCGACCGCGGCGTTGTAAACCGATGCGGTCGCGAGAGACGGCCACGACGTTGTAAGCCGGTGCGGCCACGAGAGACAGCCACGGCGTTGTAAGCCGGTGCGGGAGTCCGCTTAGTAATGATGACCACCTGTGCCAAAAGATGTTGGCGTGCCTCCATCTCCGTAGTATAATATCACTTTTTGTCATAAATAATTGCCCTGATGTGTTTAGGCCGGAAGTAATCCGCCATGAAGTTGATGATTACTAGGTGAAACTGCAATCACTCACGGGTGAGTCAGCCGCGCATTGTAAGCCGGTGCGGACGAGAGAGTCGGCCGCGGCGTTGTAAGTCGGTGCGGATGGGCGACTCGGCCGCAGGCGCGGACAGATGTAGACCGAATAGCGGGGGCCATGACTTGCGCGCGTACCCGTCGAGCAACATGACACGGACGGATGCCAGTGCAGAGTTATGCTGGTGCGCGCTCCATATCCAACTGACGAAAACAGCAATAGCGGGTTATGGCACAGAGGCGAGTTGGCAGTGCGGTTGCTTGTTTCAGCCGCGGAGGCAGTCAGTGCTCAAGGCGAGGTGACGGACCGACGCGTCGGCCATGCCAGAGCCACAGCAGCGGGGGAACGGCCGGGTCAACCCAGGCGGGTTTGACCCAGTTGTGGTGGTCGTGGATGTAGTACGTAGACCTGGCACTAGTGGTCCTCCAGTAAGATGTGCTAGTATAAAAACTAGACTTTTGGATTTATTGGATGCATGTAGATGTAGCACTGATGGTCTTCCCGTGAGTTGTGTTGCTAGATTCCCATGTGTCATTGTTTGTTTCAACTTTCTCAGGCAGTTGACTTGCTTTTGGCAGTTGATGTATGAGTCCGTCTCGGGACTTGCTTTTTCCAAACGTAACTGGATAGGAACGGCTCAGTGATAGTGACCAGAGGAGATGACAAGCGATCCGTGGTGGCTAAGGAAACCGGGACAGTTGACTTCGTTTTTACGCCCACGTCCATATATCCTTTGGGTCGTAATCGTACTTCATTTTTTTTCTTTCCTTATTGCTGTGGCGGAGATCACAACGCCTAGCAACGCTTTTTCTGGCAAAAAGTAACAGCAGCAATTCCTTGTCTCATCTGTACTTGATGCACCTGAGAAACAAGCAGCAGCAGGAACTCGACGTTCTCGGCGACTTGTGGTTTAACACGCTGCAAAAAATCTCCTATTGGTCCGTGCGACGTAATCCTTGCACTGATCGGTCTTCAACTTGCTGCGGCGATGACGCACGCAATGCCATCTTAATTTTCTTGAACTCAAAACTTTCATCCGCGAACTTCTCGATCCCTGAAGAGATTCCTCCAAGACCTCAACACCACCGGGCGCTAGCCTTACGGTGGGCGCCAACTGTCGTGGAATTGTCACGGCAGATGTCCTTAGTGTCAGGACTTAGTCGCGAGGCCAACGCATCTATGTGGTAGCTTGAGAGGGGTTGAGCGGGACGAGAGACGCGATGTTTTACTCAGGTTCGGCCCCTCACGGTGGAGGTAAAAGCCTACATCCTGCTTCATTGATATTAATGATGATGATCACGGTTACAAGAGTGCTCTATCTCGGGAGCTATTGTCTAAACCTAACTTGTCCAACCTGTGGAACTTGTGAATCTTGTCCCTCTTGGGGTGCCCTGCCCCTCCTTATATATGTCAAAGGGGCGGTTTACATGACTAGTCCTATTAGGATTAGGATTACTCTATTACAAGTGGAGTTCTAGTCTTGCTTCCTTTGTAAGGGAATATTCCTTATGCTTTCCTCTTAAGTCGGCCCACCATAATACGTGCCGGCCTTCCATGAACCGTCTGCTTGGGCCATCGGGTCTTGTTGCTCCTCTGCTCCGCCGGCCGGGTCACCAATGAGTCACCTGGCTCGGCCGGGTTATCAGTGAGTGGAGTGATCCGGGCGGGTCACTTAGTGAGTCGCCAAGTCAGGGCGGGTCACCAGTGAGTCGCCAAGTCCGGCCGGGTCATACCGCGGGGTATATCCCCGACAGGTTCTATTGCTAGTATTTGCAACTCAAAAGGGGGCTACAGATTAAGCGAAGATTGGCTAAGGACGAGGTGACGATGCGCGTGGGAATGTAACATCCCAAATTTCCAATTTGGAATGTTATACATAGGTCATCATATGCATATCATATTTATTCCATTTCGTTTTGCGATCCTCGAAATCCTAAGGAACTCAAGGACCCACGAGAGAGTTGGGGATTTTATTGTTTTCGTATTTGAAATTTCTCAAATATTGAAAAGTGGATCAATTTGGGTTTAATCATTTTTCTCTCCAAAAAATACTTCCAACATTAAAAATATATGAGAGGAGATAATATGACTTCTCCAAAGTAATTGAAATATTGGAGGAAAATTATTAAAATCAAATAAATTATTTTTATTTGGATTTTATCGCTATTTTATTTGAATTAGAAAAAATATATGCATTGTTCAAAATTGCATTCTTAGGCCAAGAAAATGTTCACGTTGTTCTAAATATTCTATTTAGACAGTGAAAATTTGTTTTGGCATTTTTAGTTTTTTATTTTATTTTTTAGGATTTTTCCGGTGGAACCTGTTTAAAAAAAAGTCAACCGACCTAAACGGGCCATGACCGACCCGAACTCCTGCCGAGGCAGACTTTATAAGCCGACCGCCCTGTCGGGGGAGACTTTATAAGCCTGCGCCGCCCGCCGCCCCGTGCCGCCGCCCGCGCCGCTCGCCGCCGCCGCCGCTCGGAGCCGCCGCCACCGTCCGCCGTTGACCGCGTGTTGACCGGTCGGTTTTTCTTTGGTTAACCCCGGTTTTTTAGTTTCGCGGTTATTTTTCTTAGATCGGTTTTCGACGGTTTATTTATTTAGCGGACGTTCGCCCGTTCGTTCGTTCTAACGAACACTTTTCGCCAGTTAGGTTCAAACAGCGAACGTTCGTTCGGTAGTCTTTACTTTTTATTTTATTTTTCAGCCAGGGACCTATCTGTGATTATTTTTATCGCAGATTAGCCCCTGATCTTCAAACGCTCGCCGTTTCTTAACTGTTTGTCCAAATCCAGTGAAACCAATGCCAAAATCTTCGTCTCGAAACCCACTTTCTGTTTAATCAACTTGAACATGGTTTTGACAATATTAAAATTTGGTTTCAAGCAGATTTGTTTTGTAATTTCTTTATGACCGTAGTTTCAGTTTCGTAGCTCCGTTTCAATTGATTCTTTTTGCAAATCTAATCTCTTTCGTTGAGTTTTCAAATTCGATCTTCTTATTCGAAGTTTTCTCCTTGCTTATATGCTTGAGTGCTGATGTATGCTATTGTTTTTTTGTGATAGAATTCCCGGAGTGTGCAGCGTGCTACTACAAGTCACTAGGTTTTGCGGATCATTAGCAAGGCAAGTAACACTTTGATCATATTCCTTTTACCCAGTTTTTATGCATTAGTTACAACCATCAAACATTGCATGAGTAGGATCTCTTAACTTGTGGGTTTGGGAAGTAGATGATGAGGTCGAACCTATTACCCTTTTTATTATCAAACCCTGGGAGTTACTTCTACGTTATGCTACTTATTGCCATGCTCTGCTCGTAGTCGTGGATTGGGTTTGAGTGTATCCATGACAGATGTGAGATTATGAATTAATGGTTTACTTAAGGTGGCTACTTAAACACACATCTAGGTGGATTGGTTGCGAGCACCTGGGGATATACCAGTGCTGCCCTTTTTGGTTCGCCACCGAGGCTCAAAGGGATCATAGGATTATTCATGTTGGAAACTTCCGTGTGCAGCCACAAGCCAATATGGGCTCTGGCATAGTTGAGTAAGTTGTGGGAAACCTTTCCATGATGGGCTAGCATATGTAGGGGATTGTAGGTGTACCGGCCTATCTATCGGTTAAGGGGACCTCTTCGGAAAGACTGTGTCTCGGTCATCCGTTTCTCAAACACCATGCAATGCGAGAAATATAATGGAGGAGATAGTCTTGTGGGGAAAAGTGCGCAAACCTCTGCAGAGTGTACAAACTAATCATGATTAGTCGTGTCCTCGGTTATGGACATCTTGAGTATTTGGTTCTTTGGATTATCATGTGGATCTCATCACTCTAAATTAATTTGTTGGGATGTTAATTACTTTTAATTGGGATTGAGATGGGGTTACCATTCTCAATGTTTTTCAACTACCATGATAGTTAAATAAAATATATTCCTTTGTTGTAGGAAAAAATTGGCTTTTCGCAAAAACATTATAACCATAGAGCCTCCACCAGCCATATATGCATGTAGTGATAGCATTTACCTGTTCGTTGCTCTACTGTGTTATCTTGCCAGCATATTCCATGTGCTGACCCGGTTCGGGCTGCAACATATCATGTTGTAGACTTTTCAAACGAATAGTAAGGTGCGCTAGGTCATTTGTCGTGCACTCAGCTATGTCGTTGGAGTTGATGGACTCACTTTATCTTCCAAGTCTTCCGTTGTTATCTTACTTAGATGGCCTTAAGCTATACTTATTGTAATAAGTTCTCTTTTGAGACATTTGATGTAATAAGTGTGTGATTGCTACTCTGTTATAAATCCTTCAAGTACTGCGTGTGTTAGCATTACCGATCCAGGGATGACACTTATGCACAGAGATTTAACCGTTTGAGGTCGGATCGCTACAGGGAAATGGTTCCAAAGTCTATGTGATCGCCGTTGGCACACTACCTCTACATCTACCTTCGGGATTAGTTTTAGACCTAAATAATTGTTATTTGGTGCCATCGTTGAGCATGAACATTATATCTGGATCTTGTTTGATGCGAGACGGTTATTCATTTAAATCAGAGAATAATGGTTGTTCTATTTATATGAGTGATATCTTTTATGGTCATGAACCCTTGATGAGTGGTCTAGTTTTACTAAATCTTGATAGCAGTGATACACATGTTCATTGTATTGAAGCTAAAATATGCAGAGTTGATAATGATAGTGCAATTTATTTTTGGCACTACCATTTCGGTCATATTGGTGTAAAGCGCATGAAGAAACTCCATTTTGCTGGACTTCTGGAATCACTTGGTACTTGCGAACCATGCCTCATGGGCAAGATGCGTAAACTCTGTTCTCTGGAACAATGGAGCGAGCAACAGAGTTATTGGAAATCATACATACTGATGTATGTGGTCTAATGAACATTGAGGCTCGCGGCGGATATCGTTATTTTCTCACCTTCACAGATGATTTGAGCAGATATGGGTATACCGACTTAATGAAACATAAGTCTGAAACATTTGAAAAGTTCAAAGAATTTGAGAGTGAAGTGGAAAATCATCATAACAAGAAAATTAAGTTTCTAAGATCTGATCGTGGAGGAGAATATTTGAGTTACGAGTTTGGTCTTCATTTGAAACAATGCAGAATAGTTTCGCAACTCATGCCACCCGGAACACCACAGCATAATGGTGTGTCCGAACGTCGTAATCGTACTTTACTAGATATGGTGCGATCTATGATGTCTCTTACTGATTTACCGCTATCGTTTTGGGGTTATGCTTTAGAGACGGCTGCATTCACATTAAATAGGGCACCATCTAAATCTGTTGAGACGACACCTTATGAACTGTGGTTTGGCAAGAAACCCAAGTTGCCGTTTCTTAAAGTTTGGGGCTGCGATGCTTATGTGAAAAAGCTTCAACCTGATAAGCTCGAACCCAAATCAGAGAAATGCGTCTTCATAGGATACCCAAAGGAGACTGTTGGGTACACCTTCTATCATAGATCCAAAGGCAAGATATTCGTTGCTAAGAATGGATCCTTTCTAGAGAAGGAGTTTCTCTCGAAAGAAGTGAGTGGGAGGAAAGTAGAACTTGATGAGGTAATTGTACCTGCTCCCTTATTGGAAAGTAGTTCATCATTGAAATCAGTTCCAGTGATTCCTACACCAGTAAGTGAGGAAGCTAATGATGATGATCATGAAACTTCTGATCAAGTTACTACCGAACCTCGTAGGTCAACCAGAGTAAGATCCGCACCAGAGTGGTACGGTAATCCTGTTCTGGAGGTCATGTTACCTGACCATGATGAACCTGCAAATTATGAGGAAGCGACGATGAGCCCAGATTCCACAAAATGGCTTGAAGCCATGAAATCTGAGATGGGATCCATGTATGAGAACAAAGTCTGGACTTTGGTTGACTTGCCCGATGATCGGCAGGCCATAGAGAATAAATGGATCTTCAAGAAGAAGACTCACGCTGATGGTAATGTTACTTTCTACAAAGCTCGACTTGTTGCAAAAGGTTTTCGACAAGTTCAAGGAGTTGAGTACGATGAGACCTTCTCACCCGTAGCGATGCTTAAGTCCGTCCGAATCATGTTAGCATTTGCTGCATTTTATGATTATGAAACTTGGCAAATGGATGTCAAAACTGCATTCCTTAATGGATATCTTGAAGAAGAGTTGTATATGACGCAACCAGAAGGTTTTGTCGATCCAAAAGGTGCCAACAAAGTGTGCAAGCTCCAGCAATCCATTTATGGACTGGTGCAAGCCTCTCGGAGTTGGAATATACGCTTTGATAGTGTAATTAAAGCATATGGTCTTATACAGACTTTTCGAGAAGCCTGTATTTACAAGAAAGTGAGTGGGAGCTCTGTAGCATTTTTGATATTATATGTAGATGACATATTGTTGATCAGAAATGATACTGAATTTCTGAATAGCATAAAAGGATACTTGAATAAGAATTTTTCAATGAAAGACCTTGGTGAAGCTGCTTATATATTGGGATCAAGATCTATAGAGATAGATGAAGACGCTTAATTGGAATTTTGCAAAGCACATACCTTGATAAAGTTTTGAAGAAGTTCAAAATGGATCAGGCAAAGAAAGGGTTCTTGCCTGTGATACAAGGTGTGAAGTTGAGTCAGACTCAATGCCCGGCCACTGCAGAAGATAGAGAGAAAATGAAAGTCATTCCCTATGCTTTAGCCATAGGTTCTATCACGTATGCAATGATGTGTACCAGACCTGATGTGTGTCTTGCTATTAGTTTAGCAGGGAGGTACCAAAGTAATCCTGGAGTGGATCACTAGACAGCGGTCAAGAACATCCTGAAAATACCTTAAAAGGACTAAGGATTTGTTTCTCGTATATGGAGGTGACAAAGAGCTCGTCGTAAACGGTTACGTCGATGCAAGCTTTGACACTGATCCGGATGACTCAAAGTCACAAGTCGGATACGTGTTTTTATTAAATGGTGGAGCTGTCGGTTGGTGCAGTTCCAAGCAGAGCGTCGTGGTGGGATCTACGTGTGAAGCGGAGTACATAGTTGCTTCAGAAGCAGCAAATGAAGGAGTTCATATCCGATCTAGGTGTCATACCTAGTGCATCGGGGCCAATGAAAATCTTTTGTGACAACACCGGTGCAATTTCCTTGGCAAAGGAATCCAGATTTCACAAGAGAACCAAGCACATCAAGAGACGCTTCAATTCCATCCGCGATCAAGTCAAGGAGGGAGACATACAGATTTGCAAGATACATACGGATCTGAATGTTGCAGACCCATTGACTAAGCCTCTCTCATGAGCAAAACATGATCAGCACCATGACTCCATGGGTGTTAGAATCATTACAATGTAATCTAGATTATTGACTCTAGTGCAAGTGGGAGACTAAAGGAAATATGCCCTGGAGGCAATAATAAAGTTGTTATTTATAATTCCTTATATCATGATGAATGTTTATTATTCATGCTAGAATTGTATTAACCGGAAACTTAGTACATGTGTGAATACATAGACAAACAGTATGTCACTAGTATGCCTCTACTTGACTAGCTCGTTGAATCAATGATGGTTATGTTTCCTAACCATAGACATGAGTTGTCATTTGATTAACGAGATCACATCATTAGAGAATGATGTTATTGACTTGACCCATCCGTTAGCTTAGCATGATGATCATTTAGTTGGTTGCTATTGCTTTCTCCATAACTCCTACATGTTCCTATGACTATGAGATCATGCAACTCCCGAATACCAGAGGAACACTTAGTGTGCTAGCAAACGTCACAACGTAACTGGGTGACTATAAAGACGCTCTACAGGTGTCTCCAATGGTGTTTGTTGAGTTGGCATAGATTGAGATTAGGATTTGTCACTCCGAGTATCGGAGAGGTATCTCTGGGCCCTCTCGGTAATGCACATCACTATAAGCCTTGCAAGCAATGTGACTAATGAGTTAGGTACGGGATGATCCATTACAGAACAAGTAAAGAGACTTGTCGGTAACGAGATTGAACTAGGTATTGAGATACTGACGATCGAATCTCGGGCAAGTAACATACCGATGACAAAGGGAACAACATATATCGTTATGCGGTTTGACCGATAAAGATCTTCGTAGAATATGTGGGAGCCAATATGAACATCCAGGTTCCGCTATTGGTTATTGACCGGAAACGTGTCTTGGTCATGTCTACATAGTTCTCGAAGCCGTAGGGTTCACACGCTTAACGTTCGGTGACGATCGGTATTATGAGTTTATGTGATTTGATGTACCGAAGATAGTTCGGAGTCCCGTATGTGATCACGGACATGACGAGGAGTCTCAAAATGGTCGAGACATAAAGATTGATATATTGGATGACTATATTCGGACGCCGGATAATTATCGAAGTGCCAGGGGGGTTATCGGAACCCCCGGGGGATCTAATGGGCCAACATGGGCCTTGTGAGAGTGAGAGGAAGTGGCCTTTGGGCTGCCCCCCCCCCTTGAGGAGTCCGAATTGGACAAGGAGGGGGGCGGCGCCCCCTCTTTCCCTCCCTCTCTCCCTCTCCTTCCTTCCCCCTTCCTCCTCCTAGTTGGACTAGGAAAGGGGGAGTCCTACTCCTACTAGGAGGAGGACTCCTCCCCTCCTAGGAGCGCCCCAAGGGCCGGCCGGCCTCCCCCTTGCTCCTTTATATACGGGGGAAGGGGGCACCCTAGGACACACAAGTTGATCATTGATCTCTTAGCCGTGTGCGGTGCCCCCCTCCACCATAATCCACCTCGATCATATCGTTGTCGTGCTTAGGCGAAGCCCTGCGATGGTAGCTTCATCATTACTGTCATCATGTCGTCGTGCTGACGAAGCTCTCCCTTGACACTCAGCTGGATCAAGAGTTTGTGGGACGTCACCGAGCCGAACGTGTGCAGATCGCGGAGGTGTCATACTTTCGGTACTAGGATCGGACGGATAGTGAAGACGTACGACTACATCAACCGCGTTGTCATAACGCTTCCGCTTACGGTCTACGAGGGTACATGGACAACACTCTTCCCTCTTGTTGCTATGCATCACCATGATAGATCTTGTGTGTGCGTAGGATTTTTTTTTTTGAAATTACTGCGTTTCCCAACAGGCGGGCGCGCACGCGTACGTCTCCTCTCTACCTTGATGCAAATCCGGCTAAAAAATGGGCCAAGAATGGGTTGGCAGGTGGACGAAAAGCGGACGCGCGTCCATTTGGGTCGGCGCGAAACAAACGGACGCGTGCGGATGATAACCCACAAGTATAGGGGATCGCAACCGTTTTCAAGGGTAGAGTATTCAACCCAAATTTATTGATTCGACACAAGAGGAGCCAAAGAATATTCTCAAGTATTAGAAGCTGAGTTGTCAATTCAACCACACCTGGAAACTTAATATCTGCAGCAAAGTATTTAGTAGCAAAGTAATATGATAGTAGTGGTAACGGTAACAAAAGGTAATGTTTTTGGTATTTTGTAGTGATGATAGGAATAGCAACGGAAAAGTAAATAAGCGAAAAACAATATATGGAAAGCTCGTAGGCAATCGATCGGTGATAGAGAATTATGCCGGATGCGGTTCATCATGTAACAGTCATAACCTAGGGTGACACAGAACTAGCTCCAATTCATCAATGTAATGTAGGCATGTATTCCAAATATAGTCATACATGCTTATGGAAAAGAACTTGCATGACATCTTTTGTCCTACCCTCCCGTGGCAGTGGGGTCCTAGCGGAAACTAAGGGATATTAAGGCATCCTTTTAATAGAGTACCGGACCAAAGCATTAACACATAGTGAATATATGAACTCCTCAAACTATGGTCATCACCGGGAGTGGTCCCGATTATTGTCACTTCAGGGTTGCCGGATCATAACACATAGTAGGTGACTATAGACTTGCAAGATAGGATCAAGAACTCACATATATTCATGAAAACATAATAAGTTCATATCTGAAATCATGGCACTCGGGCCCTAGTGACAAGCATTAAGCATAGCAATGTTATAGCAACATCAATCTCAGAATATAGTGGGTACTAGGGAGCAAACCCTAACAAAACTAACTCGATTACATGATAAATCTCATCCAACACATCACCGTCTAGCAAGCCTACGATAATTACTCACGCACGGCGGTGAGCATCATGAAATTGGTGATGGAGGATGGTTGATGATGATGATGGCGACAGATTCCCCTCCCCGGAGCCCCGAACGGACTCCAGATCAGCCCTCCCGAGAGGTTTTAGGGCTTGGCGGCAGATCCGTATCGTAAAGCATGATGAATCCTTCTCCCTGATTTTTTCTCTCCCCGAAAGTGAATATATAGAGTTGGAGTTGAGGTCGGAGGAGCTCCAGGGGGCCCACGAGGTAGAGGGCGCCCCCAGGGGGGTAGGCGTGCCCCCACCCTCGTGGCTAGGGTGTGGGCCCCCTGGTCTTGATCTTTTGCTAGGATTTTTATTATTTCCAAAAATAGTCTCCGTAAAGTTTCAGGTCATTTCGAGAACTTTTGTTTCTGCACATAAATAACACCATGGCAATTCTGCTGAAAACAGCGTTAGTCCGGTTTAGTTCCATTCAAATCATGCAAGTTAGAGTCCAAAACAAGGGCAAAAGTGTTTGGAAAAGTAGATACGACGGAGACATATCAACTCCCCCAAGCTTAAACATTTGCTTGTCCTCAAGCAATTCAGTTGAAAAACTGAAAGTGATAAAGAAAAACTTTTACAAACTATGTTTGCTCTTGTTGTTATAAATATGTAAAGCCGGCATTCAAGTTTTCAGCAAAGATTATAAACTAACCATATTCACAATAATGCATAGGTCTCATGTTTACTCATATCAATGGCATAATCAACTAGCAAGCAATAATAATAAATCTCGGATGACAACACTTTCTCAAAACAATCATAATATGATATAACAAGATGGTATCTCGCTAGCCCTTTTTGAGACCGCAAAACATAAATGCAGAGCACCTTTAAAGATTAAGGACTAACTAGACATTGTAATTCATGGTAAAAGAGATCCAGTCAAGTCATACTCAATGTAAATTAATCATTAATGAATGCAAATGACAGAGGTGCTCTCCAGCGGGTGCTTTTTAAATAAGAGGAGGATGACTCAACATAAAAGAAAATAGATAGGCCCTTCGCAGAGGGAAGCAGGGATTTGTAGAGGTGCCAGAGCTCGATTTTAAAATAGAGATGAATAATATTTTAAGTGGTATACTTTCATTGTCAACATAACAACCAAGAGATGGCGATATCTTCCATGCTCTACACATTATAGGCGGTTCCCAAACAGAATGGTAAGGTTTATACTCCCCCTCCACCAACAAGCATCAATCCATGGCTTTCTCGAAACAGCGAGTGCCTCCAACTAACAACAGTCCCAGGGGGAGTTTTGTTTGCAAATATTTTGATTTGATTTGCATAAAGCATGGGACTGGGCATCCCGGTGACCAACCATTTTCTCGTGAGTGAGGAGCGGAGTCCACTCCTCTTGAGAATAACCCGCCTAACATGGAAGATACGGACAGCCCTAGTTGATACATGAGCTATTCGAGCGTACAAAACAAGATATTTGTTTGAAGGTTTAGAGGTTGGCACATACAAATTTACTTGGAACGGCAGGTAGATACCGTATATAGGTAGGTATGGTGGACTCATATGGAATAACTTTGGGGTTTATGGAATTGGATGCACAAGCAGTATTCCCGCTTAGTACAAGTGAAGGCTAGCAAAAGACTGGGAAGCGACCAACTAGAGAGCGACAACAGCCATGAACATGCATTAAAGTCAATGAACATTGAGTGCAAGCATGAGTAGGATATGATCCACCATGAACATAAATATCGTGAAGGCTATGTTGATTTTGTTTCAACTACATGCATGAACATGTGCCAAGTCAAGTCACTTAAATCATTCAGAGGAGGATACCACCCTATCATACCACATCGCAACCATTTTAATAGCATGTTGGCACACAAGGTAAACCATTATAAGCTCCTAGCTAATTAAGCATGGCACAAGAAACTATGATCTCTAGTTGTCATTGCAAACATGTTTATTCATAATAGGTTAAATCAGGAATGATGAACTAATCATATTTACAAAAACAAGAGAGGTCAAGTTCATACTAGCTTCTCCCATCTCAATCAATTCATCATATATCATCATAATTGCCTTTCACTTGCACGACCAAACGATGTGGGTAATAATAATAGATCTCGTGCATTGGACTAAGCTGGAATCTGCAAGCATTCAATAAACAGGAGAAGACAAGCCAATATGGGCTCTTTTGTCAGATCAACAATAATGCATATAAGAGCCACTTCAACAATTTAATTATGGTCTTCTCCTATCGACCCCCAAAGAAAAGAAAAGAAATAAAACCACACGGGAAAGCTCCCAACAAGTAAAAGAAGAACAGGAAATCTTTTGGGGTTTTCTTTTTAATTACTACTACAAGCATGGAAATTAAACTAATTAAAGGCTACAACTAATTTTTTTTGTTTTTCTTAAGGTTTATCAAACACACAAGAAGGAAGCAAGAAAAAGGAAATAAACTAACATGGATAATACAATGAAAAAGTATGAGCACCGACATCTACCAATGAGTGTGTGAACATGAATGTAATGTCGGTGAGAAATACATACTCCCCCAAGCTTAGGATTTTGGCCTAAGTTGGTCTATGGCCACGGCTGGCCTGGCGGATATCCAAAGTAATAGTTGGGGTCGTACTGAGATGAAGAAGACTCTGATTGCCACTGGTTGGCAATCATCTCTGGATCCCACTGGTAATTAGACTATCATGGAGGATCAAATTGTGGTTCCGACTCTGGCTCTGTGGCTGATGTAGGGTTCCGATAGGCGTGAATATCCTCTGGTGAGACGAGGTACTGGCCTATAGATAAATCAAACAAGGAAGGAGCAGGCAAGGTGATAGTCTCAGGATGACGTTTATCAAAGAACAATTTGTATTTAAGCTCCCCTTCCCTATTCTTTACAATAAAATCATGCGCTACCATACTCTTATAATCTAGATAAACAGTAGGCAGCAATTTTTCTTCTTTTTCATAGTGCCTAATAGGTATGTTATAATATGCAGCAAGGCGTGAAGCATAGATACCACCAAAGATGGGGCCCTTTGTACGGTTCAGACTTAACCGTTTAGCAATAATACCGCCCATACTAACAGAGTCGTCATGGAATAAGCCATGAAACAAAATAATAATATCAGGGACACTAAGGTTTCCACAGTTTCCGTGACCAACTAAGCAACGACTAGAAAATATTGCAAAGTAGCGTAAAACAGGAAAATGTATGCTAGTGATTCTTGCATCAGAAACTTTCCTAGTTTCCCCTACAATGATAGTGTCAATAAACCCGTCCACATCTTTACGATGTGGTTCCTCTAGGTTACCCTCAAAAGGTATTTTGCAAACCCTGCAAAATTCATCTAGTGACATCTTCTTAACCACATCATATAAATGAAACTCTACTGAAGGAGGTGATTCCCTAGGATAATAGTAGAAGTTTTGCACAAAAGTATTGGTGAGTAAGAGATATTGTTCGCGTTGGTCACGGAGGAAGTTGGTGAGGCCTGCATTCTTAGCCAATTCATAAAAATCATCATAAATCCCGGTTGCTCTCAAGAAATCATCGGAAGGCCATTCACATGGCCGAACCTTCACGATGCGAGGCAGATTATATTTGGGCCTCTCTGCTTCTTCCTTTTGCTTCTCCTTCGAGCTTCGGCTTGATGAGCCCCTCAAAAATCTCTTCATTATTTTCTGAAAAATTCTGAAATTTTTAGTAACTTCAAAATAAAAGTAAACCAAACTTAACAAAATTGATAGCAACTACTCCTACAAGTTTCTAGAGGCAATATCTTGCATCAAAACTACTTTTGACCATATAAATTTGACATGCAAGCTCAAGAACGGGGTCACCTAAGCAGCAAAAATATGCAAAGAATAAAGCACTAGAACAAAAACTAATTGGACCAATGGAGGAGTCACATACCAAGGAACAGTCCCCCCCAAGCAGTTTTGTGAGAGGTGCTTTGAGCAAGGAGATCGAAAATCGCAGCAAAATGAGCTAGAACTCGTGCTTGAGCTGGATAATGGTGTTTGTGGGAGGAAGAAGGAGTGTGTGGGTGCAGGAATAAGTGGAGGAGGGCCACCGTGGGCCCATGAGGCACCCTCGTGGCCAGGTGGATGCCCCCTGCTTTGTTCTTAGTGCCAAATATTCTCAAATATTCCAGAAAAAATCATATTTAAATTTCAGGGCATTGGGAGAACTTTTATTTTCGGGGTATTTTTATATTGCATGGATAATTCAGATAACAGACAACAAGTACTATTTTTTTTCTTTATTTAATATAAATAACAGAAAGTAAAAGGAGGGTACAGGAGGTTGTGCTTTCTAACTTCATCCATCTCATGATCATCAAAAAGAATCCACTAACAAGGTTGATCAAGTCTTGTTAACAAACTCATTTCGAATAACATGGAACCGGAGAAATTTCAAATAACACTATGTTACCTCAACGGGGATATGCACATACCCAATAATTAGAATATCATATTTCTTCTTGACAGTAGGTAGAGGGAATTCAAAGCCTCCAAAAATAATCAATGGAATTTTTCCAATAGAATTGACACTATGAACTTGAGGTTGTTTCCTCAGAAAGTGTACCGTATGCTCATTACCATTAACACGAAAAGTGACATTGCCTTTGTTGCAATCAATAACAGCCCCTGCAGTATTCAAAAAGGGTCTTCCAAGAATAATAGACATACCATCGTCCTCGGGAATATCAATAATAACGAAGTCCGTTAAAATAGTAATGTTTGCAACCACAACGGGCACATCCTCACAAATACCGACAGGTATAGCAGTTGATTTATCAGCCATTTGCAAAGATATTTCAGTAGGTGTCAACTTATTCAAATCAAGTCTATGATATAAATAGAGAGGCATAACACTAACACCGGCTCCAAGATCACATAAAGCAGTTTTAACATAGTTTCTTTTAATCGAGCATGGTACAGTGGGTACTCCTGGATCTCCAAGTTTCTTTGGTATTCCACCCTTAAAAGTATAATTAGCAAGCATGGTGGAAATTTCAGCTTCCGGTATCTTTCTTTTATTAGTAACAATTTCTTTCATGTACTTAGCATAAGGATTCATTTTAAGAATATCAGTTAATCGCATATGCAAAAACATAGGTCTAATCATTTCAGCAAAGCGCTCAAAATCCTCATCATCCTTTTTCTTGGATGGTTTGGGAGGAAAAGGCATGGGTTTCTGAACCCATGGTTCTCTTTCTTTACCATGTTTCCTAGCAACAAAGTCTCTCTTATCATAACGTTGATTCTTTGATTGCGGGTTATCAAGATCAACATCATGTTCAATTTCTATATCATTGTCATTGCTAGGTTGAGCATCATCATGAACATTATCATTAACATTATCACTAGTTTCAAGTTCATTACCAGATTGTGTTTTAGCATCAAAAATATAAATATCATTTGGATTCTCAGGTGGTTCAGCAATAGGTTCACTAGAAGCATGCAAAGTCCTGTCATTTTTCTTTTTCTTCTTTTTAGAAGGACTAGGTGCATCTATATTATTTCTCTGACAATCGTGCTCAATTCTCTTAGGGTGGCCTTCAGGATACAAAGGTTCCTGAGTCATTCTACCAGTTCTAGTAGCCACTCTAACAGCAAAATCATTATTCCTACTATTCAATTCATTGAGCAAATCATTTTGAGCCTTAAGTACTTGTTCTAGTTGAGTGGTAACCATAGAAGCATGCTTACTAATAAGTTTAAGTTCACCTTTGACATTAGCCATATAATCACCCAAGTGTTCAAGCATATCAGCACTGCATTTTAATTCTCTACCAAAATAAGCATTGAAGTCTTCTTGCTTAACCATAAAATCATCAAAATCATCTAAGCATGGGATAGCAAACTTAGTAAATGGGATTTCAGCTTTATCATATCTATGGAGAGAATTTACCTTTACTACCTATGTCGGGTTATCAAGACCGTGTGTTTCCTCAATAGGAGATGGATTAAAATAATGCATTTCTTCGACAGGTGGTAAATTAAGACCATGTATTTCTTCAATAGGAGGTAAATTCTTAACATCTTCAGCTTTAATACCCTTTTCTTTCATGGATTTCTTTGCCTCTTGCATATCTTCAGGACTAACAAATAGAATACCTCTCTTCTTCAGAGTTGGTTTAAGAATAGGCTCAGAAGTTGGCTCAGGAACTCGCTCAGGAAGTGTCCAATTACTTTCATTTGTCAACATATTATTCAATAGAATTTCAGCTTCATCCGGTGTTCTTTCCCTGAAAACAGAACCAGCACAACTATCCAGGTAATCTTTGGAAGCATCGGTTAGTCCATTATAAAAGATATCAAGTATTTCATTTTTCTTTAGAGGATGATCAGGCAAAGCTTTAAGTAATTGGAGAAGCCTCCCCCAAGCTTGTGGGAGACTCTCTTCTTCAATTTGCACAAAATTATATATATATATATATCCCTTAAGGGAGCTTGTTTCTTATGAGCAGGGAAATATTTAGCAGAGAAGTAATAAATCATATCCTGGGGACTACGCACACAACCAGGATCAAGAGAATTAAACCATATCTTAGCATCACCCTAAATGAGAATGGAAATATTTTAAGGATATAAAAGTAATGAGTTCTCTCATCATTAGTGAACAGGGTGGCTATATCATTTAATTTAGTAAGATGTACCACAATAGTTTCAAATTCATAGCCATAAAAAGGATCAGATTCAACCAAAGTAATTATATCAGGATCAACAGAGAATTCATAATCCTTATCAGTAACACAGATAGGTGAAGTAGCAAAAGCAGGGCCAGGTTTCATTCTAGCATTAAGGGATTGATGCTTCCATTTAGCTAATAACCTCTTTAGATCATATCTATCATTGCAAGGTAAAATAGCTCTAGTAGCTTCTTCATCCATAACATAACCCTCAGGAACAACAGGCAATTCATATTTATTAGGGGGAGAGTCTTCATCATCACTTTCATCAATATTATCAATTTCAATAATTTCATTCTCTCTAGCCCTAGCAAGTTGTTCATCAAGAAATTCACCAAGTGGCACAGTAGTATCAAGCATAGAAGTAGTTTCATCATAAGTATCATGTATAGCAGAAGTGGCATCATCAATAACATGTGACATATCAGAATGAATAGCAGAAGCATGTTTAGGTGTCGCAAGCTTACTCAAAACAGAAGGTGAATCAAGTGCAGAGCTAGATGGCAGTTCATTACCTCCCCTCGTAGTTGAGGGATAAATCTTGGTTCTTGGATCTTTCAAGTTCTTCATAATGATAAGCAAATATAAATCCCAAGTGACTCAAAGAATAGAGTTATGCTCCCCGGCAACGGCGCCAGAAATTAGTCTTGATAACCCACAAGCATAGGGGATCGCAACAATTTTCGAGGGTAGAGTATTCAACCCAAATTTATTGATTCGACACAAGGGGAGCCAAAGAATATTCTCATGTATTAGAGGCTGAGTTGTCAATTCAACCACACCTGGAAACTTAATATCTGTAGCAAAGTATTTAGTAGCAAAGTAATATGATAGTAGTGGTAACGGTAGCAAAAGGTAATGTTTTTGGTATTTTGTAGTGATGATAGCAATAGCAACGGAAAAGTAAATAAGCGAAGAACAATATTTGGAAAGCTCGTAGGCAATGGATCAGTGATAGAGAATTATGTCGGATGCAGTTCATCATGTAACAGTCATAACCTAGGATGACACAGAACTAGCTCCAATTCATAAATGTAATGTAGGCATGTATTCCGAATATAGTCATACGTGCTTATGGAAAAGAACTTGCATGACATCTTTTGTCCTACCCTCCCGTGGCAGTGGGGTCCTAGCGGAAACTAAGGGATATTAAGGCCTCCTTTTAATAGAGTACCGGACCAAAGCATTAACACATAGTGAATACATGAACTCCTCAAACTATGGTCATCATCGGGAGTGGTCCCGATTATTGTCAGTTCGGGGTTGCCCGTTCATAACACATAGTAGGTGACTATAGACTTGCAAGATAGGATCAAGAACTCACATATATTCATGAAAACATAATAGGTTCATATCTGAAATCATGGCACTCGGGCCCTAGTGACAAGCATTAAGCATAGCAAAGTCATAGCAACATCAATCTCAGAACATAGTGGATACTAGGGATCAAACCCTAACAAAACTAACTCGATTACATGATAAATCTCATCCAACCCATCACCATCCAGCAAGCCTACGTTGGAGTTACTCACGCGCGGCGGTGAGCATCATGAAATTGGTGATGGAGGATGGTTGATGATGACGATGGCGACGGATTCCCCTCTCCGGAGCCCCGAACGGACTCCAGATCAGCCCTCCCGAGAGGTTTTAGGGCTTAGCGGTGGCTCCGTATCATAAAACGTGATGAATCCTTCTCCCTGATTTTTTTTTCACCCCGAAAGTGAATATATAGAGTTGATGTTGAGGTCGGAGGAGCTCCAAGGGGCCCACGAGGTAGGGGGCGCGCCCCCCACCCTCATGGCTAGGGTGTGGGCCCCTGGTCTTGATCTTTTGCCAGGATTTTTTATTATTTCCAAAAATAGTCTCCGTAAAGTTTCAGGTCATTCCAAGAACTTTTGTTTCTGCACATAAATAGCACCATGGCAATTCTGCTGAAAATAGCATTAGTCCGGGTTAGTTCCATTCAAATCATGCAAGTTAGAGTCCAAAACAAGGGCAAAAGTGTTTGGAAAAGTAGATACAACGGAGACGTATTAGCGGACGAAATGGGTCGGCGCGTTGGAGTTGCTCTTATATCCAGACCTCCAAATTCTTGCAACCCCATGTAAAGTGATAGAATAGCACTCCCTCTGTCCCATAATGTAAGACGTTTTTTGACACTACACTAGGGTCAAAAACATGTTACATTATGGGACGGAGGGAGTATGTAGATTAAAATCATAGATCAGACATAGCAAGTTTAATTGCAACCAAACATAGAATTGTCGGTTCACAAAAGATTTGACATGGCAAGTGCGTCGAGACTACAATAGATGAAATATAGTGGACGAGGTGCTAGACTTTACCACTTCCTCGTTGGTTCCTTCCCCTTGAGGTCTTCGCAGTGGCGACGATACTCCTTGACGTCGGCGTTGGCGGTTGAAGGGGCTTCATCATCATCAGTGGTGGTGTCGTCGTCAATAGACGAGGAGGGTAGGTCGGCTAGGTGACACGAGCCTTTGCCGCGTTGGCCGCCCTCTGGCGCGCAAGCTGCTCGGACTCCTTAATGCCTAGCTGCAATGCATTTGCATTATTGCAGCGGTGGCGGTGGGCATGTCTTCGTCGAGGTCATGGACCAATGGATGACGTCACAGAGTATCTCGTTGTCCAAGTCAGCGGGCGATAGCGGCTCGAGCACGGATTTGCACGACCCGCAACCAGACCGGCTTGCACCACCCTCTGCCTCACACGGCGAGCGACCCGCGCCTCCGACTCGGGGAGCCATAGCTGCATGCTCGGTGGTGGGGCATGAGCAGCCATCGCCATTTGAGAGGAGCAGGGGCTGGAGGTGTCGGGTGGTGAAAGCACAAGTGCTCCCTAGGTGGTTTTGGTAATTAATGTCAACATATCTCTTGTTGGACTAACTTTTTATCTAGTATGTTTTAGATAAGTTCAACAGTGAAGTGGCATGGACTAGAGGATTTGAAACCCCTTCAAGATGCTAAGGACAAAGGATTGGCTCAAGCTCAAAGCTCAAGACTCTACATTTTCTATTTTAGTGATCCAAGATCACATTAAGTCTATAGGAAAAGCCAATACTATCAAGGAGGGATGAGGTGTTGCTTAATGAGGTTCTTGCTCAAAATGCTTAGTGATATGCTTCAAAACCCTCAACTACTTTCTCACATCCACATATGACCTAAACCAAAAGTCAAACTCGGCCCCACCGATTCTTCCTATCCGGCGCCACCGAGTTTCAGATGTCATAGCCACTGCCACAAACCCTAGGCAAATCGGTCTCACCGATAGGGATCTCGATCTCACCGAGATGGGGTTGTAATCTCTCTGTTTCCCTTCGTAACATTTCGGTCTCACCGATATGAGCGATCGGTCCCACCGAGATTGCAATGTAAACTCTCTATTTTCCCTTCGTAACGTTTCGGTCTCACCGAAATGAGCGATCGGTCCCACCGAGTTTACCTGACCAACTCTCTGGTTAGCTTATTACCAAAATCGGTCTCACCGAGTTTGTGTAATCGGTCTCACCGAGATTACGTTATGCCCTAACCCTAATCATATCAGTCCTACCGAGTTGCATGTCGGTCCCACCGAAAACCCTAACGGTCACTAGCTTTGCTGAATCGGTCCGACCGAGTTTAACCATTCGGTCCCACCGAGTTTGGGAAGTTATGTGTAACGGTTAGATTTTGTGTGGAGGCTATATATACCCCTCCACCACCTCTTCATTCGTGTAGAGATCCATCAGAACGAAACTACACTTCCAACCTACATTTTCTGAGAGAGAACCACCTACACTTGTGTTGAGACCAAGATATCCCATTCCTACCATATGAATCTTGATCTCTAGCCTTCCCCAAGTTGCTTTCCACTCAAATCTTCTTTCCACCAAATCCAAATCCTGTGAGAGAGAGTTGAGTGTTGGGGAGACTATCATGACTATCATTTGAAGCACAAGAGCAAGGAATTCATCATCAACACACCATTTGTTACTTCTTGGAGAGTGGTGTCTCCTAGATTGGCTAGGTGTCACTTGGGAGCCTCCGACAAGATTGTGGAGTTGAACCAAGGAGTTTGTAAGGGCAAGGAGATCGCCTACTTCATGAAGATCTACCGCTAGTGAGGCAAGTCCTTCGTGGGCGCTGGCCATGGTGGAATAGACAAGGTTGCTTCTTCGTGGACCCTTCGTGGGTGGAGCCCTCCGTGGACTCATGCAACCGTTACCCTTCGTGGGTTGAAGTCTCCATCAACGTGGATGTACGATAGCACCACCTATCGAAACCACGACAAAAACATCCGTGTCTCCAATTGCGTTTGAATCATCCAAACCCTTCCATTTACATTCTTGCAATTTGCATGCTTTACTTTCCGCTGCTCATTTACTTGTTGCATGCTTGCTTGATATGTATTGTGTTTGTTAAACTTGTGCCAAACATCCACTTCAACCTAAAGAATTTAAAAACTATAACTTTTGGTACTTAGTGTCAAATCACCCCCCCCCCTATAGACACCTCTTCTCGGTCCTTTCAGGTGGCACTGCTCACCCCTTCACCTCACAAGGGAGGGTGCAGACCGTGACAAACCAACAAGGGCAAGCGCGGAGCTTGAAGTGCCCTTTCGGTCCACCGGGAAGGGCGTGAAGCTCGAGTAACCTTCCATGTCCATCCGTGACCAGCAGAGGGTGATCTCCCCGTCGTCTGGGGCGGAGCTCGGATTAGATATGGTGGCAAGAATGTCCCAGCCAATGAGGTCGTCCTCGCTTCCGAAGCCGACCATGGTGGCGTGGGCAGGGGAGCAGAGGGGATTGTGGAAGCGGAGTGGACAAGAAAGACTAGGTTTTGGCCAGATGGTGATGGGGTGGAGTTTATGTGGGGCGAGGGTGACCAGCATGGGCTAGTTCAACATGGTGGCCGCATCCAGACGTGTCTGTATCTCCTCATATCCGCCTGATGGCTTGATATCTTGACACTTTTTTATTGGTACTTATTTGGTTTTTTGAAGGGTTTTTGTCGGTTTTCGCTAATCCTTGGAGAATGAAGAAAACTTGTTTTCCTACTTGAGATGAGGATTATACCCTCTTGGAAGGAAATTAATCATTACCCAAGTATATGGAGCAACATTCTCTTTCAACAAATATTCATCTGCCGCACTAGAGAAAAAGAAGACGCCTGGTACGAGCATGAACACTCATATAAGTCAGCATCATCTCCCAATTATTAAGACTAACTACTTTGGTGAAGGGAGGATGACAGTCAGATGAAGCCAGACGCTACAAAAAGGAGAACTCCATATTTGAAGAAGAGAGAAGAGATCCGGGAGAGAAGAGCTTCACTAGATTCATCCTGGACTTCTCCAATATTCAACCCCCTTTCATTCATTCATTGATAGCATCGCCATCGAGAGAGTTGTACCAATTTGTAAGGCTAGGGTTTAAAACAATATTCATACTTTTCCAAGATTGAGATCGAAGCCATATTTCATATTATTGTGGAACTTTACAATACTATCAATATGGTTCCATTTAATCTCTGTGTTTATTGGTTATTCCCCTCTCGTGCATGAGTAATTCCCCATATGCATGGGAGATGTAGGGGATTGGTGAGATTCTTTTTGTGCCCATTCTATATGTTGTTGTTTGTGAACTACTCCTATGATTGATTATTAAATTGTTTTTTGTGGTGAGTGTAATGCATGTTGTCCAATTTAAGGGCCCACACAACATGATCTATAGACCTACATGTAACATATGTCGTTCAGCGAATCTGTAACCTCGAGGTGACAGGTGTTGGTATCTACAAGGAGAAAAGATAGTATGAGAATAACGGGAATCCACGACCCTTAAAGCGTTGGTACGGTCTCATGACCCTAATTGTTGAAACGACCGTGCATATGGCAATGTTGATGCATGGTAATAGAGGAGAACAATCCCTGCATGGAGGAGTTCGACTACTCATGGCTGAACCGCCTATCGAGCATATAATCAACGAAGTAGAATCACATGAAAAAGGTAAGTGTCGCGGTTTTGTCACGGCAGATGTCCTAGTGTGAGGACCTAGACATGAGGCCATTGCAAACGGTGATTAGCTTGTCGGAGTTGAGCAGGTCGAAGGACACGAGTTTACCCAGGTTCAGCCCCTCACGGCGGAGGTAAAAGCCTACTCCTGCTTTTCTGCTAATTGCTTGAGTATTAGTTACAAGGCAGCGGATTTTCTTGACCTAGCTATCGATTGATTGTAACTTGCCCTATACTGTGTCGGGGACTTTCCTTTATATACAAATTGAGGCCTCCGACTTACAAGAGTCTGGGTCGGGTCATGATCCGTGATCGAGCCTAACTCTAAGTCGCCTTACCTTCTATGACAAGACTTCGTATGGTGGCTTACACCTCTGGGCCGCCTGCCGCCTTCTGGCTTCGGGCCCTAAGCCGGCCCATCTTGTGAGCCGCCCTTCTGGCCCTGCGTCTTGATCGTCCTGGCCTATTTGAGGCCTAACTCCATGTATTGCCAACAACTTGACCCAGCCCCTTCAGGGCGGGTTACATCATGGGGTTATATCCCTAACATTAGGACCAGATTGACTTGAACTTCTTCATGTCAATCTTCAATCCTTCAGTTTGGCGAGTCTTCCCTTTGGATCTTTGCAACCTCAGCTTTAAAAAACCTTCATAACCCGCCATATGAAAAGATGATGTCACCTCCATAATTTCAGGAAATCCCTCATGACGTCATAACGAACCTTGTGTACATCCACTCATCTCCAAAACCGAGGCATCTTTTTGTCGTGAAAGTTATTGTGCCTCCTCGATTCTCGCACCTGCCATTCACTGTTACCTCCTGATACGTCTCCAATGTATCTATAATTTTTGATTGTGCCATGCTATTATACTATCTGTTTTGGATGTTTAATGGGCTTTATTATACAGTTTTATATTATTTTTGGGACTAACCTACTAACCCAAGGCCCAGTGCAAATTGTTGTTTTTTGCCTATTTCGGTGTTTCGCAGAAAAGGAATATCAAACGGAGTCCAAATGGAATGAAACCTTCGGGAGAGTTATTTTTGGAACAAACGTGATCCAGGGGACTTGGAGTGGACGTCAAGAAAGAAGCGAGGAGGCCGCGAGGCACGGAGGCGCGCCTGCCCCCTGGGTGCGCCCCCACCCTCATGGGCACCTCGCAGCTCCACCGACCTAATTCTTCCTCCTATTCCCTATTTCCACCGCTGCAACCTTCTGTACCCAAGATATCCCATCTTGGGGCCTTTTCCGAAGCTCCGCCGGAGGGGGAATCGATCATGAAGGGCTTCTACTTCAACACCATAGCCTCTCCGATGATGTGTGAGTAGCTTACCATAGACCTTAGGGTCCATAGTTATTAGCTAGATGGCTTCTTCTCTCTCTTTGGATCTCAATACAAAGTTCTCCTCGATCTTCTTGGACATCTATTCGATGTAACTCTTTTTGCGGTGTGTTTGTCAAGATCCGATGAATTGTGGTTTTATGATCAAGTTTATCTATGAACAATATTTGATTCTTCTCTGAAATCTTTTATGTATGATTGGTTATCTTTGCAAGTCTCTTCGAATTATCAGTTTGGTTTGGCCTACTAGATTGATCTTTCTTGCAATGGGAGAAGTGCTTAGCTTTGGGTTCAATCTGGCGGTGTCCTTTCCTAGTGACAGCAGGGGCAGCAAGGTACGTATTGTATTGTTGACTCCGAGGATAAAAAGATGGGGTTTATATCATATTGCTTGAGTTTATCCCTCTACATCATGTCATCTTGCCTAATGTGTTACTCTGTTCTTATGAACTTAATACTCTAGACAAGCTGGATAGAGGTCAATGTGTGGAGTAATAGTAGTAGATGCAGAATCGTTTTGGTCTACTTGTCGCGGACGTGATGCCTATATACATGATCATGCCTAGATATTCTCATAATTATGCACTTTTCTATCAATTGCTCGACAGTAATTTGTTCACCCACCGTAAAGCTTATGCTATCTTGAGAGAAGCCACTAGTGAAACCTATGGCCCCCGGGTCTATCTTTTATCATATAAGTTTCCAATATATTTTACTTTGCAATCTTTACTTTCAATCTATATCATAAAAATACCAAAAATATTTATTTATCTTATTATTTCTATCAGATCTCACTCTCGTAAGTGACCGTGAAGGGATTGACAGCCCCTTCATCGCGTTGGTTGCGAGGTTCTTATTTCTTTGTGCAGGTACGAGGGACTTGCGTGTAGTCTCCTACTAGATTGATACCTTGGTTCTCAAAACCTGAGGGAAATACTTACGCTACTTTGCCGCATCATCCTTTCCTCTTCAAGGGAAAACCAACGCAGTGCTCAAGAGGTAGCAAGAAGGATTTCTGGCGCTGTTGCCAGGTAGATCTATGCACAAGTCAAGACATACCAAGTACCTATCACAAACTCTTATCCCTTGCATTACATTATTTTTCATTTGCCTCTCGTTTTCCTCTCCCTCACTTCACCCTTGCCATTTTATTCACCCTCTTTTCTGTTTGCCTCTTTTTCGCTTGCTTCTTTTGTGCTTGTGTGTTGGATTGTTTGTCACGATGGCTCAAGATAATACTAAATTGTGTGACTTTTCCAATACCAACAATAATGATTTTATTAGCACTCCGATTGCTCCATTACCGATGCTGAATCTTGTGAAATTAATATTGCTTTGCTAAATCTTGTCATGAAAGATCCATTTTCTGGCCTTCCTAGTGAAGATGCCGCTACCCATCTAAACAGCTTTGTTGATTTGTGTGATATGCAAAAGAACAGAGATGTGGATAACGATATTGTTAAATTGAAGCTACCCGTTTTCTCTTAGAGATCGTGCTAAAACTTTGTTTTCTTCTTTGCCTAAAAATAGTATTGATTCATGGAATAAGTGCAAAGATGCTTTTATCTCTAAGTATTTTCCTCCCGCTAAGATCATCTCTCTTAGAAACGATATTATAAACTTTAAGCAACTAGATCATGAGCATGTTGTACAATCTTAGGAGAGGATTAAATTAATGATTCGCAATTGCCCTACTCATGGTTTGAATTTATGGATGGTCATACAAAATTTTTATGCTGGATTGAATTTTGCTTCTACAAATCTTTTAGATTCGGCCGCGGGAGGCACTTTTATGGAAACCACTTTAGGAGAAGCTACCAAACTCCTAGATAATATTATGGTTAATTATTCTCAATGTCTCACCGAAAGATCCACTAGTAAAAAGGTTCATGCTATAGAAGAAATTAACGTCTTGAGTGGACAGATGGATGAACTTATGAAATTGTTTGCTAATAAGAGTTTCTTCTGATCCTAATGATATGCCTTTGTCTACCTTGATTGTGAATAATAATGAATCTATAGATGTGAATTTTGTTGGTAGGAACAATTTTGGTAACAACGCATATAGAGGTAATTTTAATCCTATGCCTTTTCCTAGTAATTCCTCTAATAATTATGGTAATTCCTACAACAATTCTTATGGAAATTATAATAAGATGCCCTCTGATATTGAATCTAGTATTAAAGAATTTATTAGTTCACAAAAGAGTTTCAATGCTTTGATTAAAGAAAAATTGTCTAAGATTAATGAGTTGGCTAGGAACGTGGATATAATTTCTCTTGATGTTGATTCTTTGAAACTTAGATCTATTCCACCTAAGCATGATATCAATTAGTCTCTCAAAGCCATGCGAATTTCCATTGATGAGTGCAAATAAAGAACCGCTAGGACGCGTGCAAAAAAAGATTGCTTTATGAAAGTGTGTTCTTCTAGTTTTGATGACAATAAGGATGAAGATCTAAAAGTGATTGATGTGTCCCCTATTAAATCTTTGTTTTACAATATGAATCTTGATAATGATGGGACTGGAGATGAGTCAACTTTAGTTAAAAGGCGTCCCAATGATTCGGAGTTTTTAGATCTTGATGCAAAAATTAATAAAAGTGGGATTGGAGAGGTCAAAACTTTACATGGCAATGAACCCACTATTTTCGATTTCAAGGAATTTAATTATGATAATTGCTCCTTGCTAGATTGTATTTCCTTGTTGCAATCCGTGCTAAATTCTCCGCATGCTTATAATCAAAATAAAGCTTTTACCAAACATATTGTTGATGCTTTAATGCAATCTTATGAAGAAAAGCTTGAATTGTAAGTTTCTATCCCTAGAAAACTTCGTGAAGACTGGGAGCCTACTATTAAAATTAAAATTAAAGATCATGAATGCTATTCTTTATGTGATTTGGGAGCTAGCGTTTCGACGATTCCAAAAACTTTGTGTGATGTGTTAGGTTTCTGTGAATTTGATGATTGCTCTTTAAATTTGCACCATGTGGATTCCACTATTAAGAAACCTATGGGAAGAATTAATGATGTTATTATTGTTGCAAATAGGAATTATGTGCCCGTAGGTTTCATTGTTCTTGATATTGATTGCAATCCTACATGTCCCATTATTCTTGGTAGACCTTTCCTTAGAACGATTGGTGCAATTATTGATTTAAAAGAAGGGAATATTAGATTCCAATTTCCGTTAAGGAAAGGCATGGAACACTTTCCTAGAAAGAAAATTAAATTACCTTATGAATCTATTATGAGAGCCACTTATGGATTGCATACCAAAGATCATAATGCCTAGATCTATTGTAACATCCCAAATTTTTAATTTGGAAATGTTATACATTAGATCATCATTGCATATCATATTTTATTTTGCATTTTGGTTGATCCTAGAAATTCTACGCAACTCAATGACCCACGGAGAGGGTTGGGGATTTCGTTATTTTCATATTTGAGTTTTCCCAAATTTTGAGAATAGGATCATTTGATTTTATTTATTTTATCATCAATTATTTCTATTACAAAAATATGAGAGAGGGAATAAAATGACTTTCCCAAAATAAAGAAATATTGAGGATAAAATAATAAAATCAAATAAGATTTTATTTCGGAGTTTTTCGGTGTTTTATTTGAATTTAGGAAAAATGTGCGTTTTTCAAAATTGCATTTAGGTCCCAAATAAATGTTCACCTTGTGCGGCTTGATTTTAGAAGCCCGTGAAAATTTATTTCGGAATTTTTGGAGTCCATTTAATATTTCTTTTTATTTTTCTTCTGCGCGTAATATTTAAAAAAACGAACCGACCTAGGGGCCGTGTCCGACTAGGACTCCCGGCCCGTTAGGCTTTATAAGCCAGCCCACCCCGGCCGAACCCTAGCCCCAGCCCCAGCCCCGCCGCCACCCGCGCCGCCGCCGCCGCGCCTCGCCACCCACGCCGCCGCGCCGCCGCCGCCCTGCCGCGCCGCCGCCGAATGCCGCCGCCACTGACCCACCGCCTGAGGTCCGCCGCCGCCTCGATTTCCGTGCCGGTTTTTTTTATTTTTTTCGAAAAACTGTTCGGTTTTTCCCTCAGTTTTTCCGTCTGTTTTTTTAGTTTCGGTTTTTCTAAAATAGATCGGTTTTTCGGTTTATTTAATTTAGCGAGTGTTCGTCGTTTTTCTTTTTCTCGGATTAAATCCGCGATTTTTCTGATTGCGATTCCTGATCCGATTTTCGTTTTAGTATAACTTTTCGCTCATTTATCGGAATCAGGCGATTCAAGCGCCTGGAGTTTCGTCTCGAAACCCTCTATCCGTTTAACCAACTTAAACAAGATTTTGCACTATAAAATTTGCCCTAGATCCAGATTAGTAGAACGAAGTTGTTTTCTTTCGCCGTTTGACTTTCGTTGCTTCGTTCGATTTGACTCTTTTTGCCAACCGGAGTTCTTAAGTTGAACCTTCTGGTTAGATCTCTTATTTGCATTTTATCTGTGCATTAGATGAGTACTTATTGTATGCTTGTTTGTTTGTCTGCGATAGAATACCCGGAGTGCGCCGCTTGTTACTTCGAATCTCTAGGTTTCGCGGATCATCAGCAAGGCAAGTAACACTTTGATCATATTTTCCTACTACCCACTTTTATTGCATTAGATCAATTCTCACACATTGCATGATTAGGATCTAATTAAATTGTGGGATGGGAAGTAGTTGAGGTAGTACCTATTACCTGTTTATTATCAAACCTTTGGGAGTTACTTCTACGTTTGCTTATTATGCCATGCTATGCTAGTAGACGTGGATTGGGTGAGTGATATCCATGACAGATGTGAGTTTATTAATTAATGGCTTATCTAAGGTGGCAACTTAAACACACATCTGGGTGGATTGAGGCACCTGGGTATTCCAGGACTTGCCTATTTTCTTTTGGACCGCCACCTAGGCTCAAAGGGGTCATGAGACTATTCATACTAGAAACTTCCGTGTGCAGCCACAAGCTATTATGGGCTCTACCATAGTTGACTAAGTCATGCGAACTCTTATAGTGGTAGACTAGCAGATGTAGGGGATGTAGGTGGTACGGTCTACCCGATCGTAAGGTGCTAGCGCTTCTGAAAGATTATGTCTCGGTCATCCGTCTTCTCAAACACCCTGTAGTGCGAGAAACCAAACGGAGGCGATCGAGTCTTGTGGGGAAAAGTGCGCAAACCTCTGCAGAGTGTAATAAACTAATCATGATTAGCCGTGTCCCCGGTTATGGACATCTCAAGTATCTAGTACCTGGATTATCATGTGAATCTCAACATGTTACTCTAAATTAATTTTGTTGGGTTATGTTTAATGATGATGCTTAATTGGGATTGAGAATGCTGTAAACCATTCTCAATGTTTAACAACTACCATGATAGTAATTAAATTTTATTCCTTTGAAGTAGGGAAAAATTGGCTTTACGCAAAACTGTAACCATAGAGCTTTCCACCAGCCAAATATGCATATAGTATAGCTGTTTCATTCCATTACTCTCTATGTGTTACCTTGCCAGCATATTCCATGTGCTGACCCGTTTTCGGTCTACAACATTAATGTTGCAGACTTTTCAGACAATGATTAAGGAGTTTTAGGTCGTGGTTCTACACTCAGTGATGCCGTTGGAGTTGATGGACTCACTTATCTTCCAAGCCTTCCGCTGTTATCGTTATTAGATGGCCTTAAGCCATATTTATTGTAATAAGTTCTCTTATGAGACACTCGATGTAATAAGTGTGTGATTGCTACTCTGCTATAAATCCTCCGAGTACTGTGTGGTGTCAGCATTACTGATCCAGGGATGACACCGGAGCACAGAGATCAAACTGTTTGAGGTCTGGTCGCTACAGAGATGGTATCAGAGCACACACTGACTGTGGGACATGACCACTAAGCTAAAGGACCTAGATCACTTTTCACTCTCTTCTCTTCTGACTTCTCATCTTTTCTACTCTTTAGGATGGTGGATGCAAGGAACAAGTTCACGCAACCAGATGAAGATACACCCTTTGGACGTCACTTGAAGGAAGTCACTAGATACCTGAATATAGGAGTACCAAACTTCACCGGAACCTACAACGCCACTTTACCTGAAGAAGAGCGCTGGATGATTCAAGTTCAAGTTCCAGGAAGGACGTTCATGCCAGTCACTGAGCCCATAGAATTTTCTTTTGATGCACCAACTTGGAGTCTAGGAAAGAGCATGGCAGCTCACATCGCCATGGGACGCATTGGAGAAGTCTACCGCAAGGATCTCAAGGATACTATCTACCAGATTTGTGGGCGCCGAGATGAGCACTGGGAGATGATCAGCACCAGGAAGGATAGATCAATCGCAGCTTTTATCCAGGAGTTAAACTAGCACATTCGACGACAGGAGAACCAGATGTGCGCCGACATGATAGATCTGAAGAAGGCTAAGACTAGAATCAAGGAACTAGAGGAAGAACTCAAGGCTACACGTGAAGATTATGAAGAGGAAATTGAAGTATTGGTGGAGAAGAATAACGACCTGATCAAGAATATTGGTATATTTATGGGAGGCCCTACACCAGTGGATGAAGACGAAGAACCCAAGGAGATTAGCCCGGAAGACTACATCATCATCGACGGCACCGACTCGGATCCAGATAGTAGTGATGATGACTATGTTGATGAAGCTGGAGCAGATATCATGGAGTCTGCCACCGAAGAATATTTCTAGTAGACCACCTCATCAGTAGTAGTAGTCCACCATGTAAATATAGTAGTCCAAGTGTTTTCTCTTTAGACCCCCTCTATTCTTACATCTCATCTTTTCTAAAACCCTCAGATGCCTCCGAGACGTGACCCCGGATTTGCCTTTCCACCGGAGCTCACCCAGTTGATCCAGCAGCAGAACACACTGATGCAGTTGCTAGTCCAGAATCAGAATCGGGGGAACAACAACAACAACCCACCACCACCACCTGTTGATCACTTAGCCCGTTTTCTTAGGCTGAACCCGCCGGTGTTTTCCAGTAGCACCGAGCCGATAGTAGCAGATGATTGGCTCCACAAGACAGCTAGGGAGTTGACCACAGCAGGATGTACGGATGCGGAGAAGGTGAAGTTTTCCGCACATCAGCTAGAAGGACCCGCAACATCATGGTGGGAGAATTTTACAGCCACTTTCCCAATCGACATTGTCACATGGGACCAGTTTCAGCAGGCTTTTCGTACTGCACATGTTTCAGCAGGAGCTATGGCCATGAAGAAGCGTGAGTTTCGCAACTTGCGCCAAGGAGGACGGACAGTTGGCCAGTATGTGGAGGATTTTAGTAAGTTAGCACGTTATGCACCAGATGACGTCGCTACAGATGCAGCTAAGCAGGAGAAGTTTCTGGAAGGACTGAATGATGAGTTGAGCATGCAGTTGATGGTAGCAACCTTCAACAACTATCAGCAGTTGGTAGACCGTGCTCTTATGATTGAAGGGAAGCAGCAGCAAATTGAGAATCGCAAGAGGAAGTATGGACAAGGGAAGTACAATTCAGGAGCTCAGCAGAAGCCACGTTTTACCCCTAGACCGGGAGGACATTTTCAGCATACCGATGGAGGAGGTAGCTCGCACAATCACAATGGCACCAAGAATGGTAATGGCAATGGAGGAAGCAACGGCCAGAATCGCACCAACCCCTCAACCCCAGCCAAGAAGGACCTGAGCCAAGTCACTTGCTTTAAGTGTCAGAATACCGAACACTATGCCAATGAATGTCCTGAAGGCCAAAATGGCAATGGAAGTTCTAGGAAGAAGCCGAACCCTTTCAACAGGGGACAGGTGAACCACGTTAGCGTGGAGGAGGTTGAAGCTCAGCCTGATGCAGTAATAGGTAAGTTTTTGGTTAAGTCATTTACTGCACTCGTTCTTTTTGATACTGGTGCATCGCATTCATACATCTCAAGGGGATTTGTGGATAAGTATAACCTATCAACCCAAGCCCTTAGGTCACCCATGTTAGTAACCTCGCGTGGAGCAGAATATATGGCTAGTCTATGGTGTGATCGGTTACCATTAAGGATTGGTAACTATATTTTTCCCTCAGACCTAATAGTATTGGAATCCCAAGGATTGGATGTGATATTAGGCATGGATTGGTTATCAAAGTATGAAGGGAATATTGAATGTGCTAGTAAGTCAATTTTGCTTACCACCCCAGAAGGGAGAAGGATCAAGTATGTATCCCGACATGTGCCAAAGAGGACTCAAGTAAATTGCCTAACAGGAGTTGTGCAGGAGGAAGTACCAGTGGTAAGGGATTTCCCTGAAGTATTTCCAGATGAGTTGCCAGGCATGCCACCGGATAGAGATATTGAGTTTTTGATTGAGCTATTGCCAGGCACAGGGCCAATATCAAAGAGACCATATAGGATGCCAGCAAAGGATTTGGTAGAAATTAAGAAGCAGATTAAGGAGTTACTAGATAAGGGATATATTCGCCCAAGTTCTTCACCTTGGGGATCGCCAGTACTTCTAGTGGAGAAGAAGGATGGATCATTAAGGATGGTTGTTGATTATCGAGGATTGAATGAAGTAACAATCAAGAACAAGTACCCACTACCAATGATTAATGATCTGTTTGATCGATTGCAAGGAGCTAAGGTATTTTCCAAGATCGATCTGCGATCAGGATACCACCAGTTGAAGATTCGAGAACAAGATATACCTAAGACAGCGTTTACCACCAGGTATGGGCTGTACAAGTATACCATTATGTCATTTGGTCTGACTAACGCTCCCGCATATTTTATGAACATGATGAACAAAGTATTTATGGAGTTTTTGGATAAGTTCATCGTAGTGTTCATTGATGATATCCTGGTTTACTCGAAGAATGAAGAAGAGCATAAGGAACATTTGTGATTGGTACTTGAGAAGCTCAGAGAACATCAGTTGTATGCCAAGTTCAGAAAATGTGAGTTTTGGTTGAAGGAAGTAGGATTCCTCGGACACATTATATCCGGAGAAGGAATAGCAGTAGATCCCACTAAAGTTGATACCGTGACCAAATGGGAAGCACCGACCACAGTTGGAGAGATCTAGAGTTTTCTTGGACTCGCAGGATACTACCGGAGATTTATTGAGAATTTCTCAAAGATTGCGAAGCCTATGACTGAGTTGTTGAAGAAAGATACCAAGTTCATATGGACGGAGGAATGTGAGGCTAGTTTCCATGAGTTGAAGAAACATTTGGTTACCTCACCAGTGTTAATTTTGCCAGACCAGACCAAAGATTATGAGGTGTATTGTGACGCTTCACGTCGAGGACTTGGAGCAGTGCTTATGCAGGAAGGGAGAGTTGTTTCATATGCCTCAAGACGACTGAAACCTCATGAGTTGAATTATGCCACGCATGATTTGGAGTTAGCAGCCATAGTGCATGCATTGAAAACATGGAGGCATTTCCTCATTGGAAATCATTGTGAGGGGTACACGGATCATAAGAGTTTGAAGTACATTTTCACACAGAAGGAGTTGAATCTCAGACAAAGGAGATGGTTGGAACTCATCAAGGATTATGATATGAGATTGCATTATCACCCCAAAAAAGCTAATGTAGTAGCTGACGCATTAAGCCATAAGAGCCATGTCAATACATTAATGACGGGAGAAATACCCAAGGAGTTAGCAGAAAATCTTTGTGAACTATGTTTGGAAATAGTTCCGAGAGGCTATGTAGCAGCATTGGAGATTCAGTCAACTTTGATGGATAGAATCAGAGAAGCTCAAAGGACTGACAAGGAGATTGCCGCTATAAAGGAGAAACTTAGCAAAGGAAAAGCTAAGGGATTTTGTGAGGATGAGCACGATACCCTATGGTTTGAAGACCGCGTTTACGTGCCCAATGACCCGGAGATCAGGAAGTTGATACTGCAAGAGGCACACGACTCACCGTATTCAATTCACCCAGGGAATACCAAGATGTATTTGGATCTGAAGGATATTTTCTGGTGGACCAGAATGAAGAAGGATATTGCGGAGTATGTAGCAATTTGTGATGTATGTCAGAGAGTAAAGGCAGAGCATCAGAAGCCAGCAGGATTGTTACAACCATTGCCGATACCCGAATGGAAGTGGGATAAGTTAGGCATGGATTTTATCATGGGATTGCCCAGGACTCGTTCAGGCTATGACTCGATTTGGGTTGTAGTTGATCGATTGACGAAAGTAGCTCATTTCATCCCAGTAAAGACCACTTACACCAGTGCTAAGTTGGCAAAGATATACATGACCAGGATCGTATGTTTGCATGGAGTTCCAAGGAGTATCGTATCAGATAGAGGAACCCAGTTTACCTCAAAGTTCTGGAAGCAGTTGCATGAAACTTTGGGTACCAGGCTAGAATTCAGTACAGCTTTTCATCCATAGACAGATGGACAGACCGAGAGAGTCAATCAGATTTTGGAGGATATGCTGAGAGCTTGTGCGCTAGATTACGGATCTAGTTGGGACGACCATTTGCCATATGCAGAGTTCTCTGACAACAATAGTTACCAAACCAGTTTAAAGATGGCCCCTTTCGAAGCCTTGTACGGAAGGAGGTGCAGGACACCGTTGTCGTGGGATGAAGCTGGAGACCGCCAGTTGTTTGGACCTGACTTGATTAAAGAGTCTGAACAGAAGGTGAAATTGATTCGCGATAGGTTCAAGGTAGCTCAATCCAGACAGAAAAGTTATGCAGATTCTAAACGCAAGGAGACAGTTTACGAAGTCGGAGATAGAGCTTATCTTCAAGTATCTCCACTTCGGGGAACAAAGCGTTTTGGAGTTAAAGGGAAGTTAGCGCCACGATTTGTAGGACCATATCAAGTTTTGGAGCGTATGGGAGAAGTGGCCTACAAGTTGGAATTACCTGAAGGATTGTCAGGAGTTAATGATGTGTTCCACGTTTCCCAGTTGAAGAAGTGTCATGCGGAGATGGCTAACATACCGATGAGAGACACAGTGCCTTTGGAAACTATTCAATTGGATAACGATTTGACCTACGAGGAGAAACCAGTTAAGATTCTCGACTTTGCCAGCCGAGTTACTCGCAGCAAGGTTATCAAGTTTTGCAAGGTTCAGTGGAGCCACCACACGGAGGATGAAGCCACCTGGGAACGAGAGGAAGATTTTCTCAAGGACCACCCTCACCTATTTTCTAGCCAACCCGAATCTCGAGGGCGAGATTCATCTTAAGGGGGGTAGGTTTGTAACATCCCAAATTTTCAATTTGGAATGTTATACATTTGATCATCATTGCATATTATATTTTATTTTGCATTTTGGTTGATCCTAGAAATTCTACGCAACTCAATGACCCACGGAGAGAGTTGGGGATTTCGTTATTTTCATATTTGAGTTTTCTCAAATTTTGAGAATAGGATCATTTGATTTTATTTATTTTATCATCAATTATTTCTATTACAAAAATATGAGAGAGGGAATAAAATGACTTTCCCAAAATAAAGAAATATTGAGGATCAAATAATAAAATCAAATAAGATTTTATTTCGGAGTTTTTCGGTGTTTTATTTGAATTTAGGAAAAATGTGCGTTTTTCAAAATTGCATTTAGGTCCCAAATAAATGTTCACCTTGTGCGGCTTAATTTTAGAAGCCCATGAAAATTTATTTCGGAATTTTTGGAGTCCGTTTAGTATTTCTTTTCATTTTTCTTCTGCGCGTAATATTTAAAAAAACGAACCGACCTAGGGGCCGTGTCCGACTAGGACTACCAGCCCGTTAGGCTTTATAAGCCAGCCCACCCCGGCCGAACCCTAGCCCCAGCCCCAGCCCCAGCCCCAGCCCCGCCGCCACTCGCGCCGCTGCCGCCGCCGCGCCTCGCCACCCGCGCCGCCGCCGCCGCCCGCCGCCGTCGTCGACCCACCGCCCGAGGTTCGCCGCTACCTCGATTTCCGTGCCAGTTTTTTTTTATTTTTTTCGAAAAACCATTCGGTTTTTCCGTCGGTTTTTTTAGTTTTGGTTTTTTAAATAGATCAGTTTTTCCGGTTTATTTAATTTAGCGAGCGTTCGTCGTTTTTCTTTTTCTCGGATTAAATCCGTGATTTTTCTGATTGCGATTCCTGATCCGATTTTCGTTTTAATATAACTTTTCGCTCGTTTATCGGAATCAGGCGATTCAAGCGCCTGGAGTTTCGTCTCGAAACCCTCTATCCGTTTAACCAACTTAAAAAAGATTTTGCTACTGTAAAATTTGCCCTAGATCCAGATTAGTAGAAGTAAGTTGTTTTCTTTCGCCGTTTGACTTTCGTTGCTTCGTTCGATTTGACTCTTTTTGCCAACCGGAGTTCTTAAGTTGAACCTTCTGGTTAGATCTATTATTTGTGTTTTATCCGTGCATTAGATGAGTACTTATTGTATGCTTGTTTGTTTGTCTGCGATAGAATACCCGGAGTGCGCCGCTTGTTACTTCGAATCTCTAGGTTTCGCGGATCATCAGCAAGGCAATAACACTTTGATCATATTTTCCTACTACCCACTTTTATTGCATTAGATCAATTCTCACACATTGCATGATTAGGATCTAATTAAATTGTGGGATGGGAAGTAGTTGAGGTAGTACCTATTACCTGTTTATTATCAAACCTTTGGGAGTTACTTCTACGTTTGCTTATTATGCCATGATATGCTAGTAGACGTGGATTGGGTGAGTGATATCCATGACAGATGTGAGTTTATTAATTAATGGCTTATCTAAGGTGGCAACTTAAACACACATCTGGGTGGATTGAGGCACCTGGGTATTCCAGGACTTGCCTATTTTCTTTTGGACCGCCACCTAGGCTCAAAGGGGTCATGAGACTATTCATACTAGAAACTTCCGTGTGCAGCCACAAGCTATTATGGGCTCTACCATAGTTGACTAAGTCGTGCGAACTCTTATAGTGGTAGACTAGCAGATGTAGGGGATGTAGGTGGTACGGTCTACCAGATCGTAAGGTGCTAGCACTTCTGAAAGATTATGTCTCGGTCATCCGTCTTCTCAAACACCCTGTAGTGCGAGAAACCAAACGGAGGCGATCGAGTCTTGTGGGGAAAAGTGCGCAAACCTCTGCAGAGTGTAATAAACTAATCATGATTAGCCGTGTCCCCGGTTATGGACATCTCAAGTATCTAGTACCTGGATTATCATGTGAATCTCAACATGTTACTCTAAATTAATTTTGTTGGGTTATGTTTAATGATGATGTTTAATTGGGATTGAGAATGCTGTCAACCATTCTCAATGTTTAACAACTACCATGATAGTAATTAAATTTTATTCCTTTGAAGTAGGGAAAAATTGGCTTTACGCAAAACTGTAACCATAGAGCTTTCCACCAGCCAAATATGCATATAGTATAGCTGTTTCATTCCATTACTCTCTATGTGTTACCTTGCCAGCATATTCCATGTGCTGACCCATTTTCGGGCTGCAACGTTAATCTTGCAGACTTTTCAGACGACGATTAAGGAGTTCTAGGTTGTGGTTCTATACTCAGTGATGCCGTTGGAGTTGATGGACTCACTTATCTTCCAAGCCTTCCGCTGTTATCCTTATTAGATGGCCTTAAGCCATATTTATTGTAATAAGTTCTCTTATGAGACACTCGATGTAATAAGTGTGTGATTGCTACTCTGCTATAAATCCTCCGAGTACTGTGTGGTGTCAGCATTACTGATCCAGGGATGACACCGGAGCACAGAGATCAGACTGTTTGAGGTCTGGTCGCTACATCTATTCTTGCTTTTATGCCTAGCTAGGGGCGTTAAACGATAGCACTTGTTGGGAGGCAAGCCAATTTTATTTTTGTTTCTTGCTTTTTGGTTCTGTTTAGTAGTAAATAATTCATCTAGACTCTGTTTATATGTGGTTTTATGCTTTTAATTAGTGTTTGTGCCAAGTAGAACCTTTGGGAAGACTTGGGGAAAGTCTTTGCGATCTTGCTGTAAAGAACAGAAACTTTAGCGCTCGCGAGATCTGCTGCCATTTTTTACAGGAGAGTCCGATTAGGTTGATTCGTTTTGCAGTTGATTAATAGAGAAATGACTCACGTCCAGAAATTTATTTCATAATTTTTGGGGTTACATAAGTATTCTAAACCTACAGATTACTACAGACTATTCTGTTTTTGACAGATTCTGTTTTTCGTGTGTTGTTTGCTTATTTTGATGAATCTATGCCTAGTATCGGAGGGTATGAACCATAGAGAAGTTGGAATACCGTAGATTTAACACCAATATAAATAAAGAATGAGTTCATTACAGTACCTTAAGTGCTGGTTTGTTTTCTTATACTAACGGAGCTCATGAGATTTTCTGTTGAGTTTTGTGTTGTGAAGTTTTCAAGTTTTGGGTAAGGATTTGATGGATTATGGAATAAGGAGTGGCAAGAGCCTAATCTTGGGGATGCCCAAGGCACCCGAAGGTAAAATTAAAGGACAACCAAAATCCTAATATTGGGGATTCCCCGGAAGGCATCCCCTCTTTCATCTTCATCCATCGGTAACTTTACTTGAGGCTATATTTTTATTCACCACATGATATATGTTTTTCTTGGAGCGTCTTGTATGATTTGAGTCTTTACTTTTTAGTTTGCCACAATCATCCTTGCTGTACACACCTTTTGGGAGAGACACACATGAATCGGAATTTATTAGAATACTCTATGTGCTTCACTTATATCTCTTGAGCTAGATAATTTTGCTCTAGTGCTTCACTTATATCTTTTAGAGCACGGTGGTGGTTTTATTTTATAGAAATTCTTGATCTCTCATGCTTCACTTATATTATTTTGAGAGTCCTTTAGAACAGCATGGTAATTTACTTTGGTTATGAATTTAGTCCTAATATGATAGGCATCCAAGATAGGTATAATAAAAACTTTCATAAAGAGTGCATTGAGTACTAGGAGAAGTTTTATACTTGATAATTGTTTTGAGATATAAATGTGGTAATATTAGAGTGTGCTAGTTGAGTAGTTGTGAATTTGAGAAATACTTGTGTTGAAGTTTGCAAGTCCCATAGCATGCATGTATGGTGACCGTTGTGTAACAAATTTGAAACATGGGGTGTTATTTGATTGTCTTCCTTATGAGTGGCGGTCGAGGACGAGCGATGGTCTTTTCCTACCAATCTATCCCCCTAGGAGCATGCGCATAATGCTTGGTTTTTGATAACTTGTAGATTTTTGCAATAAGTATGTGAGTTCTTTATGACTAATGTTGAGTCCACGGATTATACGCACTCTCACCCTTCCATCATTGCTAGCCTCTTCGGTACCGTGCATTGCCCTTTCTCACCTTGAGAGTTGGTGCAAACTACGAAGGTGCATCCAAACCCCGTGATATGATACGCTCTGTCACACATAAACCTCCTTATATCTTCCGCAAAACAGCCACCATACCTACCTATTATGCCATTTCCATAGCCATTCCGAGATATATTGCCATGCAACTTTCCACCGTTTCACTTATGGCACGTTTCATCATTGTCATATTGCCTTGCATGATCATGTAGTTGACATTGTATTTGTGGCAAAGCCACCATGCATAATTTATCATACATGTCACTCTTGATTCATTGCCCTTCCCGGTACACCGCTGGAGGCATTCATATAGAGTCATATTTTGTTCTAGTATCGAGTTGTAATCATTGGGTTATAAATAAGTAGAAGTGTGACGATCATCATTAATAGAGCATTGTCCCAAATAAAAAAAGTGAAAGTCCAAATAAAAAAAGAAAGGCCCAAAAAAAAGAAAAAAGGGGCAATGCTACTATCCTCTTTTTCCACACTTGTGCTTCAAAGTAGCACCATGATCTTTATGATAGAGAGTCTCTTTTTTTGTCACTTTCATATACTAGTGGGAATTTTTTTATTATAGAACTTGGCTTGTATATTCCAGCAATGGGCTTCCTCAAATGCCCTAGGTCTTCGTGAGCAAGCAAGTTGGATGCACACCCACTTAGTTTGTTTTGTTGAGCTTTCATGCATTTATAGCTCTAGTGCATCCGTTGCATGGCAATCCCTACTCCTTGCATTGACATCAATTGATGGGCATCTCCCTAGCCCGTTGATTAGCCGCGTCAATGTGAGACTTTCTCCTTTTTTGTCTTCTTCGCATAACCCCCATCATTATACTCTATTCCATCCATAGTGCTATATCCATGGCTCACGCTCATGTATTGTGTGAAAGTTGAAAAAAGTTTGAGATTACTAAAGTATGAAACAATTGCTTGGCTTGTCATCGGGGTTGTGCATGATGAGAGCATTCTTGTGTGACGAAAATGGAGCATGACCAAACTATATGATTTTGTAGGGATGAACTTTCTTTGGCCATGTTATTTTGAGAAGACATCATTTACCTACTCGAGGACGAGCAGGAATTAAGCTTGGGGATGCTTGATACGTCTCCAACGTATCTATAATTTTTGATTGTTCCATGCTATTATATTATCTATTTTGGATGTTTAATGGGATTTATTCTACACTTTTATATTACTTTTGGGACTAACCTACTAACCCAAGGCCCAGTGCAAATTGTTGTTTTTTTGCCTATTTCAGCGTTTCGCAGAAAAGGAATATCAAACGGAATCCAAACGGAATGAAACCTTCGGGGGAGTTATTTTTGGAACAAACGTGATCCAGGGGACTTGGAGTGGACGTTAAGAAAGAAGCGAGGAGGCCACGAGGCGGGGAGGCGCGCTTGCCCCCCTGGGCGCGCCCCCCACCCTCGTGGGCCCCTCGCAGCTCCACCGACCTACTTCTTCCTCCTATATATATATCCATATACCCCGAAAACATCCAGGAGCACCACGAAACCCTATTTCCACTGCCGCAACATTCTGTACCCAAGAGATCCCATCTTGGGGCATTTTCCGGAGCTCTGCCGGAGGGGGAATCGATCACGGAGGGCTTCTACATCAACACCATAGCCTCTCCAATGATGTGTGAGTAGTTTACCATAGAACTTCGGGTCCATAGTTATTAGCTAGATGGTTTCTTCTCTCTCTCTTTGGATCTCAATACAAAGTTCTCCTCAATCTTCTTGGAGATCTATTTGATGTAACTCTTTTTGCGGTGTGTTTGTCGAGATCCGATGAATTGCGAGTTTATGATCAAGTTTATCTATGAACAATATTTGATTCTTCTCTGAAATCTTTTATGTATGATTGGTTATCTTTGCAAGTCACTTCGAATTATTAGTTTGGTTTGGCCTACTAGATTGATCTTTCTTGCAATGGGAGAAGTGCTTAGCTTTGGGTTCAATCTTGCGATGTCCTTTCCCAGTGACAGAAGGGGCCGCAAGGCACGTATTGAATTGTTGCCATCGAGGATAAAAATATGGGGTTTATATCATATTGCTTGAGTTTATCCCTCTACATCATGTCATCTTGCCTAATGCGTTACGCTGTTCTTATGAACTTAATACTCTAGATGCATGCTGGGTAGCGGTTGATGTGTGGAGTAATAGTAGTAGATGCAGAATAGTTCCGGTCTACTTGTCGCGGCTGTGACGCCAATATACATGATCATGCCTAGATATTCTCATAATTATGCACTTTTCTACCAATTGCTCGACAGTAATTTGTTCACCCACCGTAATGCTTATGCTATCTTGAGAGAAGCCACTAGTGAAACCTATGGCCCCCGGGTCTATCTTTTATCATATAAGTTTCTAATCTATTTCACTTTGCAATCTTTACTTTCAATCTATATCATAAAAATACCAAAAATATTTATTTATCTTATTATTTCTATCAGATCTCACTCTCGTAAGTGACCGTGAAGGGATTGACAACCCCTTTATCGCGTTGGTTGCGAGGTTCTTATTTGTTTGTGCAGGTACGAGGGACTTGCTTGTAGTCTCCTATTGGATTGATACCTTGGTTCTCAAAAACTGAGGGAAATACTTACGCTACTTTGCTGCATCACCCTTTCCTCTTCAAGGGAAAACTAACGCAGTGCTCAAGAGGTAGCACCTCTCCCCTTATAAATACGCGCGCAGGGGGTCCCTTTTCTCATTTTACCTTGTCTCCTCCACTTCTTCTTCTTCCTCGCAAAACCCTTTGCGACTGGAGCTCTGCCGCGCTCGTTGTCCTTTGCCAGCCGCCTCACTTGGGACTGCAACGCTGCTCCGCCATCTCCGAAGTTCAGCAGCGCTTCTCCGCTCTCGGCCGCTACAACCAGGTACCCAATCTCCTTTCCTTAGATTCACATTACCTAGTCGGAGTTCATAGAGTTCGTCGGTGTTCATTGATTCTTTCCCATGATATCCTGATTAGATCTTGTATTCGATCTGAGATGGCCATAAAAACACGGCGGCGATAGGTTTTGACATCAGTCTTGCATCTGAGTAGTGTGTTCCTTCTAGAATCCATGCATAGTTCATCAGTAGCTTCCGTCACCACCTTTAGGTTTAGCAATTATTTTTCTTTTTGAACTGCACGTAGATCTATAATGGTAGTTGTTCTAGACTGAAACTTGTTTGTTCCATCCTTAGCAAAAATTCAACAATCCCAAACTTAGCTAACACACCTTTGTATCTCAGGCGGCTTACCGGCATATTGTAACTCGTCAAGTTTCAGGAGCTGTATCTGTAGCTAAACCAATTCACTGCTTAGGGTGACTTAACATTATGTTGTCTTATTCATATGACTGTGATGACGGGTCATAACTTCTCAAATAACCCGCCATATTATATTTTCGCAGCCTTCCATTGTATTTAAGCGACTCAGTATGGCGAAAACTTCTATTTGCAATTGGTGCCTTCCTTAGTCACCGAGGCCATCCTTAAATATTATCAAGAACAAGGTCTCTTGGCAGCTCAGGAAGAAATTGGCTGGCGAGCCAGCCAAGGGGATGACATTCCTAAACCCGGCGAAGGGGAGGTTGTGGTTTTTACTGACCATATCCTTAGAGGCTTCACTCCGCCTGGGTCCAAAAAATTCGGGACATCTTGAACTATTTCAACCTTCATCCTCACACTTGGGCCCAAATTCCATATCCAATATTTGCCACATTCAAATCTTTTGTGAAGCATATCTGCAGATGGAGCCCACTGTCACTCTCTTCAAAGAATTTTCTACATGAACCACCAAACTAAATGCGCATATGGCCCGAGCTTAACACTTGGTGGAATTTCAATCCAGAGACACGGAGATGGCGATTTTCCTTCAGTCACCCTGCCAAGTCACCCTAAAGGATGGGTTAAAACTTGGTTTTATTGTAAGAATATTGCTCCAGCCGATGAGAACCTGTTGCTGCACCGACATAGCGTATGCCTGGTGTTGATGGTCCCAGTGATCATCGAGAAGCCAAACCATCCAAACAATTTCAAACAAAGCATTCTTGTCAATACGAATATCTTTTCAATACAAATAAACTAAAGTAGGCCTATGAAAGATTCAAAGCATATGTATCCAAAGCATTCTTGTTAATACGAATATAATTTCAATACAAATAAACTAAACTGGGCCTACTTCATGCAAGATTCAATACAAATATCTTACATATTCAACAATCGGTAAACACTAAAAGGAAAGTTGAATACTAATCTAAGATATACAATGAAAGGACGTCAACAATCATCAAAAATACCCATAATAAATACTAGGGTCCAACAATGATTACAAATCATCTACTAATCCTAATCACACAAATCTATATCAATATTACAATTCTACACAAGGGTACCACCAAAACTTGAACAATCTAGGTTCCACAATGACTACAAATCCTAAATAACACCACATTATTACAATTTATCATATAAAAATCAAATCCAAGAAAATCAAGGGTTCCACCAAAACTTGGCTAAATGAGACAAATGTGAACAAATTTATCAAGGAAAAGAAAGGGATCAGAGGAGTTTACCTTGTACGACGGATTAGGGAAGAAACTCAAGGCCAAAAACTTTAGATCTGCTTCATTATTGAGAGGGGATATAGAGGGGGAGAGGAGAGGGCCGCTGTCGCCCCTGCTAGATTGGGGGATAACTGCTGTTCGGATGAAGAGGGCAGCCCCGATGCTGCTTAAGTCAATGTGCAACACCTAAGGGCTAGGCGATGCACATTACATGTGTGGCGCCTAGCTCGGAGGCACTGCACTACTCGGTGGGGGCCCCGGGGCTGCCACGCTGGACAAAGGTGCAACGCCCCAGAGCTAGGCGCTGCACCGTAGGGTGTGGCACCTCGATGTCAGGTGCCACACAAAAAGGTCAGCCGAGTGAATTTTTTAGGGTAGTTCATTTTGTGAATTGATTTCGTCCATAGGTCAAAATTGTCAAATTTGCCATGTCAAGTAGACCGAAACAATTCGGCATCTACTACTATTACTCCACACATCGACCGCTATCCAGCATGCATCTAGAGTATTAAATTCATAAAGAACGGAGTAATGCATTAAGTAAGATGACATGGTGTAGAGGAATTAACTCGAGCAATATGATGAAAACCCCATCTTTTTATCCTCAATGGCAACAATACAATACGTGCCTTGCTGCCCCTGCTGTCACTGGGAAAGGACACCACAAGATTGAAACCAAAGCTAAGCACTTCTCCCATTGCAAGAAAAACCAATCTAGTTGGCCAAACCAAACCAATAGTTTGAAGAGAATTACAAAGATATCAAATCATGCATAAAAGAATTCAAAGAAGATTCAAATAATAATTATAGATAAGCTAATCATAAATCCACAATTCATCGGATCTCGGCAAACACACCGCAAAAAAGTATTACATTGAATAGATCTCCAAGAACATCAAGGAGAACATGGTATTGAGAATCAAAGATAGAGAGGAAGCCATCTAGCTACTAGCTATGGACCCGTAGGTTTGTGGTAAACTACTCACGCTTCATCGAAAGGGCAATATAGTTGATGTAGAAGCCCACCGTGATTGAATCCCCCTCCGGCAGGGTGCCGGAAAAGGTCCCTAGACGGGATCTCATGGGTAGAGAAGGTTTTTTTAACTTCACGTGTAGAGAAGGTTGTGGCGGTGGAAAAGTGTTCTCGTGGATGCCTCTATTGGTTTGGGGATATTTGGGAATATATAGGCGAAAGAATTAGGTCAGGAGGCTCACGGGGGGCCCACAAGGGTGGGGGCGCGCCCAACCCACCTAAGCGCGCCCTTCGTCCTTGTGGCCGCCTCATGGCTCTTCCAGCTTCATCTCCAAGTCTCCTGGTTGTTTTCCGGTCCAGGAAAAATCATCATGAAGGTTTCATTTCGTTTGGACTCCGTTTGGTATTCCTTTTCTGTGAAACTCCAAAACAAGAAAAAACAGGAACTGGCACTCGACTCTAGGTTAATAGGCTAGTCTAAAAAATAATATAAAATAGCATAGTAATACATATAAAACATCCAAAATAGATAATATAATAGCATGGAACAATCAAAAATTATAGATACGTTGGAGACGTATCAGTCATCATCTCCTCACTAGGAACAATTACAAATTGGATACTTACACAAATTTTGCTCGATGATCCTGTGCACATATGGGTTGGGTGTAGTGGGATGCTGAAAGTGCTAGTTATCGACTAGAGGGGGGTTAGTAGGCGATTTTATTGAAGTCTTCAAAACACGGGGGCTTTGAAGACAAACAGTAGAAATGAACCTATTGATATGTAGCGGAAGGTAGACTACACTAGACAAGCCATAGTCAAGTAAGCAATGAAGTGAAAGCACGAAGACTATTAGCAGCTAGGTAGTATGGATCGGGATGGAAGATAGTATGAAGCCAAACAATAAATAGTCTTCACTCAGTGAAGTCAATCAGATTACACAGCAAGCAATGACTTCATGAAGATAAACTGTAAAGTAAAGGGAAGTGAAGGATAGAACCAGTAGCTTGGTGAAGACATGATTTGGTAGACCAGTTCCAGTTGCTGTGACAACTCTACGTCTGGTTAGGGAGGCTGAGATTTAACTTAGAAGACCGCATCTTCACCTTATTCCCCTTGAGCTAAGGACACACAGTCCTCGCCCAATAACTCTGGTAAGTCTTCAAGGTAGACTTCCAAGCCTTCACAGACTTTGTTCACCAGTGATCCACAATGACTCTTGGACGCTCAGAACGCAACGCCTAACTGGCTGGAGGATTCACAGTCCTCAAGTGTAACAAGTCTTCAGATCACACGAATAGAAAGACTTCAGTGATTCCTAACACTCTTTGGCTCTGGGTGTACATATAGGGCTTTGTCCTCGCAAGGATCTCTCTCTCTCTCTCTCTCAAATGCTTCGGAGGTGGGTTGCTCTCAAATGACAAAAGTCGTGTACTAACTCTGAGCAGCCACCAATTTATGGTGTAGGGGGTGGGCTATTTATAGCCAGGAGGCAACCCGACCTGATATGTCCAAAATGACCCTGGGTCACTAAGGAAGTGACACATGTCCAACGGTCAGATTTCAAACACACGCAACAGCTTGACTTGGGCTACAAGTAAAGCTGACTAATCCAGCTCTGGATAAGATTTGCTCTCATTGTTTTTGCTCGGAGACATAGGATTTGGTTGAGCATCACATCAGTCACTCTAACTTTGTTCACTTGGACCCCACTTAATAGTATGGTGGTTCCTATGACTCAACAAAGAAGAAAAGGAAACTACGAAACAAGTATGTCTTCGTACTCCATAGTCTTCATGCGATGTATTCTCATGTCATAATCTTCATTGTGAATATCTTCACAGACCACCATTGTCTTCAATGTCTTCATACATTTTTAGGGGTCATCTCTGGTAGGCAAACCAAATCAATATGGGACTACTACCTGTGTTATCCTGCGATTCTCACAAACACATTAGTCCCTCAACCAAGTTTGTCGTCAATACTCCAAAACGAACTAAGGGTGGCACTAGATGCACTTACAATCTCCCCATTTTTGGTGATTGATGACAAACCGGTTGAAGTTTTCAACGGGGATAAAAGTATGTGAAAGTTTAAGGATTGAGGTATTGTCTTCAAAAATAGCAAAAGGCTCCCCCTGAAGATGTGCATATAGGTAGTTTGCTTTTGAATGCAAATGCGCATGGCAGGTTTTACTTTGTGGAGATCCTCTTCAACTTATGAAGACAATTCATCATGCAAATAAAGAGATAACGAAGATAATGACATGCATAATGAAAAATGGACGTCTGCGGAATGGCTTCATGCAGGATTTATCATCGCATCACAAAGTGGCAGAAAAAAGTAGCAGACAACCATCGAGTTTAAGTGTTACAACTTAGAGAACCAAATGTTTCAAAAACGAGAGTTGTAGAAACTTAGCAAAAATTAATGCAACCACCCATAAGGACCCGCTTGAAGACTATAAACTCGTAAGCTTCTCCCCCTTTTGTCAGTAATGACCAAAAAGGTTTGAAGACATAGAGTATCTACTCGTTCCCATCCGGAGTAGATGTAGGTGCAGGGTCGACACTGGAGTTCGGTGGTGCAGACGGGCCAAATGCAATGTCGAGATGCAGCAATTCCATGGTTGGTGAAGTGGCGTCTTCTTCTTCATCGACGACTCTCGCAACAACAGTTGCAGCCGAAGATGAACGCTTAGAATATTCAATTGAGGGAGTGCGGCGCCAACTTGCATTGCGTGGAGGTCTGGACTCAAATTTGAAGCCCTCGGTGAAGCCATCTTCGCGAAGATCGTCTTTAGGACATAGCAGTGTGAGACTCTTCCAAGACCGCCGACATGCTTCATGGGCAACAAACGAGTTCTTGGTGGCCAAGTTTCTAATGTGATTGACGTCCACCAAGATACTCGGCATCTGACGCTTGAGCCATGCATGATGCTTATCCTGCTTCTGATGTAAGGCCATAAGAAGCTCTCGGTCATTGAGTACACGAGATCGCTTCCAAGGCCTTTGGGCAATAGTACTCTCAGTAGCTTCAGTGTTTGCACGATGGAGCAGACGCATATTGCCACCCAGAGGATAAGATGGAGTTGCAGAATTGGGGACATGAATTCCTTCTATTGGTCGCGTGAAGCTTTGATGATCCACATTGTGAAGATATAGAGGTTGCTTGGCAGGCTCTGGGTAGATGGCTTCAATGGACAGGTCAACCTCAGGCAGGAAGACAATGTGATTGCGCGCTGAGGGCTGATAGTCAATAGTTGAATGGAGCTTGGTTAGGCGCATCACCCAGGGAGCATAGAACTTCAGGCCAAACAGATCAATCCCAGATGCAGCAAGTTGTCTGATGAAGAAATCCTGGGTGTTGAATCTGGTGTCATTGATGATGTAAAACACCAAAGTCTTCATGCCTCCTTCAAGTTTGGCTTCAGAAGTATATCCCTTGATTGGCCACAAAGTACGCCTCAGTATATGATAGTGAAAGTGCAACTATCCCTGGGTGGTTTTGGTAATTCCTAACAACATATAGCCCATTGAGCTAATGCTATTTCAAGACGAATATTTCAGGAAAGCTTAATGATTGGCATGGCATGGATTAGAAAGTGGACCCCTCAAAATACTAAGAACACATGTTGGCTCAAGCTCAAGACTCTACATTTTACTTTTAGTGATCCAAGATCACATTGAGTCCATAGGAAAAGCCAATACTATTAAAAGGGGATGAGGTGTTGCTTAATGAGTTACTTGCTCAAAATGCTTAGTGATATGCTCCAAAACCCTCGACTACTTTATCATATCCACATATGTCCCAAACCAAAATTCAAACTCGGCCCCACCGAAATTTCCTACCCGGCGCCACCGAGTTCACTTGACATAACCACTACCACAAACCCTAGTCATTTCAGTCTCACCGATAGGGGTCTCGGTCACACCGAGATGGGATTGCAACCTCTCTATTTCCCTTCGTAACGTTTCGGTGCAACCGAGATGAGCGATCGGTCCCACCGATATTGCAATGCAAACTCTCTGTTTCCCTTCGTAACGTTTTGGTCTAACCGAGATGAGCGAATCGGTCCCACCGAGTTTGCCTGACCAACTCTCTATTTGCCTATTACCAAAATCGGCCCCACCGAGTTTGTGTAATCGGTCTCACTGAGACTACGTTATGCCCTAACCCTAATGAAATCGGTCCCACCGAGTTGACATGTCGGTCCCACCGAAAATCCTAACGTTCACATTTTAAAGTAAATCAGTCTGACCGAGTTTCATGATTCGGTCCCACCGAGTTTGGTGATCTGTGTGTAGCGGTTAGATTTTGTGTGGAGGCTATATATACCCCTCCACCCACTCTTCATTTATGAAGAGAGCCATCAAAACATGCCTACACTTCCAACAAACATTTTCTTAGAGAGAACCACCTACACTTGTGTTGAGGTCAAGATATTCCATTCCAACCACATAAATCTTGATCTCTATCCTTTCCCAAGTTGCTTTCCACTCAAACCCTCTTTCTACCAAATCCAATCCTATGAGAGAGAGCTGAGTGTTGGGGAGACTATCATTTGAAGCACAAGAGCAAGGAGTTCATCATCAACACACCATCTATTACCTTTTGGAGAGTGGTGTCTCCTAGATTGGTCAGGTGTCACTTGGGAGCCTCCGTCAAGATTTTGGAGTTGAACCAAGGAGTTTGTACGGGCAAGGAGATCACCTACTTCATGAAGATCTACCCTAGTGAGGCAAGTCCTTCAGTGGCGATGGCCATGGTGGGATAGACAAGGTTGCTTCTTCGTGGACCCTTCGTGGGTGGAGCCCTCCGTGGACTCGCGCAACTGTTACCCTTCGTGGGTTGAAGTCGCCATCAACGTGGATGTACGATAGCACCACCTATCGGAACCACGCCAAAAATCTCTATGTCTACATTGCGTTTGTTCCCTCCAAACTCCTCCCTTTACCTTCATATGCAATTGTTTTACATTCCGCTGCTATACTCTTAGAATTGCATGTGTAGGTTGTTTACTTGACTTGTGCTAAGTTGTTAAAATCTGCCAAGACTTAAAATTGGGAAAAGGCTAGATTTTTATTTGGTCAAGTAGTCTAATCACCCCCCCTCTAGACATACTTTTGATCCTACAAGTGGTATTATAGCTTTTGTCTCCATTTTCTTTGATTTCCATAGCTTTGGTGATCATAGCCTTGGTTTCACAACCTAGGAGAGTATGGCGTCTAGCAAGGGAAATTACCACCGTAGAGGTCCTTAGTTTGATGGTACAAATTTTGCTAGTTGTAAGCATAAGATGAAAATGCATATTCTTGGACATAACCCCGCCATTTGGGCTATTGTGTGTATGGGCTCGCAAGGTGAATTCTTTGATGGGAGAGAACCGAACCATGAAGCTACCGCGGAAGAGTTGAAGATGTTGCAATACAATGCTCGAGCTTGTGATATTCTCTTCAAAGGATTGTGCCCCAAAGAATTCAACAAAATCATTCGTCTTGAGAATGCAAAGGAAATTTGGGATACTTTGATTGATATGCACAAAGGTACCGACTCCGTCAAGGAATCCAAATTGGATGTGCTTCAAAGTCAACTTGACAAGTTCAAAATGAAGGATGGTGAAGGTGTTGCTGAAATGTACTCTAGGCTTGCTCTCACCACAAATGAGATTGTCGGCTTAGGAAGTGAAGAGATGACCGATAGATTCATCATCAAGAAGATCCTAAGAGCCTTGGATGGAAAATATGATACCGTGTGCGCATTGATCCAAATGATGCCCAATTACAAAGATCTCAAGTCAACATAAGTCATTGGAAGAATTGTTGACTCCACAACAAGTCAAGTGGTGCTTACAAATCCTCATGTGATGCTCCCACATCATCAAGTGAGAAACAAACCTTCAATGAAGAATTGAGCCTAATGGTGAAGAACTTCAACAAGTTCTACAAGAGTAGAAGCAAGGAAAGAAGTTCCAAGTCAAGGTCCTACAATGACAAAAGATCTTCAAGTCGTGAACGTAATTGCTACAATTGTGGAAGACCCGGACACTACTCCAATGAGTGTACGACTCCCTACAAAAGAAGAGAAGATTCTCCCAAAAGAAGAAGTAGGAGAGAAGAATCACCACCAAGAGAGAGAAGGAGTAGAGATGACTGTTATGAACGAAGAACATCACGGAGAAGCAAGGATTCAGAAAGGAAGGACAAATCATCAAGGAGCTACACAAAATGAAGACATCAAGATCATGTTGGTGAATGGGTATCCGGCTCCGACTCCGACAATCACTCTAAGAGAAGTTATCACTCCAACTCCGAATATACTCAAGATGAAGGTGTTGCCAGTCTAGCACTTGTGTCAACCAACTCCTACGACATATATGAGTCACCAAATGAAGGAATTGGAAGATGCTTCATGGCTAAAGGCCCAAAGGTATCACACCCCGAGTATGTTGATTTCAATAGTGATGAAGATGATTTGCTAGGTGATGATGATTTACTTGTTGACAGCTCTAGTTATGAAAACTATGATGTACTTGCTATTAATCATGCTAATCAAGATAAAACAAATGACAATGATAAGAAGGAGATTGAGCGTCTAACTAAAGAACTAAACACTCTTAAGTTAGCCCATGAAACTACCTTGGAAGATCATTGAGAACTTTTAAAGACTCATGAGAAGTTAAGCTTTGAAAAGCTCAATCTTGAGCAAGAGCATGGGTTCTTAAAAGCGATCAATGATGATCTTCGCAAGAAAAGTTCTTCTTACATTGCCAAGCGTTTACTCTTGTCTACTTACATGCCACAAGTTAAATCTAGCAACAAGAACAAGAAAGATTCTTCTTCTAGTAGTAACAATAATCATGCTAAAACCAATGTTGTCGCTTCTAGTAGTTCTCTTGATTCCACTAATGATTCTCTTATCCAAGTTACACTTGAGCAAGAAAATAGCTTATTGAAGGGAATTATAGAGAAAGGTATTTACAAGAGTCTTGCCGTAAGTAAGCAATTTGAGGAAATTGTACGCAAGCAAGGAAGACACTGGAAGAATCAAGGTGTTGGTTTTGAACGAAAGTTCAATGCCAATGGAGTTGAGTGGGAAGAAGATCAATACTCCAAGATGAAGTTTGTTCCTCAACAAGAGAAGTATGATCCTACTTCTTTCCAAGGAACACAAGCTCAAGATGATCTTCCACCACAAGACCACAAGCTAAAGGGCAAGGATAAGCTTCAAGAGGAGATTGGTGCATTTGAAGAAGCCCCCAAGGCATTGGTCAAATGGGTTCCCAAGACTACATCAAGTACGACTACAACTCCAAGGATTCCCATCAAGATGGTGTGGATCCCGAAGAAGAAGAAGAACTAGAGAGTTCTTGAGGGTGATTCCGCCAACATACTTCACTCATATCATTTTGGCAAGGACAAGTGCAAACAACTTCCATATCTTGCACCAGTTCAAGGAGTCACAAACCCTCTTGTTGGTAACACAAGGGACAAGGTAACCTAATGCATTCATGGACATCATCTCATGTGAATATCACTCTATGTCTATGGATATCCTTGTTTCTTCCTTGTGGGACTAACCCGTGTAGGTATTGAAAGTGCAACTCACTCCAAAGGATTGCTCCGAATGATCTACATCAACTTTGAGCACCTACATCTTCAACACCTACACAAAGTCATCATCGACAAAACCCAAGGTTAGTTCATCCCTCCTAGGGGGGATATCACATCTAGGGGGAGCTTTACTCTAATCAATTGAGCTAAAGCAACTCTAATGATGTGAACACAACAATGCATTATGTAAAAGTGGTAACCCCACTTGTGCTTAAACGATGAGTATGACCTATGATCAAATGTTCTCATTTGACTCCTTAGTCAATATACTCATATATAGATGACCTAGTCATCGCCAAATTTCTTGATAGATGCTAGAGTGATTGTGCATGCTTTGCCACATATTTCATTTGCCATCTTATTGTGTGAGCATGTTGGTTGCATGTTTTACTCATTCGAGGACATGCATTTGTTGTCTTGATTGTTTGGCTTTTTCTCTTTTGCCAAATGGATGGACAAGAATGCCTATGGACTTCCTCTAGCTATCTATGCTTTTCTTGTCTCAAACTCTTTTCATGCTACATCACAAAGTTTGATCAAGTCAGATTCGAACCACTCTGTGTGAGGAGCACTCGGAGTCCCCGATTTGTCATAGACTTAAACTTCCAAAATCTCTTTGTGCATTTCAGTATGACCGAGTCATCCATTTCGGTCACATCAAGATCACTAAGTTGTAGGAGTTACTCTTAAAAGTTTTAAAGAAAAAGAACCTGTAGTTAATGAAAGAATAGACCAAGATTCCACTAGAATTGATAAACTTGAGGATATTATTACCAACTTAGGGTCCGCTTTTTCTGCCATAAGGAATACTCCAAATCCTCCTACCACCAAAGTTGCCAAATTAATGTATGTTCCTAAAAATAAGGGTGAAACTTCTAGTAAGGAAAATGCGGATCTCAAATCCATAGGTGTTCACCCCAACTTTCTCGCTATCATTAAGGAACCTTTTGCTGCAAATGATTTTCTTGATTTATTGCCTAGGAGTTTAATCATTAATAGAAATAAGGAAACTCCTAAGGGTTATAAGTGTTCTATTAAAGAATTGCATGCCAAAGATGGCAATACCTAGATCTATCCTTGCTTTTATGCCTAGCTAGGGGCGTTAAACGATAGCGCTTGTTGGGAGGCAACCCAATTTTATATTTGTTCCATGCTTTTTGATTCTGTTTAGTAATAAATAATTCATCTAGCCTATGTTTATATGTGGTTTTATTCTTTTAATTAGTGTTTGTGCCAAGTAGAACCTTTGGGAAGACTTGGGGAAAGTCTTTGCGATCTTGTTGTAAAAAACAGAAACTTTAGCGCTCACGAGATTAGATACAACTTTTTACTGGAAAATGCTATTTAGTTAATTATTTTTGCAGATGATTAATAGATAAATTACTCACGTCCAGAAATTTATTTTAGAATTTTTGGGGTTCCAGAAGTAATCGAAACCTACAGATTACTACAGAGTGTTCTGTTTTTGACAGATTCTGTTTTCCGCGTGTTGTTTGCTTATTTTGATGAATCTATGAGTAGTATCGGAGGGTATGAACCATAGAGAAGTTGGAATACAGTAGGTTTAACACCAATATAAATAAAGAATGAGTTCATCACAATACCTTAAGTGGTGGTTTGTTTTCTTTTACTAACGGAGCTCATGAGATTTTCTGTTTAAGTTTTGTGTTGTGAAGTTTTCAAGTTTTGGGTAAAGATTTCATGGATTATGGAACAAGGAGTGGCAAGAGCCTAAGCTTGGGGATGCCCAAGGCACCACAAGGTAAACTTCAAGTACAACCAAAATCCTAAGCTTTGGGATGCCCCGGAAGGCATCCCCTCTTTCGTCTTCTTCTATCGGTAACTTTACTTGAGGCTATATTTTTATTCACCACATGATATGTGTTTTGCTTGGAGCATCTTGTATGATTTGAGTCTCTGCTTTTTAGTTTACCACAATCATCCTTTCTTTACACACCTTTTGGGAGAGACACACATGAATTGGAATTTGTTAGAATACTCTATGTGCTTCACTTATATCTCTTGAGCTAGATAATTTTGCTCTAGTGCTTCACTTATATCTTTTAGAGCACGGTGGTGGTTTTATTTTATAGAAATTCTTGATCTCTCATGCTTCACTTATATTATTTTGAGAGTCCTTTAGAACAGCATGGTAATTTACTTTGGTTATGAATTTAGTCCTAATATGATAGGCATCCAAGATAGGTATAATAAAAACTTTCATAAAGAGTGCATTGAGTACTAGGAGAAGTTTTATACTTGATAATTTTTTTGAGATATAAATGTGGTAATATTAGAGTGTGCTAGTTGAGTAGTTGTGAATTTGAGAAATACTTGTGTTGAAGTTTGCAAGTCCCATAGCATGCATGTATGGTGACCGTTGTGTAACAAATTTGAAACATGGGGTGTTATTTGATTGTCTTCCTTATGAGTGGCGGTCGAGGACGAGCGATGGTCTTTTCCTACCAATCTATCCCCCTAGGAGCATGCGCATAATGCTTGGTTTTTGATAACTTGTAGATTTTTGCAATAAGTATGTGAGTTCTTTATGACTAATGTTGAGTCCACGGATTATACGCACTCTCACCCTTCCATCATTGCTAGCCTCTTCGGTACCGTGCATTGCCCTTTCTCACCTTGAGAGTTGGTGCAAACTACGAAGGTGCATCCAAACCCCATGATATGATACACTCTGTCACACATAAACCTCCTTATATCTTCCGCAAAACAGCCACCATACCTACCTATTATGCCATTTCCATAGCCATTCCGAGATATATTGCCATGCGACTTTCCACCATTCCGTTTATTATGACAAACTTCATCATTGTCATATTGCCTTGCATAATCATGTAGTTGACATCGTATTTCTTGCAAAGCCACCGTTCATAATTTTTCATACATGTCCATACAGAGTCATACTTTGTTCTAGTATCGAGTTGTAATCATTGAGTTGTAAATAAATAGAAGCGTGATGATCATCATTAATAGAGCATTGTCCCAAAAAAATAAAAAGGGGCAATGCTACTATCCTTTTTCCACACTTGTGCTTCAAAGTAGCACCATGATCTTTATAATAGAGAGTCTCTTGTTTTGTCACTTTCATATACTAGTGGGAATTTTTCATTATAGAACTTGGCTTGTATATTCCAACAATGGGCTTCCTCAAATGCCCTAGGTTTTCGTGAGCAAGCAAGTTGGATGCGCACTCACTTAGTTTCTTTTGTTGAGCTTTCATACATTTATAGCTCTAGTGCATCTGTTGCATGGCAATCCCTACTCCTTGCATTGACATCAATTGATGGGCATCTCCCTAGCCCATTGATAAGCCGCGTCGATGTGGGACTTTCTCATTTTTTGTCTTCTCCACATAACCCCCATCATCATATTCTATTCCACCCATAGTGCTATATTTATGGCTCACGTTCATGTATTGCGTGAAAGTTGAAAAAAGTTTGAGATTACTAAAGTGTGAAACAATTGCTTGGCTTGTCATCGGGGTTGTGCATGATGAGAGCATTCTTGTGTGGCAAAAATGGAGCATGACCAAACTATATGATTTTGTAGGGATGAACTTTCTTTTGATATGTTATTTTGAGAAGACATAATTGCTTAGTTAGTATGCTTGAAGTATTATTATTTTTATGTCAATATTAGACCTTTGTCTTGAATCTTTCGGACCTGAATATTCATGCCACAATAAATAGAATTACATTGAGAATTATGCTAGGTAGCATTCCACATCAAAAATTCTGTTTTATCATTTACCTACTCGAGGACGAGCAGGAATTATGCTTGGGGATGCTTGATACATCTCCAACGTATCTATAATTTTTTATTGTTCCATGCTATTATATTATATATTTTGGATGTTAATGGGCTTTATTTTACACTTTTATATTATTTTTGGGACTAACCTACTAACCCAAGGCCCAGTGCAAATTGCTGTTTTTTTGCCTATCTCAGTGTTTCTCAGAAAAGGAATATCAAACGGAATCCAAACGGAATGAAACCTTCGGGAGCGTGATTTTTGGAACAAATGTGATCCAGAGGACTTGGATTAGACATCAAGCAACCAACGAGGTGGCCACGAGGCAGCGGGCGCGCCTACCCCCTGGGCGCGCCCTCCCCCTCGTGGGCCAATCACGGCTCCACCGACCTAGGCACGCCCTCCCCCTCGTGGGCCAATCGTGGCTCCACCGACCTACTTCTTCCTCCTATATATATCCACATACCCCGAAAACATCCAGGAGCACCACAAAATGCCGCTACTAGATTGATCAGTTTGCAAGTCTCTTCAAATTATCAGTTTGGTTTGGCCTACTAGATTGATCTTTCTTGCAATGGGAGAAGTGCTTAGCTTTGGGTTCAATCTTGCGGTGCTCGGTCCCAGTGACAGAAAGGGAAACGACACACATTGTATTGTTGCCATCAAGGATAAAAAGATGGGGTTTATATCATATTGCTTGAGTTTATCCCTCTACATAATGTCATCTTACCTAATGCATTACTCTTTTCTTATGAACTTAATACTCTAGATGCATGCTGGATAGCGGTCGATGTGTGGAGTAATAGTAGTGATGCAGGCAGGAGTCGGTCTACTTTTCACGGACGTGATGCATATATACATGATCATGACTAGATATTCTCATAATTACTCACTTTTCTATCAATTTCTCGACAATAATATGTTCACCCACCGTAATACTTATGCTATCTTGAGAGAAGCCACTAGTGAAACCTATGGCCCCCGGGTCTATTCTCCATTATATTAATCTCCCGTGAACAAGCTATTTCTAGTACCGTTTATTTCGCAATCTTTACTTTCAATCTATATCATAAAAATACCAAAAATATTTATCTTATCATTATTATCTCTATCAGATCTCACTCTCGTAAGTGACCGTGAAGGGATTGACAACCCCTTTTATCGCGTTGGTTGTGAGGTTCTTATTTGTTTGTGTAGGTATGAGGGACTTGTGTGTAGTCTCCTACTGGATTGATACCTTGGTTCTCAAAAGCTGAGGGAAATACTTACGCTACTTTGCTACATCACCCTTTCCTCTTCAAGGGAAAACCAACGCAGTGCTCAAGAGGTAGCAGTAGTCATACTGTGGTCCGGGAGCAGTGGGAGGAGCCAAGATAGGCCATTTCACGGTGACCAGTTGTCCATGATCAAAGGCATATTTAATTGTGTGAGGCCTTGGAAGTGGAACAGTGGCTTCGGCATTTACATTGGCTTCAGGTTGCACATGAGCATCAGGCACTACATTTTCTTCAGGCTCCACATTGTCTTCGTCCATGACAGTTTCATTGGCTTCGGCATCATTGTTGGTGGTGGCCTCAGTAGTTTGAACCTCCGTTGGTTCAAGGACAGGAGGTTCGGGCACAATCACATTCTCCTCGAGAATGACTTGATCAGTGGCAGGGGTGTGGCAACTTGTTCTTCTTCTTTTTCTCCTTGGTCTTCATCGGCTGATGCAGCCGGAATGTCTTCAACAGTTTTGGCTTTGGACTTAGAGAAATTCACAGTAGGGGTGGCTTCAGGAAACACTTGGCGTGTGACTGAGCTTTGTTACACTTCCCCTTCTGGAATGCTCGACATGGTGACCTGGGGCCTGGGGCCTTTATGAAGCCTGCGGAAGGCGGGCGATGCCTGTGGTGATGGAGTGGTCTGTACCATGTAGTTGTCGTCGTCAAGCACCGGAGTGGTGACTTGAGGGTGGTGGAGTTTTGGGTGTCTCTTCATGGACGGTGGTGTCTTGCTGAGGGCGCTCGACCCATGAATCATCCTGAGAAATTGGCGTCACGGGACGACCAATGCTGATGAGTTCGTTGTTCGTAAGAATAGGCGATAATACCATTTGATGCTCAAGTTGAGGAAGGACTTCATCATCTTCTACATTGTCTTCATGACCAATGTCTTCAACTGTGATGGGGTCAACAACTGGAACTTCTTTATCTTCAGGATCCTCTATGAAAGCAGGCTCGTGGATCACAAGGCGACGCTCTTGGTTGGTGGAGGCTGGACGGGCAACAGAAATGGGCTCAACCACAAGGGGCTTAGTGCCGCAGCATGCTCTTTCTTTGAAGACTTTGTCTTCAATTTCTTCTTGGAAGGAGCCTCATCAGAGGTGTTCTTGTGCTTGCGCTTCCTGGCATCAGCTTCAGCTGCCCTTGTCTTCTTCAGTTCTGAAGCTGCTGAGGGGACCTTAGGCTTCGAGCCTGTCATGCTGGCAGGGAAGACAATGCGAGGTTCTTCCTGCCTTGACTTTGGTTTCTGTTCAGGCCACATCATACTTCTTTGATATCTTGGCAGCCATTCTTGGGTCGATGCCAGGACACCCAAGAGCTTTGCGCTTTTCGGCTTCATTATGTGCTTGAACGCACTTCTCTGCAAAGTACTTCATGCGCTCTCTTGAACCTTTAGCTTCTTACCTCTTCTTGTGAAACTCTGCCTTGAGATCATGCAACATCTTCTTGAAGATCTGAACACCTTCCACGCTGAGCTTGGCCATGTTCTTCTTGAAGTGAGCCTTCTCATGGTCAATTTTGTTCTTGAGCTCGACTATCTTCTGAGCCACAACCAGCTCATTAGCAATGGCTCCGTGGAATGTGACGCTGATGTCCACCGGCAGCTGAAGATCATCAATACTGATGGTCCGATCATCGAAACACTCACCAATGAAGTTGTTCAGTATATGAACATCAAAGTGGAGCAGATCATTGAAGATTTCCGCCTCTTACTTGCTCTTGATCAGCATCTCAAGGGCATCATCACCAAGATCTTCGTCACTTGACAGATCAATGGTGTCTTCTTCGTTCCTGAGAATAGCAGTTGGAGTCAGTTCATGCCCAGGAATCTTCTTGGGCTTCTTGGCTTTCTTTGTCTTCTCGGCCTTCTTGGAGACATGAGACAAATCTTCAGATTTCACACTAGGTTCAGGAGGTGCAGTGGCCAATGGCTTCACACACGAAGCTTTTGGTGAGGCAGAGGGCCTTGAAGCCTTGGTCTTCTTCTTCTGCTGCTGCTTTGGTGGTGTTGGTGCTTCTTCAGAATCAGCGTCATCAGCGGATTGATCCACCATAGCCCTCTGAGCAGCAATGTGTGACAGAAGCTCATCTAAGTTGGTGAAGGGGCCGATGACATTGGGATTGGCATCGCGTGTGCCATCACCCTTGGAGTAGATGGACCAGCTCCTTCTTGTTCTTGGTGGCTGACTCCTTTGCAAACTGATAATTATGCTTGAACAGATTGTCTTCACGACACCATAACAAGGATGATGGGTCAGCATTCTCTGGCTTCGGTCCTCGGACCATGCAAGGGTAGAAGCCTTGAGCAATGGCTTCAGACTTGGGCTTGGGCTGCAGATTTCTGTATAGAATATCTCCCCAGGGGCGCTTGATAGCATTCTTCTCTACATACTCAGGGGTTACGAAGTTGTACTTGAACCATTCTTCTGCCCAATATCTTCGAATCCATTGGATTCGGGTCTTGCACTGGCCATAGCTCTCCTCGGGCTCTGACTTCTACAACTCAAACAGATTTGGAGGTAAATCCTTAGTTGTATCTCCATGGCGCTGCTTGCCGCCCTTTCTAGTTGATTTCTCTGTTGCCATTATATTCAGACTGAACAGCTTCAAGATAGTGAATGGCTTCCTTTTGCTGGTCATACAGGAACTGGCTTCAGGTGAGTGAATATGACGCTGTAAGAACTCTGCAAATGAATGCAGACTATGAGAACCAAGGGATTCTCCCACAGACATGTACCTATGACAGCATTAGATATGAGAGGGAAGGGGAAGAGGTCATATGCATTCTCAAAAGATTTTGAAGATAAATCAGTTTGAAGACATTGACCTCATAGCACAAAGGCATTCACTTATTTGATGAGAGTTGGTTCCAGATTTGTACGAATCCATGAATAAGTACAAGTGAGGAATCTAACTAGTTGTGAAGCATAAGTGAATATACTTGGCATGATATGAGATGCAGATGAAGACGGATCTAGATTTGAAAGTGAAGAGACCACTTTTGATTGAAGAGGATAGATTTGACAGATCAAAAGGGCAGTAAAAAAGTAAGTTTTAATTACCGCTGACGAACTGCTAGACGAGGTGAAGAGAGAGGCCGAGCAGTTCAATCTCAACATTAGACCAACTCAACATTGTGAAGATAAACCGCGAAGTCAAACCAATGTTGAAGACAAACCAAATGCAAAGACTTATGCGATTATGATGCCATATGAAACACTTCAAAAAGATTTTGGTGGTGGCGTTACCCATCGTATAGGAAGTATTAGACCCAGACACATCGCACAATTATCGTGGTGCTCCAAAGTCAAATTCCGTGTTAATGTATTCACACTTAGAGTGTATGTCTTCATTGATTGAGGATATATGTTACTTTGTGTGTTGTACATCTAAGTCATCAACATGCATAAGTGTTAGGATGTGTGTCCAATTACAGGACATTTGAGGATTCTAAGATATTTAGCTCACACCACAACTTGCAAAACCTTTTCTCATCCAAGGGATTTGTGAAGATATTTGCCAATTGCTCTTCAGTGTTGATGTGAATGATGTCAATATATTCCTTCATGACATGATCTCTGAGAAAATGATGATGGATCTGAATGTGCTTTGTCTTCGAGTGCTGAACTGGGTTGTTGGCAATCTTGATGGCGCTTTCATTATCACAGTAGAGTGGCACATGCTTCAGGTGGATGCCATAGTCCTTGAGAGTTTGCTTCATCCACAGAAGCTGAGCGCAGCAAGATCCAGCAGCAATGTATTCAGATTCAGCGGTGGAGAGGGATACACAGTTCTGCTTCTTTGAAGACCAGCAGACAAGAGATCGTCCAAGAAAGTGACATGTGCCTAATGTGGACTTGCGATCAACCTTGTCACCAGCATAATCAGCATCTGAGAATCCAACTAGATCAAACTCTGAGCCCTTTCTATACCATAATCCTAGTGTTGGGGTGTAAGCCAAATATCGAAGAATTCCCTTCACAGCTAAGTGATGCGACTCCTTTGGTGTCGCTTGGAATCGGGCACACATGCAAACGCTAAGCATTATATCTAGCCTAGATGCACATAAATAGAGTAAAGAACCAATCATGGAGCGGTATACCTTTTGATCGAACTCTTTACCATTGTCGTCGGGGCCCAGATGACTTTTGGTTGGCATTGGCATCGTGTATCCTTTGCAGTCTTGCATTCCAAACTTCTTCAGGCAATCTTTGAGATATTTTTCTTGCGATATGAAGATGGCGTTGCTTTGCTAACGAATTTGAAGACCTAGGAAGAATTTCAGCTCACCCATCATGGACATCTGATATTGCTCTTGCATCTTGCATCCAAATTCATCACTGTATTTCTTGTCCGTGCAGCCGAAGATAATGTCATCCACATAGATTTGGCATACAAACAATTCTCCATCATATATCTTCGTGAAGAGTGTGGGATCCAAGGAACCAGGTTTGAAGCCTTTGCTCTTCAGGAAGTCTTTGAGTTTTTCATACCAAGCACGAGGGCCTTGTTTGAGGCCATATAGTGTCTTGTTGAGCTTGTATACCATGTCAGGACACTTTGGGTCTTCAAAACCAGGTGGTTGTGCAACATACACTTCTTCTTCAATTTTTCCGTTTAGGAAGGCACTCTTCACATCCATTTGGTACAGAAGGATGTCGTGATGGTTAGCATAGGCCAGCAATATGCGAATGGCTTCAAGCCTAGCCACAGGAGCAAAGGTTTCATCGAAGTCAATTCCTTCTAATCGAGTGTAACCTTGAGCAACGAGACGAGCCTTGTTTTTTACAACTTGACCATGCTCATCTTGTTTGTTGCGGTAGATCCATTTGGTGTCAATGATATTTTGCTTGCGAGGATCAGGGCGCTTAACCAGTTCCCACACATTGTTCAGCTCAAACTGTTGAAGCTCTTTTGCATCGCTTGAATCCATTCAGGTTCCATGAAGGCTTCAACAACTTTCTTGGGTTCAGATATAGAGAGAAATGCAAAGTGCCCACATAAATATGCTGGCTGTGTTGCTCTTGAACGAGTGAGTGGACTAGGTGAATTAATGTTATCAATTATCTTCTCAATCCGCACTTCATTTGCAACACGAGGATGAACTGGACGAAGACTTTGCTCTTGCTGATCATTGTCTTCATCATCGGCATTAACTTTAGGCTGGGCATTGTCTTCGGGTTGATTAGGTGCAGAGATGATGAGTTCTTCTTCAGCCTGAGCCTCTAAAGGTATGATTTCTCCAGTACCCATAAGCTTGATGGATTCACTTGGTTGGACTTCATCTAGAACATTTGGCAGGTGCTCTCTTTGCGAGCCGTTAGTTTCATCAAACCTCACATCCACAGTTTCAACCACTTTATAGTGAAAGAGGTTGAAGACTCTGTAGGAGTGTGAATCCTTTCCGTAGCGAAGCATAAAACCTTCATGTCAATATTTATTGCATTATGGGATGTTATTACACATTATGTCACAATACTTATGCCTATTCTCTCTTATTTTACAAGGTTTACATAAAGAGGAAGAATGCCAGCAGCTGGGATTCTGGGCTGGAAAAGGAGTAAATATTAGAGACCTATTCTGCACAGCTCCAAAAGTCTTGAAACTTCACGGATGATGTTTGCCAAATATATAAAAAACATTGAGTGCAAGAACTTCACCAGGGGGGCCACACCCTGCCCACGAGGGTGGGGGGCGCCCTACTCCCCTAGGCGCGCCCCCTACCTCGTGGGCCCCCTGGTGGCCCTCCGGTGACCATCTTCTGCTATATGGACTCTTTCGATGGGAAAAAATCATAAGCCATCTTCTCGGATGAAACTCCTCCGCCACGAGGCGGAACCTTGGCGGAACCAATCTAGGGTTCTGGCGGGGTTGTTCTGCCGGGGAAACTTCCCTCCCGGAGGGGGAAATCATTGCCATCATCATCGCCAACGCTCCTCTCATCGGGAGAGGGCAATCTCCATCAACATCTTCATCAGCACCAAATCATCTCAAAACCCTAGTTCATCTCTTGTATCCAATTCTTGTCTCCAAGTCTGGGATTGGTGCTAGTAGGTTGCTAGTAGTGTTAATTACTCCTTGTAGTTGATGCTAGTTGGTTTAATTGGTGGAAGATCATATGTTCAGATTCTATATGCACATTAATACCCCTCTAGTTATGAACATGTTTATGCTTTGTGAGTAGTTACTTTTGTTCCTGAGGACATGGGAGAAATCTTGCTATTAGTAGTCATGTGAATTTGGTATTCGTTCGATATTTTGATGAGATGTATGTTGTCTCTCCTCTAGTGGTGTTATGTGAACGTCGACTACATGACACATCACCATCATTTGGGCCTAGAGGAAGGCATTGGGAAGTAATAAGTAGATGATGGGTTGCTAGAGTGACAGAAGCTTAAACCCTAGTTTATGCGTTGCTTCGTAAGGGGCTGATTTGGATCCATATGTTTCATGCTATGGTTAGGTTTACCTTAATACTTTTGTTGTAGTTGTGGATGCTTGCAATAGAGGTTAATCATAAGTGGGATGCTTGTCCAAGTAAGGGCAGCACCCAAGCACCGGTCCACCCACATACCAAATTATCAAAGTACCGAACACGAATCATATGAACGTGATGAAAACTAGCTTGACGATATTCCCATGTGTCCTTGGGAGCGCTTTACATCATATAGGAGTTTGTCCAGGCTTGTCCTTTGCTACAAAAAGGATTGGGACACCTTGCTGCACCTTATTTACTTTTGTTACTTGTTGCTCGTTACAAAATATCCTATCACAAAACTATCTGTTACCACTTATTTCAGTACTTGCAGAGAATACCTTGCTGGAAACCGCTTATCATTTCCTTCTGCTCCTCGTTGGGTTCGACACTCTTACTTATCAAAAGGACTACGATAGATCCCCTATACTTGTGGGTCATCACATAGCCGCACCTCGCTTGCAGCTTCCTCATCAGCTAGTAGCATATTTAAACTAGCGCCTCCCAATTAAGCCTGAGGAGCCGGAAAAGCTTGGCGGGGCATTGGGAACTGTGCAATATGGCTCTGTACGTAAAGTGCTCTATTGCTACTCTGTAGCTTGTGGCCTTGCACGCATGGACTTCACTCCATTATCGGCTCTACTATAAAAGAAATTCCTCTTGACGTGTTTTTTTGAAACGGAGGCAAAAGCTTTGCTTCATCTCATTCATAAAGAAGGAACTACTAACAAAGTTCGACGAGATCCATTACACCTCCACAAATGGAAGTGAAAAGCCTAGTCTCGCTGTATCAAATAACTCAAATGTTCTGCCCCCGCAGTAACCGTCGCTGATAAACAGGCTGCTAGTGTGTGCGTGAGAGGAGCGGCTGAGTAGGCCAGCTACGTGAGAGGAGCGGCTGAATAGAGCACCGAGAGTACCCACTAGGCCACTACGCAGGTGTACTTCCCCTGCATTGATAGTACAGCGATGGTTCTAGAGAATAGTAGTACCCTCCACTTCCAACTGTAGCTCCTTGGCCCTGAGATTCAAGAGTTCAAAACTGGTGCACTATACTAGACTAGACTAGAAGTACAGTACATCGCACTACTAGTTGAGAAAAGTAGTACTAGTACTGCTACAGTACGAGTACGTACTCCTCCGTCACATAATGTAAGACGTTTTTTGACACTAGTTGGCGTGTACAAAAAATGGCAAAAACATACCCAAAATTTCTTAATCCACGCCAAAAACTACTACCTAGTGCCAAAAAATTCTTACTAGTGCTATTATTTACAGTATAATGCAATCCCATAACGTTCCATAATGCTAGTACTAGTAGTAAATAATAGCCTCACCCCTTCGCTGAGGAACGATCTACCGTTGGAAGGGATGAGGCCCTGCGGTTACTACGATCTTATCTCCTCCTCGCCAGTTCCCCTCCCCTCGAAGAGAAGGCAGTTCGTCGCTGCTCCCATGGATTCGCCAGGCGGTTCTCCTCCTCGTCGGGGCTGGGAGACCTTGGATGACGATCCTCTAGGAGAAATCGCACGCCGCTCCAACGTCCTCACCGCCACAAGACTCGGTGCTTCCTGCACCAACTTTTTCAAGACGCTGCTTAAACAGGCTTGGGAAAAGGCCATGCTTGTTGGTCTTCCATGCGTCCTCGAGGAGATGGTTCTTCTATGGGACAATCCTTCGAATAGTCCACCGCTCCCTGGCCATGGTTGCACGTTGACTCCGCTAGAGTTGCCGACGTTGAGAGGTAGTCGGCTTTTGTCCGATGAGCAGGTCAGTAATGGAGTTTGATCATGTAGTACTTAGTTATTCCATTTCCATCCCATAATTTCTCCGCTGCCCACCGTCTTATATATAGGTCTGGATCGGTGCCAACGAAGATTGGCTTGCATACCTCCGGCCGGATACCACCATCATTTTGCACAACATCCACAGCAGTGCGGCCGTTCCGGTAGACCCCTTCTCCACCATTGGGATCGGCCTTCCGGACTGGCTGGGCTTGAATACGTATGATGATGCCTACATGATATTGAAGAAGATAGCAATTGCGGACCCGCCGACAAAGCGACGCAGCTACGATGATTACTATCTCATCGCGGTGTTCGACATAAGGATTGCCATCAATGCAAGAGGCAGTAACGGCAGAGGCTGGCGCATGTTGGCGGCGGCAGATTTGTACCCCTACACGTTCGAAGACGCTGTGCGCCATCTAGGCCGCATCTTCGCGGTGACAAGCCAGGGGACTTGTTTCATCTGGTTGCCATCCTACGGTACGGGAGATTACAAACGGAATGCACAAACCATCATTTGCATCCCTAACGGTACTCCATTATTTTGCAGGGACCAGTCATTCCCCGATCAAAATAAGATCGCCGATCCTGGATGTGCATTTGCATCCGCGATTCGGTTTAACCTGGAACCTTGTAGCTGACTTTGGCATATTGGGATCAACTATCTTAGCAGTCGTTACCCATGGTACCACTGATGTGCAACATGGTCACACAATCTACCACGATCGGACCGTCACCATCTACCCAGGTATTCCATTTTTAACCCTCTCGCCTTCTCTTTCATTGTTGTATTAGTAGTATACTTTGTAGTACTAGTAGGAGTACTTTTTACCTTGGAGGACACGTATAGCTAGCTAGGCCTTTGAAGACTTGAACCCACTAGCTGCCACCATTTTTTGTTTTTCCATGTCTTACAATCTCATCCATGTAGCCAAGAGTGGCTATATATAATAAGTCGGTTATTTTACTTCCTCTATACCGGAGTAGTACTATTTGCTGCATAGTATTACTGACCGCCATATTTGAGCACAACATTATTATGCATGGACCTTGACTATGTACGTCACCATGTGTCCAGATATGGGATGCCGCGTGTACCAGATGAACGGCGCCGAGTTCGACCCCCGTGATGCTACGTGGGTGCCAAGGAAAACTCTTGGAGAGTACTCACTTTTCATTGGGGATAGCTACCCCATTGTGAAGCAGATGCCACCTTCCGTGCACGACACGGAAGGCCTGCCATTCATGAAGCATAGTTGTGTCTTCAATGCGCACCGCCGGATGAACGACATGTTGGGACACGCTATCCCTGATTTATGCCGCTTCAGCTTGGATGAGTCTCCATCATGTGGAACCGGACTAGAAAGCTGCGACAATGATTCCCGTTGCCCACCGCTATGGATTGTGCCATCCATGAAGAACACCTGGGACTGGAACCTAGAGGAGGACATGTAGCCCATCTATAACGTGTAAGTGGAGTACGGTAATTGTGAATGGTAGCGCTGTGAATATATTTAGACTAGTCTTGCACAAATTTATCACATGAATTGGAGATGAAATTGTGTGGCATACTGGCATTTGTCCTTTAGAATTTATTACTAGTAAATGTGTTATGTGTACATGCAACTTGTGTGGTTGTTGCATGCTACCTATTGAGTACTGCGTTGGATTTCCCCAAAGAGGAGAGGATGATGCAGCAAAGTAGCGTAAGTATTTCCCTCAGTTTTTGAGAACCAAGGTATCAATCCAGTAGGAGGCTACGCTCGAGTCCCTTGTACCTACACAAAAACAATAGCTCAATGCAACCAACGCGCTTAGGGGTTGTCAATCCCTTCACGGTCACTTACGAAAGTGAGATCTGATAGAGATGATACATAATATTTTGGTATTTTTGGTATAAAGATGAAAAGTGAAAAGTAAAAGGCAAAGTAAAAGCAAAGCAATAATAAAGTGATGGAGATTGATATGATGAGAAAGAGACCCGGGGGCCATAGGTTTCACTAGTGGCTTCTCTCAAGAGCATAAGTATTCTACGGTGGCTGAACAAATTACTGTTGAGCAATTGATAGAATTGAGCATAGTTATGAGAATATCTAGGTATGATCATGTATACAGGCATCATGTCCGAGACAAGTAGACCAAAACGATTCTGCATCTTCTACTATTACTCCACTCATCGACCGCTATCCAGCATGCATCTAGAGTATTAAGTTAAAAACAGAGTAACGCCTTAAGCAAGATGACATGATGTAGAGGGATAGTTTCATGCAATATGATAAAAAAAAACCATCTTGTTATCCTCGATGGCAACAATACAATACAATACGTGCCTTGCTGCCCCTTCTGTCACTGGGAAAGGACACCGCAAGATCGAACCCAAAGCTAAGCACTTCTCCCATGGCAAGAACAACCAATCTAGTAGGCCAAACCAAACTGATAATTCGAAGCGACTTGCAAAGATAACCAATCATACATAAAAGAATTCAGAGAAGATTCAAATATTATTCATAGATAGACTTGATCATAAACCCACAATTCATCGGTCTCAACAAACACACCGCAAAAAGAATATTACATCGAATAGATCTCTGCGAGAGAGGGGGAGAACATTGTATTGAGATCCAAAAAGAGAGAAGAAGCCATCTAGATACTAACTATGGACCCGTAGGTCTGAAGTAAACTACTCACACTTTATCAGAGAGGCTTGGATGATGATGTAGAAGCCCTCCGTGATCGATTCCCCTTCCGGCGGAGCTCCGGAACAGGCCCCGAGATGGGATCTCGTGGATACAGAAAGTTGCGGCGGTGGAATTAGGTTTTTTGCTCCGTCCCCGATCGTTTGGGGGTACGTAGGTATATATAGGAGGAAGAAGTACGTCGCTGGAGCTTCGAGGGGCCCACGAGGCAGGGGGCGCGCCCTAGGGGGGCGCGCCCCCCACCCTCGTGACCACCTCGTGGCTTTCTTGATGAGGGGGTCCAAGTCTCCTGGATCTTATCTGATGAGAAAATCACGTTTCCGAAGATTTTATTCCGTTTGGACTCCGTTTGATATTCTGTTTCTCCGAAACACTGAAATAGGCAAAAAAAACAGCAATTCTGGGCTAGGCCTCCGGTTAATAGGTTAGTCCCAAAAATAATATAAAAGTGGAAAATAAAGCCCAATATAGTCCAAAACTGTAGATAATATAGCATGGAGCAATCAAAAATTATAGATACATTGGAGACGTATCAAGCATCCCGAAGCTTAATTCCTGCTCGTCCTCGAGTAGGTAAATGATAAAAACAGAATTTTTGATGCGGAGTGCTACTTGGCATAATTTTAATGTAATTCTTCTTAATTGTGGTATGAATATTCAGATCCGAAAGATTCAAGACAAAATTTCATATTGACATAAAAATGATAATACTTCAAGCATACTAACTAAGCAATTATGTCTTCTCAAAATAACATGGCCCAAGAAAGTTCATGTTACACCCTCAATGCGGCTATATCTCCTACGTGTCGAAGCACGACTTAGAGGCATAACCGCATTGAAAGCAATGTCGCAAGTAAGGTAATCTTCACAACAACCCATGTAAATAGATAATAGGGGAAAAGGTACATAGCTGGCTTACACTCGCCACGTCACACAAAGTACATGAATAACATTACAATCATCCAATACACTCATGGTCCGACTATGGTACCAAAATAAAAGATCAACCCCAACATGCGACACGGTCCCGATCGCCCCAACTGGGCACCACTACTGATCATCAGGGAAAGACACATAGTAACGACGTGAGTCTTCGTCGAACTCCCACTTGAGCTCAAGCGCATCATCTGGAACGGAGTCATCGGGCCCTGCACCTGGTTTGGAAGTAATCTGTGAGCCACGGGGACTCAGCAATCTCGCACCCTCGCGATCAAGACTATTTAAGCTTATAGGTAAGGCAAGGTAGTATGTGGAGCTGCAGCAAGCGACTAGCATATATGGTGGCTAACCTGTTCGCAAAAGAGAGCGAGAAGAGAAGGCAAAGCACGAACGAAGAACTAAAGAAAAACCTACGGAAAACATTACTCCAACACCGTGTTCACTTCCCGGACTCCGCCGAGAAGAGACCATCACGGTAACACACGCAGTTGATTCATTTTAATTAAGTTAAGGTTCATGTTATCTACAATTGGACATTAACAAATTCCCATCTGCCCATAACCGCGGGCACGGCTTTCGAAAGTTCAAATCCCTGCAGGGGAGTCCCAACTTAGCCCATCACAAGCTCTCACGGTCAACGAAAGATAAACCTTCTCCCGAGACAATCCGATCAGACTCGGCATCCCGGTTCTACAAGACAACTTCGACAAAAATAAAACAAGTCCAGCAACACCGCCCGAATGTGCCGACAAATCCTGATAGGAGCTGCACATATCTCGTTCTCAGGGCACACTCAGATAGGTCAAGCTACGAGTAAAACCAACCCTCGAGTTTCCCCGAGGTGGCCCCGCAGGCTGCCCAGTTCGGACCAACACTCAGAGGAGCACTGGCCCGGGGGGTTTAAAATAAGATGACCCTCGGGCTCCGGAAACCCAAGGGAAAAAGAGGCTAGGTGGCAAATGGTAAAACCAAGGTTGGGCATTGCTGGAGGAGTTTTATTCAAGGCGAACTGTCAAGGGGTTCCCATTATCACCCAACCGCGTAAGGAACGCAAAATCCGGGAACATAACACCGATATGACGGAAACTAGGGCGGCAAGAGTGGAACAAAACACTAAGAAAAAGGCCGAGCCTTCCACCATTTACCAAGTATATAGATGCATTAAGATAACAAGATAATATAGTGATATCCCAACAAATAAACAATGTTCCAACAAGGAACGATCTCCAATCTTCACCTGCAACTAGCAACGCTATAAGAGGGGCTGAGCAAAGCGGTAACATAGCCAATCAACAGTTTGCTAGGACATGGTGGGTTAGAGGTTTGACATGGCAATTTGGGAGGCATGATAAGCAAGTGGTAGGCATCCTAGCATAGGCATAGCAAAAGAGCGAGCATCTAGCAAGCAAAGATAGAAGTGATTTCGAGGGTATGATCATCTTGCCTGCAAAGTTGTCAGAGTTGACTAGATCCTCGAAAGCAAACTCAATGGGCTCCTCGTTAGCGAACTCGTCTCCCGGCTCTACCCAAACAAGACAAACAAGCAAAAGGAACACAATCAACCATGTGCAAAGCTCGAACAACATGATGCAAACATGGTATGCTATGCGGGATGCGGTATGTGATGCATATGCAAGATTTGACAAGGAATGATTGAACCTGGCCTCAACTTGGAAATCCAAGAGTGCCACTGGAAAGGTGAGGTGATTTTGGTTGAAATCGATATAAAGATCACCGGAATCGGATGCACGGTTTGGAAATGGCAAGCGAAACAAATATGGCACCGGTCTGCAATAAACAGCAAGTAGCCAACTAAATGCAACAAGTTAAATATGCTACAACACTCAAACAAGACAACAAAATACATGGCAGGGATCCAATCAAGATGCTTGACAAGAGATGAACACTGAGCTACGGCCAATTCATCCATTAACAGGTTCAAGCAAGCATGGCAAAAGTGCAAATGATAACAGGTTTCAGACTTAGTGAAATTAACACAAGTCTGGAATTTCACATCAGGTAGCACACTTTGGAGCATGAAAACTATATGCTACAGGAACTTAACATGGCAAAGCAAGGCATGACATGAAGCTACTCAAAGCACTTAACAAAAGTCCCTTAGTGACCTTGAGCTAAAAGGGATCAAAAAATACAATTGCAAGCATGCGAACATGGCAAAAACATAATCAGGTTACAGACTTGGAGAAAAAACTGGAGCATGCAAATATGTTAACGAGTAGGCATGTTCACGAGCTCGATGCACTCACTACAGAGCAAGGCATGGCCAACTAAGCATACACCCATCAAGAATACATATCATAAAGGCTAGACATGGCAATAACAACAACATAGCATGCACGGATCAACAACAACATCCTCGGCAAAATCGCTAACAAGTAAACAATCTGCCAGGATTCACGAAATAGCAAAAGTAAAGCTCGATTGACTCAAGCTAGGGTGCTCCATAATTGCAAATAAGGACATGGATTGATAGAGAACCACAATATTAACAAATCATCCTTACTGATCATCCTCAAAAGAGGCACGGATCACTAGGAAACAACATGAACATAAGGCATATTGACAAAATCAGATCAAGGACTTGGTGAAATTCTAAGTCCCTGAAATCAGCATTAACGAATGCACTACTTTGCAAGCTTGTGCTAGTCACCACACATGTCACAAAAATACATGGTAAGCACCTCTGTAAAGATGGCATGGCATATAACAAAACACATGTAGAGATCAGGAGCATATCATGCACACATTAATCATGGCAAAAATGACAAATAGCTTTTTGGTGCAGCAGATCTGACAATTAACTCAAATAGCTCTCTTCCAACAGCATTTTGGGTATCAAGATGAGCACAAATGAAAATGATGCAAGAGATGAAATGATGTACTCTCTGAGACGAACATTTTGATATGCTACACGCCCAAATCGGAGCTACGGATGCGGAGTTACGGCATGATGAAGTTGCAAGAAAAATTAGGGTTTCGGGGAAAGTCAACCCTTCGGGATCCAGATCTGGCACGGTTTACGAGGTTCGCCGAGGTTCGTCGTTCGCCGGAGTCGGACTTGAAGCGGAGCTCGCCGGAGGAAGAAAAGGACGCCGGAGAAGCAGGGCGCGGCCGGAGCTCCTCTGGGCGGCGAGGTGGTGGCGCCGGCGCGGCGAGGTGCGGCGGCGACCGGGCGGTGGTCGGCGACTGGCGGGCGGCGGAGGTGCCGCGGCGTCGAGGCGGAGGCGGCCAGCGACCGGAGATGGCGAGGCGGCGGCGCTACCGCGGTTCGGGTGCCCGAAGTTGGAGGAGAGGGCGGCGCGGGCGGCGAGGTGCCTCGGCCCGGAACGGCGGCAGGGAGGGCCCGGCCAGGGCCTCGCGGGCCGGCGGTGGGGCACGGTGGCTGGGGCCACATGGCGCCCTCCTACTGGCCCAGGGCGGCGGCGCGGTTCGTCCGGCCGGCTTCGGACATGTCCGGCGCGGCGCGAGGGAAAAATTAGGGTTAGGGGGGAGAGGAGACCCGAGATTTTCGGGGGATTCCTTTATATAGAAATAGGGGGAGCTAGGAGAGTCCAAATGAGGTGCGGTTTGCGGCCACGCGATCGTGATCGAACGACCGAGACGATGGAGAGGGTTTAGGTGGGTTTTGGGACAAATTGGAAGGGTGTTGGGCTGCAACACACACGAGACCTTCTCGGTCCCTCGGTTAACCGTTGGAGTATCAAACGAAGTCCAAATGGTACGAAACTTGACAGGCGGTCTACCGGTAGTAAACCAAGGCCGCTTGGCAAGTCTCGGTCCAATCCAGAAATGTTTAACCCCCACACACGAAAAGAAGGTAGAAAGGACCACTGGAGGAGATAGGAGCGCCGGAATGCAAAACGGACAACGGGGAAAATGCTCGGATGCATGAGACGAACACGTATGCAAATGCAATGCACATGATGACATGATATGAGATGCATGACAACGACAACAACACATGGAGACAAAAACCCGAAACCGAGGAAATAAAATAACTTAGCACCGGAAACGGCAAGAGTTGGAGATCATATAAGGTAAATTACATCCGGGGTGTTACAGTTCATCCCTACAAAATCATATAGCTTAGTCATGTTTCATTTTCATCACACAAGAATGCTCTCATCATGCACAACCCCGATGACAAGCCAATCAATTGTTTCATACTTTAGTAATCTCAAACCTATAAACTTTCACGCAATACATGAGCGCGAGCCATGGATATAGCACTATGGGTGGAATAGAATATAATGAGGGGGTTCTATGGAGAAGACAAAAAAGGAGAAAGTCTCACATCAACGAGGCTAATCAATGGGCTATGGAGATGCCCACCAATTGATGTTAATGCAAGGAGTAGGGATTGCCATGCAACGGATGCACTAGAGCTATAAATGTATGAAAGCTCAACAAAAGAAACTAGTGGGTGTGCATCCAACTTGGTTGCTCACGAAGACCTAGGGCACTTGAGGAGGCCCATTGTTGGAATATACAAGCCAAGTTCTATGATGAAAAATTCCCACTAGTATATGAAAGTGATAACATGAGAGACTCTCTACTATGAAGATCATGGTGCTACTTGGAAGCACAAGTGTGGTAAAAGGATAGTAACATTGTCCCTTCTCTCTTTTTCTCTCATTTTTTGGGCCTTTTTTATGGCCTTTCTTTTTTGGGGGGCCTTCTCGTTTTTTATGGCCTTTATCTTTTTATTTATTTATTCCTCACTTGGGACAATGCTCTAGTAATGATGATCATCACACTTCTATTTATTTACAACTCGATACTAGAACAAAGATGACTCTATATGAATGCCTCCGTCGGTGTACCGGGATACGCAATGAATCAAGAGTGACATGTATGAAAGAATTATAATGGTGGCTTTGCCACAAATACAATGTCAACTACACGATCATGCAAAGCAATATGACAATGATGATGCATGTCATAATAAACGGAACGGTGGAAAGTTGCATGGCAATATATCTCGGAATGGCTATGGAAATGCCATAATAGGTAGGTATGGTGGCTGTTTTGAGGAAGATATAAGAAGTTTTATGTGTGAAAGAGCGTATCATATCACGGGGTTTGGATGCACCGGCGAAGTTTGCGCCAACTCTCAATGTGAGAAAGGGCAATGCACGGTACCGAAGAGGCTAGCAAGGATGGAAGTGTGAGAGTGCGTATAATCCATGGACTCAACATTAGTCATAAAGAACTCACATACTTATTGCAAAAATCTACAAGTCATCAAAAACCTCGGTACTACGCGCATGCCCCTAGAGGGATAGATTGGTAGGAAAAGACCATCGCTCGTCCCCGACCGCCACTCATAAGGAAGACAATAAAATAACACCTCATGTTTCAAATTTGTTGCATAACATTTACCATACGTGCATGCTACAGGACTTGCAAACCTCAACACAAGTATTTCTCAATTTCACAACTACTCAACTAGCATGACTTTGATATTATTACCTCCATATCTCAAAACAATCATCAAGCATCAAACTTTTCATAGTATTCAACACACTCATAAGAAAGTTTTATTATTAATCTTGCATACCAAGCATATTAAGATTTTAAGCAAATTACCATGCTATTAATACTCTCAAAATAATCTAAGTGAAGCATGAGAGATCAAAAGTTTCTATAAAACAAATCCACCACCGTGCTCTAAAAGATATAAGTGAAGCACTAGAGCAAAACTATAAAGCTCAAAAGATATAAGTGAAGCATATAGAGTATTCTATCAAATTCCAAATCATGTATGGCTCTCTCAAAAGGTGTGTACAGCAAGGATGATTGTGGTAGACTAACAAGTAAATACTCAAATCATAAAATACGCTCCAAGCAAAACACATATCATGTGGTGAATAAAAATATAGCTCCAAGTAAAGTTACCGATAGAAGTAGACGAAAGAGGGGATGCCTTCCGGGGCATCCCCAAGCTTTGGCTTTTAGGTGTCCTTAGATTATCTTAGGGATGCCATGGGCATCCCCAAGCTTAGGCTCTTGCCACTCCTTGTTCCATAGTCCATCAAATCTTTACCCAAAACTTGAAAACTTCACAACACAAAACTTAAAGTAGAAAATCTCGTGAGCTCCGTTAGCGAAGTAAAACAAAAGACCACTTCAAGGTACTGTAATGAACTCATTATCTATTTATATTGGTGTTATACCTACTGTATTACAACTTCTCTATGGATTATAAATTATTTTACTAGCCATAGATTCATCAAAATAAGCAAACAACACACGAAAAACAGAATCTGTCAAAAACAGAACAGTCTGTAGTAATCTGTAGCTAGCACAAAATATGGAACCCCAAAAATTCTAAAATAAATTTCTGGACTTGAGGAATTTATCTATTAAACATCTTCAAAAAGAATTAACTAAATATCACTTTCCAAATAAAAATGACAGCAGTTCTTGTGAGCGCTAAAGTTTCTGTTTTTTACAGCAAGTTCAACAAGACTTTCCCCATGTTTTCCCAACGGTTCTACTTGGCACAAACACTAATTAAACACAAAAAACACAAAAAAAACAGAGGCTAGATAAATTATTTATTAAATAACATCAAGGATAAATATTGGGTTGTCTCCCAACAAGTGCTTTTCTTTAAATCCTTAAAGCTAGGCATTGATAATTTTAATGATGCTCACATGAAAGACAAGAATTGAAGCACAAACAGAGCATCATAAACCACGTGACAAACACATCTAAGTCTAACATACTTCCTATGCATAGGCATTTTATAGGCAAACAAATTATCAAGGCAAGCAAAAACTAGCATATGCAAGGAAGCGGAAAGACACAATAGCAATCTCAACATAACGAGAGGTAATTTAGTAACATGAAAATTTCTACCACCATATTTTCCTCTCTCATAATAATTGCATGTGGGATCATAAGCAAATTCAACAAAATAGCTATCACACAAAATATTTTCAACACGATCCATATGCATGCAAAGTCGACACTCTTCCAAAATAGTGGGATTAACATTAACTTAAATCATGACCTTTCCAAACCCACTTTTATCAAAAATTTCATAAGATTGAACATTCTCCAAATATGTGGGATATAAAGTTGACACTCTTCCAAACCCACTTTCAATAATATTGCAAACACTATTATCAATCTCATATTCATCATGGGGCTTAAATAAATTTTCAATATCATAAGAAGAATCACCCCAATCATGATCATTGCAACAAGTAGAGGACATAGCAAAACTAGCATCCCCAAGCTTAGGGTTTTGCATATTATTAGCACAATTTACATGAATAGAATTTATAATAAAATCATTGCAATCATGCTTTTTATTCAAAGATCTATCGTGAATCGCTTCATAAAGTAATTCATCACACTTTTCAGATTCACGAATTTCAAGCAAAACCTCATAAAGATAATCTAGTGCACAAAACTCACTAGCAATTCGTTCATCATAATTGGATCTCTTAAAAAGATTAGCAAGCGGATGAGGATCCATAGATCTTAGGTTCTCTGTTTAGTAATAAATAAACAACTATTCCAACCATACGAGCAAACAAGAAACGGGCAAAAGAGGCAAATAGAGAAAGAGAGGGAGGATAGAGAGAGAGAGGGCGAATAAAACAGCAAGGGTGAAGTGGGGGAGAGGAAAACGAGAGGCAAATGGCAAATAATGTAATGCAAGAGATAGGGATTGTTATGGGTACTTGGTATGTTGACTTTTGCGCAGACTCCCCGCCAACGACGCCAGAAATTCTTCTTCCTACCTCTTGAGCAATGCGTTGGATTTCCCCGAAGAGGAGATGATGATGCAGCAAAGTAGCGTAAGTATTTCCCTCAGTTTTTGAGAACCAAGGTATCAATCCAGTAGGAGGCTACGCTCGAGTCCCTTGTACCTACACAAAAACAATAGCTCAATGCAACCAACGCGCTTAGGGGTTGTCAATCCCTTCACGGTCACTTACGAAAGTGAGATCTGATAGAGATGATACATAATATTTTGGTATTTTTGGTATAAAGATGAAAAGTGAAAAGTAAAAGGCAAAGTAAAAGCAAAGCAATAATAAAGTGATGGAGATTGATATGATGAGAAAGAGACCCGGGGGCCATAGGTTTCACTAGTGGCTTCTCTCAAGAGCATAAGTATTCTACGGTGGCTGAACAAATTACTGTTGAGCAATTGATAGAATTGAGCATAGTTATGAGAATATCTAGGTATGATCATGTATACAGGCATCATGTCTGAGACAAGTAGACCAAAACGATTCTGCATCTTCTACTATTACTCCACTCATCGACCGCTATCCAGCATGCATCTAGAGTATTAAGTTAAAAACAGAGTAACGCCTTAAGCAAGATGACATGATGTAGAGGGATAGTTTCATGCAATATGATAAAAAAAAACCATCTTGTTATCCTCGATGGCAACAATACAATACAATACGTGCCTTGCTGCCCCTTCTGTCACTGGGAAAGGACACCGCAAGATCGAACCCAAAGCTAAGCACTTCTCCCATGGCAAGAACAACCAATCTAGTAGGCCAAACCAAACTGATAATTCAAAGAGACTTGCAAAGATAACCAATCATACATAAAAGAATTCAGAGAAGATTCAAACATTATTCATAGATAGACTTGATCATAAACCCACAATTCATCGGTCTCAACAAACACACCGCAAAAAGAAGATTACATCGAATAGATCTCCGCGAGAGAGGGGGAGAACATTGTATTGAGATCCAAAAAGAGAGAAGAAGCCATCTAGCTACTAACTATGGACCCGTAGGTCTGAAGTAGACTACTCACACTTCATTGGAGAGGCTTGGATGATGATGTAGAAGCCCTCCGTGATCGATTCCCCTTCCGGCGGAGCTCCGGAACAGGCCCCAAGATGGGATCTCGTGGATACAGAAAGTTGCGGCGGTGGAATTAGGTTTTTTGCTCCGTCCCCGATCGTTTGGGGGTACGTAGGTATATATAGGAGGAAGAAGTACATCGGTGGAGCTTCGAGGGGCCCACGAGGCAGGGGGGCGCACCCTAGGGGGGGCGCCCCCCACCCTCGTGACCACCTCATGGCTTTCTTGATGGGGGGTCCAAGTCTCCTGGATCTTATCTGATGAGAAAATCACGTTTCCGAAGATTTTATTCCGTTTGGACTCCGTTTGATATTTTGTTTCTCCGAAACACTGAAATAGGCAAAAAATAGCAATTCTGGGCTGGGCCTCCGGTTAATAGGTTAGTCCCAAAAATAATATAAAAGTGGAAAATAAAGCTTAATATAGTCCAAAACAGTAGATAATATAGCATGGAGCAATCAAAAATTATAGATACGTTGGAGACGTATCATTGCACGGGCTCCAACATGCTCTTTGAGAAAAAAGGTGGCACAACTTTGGATATACGTGACATGGCGGCATCATACAGTAGCATCGTTCGCTATAGTTGTAGTACACTCCTACTAGGACGACAACTCCTATAAAACCTTGCGCTTGGCTCTTTGCCTCTTCGGGAGGTTCAACAGTTCGTACTCGTGTGAACCTTGCACATGGCTCTTTGCCTCTTGGAAGGTCCAACAATGATGATACTATAGTACAATATGCTTCTGGCAATCTGACACCGATTGAACTACTGCACATCCACCGTGAGGGCGAGGGTGAGGGAGAGGGTGCTGTAGTCAAAACCCTCTCCTCGTCCTGCGAACCACCGCGCGCGTGGGCGAGGGAGAGGCGTAGTAAGCAAGCTCCTCCTCGTTCGGCGAGTTGATGGGACACATCAAAGCAGTACTAGTACTAGTAGTAGTAGTCCATACTGCATCCTTTCCGATTAATATGGCTTAATTTGAAACGAGAAAATACACTGGCGGTCAACGTATGTAACAATATGCTCTTTACGGTCACTATATATAGTTTTGCGGTGATTATACGATCACTAGCTCATCGTAGAGCACCGTATTGCACCCTACTGAACGGCCACATAGTCGACGTGGCACTTTGTTGACTGGTTAAATTGTCACCTAGTTTCTGGGTCCCACCTGTTAGTTGGCAGAGCAAAGAAATCAGTTAAACAAAACTTTACGCAGGCGCGACACGAGTCCAACCCTTGCGCGCGAACCGCCCTAGCTGTGCATGTGAGTGCATGCACGTGTCCTCCCTCGGTCTTCCAACAAAGAGTGTACATCGGCTATAAAACAAAGAGTGTAGTACATGATGTACATCTACACTTCCAATGCATTTAGCCTTTAATCTAAATCGATATTGATTGACTAATGCACCAACTTGTGCTGTAGGTATAGGCTACATGTCTATCCTTAATTACAGCATGCAACGGCCTTCATTTAATGTTCTTATCTCAATGGTCGCATGCACACATAAGTCTGCTACTTTTGGGCGTTAATTATGCCTTGGTCAATGTGTAAATCTCTAAATATACAGTCTTTCACGGACGTAGGGAGTAGGTTGAGCACTTGAGCGTGAGCATGTGTGTTGCGTCGTGTGCTGTGTGCCGCATGGGTGCGTGAGTGTTGCATGCGTCCATGTGTATGTGTGAGTGTTGCATGTTGCATGCATGCATGCATGCATGGGGCTTACTCCCTCCCATTGACATGTTCATATTTCAAGCTTCCTCTGTTCCCTCCATATGATGATACTCCCTCTGTTCCCAAATATAGTACGAAGTAAAAGCCTCCCTCTGTTCCCAAATATGGAGTATTTGTCTTTCTACAGATTTCAACAAGTGACTAGGTACGAAGCAAAATGAGTGAAGTGAGTGTAGAGGCATAGGGATACTTCAAAGAACATGCGGTGCCCCCATGTTTGGTTTTGGTAATTGATGACAATCTCTATGGACTAATGGTTTCCTTGAGTTATATTTGAAGGTTTTGTCCATAGGCTTTTCTTGGAGTACATGTGTTGGTTTCAAGGAGAGTTTGTGTCGACCAAGGTGCTATTCAAAGAATTACCTAAAGATTGGTCTTGTGAGAGGGTGATCAAGACTAAGTCAAAGAGTGAATCAAGTTGATCAACCCACAAAGCATAGAAGATGTACCGAGAGGGATCAACCCACAAAGCACAGAAGATGTACCGTGAGGGATCAAGTGATCCCTTGGTATAGTAAGCATTGTCAATTACGCTTTGTGTACTAACCCATGGTCTTCGTGAGAGTTCTTTGTGGGGTTAGGTTGCGGTGTGCAAGTTCAAGTGGAGCATCACGAAGAGATCAAATGCTTGAAGCTTGCCGTCCTTTGTGGTGACAATGGACTTGTGAAGATGTGCGGAAGAGTGGCTCACCCAGAGCGGAGTATGGGGGAGCAATCAACTAGTCTTCATCGAGTCAACCCAATCAAGAAAGGTGGTCCAACTTGAGGGAGTCAAGATCGTCATCATCTAGCTCAAGTGGACCATGTGCAAGGCAAAGGTTTGCCCTTGATAGGTTTTCTATTTTACCGGTATCATGATGGTAGTTGGGAGACCGGGTTATAGGATCAATTGTCGTACTATCAAGGGGGGCTCTCGATGAGTAGCTTGATCGTATCGTTCGTTGAGAGCTCAAACCATTGCATCCTTGCATCATCTTTCTTGGTTCTTGTTTGGTTCTCTTTGTGAGTCTTAGAGCTTTTGGTCATCTTGATGACAAGCTCGAGTTCATCAAAAACGGAGTTCACTTGCATCTTCTATGATGTTTTCAATGTTGGAGGTTTTGCCGGTTCTTATCGGTTGGAGGTTTCACTCCTCTATTTGTTAGGCATACCTCCCCTGTTTTGATGCTACTCGTCGTCTTGTTTCCAACAAGCTTGAGTTTGCTCAATTCGGAGCTCATATGCAGAAGTTATGGCAGTTCTTGTTTTCTTGAGAGTGGCTTTTGTCTGGTCCCGGCGGTAGTACCGCGAGCCCAAGCGGTAGTACCACTTGGAGCTCTCAGTCGTAGTACCGCTGCAGTGTCGCTCTTCTACCGCCTCGATTTTGGGTCCTGCTCTTCTCGTGTCGGGTTCAGCGGCAGTAGGAGCGGCAGTAGGAGCGGTAGTACCGCTGGGCCATGCGGTAGTACCGCTGCGGCCACCGGTAGTACCGCTGGCTACAACGGTAGTGCCGCTCATACTGCTCTAACTCTCTGGCAGTTTTTCAGCTCGTGTTTTTCTCTCTCATTGGGGTGTTTTGACCATGCTAAGCGGTAGTACCGCTCCTCCAGCGGTAGTACCGCTCGTGGAGCGGTAGTACTGCTCATGTGCGGGCTGAGCACATAACAGTTGGATTTTTCCCCTCCTATAAAAGGGGGTCTTCTTCCCCAATGAACCTTATCCTTTGAGCTCGTGTTCTTCCCCCATTTTTTGACCTTCTTCGAGCTTGCTAACTCTCAATCCCTTCATGGATTCTTGCTAGTTTTTGAGGGAAAAGAGAGAGGAGATCTAGATCCACATTTCCACCAATCACTTTCTCTTCTATGTGAGGGGAACCCCTTGGATCTAGATCTTGGAGTTCTTTGTGTTCTCTTTCTTGTTCTTCCTCTCATTTTCCTCCCTAGCATTAGTTGCTTTGGTGGGATTTCAGAGAGAAGGACTTGGGCACTTCGTGTGCCCTTGCCATTGCATTTGGTGCATCGGTTTGAGTTCTCCACGGTGATAACGTGGAAGTTACAAGTTGAGAAGCTTATTACTCTTGGGTGCTTGGTACCCTTGAGCTTGTTCCTCTTGGGTGCTTGGGCGCCCTAGACGGTTGGTGGTGTTCGGAGCTCAATCATTGTGGTGTAAAGCTCCGAGCAAGCGTCGGGGTCTCCAATTAGGTTCTGAAGATCGCCTCGAGCAATTTGATGGGTACTGGTGACCGCCCCCAAGGGTTGCCAAAGTGTACGGGTTCGGTGACCGCCCCCAAGGGTTGCCATTTGTACGGGTTCGGTGACCGCCCTCAAGGGTCCCTTAGTGGAATCACGGCATCTTGTATTGTGCGAGGGCGTGAGGAGATTACGGTGGCCCTAGTGGCTTCTTGGGGAGCATTGTGCCTCCACACCGCTCCAAACAGAGATTAGCATCCACAAGGGTGTGAACTTTGGGATACATCATCGTCTCCGCGTGCCTCGGTTATCTCTTACCTGAGCCCTTTACTTATGCACTTCACTTTGTGATAGCCATATTGTTTCTTGTCATATATCTTGCTATCACTTAGTTGTTTATCTTGCTTAGCATAAGTTGTTGGTGCACATAGGTGAGCCTAGTTGTTGTAGGTTTTGTGCTTGTCAAATTAACCGCTAGGTTTATTCTGCATTTGTTCAAGCCTAAACCGTAATTATTTTAAAGCGCCTATTCACCCCCCCCTCTAGGCGACATCCACGATCTTTCAATACTGTAGAAAGGAAGTCCTCGCGATCCATTATTCCCCATCTCGGCCAGAGAGAACTATTCAACTAGTCTTCGCAGTGAAGTGACAATACACGCTGCAGCAGATGGGACACGTAATTAATAAGCTGAACCAGTGTGTTGGTGTTACTAAATCAGCCTTACCCAGTACTGCCATCATGTTTTCCAGTAGAGCATGCTTCCGCAAATACGCCTACGCACCTCTGTCCTCCATTAACTGACATATGGGCCCTGTGGTGGTAGACCCACATGTCATCGGTGTAACTATTTACACTCCGAAGGATGGTATATCCTGGTAGTAGTACTAGTAGAATTGAGATTGAATGCACTTTCTTCCCTGTCTTCTACTCTTCTTCCTCCTCTCTTCTTCTTCCTCCTCTCTTCCCCATCGTCAGCCGCACACCATTTACCCCCACTCACTGCTCGCCCGCCTGCGCCATCTTCCTTGGTAGCTCACGAATACCATATCCCCCCACTTACTGCTCGGCCACACGAGGAGAAGCTTCTTCGCTCGCCCGCCCAAATCCACTTCCCCGCTGGCTCGTAGGCACCGAAAACCCCAATGGCAGAACTGACTGACACGCAGAGCCCCGATTGGAATTCCCTCCCTGATGTTCTCTTGGAGCAGATTTGTAGTCATATGGACCTACTCAGCACCATCCGTCTGGCCACATGCTCAGTGTCTTTGTACCATCTACTCATCTGCAACCGGCCGGATCTTTTCAAGACACCCTGCTTGCTGATGCCCGATCCTCGCAGGTGGCCCAGACACTGACTTGACGATCCTACGGAGGTTGCCGTGGTGCCCCTCGACATGCTACCACTACCCGTCCACCTGTCCTTCATGCGCGGCCAGTACTGGGCGGGCATGAAGGCCAACTGGATCGTCCTCATCCACCACACCGGTAGTCCGTGGCATCTCGTGGATATCTACACCCAGCGAGAGATCACGCTTCCATCGTTGGATACTGCCGCCATCGAGCCTCGCGGTCCGCCGGACACTCCTTCCTACTACGCACAAGACGCGTCAAGCTTTTGGCTCGACCTCTGTTTGCAGAAAGTTGTAATCTGCGAAGTGCCCACACCATCAGAAGACTACATGGATTACAAGCTCATTGCCTTGTTCAACATGGGATTAGTCTATCTGAAATCCGGTCACCATACATGGTTATGGCTCATCATCAATCCTGTTGAGGCAACATTTCTGTCTGATGCTATAGTGCATGATGGCATCGTTTACGCGGTCGACACACAGATTGGCTGCCTATACTGGTGGAATCTATCGTCGTGTAATTGTTATATCTCATATCATCTTTACCTTATGAATACGACTACCTGTTCATTTGTTACAAATTTAGAATGCATAGCATGTCTATAACCACATCATTGCTATATGTTCCTCTCATTTCCTAGATTTTTATGACCACACATGTTATTGTTAGAGTTGATATGAGAACAATTGGCATCTAATGATTGTTAGAATACATATTATGAGCATAACATCATGATTGCTATATGTTACTCTCGTTTACAAGATTTTTATAACAACGCATGTTATTGCTTAGAGTTGATATGAGAACAGTAGTAGTAAGTGCTATGGTAGAATATGAGTAGGCGCTGTCATAGCTATTTTCCTCTCATTTTTACATGATGTTTGAACCATGACATATTGCTAGAATATGAAAGCCATTGGCTTATTTTTTTAACTTGGGGTATGATTATGACCACGACGTTGCAATTCTCTGTCTATGATATGTGTCACTATTATAATAATCTTAATTCCACACATACTCTGAACATGATTGTTTATTTTTGTCCCTTTGGTCTCCAATTTGAATTGTTTCAGCAGACGCAAATGCGCTGGCCTTCATGATTCTAGGACCTGGAATCATACCAGCCGATGGGTGGTGGTTTATCGCTCGTTCAGCTGACAGCGGTCATTTGATGCTCATTCGCACATACCAAATTGACCAAACCATTACATCAAACCACATGCAGTACAATGTGTGGGGCGTTCGGGACATTGATGGCTATGGCTGCTTCGTGTTCGAGAAAGATCCCGGCTCCGTTGGGCCAGGCGTATTCAACTGGAGGCGGGTTTACAGCCTCGGCAACCACTCCTTGTTCCTCGGGCTCAATTATCCGATCATCCAACCAATCATCAATCATATCACCGGCGATGATTACTGTGCTATGCAACTTCCATTCGCGAGGGGGGGGCTATGTTTACACATCATACCATGGGTTTCATGAATCACCATATGTAGAGATTCGTCGACACAGCTTGTTGCCAGATAATCTTCAGTGTGTGAAAGGCATCAAGCTTCCATGCGATGGATGGCTTTTGCAAACCCGACATGCGGCAATGTGGTTCATGCCAACAGCAAATATGCACAACTTGATTCGTGTTGATATCTAGACTGAGCCATGTATTCTGCTGCTGTAGCACGGCCCTCTTTTGTTGGATATTATGTATTGTTGTTAGTTTGAAGCACTCCTCTGGTTTGAAGGATAGATACCTTCCTGGGATCAAGTGCATCCTAACTCACCTGCGTAGGATGTACTGATAATGATGATGGAGATGTTGTGCTAGAAGCCATATATATATATATATCAGTTAGGCTTCAAGTGCGTACTTGTTAGTTAAACCTATGTATGAATTGTGACACTAAATACGACTAGTAAGTAGTACAGTAGCAGTATTAGTATACGTCGGTCAAATTATTCATCATGTCCACACATTGAATTGACGTGACAATACGCTGCGCGTGAGGTGACACAAGAATCCCGGTGGCGTGTTCGGGTATTCTGGACTTCAGATTTGGAGTACCACTTATCTGTCAAAATATTTCATCATTCACTTAAAACAGTCGATGATCATACATCGAGTACCATATAACTGGAATTACCGATGCAAATCGAAGAAGGATTAGCCGGTGCTGCCGGCTGGCGTCAAGTTCGACCCCACGGATCAGGAGCTGATCGAGCACCTTGAGGCCAAAGTGAGTGCTGACAGCGCGAGATTTCAGTCTCTCATCGATTTGTTCATACCAACCATCGACAGCGAGCATGACATATGCTACACCCAACCTGAGAAACTTCCAGGTAAGACACCGATCGGCCGTCTACTTGCACAAACATATTCCTTTGTTTATAGCTCTATTTTTATTTTTAGACGCAGACCTGGTGAAGAAATTACAATTTGACAGTTAATAAAAAGTGAAACAAGTGACTGCAACATGCCAAAGATGTTATGAAAATGCCAACTAGGTACACTAAAACCTGTATTCCACAATACTGCAGGTATCACACTGAGTGGCCTAAGGAAGCATTTCTTCCAGCGCAATTCTAGGGCGTTCAAAAGGGGCACGTGGACACGTCGCAAGATATAGTCGGAGTGCGGCATGCACGCGATGTGGCACAAGACCGGCAATACCTTGCCGGTGATGGTCAACAGCCGACAGACGGGCAGCAAAAAAGGTTCTGGTGCTGCACACCAACAAGAACTTCGACCAGCAGAGGACCAACTGGGTGATGCACCAGTACCACCTCGGGTACCTGGAGCAAGATAAGGAGCGGGAGCTGGTCCTCTGCAAGATTTTCTACCAGAAGAACACTAGGGCCAGGAGTAAAAAGATTATAAGTTAGTTTGGTATTGGTAGTTGTACTACCTTGTCGTTCGCAAGTTGGTATTGTTGTTAACGATCTTTTGGTATGAACTTGCATTTGCTTCCAACCATTATGCCGAGGGTCGACGTGGATATAAAGCTGAATCATTTGTTTCGAAACGAATTTTCAGGCACCTGATTTTTATTTGATGGGTAGCATAAGCACCCGCCGTTCGAATTCCCAGTTCTCCATTTTTTTCGAAACAAGTGCATGCACTTATTATCACGATAAAAAAAATATCCATGCTGCATCCCAGTTATCAGTCTGTACTTGCAGAATTCTCTCATTTATTGAGCATGTATATTGTTTTTTCAGGTTGAGCAAGTTTCAACTGGGCTGTAGACTGCCTAGGGTTGGTTTTGTTTTTAACAGACCCAGCCCATGACGACAACGGGGCACAAAGATCCAGCAGGTATCTACTGGCCTCTGGCCCGCCAGCGTTAGTTATATTTTGTCTTACAACATCCGCAGGCATTTTTTTTACTGAATCAAACACACAGCCCAGTTCTATTTTCCTATTGAAACGCATGTCCTACATCTGTTTTCTAATCTCTACCTATAGTTTTACTAGTTCATATACACATATCATTATACTGAAAACACATAAAATTCCCTTTTCATATTTACATCCTTATTTTTGTTGTTTTTTCCCACCCAACGCTGATTTTTTTACCACTGGTTTTCCCTTAAACCAACTCAATTGTCCCACATCTTATTTGCTTACAAAAACAAAACGATTTTTTTGACAAATCAATAAGTTATTAAAAATGTTTATCATTTCAGGATTACAATGGTTCGGACTCCACCGAAATATGCAAAATAAGGTTGAACTTTTTGACCGTGGTCCTGGACAGAAAATGGGCTGTAATAAATTACTTAAGAATTAGCAAATGTGCTGCAAATTATAAAAAATAGCAAATGGGCTTTATGTTGTCTGCCACAGATTTGGAGGCTGACTTGTGGGCCTACTAAGTTCATGCATACACAAGGTTTCTCAAAAAAGAAACTTAATCAACAATCGACTCTACCAGCGTCGGACCGTTAGATGTCAATCTAACGGCAATCGTGCTTCTTCAGTCTCTGATCTTCCTGCCCCAGCCGCCCAAACCAGTGCCATCGGAACCGCCTGCTCCCGCCTCCCGTGGCTGGCAGTGCTGCCGGGCAGGCCTCACGGCCCCATCATACTCGCATCCCGGGCCTGTCTATCCCTCTACTCACCCACACCTCCTGTTATTTTCCGGCGACGGCAATCGAACCAGTCAACCCTCGTACTCTCCACCACGTGGGCAACCACTGCCGTGTCTTCCCCGGCTCCGTGTCGTTCCGTTCGTAGGCCTCGCCGTTGTCCACCGCCCTGGTGCTCTCGGCGCGGCGTGGTCAATGATGTACATCCAACGGCCGTAGTGCTTCTTCAACCTCTGGTCTTCTTGCCCCAGCCGCGCAAAGCAGCACCGGTCGTGCCGCATGCTCCTGCCTCCCGTGGCCGGCTGTGCTGCCGCAGAGGCCTCACCGTCCCCATACTACTCCCATCGCTGGCCAGGCCATCCCTCCACTCACCCACTCCCCCTGTTATTCTGCGGCGACGGCAGCCTCACACCGCAGCCGAACCAGTGAACCCTCGTACTCCTCTCCGCGTGGGCATCCACTGCCGCGTCTTCCCCGGCTCCATGTTGTCCCCTTCCTAGGCCTCGCCGTCGTCCACCGCCGTGGTGCTCCCGGCGTGGTCAATGTGGTCGACGACCGACTTCCATCGGAAGAGTACTCTACATGGAGAGGCTGACAGCTGGGTCCACGGCAGTCGCAAGGAAGTGCCTCCTTATTACGCGCAAAATAATTATTCCTCCACCTGACAGCAGGGACCCACCAGACGGGCCACCAGTATTTCGCGGAAAAAAGTTTCCCCCCTAACTGTTGGGACCCATCGGACGGGCCACCGTATTTCACGAAAAAAAACGTTTGCCCCTGACTGCTGGGACCCACCAGACGGACCACCTTATTTCGCGAAAAAATGTCCCCCCCCCCCCCCCGCTATCAGCACGGAACCACCGGAAGTGCCTCCTTATTACGCACAGAAAAATGAATACTCCCCCTGCTAGCTGGGACCCACCATGGTGGGAGGCTGACTTGTGGGCCTACTAAGTTGACGGGGACGGAGGGCTTTGTCAACTTAGTCAATATGAACGATTCTGGCTCCAGTGACCGTAAGATGTCCATCCAACGGCCACCGTGCTTCTTCAATCTCTGCTCTTCCTGCTCCAGCCGCTCAAACAAGCACCGGTGGGATTGCCTGCTCCCTCCTCCCCGTGGCCGGCTCTGCTGCCGCGCAGGCCTCACCGCCCCACCGTACTCCCATCGATGGCCTAGCCATCCCTCTACTCACCCACACATGCTGTTATTCTCCGGCGACGGCAGACGAACCAGTAAACCCTCATACAGTCGTACTCCCCTTCGCATGGGAAACAACTGCCGAGTCTTCCCTGCCTTCGTGTCCTTCCCTTCCTAGGCCTCGCCGTCGTCCACCGCCCTGGTGATCTCGCTGCGGCCTGGTCAACGTGGTCAACGACTGACATGCATCTGAAGTGGACTATACATGGAAAGGCCGATAGCTGGGTCCACGGCCGCACGCAAGGAAATGCCTCCTTATTACGCACAAAATAATGATTCCTCCACCTGACATCAGGGACCCACCGAAAGGGCCTCTGTATTTCACGAAAAAATGTTACCACCGCTGACAGCTCAGACCCACCAGCTATATCTTCGCACGCAAGGAAGTGCCTCCTTATTACGCACAAAAAAATGAATACTCCCCCTGTTAGCTGGGACCCAGTATAGTGGCAGGCTGACTTGTGGGCCTACTAAGTTGATGGGGACAGAGGGCTTTGTCAACTTAGTCAATATGCACGATTCTAGCTCAAGTGACCGTACGATTTCCATCCAATGGCCGTAGTGCTTCTTCAACCTCTGGTCTTCTTGCTCTAGCCGCCCAAACCAGCGCCGGTCGTGCCTCGTGCTCCTGCCTCCCGTGGCTGGCTGCGATGCAGCGGAGGCCTCACCACCCCCTACTACTCCCACCGCTGGCCAGGCCATCCCTCTACTCACCCACACCCCCTATTATTCTGCAGCGACGGCAGCCTCACACCGCAGCGAACCAGTGAACCCTCGTACTCCTCTACGCGTGGGCATCCACTGCCAGGTCTTCCCCGGCTCCGCGTCGTCCCCTTCCTAGGCCTCACCGTCGTCCACCGCCCTGGTGCTCTCGGCGCGGCGTGGTCAACGTGGTCAAGGAACGGCTTCCATCAGACGTGGACTGTACGTGGAGAGGCCGACAGCTGGGTCCACGGCCGCAGCAAGGAAGTGCCTCCTTATTACGTGCAAAATAATTATTCCTCCACCTAATAGCTGGGACCCACTGGAAGGGCCACCGTATTTCGCGAAAAAAGTCCCCCCTGACTGCTGGGACCCACTAGCTACACCTTCGCAAGCAAGGAAGCGCGTCCAGAAAAAAATGATTCCCCCCTGACTACTGGGACCCACCAGCTACATCTTCGCACGCAAGGAAGTGCCTGACAGTCGGGACCCACCTGGTCAAAGCGTACGTAGCATTTTCATTTTGGTCGCGAACGTGTACGTACATACTGGTCGATGTAGAGGCGCGAACGTGTCGTAGTAGAGGCGCGCACATAGCATGTACACGTACGTACAGCGACCAGGGTGCAAGAAAGAAAATATGGCCACGTATGTGTACATAAAGGCAGGGTCTCGAACGCCTACTCGCGCATACGTACGGCCAGGGCTCGTTGTAAGTGCATCTAGTGCCACCCCTAGTTGGTTTTGGAGTATTGACGACAAACCTAGTTGAGGGACTAATGTGTTTGTGAGAATTGCAGGATAACACAGGTAGAAGTCCTTCATTGATTCGGTTTTCCTACCAGAGATGACCCCTAAAAATGTATGAAGACATTGAAGTCAAAGGTGGTATATGAAGATATTCACATTGAAGACTATGAAAAGAGAAGACATCACATGAAGCCTATGGAGCTCGAAGACTTAGATCTTTCGTAGTTCTCTTTCTTCTTTATTGAGTCATAGGAACCCCCGTACTGTTAAGTGGGGTCCAAGAGAACCAGTCAGAATGACTGAAGTGATGCCTAACCAAAACCTATGTCTTCGAGTGAAGACTATGAGAGCGAATCTTGTCCAGAGTCGGATAAGTCAGCTTTGCTTGTAGCCCAAGTAAAGTTGCCGTGTGAGTTTGAAATCTGACCGTTGGAACATGTGTCAGTTCCTTAGTGACCCAGGGTCATTTCGGACAAATCAGGTCGGGTTGCCTAGTGGCTATAAATAGCCCACCCCCTCAACCATAAACGGTTGGCTGCTCAGAGTTAGTGTACAGCTTTTGTCGTTTGAGAGCAACCCACCTCGAAGCCTTTGAGAGAGAATTCATTGCGAGGATAAAGCCCTAACCACCCAGAGCCAAAGAGAATTAGGCATCACTTAAGTCTTCTTGTCTGTGTGATCTGAAGACTTATTACACTTGAGGACTGTGAATCCTCCAGCCGGTTAGGCGTCGCGTTCTGAGCATCCAAGAGACATTGTGGATTGCCGGTGAACGAAGTCTGTGAAGGTTTGGGAGTCTACCTTGAAGACTTACCAGAGTGATTGGGCGAGGTCTGTGTGACCTTAGCTCAAGGGGAATACGGTGAGGACTGGGTGTCTTGAGCTGCGTGTTCAGGACTGGGTGTCCGGGACTGTGTGTCCTCAGGTTTAAATACCTAGCCGCCCTAACCAGACGTATAGTTGTCACAGCAACTGGAACTGGTCCAACAAATCATTGTCTTCAACGTGTCACTGGTTTCATCCTTTCCTTCCCTTTACTTATTGTTTGTCCTTGTGAAGTCATTGTATGATTGGACTATCTTTTATCTTCACTGAGTGACTGCGTGTTCTGTTTGGCTTCATAATATCTTCCTACCTGATCCTTACTACATTGCTGCTATTAGTCATTATGCTTTCACTCCATTGAATACTTGACTATGGTTTGCCTAGTGTAGTCTACCTTCCGCTGCATGGTAATAGGTTTATTTCTATCGTTTGTCTTCATAACTTTCACGTTTTGAAGACTTCCATAAAAATCGCCTATTCACCCCCCCTCTAGTCGATATAACGCACTTTCAATTGGTATCAGAGCAAGGTACTCCCTTGTTCTGTGTGATTCGGTTTAACCACCTGGAGTTTTAGCTATGTCGACTGTAGGGATAATCAAAGTCTCTGCTGCGTGCCCCGTCTTCGATGGAACTGAATATCCCTACTGGAAGAATAAGATGCGCATGCATCTTGAAGCCATTGACGTCGACCTATGGTATGTCGTCAAGAACGGCGTTCCCAAGGCTGGAGAAGGTGTCACTGCTACTGACGTCAAGAAGTTCATTCAACTGGACTCTACTGCCAAGAATATCATCTGTGGTCATCTGACCAAAGGACAGTATGGCCGCGTGAGTGCTTTGGAAACATCTAAGCTAGTCTGGGACTGGCTCTCCAAGGTCAACGAAGGTGTCTCAACCGAGAGAGATCAGAGAATCAGTGTCCTTTGCAACCTCTTCAACCGCTTCAAGAGAAATGACAATGAGAATGTCCAGCTCACATTTGATCGACTCACTGACATCACGAATGAGCTTCAAGCCCTTGGCGCTACTGAGATCACCAAGCATGAAGTCGTCAATACACTACTGAGATCACTTGACAGTTCATTTGACACCCTAGCCCTGATGATTCAAGAACGTCCTGATTTCAAGACACTCGATCCGTCTGACATACGTGAGAGGCTCAACACACATGATTTTCAGCTTTCTGAGAAAAGAGATATCTACGGTCCAAACTATGGGAGAACTCGTGCCTTGAAGGCAAAAGCTGTCTCCTCATCTGAAGAAGAATCTGACAGTAGTTCTGATGATCCTGAAGACATTGGAAGGGAACTTGCTATGCTTGTGAAGAAGTTCCAAAAATTCACCAAGAAGAAAGGCTTCAGAAAGTCTTCCCGATCAAGCTCAAGGAATGATGAAGTTTCTACTCATGACTACAAGAAGAAAACATGTCACAAGTGCAAGAAACCTGGCCACTTCATCTCTGAGTGTCCGCAGTGGGACAATGAGAACAAAAAGAAGAAGAAGAGCAAGGAATATGACTCTAACGACAAGAAGAAGAATAAATACTCAAAGTCTTCTTCCAAGTCTTCTTCAAAGTCTTCATCACACAAGAAGAGCTCATCTGGCAAGGCACGTGCGTTTGTTGGCAAGGAAATGGATTCAGAGGAGGAGTCCGCTTCTGAGGAGGCGGAGGTGGAGTCTGAGGAGGAGTCCGATTCTGGTGTCGCAAGTCTGGCTACAGCATACATTGCCAAGTCCATCTTCAACACTGAAGACAATGACCTCATCACCGACACCGATGCAAATGACAAGGACTACTCCGCTCCTACCTACTGCTTCATGGCACGCGGTGCCAAGGTAAACGCACGCACTACTCACTATCAAACATCTAGTGACGATGACTCTGATTGTGATTCAAAACCCAGCTACAAAACACTTGCTAAAATTGCAACTGAACAACAGAAAACCATGGAACATATTCAAAAACTGTTAGACAAAAGCGATGATCTGTTAGGTGCTGAAATGACTCGTTCTGAGTCCTTAATTAAAGACATAAAAAATCTTCATGTTAAGTATGAGGAACTTGAAAGTCGTCATGAAACGCTCTCAACAACTCATGAAAAGCTTTCCTATGATTATCTTCAAAGGAAGCAAGATCTTGAGAAATTGAGAGCGGCTCATGAAGATCTTCAAAAGGAAAATGAGTCACTTCGCTCCAAACAGATCAGTTCCGCTCAGGAAGGATTTGAACCACCATGTCTTAAGTGCATTGAGCGTGATAATGCTACTACTATTGCTGAATGTTCTACTGCTGCTACTGTTGCAATATCTTCAACTGTTGATGTGGGAACTAACCCCTCTGCTGAGGATTCCACTGCTATTGCTGATGAGAATGCTAGGTTGAAGACATTGCTTGAAACAGGGATGTACAAAAGTCTTAAAGGGCATCAGACACTATGTGATGTCCTCAAAAAGCAGATCTTGAATCGAAACCCGAGGAAAGAGGGTGTTGGGTTCGTAAGGAAAATGAATGCTGATGGCTCTTACTGGAAACTTGAGCAGTACCCCAAAACTACATGGGTTGCTGCAAAGGAATCTTCAGCAGATCTATCCAATCTATCTGGCTTCACTTGTGCAAACCCCATTGTCATTGATGAATCCTTTGATGCAAACTATAAACTGTTTAAGAATCAGAATGGTGAAGTGTTTGCCAGGTACATTGGTACTAACTGCAGGAATGGACAGGCTATGAAGAAGATCTGGGTTCCGAAAAAGTGTTTGGAGAATCTTCCTGTGAATGTCATCATGACACCACACGTGAAGAAGACAAACCTCAGACCACAGGCTTCATATGGTCCAAAGGCTTCATACAGACAGAGGACTCACCTGAGTTGCACTAACGCAAATGTTTTGCAGGGAAACCATACTCAGGCCTATGAATATGAGCGCGGTTCATCAAACCGCCATGTTCATAAGACCAAGAACTATTATGCTTATTCTTATGAGTACTATTGTCCGCCTGCAAGACTTTTTGCTAGGGCTCCAAAGCCAAAGTTCTCAGATGCTGCACTCAGACTTATTGCTTCTAAGCCACCCTTGAAGATGTGGGTGGCTAAGAAAGCTTAACTCTCTTTTGCAGGGAAAGGTCTCCAGCAGAAAACCAAAATCGTCTGACGCTATTGCTGGGGACCTTAAACATCTTGTAGGGCGCAAGATCAAATGCCCAAATGGTCTTACTATGTACTTCGTTCCTGAATCGCTTGCTACTCTCCCTATCAGTCCTAATCTGGATCTAAGTTTTCATAACCCACTGGTTCGTCAAATGTTTTTGCTTCACAATTCTCTTCGTGAAGCCTATCCCCCTAACTGCACTGTAGGGTACGACACCAGCGTCTTCAGAATGGATTATTGATAGTGGGTGTACCAACCATATGACTGGCAAAAGAAGCCTTCTTATGGACTCAACCTTACGTCCATCCGACAAGAGTCACATCACATTTGCTGACACTGGTAAAAGTAAGGTATTGGGTCTAGGTAGAGTTGCAATCTCAAAGGATCAACACATGGATAAAGTCATGCTTGTTGAATCCCTTGGCTTCAACTTAATGTCTGTCTCAATGCTTTGCGATTTGAACATGATCGTAATATTTGGAAAATATCACTGCCTTGTACTACTGGAATCTGACAAGTCTCTAGTGTTTGAAGGGTATCGTAAAGATGATTTGTATGTGGTAGATTTTTCGGCAGGACCACAGCTTGCCGTATGTCTTCTAGCAAAGGCTTCAGAATGCTGGCTCTGGCATCGGAGGCTAGGGCATGCTGGCATGAGGAACCTCCACACCCTTGCAAAGAAGAAGCATGTCATATGCATCGAGGGCGTCAAGTTCAAGAAAGATCACTTATGCGGTGCCTGTGAAGCAGGGAAGATGACGAGGGCCAAACATCCCTCGAAGACAATCATGACAACCACTCGACCCTTCGAACTGCTCCACATGGATCTTTTCGGTCCCACTCATTACTCAACTCTTACTACTACTGCTTGCCTCTATGGCTTTGTTATTGTTGATGATTATTCTAGATATACCTGGGTGCACATAATCCTCTACAAGACTGAAGTGCAGGATGTCTTCAGACGCTTCGCCAATCGAGTAATGAACAACTATGGCGCCAAGATAAAGCACATCAGAAGTGACAATGGCACTGAATTCAAGAACACTGGCCTTGATACATATTTGATACCTTGGGCATCACACATGAATTCTCAGCCCCGTACACGCCACAGCAGAATGGCGTCGTCGAACACAAGAACAGAACACTCATTGAGATGTCCCGAACGATGCTTGATGAATACAAGACTCCAAGAAAATTCTGGCCTGAAGCCATTGATACTGCATGCCATACAATCAATCATGTTTATCTTCACAAGCTTCTGAACAAGACATCTTATGAACTCCTAACTGGCAAGAAGCCAAATGTCAGTTACTTCAGAGTATTTGGCGCAAGGTGCTGGATCAAGGACCCACACCACACCTCAAAGTTTGCACCAAAAGCACATGAGGGCTTTATGCTTGGATATGGAAAGGATTCGCACTCCTACAGAGTCTTCAATCTCTTTCATTACAAAGTGGTTGAAACAGTGGATGTGCGGTTCGATGAGACAAATGGTTCACAAAGAGAGCAACTGCCGAATGTGCTAGATGAGATTCCAGCTAGTGAATCAATCAAGCGAATGGGAACTGGAGAGATTATACCTTCTGAAGCTCATCCTAAAGTAGAACTTATCATCTCAGCACCTGATCAACATGAAGACAATGCTCAGCCTGAAGACATTCCTCCCAACAACAACACAGATCAGCAAGAGCAAAGTCTTCGCCCTGTACATCCTCGTGTTGCCAATGAAGTGCAGATTGACAGAATAATTGACAGCATCAATGCACCTGGTCCACTCACTTGTTCAAGGGAAACTCAGCTAGCAAATTTCTGTGGGCACTTCGCATTCGTCTCAATATCAGAACCCAAGAAAGTTGAAGAAGCCTTCATGGAACCTGAATGGATTCAAGCTATGCAAGAAGAGCTTCAACAGTTTGAGCTGAATAATGTATGGGAACTGGTCAAGCGTCCTGATCCACGGAAGCACAACATAATAGGCACCAAATGGATATACCGCAACAAGCAAGATGAGCATGGTCAAGTTGTCAGAAACAAAGCTCGTATCGTTGCTCAAGGATATACTCAAGTGGAGGGCATTGACTTCAATGAAACATTTGCTCCTGTGGCTAGGCTTGAAGCCATACGCATACTGCTGGCCTATGCAAATCATCATAACATACTTCTATATCAAATGGATGTGAAAAGTGCCTTTCTCAATGGCAAAATTGAAGAAGAAGTGTATGTTGCACAACCGCCTGGCTTTGAAAATCCAAAACATCCTGACATGGTATACAAGCTCAACAAGGCACTTATGGCCTCAAACAAGCCCCTAGGGCCTGGTATGACACACTCAAATACTTCCTGAAGAGCAAAGGCTTCATACCTGGTTCCCTAGATCCCACTCTTTTCACGAAGACATATGATGGTGAACTGTTTGTGTGCCAAATATATGTGGATGACATTATCTTCGGCTGCACCAATCAGAAGTACAGTGAAGAGTTTGGATATATGATGAAAGAGCAATATCAGATGTCCATGATGGGGGAGCTGAAGTTCTTCCTTGGTCTTCAAATATGACAACAACGCAATGGCATCTTCATATCTCAAGAGAAGTATCTCAAAGATTGCCTGAAGAAGTTCGGTATGCAAGACTGCAAAGGCTTCACAACAATAATGCCAGCCAAACATCATCTAGGTCCTGACGACAATGGTAAAGAGTTCGATCAAAAGGTATACCGCTCCATGATTGGTTCCTTGCTTTATTTATGTGCATCTAGGCCAGATATTATGCTTAGTGTTTGCATGTGTTCTCGATTTCAAGCGGCACCAAAGGAGTCGCATCACTTAGCTGTGAAGCGAATTCTTCGATATTTGGCTCACACCCCAACTCTAGGATTATGGTATCCAAAGGGCTCAGAGTTTGATTTGGTTGGATTTTCGGATGCTGATTATGCTGGTGACAAAGTTCATCGCAAGTCTACATCAGGCACATGTCACTTTCTGGGACGATCACTTGTATGTTGGTCTTCAAAGAAGCAGAACTGTGTATCTCTCTCCAATGCTGAATCTGAATACATCGCTGCTGGATCCTGCTGTGCTCAGCTTCTGTGGATGAAGCAAACACTCAAGGACTATGGCATTCATCTGAAGCAAGTACCACTTTACTGCGACAACGAAAGCGCCATCAAGATTGCCAACAACCCAGTTCAGCACTCGAAGACAAAGCACATTGAAATTCGTCATCACTTTCTCAGAGATCATGTTGTGAAGGAAGACATTGATATCATACACATCAACACTGAAGAGCAATTGGCAGATATCTTCACCAAGCCCTTGGATGAGAAGAGATTTTGCAAGTTATGGTGTGAGCTAAATATCCTGGAATCCTCAAATGTCCTGTGATCAGGCACACATCCTAACACTTATGCATATGATGACTTAGATGTGCAACACACAAAGTAAAGTATATCTTCAATCAATGAAGACATACATTCTAAGTGTGAATACATTAATGAGAAATTTGACTTCGGAGTGCCACGATAATTGTGCGCCGTGTCTGGGTCTAATACTTCCTATACGGTGGGTAACGCCACCACCAAACGTTCCATTTTGAAGTGTTTCACTCATGGCGTTACCTTGCAATATCTTCACATTTGGTTTGGCTTCGAACTCAACATGTCTTCATGATTATCTTCACTATGTTGATTATATAGATATATATATACTAGTGTTCTGTCCTCTACAGCATTCACTTATAGCTATGTCTTCTTGGTTGAATCTTTTGAACTAAGTGAATGTGATCGGACCCTAATCTCTCTATGCTTACTATCTCAAATTCTATCTCTCCAAGTCATATGCATTCTATTGAAACTGTCGAATGTCTTCACTGCATCCTTGTCAGCAGAAGATACAGAGACAACCATAAAGTCTGTTTTCAATGCTCATTCCTCCACATAAAATCCGGAGAAGCAGGAACGACCGCCCGACAATCTAGGCGTGCGTGGGACGTGGAACAAACCCCAAACTTCCGCAAACTGGCCACGCGTTCCTCAAATGCGAACCGCCAGGGGCACCTGTGTAATAGCACAGTCCCGCCCCTGAGCCTATAAATTCACACTTACCGCGGTCATTATCTCCTTCTTCCACCCTTGCACGAACCCTAGCGCCACCGCTAGCACTCGACGACGCCGGCGACGAAGCGCTTCGCTGCCGCAACTTCTCCGACGCCGTCTTCACGCCGATCGCGGACATCGTTCTCTCCGCCATCGCCGTAGGTGTCTTCCGTCGCCAAGTTAGGGCACGGAGGACTGAACTGCTCGGCATCATCTCCCACTTCCGTCTAGCAATTCCAAGTGTGGTAAGTAAAACTTCTTTTTACAGCCCCGTTTGATCTCATGGTTCTGTCACTTTCTACCATAAGAAGTTTATCTTCACACTAGTTAGATCTCTCAATCTGCATCTCATAACATGCCTAGTATATTCACTTGTGCTTCATGAAGTAGTTAGATTCCTCACTTGTACTGATTTGTGGGTTCGTACAAATCTAGAACCAACTTCTTATCTATGAGTGAATGTCTTCGCACGATGAGGTCAATGTCTTCTAAACTGATTAATCTTCAAAACCTTCTGAGAATGCATATGACCTCTTCCCCTTCCCTCGCACCTTAATGCTGTCACAGGTACATGTCCGTGGGAGAATCCTTTGGTTCTCATAGTCTACATTCATTTGCAGAATTCCTACAGAAACACATAAATTCTCCTGAAGCCAGTTCCTGTTGGTCCAGCAAAAGAAGGCCTTTGAAGCCTTTGAAAGTTTTAAAGCCTTTCAAGCTAAAGTTTATGGCTTCAGAAGCAGCAGCAAGGAAGGGGGCAGACAAAGACGTGAAGAAACTTCCAAAGATCTGCCTGAAGACTTGGCAGAAATGTATCAAACAGATCCTGAAGAGAGCTATGGGCAGCGCAAGACCCGAATCCAATGGATTCGACGCTATTAGGCAGAACAATGGTTCAAATACCGCTTCATCACCCAGGAGTATGCTGAGAAATGTGCCATCAAGAAACCATGGGGGGACATCCTTTACAAGAATCTCATACCCAAGACCAGAGATGAAGCCATTGCTCAAGGCTTCTACCCGTGCATGGTCCGAGGACCACAGCCTGATGATGCGCATCCATCGTCACTCCTCTGGTGTCGTGACGACAATCTCTTCAAGCGCAACTTTCAGTTTGCCCAACAATCAGCGAAGCTGAACAAGAAGAAATTTGGGTTAGACTTCAACCCTGGTCCCTCAGCACCAAGGGCAGATGGCACACGCTACGCAGAACCTAATGTCATCGGTCCGTTTGCCAATCTTGAGGGCCTCATCACCCACATTTTAGTCCAAGGGACTGCCGTGAATGACCCTCCAGCTGACTCTGAGTCTGATGAAGCTCCTGCTGTACCGAAGCCAAAGCAGTCCAAGAAGCCAAAAGCTTCAAAGCCGGCCCCTTCGTCAAAAATCTCAAGGGCGAAGCCATTGAAAACTGCACCTCCTGAAGTCAGTGTGCAGTCTGAAGACGTATCACGCATCTCCAAGCCCCAGAAGGAAAAGGTGCCCCAGCAACACACCGGCAAAGAGCTCACTGTTGCTGCCATTTTGCGCAGCGAAGCCATTGATCTATCAAGCGATGAAGATCTTGGAGATGACGCTCTAGAGCAGCTTATCAAAAGCAAAGAAGAAGCTGAAATCTTTAACAATTTGCCTCTCTTTGATGTCGCCATCATCCACAACTTCATCGACGAATGGTTTGCCTCACCAGACATCAGCTTCAAAGATCTGCAGCTGCCCGTTGGCCTCAGCGTCGCCTTCCAAGGGGCAATTGCTTCAGAACTTGCCATTGCCCAGCGCATTGTTGAACTGAAGCAGAAAATTGATCATGAAAAGGCTCAGTTCAAGAAGCACATGGCCAGGCTCAGCGTGCAGGAAGTGAAGAGCTTCAAAACCATGTTGCATGAGCTCAAAGAAAATTTTCTGAAAAAGCGTGCAGAAGCTCAGGGCTCACGTGAGCGGATGAAGTCTTTGGCTGAACGATGCGTGCAAGCCTACAATGAGGCCGAAAAGCGCAAGGCACTTGGGCGTCCTGGCATCGACCCCAAGATGGCCGCAAAGAAAAAGAAGAAGACTGTTCCAGCTGAACCAGAGGCACCAAGGCAAGAAGCTGTTCCGATTGTCTTCCCAACCGCCACGACTGGCTTGAAGCCAAAGAGCCGGTCAACCGCTTCAGAGCTCAAAAAGACACGGAATGCAGAGGCTGAAGCTAGGAAGAGGAAACTCTCTGAAGCCTCTCCTTCTGACCCCAGCAAGAAGAAGCGCAAGATCAAGAAAGCTTGGGCTGCTCCCATAGAGCCCTTGATGGTTGAACCCCTCTCTATGGTTCACCCCAATGCAAAAAGACAGCTGACAGTTCATGAGCCTGCTCCCACAGAGGCTCCTGAAGCTGAAGATATTCCAGTAGCCGACCCCATAGCTGCTGAAGACATTGGTCCCCAGGACAATGTGCAAGATGATGCAGCCCTTCCTCAGCTTGAAACAAGCGAACTCATCAGCATTGGTCGTCCTCTGACGCCAATTGCACAAGATGCATCATGGGCGGATCGCCCTCAAGAGGAAGAAGACATTGAGGCCCAGCCCACTCCAACCCCACAGGCGTCGTCTGCATTCCGCAGGCTTCGCAAAGGTCCAAGGCCTCAAGTCTATACTGAAGAAATTCTGGCTGCATCAGCCGAATACAATGAAGAAGCACCACTAGAACCCACTCCCCCGCTCCATCAAGACGCAGTTCTCCAGGAGAACGTGCCTGAGTTTGTCCCTCCAACTACACAAGTGGAGGCTGAAAATGTTGAGGCTGCCACAACACACACTGAAGCAAATGTGGAGCCCTCCCCACCAAAAGCTTCAGCAGACAGCGAAGCTACTGATCCAGACACTTCTGTTCCTGAGTCTGCTGCTGGTCCTCAATTTGATTATCATGTTGAGCACAGGCCTCATGTCCAGAAGCCAGTCCCAAGGCTTCCAAGGTTCCCAGGTCCTGCATCAGCACCTGGCTCCTTTGATATCAATAGCTTCAAGGCAGATAACACATTCTTCAACAGCTCCAAGAACCCCTATTCAGGGAAAGGATTGCATCAGATAGGTTCTGGAGCTATCCTCAGCGTAGCTACTACTCAAACATCCTATACAACCAAGGTCGCATCTTCCCGCACAAGCGCCTTGAGGTTGAAGCCATTGCTGGTCTGCCATGTCTAGAGGAAGCTTTGGATTGCTTTAAGCAAGTGGGTCTGCTGCAGTTTGTAATTGATGAAGAGCACTGGAATGAAGAGCTTCTGCTTCAGTTCTATACCACCCTCCATATTAAAGGATACAACAGAGATCCGAAGACTTGGGTCCTGGAGTGGATGACCGGCAATGTCCATCATGAAGCCAATGCATTTGATATCATTGAGCTCACCGGCCTGCCCACTCCTGGCGAATTCTTCGAGGAAGGCTGTCAACTACATTCTGAAGCTATTGAAAGCATATTCCAGAGGCCTAAACCAAATATGAGTCAGATGCTCTCAATGATGAAGCCATTGCCTCATGATGCACCCTATCCAACTGAGTTCTTCATTGAAGACCTTGAGTACCTGCCCAGGACCATATACCACATCATCCGGCGGACTCTCTGGCCCATTAAGGGACACTCTCCACATGCCAAGATTGGGGGAGCAATGAAGACTCTCATATTATATATCCTTCATGGCAAATGCTTCAACGCATAGGATTTCTTCATACGCCAACTTGCAGCGTCAGGCTCAGATTTATTTGGTTTGAAGTTCTATGCTCCTTGGGTGATGAAGCTGATCAAACTGCACTCTGTGATCTCGTATCAGCCCTCAGCCCGAAACCATCGGATCTTCTTGCCAGATGTGGATACCTCTGCTGGAGCTATATATCCTGAGCCTGCCAAGCAACCTATAAGTCTTCAGAATGCAGAACACCAGAGCTTCATGCAGAACGTTGACGGTGTTGAAGCCATATCCAGGGTGTATCCGTTGGCTGGCACTACACGTGCACCAGCATCTACTGAAGCCACAAATAGCACAAATGCTCAAAGACCCAAGAAGCGCGCTCATGCCCTCAATGACCGAGAGCTTGTTGTGGCCCTTCACCAAAAGCAAGATAGGCATCACGACTGGCTAAAGCGTCAGATGAAAAGCCTCTTGGTGGATGTTAATCGTCTTCGAAATCTTGCCACCAAGAATGCCTTCGTTACACATGAAACCTGCCGTTGTACATGGAAAGGGCTCTCAATGATATGTACTGAAGCTGAACTTGAAGAGGATGGCTTCACTGAGCGCTTCAAGTTTGACACCACACCTCCTAGAAGGGCTGTGATGCGCAACACACCATCACTTGAAGACTCTGAGTTTTCTTCATCTGCTGCCACAGTCACTGCCAGGATCATTGATGAAGACGACGATGCTACATCACCGCCACCTGCTTCAGCACCTCCAAGCTCTTCTGCACCGCCAAACACCTCCAACGACCCTGCTGCTCCTGAGAACGAGTAGACACTCTATGTCTTCAAACCTTTTTGGTCCTTGCTGACAAAAGGGGGAGAAGCATATGAGTTGATAGTCTTCAAGCGGGTCCATATGGGCGGGTGCTATATTTTTGCTACATTTTGCTTCGTGTTTACAACTCTCGTTTTTGCTTCATTTGGTTCTTTGAGTTGTAACACTAAGACTTGATGGTCGTCTGCTACGTGTTTGCCACTCTACTTGCGAAGATAAATTCCGCATGTGCGACAATAAATTCCGCACTTATCCCATTCTGCAGACGTCCATTTTCCATTATGCATGTCATCATCTTCATATATTTTCATATGCATAATGGATTGTCATCATAAGCTGAAGTGGATCTCCACAAGTACAACCTGCCATGTGCATTTGCATTCCAAAAGCAAATTAACTTATATGCACATCTTCAGGGGGAGCCCTTGCAACTTATGAAGACAATTCCTATCCTTTACAATTTCACAGACTATATTCTCCGTTGAAAACTTCAACTAGTTTGTCATCAATCACCAAAAAGGGGGAGATTGTAAGTGCATCTAGTGCCACCCCTAGTTGGTTTTGGAGTATTGACGACAAACCTAGTTGAGGGACTAATGTGTTCGTGAGAATTGCAGGATAACACAGGTAGAAGTCCCTCATTGATTCGGTTTTACTACCAGAGATGACCCCCAAAAATGTATGAAGACATTGAAGTCAAAGGTGGTATATGAAGATATTCACTTTGAAGACTATGACAAAAGAAGACACGTTATGAAGCCTATGGAGCTCGAAGACTTAGATCTTTCGTAGTTCTTTTTCTTTTGTGTTGAGTCATAGGAACCACCGTACTGTTAAGTGGGGTCCAGGAGAACCAGTCAGAATGACTGAAGTGATGCCTAAATCAAAAACCTATGTCTTCGAGTGAAGACAATGAGAGCGAATCTTGTCCAGAGTCGGACAAGTCAGCTTTGCTTGTAGCCCAAGTAAAGTTGCCATGAGAGTTTGAAATCTGACCGTTGAGACACGTGTCAGTTCCTTAGTGACCCAGGGTCATTTCGGACAAATCAGGTCAGGTTGCCAAGTGGCTATAAATAGCCCACCCCCTACAACCATAAATGGTTGGCTGCTCAGATTTCAGTGCACGGCTTTTGTCGTTTGAGAGCAACCCACCTCGAAGCCTTTGAGAGAAAATTCCTAGCGAGGAGAAAAGCCCTAACCACCCAGAGCTAGAGTAAATTGGGCATCACTTAAGTCTTCTTGTCTGTGTGATCTGAAGACTTATTACACTTGAGGACTGTGAATCCTCCAGACGGTTAGGCATCGCGTTCAGAGCATCCAAGAGACATTGTGGATTGCCAGTGAACGAAGTCTGTGAAGGTTTGGGAGTCTACCTTGAAGACTTACCAGAGTGATTGGGCGAGGACTAAGTGACCTTAGCTCAAGGAGAATACGGTGAGGACTTGGTGTCCTGAGCTACGTGTTCAAGACTGGGTGTCCGGGACTGTGTGTCCTAAGGTTTAAATACCTAGCCGCTCCAACCAGATGTACAGTTGTCACAGCAACTGGAACTGGTCCAACATATCATTATCTTCAACGAGTCACTGGTTTCATCTTCACTTCCTTTTACTTACTGTTCCTCATTGCGAAGCCATTGCATGCTTGCTCTATCTTTTGTCTTCACAACGTGAATGTATGATCTGTTTGGCTTCATAACTTCTTCCTACCTGATCCTTATTACACTGCAGCTATCTGTCTATGTGCTTTCACTCTATTGAATACTTGAGCATGGCTTGCCTAGTGTAATCTAACTTCCGCTGCATAGTAATAGGAAAAATCTTCGCTGTCTGTCTTCATAACTCCCACGTTTTGAAGACTTTCATAAAAATCGCCTATTCACCCCCCCTCTAGTCGATATAACGCACTTTCAGTGACCAAGGAATATGCTGAAAAGAATGCCATCAAGCGACCATGGGGAGACATCCTCTACAAAAATCTTCAACCCAGGACCAGAGATGAAGCCATTGAACAAGGCTTCTAGCCCTGCATGGTCCGTGGACCACAGCCTGCGGATGCTGACCCATCGTCCCTGCTATGGTGTCGTGACGACAATCTGTTTAAGCGCAACTTCTAGTTTGCCCAAAACTCAGCAAAGCAGAACAAGAAGACATTGGGACTAGACTTCAACCCTGGTCCTTCTGCTCCAAGGGCTGACGGCACACGTGATGCAGAACCCAATGTCGTCGGTCCTTTTTACAACCTTGAAGGTCTCATCACCCATATCTTGGTTCAAGGGACAGCCGTGGATGAGCCTGCAGATGACGCTGAATCAGATGAAGCACCTGCAGCGCCGAAGCCAAAGAAGCAGCCTAAAGCTTCAAAGCCTGCCTCTGCTCCAAAAATATCACGGGCGAAGCCTCTGGCAACTGCACCTCCTGAAGACAGTGTGCAGTCTGAAGATTTGTCACGCATCTCCAAGCCCCAGAAGGTCAAGATGCCTCTGCCACACACCGGCCAAGAGCTAACAGCTGCTGCCATTCTACGCAATGATGCCATTGATCTATCAAGTGATGAAGATCTTGCAGATGACGCTCTTGAGCAACTCATCAAGAGCAAAGAAGAAGCAGAAATCTTCAATGATCTGCCTCTCTTTGATGTAACAATCATCCACAACTTCATTAATGAATGGTTTGACACGCCAAACATTAGCTTCGAAGATCTGCAACTACCCATTGGCCTCAGTGTCGCCTTCCATGGCGCCATTGCTTCAGAGCTAGCTATCGCCCAGCGCATTGTTGAACTGTAGCAGAAGATTGACTTTGAGAAATCTCAGTTCAAGAAGCATATGGCCAAGCTCAGCGCCCAAGAGGTGAAGAACTTCAAGATTATGTTGCACGAGCTCAAGGAAGCCTTTCTCAAGAAACGTGCAGAAGCTCAGGGTTCTCGTGAGCGCATGAAGGTTCTGGCTGGCAGATGTGTGCAAGCCTACAATGAGGGTGAGAAGCGCAAGGCCCTTGGGCATCCTGGCATCGACCCCAGGATGGCTGCAAAGAAGAAGAAGAAGCCCGCTACGGCTGAACCGATGCACCAAGGCAGGAAGCAGATCCCATTGTCTTCCCAACTAGAATGACTGGCTCGAAGCCAAAAAGCCGGTCAACCGCTTTAGAGCTGAAGAAGACGAGGACTGCTGAGGCTGAAGCCAAGAAGAGGAAACATCCTGAAGCCTCTCCTACTGCCCCCTCCAAGAAGAAGAGGAAGACCAAGAAGGAACGGGCTGCTCACACAGAGCCCCTGATTGTTGAACCCATTTCCATGGTTCGTCCTGACGCTGAACGCCAACTGACAATACATGAGCCTGCTTTCACAGAGGCTCATGAAGCTGAAGACTTTCCAGTAGCTGATCCCGTCGCTGCTGAAGACATTGGTCACCATGACCATGCAGAAGATGGTGCAGTCCTTCCTCAGCTCGAGCACAGCGAACTCATCAGCATTGGTCGTCCTCTGACGTCAATTGCTCAGGATGCTTGATGGGCTGATCGCCCATAAGAGGAAGAAGACTTTGAGGCCCAGCCAACTCCAACTACACAGGCATCGCCTGCGTTGCACAGGCTTCGCAAAGGGCCAAGGTCTCCAGTCTTTGCATCTGAAGCTGAAACTGCTGAAGACATTCCGGCTGCATCAGCCGATGAAGAAGAAGTCCCACAAGCTGCTACTCCCCTGTCCCACCAGGAAGGGGTTCTTGAGGAGAACGTAATTGTGACTGACCCTCCAGCTCGTCAAGTGGAGGTTGAAAATCTTGAGGCTGCCACCACCAACACCACTGAAGCCACTGACGCTGTCATGGCTGAAGCTAATGTGGAGCCCTCACCAACAAAAGCACCAGAAGCCAGCGAAGCCACTAATCCCACTGCATCTGTTCCTGCGCCTGCTGCCGGTCCTCAGTTCGACTATCATGTTGAGCACAGGCCTAAGTACAGAAGCCAATCCCAAGATTGCCCAGGTTCCCAGGTCCTGCATCAGCACCTGGATCCTTCAATATCAATGGCTTCAGAGCAGACAACACATTCTTCAATAGCTCCAAGAACCCCTACTCAAGGGAAAGAATATCATCTGATCGGTTCTGGAGCTATCCGCAGTGAAGCTATTACTCTTGCATTCTCTACAATCAAGGTCGCATCTTCCCACACAAGCGTCTTGACATTGAAGCAATAGCTGGTCTGCCCTGTCTGAAAGAAGCTCTGAATTGCTTCAAAGAAGTTGGATTGCTGCCGTTCGTCACTGACCAAGAGCATTGGAATGAAGAGTTGCTGCTCCAATTCTATGCCACACTTCACATCCGCGGGTATAACAGAGATCCGAAGACTTGGGTCCTGGAGTGGATGACAGGAAACGTTCATCACGAAGCCAAAGCCTTTGACATCATTGAGCTCACTGGTCTACCCACTCCCGGCGATCTCTACGAATCTGGCTGTCAACTTCACAGTGAAGTTGTGGAGAGCATCTTTCAAAAGCCTGAACCTAACATGAGTCAGATGCTCAGTATGATGAAGCCATTACCCCAAGACGCTGCATATCCCAAAGAGTTCTTTGTTGAAGACCTAGAGTATCTACCAAGGACTATTTATCACATCATAAGGCGAACTCTCTGGCCCATCAAAGGGCACTCTCCACATGCCAAGATGGAAGGTGCAATGAAGACTTTGGTCTTCTATATTCTTCATGGCAAATGCTTCAATGCACATGACTTCTTCATTCGCCAACTTGCTACATCAGGCTCTGATCTGTTTGGCTTGAAGTTCTACGCCCCATGGGTAATGCGGCTAATCAAACTTCACTCCGCTATCTCATATCAGCCATCTGCTCACAATCATCGGATTTTTCTGCCTGATGTGGATATGTCTATTGAAGCCATCTATCCTGAGCCTGCCAAGGAACCTCTAAGTCTTCAGAATGCAGAGCATCAAAGTTTTTCTCAGAACATTGAAGGAGTTGAAGCAGTCACTCGTGTGTATCCTTTGGCTGGCACTACACGTGCACTACATCCTGCTCTCACTGAAGCCACTGACAGTACAACTGCCCCACGACCCAAGAAGCGCACTCGTGTTCTCAATGACCGAGAGCTTCTTGTGGCTCTTCATCAGAAACAGGATAGGCATCATGACTGGCTGAAGCGTCAAATGCAAAGCCTCTTAGTGGATGTTAATCGCATTCGCAATCTTGCCACCAAGAATGCCTTTGTTGCTCATGAAACTTCTCGACGCACATGGAAAGGGCTGACGCTGATGTGTTCTGAAGATGATCTTCAAGAGGATGGCTTCTCTGAGCGCTTCAAGTTTGACTCCACACCTCCTCGAAGGGCTATGCTGCGACGAACTCCATCTCTTGAAGACTCTGAGTTCTCTTCCTCTGCTGCAACTGTAAATGCCAGAGTGATCGAGGATGACGATGATGCTACTTCACCGCCGCCTCCTTCAGCACGCTTCGACACTGCTCCAAGCTCTTCTGCACCGCCAAACACCACCGACGACCCTGCTGCTTCACCTACTCTTCATGGGAACGAGTAGATGCTCTATGTCTTCGAACCTTTTTGGTCCTTACTGACAAAAGGGGGAGAAGCATACGAGTTTGATAGTCTTCAAGCGGGTCCATATGGGTGGGTGCTTTATATTTTGCTTCGTGTTTACAACTCTCGTTTTGATACATTTGGTTCTTTGAGTTGTAACACTTAAAACTCGATGGTCGTCTGCTACTTATTTGCCACCTTGTGATGCGATGATAAATTCCGCATGTGCAACGCTAAATTCCGCACTTAGATCATTTTGCAGACGTCCATTTTCCATTATGCATGTCATTATCTTCACATACCTTCACATGCATAGTGGATTGTCATCATAAGTTGAAGAGGATCTCCACAAGCACAACCTGCCATGTGCATTTGCATTCCAAAAGCAAACTACTTATATGCACATCTTCAGGGGGAGCCCTTGCAACTTATGAAGACAATTCCTATCCTTTAAAATTTCACATATTATATTCCCCGTTGAAAACTTCAACTAGTTTGTCATCAATCACCAAAAAGGGGGAGATTGTAAGTGCATCTAGTGCCACCCCTAGTTGGTTTTGGAGTATTGACTACAAACCTAGTTGAGGGACTAATGTGTTTGTGAGAATTGCAGGATAACACAAGTAGAAGTCCCTCATTGATTTGGTTTTCCTACCAGAGATGACCCCTAAAAATGTATGAAGACATTGAAGTCAAAGGTGGTATATGAAGATATTCACATTGAAGACTATGACAAGAGAAGACATCACATGAAGCCTATGGAGCTCGAAGACTTAGATCTTTCGTAGTTCTCTTTCTTCTTTATTGAGTCATAGGAACCACCGTACTGTTAAGTGGGGTCCAAGAGAACCAGTCAGAATGACTGAAGTGATGCCTAACCAAAACCTATGTCTTCGAGTGAAGATTATGAGAGCGAATCTTGTCCAGAGTCGGACAAGTCAGCTTTGCTTGTAGCCCAAGTAAAGTTGCCGTGGGAGTTTGAAATCTGACCGTTGGAACACATGTCAGTTCCTTAGTGACCCAGGGTCATTTCGGACAAATCAGGTCGGGTTGCCTAGTGGCTATAAATAGCCCACCCCCTACAACCATAAATGGTTGGCTGCTCAGAGTTAGTGTACGGCTTTTGTCGTTTGAGAGCAACCCACCTTGAAGCCTTTGAGAGAGAATTCCTTGCAAGGATAAAGCCCTAACCACCCAGAGCCAAAGAGAATTAGGCATCACTTAAGTCTTCTTGTCTGTGTGATCTGAAGACTTATTACACTTGAGGACTGTGAATCCTCCAGCCGGTTAGGCGTCGCGTTTTAAGCATCCAAGAGACATTGTGGATTGCCGGTGAACGAAGTCTGTGAAGGTTTGGGAGTCTACCTTGAAGACTTACCAGAGTGATTGGGCGAGGTCTGTGTGACCTTAGCTCAAGGGGAATACGGTGAGGACTGGGTGTCCTGAGCTGCGTGTTCAGGACTGGGTGTCTGGGACTGTGTGTCCTCAGGTTTAAATACCTAGCCGCCCTAACCAGACGTACAGTTGTCACAGCAACTGGAACTGGTCCAACAAATCATTGTCTTCAACGTGTCACTAGTTTCATCCTTTCCTTCCCTTTACTTACTGTTGGTCCTTGTGAAGTCATTGTATGATTGGACTATCTTTTATCTTCACTGAGTGACTGTGCGTTCTGTTTGGCTTCATAATATCTTCCTACCTGATCCTTACTACATTGCTGCTATTAGTCATTGTGCTTTCACTCCATTGAATACTTGACTATGGTTTGCCTAGTGTAGTCTACCTTCCGTTGCATGGTAATAGGTTTATTTCTATCATTTGTCTTCATAACTTTCACGTTTTGAAGACTTCCATAAAAATTGCCTATTCACCCCCCCTCTAGTCGATATAACGCACTTTCACTCGTGTACATGGTTGGGTCGGAACGGAGAAACAACATCGTCGTCGTGTTCATGGGGAGGCAACGAAATGCGTCGTGTTCATGGGGAGGCAACGGAATGCTCGTGTTCACGGGGAGGCAACGGAATGTGTCGTGTTCATCGGGAGGCAACGGAACGCGTGGGAGCCAACCGACTGGGTCGGAACGGAATGCATGGTCGTGTTCATTGGGAGCGCTTGGATGGAACAGGCAATGGAAACGAGGCTTGGCGTACCGCAGAACGGAGGAAACAGACCTCCTACGGTCGAAACGGGGGTCCTGTTGATCGGGAGGGGTGTGGCGTACCGCAAAATGGAGGAAATGGACCTCCTACGGTCGAAACGGAGGTCCTGTTGATCGGGAGGGGTGTGGTGTACCGCAAAACGGACGAAACGGACCTCCTACGGTCGAAACAGGGGTCCTGTTCATCGGGAGGGGTGTGGCGTACCGCAAAACGGGACTCCACGGGATACTGTTCATCTCCACCGTCGACCTCCTCCAGCCTCCACGAGCTACCGTCGACCTCCTCTAGCCTCCACGGGCTCCTGTTCATCCAGCCTACACCGCGCGCTACTCCACCAGCTACTGTTCAACCACCCCTCCACCGTCTACTATTCATCCAACCCTCCACACCACGGGGTCATGTTCAACCACCCCTCCACGGGCACCCCTCCACTGTCTACTGTTCATCCATCCCTCCACACCACGGGGTCCTGTTCATCCAGAGGCAACGCCACCGCTCACTGTTCATCCAAAACCCCCCGCAACGCTCACTGTTCATCCCAGAGGCAGCATCGATCGGCTTTAGTTAGCAGCAGTAGCGAAGGAATCGCTCGATCGGGTTCAGTTAACAGCCATCAATCGATCGCTCGGGTTCAGTAACGCGTAGCCTACAGTGCAATCGCTCGGGTTCAGTAGAGCCCAATGCCTCGCTCGGGTTCAGTTAGAGCCAACGCCTCACACACACGCGCGTATGTGTACGAGAGAAACGCGCATCGCTCGGCCCCCGACCTCCCACCGTAACCAGGAACTCCCCGAAATTTTCCTCGCCCTCGCTTCTACCATGGTTTTTTCCGTCATGGACGGCCCAAAGAATGTCATGCAGCTACGTCTCCGGCCCGCCTAGGACGAAAAGCCCATTTTCTGTCATGATTTTTTGTCATAGAAGTAGGAGCCCACCACATCTATGATGATACCGGGTTTTGTCACAATTATCCTCATAGAAGTGTCATATGTATGACAGAATTTTTTTTCGTTCGGCCCAAAATGTCAGGGATGTGTCTTTTTTTTGTAGTGAGTAGTGGTATCGTCAGAAGAGGGCTTAGCTACCACATCAGCAGTTGAAGACATAGCAACAGTAGTAGCAGTAGAACATCCAGCAACAGAAGCAGCATTATCACGCTCAAGACATTTTAAACATGGTGGCTCAAAGTCTTCCTGAGCAAAACTGATCTTTTGAGCGCGGAGTGACTCATTCTCCTTTTGAAGATCTTCATGAGCCGATCTCAAGTTCTCAATCTCTTGCTTCCTTTGAAGATAATCGTAGGTTCATGAGTAGTTGAGAGCGTATCATGACGACTTTCAAGTTCCTCGTACTTAACCTGAAGATTTTTAATGTCCTCAATTAAGGACTGAGTTCGAGTCATTTCTGCGTCCAACAGGTCATTGCTTTTGTCTAGCAACTTTTGAATATGTTCCATAGCATTGTGTTGTTTTGTTGCAATTTTAGCAAGTGTTTTGTACCTAGGTTTAGATTCACATTCAGAGTCATCTTCACTTGATGTTTGAAGGTAAGCATCGCGTGAGTTTACCTTGGCACCACATGCCATGAAGCAGTAGGTGGGAGCAAAGTCATCCTCATCATTAGCATCAGTGTTGGTGACGAGGCCATTGTCTTCAGTGTTGAAGATGGACTTGGTGACATACGCTGAAGCTAGAGCTAGGCTTGCCATGCCTGAATCAGATTCCTCTTTAGACTCCACCTCAACCTCCTCAGATGCAGACTCCTCCTCTGAATTCATTTCCTTGCCAACAAACGCACGAGCCTTGCTGGATGAGCTCTTCCTGTGTGATGAAGACTTCAATGAAGACTTGGAGGAAGACTTTGAGGATTTCTTCTTCTTCTTGTCATTAGAATCATATTCCTTCTTCTTCTTCTTCTTCTTAGTCTCATTATCCCACTGAGGACACTCAGAGATGTAGTGACCAGGTTTCTTGCACTTGTGGCATGTTCTCTTCTTGTAGTCATGTGAGGAAGCTTCATCATTTCTTGAGTTGGATCTTGAAGACTTTATGAAGTCTTTCTTCTTGGTGAACCTCTGGAACTTCTTCACAAGCATAGCAAGCTCCTTCCCAATGTCTTTAGGACCCTCAGAACTGCAGTCAAATTCTTCTTCAGATGAGGAAACATCCTTTGCCTTCAAAGCGCGAGTTCGGCCATAGTTAGGACCATATATATCACTTTTCTCAGATAGCTGAAACTCATGTGTGTTGAGCCTCTCAAGTATGTCAGACAAATCGAGAGCCTTGAAGTCAGGGCGTTCTTGAATCATCAGGGCCAGGGTGTCGAATGAGCTGTCAAGTGATCTCAGAAGCGTCTTGACGATTTCGTGCTTGGTGATCTCAGTGGCGCCGAGTGCGCGAAGCTCATTTGTGATATCACCGAGGCGATCAAATGTGAGCTGGACATTCTCATTGTCATTTCTTTTGAAACGGTTGAAGAGGTTGCGAAGAACACCGATCCTTGAGTCTCTCTGGGTTGAGACGCCTTCGTTGACCTTGGAGAGCCAGTCCCAGACTAGCTCCGCAGTTTCCAGTGCACTCACACGGTCGTACTGTCCTTTGGTCAGGTGACCACATATGATGTTCTTGGCGGTTGAGTCCAGTTGAATGAACCTCTTGACATCGGCAGCGGTGACACCTTCACCGACCCTGAGAATGCCGTTCTTGATGACATACCAGAGATCGACGTAGGTGGCTTCAAGATGCATGCGCATCTTATTCTTCCAGTAGGGGTATTCTATGCCATCGAAGACAGGGCACACAGCGGAGACTTTGATTATCCCTACAGTCGACATAGCTAAAACTTCAGGTGGTTAAACCAAATCACATAGAACAAGGGAACACCTCGCTCTGATACCAATCGAAAGTGCTAGTTATCGACTAGAGAGGGGTGAATAGGTGATTTTTATGAAAGTCTTCAAAACACGGGGGCTTTGAAGACAAACAGTAGAAATGAACCTATTGATATGCAGCGGAAAGTAGACTACACTAGACAAGCCATAGTCAAGTAAGCAATGAAATGAAAACATGAAGACTATTAGCAGCTAGGTAGTATGGATCGGGATGGAAAATAGTATGAAGCCAAATGGTAAACAGTCTTCACTCAGTGAAGTCAATCAGATCACACAGGCAAGCAATGACTTCACGAAGACAAACTGTAAAGTAAAGGGAAGTGAAGGATAGAACAAGTAGATTGGTGAAGACAAGATTTGGTAGACCAGTTCGACTTGCTGTGACAACTGTACGTCTGGTTAGGGAGGTTGAGATTTAACTTAGAAGACCGCGTCTTCACCTTATTCCCCTTAAGCTAAGGACACACAGTCCCCGCCCAATCACTCTGGTAAGTCTTCAAGGTAGACTTCCAAACCTTCACATACTTCGTTCACCGGCGATCCAGAATGACTCTTGGACGCTCAGAACGCGACGCCTAACCGGTTGGAGGATTCACAGTCCTCAAGTGTAACAAGTCTTCAGATCACGCGGACAGAAAGACTTCAGTGATGCCTAACACTCTATGGCTTTGGGTGTATAGGGCCTTGTCCTCGCAAGGATCTCTCTCTCAAATGCTTCGGAGGTGGGTTGCTCTCAAACGACAAAAGTCTTATACTAACTCTGAGCAGCCACCAATTTATGGTGTAGGCGGTGGGCTATTTATAGCCAGGAGGCAACCCGACCTGATATGTTCAAAATGACCCTGGGTCACTAAGGAACTGACACGTGTCCAACCCTCAGATTTCAAACACACGCGACAGCTTGACTTGGGCTACAAGTAAAGCTGACTCATCTAGCTCTGGATAAGATTTGCTCTCATTGTTTTTGCTCGAAGACATAGGATTTGGTTAAGCATCACATCAGTCACTCTGACTTTATTCACTTAGACCCCACTTAACAGTACGGTGGTTCCTATGACTCAACAAAGAAGAAAAGGAAACTACAAAACAACTATGTCTTCATACTCCATAGTCTTCATGCGATGTCTTCTCATGTCATAATCTTCATTGTGAATATTTTCACAGACCACCATTGTCTTCAATGTCTTCATACATTTTTAAGGGTCATCTCTGGTAGGTAAACCGAATCAATATGGGACTACTATCTGTGTTATCCTGTGATTCTCATGAACACATTAGTCCCCAACCAATTTTGTCGTCAATACTCCAAAACCAACTAAGGGTGGCACTAGATGCACTTACAGATGCCAAATAGCCCAGACATTTGGGTCAGATATGAGTGGTCCGATTAGGTGTGATTTTTTTGTCCAGGCAGCGTCCGAGCTGTTTACCCAGACAAATCAGGAGAGTATGGGTCTTTTGTAGATGATCTAACAATGGTATTTTTGACATATACTCCCTCCGTCCAAAAAAACTTGTCATCAAAATGGACAAAAAAGTGTATCTAGAACTAAAATACATCTAGATACATCCCCTTTTATTCATTTTGATGACAAGTATTTCCGGACAGAGGGAGTATATTATTCACAAACGTTTCTAAAACTAGTTCAATAAACTCTGAACCATAAGTTTTTCTAAGAAAAAAATCAGAAGCAGAAGTTGATAGAACTATTATGAATGGAAAATTCTCAAAGGTTTATTAGGGAATCATCTTTATATACGTCATTAGTCCGTTATACGGACTCATCTATCCGTATAGGTGTCTCTTTGTAACGCACGCCTATTATAGGCGGCCCAAATTCTTGTATAAATAGATGATTCTGAAATCAAACAAAGCTCTTGATTTTTTTATTCAATCATTTACATTTCATACACATTATGATGCACGCATAGACTCCGTTTGCCAAGAGCATCAGAGAAAAGAAGAATGGTAAGATGGCATGGATGAACCCGCGTTCCTCACCTCTGCCCGGGGGCTCTCCTCCGCCGGTGAACTTTTGGTCGTTGGTGGTGAGGGGGGTCGCCGGATCCCGCGTGTGTGGATCATTTTAGCTTTTGGTTTTAGGTCCCAAGAAGCTTAGGGTTTTGGATCGTTTGACGTCTTGGCTTTGGTGGCGGCAACGGCGATGCTGGATAAAGAAGCTCCAGATTCTTCTCTGGCGAGGCGATCGTCTCTATTATTGGTGAAGGATCTAGGAACCAGTCTCAAGCGGGGATGTCATGGCCATAGAGACATCCTTGTGGTGGACACGTGTCCTCGGGCTCCGCTGTTGCGATGTTGTCTGCTCCAACGTCGGCGCGGAGCTTGGGAGGTAGTCAAGGAGCGGATGCAGATCACAACATCTGGAAGACCGCGTGTGGGCTGGGCTCGTGGTTCATGGATGGCAGGTATGGTTTCCTCCTTCGACGTCTTAGTCATGTGGGGGTGTCAGATCTGAAGTTTGATGATGTGTCCGAGGTGTTGCCCCGGTCTGATTCGTTCAAAGGTAATGGTTTCGTCTTTGGTGAGTGAGGGAGTCCTGGATTGGGGGGGTTCCTCGGACAACCAGACTATATCCTTTGGCCGGACTGTTGGACTATGAAGATACAAGATTGAAGACCTCGTCCCGTGTCCGGGTGGGACTCTCCTTTGCATGGAAGGCAAGCTTGACAATTCGGATATGTAGATCTCCTCCCTTGTAACCGACTCTATGTAACCCTAGCCCCCTCCGGTGTCTATATAAACCGGAGGGTTTAGTCCGTAGGACAACAACAATCATAATCATAGGCTAGCTTCTAGGGTTTAGCCTCTACGATCTCGTGGTAGATCAACTCTTGTAATACTCATATCATCAAGATCAATCAAGCAGGAAGTAGGGTATTACCTCCATAGAGAGGGCCCGAACCTGGGTAAACATTGTGTCCCCAGCCTCCTGTTACCATCCACCTTAGACGCATAGTTCGGGACCCCCTACCCGAGATCCGCCGGTTTTGACACCGACATTGGTGCTTTCATTGAGAGTTCCACTGTGTCATCACCATAAGGCTTGATGGCTCCTTCGATCACTGGCAATGATGCGATCCAGGGTGAGGTTTTTCTCCCCGGACAGATCTTCATATTCGGCGGCTTCGCACTGCGGGCCAACTCGCTTGGCCATCTGGAGCAGATCGAGAGCTACGCCCCTGGCCGCTAGGTCAGGTTTGGAAACTTAAACTATACTGCCGACATCTGCGGAGACTTGATCTTCGACGGATTCGAGCCTGTGCCAGGTGCGCCGCACAATCACGACGAGCATGATTTAGCTCTGCCACCGGATAGTGTTCGGGAGATCACACCTGTGGCAACTCCGGCCCTTGATCCGGAGCAGATCGCGCCATCTGAGGACGGGTGTATGGACCCCGCCATGGAGGCCGCACGCTTAGCGGCGATAGACCCTTGGATTCGTCCCCGGCCACAGGCTCCGAACCACCTGCGTCCGTGCCTATCGAATCTAATTGGGCACCGATCATGGAGTTTACCTCCACGGATATCTTTCAGCACTCGCCCTTGGGCGACGTGCTAAATTCATTGAGGTCTCTCTCCTTGTCAGGAGACCCTTCGCCGAACTATGTCCGGCTTGAGTGGGAAGCGGACGATGAAGAAATTAATTCCCCACCCACCACCCACTTAATAGCCACTGTCGACGACTTAACCGACATGCTTGATTTCGGCTCCGAAGACATCGACGGTAAGGACGACGATGCAGGAGAGGAACAGGAACCACCACCCACAGGGCGCTGGATAGTCACTTCGTCACACGATATATACATGGTGGATACACCCAAAGAAAACAATGACGAGGAGAGGAAGGATGCAGCGAAGGATAATCCCCTCGAGAAGCAACCAAAGCGACGACGTAGGCGCCGCTCCAAATCCCGCCTCGGCAAAAACAGCGATAACAGCGCTGGAAAGAATAATACCCCGGTCGACTCCAAAGGAAATGATGACCACAGGGATCCAGCAACAGAGTAGGATGAACCAGCTGACGATGAGCACGATACAGAGCCGCTGCCCGATCACGGCGACGCCGAGGGTAAAGCTAACCAACCTGTCTCCGGAGAGGAGAACAGTCCGGACGACGATGCACACATCATCCCGGAAAGGCACTTGGAGCAAGAGAACCTCCATAGAAGGCTTATCACCACCGTGAGGAGTCTAAAGAAGCAGAAGCAAAGGCTTAAGGCCGCGCAAAATACACTAAACAGTATATGGAACAAAGTGCTCGACATTGAAGAAAAGTACGATGGCAGTCGCCACACAAAGAGCTATCCAAAGCGCAAGCTGCTACCTGAATTCAATGATGAGGCTTTAGAGCCTACACAGCCGAAAAATAAAATGGTCGATTAGCCGGATCGACCACCCCGTGGCTAACGATGTCAAACACAAGTTAATACACGACTTACGTGAGGACTTGCACCAAAAAGCCGGTCTGACCAGGTCCATCTATGGATCTAGGAAGCGCGCTCTGGCACAGAATCAAACCCAAACACTAAAACCATCAGAACGCCATGACACATCCAAATACAGGGGTGGCGCGCACCCCCCATGCTTCACCGATGAGGTTCTGGATCACGAATTTCTCGAGAGATTCAAACCCATGAACATAGAGGCATACGACGGAACGACCGATCCTGGGGTCTGGATCGAGGACTTTATCCTCCATATCCACATGGCTCGCGGAGATGATCTCCATGCCATCAAATACTTGCCCCTCAAGTTGAAAGGACCAGCTCGGCACCGGTTGAAGAGCCTCCCCAAAAACTCAATTGGAAGTTGGGAAGAGCTTGAGAATGCTTTTAGGGCCAATTTTGAAGGGACCTATGTCCGACCTCCGGATGCAGACGATTTAAGTCACATAACTCAACAGCCCGGAGAGTCAGCCTGAAAGCTTTGGAACAGATTCCTCACTAAGAAGAATCAAATTGTTGATTGCCCGAACGCTGAAGCCTTAGCGGCTTTCAAACACAGTGTCCAGGACAAATGGCTCGCCAGACACCTCGGCCAGGAAAAACCAAGGACAATGGCAGCCTTAACAAGCCTTATGACCCGCTTTTGCGCGGGCGAAGATAGTTGGCTGGCCCGTAGCGGCAACAGCGACCCAGGCACATCCGAAGTCAGGGATGGCAATGGAAAACCACGATACAATAAAAGCAAGCATCGAAACAATGAAGACAACCCAGACAACACAACGGTAAACGCCGGATTCAGGGGCTCTCGACCCGATCAACAGAAAAAACCATTCAAAGGCGGCAGAGATGGACCGTCCAGCCTAAACAAGATTCTAGACAGATTATGTCAGATTCATGGCACCTCCGACAAACCTGCAAACCACACCAACAGAGAATGTTAGGTCTTCAAGAAGGCCGGCAAGCTAAACGCCGAACAAAAGGGGAGGGAGACACCAAGTGAGGACGAGGATGAGCCTCGCCAGCAAAACACTGGGGGACAGAAAAAATTCCCACCAGAGGTCAAAACAGTGAACATGATTCATGTAACAAAGAGGAGGAGCACACGCGCACTCCGAGACATATGCGTTGTGGAGTCTGTCACCACCAAGTTCAACCCTTGGTCAGCCTGCCCGATCACTTTTGGTCGCAGGGATCACCCGACTAGTATCTGGCACGGGGGATCAGCCGCCTTGGTACTAGACCCAATAATTGACAGATACCATCTCACCCGAGTCCTTATGGACGGCGGCAGTAGTCTTAATCTAATATATCAGGACACAGTCCGCAAAATGGGGATAGACCCGACAAGAATCGGCCAAAGCAATACTACCTTTAAAGGAGTAATACCAGGCCAGAGGCCCGCTACACGGGCTCTCTAATACTAGAGGTTGTATTTGGTTCTCTTGACAACTTCTGAAGTGAAAAATTAACCTTCGACATCGCTCCATTCCGAAGCGGTTATCAAGCACTACTCGGAAGAATGACCTTCGCTTGTTTTAATGCAGTACCGCATTGCGCTTATCTTAAGCTTAAGATGCCCGGTCCACATGGCATCATCATAGTTAGCGGAAACACAGAGTGTTCCTTACATGCGGAAGAGTGTATGGCGGCTTTAGCAGCCGAACACTGACGACCTCTCCAACCAGAATAAATGATCGATCGTCAAGACCGTGGACACGGCTAGACGAGTCCGGCACACCCCTAGTTGTAACAGCTCAGATAAACCTGAGATTGGGTCGATGGATATCCCCCCATAGGTGGCGCTAGGGGCTTCCCGCATGTAAAAAGGACTACAGTTCGGCTTGAACTTATTTAGATTGAATTTTAATGGTTTATTAAGAATAACCATTTTTCACACGAAGACTTTAACCTAGGATTTTTCTTTTACAGATGATAATCGTGCTACACCCTTCCAGGATACGGCATAATGGAGACACAGGCACAGACATGCAGCAGGGCCCCGCTCAAAGGTTTCTTTTTAGATTAAGACCCTGTGTAAACCTTTCTTACTGTCTCTTGTTGCTTCACACCCTCCGACTGCTCAACACAACTGAGAGGGATGCTGGCGTTATTGGCATTTGGCCACGTCAGACCGATGCACGTGCCTGGAAATCCAGGGTTCATTATCAAGGGCGTTACTTAGCCCGGTATATGTTGTAAAGTCCGAATACCTTAGGGAGTGTTCGGCGTCGCGAGTTTGGCCTTATATGCATCAGCTCTGAATCATGTCTTTGGTCAATAGTTGGGTTTGCCCGGCTCCCGTGTTTTGCTACCTTACGTTCCGCTCTATCGGCTAAGGTGGCACCGAGAGAACTACTGCGATTGTGCCCTGGTTCATCTGGATGAGCACCTCAGTAGAGAAACCCGAAAACTGACTGTCATGATAAAGCGTGAGACTAGTCAACCACTCAAGGACTCAGCGGAATCTTCGTGATTCCTACGCATTAACGAAGGACCGGTTTCCCGGTCACATATATACGTGCACCGTATTTGGATAAGCGCGGAAGTACCAGGGGCTATATAGTAGCCCCACTGTCAAACTCCTATGGCTAAGTGAAAGTGTTAAAGCTATATAGTCCGATTGCCTTGTTCGCCGCGCCATCACCTCCTTAATGGACCAAGACGTTGGATCAAGTGTGAATACGTGCTTTTTTGAACACCCCCGCATTATATGCGTGGGGGCTGAAGCCGATGAATGCAAACTTTCAGGTTATATACATACATAAACAGCCGCACAGGAGGCATCATAATACTTTCAGGCAAAAGTATAAACATAGCCTTTATAATTCAAATAGCATTGTTTTTACAATTGGGATACATGTCACTCGAACATGATACTCTTCGAGCACTGAGCCTATGTTAAACGAGCGCCTTCTAGGACTTCTTCAAAATAGTGCTCGGCTGAGACCTGGCCTACGGTCGGACCTCAGGTTGCAATAGCGGTGTCATCCATCTCTACCCAGTAGGTCTTAACACGGGCAAGGGCCATCCGCGCACCCTCTATGCACGCCGACCTCTTTACAGCGTCGATATGCGGCACAACACCAAGGAATCGTTGCACTAAACCAAAGTAACTATTCGGCCTTGGTCCTTCCGGCCAAAGATGATCCACGACAAACCTCATGGCAAGCCCGGACAACCTATGGAGCTCAGCCCACTCGGCCATTTGCTCATTTAACAGCAGCGGACGCGTTGGAGTACTGAACTGCGACCAGAACAACTTTTCCACTTTGTGACCTTTTTTATATTTGAAAAACTCAGTCGCATCAACAACACTTGTTGCCAAGTCCAAGTACGCGTCTACGGAACTCCATAATTGATCCAGAGGGGCATACTTCGAATCTCCGAACTTCGTCCACAACAAAAAGGGCTTCCCAGCCATGATATCTCCGGCTTGACAGAGCTCCTCCTTCGCCGCTCTGATTTTAAAACGGGTTTCCTTGGCTGCTTCCATGGCTTTCTTCAGGTCAGCCGCTCTTGCTTGGTTTTCCTTTTCAAGCAACTCATATCGGTCGGCGGCATCTTTCAGCTCAACAGCCATCTTGGCTATTTTATCTTCGCTCTTGTGATGAGCAGTCTATTTGGCTCTTAAGTCTTCGGCCGCCTTTAGGGCGGCCGCATCACTTCTCCTGGCTTGTTCCTTGGCTCGGGCAAGTTCCGCCCGAAGGGTCTCCACGGCGGCAGCTCCATCTGCAGTCACAGCATATTATAGATACTAGCATCATGCTCCTCTTAATATCTGTTGACCACCCAAAAATACATACCCTGTGCCTCGTCAAGCCGCTTGTTCACAAGTGCAATGTCGACATCTACCATGTCAAGTTGCCAGCTCAGTCCAGCAAACTCAGCAGTCCGGCCAGCCACCGGACCGTCAGCCGCCTGCACATAAAAGCAGCGCGATCATTACCTGGGACTATGATCCACTGTTTGCCGCCTCTGGACAGCAACCAGAGTCTTAGGGGCTACTACCTATATAGAGCACACCTAGCGTATGCGGTACCATAAAAAAATTTATATATTATTTTGCGTACCTCAAAGCCTCTCAGCGGGCTCGTAAAAGTTTCATGCAACCCACTTTTGACGGATGAAATCCTCTCAACCACCGTACCAATTAAAGTACGATGCTCCTCTGAGATAGCCGCTTTCTCCAAAAGACCCATCAGTATGTCCGGTTGTGCACCGGACAATCCCAGACTTTTTCTGTTGCTCTCCTTAGAAGCCGAATACTCCAGACTTCGGGTGGCCGAAGGGTTGCCTTCTGGCCTTGGCGGATCAGGAGAAATCCTCCGTGATGACACCTCAGGGTCATCCGCCCCAGGAGGCGAGGAGATAGGGGGAGGCGTTTCACTCTCCATCATCTCCGAAAGAAGATCCCCCGAAGACAAACTCTGTCCAGAAGGGCTACGATCCGGATGGCAAGACATATGTCTCGGTTACTGTCCTCGGAGATAAAGCAGAATATATTTACCAAAAGTACTCTTGTTCACTTACAGCTCGATGGAGGGTTGACCCCCTTGCGGGCACTGTGCGGTAAGGACGCCCTCTGGGGAGGGCCCCTTGGCGAAGGTTTCTTCCCTCGTTTGGAAACTCTCGTTTCCAAGTCTTCGGAGATGGTCCTTTTCCTTCCTTGGGGAGAGGGGATTCTAGATTCTTCTCCCCGATTATCCTCCTTCGCGGGGACACTGATTCCCCCGGTTTGGATGAGCGATGTGTGAGGCCCGCTTTCGGCTTCTTTATCCCCCCCTTTATCTTCCCCTGATGGCACTTGATAAAGTGCGTGCTCGAGCATCCTGGCTAGTACAGGATCTGGTGAACCTTCGGGAAGGGGGGCCGAATACCTGATCATCTTCGCCTTTCTTATCCAGTCCTGGCCAAGATCGATTTTTTCAGAATGATGTTGTGACAAATAAAAAGACAGCATGTTTGGCCGTGGAATTACTTACCTGGGTATCTGAACGGTTGCAGTTGAGACCCGCATCCTCGGTGGTGTCCGGACACTTTATTCGTGATCCGAAGAACAATCCATACATCTCTTCGAGCGTCACGCCGAAGAACTGTTGAATAGTTTGCGGTCCTTCCGGGTTGAACTCCCACATACGGAGAGATCGACGTTGGCATGGCAAGACCCGACGAACTAGCATAACTTGCATTACCTTGACAAGACTGACATCCCTCTTGAGGAGATCTCAGATGCGACTTTGCAATGTCGGCACGTCATTAATTGCCCCCAGTCCAGCCCCTTGTTGACCCATGACGCCAGTTGTGGCGGGGGGGGGGGGCTGGGCGGAAGGCGGAGGCAGCTACCCACTTCGTACTTCGGGGAGCTGTGATGTAAAACCATTCCCGTTGCCATAAGTTGGACACCTCCGGGAAGGATCCCTTTGGCCCTGGAGCATCGATGCCTTTGCTTATTATGGCACCTCTGCATTCTGCGTGTCGCCCATCGATCATCTTCAGCTTCACATTGAAGGTCTTGAGCCATAATCCGAAGTGTGGGGTGATGCGGAGGAAGGCCTCACACACGACGATAAACGACGAGATGTGAAGGATGGCATCTGGAGCCAGATCGTGGAAATCGAGCCCGTAATAGAACATAAGCCCTCTAACAAAGGGATCAAGACTAAAGCCTAGCCCTCGGAGAAAGTGGGAAACAAATACGACGCTCTCGTTGGGTTCGGGAGTGGGGATGACCTGCCCTTGAGCAGGCAGCCTGTGCGAGATTTCGGCGGTCAGATACCTGGCTTCCCTTAGCTTCTTGATGTCCTCCTCTGTGACAAAGGAAGTCATCCACCGGCCTTGAAGGTTGGATCCGGACATGGTTGAAGGACCGAAGCGCTTAGCCTGGGCCTTGGCTGTTGGAACTCGGGGTGGGGGGAGGATTGAGTGCGAGAAGAAAAGGACAGGCCTTGGCCCCTTTATAAAGAGGGCGAATATCAAGCGTCCTCCGCGTGGCCGTTTGGAACTTACCTAAAATCGAGGAGTCATACTAGCAGGCGTGGTTGGGTTACCCACACCCGTATCGATGAGAATCTCGTGATAAGGGGACACGATCTCTGCTTCGACAAGACGTGCCAAGAAAACCGCCTCGCAATATGTGCAGTAGCTGGTTGAGAAAAACGGTTTGAATAATGACCGGCCATGGCGTGATGTCACGTTATGAAAAGTTGTCAGCAGATTAGATTTGTGGAAATATTATACTCTCTACGGTGGTATGTGGAATTTGTTTTGCAGAGCCGGACACTATCTTTGTATTCGAAATCTTCTATGGAGTATTCAAAGGAGGAACCTGCCTTGCAATGCCGAAAACAATCTGCGCGCCGGACTCATCGTCATTGAAGTCTGGTTTAGGGGCTAATGAGGGAGTCCTAAATTGGAGGGGTCCTCGGATAGCCGGACTATATTCTTTGGCCGGATTGTTGGACTATGAAGATACAAGATTGAAGACCTCGTCCCGTGTCCGGGTGGGACTCTCCTTTGCGTGGAAGGCAAGCTTGGCAATCGGATATGTAGATCTCCTCCCTTGTAACCGACTCTGTGTAACCCTAGCCCCCTCCGTTGTCTATATAAACCGAAGGGTTTAGTCCTTAGGACAACAACAATCATAATCATAGGCTAGTTTCTAGGGTTTAGCATCTATGATCTCGTTGTAGATCAATTCTTGTAATACTCATATCATCACGAGCAATCAAGTAGGAAGTAAGTTATTAGCTCCATCGAGAGGGCCCGAACCTGGGTAAACATTGTGTCCCACACCTCGTGTTACTATCCACCTTAGACGCACAGTTCAGGACCCCTTACCCGAGATTCACCGGTTTTGACACCGACAGCGAGCCACCTTGAAGGTCCGCAAAGTTGCATATCAGCGATGGAGCCACATCAAGCTTGAGTGAGAAGGTGATCCGTCATTTTTTCTTTCGATGACTGCTACAATGGTGCCGGAGACAGGTCACTGGCGTTGGTGTCAAGCGCAGAGACGTTCTGCTGTCTTTTTAGTTTTGTCATGTTGGTCTTTATGTGCCTTGTATATTAATCTTTACGAATGAGACACATATTCATGAAGAAAAAGGTTTTTGTTTTTTGTTTTTGAGCTGTGCTCATGGTTGATTTGGTTTGCGAACGGACCGCTACGACCGCACCAGGCTCGAGTCGCGACCGATCCGCATCTCTCTCAAGCCCGGTGCGATGTTCCTGCGGCGCCTGAGCACGTCCGCCTCCGCCGTCCTCCGCCGGCGCCGCCGCGGCGCCAAGGACGACGGCGTCCTAGCCGCCCTGCGTGCGGAGATCGCCCACGAGCTCTCCTCGCCCCCCTCCTCCTCCCCCCCTTCCCTCCATTCTCAGGTACCCCTCGCCCTATCCTCCCACCACTGACTTCCAGCCCCAACCCAGCGCCACTCACGTCCCCTTTCCCATTCGCAGGAGGCTCTCGACTTTGACACCGTGTCGGACGCGCCGCGTGCGCAGGACGTGCTTCTGCGCCGCCGCGGAGACGCCGAGGAGGTCCACGTGTCGGCGCTGCTCGCCCCGCTGCGGTTCGAAGGCGAGGAGCCGCTGCCCAGGGACGCGCTCATGAAGGTGTTCATCAGCAAGCCAGGAGTGGAACCGCTGCTGCGCTTCGACTGCCGCGCGGTTGCCGCCGGCCGCGGCGCTGCTGCTGGCTATGATATAACTGCCCTCTCGTATCACGCGTTCCCTGGCGATGGTGGAGACAGCAAGTATGAAGGGCCAGACTTCGGGTAATGTTCCTTGCGTTGCTTGATTTTTTATTCTGCTATAATGATGTTATGTATATTAGGGAGGGAGCATTCTGAATTAAAAGCAGGAACATGAAAAAACACCACTATGGCTAGCATTGCGCAGCCTGAAATCCTAGCTTAGTCTTTACTTTCTGTTGCACAAGGATGTTGGTACTTTGTTATTCCGTTATCTCTGATAGAGTGATAGTGGAACCTGGCTGGTGTGGTCAGTTGGAAAATAAGGGCCTCTTTGATTCGTAGGATTTTGAAAACGTAGGAATAGGAAAAGTGTAGGGTTGGAGTGGCAATGCCCATTTGAATCCTATAGAATTAGCAGATTTTGAAAACGTAGGAATAGGAAAAGTGTAGGGTTGGAGTGGCAATGCCCATTTGAATCCTATAGAATTAGCAATGATTGTTTGATGTCACGGGAAAAACAAAGGAATTGTACAAAGAGGTTGGAGTGGATGTTAAATTTCCTATGAAATGTAGTACAAAAGATTCCATAGGAAAAATTCCTATGGGATCCAATCATATGAATCAAAGGACCAACATAGGAAAAAATCCTAAGAATTTCAATCCTCCAGAAATCCTATAAAATTCCTTTGAATCAAAGAAGCCCTAAAAACATGAATCCGATAGGAATGAAGTGCAAATCACAGGACTTCTTTACAAAGCCCCAAGAAGGGTGAATGAATTATCATTTTGTTTGAACATAGAAAAATCGCCTCAATCATAAGCGAATGTGTTTAGAAAAATGATTTTGGTGAATTTTGAAATTCCGGTGGTACTGGAGCATAGGAAATCTATCCGTAGGAATTCGGCAGCACCGTTTCTGTGAACCAAAGGGCATTTATACAGAAAAATTCTTAAGGATCGGAATCCTCCAAAAAAAAAAATCTTACAATACAAAGGGTGACTGACCGCAGAATTTCTCATGAATTATCTGGGGAGAGTCTGTTTTTACGTTCAGTGGAATTTCCCAATAGCTGGATGCAGGATGTAAGAGCAACTCCAACGGGCCGACCCAAACGGACGGTGATTTTGTCCGCTTTTTGTCCGTTTGGGTCGGCCAGGCGGACACGGATGTCTGCTTCCGCGTTTGGGTCGGCGTGTGCGCCCAACGCTGGCCCGACCCATTTTGACGGCGCTAGAAAAAAAAGAACACATGCATATTTTAAAAAAACAACATTAATTAAACATTACAGCCGGCCAGGCCGGTGAGAGTCCACGCGTCCACATTAGCATTTAAGAAAAATAAAAACAACCTAAACTACGAGGCGGCGTGCTGCCCTAGGCGGCAGCGTCGTCCTCCTCCTCGGGGTCGGTGAGGTCGATGAGCGTCGGCGCAGGGCCGGCCCAGGGGAACGCCGTGTTCCAGGCGGCAGCGATGTAGGCCGCGGGTAGCTGTTCCGGCGCGGGGGGCCGGGCGGCCGCCTGTGTAGCCGCAGCCTGGCGCGCCTCCTCCTCAGCCTCGGGCTGCTCCTCCTCGAGGTCGCGCTCGGGCATCTCCTCGTACTCGCCACGACGACGCTCCTCGGCCAGCCGTTGCTGGCGCCACATCTCGAGGTACGCCGCCTCCTGCGCCGGCGTCGCCCCCATCCAAACCGGTGGCGCGGACACCCACTCGCGCAGTACTCCCGTCCAGGAGTAGCGCTCGATGGGGGACGACTCTGGGTCGGGCTCCGGCTGCGGCTCCGGGTAGGCCTTGACGCGGCGTCGGGTAGGCCTTGACGCGGCGTCGGGGAGGGGACGACGTGGCCACCGGCGGCAGCACGCAGTCGCCGGTCGCGGAGAGGGCAATGGCCTGCGCCATGGCCGCCTCGTAACGAGCTTCCTCTTCCTCCACCGCCTCCACCCTGCGCCGCTCATCCTCCTTGCTCTCGCGGTAGACCGCCGCAAGGGCCGCCCGGTAGGCGTCCTCCGCCGCCTGGTCCTCCTCGCGGACGACGAGCGGGGGCGGTGACAGGCTGCGGTCGACCTCGCGCACGCCGCGGCGCCTCGCCTCCTCGTGCTCGAAGGCGAACCACCTCTTCCAGTTCTGCGAGTCGGATGCGTAGGTGGCATCGCGGCGCTACTCCGGCGTCAGCAGCACCAGCCGGCGCTGCACCTCCTCCGCGTGCGCCCTAGCCGACCGCGGCGCCGCCGGCACTGGGATCCTCTCTGGATCCAGATGCCAGTCGTGCGGTAGGGTGACGTCGGGGTACGGCAGAGGCATGCGGTGCTGCCAGTGCCACTCCGCCTGGTGCATTGGCACGTTCACGTGCTGCCTCTGCCGGCGAGCCGGCGGCGGCAGAGGTGGGAGGAACTCCGAGGGGAAAGGGATGGCGGGGGCCTTGCCCTTGGTCTTGCTGCTGCTGGTGTCGGAGAAGAGCCCCATCTTACTGTGGTGGTGGTGGTGGTGGCTAGGGTTTGCCGGCGACAGGGGAGCAGAGCTTGCTAGATGTGGACGGCGAGTTTGGATGAGGACGGCCCTGCCGCACGGTCGGCTTAAAAAAGGATGACCGCCGTCGTTGACGCGTGGGCCCGTGGTCATAAATTAAGCTGACCGCGTGGGCAGCGGGTAGTTGGACGGCCGCCAAGTGGGGACGCGGCGAACGCCGAGAAGGCGCGCGTGGCGTCCGTTCCGCGTCCGCGCCGACACATTTGGGGCGCAAATTTGGGCTGCAAATGCGTTGGCGCGGACGCGAAGCGGACGTGATTTGGGTTTGGGTCGGCGCGTTGGGCCCACTGATTACGAGTCGAACGACTAGTCGAGACTAGTCTATGAGTCGCAAAGTGGAGGTCGACTGCGATTCTCGTGTAGACTAGTTTACCGAGTCGAGATGTGGATGGATTAGTCGACGACTAGTCTGGGCTAGTCGACATGTTCTAGTCGAGTGACTCAAAAATTTGATGGTATAAATGAGCTTGCTCATCCCGCGGGAGGGCAACCCTAGTTCTTTCCAGGCTTGCTCCTCACCTAGATGCGCCACCGGCTGCTGGACGCGCCCGTCGAGCCCTCCTCGCGCCGCCATGGCCATGACCCGTAGGCGAGCGCGGCCCTGAGGCCAGAGAGAGGAGAGGAAGGGAGGAGGCACGGCGGTGGTCGGCGAGCTCGCCGGCGGAAGGGGCGGGAGGCGCGGGTCACGCGCACATGCTCCCGTGCGTGATGGCGCTGGCGGCGGTGATGGGATCGATTGGGAGCTTGGGTTCCAGTGACTGGGACGTGAGCTAAGTAGGCTAGCCACTTGGGCCCAAATGGGCCAGCTGGTGGGGGGCGTGCTGCGCAGCGCTGGGCTGGGCCTGACAAGTGTTGGCTAGCACTGCTGGTTTTATTGTATATACTGTAATGTGCTGTACAGTTTACTACATACTACTACATACTGCTACTAGGTATTAGTAGTTGAGTACTACAGTACTATGTCGACTAGTCTAGCACTAGTCTAAGACTAGTCCGATTAGTCTATGAGTCTCAACCTCGGAACGACTCGTCGACTCGTAATCCTTGGTTGGGCCGCCACTTTTGTCCGTGCCGACTCAAACGGACGCAGGCGGATGAAGTGGGTCGCCCCATTGAAGTTGCTCTAAAGAGCATAGGATTTTCTTGTCACAACACCTCTGCCATTGATAACTGTAAGTCTGAAACTCCTGTTGCAGTTTGTGGAGACCACTAACTGCTGGTGGTCTTACTTTTAAACCTAAAATTATTTAAGAGGAAATGCCAGTACCACTTCCAGTTGTTTAGATTCCTTTTGTACAAAGGGGACTTATCAGTTGTTGCCCTAACTCTTTGGATGACTGCCATTATTTTAGTTTGAATAGTTATTTTCCTATATAATATATTTGATAGTGGTTCAAATTTTTGGAATTTTGGATATTACACTGAGAGACCTGAGATCCTTCTTTGCCAATAAATATTGCGGCAGTATACTTTATGAGATCATCCCTTTGTGGCACATTTGTGCAATTGCTTTTGATTTGGGCACTAAATTAGTTAAATGATATACTCCCTCAGAGTTGATCTATCTGAAAGGTGTTGAATATTAAAATTCTAGGTTCTGCTTTATTTCATTCCCTAATTTCTCAAAATTGCTGCTCGCGGGTGTAATACCGAATTAAAGCATCATATGTCGCCTTTAGTTGATAGAGAAGTTTGCGTGAATGTAGTGTAGCACCTGACTTGCCCCAAGTCATGTCTACTACTTGGCATGCGACTTATGGTAGCAATTGGAACCGGTACCTTTCTCCATTGTGAAGTTGGGCATGAGATACAGTAAGAGGTTTTGTCGATTATTATTGTAAGGGAAGGGACAAAGGGTAATGGTTTTGATAGTAGGAACAATTAAACATCACTTTTTCGGGATCGGCATAGATGTAGAATTACTCGAAATAGCTGTGCTGTTTTACTGTAATGTATAATTAGGCTAAACCAAATGGTATAGAGAGAGTTTGTTCTATAAATTAGGAGGAGCTAATTCATGATATGTAATATGATAATTTGTAAACTTGTACCATTTGCTTGATGACTTGTCTCAGATTGGTCATTTAGGCTTAAACCGTTTTTGACCGGATAAGGCACACAGTGCATCTTCTGCCAAAACTCCATACCTGATGCATGTTAAGCTGGGGCTAGACTGGGACAACAACAATAACAACAACAACAACAACTGGATGTGTTTCTCATCCATGAAATTCTTCTTGTCGATGTTAACTATATCAGTTGTTTCAATGTATAATGATCATGTTGTCCCACCATAGACAAAAGGATCACATTTATAATTTACAAAGACACCAAAAAGACAATTGATTCCTTTAAAAAGCAGCAAGCTCAAGAAGCATGTGCTGTTCCTCTCTAATTTCACTGAGTGTGTGTGTTTTTCATTCTGATGTGCAGGGATTTGGATCCTAAGCTACAGGCTGCACTGAAAGAATATCTCCTGGCAAGAGGCGTTACCCCCGAACTGGCGACCTCACTTCGTGAACACTTGCTTCAGAAGGAGCAGGCCCAGTACGTGAGCTGGCTGAAAACATTGGAGGGGATGTTCACCAAAGATCATTGACCTGATCGTTGTCCAAAAAGATGAAGAAGAGAACGATTGTTAACCTATTAGTCCTCATCTGTTCAACTTTGCTCGTCAATTGTTAGTCTGTTCCTGACGAGTCGAATGCTTAATGTTCTTTTGGCCGTGACAATGCGGGATATAAGGTGAATGCTGTATCTCGGTTAAGTTTGTGTCCTGTCCAGTTACAGTAATGGTGTTCTTGTTGAGTTCGATGAACTGTCAAGTGTTATCACCAGCGGCCTGTCTTGTTGCTGATTGGTGATGCTGGATTTGGGGTTTTGGACCATGAGATGAAGGCCTGAAGGTGATGGTGGATTTGTGCTTTTCGGTCGGACAAGATCAACATTCCAGTAAAACACCCCATTTAGCTTCTTTTTTTTAACAAAATAAACAGGAGGAGATTTTTCAATCTTGTAATTGAGCTGGCTCTCAACTCGTCAAGATGTGTTAAAAAAAACTTGTCAATTTTTTTTCTCTCTGCTGGCCAATATGTGGTATCGTGATGGAAGATACTCGTCAAGAGTTGCATGCTTCACCCACCTCGCCTTCAATGCTTTTCCTTCATCTTCAAACTTGAATCTAGTACTCCCTCCGTAAACTAATATAAGAGCGTTTAGCATACTAAAATAGTGATCTAAACACTCTTATATTAGTTTACAGAGGGAGTACTATATCTTCTGAACCGAAAATTCAAATTAAGTTTCGTTTGCATATTTGTGTTCGATGCAACAAGTACCTTTGAACAAGACCAATTTTGGATACATTTTGACAATTTATAAAATTTTACCAAGTTTCAAACATTATAACTTGATAGCCGCAATATTAAGTTTTTACTAAGTTTTACCAAGTTCCATTTGCTTTTAGGGTTTAGGGCTTGGGGGTTAGGGCTTAGGGTTGAGGGTTTAACTTTTAGTTTTTTTTAAATTTGATGAATTTATCATTCATTCTAACAAATTTCAGCAATTGAAACCTGGTGAAGTTTTTAAAACTTGTCAAAACATATTCAGAAGTGGTCTTGTTTCAAAGCCCTCGTCATATAGAATACGAATATGCGAACGCAATGTAAGTTAGATTTTTGGTTAAAACAAATAGATTCAAATTTACAAATCAAAAGAAAAATCATTTTTAGGTGGGGCGGGTGAGGCATGCACTCTCACTCCCTGCCAACAGATGTACTAAAAGCTGTATGCATAAAGTAATTAAGCTCTAATCACAAAATCAATTTTCCAATCTCCCCTAATAATAATAAAGCACGGAGTGCTTCTGCCCGTACGTCATTAAAATTGCCCCCAAAGTTGGAAAAAATTACCCACCAATGCCACCTATAAGTTATAAAAAACGTTGCACACAGAAAAATTCGGACTGGGCCGGCCCATTTCAGAATACCTAATACTACGCCCAGCGCACAGAAAAAGACACACCTTGCCTGGGCCGACCTATATATGGGTGATCAATTTTTTATTTTTATTTTCCGTCATTGCTTTTTGTCTACTTGAAATAATTTGTGAATTTGAAAAGGTTTCCAAAATTTGAAACTGTGAATTTTAAAATAATATTTAATAAATCATAAATGTTTGCGGCTTTAGAAATTGTTTGTGATTTTTCAAAATATTAGAAAATTTTCTAATAAATGTCCGGAAAACAAACATACATTAATGAGTTTTTCTAAAAAAGTTCATGTATTTAAAAATGTTTTAAACTTTCACAAAATTTCGTCAATTCAAAAAATATTCATGTATTAGAAAATAGCATAAAATAAAACTGTTAATCTCCCCTAATAATAAAGTACGGAGTGCTTCTGCCCGTACGTCATTAAAATTGCTCCTGAAGTTGGAAAAAATTACCCACCAATGTCACCTATAAGTTATAAAAAACGTTGCACACAGAAAAATTCGGACTGGGCCGGCCCATTTCAGAATATCTAATACTACGCCTGGCGCACAGAAAAAGACACACCTTGCCTGGGCCGACCTATATATGGGTGATTAATTTTTTATTTTTATTTTTATTTTCCGTCATTGCTTTTTGTCTACTTGAAATAATTTATGAATTTAAAAAGGTTTCCAAAATTTGAAACCGTGAATTTTAAAATAATATTTAATAAATCATAAATGTTTGCGGCTTTAGAAATTGTTTGTGATTTTTCAAAATATTAGCAAATTTTCTAATAAATGTCCGGAAAATAAACATACATTAATGAGTTTTTTCTAAAAAAGTTCATGTATTTAAAAATGTTTTAAAATTTCACAAAATTTCGTCAATTCAAAAAATATTCATGTATTAGAAAATAGCATAAAATAAAACTGTTCTTAAATTCAAATATATGGTTTTTGATTCACAAAATATACGCGGATTCAAAAATGTTCACTAATTTAGAAAATTATTTTATCAAATCCCAAAAAATGTTAGCCGATTCTAGAAATGTTCGCAGATTAAACAAAAGGTTTGCATATAATATGTTCATGAATTCAGAAAACGTTCTTGATTTTACAAAATGTTTGTGAATTTTAAAAAGTTCACAATTTCAAATATGCTCATGAGTTTAAGAAAATGTTCATGATTTTTAAAAATTGTTCATGTTTTCACAAAAATGAGAGTGATAGTGTATATCGATGATGTAGTAAGATGTGATCATTGCCATTCGAAATTATGATTTTTTTCTCTCGTTGGAACGCACGGGCATGTTTACTATATTAATAAAATATGCATTGCTTCTGCCTGTTCACCAGCAACATTTTTTTACAGAAGACCCCCTTTGTTTTCAGGTAATTAACTCGCTATATCAGTTAAGTGAGAAAAGGAACCCTTTTTTACTGTTTTATAGAAAACCCCCTTCTTTTTCTGATAAATAACCCACACTCCCAGAAAACGTATCGTTTTTGCCTTTTTCTATAATTAACCCGCATTCCATCTAGAACAAATAATACTTTATCAAAATACATCTTTTAAACCCTAACTCCAATTTTAACATGTTATATATTAAATTTGATTAGAAAAATATGTAGAATATGAATCTGATGTTATTTTACCTGTTAAACATTTTTAAAATGCTATTTAGGGTGCAACCTTAATGAATAGCGCACGATCCATCTTTCTTTGGTATCGACACCGACCCGGATTACAATGAACACCCCATCAAACCCAAATTGGAGACAGAAAAAACCGTCGATAACCTTGCATGTACGCCTCGGCAAAATATTGCATGAAAATAAAGCAGATTCTCATCTAATGCCGAGAGAGACGCCTCGGCAATATCTATTGGGGTCTTAGTCATGATTATTGGGTTAGGGCCGTGCGTTATTTTCTTTTCCCGTTGCAACGCACGGGCTCTTTTGCTAGTCTTGCTCAATCATGTGGGTGCATGCATGAGTACCCAAGCCGCTCTGTGCAGTAAATCGCCTCCCATGTCGCGTTGGTTATCTTTCTGTATCCTCTTGTGTTGTCAAAAGGAAAACTGTTGTTTTGAACTGAGGCAACGTTTGTCTTCAAGATGAAGACAAGATCGAGCATATCCTGATGCAATGCATGGTGGCTAGAGAAACTTGGCAGCGATACTTCGCTGTGCTGCACTGGAGGACCGGTGGAATAAGGCCAAAATGCTAGTCCCCTCGTCTGAAAAGCTTGTCTTTTAAATGAATGTATCTAGCACAGCGAGAATATTTCAAAAACTTGTCCCTCAAAAATTAGTGCTAGATACATCCATTTGAGGGACAAACTTTTTCGGACGAAGGGAGTATTTCAAAAGCACGATAGGCATGGTTTCGATTCATTTGTTACCTTACCGCCTGGCATCTTTGAAAACAAAGAAACACCCATGTTTTTGGTAATGTTTGTCACTAGTTGTTGGTGTCAAAAATGGTGGACCTCATCCGCGAAGACTTGAAGTATTGGATGAAGGTGAAGGAAATATGCCCTAGAGGCAATAATAAAGTTGTTATTTATATTTCCTTATATCATGATAAATGTTTATTATTCATGCTAGAATTGTATTAACCGGAAACTTAGTACATGTGTAAATACATAGACAAACAGAGTGTCCCTAGTATGCCTCTACTATACTAGCTCGTTAATCAAAGATGGTTAAGTTTCCTAGCCATAGACATGTGTTGTCGTTTGATGAACGGGATCACATCATTAGAGAATGATGTGATGGACTAGACCCATCCATTAGCTTAGCACTATGACCGTTTAGTTTATTGCTATTGCTTTCTCCATAACTTATACATGTTCCTATGACTATGAGATTATGCAACTCCCGAATACCGGAGGAACACTTAGTGTGCTATCAAACGTCACAACGTAACTGAGTGATTATAAAGATGCTCTACAGGTGTCTCCGATGGTGTTTGTTGAGTTGGCATAGATCGAGATTAGGATTTGTCACTCCGATTGTCGGAGAGGTATCTCTGGGCCCTCTCGGTAATGCACATCACTATGAGCCTTGCAAGCAATATGATTAATGATTTAGTTATGGGATAATGCATCACGGAACGAGTAAAGAGACTTGCCGGTGGTGGGATTGAACTAGGTATGATGGTACCGACGATCGAATCTCGGGCAAGTAACATACCGATGACAAAGGGAACAACGTATGTTGTTATGCGGTTTGACCGATAAAGATCTTTGTAGAATATGTAGGAACCAATATGAGCATCCAGGTTCTGCTATTGGTTATTGACCGGAGATGAGTCTCGGCCATGTCTACATAGTTCTCGAACCCATAGGGTCCGCACGCTTAACGTTCGATGACGATATGTATTGTGAGTTATGTGATTTGATGTACTGAAGGTTGTTCGGAGTCCCGGATGTGATCACGAACATGATGAGGAGTCTCGAAATGGTCGAGACATAAATTTTGATATATTGGAAGGTTATGTTTGGACACTCGAAAGGTTTCAGATAGGTTCAGGCATTTTCCGGAGTACTGGGAGGTTACCGGAACCCCCCAGAGGGTTAATGGGCCTTCATGGGCCTTAGTGGAAGAGAGGAGGAGGCGGCCAGGTGGAGGCGCCCCCCCAAGCCCAATCCGAATTGGGGGGCGGGGATTTCCTTCTCTCCCTCTTCCTCTTTCCTTCCCCTCCTAGTTGGATTAGGAAAGGGGGGAACCTACTCTAGTAGGAGTAGGATTCCCTCCCTTGGGGCGCGCCCCACGAGGCCGGCCGGCCCCCTCCTCCCCTCCTTTATATACGGGGTAGGGGGGCACCCCATAGACATAAAAAGTTCATTTCTTAGCCGTGTGTGGTGCCCCCATCCACAGATTTCCACCTCGGTCATATTGTCGTAGTGCTTAGGCGAAGCCCTGCGTCGGTAACTTCATCATCACCGTCAACACACCATCGTGCTGACGAAACTCTCCCTCGGCCTCAGTTGGATCTAGAGTTCGAGGGACGTCACCGAGCTGAACATGTGCATATCACGGAGGTGTTGTGCGTTCGGTACTTGATCGGTTGGATTGCGAAGACGTTCAACTACATCAATCGCATTACTCAACGCTTCCGCTTTCGGTCTATGAGGGTACGTAGACACACGCTCCCCTCTCGTTGCTATGCATCTCCTAGATAGATCTTGCGTGATTGTAGGATTTTTTTTGAAATATTGCGTTCCCAACAGTGGCATCCGAGCCAGGTCTATGCGTAGATGTTATATGCATGAGTAGAACACAAAGGAGTTGTGGGCGTGGGTATATACATATTGCTTGCCGTCACTAGTTGTTTCTTGATTCGGCGGTATTGTTGGATGAAGCGGCCCAGACCAACATTACATGACCGTGTTCATGAGACTGGTTCTACCGACGTGCTTTGCACACAGGTGGCTGGCGGGTGTCTGCTTCTCCAACTTTAGTTGAACCGATTCAATGAACAGGGTTCTTTCTGAAGATCAAAAAGCAATCACTATACCACGTTGTGGTTTTTATGCCGTAGGTAAGAACGGTTCTTGCTAAGCCCGTAGCAGCCACGTAAAATTTGCAACACAAAGTAGAGGACGTCTAACTTGTTTTTGCAGGGCATGTTGTGATGTGATATGGTCAAGACATGATTATATAAATTGTTGTATGAGATGATCATGTTTTGTAACACAGTATCGGCAACTGGCAGGAGCCATATGGTTGTCGCTTTATTGTATGAATTGCAATCGCCATGTAATTGCTTTACTTTATCACTAAGCGGTAGCGATAGTCGTGGAAGCAATAGTTGGCGAGACGGCAATGATGCTACGATGGAGATCAAAGTGTAAAGCCGGTGACGATGGTGATCATGACGGTGCTTTGGAGATGGAGATCAAAGGCACAAGATGATGATGGCCATATCATATCACTTATATTGATTGCATGTGATGTTTATCTTTTATGCATCTTATTTTGCTTAGTACGACGGTAGCATTATAAGATGATCTCTCACTAAATTTCAAGGTATAAGTGTTCTCCCTGAGTATGCACCGTTGCTACAGTTCGTCGTGCTGAGACACCACGTGATGATTGGGTGTGATAAGCTCTACGTTCACATACAACGGGTGCAAGCCAGTTTTGCACAAGCAGAATACTCAGGTTAAACTTGACGAGCCTAGCATATGCAGATATGGCCTCGGAACACTGAGACCGAAAGGTCGAGCGTGAATCATATAGTAGATATGATCAACATAGTGATGTTCACCATTGAAAACTACTCCATCTCATGTGATGATCGGACATGGTTTAGTTGATATGGATCACGTAATCATTTAGATGACTAGAGGGATGCCTATCTAAGTGGGAGTCCTTAAGTAATATGATTAATTGAAATTTAATTTATCATGAACTTAGTACCTGATAGTATTTTGCATGTCTATGTTGTTGTAGATAAATGACCCGTGTTGTTGTTCCGTTGAATTTTAATGCGTTCCTAGAGAAAGCTAAGTTGAAAGATGATGGTAGCAACTACACGGACTGGGTTTGTAACTTGAGGATTATCCTCATTGCTGCACAGAAGAATTACGTCCTGGAAGCACCGCTAAGTGCAAATCCCGCTGCAGGAGCAACACCAGATGTTATGAACGTCTGGCAGAGCAAAGTTGATGACTACTCGATAGTTCAGTGTGCCATGCTATACGACTTAGAATCGAGACTTTAACGACATTTTGAATGTCATGGAGCATATGAGATGTTCCAGGAGTTGAAGTTAATATTTCAAGCAAATGCTGGATTGAGAGATATGAAGTCTCTAATAAGTTCTATAGCTGCAAGATGGAGGAGAATAGTTCTGTCAGTGAACATATACTCAGAATGTCTGGGTACCACAACCACTTGACTCAACTGGGAGTTAATCTTCCCGATGATAGTGTCATTGACAGAGTTCTTCAATCACTGCCACCAAGCTACAAAAGCTTTATGATGAACAATATGCAAGGGTTGGATAAGACAATTCCTGAGCTCTTCGCGATGCTAAAAGCCGCAGAGGTAGAAATCAAGAAGGAGCATCAAGTGTTGATGGTCAACAAGACCACTACTTTTAAGAATAAGGGCAAAGGGAAGAAGGGGAACTTCAAAAAGAATGGCAAGCAAGTTGCTGCTCAAGTGAAGAAGCCCAAGTCTGGACCTAAGCCTGAGACTGAGTGCTTCTACTTCAAAGGGACTGGTCACTGGAAGCAGAATTGCCCCAAGTATTTGGCGGATAAGAAGGATGGCAAAGTGAAAGGTATATTTGATATACATGTTATTGATGTGTACCTTACTAATGCTTGCAGTAGCGCCTGGGTATTTGATACTGGTTCTGTTGCTAATATTTGCAACTCGAAATAGGGGCTACAGATTAAGTGAAGATTGGCTAAGGATGAGTTGACGATGCGCGTGGGAAATGGTTCCAAAGTTGATGTAATCGCCGTCGGCATGCTACCTCTACATCAACCTTCGGGATTAGTTTTAGACCTGAATAATTGTTACTTGGTGCCAGCGTTAAGCATGAACATTATATCTGGATCTTATTTGATGTGAGACGGTTATTCATTTAAATCAGAGAATAATGGTTGTTCTATTTATATGAGTAATATCTTTTATGGTCATGCACCCTTGATGAGTGGTCCATTTTTACTAAATCTTGATAGTAGTGATACACATATTCATATTATTGAAGCCAAAAGATAAAGTTTAATAATGATAGTGCAACTTATTTGTGGCACTGCCGTCTAGGTCATATTGGTGTAAAGCGCATGAAGAAACTCCATGTTGATGGGATTTTGGAATCACTTGATTATGAATCACTTGATGCTTGCAAACCATGCCTCATGGGCAAGATGACTAAGACTCCGTTCTCCGGAACAATGGGACGAGCAACATACTTATTGGAAATAATACATACTGATGTATGCGGTCCGATGAGTGTTGATGCTCGTGGCAGGTATCGTTATTTTCTGACCTTTACAGACGATTTGAGCAGAGATGGGTATGTCTACTTGATGAAACATAATTCTGAAACATTTGAAAAGTTCAAAGAATTTCAGAGTGAAGTGGAAAATCATCGTAACAAGAAAATTAAGTTTCTACGATCTGATCGTGGAGGTGAATATTTGAATTATGAGTTTGGTCTTCATTTGAAACAATGCAGAATAGTTTCGCAACTCACGCCACCTGGAACACCACATCATATTGGTGTGTCTGAACGGCGTAACTGCACTTTATTAGATTTAGTGCGATCTATGATGTCTCTTACTGATTTACCGCTATCGTTTTGGGGTTATGCTTTAGAGACGGCTGCATTCATGTTAAATAGGGCACCATCGAAATCCGTTGAGACGACACCATATGAACTGTGGTTTGGCAAGAAACCCAAGTTGTCGTTTCTTAAAGTTTGTGGCTGCGATGCTTATGTGAAAAAGTTTCAACCTGATAAGCTCGAATCCAAATCATAGAAATGTGTCTTCATAGGATACCCAAAGGAGACTGTTGGGTACACCTTCTATCATAGATCCGAAGGCAATATATTCGTTGCTAAGAATGGATTCTTTCTAGAGAAGGAGTTTCTCTCGACAGAAGTGAGTGGGAGGAAAGTAGAACTTGATGAGGTAACTGTACCTTCTCCGTTATTGGAAAGTAGTTCATCACATAAATTAGTTCCAGTGATTCCTACACCAATTAGCGAGGAAGCTAATGATGATGATCATGAAATTTCTGATCAAGTTACTACCGAACCTCGTAGGTCAACCAGAGTAAGATCCGCACCAGAGTGGTACGGTAATCCTGTTCTGAAAGTCATATTACTTGACCATGACGAACCTACGAACTATGAGGAAGTGATGATGAGCGCAGATTCCGCAAAATGGCTTGAGGCCATGAAATCTGAGATGGGATCCATGTATGAGAACAAAGTGTAGACTTTGATTGACTTGCCCGATGGTCGGCAGGCCATAGAGAATAAATGGATCTTCAAGAAGAAGACTGACGCTGACGGTAATGTTACTGTCTACAAAGCTCGACTTGTTGCGAAAGGTTTTCGACAAGTTCAAGGAGTTGACTACGATGAGACCTTCTCACCCGTAGCGATGCTTAAGTCCGTCTGAATCATGTTAGCAATTTTCGCATTTTATGATTATGAAATTTGGCAAATGGATGTCAAAACTGCATTCCTTAATGGGTATCTTAAAGAAGAGTTGTATATGATGCAACCAGAAGGTTTTGTCGATCCAAAAGGTGCTAACAAAGTGTGTAACCTCCAGCGATCCATTTATGGACTGGTGCAAGCATCTCGGAGTTGGAATATACGCTATGATAGTGTGATCACAGCATATGGTTTTATACAGACTTTTGGAAATGCCTGTATTTACAAGCAAGTGAGTGGGAGCTCTGTAGCATTTATGATATTATATGTGGATGACATATTGTTGATTGGAAATGATACTGAATTTCTAAATAGCATAAAAGGACACTTGAATAAGAATTTTTCAATGAAAGACCTCAGTGAAGCTGCTTATATATTGGGCATCAAGATCTATAGAGATAGATCAAGATGATTAATTGGACTTTCACAAAGCACATACCTTGATAAAGTTTTGAAGAAGTTCAAAATGGATCAAGCAAAGAAAGGGTTTGCTACCTCTTGAGCATTGCGTTGGTTTTCCCTTGAAGAGGAAAGGGTGATGCAGTAAAGTAGCATAAGTATTTCCCTCAGTTTTTGAGAACCAAGGTATTAGTAGGAGACCATGCTCAAGTCCCATGCACCTACACAAACAAATAAGAACCTCACAACCAATGCAATAAAGGGGTTGTCAATCCCTTCACGGTCACTTACGAGAGTGAGATTTGATAGATATGATAAGATAATATTTTTTGGTATTTTTGTGATAAAGAGTAAAAGTAAATAATGCAAAGATAAAAGACGACAGAAAATAGCTTGTTGAAGATTAATATGATGGAAAATAGACCCCGGGGCCATAGGTTTCACTAATGGCTTCTCTCAAGAGCATAAGTATTACGGTGGGTAAATGAATTACTATCGAGCAATTGATAGAATTGAGCATAGTTATGAGAATATCTAAGTATGATCATGTATATAGGCATCATGTCCAAGACAAGTAGACCGAAACGATTCTGCATCTACTACTATTACTCCACACATCGACCGCTATCCAACATGCATCTAGAGTATTAAGTTCATAAGAACAGAGTAATGCTTTAAGGAAGATGACATGATGTAGAGGGATAAACTCATGCAATATGATATAAACCCCATCTTTTTATCCTCGATGGCAATAATACAATACGTGCCTTGCTACCTCTGCTGTCACTGGGAAAGGACACCGCAAGATTGAACCCAAAGCTAAGCACTTCTCCCATTGCAAGAAAGATCAATCTAGTAGGACAAACCAAACTGATAATTCGAAGAGACTTGGAAAGATAACCAATCATACATAAAAGAATTCATAGGAGATTCAAATATTGTTCATAGATAAACTTGATCATAAACCCACAATTCATTAGATCTCGACAAACACACCGCAAAAGAAGATTACATCTAATAGGTCTCCAAGAAGATCGAGGAGAACTTTGTATTGAGATCCAAAGAGAGAGAAGAAGCCATCTAGCTAATAACTATGGACCTGAAGGTCTAAGCTAAACTACTCACACACCATCGGAGAGGCTATGGTGTTGATGTAGAAGCCCTCCGTGATCAATGCCCCCTCCGGCGGAGCACCGGAAAAGGCCCCAAGATGGGATCTCACGTGTACAGAAGGTTGCGGTGGTGGAAATAGGGTTTTGGCTCCGTATATGATGTTTCCAGGGTATATGGGTATATATAGGAGGAAGAAGTACGTCGGTGGAGCAACGAGGGGCCCACGAGGGTGGAGGGCGCGCCCAGGGGGTAGACGCCCCCCTTCCTCATGCCTTCCTCGTCGATTGCTGTCCTCTGGATCACGTTTGTTCCGAAAATCACGTTCCCGAAGGTTTCATTCCGTTTGGAATCCGTTTGATATCCTTTTCCTTCGAAACACTGAAATAGGCAAAAAAACAGCAATTTGGGCTGGGCCTCCGGTTAATAGGTTAGTCCCAAAAATAATATAAAAGTGTATAATAAAGCCCAATAAACATCTAAAACAGAATATAACATAGCATGGAACAATAAAAATTTATAGATACGTTGGAGACGTATCAAGCATCCCCAAGCTTAATTCCTGCTCGTCCTCGAGTAGGTAAATGATAAAAACAAAATTTTTGATCTGGAATGCTACTTGGCATAATTTTCAATGTAACCCTCTTAATTGTGGTATGGATATTCAGATCCAAAAGATTCAAGATAAAAGTTTAATATTGACATAAAAGTAAAAATACTTCAAGCATACTAACTAAGCAATTATGTCTTCTCAAAATAACATGGACAAAGAAAGTTCATCCCAAAAAATCATATAGTTTAGGCATGCTCCATTTTCGTCACACAAGAATGCTCTCATCATGCACAACCCCGATGACAAGCCAAGCAATTGTTTCATAATTTAGTAATCTCAAACTTTTTTCAAATTTCATACAATACATGAGCGTGAGCCATGGATATAGCAGTATGGGTGGAATAGAATATAATGATGGGGGTTATGTGGAGAAGACAAAAAAGGAGAAGGTCTTACATCAACGCGGCTAATCAACAGGCTATGGAGATGCCCATCAATTTATGTTAATGTGAGGAGTAGGGATTGCCATGCAACGGATGCACTAGAGCTATAAATGTATGAAAGCTCAACAAAAGAAACTAAGTGGGTGTGCATCCAACTTGCTTGCTCACGAAGACCTAGGGTATTTGAGGAGGCCCATTGTTGGAATATACAAGCCAAGTTCTATAACAAAAAATTCCCATTAGTATATGAAAGTGACAAAATAAGAGACTATCTATCATAAAGATCATGGTGCTACTTTGAAGCACAAGTATGAAAAAAGGATAGTAGCATTGCCCCTTTTTATTTTGTTCTTTTTTTGGGCCTTTCTTTTTTTCTTTTGGCCTTTCTATTTTTTATCGGGACAATGCTCTATGAATGATGATCATCACACTTCTATTCATTTACAACTCAATGATTACAACTCGATACTAGAACAAAGTATGACTCTATATGATTGCCTCTGGTGGTGTACCAGGATGGGCAATGAATCAAGAGTGACATGTATGAAATAATATGCATGGTGGCTTTGCCACAAATACGATGTCAACTACATGATCATGCAAGGCAATATGACAATGATGAACGTCTCATGATAAACGGAACGGTGGAAAGTTGCATGGCTATATATCTCGGAATGGCTATGGAAATGCCATAATAGGTAGGTATGGTGGCTGTTTTGAGGAAGATATAAGGAGGATTATGTGTGATAGAGCATATCCTATCACGGGGTTTGGATGCACCGGCGAAGTTTGCACCAACTCTCAAGGTGAGAAAGGGCAATGCACGGTACCGAAGAGGCTAGCAATGATGGAAGGTTAAGAGTGCGTATAATCCATGGACTCAACATTAGTCATAAAGAACTCACATACTTATTGCAAAAATCTACAAGTCATCAAAAACCAAGCACTACGCGCATGCTCCTAGGGGGATAGATTGGTAGGAAAAGACCATCGCTCGTCCCCGACCGCCACTCATAAGGTGAACAATCAAAGAACACATCATGTTTCAAATTTGTTACATAACATTTACCATACGTGCATGCTACGGGACTTGCAAACTTCAACACAAGTATTTCTCAAATTCACAACTACTCAACTAGCACAACTTTAATATCACTACCTCCATATCTCAAAACAATTATTAAGCATCAAACTTCTCTTAGTATTCAACACACTCATAAGAAATATTTTACTAATCTTGAATACCTAGCATATTAGGACTCATCTCACAATTAAAGCAAATTACCATGCTGTTTTGTAGGACTCTCAAAATAATATAAGTGAATCATTAGAGAACAATAATTTCTATAAAACAAATCCACCACCGTGCTCTAAAAGATGTAAGTGAAGTACTAGAGCAAAAACTATATAGCTCAAAAGATATAAGTGAAGCACATAGAGTATTCTAATAAATTCCGAATCATGTGTGTCTCTCTCAAAAGATGTGTAAAGCAAGGATGATTGTGGTAAACTAAAAAGCAAAGACTCAAATCATACAAGACGCTCCAATCAAAACACATATCATGTGGTGAATAAAAATATAGCTCCAAGTAAAGTTACCGATGGACGAAGACGAAAGAGGGGATGCCTTCCGGGGCATCCCCAAGCTTTGGCTTTTTGGTGTCCTTAGATTATCTTGGGGTGCCATGGGAATCCCCAATATTAGGCTCTTCCCACTCCTTGTTCCATAATCCATCAAATATTTACCCAAAACTTGAAAACTTCACAACACAAAACTTAACAGAAAATCTCACGAGCTCCGTTAGCGAAAGAAAACAAAACACCACTTCAAGGTACTATATTGAACTCATTCTTTATTTATACGGGTGTTAAAATTACTGTATTCCAACTTCTCTATGGTTTATAAACTATTTTACTAGCCATAGATTCATCAAAATAAGCAAACAACACACGAAAAACAGAATCTGTCAAAAACAGAACAGTCTGTAGTAATCTGTAACTAACGCAAACTTCTGTAACTCAAAAATTCCACCGATATAGGACGACCTATAATTTTTTTATATTGATCTACTTCAATTGGAATCAGTATTTTATCACGTTCTGGTGATTTTTGACAATTATTTTCGTGAACAGAAAGTTTTTGGAATTTTCAGCAAGATCAAATAACTACCATCCAAGAAGATCCTATAGGTTTAACTTGGCACAAACACTAATTAAAACATAAAAAACAAATCTAACCAGAGGCTAGATCAAATATTTATTCCTAAACAGAAGAAAAAAAGCTAAAACTAAAATAAAATTGGGTTGCCTCCCAACTAGCGCTATCGTTTAACGCCCCTAGCTAGACATAAAAACAAGGATAGATATAAGTATTGCCATCTTTGGTGGGAAATCCATAAGTGGCTCTCATAATAGATTCATAAGGTTATTTTATTTTATTTCTAGGAAAGTGTTCCATGCCTTTCCTTAACGGAAATTGGAATCTAATATTCCCTTCCTTCATATCAATAATTGCACCAATCATTCTAAGGAAATGTCTACCAAGAATAATAGGACATGAAGGCTTGCAATCTATGTCAAGAACAATGAAATCTACGGGCACATAGTTCCTATTTGCAACGATAAGAATATCATTAATTCTTCCCATAGGTTTCTTAATAGTGGAATCCGCAAGGTGCAAGTTCAAAGAATAATCATCAAATTCACGGAATCCTAGGAAATCACACAAAGTTTTTGGGATCGTGGAAACACTAGCACCTAAATCACACAACGCATAACATTCATGATCTTTAATTTTAATTTTAATAGTAGCTTCCCACTCATCATAAAGTTTTCTAGGGATAGAAACTTCCAACTCAAGTTTTTCTTCATAAGATTGCATCAAAGCATCAACAATATGTTTAGTAAAAGCTTTATTTTGACTATAAGCATGAGGAGAATTTAGCACAGATTGCAACAAGGAAATACAATCTATCAAAGAGCAATTATCATAATTAAATTCCTTGAAATCCAAAATAGTGGGTTTATCGATATCTAAAGTTTTAACTTCTTCAATCCCACTTTTACCAAATTTCGCATCAAGATCTAAAAACTTCGAATTTTTGGAACGCCTTCTAGGTAAAGGTGGCTCATCTTCAGTCCCCTCATTATCAAGATTCATATTGCAAAACAAAGATTTAATAGGAGACACATCAATAACTTTTAGATCTTCATCTTTATTCTCATAAAAATTAGAAGAACACGCTTTCACAAAGCAATCTTTCTTAGCACGCATCCTAGCGGTTCTTTTTTTGCACTCATCAATGGAAATTCTCATGGCTTTGAGAGACTCATTGATATCATGATTAGGTGGAATAGATCTAAGTTTCAAAGAATCAACATCAAGAGAAATTCTATCAACATTCCTAGCCAATTCATCAACCTTAAGCAATTTGTCTTCAAGCAAAGCATTGAAATTCTTTTGCGAATTCATAAACTCCTTAACACTAGTCTCAAATTCAGAGGGCATCTTATTAAAATTTCCATAAGAATTTGTTGTAGGAATTACCATAATTATTATAGGAATTACTAGGGAACGGCCTAGGATTAAAGTTTCCTCTATATGCGTTGTTACCAAAATTATTCCTACCAAAAAAATTCACATCCATAGATTCATTATTATTCTCAATCAAAGTAGACAAAGGCATATCACTAGGATCAGAAGAAACACTTTTAGTAGCAAATGATTTCATAAGTTCATCCATATTTCCACTCAAAACATTAATTTCTTCTATCGCATGCACTTTTTATTAGTAGATCTTTCGGTGTGCCATTGAGAATAATTAGCCATAATATTATCTAGGAGTTTAGTAGCTTCTCCTAAAGTGATTTCCATAAAAGTGCCTCCCGTGGACGAATCTAAAAGATTTCTAGAAGCAAAATTCAATCTGGCATAATTTTTTTGTATAATCATCCAAAGACTCAAACCATGTGTAGGGCAATTACGTATCATTAATTTCATCCTCTCCCAAGCTTGTGCAACATGTTCATGGTCAAGTTGCTTAAAATTCATGATATAGTTTCTAAGAGAGATGATTTTAGCGGGAGGAAAATACTTAGAGATAAAAGCATCTTTGCACTTATTCCATGAATCAATACTATTTTTAGGCAAAGACGAAAACTAAACTTTAGCACGATCTCTAAGCAAAAAAGGAAATAGCTTCAACTTAACAATATCATTGTCCACATCTTTCTTCTTTTGCATATCACACAAATCAACGAAGCTATTCAGATGGGTTGCGGCCTCTTCACTAGGAAGGCCGGAAAACGGATCTTTCATGACAAGATTCAAGAAATCAGTATTAATTTCACAAGATTCATCATCGGTAAGAGGAGCAATCGGAGTGCTAATAAAATCATTGTTGTTGGTATTGGTAAAGTCACACAATTTAGTATAGTCTTGAGCCATCGTGGCAAGCAAGCAATCTAGTACACAAGCAAACAAGAAGCAAGCGAAAAAGAGGCAAACGGGAAAGCAAGGGCGAATAAAATGGCAAGGGTGAAGTGGGGGAGAGGAAAACGAGAGGCAAATGACAAATAATGTAATGCGAGGGATAAGAGTTTGTGATGGGTACTTGGTATGTCTTGACTTGTGCGTAGAATCCCTGGCAAAGGCGCCAGAAATGGCTCGTTGTCGAGAGTCAAATCTTGACTTGACTTGGCGCGAATCTCCCCGGCAACGGCGCCAGTAATCCTTCTTGCTACCTCTTGAGCACTAAGTTGGTTTTCCCTTGAAGAGGAAAGGGTGATGCAGTAAAGTAGTGTAAGTATTTACCTTAGTTTTTGTGAACCAAGGTATCAATCCACTAGGAGACCACGCTCGAGTCCCACGCACATACACAAACAAATAAGAACCTCGCAACCAACACAATAAAGGGGTTGTCAATCCCTTCACGGTCACTTACGAGAGTGAGATCTGATAGATATGATAAGATAATATTTTTTGGTATTTTTGTGATAAAGAGTAAAAGTAAATAATGCAAAGATAAAAGATGACAGAAAATAGCTTGTTGACGGAAGATTAATATGATGGAAAATAGACCCGGGGGCCATAGGTTTCACTAGTGGCTTCTCTCAAGAGCATAAGTATTACGGTGGGTAAACGAATTACTGTCGAGAAATTGATAAATTGAGCATAGTTATGAGAATATATAGGTATGATCATGTATATAGGCATCACGCCCGAGACAAGTAGACCAAAACGATTCTGCATCTACTACTATTACTCCACACATCGACCGCTATCCAACATGCATCTAGAGTATTAAGTTCATAAGAATAGAGTAATGCTTTAAGGAAGATGACATGGTGTAGAGGGATAAACTCATGCAATATGATATAAACCCCATCTTTTTATCCTCGATGGCAGCAATACAATACGTGCCTTGCTGCCCCTGCTGTCACTGGGAAAGGACACCGCAAGATTGAACCCAAAGCTAAGCACTTCTCCCATTGCAAGAAAGATCAATCTAGTAGGCCAAACCAAACTGATAATTCGAAGAGACTTGCAAAGATAACCAATCATACATAAAAGAATTCAGAGGAGATTCAAATATTGCTCATAGATAAACTTGATCATAAACCCACAATTCATCGGATCTCGACAAACACACCGCAAAAGAAGATTACATCGAATAGATATCCAAGAAGATCGAGGAGAACTTTGTATTGAGATCCAAAGAGAGAGAAGAAGCCATCTAGCTAATAACTATGGACCCGAAGGTCTGAGGTAAACTACTCACACATCATCGGAGAGGCTATGGTGTTGATGTAGAAGCCCTCCGTGATCAATGCCCCCTCCGGCGGAGCGCCGGAAAAGGCCCCAAGATGGGATCTTACGGGCACAGAAGGTTGGAAATAGGGTTTTGGCTCTGTATATGATGTTTCCAGGGTATATGGGTATATATAGGAGGAAGAAGTACGTCGGTGGAGCAACGAGGGGCCCACGAGGGTGGAGGGCGCGCCTAGGGGCGTAGGCGCGCCCCCCTACCTCGTGCCTTCCTCGTTGCTTGCTTTACGTGGACTCCAAGTCGTCTGGATCACGTTTGTTCCGAAAATCACGTTCCCGAAGGTTTCATTCCGTTTGTACTCCGTTTGATATCCTTTTCCTTCGAAACACTGAAATAGGCAAAAAAACAACAATTTGGGCTGGGCCTCCGGTTAATAGGTTAGTCTCAAAAATAATATAAAAGTGTATAATAAAGCCCAATAAACATCTAAAACAGAATATAGCATAGCATGGAACAATCAAAAATTATAGATACGTTGGAGACGTATCAGGGTTCTTGCCTGTGTTACAAGGTGTGAAGTTGAGTCAGACTCAATGCCCGACCACCGTAGAAGATAGAGATAAAATGAAAGTCATTGCCTATGCCTCAGCCATAGGTTCTATCATGTATGCAATGCTGTGTACCAGACTTGATGTGTGCCTTGCTATTAGTTTAGAAGGGATGTACCAAAGTAATCCAGGAGTGGATCACTGTACAATGGTTAAGAACATCTTGAAATACCTGAAAATGACTAATGATATGTTTCTCGTTTATGGAGGTGACAAAGAGCTCGTCGTAAACGGTTACATCGATGCGAGCTTTGACACTGATCCGGATGACTCTAAGTCACAAACCGGATACGTATTTTTATTGAATGATGGCGTTGTCAGTTGGTGCACTTCTAAGCAGAGCGTCGTGGAAGGATCTACGTGTGAAGCGGAATACATAGCTGCTTCGGAAGCAACAAATGAAGGAGTCTAGATGAAGGAGTTCATATCCGATCTAGGTGTAATACCTAGTGCATCGGGTCCAATGAAAATCTTTTGTGACAATACTGGTGCAATTGCCTTGGCAAAGGAATCCAGATTTCACAAGAGAACCAATCACGTCAAGAGACGCTTCAATTCCATCCGCGATCAAGTCAAGGATGGAGACACAGATATTTGTAAGATACATACGAATCTGAATGTTGCAGACCCATTGACTAAGCCTCTCTCACGAGCAAAACATGATCAAACCAAGACTCCATGGGTGTTAGAATCTTTACTGTGTAATCTAGATTATTGACTCTAGTGCAAGTGGGAGACTAAAGGAAATATGCCCTAGAGACAATAATAAAGTTGTTTTTTATATTTCCTTATATCATGATAAATGTTTATTATTCATGCTAGAATTGTATTAATCGGAAACTTAGTACATGTGTGAATACATAGACAAACAGAGTGTCCCTAGTATGCCTCTACTAGACTAGATCATTAATCAAAGATGGTTAAGTTTCCTAGCCATAGACATGTGTTGTCATTTGATGAACGAGATCACATCATTAGAGAATGATGTGATGGACTAGACCCATCCATTAGCTTAGCACTATGACCGTTTAGTTTATTGGTATTGCTTTCTCCATAACTTGTACATGTTCCTATGACTATGAGATTATGCAACTCCCGAATACCGGAGGAACACTTAGTGTGCTATCAAACATCACAACGTAACTGGGTGATTATAAAGATGCTCTACAGGTGTCTTCGATGGTGTTTGTTGAGTTGGCATAGATCGAGATTAGGATTTGTCACTCCGATTGTCGGAGAGGTATCTCTGGGCCCTCTCGGTAATGCACATCACTATGAGCCTTGCAATCAATGTGAGTAATGAGTTAGTTACATGATGATGCATTACGGAATGAGTAAAGAGACTTGCTGGTGACGAGATTGAACTAGGTATGATGATACCGACAATCGAATCTCGGGCAAGTAACATACTGATGACAAAGGGAACAACGCATGTTGTTATGCGGTTTGACCGATAAAGATCTTCGTAGAATATGTAGGAACAAATATGAGCATCCAGGTTCTGCTATTGGTTATTGACCGGAGATGAGTCTCGGCCATGTCTGCATAGTTCTCGAACCCGTAGGGTCCGCACGCTTAACGTTCAATGACGATATGTATTGTGAGTTATGTGATTTGATGTACTGAGACACATCTCCGATCAATAACCAATTCGATGAGTTATGTGATTTGATGTCTGCGAGCCGTGCATTCAGTACTTGATCGGTTGGATCGTGAAGACGTTCGACTACATCAACCGCGTTACTCAACGCTTCGGCTCTCGGTCTATGAGGGTACGTAGACACACTCTCCCCTCTCGTTGCTATGCATCTCCTAGATAGATCTTGCTTGATCATAGGAATTTTTTTGACTGCATTCCCCAACAGAAGGCTGAAGTCGGTGGTTTGGATAGATTTGTGAGAAGTTCGCTTCATGACATTGCTCAGCTGTTATTGGCCCATCTTCGCGGGGATTTTATTTACCAGTTTTGCTTCTCTTTTTTTAGCTCGCCAAAGACGTACCATATATTTTATAGAATCCAGAAACAATTACATGATTTTATGAAAATAATATATAAGAACTTTATCGAATTGGTTGCAGGCACCCAATCACGAAGCTTTAAGCACACTCGCGGACATGTAGGGGTAGCGGCCGGCCACAGATTTGTGAAAAGCATCCCCAACAAGTTGTTGGGGAAGGCAATATATCAAAAAATTTCCTACGATCATGCAAGATCTATCTAGGAGATGCATTGCAACGGGAGGGGAGAGTGTGTCTACGTACCCTCGTAGACCGAAAGCGGAAGCGTTGAGTAACACGGTTGATGTAGTCAAACGTCTTCGCGATCCAACCAATCAAGTACTGAACGCATGGCACCTCTGCAATCTGCACACGTTCAGCTCGGTGACGTCCCTCGAACCCTAGATCCAGCTAAGGCCGAGGGAGAGTTTCGTCAGCATGACGGCATGTTGACGGTGATGATGAAGTTACCGACGCAGGGCTTCGCCTAAGCACTACGGCAATATGACCGAGGTGGAAAACCGTGGAGGGGGCACCACACACGGCTAAGAAATCAACTTGTGTGTCTATGGGGTGCCCCCTTCCCCCGTATATAAAGGAGGGGAGGAGGAGGAGGGCCGGCCACAAGGGGCGCGCCCAAAGGGGGGATTCCTACTCCTAGTAGGAGTAGGTTTCCCCCTTTCCTAGTCCATGTAGGAGAAGAAGGAAGGAGAGGAGAGGGAGAAGGAAAGAGGGGGGCGCCGCCCCCTCCCTAGTCCAATTCAGACCAGCCCATGGGGATCCGCGCGGCCTCCCCTTGTCACCCTTCTCTCCTTTCCACTAAGGCCCATGAAGGCCCAATACTTCCCCAGGCGAATTCTCGTAACTCTCTGGTACTCCGAAAAATAACCGAACCACTCAAAACCTTTACGATGTCCGAACATAGCCTTCTCCTCTCTCCCACTAAGGCCCATTAAGGCCCATATACTCCCCGGGGGGTTCGGGTAACCCCCGGTACTCCGATAAATGTCCAAACTCACCTGGAACCATTCCGATGCCGAAACATAGCCTTCCAATATATCGATCTTTACGTCTCGACCATTTCGAGACTCCTCGTCATGTCTGTGATCTCATCCGGGACTCCGAACAAACTTCGGTCATCAAATCACATAACTCATAATACAAATCATCATTGAACGTTAAGCGTGCGGACCCTACGGGTTCGAGAACTATGTAGACATGTTCGTGACATATCTTTGGTCAATAACCAATAGCGGAACTTGGATGCTCATATTGGCTCCTACATATTCTCGAAGATCTTTATCGGTCAAACCGCATAACACCATACGTTGTTCCCTTTGTCATTGGTATGTTACTTGCCCGAGATTCGATCATCGGTATCATTATACGTAGTTCAATCTCGTTACTGGCAAGTCTCTTTACTCGTTCTGTAATGCATCATCCGGAAACTAACTCATTAGTCACATTGCTTGCAAGGCTTATAGTGATGTGCATTACCGAGAGGGCCCGGAGATACCTCTCCAACAATCGGAGTGACAAATCCTAATCTCAGTATATGCCAACTCAAAAAACACCATCAGAGACACCCGTAGAGCATCTTTATAATCACCCAGTTACGTTGTGACGTTTGATTGTACACTAAGTGTTCCTCCGATATTCAGGAGTTGCCTAATCTCGTAGTCATAGGAACATGTATAAGTCGTGAAGAAAGCAATAGCAATAAACTAAACGATCATAGTGCTAAGCTAGCAGATGGTTCTAGTCCATCACATCTTTCTATAATGATGTGATCCCGTTCATCAAATGACAACACATGTCCATGGCTAGGAAACTTAACCATCTTTGATTAACGAGCTAGTCAAGTAGAGGCATACTAGGGACACTCTGTTTGTCTATGTATTCACACATGTACTAAGTTTCCGGTTAATACAACTCTAGCAAGAATAATAAACATTTATCATGATATAAGGAAATATAAATAACAACTTTATTATTGCCTCTAGGGCATATTTCCTTCAGTCTCCCACTTGCACTAGAGTCAATAATCTAGTTCACATCGTCATGTGATTTCATACCAATAGTTCACATCTTTATGTGATTAGTTCACATCTTCATGTGACTAATACCCAAAGGGTTTACTAGAGTCAATAATCTAGTTCACATCGCTATGTGATTGTCGGATCATGGGTTTCGGCAGAACCCTTAAGGTTCGAACACTGGGGTGCGCGCGAAGATCTCCCCCCTATTGATCCGCGTCCTAACTTAGCTAAGATCTCATGAACTAACTCGACGAACTCGCAACACAAAGGACACAAGATTTATACTAGTTCGGGCCACCTTTGTGGTGTAATACCCTACTCCACTGTGGTGGTGGTGGATTGCCTCTTGGGCTGAGGATGAATAGGACAAGGGGAAGAACAACCTCCTGAGGTTGAGGTGTTCTTGTGCGTGGCGAACTGGTTGTTGTTCGGGTGGATTCGAGACGAGTTGCCTCCTACCGTGGTGGGGCTAATCCTATTTATAGAGGCCATGGTCCTCTCCCCAAATATTGAGTGGGAAGGGAGCCAACAATGGCCAATTCGAAAGGGGACAACTAGTACAAGCTATCCTGACAAAAGCAGTCTTCGCCTGCCAAAGGCTCTGGTGGTGACGCCGTCTTGAGCTCCACGACGACCCCCGTCTTGCCTTCCTTCTGGTCTTGGTTTCGTTGCACCAATATGGAAACCTTTGCTTGATGCCTCGGTACTCCGCGCCTGCGCTTGCCCCCTTAGCACCAAAGGGGAAACAAGGACGCTGCGCGCGCTGGTGCCCGTCTGGTCGCGATCGTCATGGCGTACATCACGCGAACCTCGCGAGGTTTGCCCGTCCTTGAACTCTCCGCCCCTCATGAGCCAGCCTGGTGAGGCCGCTCCTGAGGAGGTCTCATGTCGTTCGCCTCGCGAGGCTTGTCCCCTCGCGAGGGTCTTGATTCCTTGTTGATGAAGATGGGCCGTATAGGCCAGCCAGCAAAGCCACGCCGTGGGCTGCAGGCAGGCAAGTCTGGGGACCCCCGTTCCCAGAGCACCGACAGTAGCCCCCGGGCCCAGGGCACGCTCGGGCTTGGCCTCGAGGCAAAGCCAAGGGTCAAGTGCGGAGCGCCGCGGGCCCCAATTGCTTGCGGCCACGGTCGATGCGTGGCGGTTGATTGGACGTGGGCGTCTCCGCTTCCCCACGCTGCCTCAGCAACTGCCCGACGTGAGAAGTCCCTGCGACATGCAAGGAAAACCATCATTACCTATGATCATGGGGCGTGCTGGTTGGCCTTCTTCTGGTATAAATGGGAAGGGGGCGGAGCCCCCGTTGCCCATCATTCCTCTGCCTCTCCTGCTTCTTCTTCTTCCTCGCTCCACCCCTTGCTTGTGCAAACATGGCGCCGATCCGGAGGTTCTCGACCGCAGAGAAGGGAAAGGCTCCCCTCAATGTTCCCGAGCTGCTCCCACCAAAGAAAAGGAGGTCTCATCGCCGCGAGGTGGTCGTGAGGCCGGTGGTGTCGAGGCCTTGGTATGAGAGGCCGCCTCCTCGGTACCAGCTGCCCATGTACGCTCACACTGACGATTCCGGAGGAAGGAGCAGTGAGCGGCGCCGCCCGTGCCAGGGCCGTGGTCGCCGTGCCGTGGAGGCGCACGCCGTCGCCCCAGGGGTCCATGCTGCGGACTCTTCGCGTGAGTTCGTGCTGTGGGCGGCGATGCCCCCGAGCACCTGGATATGCCTCCCGCCATTCTTCGCCGCCGAGATGCCGCCGAGGGGTCTTCGTGAACTTTGGCTGCAGCATGACGACTGCGACGCCCCAGCGACTGGAGCGGAGATTGGAACCGTTGCCTCCGGGAAGATCTTCATGACCCGAGGCTGGGGTGAGATTTCCCGAGTTTGCCAGGCGGAGGGCGCCCTCATGATCCACTTCGAGTACGATGTCGCCTCCGTGCTGTTCTTCAAGGTCTTCGACGAGGAAGGCCGCCGCCTGAAGTGCTGCCTTGAAGGAGGTCACTAGGACGATGCTGCGGCGGGTACGGGGCCCACCCCGGCCTCGGCTGCAGCTCCTCCAGCGACAGCGGCGACTCCTGGTGGTCCAACGACTCTCTTGAGCTCTTGGAGTCTCCGGAGATGAGTGACGACAGCTACGTGCCCCCGAGCTCTTGACGAGCCCGGAGTAGGGCCGTGGCGTTCAGCCGCCGTCGCCCATGATCTGGATGGGGTTGGCGCCGGCCTCACGTGACCCACTGTTGATGATGGCGTCGGTGACACCTGATGCACGTAGATAGAACCCCTAGGAATTCCTTCCCTTTTGTTCCCTGCGAGGAATCAAGAAACGGACCCCGTGGGGGTGTGTAAAGCGTCTGTAATGCCTTTTGTCAATATAGCCCTCATTATGAAGATTTGTGTTCGCATATCCTGCCGAGGCTCGACCTCCCCTTTTCAATCCTGCGGCAGCTTGGTGCTCTACGCTGACAGGTCCCGATCGCCAGGCAGGCTGCAGCCGTCGCTGGTATGCCAGGTCGCGTGCCGTAGTCAAGGCCAGGAGGTGAGCGGCCCGAGGTCCAGTAAGAGCTCCTGAGGCGCGATGCTCAAGAGGCCCCCTTAGCGTGCAAGCAGCTGCCTTAGGATGGGAAAGGAAGAAAAACGTTGCCGCGGCAGGGCAGCGAAGGGAGCGAGCAAGGGTCACGTGTCGCAAGCGACTGGTGAATCCAGAGCGAGAACTTATGTTTGGCTGTCTGGGGTCTGTTCCTTGAGTCGTGCCGGACTCGCACGCTAGTCACTGTAGTGTGGCTAGGTCTGGCCCGTGCGGGCCTCCCCTCCCCTCCATGTCCTTCTTGGTGCTCTGCGTCCTCAGGTCCTGGCCCTCGAGCGAGCTCAGCTGCCGCTGGTATGCTAGGTCGCGTGCCGTGGTCAAGGCCAGGGGTGAGGGCTGGAGAGCCAGTAAGAGCTCCTGAGGTGCGATGCTCAGGAGCCCCCCTTTTAACGCGCAAGCGAATCGCATGAGAGAAGAGAGAGAGAGCCCGCGGTACCACCTGCTGTGACCCTCATGAAGTTCCTGCAAGTTAGCGCAAGGAAGGGCACCGGTCGCCGTGGTGATTGCTGGTTTGCTTTTGGCATGTGAGAGGGGACTCCCTACCGCGGAGAGCCCCCGGGGAGTGTACAACCCCTCCCTGGGCACTCATGAGCCAGCGTGGGACTCACGAGGCCCTACCTCAGGGCGGGTTGTGCCTGATCTTGGTTCTTGTTTGCTGTCTTGGTCCTGCGAGATTGTTAGACAACGCGAAGGGTCCCGAAGAAAGACGACCGGCGCGCGGTTCCCATGGTGGGTGACAATCAAGCAGACGATAGTCATAGATAGATTAAGCATGGAAAGCAACCTACCTCAGCTAAATGCAGGGAAGATGCATGCCACTGGGTCCGGCCCGAGCGGCTTGGGGATGATGCAGCCCGAGGGACGCCCCCAACAGGGTAAGCTAAAGACATAAAAGGAAAGATACATGCCACAGGGACGGACCCACGCGGCCTGGGAATGATGCAGCCCTGGGGGCGCTCCCAGCTGAATGAACTTTGGAAAACGTCACCTGGTCCTGTTGATGAAGGAGAGTTGGGGTAGCTGAAGGCGTGCGGCGAAGGGGCTGCACCTCATGGGCCACCAGGTCCCTGAGCCTCGGGAGGCTCTTCGGGTCCAGGGGGTTCCTTGAGGACCGTCTTCATCTCCGTCAGCACAGCGTGGTGCCCGGCCTCCTGAGACGGCAGGATGCTCCACAGGTTGCGTTGGTAGGCGGCCGCCACGCTCGACAGGCAAAAGGGCATGCGAATGTAGCTGTGAGGTGGGCCCTCGCAGCATCCCACGCGCGAAGGCCAGAGAAGCTCCTGAGCAGCGGCCTGATTGAGCCATGGGATGTCGATGCAGACACGCAGCCCGACATCCTCCCCTGGATGGGGAGCTGCGCCTGGTGAGCGGCGGCCGCCACGCATGGCCCTCGCGTCTTGCAGTTCCTGAGCGGTCTTGGTGATGAACTCCTGAGCGGTGGGCACTCCTTGCCCTGTGTTCTCCTGAGGGAAACGTGCCGCAAAGCATGCCTCCAAGTGGTGCCCAAGCGCCTCCCTCGTGATGTTGGCAAAGTATGAGGCCCTCCAGAAGAGAGCCCCCGAGCCCTGCTCGAGAGGGGCGCTGGGCGCGTTTTCCTATGCGATGGAGGGAGGCGCCCCAGGCGCGGGCGCCGATCCTGACAAGGCGCCGCTTCCCTGAGGCCCTGCGTGGCGCAACTGCTTCTTCTTTGGGGTGGCCTCGGGAGGGCGCTCGCCCTGACTGTCGGGGTCGTCGATTGCCGCAGCTTGGAAGGCACGCTCGAGGGAGCACACCGCGTCTCTTTCTTCACACGGGACTGTGATGATTCTACCGCTTCCCGGCATCTTGAGGACATTGTAGCCGTGATGGGTCAACGCCATGAACTTGGCCAGGGCTGGATACCCGAGGATGGCGTTGTATGGTAGGTGGATGTAGCCGACGTCGGAGTCGATGAGTTTGGTGCGGTAGTTGTTGCGTTCTCCGAAGGTAACGGGGAGGCGGACCTACCCGATCGGGTTAGTAGAGCCGTCGGTCACTCCTGAGAAAGGCTTGGTAGGCTGAAGCTGGTCATATGGCACTTGGAGGTTGTAGAACGTGTCGACGGACTGGACATTGAGCCCTGCGCCGCCGTCGATGAGGGCCTTGGTAACCTGCACGTTGCTGATGACTGGCGAACAAAGCATTGGGAGGATGCAGCAGTAGCCGCGCACTTGAGCTGATCTGCCGAACTGAATGTGATGGGGCACCTGGACCATCTGAGCGGGCATGTGGCCTCGAGCTTGGGGAGAACTGCATTCACTTCATGGGCAAATTGTTTGAAGATACGCTGCGAGGCTGGGGCTTGAGCTCCGCCCAAGATTGATAACCCACAAGTATAGGGGATCGCAACAGCTTTCGATAAGTATGAGTGTCGAACCCAACGAGGAGCTAAAGGCAGAACAAATATTCCCTCAAGTTCTATTGACCACCGATACAACTCTACGCACGCTTGACGTTCGCTTTACCTAGAACAAGTATGAAACTAGAAGTACTTTGTAGGTGTTGTTGGATAGGTTTACAAGATAATAAAGAGCACATAAATAAAAAGTAGGGGCTGTTTAGATAAAGACACAACTAAGTTAGTTTTAGTAGAGAGCTTGTTGTCAAGAGAAAGTTATTTGTCCCTAGGCAATCGATAACTAGACCGGTAATCATTATTACAATTTTATTTGAGGGAGAGGCATAAGCTAACATACTTTCTCTACTTGGATCATATGCACTTATGATTGGGACTCTAGCAAGCATCCGCAACTACTAAAGATTCATTAAGGTAAAAACCAACCATAGCATTAAAGCATCAAGTCCCCTTTATCCCATACGCAAACAACCTACTTACTCGGGTCTGTGCTTCTGTCACTCACGCCACCCACCATAAGCAAATCATGAACATATTCAAACCCTACAGCGGGGATCCCTCACGCTTGCGCGACACGGAGAACACCATAGGACAGCACCAATAATAAAACATGGAACTCAAATCAATCTTGATCATCAAATAGCCATTAGGACAAAACGGATCTACTCAAACATCATAGGATAGCCATACATCATAGGGAAATAATATATAGCGTTGAGCACCATGTTTAAGTAGAGATTACATCGGGTAAGAGAGAGGTTACACCGCTGCATAGAGGGGGAAGAGTTGGTGGTGAAGGCGGTGAAGTTGTTGGTGAAGATGACGGTGATGATGATGGCCCCCAGTGGCACTCCGGCGCCACCGGAAGCAAGGGGGAGAGGGCCCCCTTCTTCTTCTTCTTCCTTGACCTCCTCCCTAAATGGGAGAAGGGTTTCCCCTCTAGTCCTTGGCCTCCATGGCGTGGGAGGGGCGAGAGCCCCTCCGAGATTGGACCCGTCTCTCTGTCTCTCTCTGTTTCTGCGTTCTCAGATTCTACCCCTTCACCATTTCTTATATTCCCGGAGATCCGTAACTCCGATTGGGCTGAAATTTGAACACGATCTCTATCCGGATATTAGCTTTCTTGCGGCGAAAGAAGGGCATCAACTGCCTTACGGGGTGGCCACGAGGGTCAGGGGCGCACGTGCCCCCTAGGGCGCGCCCCCTACCTCATGGGCCCCTCGAGCATCGTCTCGCGTTGATTTCACTTCCCAAAAATCACATATATTCCAAAAAAAATCCCCGTCCGTTTTTATTCCATTTGGACTCCATTTGATAGGGATATTCTGCGAAACAAAAAACATGCAACAAACAGGAACTGGCACTGGGCACTGGATCAATATGTTAGTCCCAAAAATAGTATAAAAAGTTGCCAAAAGTATATGAAAGTTGTAGAATATTGGCATGGAACAATAAAAAATTATAGATACGACGGAGACGTATCAGCACCCCAAGCTTAATTCCTGCTCGTCCTCGAGTAGGTAAATGATAAAAAAGATAATTTTTGATGTGGAATGCTACCTAGCATAATCTTGATCACATATCTAATCATGGCATGAATATTAAGATACGAGTGATTCAAAGCAATAGTCTATCATTTGACATAAAAACAATAATACTTCAAGCCTACTAATAAAGCAATCATGTCTTTTCAAAATAACAAGGCCAAAGAAAGTTATCCCTACAAAATCATATAGTCTGGCTATGCTCCATCTTCTTCACACAAAATACTCACATCATGCACAACCCCGATGACAAGCCAAGCAATTGTTTCATACTTTTGATGTTCTCAAACCTTTTCAACTTTCACACAATACATGAGCGTGAGCCATGGACATAGCACTATAGGTGGAATAGAATGGTGGTTGTGGAGAAGACAAAAAGGAGAAGATAGTCTCACATCAACTAGGCGTATCAACGGGCTATGGAGATGCCCATCAATAGATATCAATGTGAGTGAGTAGGGATTGCCATGCAAAGGATGCACTAGAGCTATAAGTATATGAAAGCTCAAACTGAAACTAAGTGGGTGTGCATCCAACCTTCTTGCTCATGAAGACCTAGGGCATTTGAGGAAGCCCATCGTTGGAATATACAAGCCAAGTTCTATAATGAAAATTCCCACTAGTATATGAAAGTGATAACTCAAGCGACTCTCTATATGAAGAACATGGTGCTACTTTGAAGCACAAGTGTGGTAAAAGGATAGTAACATTGCCCCTTCTCTCTTTTTCTCTCATTTTTTTGGGCCTTCTCTTTTTTTGTCCTTTTTTCGTCCGGAGTCTCATCCCGACTTGTGGGGGAATCATGGTCTCCATCATCCTTTCCTCACTGGGGCAATGCCCTAATAATGATGATCATCACACTTTTATTTACTTACAACTCATATTACAACTCGATATCTAGAACAAAGATATGACTCTATATGAATGCCTCCGGCTGTGTACCGGGATGTGCAATGATCTAGCGTAGCAATGACATCAAAAAATGGACAAGCCATGAAAACATCATGCTAGCTATCTTACGATCATGCAAATAAATATGACAGTGAATGCTCAAGTCATGTATATGATGATGATGGAAGTTGCATGGCAATATATCTCGGAATGGCTATGGAAATGCCATGATAGGTAGGTATGGTGGCTGTTTTGAGGAAGGTATATGGCGGGTTTATGGTACCGGCGAAAGTTGCGCGGTACTAGAGAGGCTAGCAATGGTGGAAGGGTGAGAGTGCGTATACTCCATGGACTCAACATTAGTCATAAAGAACTCACATACTTATTGCAAAAAACTATTAGTCATCGAAACAAAGTACTACGCGCATGCTCCTAGGGGGATAGATTGGTAGGAAAAGACCATCGCTCGTCCCCGACCGCCACTCATAAGGAAGACAATTAATAAATACCTCATGCTCCAACTTCGTTACATAACGGTTCACCATACGTGCATGCTACGGGAATCACAAACCTCAACACAAGTATTTCTACATTTCACAACCACCCACTAGCATGACTCTAATATCACCATCTTTATATCGCAAAACTATTGCAAGGAATCAAACACATCATATTCAGTGATCTACAAGTTTTATGTAGGATTTTATGACTAACCATGTGAATGACCAGTTCCTGTCATCTCTCTAAATAGATATAAGTGAAGCAAGAGAGTTTAATTCTTTCTACTAAAGATATGCCCGTGCTCTAACAAATATAAGTGAAGCAAAAGAGCATTCTACAAATGGCGGTTGTCTATGTAAAGAGAAACAGGCAATCCAAACTTCAGATGATATAAGTGAAGCACATGAAGCATTCTATAAAGCCATACTCAAAGAATATAAGTGAAGTGCAAAGAGCATTATATAAATCAACCAAGGACTATCTCATACCAGCATGGAGCAAAAATAAAAAAATAAAAACTAAATGCAAAAGACGCTCCAAGATTGCACATATCGCATGAACGAAACGAATCCGAAAACATACCGATACTTGTTGAAGAAAGAGGGGATGCCTTCCCAGCATCCCCAAGCTTAGACACTTGAGTTTCCTTGAATATTTACTTGGGGTGCCTCGGGCATCCCCAAGCTTGAGCTCTTGCTTCTCTTCCTTCTTCTCACATCGAAACCTTCTCAATCATCGAACACTTCATCCACACAAAACTTCAACAGAAAACTCGGTAAGATCCGTTAGTATAATAAAGCAAATCAATACTCTAAGTACTGTTGCAAAACAATTCATATTTTGTTTTTGCATTGTGTCTACTGTAATATAACTTTTTCGTGGCTTAATCCACTAATATAAATTGATAGTTTCATCAAAACAAGCAAACTATGCATCAAAAACAGAATCTGTCTAAAACAGAACAGTCTGTAATCATCTGAACATTCACCATACTTCTGATACTTGAAAAATTCTGCCAAAATTATAAAAAAATGAAAAATTTGTATAGGAAGACAGTGCAAAAAGAATCAGAACCATTTGACTTCCCAGCAAAAAATGTAAAATCGCGCACTACAGCCAAAGTTTCTGTCCTGCACCATACAAACCATCAAGCAAATGTAAACATCCTAAAGGCAAACCTTGGCACATTATTTTTATTTCTAAACTTTATAAAAGCACACAACCGAAATAAATGACTCTCTAAAACTTCCGGGTTGTCTCCCTGGCAGCGCTTTCTTTAAAGCCATTAAGCTAGGCATATAGTGCTCAAGTAATGAATCCACCCGGATCCCAAGGTATATCAAAGCCAATTTTAATTAACAGTGATTTGTAATTTAGTAATGAGCACAAAGCAACATATATCATGCAACAACGAAGTCTAACTCTCTTCCTATGCATCGGCATGTCATAAAAGAACAATTCATGCACACAAAGTAAAGGCCAATGCATAGTATAAATAGTTTCTTGCAATTTTATCATATTGGAAACATAGAGAGGTGGAGATATAGTTCCTCTCTCATAATAATTGCAAGTAGGAGCAGCAAGCACATGCATATTATATTCATCAAAATCATCATGTGCAATAGTAAAAGGCAACCCATCAATATATTTCTTAATAAGAGCAAACTTCTCCGATATAGTGTAGTTTGGAGAATTCAAAAAGATAATAGGACTATCATGTGTGGGTGCAATAGCAACAATTTCATGTTTAACATAAGGAACTATAGCAAGTTCATCTCCATAAGCATAATTCATATTGGCGTCTTGGCCACAAGCATCATCAAAAAGGGATATTTCAAAAGAATCCAAGGGATCATAACAGTCATCATAGCAATCATCCTTCGGTAAGCACGAAGGGGAATCAAACAATGTATGAGTTGAAGAGTTACTCTCATTAGAAGGTGGGCATGGGTGATCAATCCGCTCTTCCTCCTTTTGTTCTTCGCTCTCTTCCTCATCTTTTTCATCCAATGAGCTCACAGTTTCATCAATTTCTTCTTCAATAGACTCCTGCAATATATTAGTCTCTTCTTGGACAGCGGAGTATTCCTCAATATATGGTTTAATATAAGCATTAGAAGCATAATTATCATAGAAATATTTAAGTATGGCAAAATTTTCAGAATTGTAAAGAGTAGCACCATACTTTTTAATCAAAGAAGCAATTTCATAAGCACCCTTAAAAGCAACAAATTCTTCAATTTGTTGAACATCATAGTAATTATAAACACCCTTAGCATACAAAGATAAGATTCCATCATCAATAAACTCACATTGGTAGGTAAGGTGTTTCTTAGGGTTTTCAGAACAACAAGTAAAATCATATATATAACATAGATTCCATGCATAGCATTGCAAACGATGAATTTGATCCAATAAACGTTTCCCTCTTTCAGATATACGGTGTCGCACATAACAAGCATGCTCATCTAAAGATTTGCCCTCAACTAAGCTAGTTGGGGTTTCAGCACGAGTACAAAGGGATCAAAGATGATCCAAGTAATAAGCTTCAGCAGTGTGATAGATTTTGAGTGGTTCTTCAACCATTGGTTCAGTAGGTACAACTAATTTTTTTGGTATTTTGCGTTTCCTACCCATAACTAAAGATAGAAAACAACTAAGAACAGCAAATAAAAATTACTTAGTGATAAAGCAAACAAGCACACACACGAGAATATTCACCCCATGCTATTGCTCCCCGGCAACGGTGCCAGAAAAAGGTCTTGATAACCCACAAGTATAGGGGATCGCAACAGTTTTCGATAAGTAAGAGTGTCGAACCCAATGAGGAGCTAGAGGCAGAACAAATATTCACTCAAGTTCTATCGACCACCGATACAACTCTACGCACGCTTGACGTTCGCTTTACCTAGAACAAGTATGAAACTAGAAGTACTTTGTAGGTGTTGTTGGATAGGTTTGCAAGATAATAAAGAGCACATAAATAAAAAGTAGGGGCTGTTTAGATAAAGACAAAACTAAGTTAGTTTTAGTAGAGAGCTTGTTGTCAAGAGAAAGTTATTTGTCCATAGGTAATCGATAACTAGACCAGTAATCATTATTACAATTTTATATGAGGGAGAGGCATAAGCTAACATACTTTCTCTACTTGGATCATATGCACTTATGATTGGAACTCTAGCAAGCATCCACAACTACTAAATATTCATTAAGGTAAAACCCAACCATAGCATTAAAGCATCAGGTCCCCTTTATCCCATACACAAACAACCTACTTACTCGGGTCTGTGCTTCTGTCACTCACGCCACCCACCATAAGAAAATCATGAACATATTCAAACCCTACAACGGGGATCTCTCACGCTTGCGCGACACGGAGAGCACCATAGGATAGCACCAATAATAAAACATGCAACTCAAATCAATCTTGATCATCAAATAGCCATTAGGACAAAACGGATCTACTCAAACATCATAGGATAGCCATACATCATAGGGAAATAATATATAGCATTGAGCACCATGTTTAAGTACAGATTACAACGGGTAAGAGAGAGGTTACACCGCTGGATAGAGGGGGAAGAGTTGGTGGTGAAGGCGGTGAAGTTGTTGGTGAAGATGACGGTGATGATGATGGCCCCTGGTGGCACTCCGGCGCCACCGGAAGCAAGGGGGAGAGGGGCCCCCTTCTTCTTCTTCTTTATCGACCTCCTCCCTAGATGGTAGAAGGGTTTCCCCTCTGGTCCTTGGCCTCCATGGCGTGGGGGGGGGGGGGGGGGCGAGAGCCCCTCCGAGATTGGATCTGTCTCTCTGTCTCTCTCTGTTTCTGCATTCTCAGATTCTACCCCTTCACCGTTTCTTATATTCCCGGAGATCCGTAACTCCGATTGGGATGAAATTTGAACACGATCTCTATACGGATATTAGCTTTCTTGCAGAGAAAGAAGGGCATCAACTGCCTTACGGGGTGGCCATGAGGGTCAGGGGCGCGCCCCCTACCTTGTGGGCGCCTCGAGCATCGTCTCGCGTTGTTTTCACTTCCCAAAAATCACATATATTCCAAAAAAATCTCCGTCCGTTTTTATTCCGTTTGGAATCCTTTTGAAATGGATATTCTGCGAAACAAAAAACATGCAACAAACAGGAACTGGCACTGGGCACTGGATCAATATGTTAGTCCCAAAAATAGTATAAAAAGTTGCCAAAAGTATATGAAAATTGTCGAATATTGGCATGGAACAATCAAAAATTATAGATACGACGGAGACGTATCAAAGATGCAGGTGATAGCGCGGGGCTCCTGGAAGCCCCCAGCCCCCTCGTCTTGATGGTGGTCGTCATTCCTTCTGGGTGGCGGCGGTAGCGGAGGAAGGCCAGCGTTGCCTTGAGGACGACGGGGCTGATCCCTCCAGACGCCCTCGCGAGGCTGATCCTGCCAGCGGTCCTCACGAGGCCGGTTGTGCCACTCCTGGCGTGGGCCACGGTCGTCCCAACGTCCGCCACTACGTCCTCCTCCTCGGCCGTAGCCCCGGTCGCTGCGCTCGGGGCGTCGACCGAAGTGTCCTTCTTGAATGGCTCTGAGCTCTTGACAGTCGCTGGTGTTGTGGGTATGCAGGTTGTGGAAGGCGCAGAATGGCCGGCTGCCCTTGGATGATTCAGGCTGGTCTCTTTCGCGCTTGGTGTCTGGCTCCGCCGCGAGCACGGCTGCTCCCTTGCGCTTCACGTCATTGGCCTTGGTCTTCTTCTCCTCTGGGTCCACAACAGGGAGCTCGAGGATGGAGAGGCGCCCCTCCTCAGCCCTTGCACACTTGGTCACGATGTTGAATAGCTCCAAGGTCATGTACATCTCCTCATGGATGGCGAGATCCTCCTTCATCTTGATGTCACGGACGCCGTCGGAGAACGCTGAAATGATGGCCTCGTCGGTCACCTTAGGGATCTTGATTCACGCGCTGTTGAAGCGCTGAATGTACTTCTACAGGGTCTCTCCTGGTTGTTGCTTGATGCGGCGCAGGTCACCCACGACCAGGGGGCAGTCGCGAGTGCCCTGGAAGTTGGCGATGAAGCAATTGCGCATCTCGTCCTAGGAGGAAATTGAGCCTCGAGGCAGGTTCAGGAGCCAGGAGCGGGGGCCATCCTTGAGAGCCATGGGAAAACAGTTTGCCATGACTTTGTCGTCGCTGTTGGCCGCCTCGATGCTCAGCTCGTAGAGCTGTAGGAACTCTGCGGGGTCGGGGGTGCCGTCATAGCGAGGAGGCAAATCTGGCTTGAACTTCCCCGGCCAGGCGACGCTGCGCAGCTCGGGGGTGAAGGCGCGGCAGCCGGCCGTGGTCACGGGGGCCCGCCTTGGAGGTGGAGCTTGGCCTTGGCGCCCGCGCGCTGCTATGGCCAGCGGCGCGGGGCCTTGCTGCAGCAAACGATCCTGGCGCGGCGGAGCGAGGAGTGGCAGAGCGTTCGCTTGCGCTCGAAGGACTTATTGGCAGCTTCTTTCTTCACGCGCGGGCGCCGTGCGCGGTGGGTCGTGCCATGGAGCCGCATGCCTTGGCGCTAGGGTGCCGTCTTGGGGCAGATGTGGTGGAGGTGCTTCTTGAGCCACGTCGCCCGTGGCTGGTGGAGGGCGAGGCAGAGAGTGGGACGGCGCAGGGGAGCCCCCTTCGGCGCGGACAAGCTCGACGATGCAGTCAAGCCAGTCCTCGTAGAGGTCATCGACTAAGCGGTAGCACAGGAGCTCGTGCGCCATGAGGAGCACGGCCCGTGCGTCCGTGGGAACGCGACGAGCATGGGACGACGAACCAGCGGGAGTCAGCGATGGAGTGGCGGTGCGACCGTCCTGTCGCACCGAGGGGTGCAGCGAGGATGCTTGCTGCTCGTTCCCCGCCGGGCTGGTGGTGGCGTTGGCGGCAGGCGACAGAGAGCGACGGGGTGGCCCCCCAACAGGGGCTGTCTGAGCAACGCGGGTGGCGAGGGCAGCCCGGCGCTCGGCACAGGCGCGACGTGCGTCCGCCATGGAGACGATGAAGCGACATGATACAGAGCGACGGGAAGGAAGCTTCAGCGCACCCCTACCTGGCGCGCCAAATGTCGGATCACGGGTTCCGGCAAAACCCTTAAGGTTCGAACACTGGGGTGCGCGTGAAGATCTCCCCCCTATCGATCCGCATCCGAACTTAGCTAAGATCTCATGAACTAACTCGACGAAATCGGAACACAAAGGACACAAGATTTATACTGGTTCGGGCCACCGTTGTGGTGTAATACCCTACTCCAGTGTGGTGGTGGTGGATTGCCTCTTGGGCTGAGGATGAACAGTACAAGGGGAACAACAGCCTCCTGAGGTTGAGGTGTTCTTGTGCGTGGCAAACTGGTTGTTGTTCGGGTGGATTCGAGATGAGTTGCCTCCTACTATGGTGGCTAATCCTATTTATAGAGGCCATGGTCCTCTCCCCAAATATTGAGTGGGAAGGGAGCCAACAACGGCCAATTCAAAAGGGGACAGCTAGTACAAGCTATCCTGACAAAAGCAGTCTTCGCCTGCCAAAGGCCCTGATGGTGACGCCATCTTGGGCTCCACGGTGACCTTCGTCTTGCCGTCCTTCTAGTCTTGATCTCGTTGCACCAATATGGCAACCTTTGCTTGATGCCTCGGTACTTAGCTCCTGCGCTTGCCCCCTTAGCACCAAAGGGGAAACAAGGACACTGCGCGCGCTGGCGCCCGCCTGGTCGCGATCGTCATGGCTTACGCCACGCGAACCTCGCGAGGTTTGCCCGGCCTTGAACTCTCCGCCCCTCACGAGCCAGCCTGGTGAGGCCGCTCCTGAGGAGGTCTCGTGTCATCCGCCTCGCGAGGTTTGGCCCCTTGCGAGGGTCTTGATTCCTTGTTTATGAAGATGGGCCATACAGGCCTTCCAGCAAAGCCACGCCATGGGCCACAGACAGGCAAGTCTAGGGACCCCTGTTCCTAGAACGCCGACAGTGATTACCAGCCAAAGAGTGATCACGTTTTGCTTGTGAGAGAAGTTTAGTCTACGGGTCTACAACATTCAGATGCATGTGTATTTTGCCAATTTGTATGTCTACAATACTCGGCACGGAGCTACTCTAGCTAATTGCTCCCACTTTCAATATATATCTAGATCGAGACTTAGAGTCATCTAGATCGGTGTAGAAAGCTTGCATCGATGTAACTCTTTACGACGAACTCTTTTATCACCTACATAACTGAGAAATATTTCCTTAGTCCTCTAAGGATAATTTTGATCGTTGTCCAGTGATCTACTCGTAGATCACTATTGTACTCCCTTGCCAAAATCATGCTAAGGTATACAATAGGTTTGGTACACAACATAGTATACTTTATAGAACCTATGGCTGAGGCATAGGGAATGACTTTTCATTCTCTTTCTATTTTCTGCCGTGGCCGGGTTTTGAGTCTTTACTCAATTTCACACCTTACAACTTAGGCAAGAACTCCTTCTTTGATTGATCAATTTTGAACTCCTTCAAAATCTTATCAAGGTATGTACTCATCGAAAGTCTTATCAAGCGTCTTGATCTATATTTATAGATCTTGATGCCCAATATGTAAGTAGCTTTACAGGTAATTCTTTCTTTTAAAAACTCCTTTCAAATTCTCCTTTATGCTTTCCAGAAAATTCTACATCATTTACGATCAACAATATGTCATTCATATATACTTATCAGAAAGGCTATAGTGCTCCCACTCACTTTGTTGTAAATACAGGCTTCACCGCAAGTCTGTATAAAACTATATGCTTTGATCAACTCATCATAGCGTATATTCCAACTCCAAGATGCTTGCACCAGTCCATAGATGGATCACTGGAGCTTGCACACTTTGTTAACACCTTTAGGATTAACAAAACCTTCTAGTTGAATCATATACAACTCTTTTTTAATAAATTCATTAAGGAATGTAGTTTTGATATCCATTTGCTAGATTTCATAAAATGCGGCAACTGCTAACATGATTCAGACAAACTTTTAACCATCGATACGAGTGAGAAAATCTCATCGTAGTCAACACCTTGAACTTGTCGAAAACCTTTTGCGACAATTCAAGCTTTGTAGATAGTGACACTACTATCAGCGTCCGTCTTCCTTTTGAACATTCATTTATTCTGAATGGCCCACCGATCATTGGGCAAGTCTATCAAAGTCCATATTTTGTTCTCATACATGGATCCCATCTTAGATTTCATGGCCTTAAGCCATTTCTCAGAATCTGGGCTCATCATCGCTTCCTCATAGTTCGTAGGTTCGTCATGGTCTAGTAACATGACTTCCAGAACAGGATTACTGTACCACTCTGGTGCAGAACTTACTCTAGTTGACCTACGAGGTTGGTAGTAACTTGATCTGAAGTTTCATGATTATCATCATTAACTTCCTCACTAATTTGTGTAGGCATCACTGGAACTGATTTCAGTGATGAGCTAGTTTCCAATTCGAGAGAAGGTACAATTACCTCATCAAGTTATACTTTCCTCCCACTCACTTCTTTCGAGAGAATCTCCTTCTCTAGAAAGGATCCACTATTAGCAACAAAGATCTTTCCTTCGGATCTATGATTGAAGGTGTACCCAACAGTTTCTTTTGGGTATCCTATGAAGACACACTTCTCCGATTTGGGTTTGAGCTTATCAAGTTGAAACTTTTTCACATAAGCATTGCAACCCCAAACTTTAAGAAACGACATCTTAGGTTTCTTGCTAAACCACAGTTCATACGGTGTCGTCTCAACGGATTTTCAGATGGTGCCCTATTTAACGTGAATGCAGCTGTCTCTAATGCATAACCCCAAAATGACAGTGGTAAATCATTAAGAGAGATCATAGATCGCACCATATCTAATAAAGTACGGTTACGACGTTCGTACACACCATTACTCTGTGGTGTTTCAGGTGGCATGAGTTGTGAAACTTATTCCACATTGTTTTTAAATGAAGGCCAAACTCGTAACTCAAATATTCGCCTCTGCGATCAGATCGTAGAAACTTTATTTTATTGTTACGATGATTCTCTACTTCACTCTAAAATTCTTTGAACTTTTCAAACGTTTCAGACTTGTGTTTCATTAAGTAGATATACTCACGCCAACTCCACCACATGACCCCAAACGGATGTTCGGTTTGGCCGAATTTTGTCCCTTTGGGGCGGCAATGGGTTCGCCCATGTCCGCGTCTGTCCGTTGGGTCGTGGGTGCGCCCAGTGCGCAGCCGCACCCCAAATCTTGTCCGTGTTGGACGTGATTAAAAAAATAAAAACTTAAATAAAATGACTTAAAATTAAATAAACGCAGTTAAAAAAATTTAAAACTTAAGTTAGGGTTATGGCCACAAAACGGCCCAGTTTCACGGCCCACTTAACGTCCTAGTTCCATTAATTAAACATAAAAAATAAAATAAAAACGGCCACCGCCGCCCGCGCGCTCCTACCGTGCCCGTCGATGCTGTCGTCGTCTTCAGTGGCCACCGGTGTCGTTGTCGTCGCTGACGAGGTCGACGTAGGCCGGCGGCGTCGAGAGGTGGGCCGGCGGTGCGTGGTAGAGCCGGTCCTCGTCTCCCAATAACGGGGGCACACATCCGCACGGATGTAGTGTCGGTCGCGCTCGCCGGCAGACATGGGGGCGATGGAGAACGCGGGCGGCACGGGGGCCCGACATGGTTGTGATGCGGGCTCCTCCTTCTTCACGAAGCCGACACACCGTACCGACGAGGAGCCGGCCTCGTGGTCGTGCTTCCCCTTGCGGCCTAGTTTCCAGAAGCCCATGGCTACGAGGTGGCCGGCCGGCGAGCTCGAGGACGGGGGAGGGCCTAGGGTTTTCGCGCTGTCGGGTTTCGAGGAGGCCGTGTGATGGAGTGGGGCAGTGTGGACGGCGACCTTCCCCTGGGCCGATGACACGTGGGGCCGGCTGCCCGTGCGCATTGATGTTGGCGGGTGGGAGGTAGGTGTCCGGTCGCCACGCGGCCCGACGCGGACGAGCGGCGTGTCTGTTCGGTGTCCGCGGCGACCCAAACTCGCACTACAAAAAAAGACACATCTGTGACATTTTGGGCCGAACGAATTTTTTTTTCTATCATACATATGACACTTCTATGACGATAATTGTGACAAAACCCGGTATCATCATAGATGTGGTGGGCTCCTACTTCTATGACAAAAAATCATGACAGAAAATGGGCTTTTCGTCCTGGGCGGGTCGGAGACGTAGCTGCATGACATTCTTTGGGCCGTCCATGACGGAAAAAACTGTGGTAGAAGCGAGGGGGAGGAAAATTTCAGGGAGTTCCCGGTTACGGTGGGAGGTCGGGGGCCGAGCGATGCGCGTTTCTCTCATACACGTACGCGTGTGTGTGTGAGGCGTTGGCTCTAACTGAACCCGAGCGAGGCATTGGGCTCTAACTGAACCCGAGCGATTGCAGTGCAGTCTACGCGTTACTGAACCCGAGCGATCGATCGATGGCTGTTAACTGAACCCGATTGAGCGATTCCTTGGCTACTGCTGCTAACTGAAGCCGATCGATGGGATGAACAGTGAGCGTTGCAGGGGGGGGGGGTTGGATGAACAGTGAGCGGTGGCGTTGCCTCTGGATGAACAGGACCCCGTGGTGTGGTGGAGGGCTGGATGAACAGTAGACGGTGGAGGGGTGCCCACGGAGGGGTGGATGAACAGGACCCCGTGGTGTGGAGGGCAGGATGAACAGTAGACGATGGAGGGGTGGTTGAACAGGACCCCGGGGTGTGGAGGGCTGGATGAACAGTAGACAGAGGAGGGGTGGTTGAACAGTAGCCGGTGGAGTAGCGCGCGGTGGAGGCTGGATGAACAGGAGCCCGTGGAGGCTGGAGGAGGTCGACGGTGGATGAACAGTAGCTCGTGGAGGCTGGAGGGGGTCAACGGTGGAGATGAACAGTATCCCGTGGAGTCCTATTTTGCGGTACGCCACACCCCTCCCGATGAACAGGAACCCCGTTTCGACCGTAGTGCTCCAACACAAGTCTGTTTCCTCCGTTTTGCGGTACGCCACACAACAGGATCCCCGTTTCGACCGTAGGAGGTCCGTTTCCTCCGCTTTGCGGTACGCCACACCCCTCCCGATCAACAGGACCCCCGTTTCGACCATAGGAGGTCCGTTTCCTCCGTTTTGCGGTACGCCACACCCCTCCCGATCAACAGGACCCCCATTTCGACCGTAGGAGGTCCTTTTCCTCCGTTGTGCGGTACGCCAGGCCTCGTTTCCATCGCCTCTTCCATCCAAGCCCTCCCGATGAACACGACCACACATTCCATTCCGACCCAGCCGCGTTGCCTCCCCATGAACACGACGACGACGCTGTTTCTCCGTTTCGACCCAGCCATGTACACGAGCCCTTGCTGTACGTATGCGCAAGTAGGCGTTCGAGACCCCGCCCGTATGTACACATACGTGGCCGTATTTTCTTTCTTGCACCCTAGCCGCTGTACGTACGTGTACATGCTATGTGCGCGCCTCTACTACGACACATGCGCGCCTCTACATCCACCAGTATATATGTACATACATGTTCGCGACCAGAATGACAATGCTACATACGCTTCGACCAGGTTGGTCCCGACTGTCAGGCACTTCCTTGCGTGCGAAGGTGTAGCTGGTGGGTCCCAGCAGTCAGGGGGAAACGTTTTTTTCACGAAATACGGTGGCCCGTCCGGTTAGTCCCTGCTGTCAGGTGGAGGAATCATTATTTTCCGCGTAATAAGGAGGCACTTCCTTGCTGCCGCCGTGGACCTAGCTGTCAGCCTCTCCACGTACAGTCCACGTTCGATGGAAGTCGTTCCTTGACCACGTTGACCACGCTGCGCTGATAGCACCAGGGCGGTGGACGATGGCGAGGCCTAGGAAGGGGACGACGGGGAGCCGGGGAAGACGCCGCAATGGAAGCCCCCGCACGCGCGGAGAGGAGTATGAGGGTTCACTGGTTCGGCTGCGGTGTGAGGCTGCCATCGCTGCAGGGCCTGGCTAGCGGTGGGAATAGTAGGGGGCGGTGAGGCCTCCGCGGCAGCACAGCCGGCCACGGGAGGCAGGAGCATGCGGCACGACCGGCGCTGCTTTGGGCGGCTGGAGCAAGAAGACCAGAGGTTGAAGAAGCACTACGGCCGTTGGATGGACATCGTACGGTCAATGGAGCTTGAATCGTTCATATTGACTAAGTTGATAAAGCCCTTCATCCCCATCAACTTAGTAGGCCCACAAGTCAGCCTCCCACCAAGGTGGGTCCCAGCTAGCCAGGGGAGTATTCATTTTTTTTGTGCGTAATAAGGAGGCACTTCCGGTGGGTCCGAGTTGACAGCGGGGGGAACGTTTTTTTGTGAAATACGGTGGCCCGTCCGGTGGGTCCCAGCTGTCAGGGGGAAACGATTTTTTCGCAAAATACTGGTGGGTCGTCCGGTGGGTCCCTACTGTCAGGTGGAGGAATAATTATTTTGCACATAATAAGGAGGCACTTCCTTGCTGCGGCCGTGGACCCAGCTGTCAGCCTCTCCACGTATAGTCCACGTCCGATGGAAGCCGTTCCTTGACCACGTTGACCACGCCGCGCCGAGCGCACCAGGGCGGTGGACAATGGCGAGGCCTAGGAAGGGGACGAAGAGGAGCCGGGGAAGATGCGACAGTGGATGCCCACACGTAGAGGAGTACGAGGGCACTGGTTCGCTGCGGTGTGAGGCTGCCGTCGCCGCAGAGTAACAGGGGGTGTGGGTGAGTAGAGGGATGGCCTGGCCAACGGTGGGAGTAGTAGGGGGCGGTGAGGCCTCCACCGCATCGCAGCCGGCCACGGGAGGCAGGAGCACGAGGCACGACCGGCGCTGGTTTGGGCGGCTGGACCAAGAAGACCAGAGGTTGAAGAAGCACTACGGCCGTTGGATGGACATCGTACGGTCACTGGAGCTAGAATCGTGCATTATTAACTAAGTTGACAAAGCCCTCCGTCCCCGTCAACTTAGTAGGCCCACAAGTCAGCCTGCCACTATACTGGGTCCCAGCTAACAGGGGGAGTATTCATTTTTTTTTTGTGCGTAATAAGGAGGCACTTCCTTGCGTGCGAAGATATAGCTGGTGGGTCCGAGCTGTCAGCGGCAGTAACATTTTTTTCGCGAAATACAGAGGCCCTTTGGGTGGGTCCCTGATGTCAGGTGGATGAATCATTATTTTGCGCATAATAAGGAGGCATTTCCTTGCGTGCAGCCGTGGACCCAGCTGTAGGCCTCTCCACGTACAGTCCACTTCAGATGCATGTCGGTCATTGACCACGTTGACCAGGCCGCGCTGAGAGCACCAGGGCGGTGGACGACGGCGAGGCCTAGGAAGGGAACGACACGGAGGCAGGGAAGACTCGGCAGTTGTTTCCCACACGGAGGGGAGTACGACTGTACGAGGGTTTACTGGTTCGTCTGCCGTCGCCGGAGAATAACAACAGGTGTGGGTGAGTAGAGGGATGGCTAGGCCAGTGATGGGAGTACGGTGGGGTGGTGAGGCCTGCGCGGCAGCAGAGCCGGCCGCGGGGAGGAGGGTGCAGGCAGTCCTGCCGGCGCCTATTTGAGCGGCTGGAGCACGAAGAGCAGAGATTGAAGAAGCACGACGACCGTTGGATGGACATCCAACAGTCACTGCTTGTGCGTCAACCTTTTTTTAGGAAAGCCTCAAATCTGTGGAAAACAGCATACAACCCATCTGCCATTATTTCTAATAATTTTCAGCCCATTTGCTAATTCTTAAGGTTTTTTTGGAGCCCATATTCTTTTTGTTAGCATTACAGCCCAAATTGTGGCCACGGTTAAAAAATTATACGAAATTTTGCATATTTCAGTGCGGTCCGAACTGTTTTTAATCCCGAAATTTCGACTCACATTCAAACTGATTTTAAAAATAAATGTATATCAATATAAAATCCAACAAATTCTCCACGCATAAAAATTAATGTAATTTAAAATCTTGAAATGAAAAAAAGATATTTGAAACTAGTTGCCGGTTTGATGTGTTTTAAAAATGTACAGCCCATTTCTCATTACTGATGGGCCATTTTCTCGGCCAGCCGAATGAAAGCTCTCCTCGTCTTGAAAGATTTGCAGCTCAACAGGCCTGACAAAGCGACTTACTTGGCAAATCACAAAAAAATTGGGTTGTGGCCGTGGACCCAGCTGTCAGCCTCTACACGTACAATACTCTTCTGATGGAAGTCGTTCCTTGACCACGTTGACCACGCCGCGCGGAGAGCACCACGACGGTGGACTACGGCGAGGCCTAGGAAGGGGACGACGCGGAGCCAGGGAAGACGCGGCAATGGAAGCCTGCGCGGAGAGGAGTACGAGGGTTCACTGGTTCAGCTGCGGTGTGAGGCTTCCGTCGCCGCAGGGCCTGGCCAGCGGTGGGAATAGTAGGGGACGGTGAGGCCTCCGCGGCAGCACAGCTAGCCACGGGAGGCAGGAGCATGCGGCACGACCAACGCTGCTTTGGGCGGCTGGAGCAAGAAGACTAGAGGTTGAAGAAGCACTACGCCCGTTGGATGGACATCATACGGTCACTGGAGCTAGAATCGTTCATATTGACTAAGTTGACAAAGCCCTCCGTCCCCGTCAACTTTGTTGGCCCACAAGTCATCCTCCCACTATGGTGGGTCCCAGCTAGCAGGGGGGTATTCATTTTTTTTGTGCGTAATAAGGAGGCACTTCCTTGCGTGCGAAGATATAGCTGGTGGCTCCGACATGTCAGCGGCGGGAACGTTTTTTTCGCGAAATACAGAGGCCCTTCCGGTGGGTCCCAGCTGTCAGGTCCTCGCAAACAAAAAGGGAAAGAAAATCAAAGACTTGGGAAGGCGTACAGAACAAGCTAGTGTACCAATAAAGAGACGTTGCTGAGTTTTAGAAAAAAGAAAGACGTGCTCCTGTAGCTGGTTCGAATCCAAACCTAGACTATGACTATATATGGTGCTATGCTACTCTGGAAGTAATGAAACTGACATATCCAACGTTCGCTTCTCCTCTTCTCTACTTACTCTGCCTAGCATCAGAAGCTCTGGCCGCAGCAACCATGTACGCTGGCTGCTCGTCCACCTGCTCTTCAGCAGGCAACAACCAGATATGTGCCAAGTCGCAACCCGTACCATCGCGTGTGGGTCTCATCACACCCTCGCCGGCACGCGCACCGCAGCCGATTGCTCATCGCAACCCGCTGCCGTTGGTGTGGTGCCACTGCTGCAAATCACGCAGAGTCATCCGTCGCGTCTCAACCACAATCCGCAACTCTGGCCGAGTCTTCTACAAATGCCCGAATCATGGGGTAATAATATGTTTAAGTGTTGTTCTGCTGCTTTCAGTTGCTGATTTTTTAATAGTTTGGTTGATGATCTACCAAGTTGCTGATCTGGGGGAATGCAACTACACTGATTATTTGGTTAGCCGAGGAATCCCAATACCAGTAGGTTGGGGTGTTGGACAAGTAACTGAAGGAACGGCATAAGAGGAAGATGCAGAGCAGAAGGTTAAAGATGCAGTTCCTCTGATCATGGCCAAGAAACAGCTGCTGAACGGCCTTGACAGCAATGAGGAGATGAAAGAGCTTGTGAAGATAATGGGCAAAATCGATGTGCTCTGTAGGATGATTGTCTCTTTATTTGCAGTGTATGTAGCACTCGTGATGTATTCAGTGGCTACGACATGAGCACTTTGCTAAAACTAGTAATGAATGAAACCTGTGTAGCAGGCTGGGTGTAGTGTTTTGAACATCTAATGATTTCTATTAACGGAAATCAGGGGGTATCCCCTTTTGCTCATATAAATAAATAAATAGCAGAGGCCCTGTCGGGTCAGCTTTGTTCTCATTCAAAGACGTCGAGAAAATTGCAGTCCAACAGCAAACTATGTCATCAAATTCAAGTTTCATAGCCAAATATGAGTACAACTAAACAACAATGTCATCATGTTTTAGTTGTCATACAATCACCAAACACAAATCAGCATACATAACAAGTGATGTTCTCACAGCAAAATACTAAACAACATGTTCATTAGGTTTCAGTTGTCATAGCAAACACAATTTCACATAGTAGATAAAAAACGTCTTTTGACAGGCAAATACGACAAAAGCAATGTAATCATCATCCGCAGCAGCAGCTTCAACATCTTCACCATGTGTATCAGTCTGAATCGTAATTCTCCATGGTGTCATCTTCTTCTTCGTCCTCAACGTCCTCAAACGTTGGCTTCTTCTTGATCAACTCTTGTATGTCCACAGCATGATAGGCAATCTTTTCGCTGGCGTCATTGACGTGATGGTTCTCAAAGATATTAGGAACATCTGTGTTATCTTGTACATCAGGAGCAGTGTAAGCATCATCTTGTTGTGCAACTTCATTAAACGAATTCCTCTGCTCAAACCTTTGCAATACTCTCCAGTCATCGCTACATGCAAATGTGTCTTCCAAGAAAAATATCTGTGTTGCTTGATTTGCCAAGATAAAAGGCTCATTGGTCTGGTACGCCGCCTTGACATTGATGGATTTGAAATAATCATCAGCTCTGGGTTTTGTGATCCTGGAAAACAGGTTATACCAACGACAGCACAACAGAACCACACACCGATGATCCTCGAAACTGGAGATATACTGCAACTGAACAATGTCTGTTATGTTAGCATACATTTTAGTTGTCTCTTTGTCATACGTATCCGTGCTCATGATGGCACTGTTTTGTGTCTTCCTGCCTTCGTCTCGTGCAAGGGTGTTGTAGCGCACATCTCCAACAACGCAAGATTCATAATGTCTTACCCGAGTATCAGGACCCATTGCTAGTGAGTAAAGGGCATCATCAACTGCCCGCCCATCCTCCCGCATCTTCTTAACCTATGGTTAGAAAATAGACAAGCTGATCATCTTATGTACTCAATATATTAAAAAAACTGACAGTGCACTTCAAAAGCTTACATGGTTCTTGAACCATTTCGGAAATCCTACCATAACCAGTTTGTCAATGTTTCTTGGATTTTGCGGCAGTAACTCCTCTTTGTAGATGCTGCACAACATAGTGATCGCGTCAAACATCTAAATATATAAGAATGTGCTGCAAGTTTGTAGATTACGATGTATAAGCTGCAGTACTGCACTTACTTGATATAAGGTAGTATCTCAGGACAGTTATTCAACACATACCAAACCATTTTGTCCAAATCTTTAGGTTTGTCCTCTTGTCGACTCTTCCCTGTAGCTTGAACAGAATAATCGAAAACATTGAGCCCGGGATTGTCTTCACCCACCTCTTTGCTAAGCTGATCAGCTGTTTCAATGTATTTTGAGCAGAATGTCAACGCTTTTGTAGCAATGTAGGCCTCTGCAATGGAACCCTCGGGTCTAGCTCTGTTCCTAACATAGCCCTTGAAAGTGCCTAGCCACCTGAGGGAGTCCTGGATTAGGGGGTGTCCGGATGGCCGGACTATACCTTCAGCCGGACTCCTGGACTATGAAGATACAAGATTGAAGACTCCGTCCCGTGTCCGGAAGGGACTTTCCTTGGCGTGGAAGGCAAGCTTGGCGATACGGATATGTAGATCTCCTACCATTGTAACCGACTTTGTGTAACCCTAACCCTCTTCGGTGTCTATAAAAACCGGAGGGTTTTAGTCCATAGGACAACATACACAACAACAATCATACCATAGGCTAGCTTCTAGGGTTTAGCCTCTTCGATCTCGTGGTAGATCTACTCTTGTACTACCCATATCATCAATATTAATCAAGCAGGACGTAGGGTTTTACCTCCATCGAGAGGGCCTGAACCTGGGTAAAACTTCGTGTCCCTTGCCTCCTGTTACCATCCGGCCTAGACGCACAGTTCGGGACCCCCTACCCGAGATCCGCCGGTTTTGACACCGACATTGGTGCTTTCATTGAGAGTTCCTCTGTGTCGTCGCCATCAGGAAGGATGCCTCGCCCCGTCTTTAAAGACAACATTGTTGCTAAGGGAGCTTTGGCTGTCGGCCAAACCCTTCGGCTAGGTGGTTTTCTTATGACCGCCTATTCGGCTTCTGCGCCGACGATGACTTCTCGAGCCATCGAAAACAATCTTCATGTCAGCTCGGAACTCGCCGAGCAGTTAGATCCAATGGAGCTCTCCTCCATAAATGAGCTCTTGGATCGCTTCGCCGCCCTGGGAGTCGCTACGGATTACGACCAGATTGGGCCTAAACCCGATCTGAGAGAGATTAACTCTTCCCAAGTCACCCATCACGTTGCCGTGGTAGAGGGACAGTGCAGCGACCCTTCATCTATCTTAAGGACTCGCTACGTCTGGATTCCCGATCCCTCCAAGCTGGATACCCGCGGAGGGGAGGATATCACTCAAGACCTGAACTTAGAGTCAGGCGATGGGCTGGATTCATTGGACAACATACAGGAATCCAAATTTTCGAGTTCGGAAATTCCTTGGCCTCTGAGCCTCAGATGGGGTGAGGCTTCGGATTTAATTCCACCCTCCCACCCCAACATAGGCGATCTATCCAAAATCAGGCAAGAGCCCAATGAAACAGTACATCATTACTGGGCCAAATTCCCCCTGGTTAAGAACAGGCTAAGGGATTGCCGCGAGGAAGACGCAATCTCAATCTTCTGCAATAATTGCACGGACAAGGGAATACTCAACGCCATAAGTCGCCGTGATATTACACACTTCGCTGACTTGGCGTCCATTGTACGAAAGTACTGTGCAATGGAAAGCGCCTGGAAAACCGAAATCAAATTTTGGGACAATCCGGCCCTGAATACAAACCCAGTCCGAAATAAAAGGGTGCATCATCACCAGACACCCGGGTCAAGCACTAAAAAGCAAAAACCCTCTACAGGGCATGGAACCGTACTGGAAGGATGGCTCAATGGACCCTGTAAAATTTACAGTATAGAGGACGCCACACCAACTCACAGCCTCAGAGCATGTTGGATACTCCGGCAGGTGGCCAAAGTTGGCGAAAATCTCCTAATTCTGGAGGCCACAGAAAGCCACCCCAGAGACACCAATACGGTATTAACAGTCTTCGAGACTTTCACATCAAATAATATGCGAAAAAGGACACTCCGCAGCCTTGCCGAAGTCTACCAAGTAGCAAAAATAAACCCATGGAGTGACACGGCTATTACCTTTAACGCCAGTGATGAACCTAAATTCTGAACAACCCGAGCACCAGCCGCATTGGTCCTCAGTCCAATAGTGGACGAATTTCGTCTTACCAAGGTACTCATGGACGGAGGCAGCGGATTCAACCTCATTTATGAGGAAACCCTTCAAAAAATGGAAATAGACTGGAACCGCATTGAGCGAAGCAGCACAACCTTTAGAGGAATAATCCCCAGTCGGGAAGCGCGCTGTACAGGAGAAATCACACTAGATGTGGTGTTCGGCACGCCGGATAATTACAGGTCTGAAGAGGTCACGTTCCATGTGGCTTCGTTCAGCAGCGGTTATCGCGCTTTGCTAGGGCGGGAAGCGTTTACAATCTTCCAAGCAATACCCCATTACGGGTACATGAAGCTCAAGATGCCCGGGCCTAACGGGATCATCACTCTCGCTAGTGATCCGGACATAGCACTCCGCGCCGAAAACAAGACAGCCGCACTGGCCCTCGAGGCACTATCCGAAGCCCTAGCGGCTAAGGAACTGACTGCGCTGCGCTCTACGGTGAATAGGGACGATGTGGTACTCAACAAAAGATCCAAGTCCACCTCCTTTAAACCAGTGGACGAAATAGTCAAATTTCAAGTCCATCCAACGGACCCCAATAAAATAGATTCCATCGGGGCACAGTTAAACCCTGATGTAGACGCCGCACTGCGAGAGTTCCTACGAGAGAACTGGGACATTTTCGCCTGGCACCCTTCAGACATGCCAGGAATCCCACGTAGGCTGGCCGAGCAGAGCTTAAATATCCAAACAGGATTCAAACCTGTCAAATAGGCTCTTTGGTGTTTTTCCAAACCTAAGGACAGGCCATGGGAGAAGAGCTAGCAAAGCTATTGGAGGCCGGATTCATTAGAGATAAAACATCCGGACTGGCTAGCAAACCTGGTGATGGTACCAAAGAAGGACAAATCCTGGCGCCTGTGTGTTGATTTTAAAGACCTTAACAAGGCTTGCCCAAAGGATCCCTTCCCCCTCCCCCGCATCGATCAAATTATCGACGCTACCGCAGGACATGATTCGTTGTGTTTCCTCGACGCATATTCCGGCTACCATCAAATCAAGATGGCAGAACCAGACCAAGCCACAACGGCATTTATCACACCATACGGCCCATTCTGCTTCAACACGATGCCCTTCGGGCTCAAAAACGCCGGCGCAACATATCAGCGCATGATTCAGACATGTCTGGCAAGCCAGATCGGCAAAACAGTGGAGGCATATGTAGATGATGTGGTCGTCAAAACAAGACATGTTGAATCTCTAGTAGATGACTTGAGGCTCACATTTGATAACCTCCGAACATACGACATCAAGCTCAACCCGGAAAAATGCGTTTTCGGCGTTCCAGCCGGAAAGCTCTTGGGCTTCATTATATCCGGTAGAGGAATTGAAGCAAATCCAGCCAAGATCCGAGCTCTATCGCAATTGGATATCCCAAAGGACCTCAAACAAATACGAAAGTTAACCGGATGCGTGGTGGCTCTAAGCCGCTTTATCTCCCGCTTGGGAGAAAAGGCCCTACCCCTTTACCACCTCCTTCGGCGCACCGAACACTTCAAATGGACGGATGCAGCCACGGCCGGACTCGACAAAATAAAAGCCATACTGGCAACAAACCCAGTCCTGGCCGCGCCAAACATTGGCGAACCAATGCTATTATACATTGCAGCAACACATCAGGTTGTAAGCGCAGTGCTCGTCGTCGAATGAGAAGCGGACGGACACAAATTCCCCCTTCAAAAGCCGGTCTATTATGTGTCCACTGTCCTCACTCCCTGCAAATCACGGTACCCGCATTATCAAAAGATTGCGTACGCAGTATTCAAGGCATCCCGGAAGCTACGACACTACTTTCAAGAGTGTTCAATAACAGTAGCCTCGGAAGTACCACTTAACGATATTATAAACAACCGTGACGCAACGAGCCGGATTGCAAAATGGGCCATTGAGCTCCTCCTGTTCGACATAACTTATAAGCCACGGCGAGCCATCAAGTCGCAAGTCTTGGCCGACTTCGTCGCAGAATGGACGGAGGCCGAACTCCCTAAAGAGTACGGCACATATTCAAATTGGATCATGCATTTCGACGGCTCCAAGACGTTGGCCGGACTGGGGGCCGGCGTCGTTTTGACGTCCCCCATAGGAGACACAGTTCAATATGTACTCCAGATTATGTACACGGACTCCAACAATGCAGCCGAATATGATGCCCTTTTACATGGTCTCCGGATGGCAGTATCCATGGGCATTCAACGCCTAGAGGTGCGCGGGGACTCGAACCTCGCAATATCCCAAATAAATGGAGACTTCGATGCCAAGGATCCAAAAATGGCAGCTTACCGCAACACCGTCCTAAAAATGTCAGCTCGGTTCGAGGGGCTTGAATTTCACCATATAGCCCGGGAAAATAATCGGGCGACAGACGTCCTGGCACGCATCGGCACAAAACGCGATGTAGTCCCCCCCAACATCTTCTTGGAAAGGCTGTTTAAGACATCCGTAGTATGGGAAGGGGAGCCGAACAATAACAGCCCGGACCCAATCGCACTGCCCGACACCGAACATCCTGACACAATCGGAGGCTCTGCCAATGAAATAACGCCTTCAGCCCACGTAATAATGGCCGTCATCGCCCCATGGACAGAACCATTCCTCGCCTACCTTACTAGGCAGGAACTCCCCGAGGACCAAATGTAGGCACGCTGCATAGTGTGGCGATCCAAAGCCTACAGAGTCCACGAGGGAGAACTTTATAAGAAAAGCACTACCGGAGTCCTTCAAAGGTGCATCTCCGAAGAGGAGGGGCGGAACCTCCTGGCTGAAATTCATGCTGGACTCGGAGGTCATCACGCTGCAGCTCGGTCCCTTGTAATCAAGGCCTTCCGTACAGGCTTTTATTGGCCGACGGCCCGGGAAAACGCTCAGGACTTAGTCCAACGATGCACCGGTTGCCAGCTCTTTGCAAACCAAAGCCATATGCCACTCACTGCCCTCCAAACTATCCCCATTACTTGGCCCTTCACGGTCTGGGGGCTTGACATGGTTGGACCCCTTAAAGGCGGAACCCACAAGCAAAAATACTTACTGGTCATGGTGGATAAGTTCACCAAATGGATAGAAGCCAAGCCTGTTAAGACGGCCGAATCCGGACCGGTGATAGACTTTATATCCGGGGTTGTACACCATTACGGCGTCCCCCACAGCATCATCACTGATAACGGCATGAACTTCACGACCGACGAGGTAAAACTCTGGTGCAAAAACATGGGCATCAAGCTCAATTATGCTTCCGTCTATCACCCACAAACTAACGGCCAGGTCGAACGTGCAAATGGTCTTATCATGAGCGGCATCAAACCCAGATTAGTGCGGTCCCTCAAGGAATCTAACACGCACTGGGTAGAGGAGCTCAACTTCGTACTCTGGGGGCTGCGGACCACGCCGAATCGTACCACCAGATACACACCATTCTTTATGGTGTACGGCGCAGAGGCAGTTTTGCCTTGCGGCATAATTCATGACTCACCTCGAGTGCACATGTACGAAGAAAGAGAAGCCGAGCTCGATCGGCAGGACAGCTTGGACGCATTGGAGGAGGAGCGTGACATGGCAAAAGCCCATTCCGCATTCTATCAACAGCAGGCTCGAAGATACCAAAGCAGAGAAGTACGGGCCAAAAATTACAACGTTGGCGAATTAGTTCTACGACTACCGGACAAGAAAAAGGACAAACTCAAGCCCAAGTGGGAAGGTCCCTTCATAATTGACCAAGTCCTAACTGGTGGAGCGTACCGCCTGCGGGATGCATCGGATAACCGACTTGAGCCGAACCCATGGAACGCAGCCCGTCTCCGAAGATTCTATGCCTAGCGCCGGACTCTATGTTCGTCTCCTTCCTCTGTCCATTTTTTATATATCTTCTGTCTTACATTTCTCTTCTCTTCTCTCTCTCTCTCTCTCTCTCTCTCTCTCTTATAGCCTTTAAAGGCTCATAAAGTGACGCGCTATCCGCGCTCATTAAACCTTGGGGCTTGTTTAAACAGAAGCTTATTCATACGGGCTTCATGCCCAACACATGTGTCACACTTCCGCATGTACCTTTTATTCACCATTATATGCATCGATATGACTTAAGTTTCGGCCAAGCTGGGTTGCCTGGCTCCTGTGCTTACCCCTACGTTCCCGATTGTTCGTCTAGGTGGTAAAGGGAGCACCTCTGTGATTGTTACTGCCGGGTCAGCCGGACGTGTACCTCAGACTGGGTGAAGCCGAAAGCTAGCGTTCTTAAGGGAATATTCGGTCGGTGAACTAAAGATGATCCCTTTTCATTTTTATCTATACGCCCCCAGATGTTTTTCCTGCGTTTCTTTTCGCAGCATGGACATGCACCTTAGGGCATGCCTCCCAGGGAAAGGAACCCCTAACGGAACTATTCTCCCTGGAAGATGTTTCTTACTAACCATGTAATATAACATAACTAGTCGGGCACTTGTCTGTTCACGCACTAATGACCCCTACGCCTGGTCTCCATGCATTCCCCGGTTCCTATATAACCGCATGGGAATTCGGACACACTCCGGACCGTCAGGTCCCGAGGATGAAGTGAAAAGGTCGGCCATGGCAAATGATCTACAATCCAGCTAGAAGGCATTATAAATGTCAATTAAATTAGATAGTCATTTTGACTGATTGTATTCCTCTTCAATACCATCTAACAGGTTGTCTAATTTACAGTCCTGCTGGGAATACTTTGCGGCCAACTCTACTTGGCCGTATACTAAGCTTACAGGGATCTCCTTCCCATCGGGCCCTACAGGACCGACCTCGGCCATGTGGTTGGGGTCAGCCTTTGCGTACCGCGTCTTCACCATGGCCCAGGCCTCCCTAGCGCCTTGACGGCAGGCCGATATCTTCCATAATCGGAAGCGCCGCCGTGCTCCCTTTAGCTTCTCCGCAAGCTCTCCAAGACCTTCGGGCATGGAGACGGATGGCCACAGGGCCTGGGCGACGCCTTGCATTGCCTGCCGAACTCGATCGAGCAGTTGCGAGAGCTCGGGAAGAAGGTCACCCGTAGAACCAGGCATCTCCTCTGCAGGACGACCTGTTAGCACACCTATAGACATTGCTCTGTTAGTCGACTTCCCCGCCAAACTTTCTTTCAAAGATTCGTTCAAGCACTTACTAAATATGCCGCGCCGAAGCCGCTGATTCTCCTTCACGGAGTCTGACAGCTGGGCATGAACATCTTTCAGCTTGACGCCCAGCTTGGTGTTGGCATCTTGGAGATCGTTCTTCTCCCGCCTCACCTCTGTCAGCACCTTCTCACCAGCCTTTAGCTGGCGTAGGAGGTGTTGTCTTTCCGGATTCAATCCGGCGCCATCTGCAATTTCATTTGTCAGATTCGCACCCATGCCGTGCTTCGCAAAATACTTATCTTTCAAAGTGTATATTACCAGAGGGGGTCTCCTTGGGCTCCCCTGTCGCGGCTAGTGTGGCCTCAAGTTGGGCTTTGCACTCTTCCAGCTCCTTGGACAGTAGGGAATTATTTTCTGTAAGAATGTGCATAACAAATGATCCTTAAATCAGTTATTCTAACTGTTTCAAGTCTCGGGGGCTACTGGTATATATATATAATTACCAAAATTTTCTTACCCGTATGTCTTTTACATATTGCTCCGTGGCTCTGGCTAGACCATTTAGAGCGGCACGGAGGTACGCATCTCCCGAGTTGAAGGCATCTAACGCCCCTTGAGAGAAACAAGCGTCGCGAAGAATTATCCGGCGACGCCTGTGGCTCATGGCACTCTCCACCTCAGAGTTGGTGGCAGACAACCCATCCACATCCTCCGTCGGAGGAGCGTCTGGCGCGCGCCTTGCGTTCGCCTCCGCCTCCGGGCCAGGCTTTGGAGCCTGGCTGGTGGAGGCGCGATTGGCAGCCTCTTCGGATATAGTCCGGCAAGGTCTCTTTGTCCTGAAGAAAGCACGAGTGTCAATGTGCCTTGAAGGTATAACACCTGGGATAAGGGGGCGTGCCATACCTTTGTGCTGACGCCTCGGTCCGGACTGCACTTCTTTTTTGCCCACGGGGCCCTGCGGCCCCTCGTTGGCTTGTCGCCGCAGGTTCGGCCTTCCGCTTTAAAAACCTCCCATGCAAAGTTCGGTTGTAATCAGGAAACTGAAAACACGAGAGGGCGGACACCTATTCGGGGTACTGGGACTTCGATCTCAGTTACCTGGGAGGCCAAGATTAGCCCTGGGTAATTGATCGTAATGGCCACCAAGGCGTTATCCTTGCTCAATTGATGGAACACTCCATCAATCAGCTCGACAGATATGTCCGGATCCTCTTGAGAGGCCGGGTCGAGGGACCGTCCTGGGTCCTCGGGTTGTGGAGGAGGGCTGCTTATTTCCTTAACAGCCCGGCGCAGTTCCTGCGTTGAAGTCGTCAGACTAAATATTTAACAATGGGAATACAAAATGGATGGGCAAGTAAATACGACCGCTTACCCAGCTTGGGGGATTGTGCATAGAGAATCCACCCTGTGGGTTGACGCGGAGAAATTCCTCCTCTTCTCCCTTATACAAAGTGGACAAGATCTTTAGTAGAGCGGCAGCTGAATCCGGCCCCTTACGGCCGTAGCGGGTGGCGTCGTCCTCCCCGTTGAAGTCCCACATGGGGTGGCTTCTATACTGAAGCGGTTGCACCCCCCGCATAATGCATTCGGCCATAATCCCGATCATGGTTAGTCCGGAATGGTCTAACAATCTTATTCGGCCCATCAGGTAAATGATGTCCCTGTCACTTTCCCTCCGAGGGCTCCGTGGACGCCAACTTAGGCGCTTCTTTAAGGGAGCACTGTCGAATTCAGGGAGGCCGATCCGGACAGGATCCGGCAGCGGGACGTCTTCAATATAAAACCATTCCGGGGGCTAGTCTTCGGACGCCTTCTTTGGGGTCCCGGACAGATATCCGGTCCCGGCGATGCACCACACTTCGGCTCCGCCCACTTGATACATTGACCCCTCCTTAGAGCGGGGCACAAGGCAGAATAACCTTTTCCATAGCCCGAAATGAGCCTCGATACCCAAAAACAGCTCGCAGAGGGCTACGAAGCCCGCGATATGCAATACGGAGGCAGGCATGAGATTGTGTAGCTGGAGGCCATAGAACTCCAGGAGCCCCTGGAGAAATGGATGGATTGGAAATCTGAGCCCCCTTATTAAATAAGGGACGATGCACACCCGCTCTCCTTTGGAGGGATTAGGGGCACTCTCCGCTTGCTCTCCGCCATTATAGATGGCAAGGCCGGCTCGAACCGGGACCATATAGGCCGGGGGGAGAAATCCCTTGGTCTGGAGCGTCACTAGCTCGCTATGCGGGATGGAGCATCTCTCCCAGTATCCAGGCTGAGGGCTGGAAGGGCGAGAGGAGGAGTCGCGACGGCTGGCCATGGTGGAATGGACCTTTGTCGGATGCGCTCTTATGAACACTCGCGAAGGGGGGAAGATGTGGTTTGGATCTAAATCCTCGTCCCCTTAAAAAGGACAGCTCATTTACGCGGCTAGGGGTGTGAATGTAAAAACACTCAGACTTTTCATATTCGTTTGACATGTGGGAAGCGACCATTATTGGGCGTAGAAGCCAAGGAGCGCAACATCTACAAGAAACCGGACTTTATTCAACAGGTACACGGAATTTGGAGGAGAACCCGCCTTGCAATGCCGAAGACAATCTGTGCGCCGGACTCATCGTCATTGAAGCCTGGTTCGGGGGCTACTGAGGGAGTCCTGGATTAGGGGGTGTCCGGATGGCCGGACTATACCTTCAGCCGGACTCCTGGACTATGAAGACACAAGATTGAAGACTCCGTCCCGTGTCCGGAAGGGACTTTCCTTGGCGTGGAAGGCAAGCTTGGCGATACGGATATGTAGATCTCCTACCATTGTAACCGACTTTGTGTAACCCTAACCCTCTCCGGTGTCTATATAAACCGGAGGGTTTTAGTCCGTAGGACAACATACACAACAACAATCATACCATAGGCTAGCTTCTAGGGTTTAGCCTCTTTGATCTCGTGGTAGATCTACTCTTGTACTACCCATATCATCAATATTAATCAAGCAGGACGTAGGGTTTTACCTCCATCGAGAGGGCCCGAACCTGGGTAAAACTTTGTGTCCCTTGCCTCCTGTTACCATCCGGCCTAGACGCACAGTTCGGGACCCCCTACCCGAGATCCGCCGATTTTGACACCGACACCTCCTTTCAATAGGGTACATCCAACCATATTGTACTGGACCTCTAAGTAGTGCCTCATCAGGTAGATGAACAGCCAAATGCACCATCACATCAAAGAAGGCCGGAGGATATATCTTCTCAAGGTCGCATAGGATAGTTGGTATCTTGTCTCTAAGACGCTCCAAAGCATCTATCCTGATATTCCTACTGCAGAGTTCCCTGAAGAATTGTCCCAACTCTGCAACTGCTTTGTATAAGTCATGGCGGCCCAATCCTCTAAGGATAACAGGTAAAACCCTTCGAAGTAGGACGTGGCAGTCATGAGTTTTCAACCCTTGTACCTTATTTCCATCTGCACTGACTCTCCTTTCAGGGTTGGAAGCAAATCCATGTGGGAATCTCACACGTGACAGGACCTCACAGAATTCTTTTCTTTTTACCTTGTCCAAGACATACATAGCTGGTGCCATATCCCATGGTTTACCTTCATCTTGCACCTGCAAATCCTGTCTGATACCCAGGTGTGTCAAATCAATCCTAGATTTTAAGGTATCTTTCGTCTTGCCTTCAATATTAAGAAGTGTGCCGGTAATGCTGTCACATATATTTTTCTCGATGTGCATCACATCAAGATTATGTCGCAGATCCAAATCTTTCCAATACTCCAAGTCTCACAAAGTGGACCTGCGGGTAAACAATAATCTCTCTTCTGCCCTGCCACGCTTCCTTTTCCTGCTACCATTATCAGGATGGTTTCCTGGTGTAATATGCCTGACCTTCTCTAGTTCCACTTGCAACTCATCGGCGGTGAGCCTCTTTGGCGCATCACGGTTTTCACGCTTTGCATTGAACACATGTCTTCGGTATTTTCTAGGAAGCGGCTTGTCCTTGGCAAGGAAACGGCGGTGTCCAATGTAACAGATCTTGCTAAGTATTGCGTATGACAGCGGATTCCTGTCACAGCGAACACATGCATTGTAACCATGTGTTGTTCGCCCTGACATAGTGCCCAAAGCTGGATAATCATGGATGCACCAAATTATAATAGCACGCAGAAAGAAATCAGCTGGTGGGCTGCTATATAGGTCTCGAGTGAGAACACCCTTCCATAGCTGTTGAAGTTCCTCCAGAAGAGGCTCCATGAACAAATCAAATTCCTTTCCAGGACTTTTTGGACCTGGGATGAGCAAGGCCATCATGTAGTTTGATTCTTTGGTGCAGACATTTGGAGGCATGTTGTAAGGGATAACAAGCACTCGCCACATGCTATATGTGGCGCTCTGGTGGCCAAATGGGTTAAATCCATCTGAAGCTAAGCCAAGTCTAATGTTTCTCGGGTCAGCAGCAAAATCTTTGTGTTTATCATTGAAGCTTTTCCACTCACTACCATGAGATGGATGGCTCATTACATTCTGATCTTTGTACTCCTGGTTCCTAGAATGCCAAAGTACATCCTCTCTTGTTTCAGCATCATGAAACAACCTCTACAATCTTGGTGTAATTGGAAAATGTCTCAGAACATTATGAGGAATCCTCTTCGCAGCATCGCCATCTTTCCATCTTGATGATTTGCATTTCGGGCATTCACTTAAGTTGGCATAATCCTTCTGGAACAGAACACAATTATTCTTACAAACATGGATCATATCATATCCAATTCCAACTGCACGAAGGAAATTCTTCATTTTACTGTAGGTGTGTGGCAGCTCAGACGCATCTGGGAAAGATTCACAGAAAGCAGCCAACATCGCATTGAATGATTTGTTGGTCATCCGCTCAGATGTCTTCACCTGAAGAAAGGTGACCATAGCTGAGAATACTGACAGCTTATTTCCCGGGGTGACAGCAACGTTGCATTGTTCCAACATGCAGGCCCACCATTTTTCTTCTGCAGGTGAAAGTTCACGGAATGCACGAGCATTTCGTAGCATTGTTTCAATGTTGGTCAAACTCACTGGCTCCGCCACCACCACCTCCTCCTCCTCTTCCACCTGAGCATCAGGCAGATCAAGATGGTGATCTGCTGCTTCCACGTAGTCAATAACATTGACGTTCACAGCTTCACCATGATGAACCCACCTAGTATATGTGACCGACATCCCATACAAGTGTAGATGATTTTGCACAGTTGACTGGGGTCTTGTAACTGAATTCATACAACCGCTACACGGGTAGAGCACATCTGATTTCGGACCACCGTACTCAGCTCTGATAAAGTTCATGAAGTTTTCAACCCCCTCGACATATGCAGCGGAGAATCTTCGAGCATAAGTTATCCAAGTCTTGTCCATCTGTTAGACATACAAATTAGTTCTTCTACTAGATATTACAGGAAAAACATATATGCTTTTTTATGAAGTCCAGAAAAAAATACCTAGGTCGATGTCTAAAGCTATGGCAAGATATTTGGACGAGCATATCTAAGTAACGAAATATATGTAAAGCTAATTCAGCAAACAGATTTGAGTGCCAAATTATGGCAGGCTGTTTCAGCAGTCAATGAGGCCGAGCACACAGCCATTGAACTATCGAAGGCCATCGCAGCAACAAAGATCGAGTATAAAACGGTGTAGAGCTATTTCACCTAACAGATTGGCTACTAGACCATGGCAATCTACGACACAATAAATATATGGCAGGATATTTTAGCAACTAATTAGCCTTAGCATGCCATCTCAGCTAAGCAGATTGAGTGCAGAACAAGGCAAGGAAGCTTCTTAAGCAGAGAATATTGACAGTAAGCTACTTCGACAAACAGTGAGATTAACAACGTCTATCAGCTAACATTCAGTGCTACACCGACATGAATGGGGCCTCAGTCTAGAATGCGCGTACCGTGGGAGAAGCTGACCGCCGTGCGTCTCCACATGAACGTCGCCAGCGGTGGCGGCGCTGACCGCTGTGCGCCTCCACAAGAACGTAGCCAGAGGTGGCGGCGCGGCTAGAGGGCGGCAGTCTATGAGAGCGTACTGTGGGAGCGAGAGGATCGCCGAACCGCGGCGCCGACGTATCGGCGTGGCGGGGAGGGCGGCTTTGGCGGAACGAATGGAGTGGAGGGGGACAGGGGGGAGGGGGGTTTGGGGAATATTATTGGCTAGTTGGCCGAAGGGCGGTTGAATCGGATTTGGGGGGAATTTTTGGGTGTGGGGGGGGAGGATTTTCGCGCGTTGGGCGGGGGGAGTTTGGCGCATGGTCGGTTTCTCCAAGTGCAGTCCCACGTGTCAGTGAAGAGGCAAGCCGAAGCGCGTTCCGTTTGCGTGAGCCATGTGCAGGACCGAACGTGTGTGGGGTGCAATGCGACCGCGACAGGAGTGCTGTGAGTGTACCGCAGTTTTTCCTTTTAAACTAGGTGCTTCGCCCCCCCAAAAAAATCTATTGCTTCGCGCGATTCATCGATACTACTACTAGTAATCCGGTAATCCCGGCTAAAACGGCGCGGCCGGGTCTTTTCCCGCGCGATATGCTAGGAGGTTGGCTTAGTTGGGTTTTTTAGGATGAGTAATGCTACACCTACGTAATCCCAGTTACGTAATTAACGTAATGTGAAACGTGTGAGCTGTTGATTGTAGATTGGGGGGAGGGAGGGGCCCACCACCATGAAAATCAGGGAAGGAGAGAGAGACAATTTACGTTAACCCTTTCGTAGGTTCCCGTAGATGTAGAAAGATGTGTCCGATCCTGCAATATAGGCCGTCCGATCTATATCTAACGGATAGGAAGGAAACTATGACAATTTACCCGCACTCCTCTCCACATTTGCAGATAAGGCTTTCCCTCGTTCATCCTTTTCTCCCACAAGATCTTGATCTTCCATGCAACGCACGAGCATCTTGCTAGTACTCCTACAATATGTATATTATTGTGAAAGTTCATATACACCGGCCGAGATTAATGCAAACACGGCAGATTTTCATTACATTTCGAACTTTTATAGGACAAAAAAATAAAAGAAACCCGACCCTAAACCTATTCTACGGCGGCGACCGACGTCCTCCATCTGTGATCTCCATGTACGTGGGTGGGGTTCAAGACCCGTGAAGTGAAGGTGCGGTCTTCGGCGAGGAAAAGTAGAACACGGGAGACGGACCGGCCAGTTGGCACACCATGCCCTGCCGCCTCCCATGCCCTACTCATCCTCGGAGGAGTCCCTGACCTCTGCGGTGCCAGACGTTGGACGGCGGCAAGTAGGACGCGTGGCTGACGGCGCTCCCGTCGTCGGCCGCCAGCGTGGCCACCACTTGTGCGGCGACTTCAGCTAGGGCGGCGACCTCGAGCTCCATCCCCGAAGACAAGCTCTCCTGCAGAGCGTTCGTGCTTGCGGTCATGGCGGATGTTGGTGTCAAAACCGGTGGATCTCGGGTAGGGGGTCCCAAACTGTGCGTCTAGGCCGGATGGTAACAGGAGGCAAGGGACACGAAGTTTTACCCAGGTTTGGGCCCTCTCGATGGAGGTAAAACCCTACGTCCTGCTTGATTAATATTAATGATATGGGTAGTACAAGAGTAGATCTACCACGAGATCGGAGAGGCTAAACCCTAGAAGCTAGCCTATGGTGTGATTGTTGTTGTGTATGTGTTGTCCTACGGACTAAAACCCTCCGGTTTATATAGACATCGGATAGGGTTAGGGTTACATAGAGTCGGTTACAATGGTAGGAGATCTACATATCCGTATCGCCAAGCTTGCCTTCCACGCCAAGGAATGTCCCTTCCGGACACGAGACGAAGTCTTCAATCTTGTATCTTCATAGTCCAGGAGTCCGGCTGAAGGTATAGTCCGGCCATCCGGACACCCCCTAATCCAGGACTCCCTCAGTAGCCCCTGAACCAGGCTTCAATGACGATGAGTCCAGCGCGCAGATTGTCTTTGGCATTGCAAGGCGGGTTCCTCCTCCAAGTACTTCATAGAAGATTTTGAACACAAAGATAGTGTTCGGCTCTGCAAAATAAGTTTCCACATACTGCCATAGAGAGAATAATATTTACACAAATCTAATCTGCTGACGTATTCTGTAGTGCGACACACCACGGCCAAGCCTTTATCCGAGTCGTTTCATTATCCCACCTCAGCGCGTCATGCGAGGCGGTTTCCTTGGCACGTCTTGTTAAAGCAGAGATCGTGTCCCCTTATTCCGGGATTCTCATCAATATGGGCGTGGGTAACCCAACCGCACCATTGATTACGGCGCTTGGAGATAAGCGAGTTTTACCAGGCTGGTGGGGACACGTAGTTGCGTCCACCCATATAAGGGGATAAGGATCCACCTTTTCACCTACGCCTTCTTCCTCCTTTGCCTATCCATTTTCGTGCACTCGAGCTCCAGCGCCCAAGTCCGCACTCCCCATCTCAACCTTCTCCAGCTATGTCCGGAGCGGGAGGCAAGTGGATGGCCTCCTCTGTTACGGAGGGGCACATCAAAAGACTAAGGAAGGCCGGATACTTGTCTAACGACATTGCGCACCGGCTTCCTGAAGAGGGGCAGCTCATCCCCACCCCTAGGCCCCATGAGAGGGTGGTGTTCCTCCCTCGTTTCCTCAGCGGACTGGGTTTCCCTCTCCACCCATTTTTCCGGGGGCTCATGTTCTACTACGGCCTGGATTTCCACGATCTGGCCCCGAATTTTGTCCTCAACATCTCGGCGTTTATCGTCGTGTGCGAGGCTTTCCTTCGCATTCGCCCCCATTTTGGCCTATGGCTCAAGACTTTCAATGTCAAGCCGAAGGTGGTGCGCGGCAACCAGGCGGAGTGCGGAGGCGCCATGGTGGGCAAGATGCCCAACGTCTTATGGCTCGAGGGCTCCTTTATGGAGACCCTGAAGGGGTGGCAATCGGGGTGGTTTTACATCACCGAGCCGCGCGACCCTAAGTGGGTCGCAGCCCCCGAGTTCCGGTCCGGACCCCCAACGCGGCTCACGTCCTGGAAAGAGACCGGCCTGTCGTGGGGCAGCAAAAGAGAGGTGACCGGACTGCAAACATGCATCCAATCCCTGGTGGACAAGCAGCTCAAGCTTGTCAACGTAGTCCAGGTTATGCTCATCCGTCTGAGCCTCCCGTGTCAACAACGGGCCTTCAATCTGTGGGAGTTCAACCCGGCGCAGCACCGAACTCTGAGCAGGTTCTTCGACACGACGTATGAAGATGCCTGGAAGGTGCTTTTCAAAGGCGCCGAGGCTCCCGCATCCGCTACCGAGGATCGCGGATTCAGTGTGCAGCGTCACGCTAGCGCGATAAGTTTTTTGTACCTTTTACAGGGCACTAGTTTTTCATAGTTGAACTCTGTGCAGGATCTAAGCTCCCTTACCTTTGACAGGATTGGCAGGCGAAGTCCGGACAGATCGACTGTCCGGCACCTTTGCCCGAAGACCCAGCCAATGCTCGATTGGCGAAGCTGCTGGTTTCGGCACCCTATGTGGTGCCAGAGAAGAAGGCCAAGAAGAAGGCCACGGGGACTCGAAAGAGTGCCCGACGCCCGGAGGTGTCAGATTCATCATCCGATGAATCCAAGACGCACTCCTCCCGCGAAGACGAGGAGGAGGAAGAAGAAACCTCTCCCCCTCCAGCGGGGGAAGGGAAGAAAAGGAAGGCCGCCCCAACTGGGGAGGCCGAAGGGTCCAAGAAGGGGAGAACCCTTCCTCCGGACTACTCCACCAATGCCGACGACGGCGAAGAGGAGTGGCCACCCAGGGCCAAGCCCCTGGCGAAATCGTAAGTATCCGGATACCAGAGTAATTCATAGTATTCCTTTATTGCACAGCTTTCCCTTATGTCAAATATGTTTATGCAGCCCACCCAAAGACCGGCTCGACGCGTCGTCGAGCGGCTCACTGGACTCGTCGGATGTGAACTCGCTTCCGACGGCTTCCTCCCCCCGCCCTACGGACGACATCAAAGTGTTGTCCCAACAGGTTCCAAGCCGGGAGGAGGTGGTCCTGGATGCGCCGCAAGGCGACCTCCCGGACTCCAGGAGTAAAGGGGATGAAACCCCCCAGGGCTCCAAGTCCGGCCCTAGGCCGGACACCGCTCCGGAACCTTCAAAGGTTCCAGAGTCCGGCGGGGGACCTCCTTCCAAGAGGAGCAAGCCCACCGTGCCGGTGACCTCCGTCCAACCGGAGGCGCCGGACAATCTGTTGGAGACGCTCCAAGGCGCCTCCATCGACGAGGAGCACCGCACCATTATGAGTGCGGTGGTCTAGAAGGTTCAGTCCGCCAAGAGCGAACTGACTGAAGCTTGTACTAGCCTTTTAACAGGTTTTGAGGTAAGTAAAGAATGTGTAAATAATATTACCGCATAGATAGTAGCCCCTGATGCTCTGTTTGGCGTTCGGGAAGAAAAGCGGATCAAATAAAATCCGTAGGAGTCTAACAAAAAGGAGTCAATATGCATATGCAGGCTTCTCTGCTTGCGTCCGCCGCACTGACTGCGGAAGTGGACACGCTAAAGCAGAACCTCGAGCGGTCCGAGCAAGAGCTCGGGCGTGCCAAGAAGCAGCTCGAGGACAATGAATGTAAGAAATACCTTGTTTAAATATATATAAAAAGGTGCAATTGCAAAAAATGACAGGATTATCGTGGCTATTGTAGGGGCCACGTCTGAGGTGGCGACCCTTAAGCAAGCGCTGGTCGAGGCCGAGAAGAGGGCGGCCACGGAGCGCACCGAGCGGGAGAAGTATGAGGCCGAGGTTGGCAAGGTACGGCAAGAGCTCCAGGCTCTCATGGAAAAACATGAGAGTTTGGAGCTTGACTCAAAGACGCGAGCGTCCGAGCTCGCGGTGGCTATTGAAAATGCCAAGTCTGCCAAGGCCGAGTCCCAGAAGACCCTCCAGGAGTTGGATGAGGTGAAGAAGATAGCGGCGGGTAATGCATTCTTTATGCAAAGCAAACACATAAACGTGAGTTACTTGTTACTTACCCGAATCCGGAGCTCTCCAGGAGCGTTCGTAGATCTTCCCTGGAGTGTGTCCGATGCCGCCGCATTCTATCGAGTCGAGGAGGGAAGCTCGACAGAGAAGGTGTTCTAGTCTCAGTATGCTGAGGCCGGACACCCCGTGCCCCTGAGCGACCAGCTGAAGCAACTGGTCGAGCTCCACAAGGTGGCCGAACAGGCCATGAAGGGTCTCAGAGTTCGGCTGTGGCCTGGAGGGGCTCTGCCTGGGAGCTATTTCGGGCTGGAGCGGCGGCTGGTGGAGGCCTGTCCAAGGCTCGAAGTCATCAAGCGCTCCGTCTGCATTGAAGGTGCCCATAGGGCCCTTGCCCGTGCTAAGGTGCACTGGGGCAAGCTGGATGCTGAGAAGCTTGTGAAGGACGGGCCACCACCGGGGAAAGAGCATCGCAAGCCCGAGAATTATTATAAGGATGTTCTGAAGGGTGCCTGCCTTGTGGCGGATGAATGTTCTAGGGATGTAATTTTTGAGTAAAACTCGCTCGTTTTGTCCTGTGCGCTGAAAACTTGTTCATATGCGCTAAGCAATGCTGTTTGAATTTAAAATATTACCTTCTGTGCGGCTGTTTATCAATTCTGAGAGATGGCGAGTCGTCGGCTTCTGCCCCCGTGCCGCTAGTGGTGGGGTGTTTAGGGATAAACCTGAGCGCTCTTTTTCCCATGTTTGGGTCCTTCGAGGGAGGCGCTCAGCCCAACGAACAAGGCAATCGGACTATAATGCGTGAACACTCTCACTTAGCCACAGAGTTCTATAATTTTAAATTTCGGTGAAGCCCCTGGTATTCGGAAGACCGAGTTCGGGGCGCTATCCACGCCTTGGCCGGACGGAGCCAACTCCTCGCCCTAAGCGGCATAAGTCTTTAAGGACTCGAAAAAACCTCTCGAACAGCGACCAGCTCTCGCTTCATCATGACAGTCAGTTTTAGCTTTCTCCACTGAGGTGCTCGACCCATCTCAACTGGGGCACAATCGCAGTGGTTCTCCTAGTGCTACCTTAGCCGATATAGCGGAACGTAAGGCACCAAAACATAGGAGCTGGGCAAACCCAACTATTGACCCAAGACATGATTCGGAGTCGATGCATATAATGCTATAAGTTCGGGGTGCCGCACTTGTTAAAGTGTTCGGACTTCTCACACCATATTGAGGGGTACTGAAGCCCCTGGCGTATTTTGGCCGTACCAAAGTGTACGGGTGCAACATGTTGTTAAGGAACATATAAAAAAAGAGTAATGCAAAAATAGACAAAAGCTATGCATTGTTTATTAAAGAGGGCTGAGATCAAAGCAGAACGATACAAATAATGCGATAAGCAAAAGGTTGGACTATGTAACATGTCCGTTCCAGGGGCAAGCTGCGGAATAGTATGCGAAACAGGTATACTGCTTGTGATAGAGACCACCTGGGAGTTCCGTAATGCGGTGTGGTTTGTCTACTTCCCTGGTTCTTGCATCGTTTGTGCGGCAATTGAACTGCCGAACAGGCCTTCCGAAGAGTGGAGTCCTGAAAGTAAGAGAAAATTAAAAAATCGGCAGCCCATGGTGCGGTTTAAGCCGTGTTTCGGGCGTGCCGTGATGGTGCCCCTCCCCCTGTACCCATGGTATTTCTAGAGCGTAGTTATGTACGCGAAGTACTGGTATCGCGTTTCTACGAGGGCTGGGGTTGGGGCCGCATTGCTACGCCTGCTCGGGTCGTGCCAAGCGGTCTTGTTGTAGGTTACTCCGGGCACGCTTGATGGTGTCCGGTCGTTTAATGGCCGGACTGGAGAACTGCCTGGAGAGGCTGCTTTGTACTTCTGCTGCAAGGGCCACCGTGTGCTCCTCCGTTCGGAGGGAGTGTTTCCGTTGACCATAATTACTCCTCGAGGGCCTGGCATTTTGAGCTTAAGGTATGCGTAGTGCGGTACCGCATTGAACTTGGCGAATGCGGTTCGCCCGAGCAGTGCGTGATAGCCACTGTGGAATGGGACTATGTCGAAGATTAACTCCTCGCTTCGGAAATTATCCGGAGATCCGAAGACCACTTCAAGTGTGACTGAGCCTGTACAGTTGGCCTCTACACCTGGTATTACGCCTTTAAAGGTCGTTTTGGTGGGCTTAATCCTCGAGGGATCTATGCCCATTTTCCGCACTGTATCCTGGTAAAGCAGGTTCAGGCTGCCGCCGCCGTCCATAAGGACTAGTGAGATGAAATCCGTCAATAATTGGGTCTAGAACCAATGCGACGAATCCGCCATGACGGATGCTAGTGGGATGGTCCCTTCGATCAAAGGTGATCGGGCAGGAGGACCATGGGTTGAACTTTGGGGCGACTGGCTCTACCGCGTATACGTCCCTTAACGCGCGCTTCCGCTCCCTTTTGGGGACGTGGGTTGCGTATATCATGTTCACCGTCCGCACTTGTGGGGGAAAACCCTTCTGTCCATTGTTGTTCGGCGGCCGGGGCTCCTCATCGTCATCGCTATGCAGCCCCTTGTCTTCATTTTCGGCATTTAACTTGCCTGCCTGCTTGAACACCCAACAATCCCTGTTGGTGTGATTGGCCGGCTTTTCGGGGGTGCCATGTATCTGGCATAAGCGGTCGAGTATTCGGTCCAAACTGGATGGGCCCCTAGGATTCCTTTTGAATGGCTTTTTCCGCTGACCGGATTTAGAGCCTCTGAATCCGGCATTAACTGCCGTATCCTTAGCATTGTCGCCGTTAATGCTGCGCTTCTTCTTGTTGTGACGCGACCTGCCACTACTGTCCCTGGTATCCGAATTACCAGGGTTCTTGGTCATATTGTTGCTACGAGCAAGCCAGCTGTCTTCTCCCGCGCAAAAGCGGGTCATGAGTGTCGTGAGTGCTGCCATAGACTTCGGCTTTTCCTGTCCAAGGTGCCGGGCAAGCCACTCGTCACGGATATTGTGCTTGAAGGCTGCTAGGGCCTCGGCATCCGGACAGTCGACTATTTGATTTTTCTTTGTTAGGACCCGTGTCCAGAATTGCCTGGCTGATTCATCTGGCTGCTGAATTACGTGACTTAGGTCATCGGCTTCTGGGGCTCGCACATAAGTGCCTTGGAAATTGTCGAGGAATGCGGCTTCCAGGTCCTCCCAACAACTGATTGATCCTGTTGGCAAGCTGTTAAGCCAATGCCGGGCTGGTCCTTTAAGCTTGAGTGGGAGGTATTTGATGGCGTGGAAATCATCGCCGCGGGCCATGTGGATATGAAGGAGATAATCCTCGATCCATACCGCATGATCTGTTGTGCCATCATATGATTCGATGTTTACGGGTTTGAAACCCTCGGGGATTTGATGATCCATTACTTCGTCTGTGAAGCATAGTGGGTGTGCGGCGCCTCTGTACTGGGCTATGTCACGACGTAGCTCCAATGAGCTTTGTCTGCTGTGTTCGGTCCTGCCGAATTTGTGGCCGGCGTGACGGTTACCGTCTCGAGTCGTGGGGCGCCCACGCGATCCGTAGATCGATCTTGTTTGCCTTGCCTTGTCCTCCAACATATCTCGCAAGTCCGGCGCATTTTCTTGTGCCTTGGTACGGGGTGCGGCTTGAGTGGAGGGCCGAGAGGCCTCTCTGTCGTGGCCACGAGGTGGCCGATCGGCCATATCGAGTGCAGGTGATGTAGGTTTAAGTGCTTCCTCCTCTAATCGGGGTAGCAACCTGCGCTTTGGGTAGCTCTTGGAGGGGCGTTCGAGTTTATGCTCTTCGGCCGCAAGGACTTCAGTCCATCTGTCGACTAGAAAATCTTGATCAGCTTTAAGTTGTTGCTGTTTTTTCTTGAGGCTTCTTGCCATGGCCATAAGCCTGCGTTGAAAATGCTCTTGCTCGACGGGATCCTCTGGCACGACGAATTCGTCGTTGTCGAGGCTTGCCTCGTCTTCAGAGGGAGGCATATAATTATCGTCCTCGACTTCTCTGTCTGCCGTTCTCTCATGAGGGCTGGTTTCTCCATCCTCCTGTGCTAAATCTTGCTGGAGGGGGTTTTCTTCGGCACTTTCCGGGGTATTATTATCTCCCGTGCTGGAATCGCCGTATTTGTTTTGGTGGGATTTTGAGCGGCGCCGCTGACGCCGGCGCTTAGGCTGTTTCTTGGAGGGGTCATCCTCTGCCGTTCCATCGCCATCTCCTTCTTTTGGGGTGTCCACCATGTATATGTCATATGACGAGGTGGCTTTCCAGGGCCTGATAGGCGCTGGTTCTTCATCGTCTCCTTCATCGGCATCCATACCGTCGATGTCTTCGGAGTCGAAGTCGAGCATGTCGGTTAAATCATCGACAGTGGCTACAAAGTGGGTGGTGGGTGGGCTTTGAATTTCTTCATCGTCCGCACCCCAACCTTGCTGACTGTAGTTCGGCCAGGGCTCTCCTGATAAAGAGAGAGACTCCAGTGTCTTCAGAATATTGCCGAAAGGTGAGTGCTGAAAGATGTCCACGGCAGTAAACTCCATGATCGGCGCCCAATCGGGTTCGATCGGCAAGGGCGCGGATGGTTCGGAGTCCGGAGAGGAGTCCGGCTCCTTGGAGTCACGAGTCTCGCAGAGTGTGGGGCTGGTGTTCGGCTCAATCGCCGTTGGGATCACAGCCCCCGAGGCGGCATCCAACCGCCCATCCTCGATCAGCGCAGTTGGCTCCGAATTAAGGGTCGAAGCCGATGCGGGTGCAGCCTCCAGGGCACTGTTCGGTGGCAGAGCTAGATCATGCTCGTCAGGACAGTGCGGCGCGCTCGGCAGTGGCTCGAATCCGTCAAAGATCAAGTCCCCACGGATGTCAGCCATGTAGTTTAAACTTCCAAATCTGACCTGACAGCCAGGGGCGTAGCTTTCGATCTGCTCCAGATGGCCATGTGAATCGGCCCACGGTGCGAAGCCGCCGAAGACGAAGATCTGTCCGGGGAGGAAGGTCTCACCCTGGACTGCATCGCCATTGATGATCGTAGGAGCCATCAAGCCTGACGGCGACGACACAGAGGAACTCTCAATGAAAGCACCAATGTCGGTGTCAAAACTGGCGGATCTCGGGTAGGGGGTCCCGAACTGTGCGTCTAGGCCGGATGGTAACAGGAGACAAGGGACACGAAGTTTTACCCAGGTTCGGGCCCTCTCGATGGAGGTAAAACCCTACGTCCTGCTTGATTAATATTGATGATATGGGTAGTACAAGAGTAGATCTACCACGAGATCAGAGAGGCTAAACCCTAGAAGCTAGCCTATGGTGTGATTGTTGTTGTGGATGTGTTGTCCTACGGACTAAAACCCTCCGGTTTATATAGACACCGGATAGGGTTAGGGTTACATAGAGTCGGTTACAATGGTAGGAGATCTACATATCCGTATCGCCAAGCTTGCCTTCCACGACAAGGAAAGTCCCTTCTGGACACGAGGCGAAGTCTTCAATCTTGTATCTTCATAGTCCAGGAGTCCGGCTGAAGGTATAGTCCGGCCATCCGGACACCCCCTAATCCAGGACTCCCTCAGTGGATGTGGTTCCAGGTAGGAGGACGATGCGCTATGGTGTGGAGGTTAGCTAGGCGTTGCCGCTTTAAGTAGCGCATTCCGGTGAGGCCAAGCATCCGGGTGCGTCATTAAGTCGCCGGAGTTGTTCCAGACACAAGTCCATTCCCTAACAGAGACCCTTTGTGAAACAAGGAGAAACATTGCTCAATGTCGTCAAGATATGCATGGTTTTGAAACCAGACTATCAGACATTTGCTATGTTGTTCAGGAGCCTAGGGGAAATGAAGGCGAGGGTTATGGTGCTCCATCGGACAATACAACATGAAAACATAACAGTCAGGTCAAATGAACTGAGCTTCTGAACTTCTGGTGGTGCATTTATCTGCTAGACTGTTAAGTTTTATGCCAACCTTCCTTTTGTTATATAGTTGTAATTTGTTTTGGTGTGATACAAAATGTATTCTTAACATGCAGCCACCACCTGAATAAAACAACAAGCCATTTTTGTATAGTGTAGGGTGTTCCCTATATTTGCACTGGTGGCGATCTTTGATGTCGAGTGGATGTAATCTGTGCAATCGCCTTAATAGCCCAGCGTTAGTTTCGGCCTTATTTATTTCCTAGTCTTCCTTTTCCCTGGTTTGCTAGTGGCCGCAACTACCATGGGCCATATACGGACCGTAGGATCCATGGGTCACCTACGGGCCGTCGAAAAATGGGCCTGTAATCAGTGGGCCTCGGGCCGTCGGATAAATGTGTCTACATGGGCCATAATCGGGCATAATTGGTATCAGCCCAGCACGGTAACAGGCCGTAGGACAGCAAAGGCTTAATTCTGTCACAGGCATAACGGGTCGTTAATGGGCCAGAATATAGGACGGGCTGGAAACGGGGCAATGGTTAACATGCCAGAAACGGGCCGACTCTTGCCATGGGCCGATTTTGGCCCATTAGGGTAACAGGCCAGTAACAGGCCGACTCTTGCCATGGGCCGAATTTGGCCCATTAGTGGAACAGGCCAGTAACGGGCCGGAAGTAATCGAGGGCCGAAAAGGAGCCCAAGAACGTATGGGTCGTCAATAGGCCGAAAGCTAACACGGGCTGGAAACGGCCCATGTAAATCACGGGCCGTTAACGGGTATAAAGAAAATTACTATTCATTATGGGCTAGACTCACCGTGGGCCTGTAATGGGCCGAAAGATACGAAGGCCTCATATGGGCCGAAATACGTCGTGAGCCATACATGGGCCGAAAGTGAAATGGGCTAGTATTATATTCGACGGCCCACATGACGTTGTTGGGCCGATTTCCTTTAGGGCCTAACGGGCCGTGAGTTAACGGGCCGTAAAATGGGCTATTTGCGAAGAGATCGTTAACAGGCTTTTCATGGGCCAGCCCGTTAACTTTTGACCAAGTCAAACGGGCCGGCTTTGTAAGCTAAATGGGCCACTGTTGGGCCGTGCCACGTGTCGACATATCATAGGCGCATATCTGACCCACTGACGAGCTGACATGTGTTTCGTCCGGCCAATAAGAATTTTACACGCGGAAATTTCCCATTGGTCGGGGCTGTTAACGGGTTATCGGATCCAAAACCCGACCCAATAGCTTAACGGTGTTCCGTTATAGTGGATGCCACGTGTCGGTCACCCTTGACGAAAGCACTTCTGTGACGCGCGATTTATCGTCATGGAAGTGGACACTTCTGTGATGATAATTTTGGTAATGTCATGGAACACTTCTACGACAGCACAGGTATGACTATCTTGATTCTGTCATAAATTTGTCATGGATGTACATGCATGACAAAAAAAGCGACCTACTGTGACAAACACGTATCATCACAGAAGTGTATTTTTTTGTAGTGTCGGCGCAAGTTTGCGCTCGAAATGGGTCGGCCCGGACACAAAACGGACCAGATGGGTCCGGGCCGTCGTGTGCTGGGCTGACCTGTTTGTCTATTTTACCCCAAACGGACGGGGCCAGACAGAATGGGGTTGCGCGGTGGAGTTGGCCTCATATCTGCTCAAATCATCTATGAAGGTCAGAAAATAACGATACCCGCCGCAAGCCTCAACACTCATCGGATCACATACATCAGTATGTATTATTTCCAATAAGTCAGTTGCTCGCTCCATTGTTCCGGAGAATGGAGTCTTAGTCATCTTGCCCATGAGGCATGGTTTGCAAGCATCAAGTGATTCATAATCAAGTGATTCCAAAAGCCCATCAGCATGGAGTTTCTTCATGCGCTTTACACCAATATGACCTAAATAACAGTGCCACAAATATGTTGCACTATCATTATCAACTTTGCATCTTTTGGCATCAATATTATGAATATGTGTATCACTACGATCGAAATTTAGTAAACCATTCACTTTGGGTGTATAACCTCAGAAGGTATTATTCATGTAAACAGAATAACAATTATTCTTTGAATTAAATGAATAGCATTATTGCAATGAACAATATCCAATCATATTATGCTCAACGCAAACACCAAATAACATTTATTTTAGGTTCAACACTAATCCTAAAGGTAAAGGGAGTGTGCGATGGTGATCTTATCAACCTTGGAATCACTTCCAACACACATCGTCACCTTGCCCTCAACTAGTCTTTGTTCATTTTGTAACTCCTGTTTCGAGTTACTAATCATAGTAACTGAACCAATATCAAATACCCAGGGGCTACTATGAACACTAGTAAAGTACACATCAATAACATGTATATCATATATACTTTTGTTCACTTTGCCATCCTTCTTATCTGCCAAGTATTGGGGCAGTTCCGCTTCCAATGACCATTTCCTTCGCAGTAGAAGCACTCAGTTTCAGGCTTGGGTCTAGCTTTAGGCTTCTTCATGGGAGTGGCTGTTGGGGAACGCAGTAATTTCAAAAAAATTACTACGCACACGCAAGATCCATCTAGGTGATGCATAGCAATGAGAGGGGAGAGTGTTGTCCACGTACCCTCATAGACCATAAGCGGAAGCGTTATGACAATGCGGTTGATGTAGTCGTACGTCTTCACGATCCGACCGATCCTAGCACCGAAGGTACGACACCTCCGCGATCTGCACACGTTCAACTCGGTGACGTCCCATGAACTCTAGATCCAGCTAAGTGTCAAGGGAGAGCTTCGTCAGCACGACAGCGTGATGAAGGTGATGATGAAGTTACCGACGCAGGGCTTCGTCTAAGCACTACAACGATATGACCGAGGTGGAAATCTGTGGAGGGGGGCACCGCACACGGCTAAACAATCAACTTGTGTATTCTAGGGTGCCCCCTCCCCACGTATATAAAGGAGGGAGGGGGAGGCCGACCATCCCTCTCTAGGCGCGCCAAGGGGGGAGGAGTCCTCCTCCTAGTAGGAGTAGGACCCCCCCTTTCCTAGTCCCACTAGGAATAGAAGGAAGAGGGAGAAGGAGAAAGGAAAGGGGGGCTGGCCCCCCAGCCAATTCGGATTGGGCTTGAAGGGGGCACGCCCCCACCTAGGCCGGCTTCTCCCCTCCCCACTAAGGCCCATTAAGGCCCATACACTCCCTAGGGGGTTCCGGTAACCCCCCCGGTACTCCGATAAATGTCCGAACTCACCCGGAACCATTCCGATGTCCAAACATAGCCTTCCAATATATAGATCTTTATGTCACGACCATTCCGAGACTCCCCGTCATGTCCGTGATCATATCCGGGACACCGAAGTACCTTCAGTACATCAAAACTCATAAACTCATAATACTGATCGTCACCGAACGTTAAGCGTGCGGACCCTAGGGGTTCGAGAACTATGTAGACATGAACGAGACTCATCTCCGGTCAATAACCAATAGCGGAACCTGGATGCTCATACTGGTTCCTACATATTCTACAAAGATCTTTATCGGTCAAACCGCATAACAACGTACGTTGTTCCCTTTGTCATCGGTATGTTACTTGCCCGAGATTCGATCATCGGTATCTCAATACCTAGTTCAATCTCGTTAACGGCAAGTCTCTTTACTCGTTCCGTAATGCAACATCTCGTAACTAACTCATTAGTCACATTGCTTGCAAGGCTTATAGTGATGTGCATTACCGAGAGGGCCCAGAGATACCTCTCTGATACACGGAGTGACAAATCCTAATCTCGATATATGACAACTCAACAAACACCATATGAGACACCTGTAGAGCATCTTTATAGTCACCCAGTTACGCTGTGACGTTTGATAGCACACTAAGTGTTCCTCTGGTATTCAGGAGTTGCATAATCTCATAGTCATAGGAACATGTATAAGTTATGGAGAAAGCAATAGCAGTAAACTAAAGATCAAAGCGCTAAGCTAACGGATGGGTCAAGTCAATCACATCATTCTCTAATGATGTTATCCCGTTCATCAAATGACAACTCTTTGTCCATGGCTAGGAAACTTAACAATCTTTGATTAACGAGCTAGTCAAGTAGAGGCATACTAGTGACACTCTGTTTGTCTATGTATTCACACATGTACTAAGTTTCCGGTTAATACAATTCTAGCATGAATAATAAACATTTATCATGATATAAGGAAATATAAATAACAACTTTATTATTGCCTCCAGGGCATATTTCCTTCAGTCTCCCACTTACACTAGAGTCAATAATCTAGATTACATTGTACTGATTCTAACACCCATGGAGTCTGGTGCTGATCATGTTTTGCTCGTGAGAGAGGCTTAGTCAATGGGTCTGCAACATTCAGATCCATATGTATCTTGCAAATCTCTATGTCTCGCTCCTTGACTTGATCGCGGATGGAATTGAAGCATCTCTTGATGTTCTTGGTTCTCTTGTGAAATCTGGATTCCTCTGCCAAGGAAATTGCACCAGTGTTGTCACAAAAGATTTTCATTGGACCCGATGCACTAGGTATGACACATAGATCGGATATGAACTCCTTCATCCAGACTCCTTCATTTGCTGCTTCCAAAGAAGCTATGTACTCTACTTCACACGTAGATCCCGCCACGACGCTCTGCTTGGAACCGCACCAACTGACAGCTCCACCATTCAATAAAAATACGTATCCGGTTTTTGACTTAGAGTCATATGGATCAGTGTCAAAGCTTGCATCTGTTGGGGAATGCAGTAATTTCAAAAATAAAAATCCTACGCACACGCAAGATCATGGTGATGCATAGCAACGAGATGGGAGAGTATTGTCTATGTACCCTCGTAGACCGTAAGCGGAAGCATTATGATAACGCAGTTGATGTAGTCGAACGTCTTCATGATCCGACCGATCCTAGCACCGAAGATACGGCACCTCCGCGATCTGCACATGTTCAGCTCGGTGACGTCCCTTGTACTCTTGATCCAGTTGAGGCCGAGGGAGAGTTTCGTCAGCATGACGGTGTGGTGACGGTGATGATGAAGCTACCGGAACAGGGCTTTGCCTAAGCACCGCTACAATATGACCGAGGTGGATTATGGTGGAGGGGGGCACCACACACGGCTAAGAGATCAATGATCAACTTGTGTGTCCATGGGTGCCCCCCTCCCCCGTATATAAAGGAGTGGAGGAGGGGAGGGGCCGGCCCTCTCTATGGCGCGCCCTAGGGGAGTCCTACTCCCATCAGGAGTAGGATTCCCCCCTTCCCTAGTTGGAGTAGGAGAGGAAGGGAAGGAGGAGTAGGAGAGAAGGAAAGAGGGGCTGCCCCCCCCCAAACCTATTCCTATTTGGCCTCCTGCCCAAGGGGGGTGCACCAACCCCTTGTAGGCTGGTGTGCTTCTTTCTTATGGCCCATAAGGCCCATAACTTCTCCCGGGGGGCTCCGGTAACCTCTCGGTACTCCAGAAAAATGCCTGAACCACTCGGAACCATTTTGATGCCCAAATATAGGCTTCCAATATATCAATCTTTATGTCTCGACCATTTCGAGACTCCTCGTCATGCCTGTGATCACATCAGGGACTCCGAACAACCTTCGGTTCATCAAGACCTCTTAAACTCATAATACCGATCGTCACTGAACGTTAAGCGTGCGGACCCTACGAGTTCGAGAACTATGTAGACATGACCGAGACTCACTTCCGGTCAATAACCAATAGCGGAACTTGGATGCTCATATTGGTTCCTACATATTCTACGAAGATCTTTATCGGTCAAACCGCATAACAACATACGTTGTTCCCTTTGTCATCGGTATGTTACTTGCCCAAGATTCGATTGTCGGTATCTCAATACCTAGTTCAATCTCGTTACCAGCAAGTCTCTTTACTCGTTCCGTAATGCATCATCCCGCAACTAACTCATTTGTCACAATGCTTGCAAGGCTTATAGTGATGTGCATTACCAAGAGGGCCCAGAGATACCTCTTTGATACTCGGAGTGACAAATCCTAATCTCAATCTATGCCAACTCAACAAACACCATTGGAGACACCTGTAGAGCACCTTTATAATCACCCAGTTACGTTGTGACATTTGGTAGCACACAAAGTGTTCCTCCGGTATCCGGGAGTTGCATAATCTCATAGTCATAGGTACATGTATAAGTTATGAAGAAAGCAATAGCAACAAACTAAACGATCATCGTGCTAAGCTAACGAATGGGTCAAGTCAATCACATCATTCTATAATGATGTGATTCCGTTCATCAAATGACAACTCTTGTCCATGGCTAGGAAACTTAACCATCTTTCTTTAACGAGCTAGTCAAGTAGAGGCATACTAGTGTCACTTAGTTTGTCTCTGTATTCACACATGTACTAAGTTTCCGATTAATACATTTTGAGCATGAATAATAAACATTTATCATGATATAAGGAAATAAATAATAACTTTATTATTGACTCTAGGGCATATTTGCTTCAGTCTCCCACTTGCACTAGAGTCAATAATCTAGTTCACATCTTTATGTGATTAGTGCATATCTCCATGTGACTAACACCCAAAAGGTTTACTAGAGTCAATAATCTAGTTCACATTGCTATGTGATTAACACCCAAAGAGTGATCATGTTTTGCTTGTGAGAGAAATTTAGTCAACGGGTCTGCCACATTCAGAGCCGTATGTATTTTGTAAATTTGCTATGTCTACAATGCTTTGCTCAGAGCTACTCTAGCTAATTGCTCCTTGCCGGTGTCAAAACCGGCGGATCTCGGGTAGGGGGTCCCGAACCATGCGTCTAAGGCGGATGGTAACAGGAGGCAGGGGACATGATGTTTACCCAGGTTCGGGCCCTCTTGATGGAGGTAATCCCCTACTTCCTGCTTGATTGTTCTTGATAATATGAGTAGTACAAGAGTTGATCTACCACGAGATTAGAGAGGCTAAACCCTAGAAGCTAGCCTATGGCATGATTGTATTTGTCCTACGGACTAAAACCCTCCGGTTTATATAGACACCGGAGGGGGCTAGGGTTACACAAGGTCGGTTACAACGGAGGAGATATACATATCCGTACTGCCTAGCTTGCCTTCCACGCCAAGTAGAGTCCCATCCGGACACGGGACGAAGTCTTCAATCTTGTATCTTCATAGTCCAAAAGTCCGGCCAAAGGATATAGTCCGGCTATCCAGAGACCCCCTAATCCAGGACTCCCTCAGTAGCCCCTGAACCAGGCTTCAATGATGATGAGTTCGGCGCGCAGTGTTGTGTTCGGCATTGCAAGGCGGGTTCCTCCTCCGCATACATCATGGAAGAGTTCTGAATACGAGGATAGTGTCCGGCCCTGCAAAATAAGTTCCACATACTATTGTAGAGAGAATAACATTTCCACAAATCTAATCTGCTGACACATTTTGACGACATGACATCACGCCATGGCTCGGTCATTATGTGAACAGTTTTTCTCATCCAGCTCCGCACATAACGCGAGGCGGTTTTCTTGACACGTCTCGTCAAAGTAGACATCGTGTCCCCCTTATCACGGGATTCTCATCAATACAGTCATGGGTAACCCAACCATGCCTATTGGCAGGACTCCTAGATCTTAGGCAAGTCCCAAACGGCCACAAGGAGGACGCTTGATATTCACCCTCTTTATAAAGGGGACAAGGCATTTACTTTTCCCCCCTCCCGTGCTCAATCGAATCCTTCCCCCACCTCGAGTTCTAACACCCAAAGCTCAGGTCAGGCACTTCGGACATTCAACTATGTCCAGATCCAACCTTCAAGGTCGGTGGATGCCTTCCTCCGTCACAGAGGAAGACATCAAGAAGTTGAGGGAGGCCAGATATCTGACCGCCGAAATTTCGCATCGACTGCCTGCCCGAGGGCAGGTCGTCCCTATTCCCGAACCCAACGAGAGCGTCGTGTTCGTATCCCACTTCCTCCGAGGACTAGGCCTCGCTCTGGATCCCTTTGTTAGGGGTCTTATGTTCTATTACGGGCTAGATTTTTACGATCTGGCCCCCGATTCCCTTCTTCACATCTCATCATTTATTGTCGTATGCGAGGCCTTCCTCCGCATTACCCCTCACTTTGTCCTGTGGCTCAAGACCTTCGATGTGAAGCCGAAGATGATCGAGGGGCAGCACGCAGCGTGCGGAGGTGCTTTAATAAGCAAAATCGCTGGCGCTCCATGGACCGAGGGTTCCTTCCCAGAGGTGTCCGGATTGTGGCAGCGGGAGTGGTTCTACATCACAGCTTCCCAAAGTGCCAAGTGGGTAGCTGCCCCTACCTTTCGCTCGGGACCCCCACCACAACTCATGTCATGGATCAGCAGGGGGCTGAGCTGGGGTCCAGCCAAGGACGTGCCAATACTGCAAAGCTGTATCCGAGATCTCTTTGAGAGAGATTTCAGTCTGGTTATGGTGATGCAAGTTATGCTAGTTCGTCAAGTCCAGCCTTGCAAACGCCGGCCCCTCCGCATGTGGGAATTCAACCCGGAAGGACCGCGAGCTATTCAGCATTTCCTCGGCATGACGCACGAGGAGATGTACAAATCGTTCTTCGGACCCCAAATAGAGTGTCCGGACAACACCGAGGACGTGGGTCTGAGCTGCAACCGCCCTGCTGCCCAAGTAAGTAATCCCATGCCGAACCTGCTGTCCTTTTATTTATCATGAAATCATTCTAAAGAGCCGCTCTTTGACCAGGACTGGATAACAAAGGCGATGATGATCAGGTGTTCGGCCCCCCTTCCCGAGGGCTTGGACAATCCGGTACTGGACAAGATGCTCGAGCCGACACCTTATCCAGTGCCCTTAAAGGAAGATGATGGGGGGAAAAGAGAGGGCGAAAGTGGGCCTCACTCGCTACTCATTCCAACAGGGGGAAAAGAGAGGACGGCCAAAGGGAAGAATCTGACATTCTTGCTCCACGGGGAAGGAAGAGGACTACCTCTGAGGATCCGGAAACTAAGGTTTCCAAACGGGAGAAGAAATCTTCATCAGAGGGTCCTGCCTCGGAGGGTATTCTTGCCGCACAATGTCCGTGCAGGGATCAGCCCTCTACTGAGTTGTAAGTAGTCGAAACATACTTAATGGTGGAAATATCCTACCTTACTTCCAAAGACAATAACCAGTGCTTTATAAATTGCAGTCCGGATCGTTGCCCATCTCGAAAGAGTTTGTCTTCGGGGGATCTTCTTCCGGAGATGATGGAGAGCGAAACGCCTCCCCCTGGCTCCCCGTCTCATGAAGTGGGTGACCTTGAAGTGTCGTCGCGAAGGGTATCTCCAGATCTGCCAAGGCCAGAGGATAACCCTTTGGCTACCCGGGATCCCCAGTATCCGGCTCCTAAAGAGAGCGGCAGCAAGGGTCCGTACAGTATGTGGTCGGACATGCTGAAGGATCTTCTGGGGCAAGCGGCCGTCTCAGAAGCGCATCGTACGCTGATGGGTACGGTAATTGAAAGGATTTCATCCGCCGAAAGCGGTTTGCATGAAGCATTTATGAGTCCGCTGAAAGGCTTCGAGGTACGTGAAATAGTGTATGTTTTTGATAGTACCGCACACGTTAGGTGTGCCCTATGCAGATAGTAGCCCCTGAGACTCTGGTTGTCGTCAAAAACGGCAGCAAACAAAGGATCATAGTCCTAGGTAATAACCAAACCGCTGTGATGTGCATGTGGCTGAAGCTCCGATGGCTAGCCGGACTGATGGGTTTGCCGAGCTAAAGCGGCAACTGGATGTGGCAGATGCCGACATCGTGCTTGTCAATAAGCGGCTTGACGAGGCATATGGCAAGTGATTTTTCCGGTGATCGACACATAGTAAGAGGAGCATCATGCCAGTATCTTTAATATGTTGTGATTGCAGATGGAGCTGCCACCGTGGAGACCCTTTGGGCGGAGCTTGTCTGAGCCAAGGAGCAAGCAAGGAGTAGCAATGCGGCCGCTCTAAAGGCGGCCGAAGAGTTAAGGGCCGAACAGGCCGCACATTGCGAGAGCAAGGAAAAAAATAGCCAAGATGGCTATAGAGTTAAAAGATGCCGCTGACCTTTACCAGCTTCTTGAAGAAGGAAACCGGGCGAAGGCGACGGACCTAGAGAAGGCCCTTGTGGCTGCCAAGGAAGCCCGCTCCAAAATTAGAGCGACGAAGGAGGAGCTGCATCAAGCTGCAGATATTGTATTTGGGAAGCCCTTCTTGTTGCGGACTAAGTTCGGGGATCCGAAGTATGCACCTCTGGACCGGCTATGGAGTTCTGCAGACGCCTACGTGGATTTGGCTACAAGTGCTGCTGATGCGGCCGGGTACTTCAAGGATCGGAAAGATCATGAAGTGGAAAAACTGTTTTGGTCACAGTTTCATGCTCCAGCCCGTCCGCTGCTGTTGAATGAGCAAATGGCCGAGTGGGCCAAGCTCCATAGATTGTCCGGACTTGTCATGAGGTTCGTTCTAGATCACCTGTGGCCGAGAGGGCCAAGGCCGAATAGCTACTTTAGTTTAGTGCAACAGTTCCTTGGTGCCGTGCCATGCATCGATGCTGTAAAGAGATCGGCGTGCATAGAGGGTGCGCAAAGTGGCCTTTGCCAGTGTCAAGACATACTGGGTGAAATGGAGGCCACCACTGTTGTGACACAGGGTTCGGCCGTAGGCCGAGTGGCTGCCGAGCACTACTTTGAAGAAGTTCTTGAAGGCGCTCGTTCGATAGAGGCTCAGTGCTCGAAGAATATTATGTTTGAGTGAGATGTATTCCCCTTGTAAAAACAATGTTTTATTGAATTATCAAGGATGTATTTATACTTTTGCCCGAAAGTACTATGATGCCTCTTGTGCGGCCGTTTATGTATATATGTATATACCCTGAAAGTTTGCAGTCGTCGGCTTCCGCCCCCACGCATATAATGCGGGGGTGTTCGCAAAAAATGCATATCCACACTTGATCCAACGTATTGGTCCATTAAGGAGGTGATAGCGCAGCGAACGAGGCAATCGGACTATATTGCTTTAACACTTTCACTTAGCCATAGGAGTTTGACAGTGGGGCTACTATATAGCCCCTGGTACTTCTGCGCTTGTCCGAATACAGGGCGTGTACATACATGACCGGGAAACGACCCTTCGTTAATGCGGAGAAATCCCAAAGGTTCCGATTAGTCATCGAGTGGTTGACCAGTCTCTCGCTATATCATGACAGTCAATTTTCGGCTTTCTCTACTGAGGTGCTCGTCCGGATGAACCAGGGCAAAATCGTAGTAGTTCTCCCAGTGCTACCTTAGCCGATATAACAGAATGTAAGGTACCAAAACATGGGAGCCGGGCAAACCCAACATTTGACCAAAGACATGATTCGGAGATGATGCATATAGGGCCAAACTCGCGACACCGAACACTCCCTAAGATGTTCGGTCTTTATAACATATATCGGGCTAAACAATGCCCTTAATAAGAAACCCAATGTGTCCAGGTATGTGCAAAATACTGGCGTGGCCACATGCCAATACCGCCAGCATCCTTCTCGGTTATGTGGAGTATCCGGAGGATGTGAGCAATAAGAGACAGTAAAAAAGGCTTACGCAGGGTCTTAATCTAAAAAGAAACCTTTGGGTAGGTCCTTGCTGCACGTCTGCGCCCGTGTCTCCGTTGTGCCATGTCCTGGACGGGTGTAGCATGATTGTCATCTGTAAAAGGAAAGAACTTAGGTGAAAGTTGCCGTGCCGAAAAAAGAATTGGTTGCTATAAATGAACTATCAAGCTTTAAGAGAAACCAAGTTGAGCCGGGCTGGCCCTGATTACACGCGGGAAGCCCCTGGTATCGTTTATGAGGGTTTGATCATCAAACCCATTTTATGTGTATGTGATGGAACGCCGGACTCATCTAACCATGTCCGTGTTCTTGATGACCTGCCATTTCTTCTGGTTGGTGAGACCGTCTAGTTTGCGGCTGTTAGAGCCGCCGCATTCTCGTCCATACGTAAAAAATGTTTGGTATTTCCGCTAACTGAGATGATGCCACATGGACCGGGCATTTTGAGCTTGAGAAAAGCATAATGCGATATTGCGTTAAAACGAGCAAAAGCCGCCCTTCCGAGTAGTGCTTGATAATCACTTCGGAATGGAGCGATGTGGAAAGTTAACCTTTCACTTCAGAAGTTATCGGGAGAACCGAATATCACTTCTAGTAGTAGAGAGCCCGTACCGCGGGCCTTTTGGCCTGGTATTACTCCCTTGAAGGTAGTATTACTGTGGCTTATTTGTGTCGGGTCTATCCCCATTTTGCAGACTGTGTCCTGATATATGAGATTTAGATCACTGCCGCCGTCCATGAGGACTAGTGTGAAATGGTACCCATTTATGATTGGGTCTAACACCAAGGATGTCATTCCTTCGCGTCGGATATTTGTATCGTGATCCCTACGATCAAAAGTGATCGGGCAGGCCAACCAGGGGTTGAACCCAGGGGTGCCGGGCTCTATGGCTTGTGTGCATCGGAGTGCATGCTTGCTTCTCCCCTTTGTCACATGGATCATGTTTATTGTTTTGACCTCTGGTGGGAACTTTTTCTGTCCTCTGGCGCTTTGCTGGCGAGGTTCATCCTCTTCTTCGCTTGGTGTCTCTTTCCCTTTGTGTTCGGCGTTTAGCTTGCCGACCTGCTTGAAGACCCAACATTCTCTGTGGGTATGATTTGCAGGTTTGTCTGGGGTGCCGTGAATCTGACAGAGTTTGTCAAGAATTTTGTTTAGGCAAGATTGTCCTTCTCTGCTGCCTTTGAAAGGCTTTTTCCTCTGACCTGGTCGGGAGCCCCTGAATCCGGCGTTTACCGCCGTGTTATCTGGGCTGCCTTCTTTATTTCGACGCTTGTTTTTATTGCATCGTGGTTTACCATTTCCATCCCTGACTTCGGATGTGCTTGGGTCGCTGGTGCTGCTATGGGCCAACTAGCTGTCCTCGCTCGCACAAAAGCGGGTCATGAGGCTTGTTACGGCTGCCATTGTTCTCGGTTTTTCTTGGCCGAGGTGTCTGGCGAGCCATTCGTCTCGGATGCTGTGTTTGAAAGCTGCTAAGGCTTCGGCGTCCGGACAGTCGACGATTTGGTTCTTCTTGGTGAGGAACCTGTTCCAAAGCTTTCGGGCGGACTCTCCGGACTGTTGGATTATATGACTTAAATCGTCTGCATCCGGAGGTCGGACATAAGTCCCTTGAAAATTAGCCCGAAAAGCGTCCTCGAGCTCCTCCCAACTTCCAATTGAGTTTTCAGGGAGGCTTTTCAGCCAGTGCTGAGCTGGCCCTTTGAGCTTGAGGGGCAAGTATTTAATGGCATGGAGATCGTCTCCACGAGCCATATGAATATGGAGGATAAAGTCCTCTATCCAGACTCCAGGGTCTGTGGTCCCGTCGTACGCCTCTATGTTCACTGGTTTGAATCCCTCTGGGAATTCGTGATCCAGCACCTCATCAGTGAAACATAAGGGGTGTGCGACACCCCTATATTGGGATGTGCCATGGTGTTCGGACGGTTGTAGTATTCGGTTTTGGTTTTGTATCGGAGCGCGCTTCCTAGATCCGTAGATGGACCTGGTTGCGCCAGATTTTTGGTGCAAGTTCTCTCGTAGATCATGGGTTGACTTATGCGCGACCTTGTTAGTTGCTCTATCGCGCTCACAAGGTGGAGGATCCGGCCGGTTGGTCGTATCGTTCTTCGGCTGTGTGGACTCTAAGGCCTCATCGTCGAATTCCGGTAATAGCTTGCGCTTTGGATAGCTATTTGTGTGGTAACTTCCACCATACTTTGTTACTTTGTTCCACCTTCTATTGAGCGTATCTTGTGCGGCCTTAAGCCTTTGCTTCTGTTTCTTCAGGCTCCTCGCTGTGGCAATAAGCCTTCTGCGGAGGTTCTCTTGCTCCAGGTGCGTTTCCGGGATGATGTGTGCATCTTCGCCCGGACTGTTTTCCTCCCCCGACGGGGTTTGATGAGGTTTATCCTTGGCGTCATCGTGTTCGGACGTTGGGTCCGTACTATGTATGTAGTTTGCATCTTGATCGTGCTCTGTCACCGGGGTGGTGCAGTTGGCGTTTCTTCCAGAGTCGAGTGGGCTATTATTTCCTCTTGCGCTGTTATCGCTGTTTTTGCTATGGCGGGACTTAGAGCGGCGCCGCTGACGTCAGCGCTTGGGTTGCTTGGAGGGTGCATCCTCTGCTGTCTCTTCGCCATTGCCCTCTCTCGGCGTATCCACCATGTACACGTCATGTGATGAAGTGGTGGTCCGCCGCCCTGTGGGCGGTGGTTCCTGTTCGTCTCCTGCATCGTCGTCCATGCCATCGATGTCTTCGGAGTCGAAGTCGAGCATGTCGGTTAAGTCATTGACAGTGGCTACCAAGTGGGTGGTGGGTGGGCAATGAATTTCTTCGTCGTCCGCATCCCATTCTAGCCGGACATAGTTCGGCCAAGGTTCTCCTGACAGGGAGAGAGACCTTAATGAATTTAGCACATCTCCGAAAGGTGAGTGCTGAAAGATATCCGCGGAGGTGAACTCCATGATCGGTGCCCAGTCGGACTCGACGGGTACGGATGTGAGCGGCTCGTAGTCCATGGCTGGAGATGAGTCCAGTGGTTCGGCGTCATGGCTCTCGTGAGGGGTGAAGTCAGTATCCGGCTCTATCGCCACTGAGAGTGCGGCCTCCATGGCGGGGTCCATCCCTCCGCTCTCGGATGGCGCGACTTGCTCCAGATTAAAGGCCGGAGCAGTTGCGGATGCGATCTCCTGAACATTGTCCGACGGCATAGCTACATCATGCTCGTCGCGACTGTGTGGCGCGTCCGACACGGGCTCGAATCCATCAAAGATCAAGTCTCCACGGATGTCGGCCGTGTAGTTCAAGTTTCCAAATCTGACCTGATGGCCAGGGGCGTGGCTCTCGATCTGCTCCAGATGGCCAAGCGAATTGGCCCGCAGTGCGAAGCCCCTGAATACGAAGATCTGTCCGAGGAGGAAAACCCCACCCTGGACCGCATCACTAGCGATGATCGAAGGAGCCATCAAGCCTTACAGTGACGACACAGTGGAACTCTCAATGAAAGCACCAATGTCGGTGTCAAAACCGGCGGATCTCGGGTAGGGGGTCCCGAACTGTGCGTCTAAGGCGGATGGTAACAGGAGGCAGGGGACACGATGTTTACCCAGGTTCGGGCCCTCTTGATGGAGGTAATACCCTACTTCCTGCTTGATAGTTCTTGATAATATGAGTAGTACAAGAGTTGATCTACCACGAGATCAGAGAGGCTAAACCCTAGAAGCTAGCCTATGGTATGATTGTATGTTGTCCTACGGACTAAAACCCTCCAGTTTATATAGACACCGGAGGGGGCTAGGGTTACACAAGGTCGGTTACAAAGGAGGAGATATACATATCCGTACTGCCTAGCTTGCCTTCCATGCCAAGTAGAGTCCCATCCGAACACAGGACGAAGTCTTCAATCTTGTATCTTCATAGTCCAATAGTCCGGCCAAAGGATATAGTCCGGCTGTCCAGAGACCCCCTAATCCAGGACTCCCTCACTCCCACTCTCAATATGTATCTAGATCGAGACTTAGAGTCATCTAGATCGGTGTCAAAAGCTTGCATCGATGTAACTCTTTATGATGAAATCTTTCATCACCTCCATATCCGAGAAATATTTCCTTAGTCCTCTAAGGATAATTTTGACTGCTGTCCAGTGATCTACTCCTAGATCACTATTGTACTCCCTTGCCAAAATCATGCTAAGGTATACAATAGGTCTGGTACACAGCATAGCATACATTATAGAACCTATGACCGAGGCATAAGGAATGACTTTTCATTCTCTTTCTATTTTCTGCCATGGTCGGGTTTTGAGTCTTTACTCAACTTCACACCTTGCAACACAGGCAAGAACTCCTTCTTTGACTTTTCCATTTTGAACTACTTCGAAATTTTGTCAAGGTATGTACTCATTGAAAATATATCAAGCGTCTTGATCTATATATATAGATCTTGATGCTCAATATGTAAGTAGCTTCATCGAGGTCTTTCTTTGAAAAACTCTTTTCAAACACTCCTTTATGCTTTCCGTAAAATTCTACATTATTTCCGATCAACAATATGTCATTCACATATACTTATCAGAAATGCTGTAGTGCTCCCACTCACTTTCTTGTAAATACAGGCTTCACCGCAAGTCTGTATAAAACCATATGCTTTGATCACTTTATCAAAGTATATATTCCAACTCCGAGATGCTTGCACCAGTCCATAGATGGATCGCTGGAGCTTGCACACTTTGTTAGCACCTTTAGGATTGACAAAACCTTCTTGTTGCAACATATACAACTCTTCTCTAAGAAATCCATTAAGGAATGCAGTTTTGGCATCCATTTGCCAGATTTCATAAAATGTGGCAATTGCTAACATGATTCAGACAGACTTAAGCATCGCTACGAGTGAGAAAATCTCATCGTAGTCAACATCTTGAACTTGTCGAAAACCTTTTGCGACAATTCGAGCTTTGTAGATAGTAGCACTACTATCAGTGTCCGTCTTCCTCTTGAAAATCCATTTATTCTTAATGGCTCGCTGATCATTGGGCAAGTCAATCAAAGTCCATACTTTGTTCTTTATACATGGATCCCATCTCACATTTCATGGCTTTAAGCCATTTCGTGGAATCTGGGCTCATCATCGCTTCCTCATAGTTCGTAGGTTCGTCATGGTCTAGTAACATGAATTCCAGAAAGGATTACTGTACCACTCTGGTGCGGACCATACTCTGGTTGTCCTACGAGGTTCGGTAGTAACTTGATCTGAAGTTTCATGATCATCATCATTAGCTTCCTTACTAATTGGTGTAGAAATCACTAGAATTGATTTCTATGATGAACTACTTTCCAATTCGGGAGAAGGTACAATTACCTCATCAAGTTCTACATTCCTCCCACTCACTTCTTTCTAGAGAAAATTCTTCTCTAGAAAGGATCCACTCTTAGCAACAAAGATCTTGCCTTTCGGGTTTGTGATAGAAGGTGTACCCAACAGTTTCTTTTGGGTATCCTACGAAGACTCACTTTTCCGATTTGGGTTTGAGCTTACCAGGCTGAAACTTTTTCACATAAGCATCACAACCCCAAACTTTAAAAAACGACAACTTAGGTTTCTAGCCAAACCATAGTTCATATGGTGTCGTCTCAACGGATTAGACGGTGCCCTATTTAACATGAATGTAGTTGTCTCTAATGCATAACCCCAAAACGATAGTGGTAAATCGGCAAGAGACATCATAGATTGCACTGTATCCAATAAAGTACGGTTATGACGTTCGGACACACCATTATGCTGTGGTGTTCTAGGTGGCATGAATTTGTGAAACTATTCCACATTGTTTTAGTTGAAGACCAAACTCGTAACTCAAATATTCGTCTCCACGATCAGATCGTAGAAACTTTATTTTCTTGTTACAATGATTTTCCACTTCACTATGAAATTCTTTGAACTTTTCAAATGTTTCAGACTTATGTTTCATCAAGTAGATATACCCATGTCTTCTCAAATCATCTGTGAAGGTCAGAAAATAATGATTCCCGTCACGAGCCTCAACACTCAACTGACCGCATACATCAGTATGTATTATTTCCAATAAGTCAGTTGCTCGCTCCATTGTTCCGGAGAACGGAGTCTTAGTCATCTTGCCCATGAGGCATGGTTCGCAAGCATCAAGTGATTCCAAAAGCCCATCAGCATGGAGTTTCTTCATGCACTTTACACCAATATGACCTAAACGGCAATGCCACAAATAAGTTGCACTATCATTATTAACTTTGCATCTTTTGGCTTCAATATTATGAATATGTGTATCACTACGATCAAGATTCAATAAACCATTTATATTGAGTGTATGACCATAGAAGGTTTTATTCATGTAAATAGAACAACAATTATTCTTTGACTTAAATGAATAACCGTATTGCAATAAACATGATCCAATCATATTCATGCTCAACGCAAACACAAAATAACATTTATTTTAGGTTCAACACTAACCCCGAAGGTAAAGGTAGTGTGCGATGGTGATCTTATCAACCTTGGAATCACTTCCAACACACATCATCACCTCGCCCTTAAATAGTCTCTGTTTATTTTGCAACTCCCGTTTCGAGTTACTACTCTTAGCAACTGAACCAGTATCAAATACCGAGGGGTTGCTATAAACATTAGTAAAGTACACATCAATAACATTTATATCCAATATACTTTTGTTCAGTATGCCATTCTTCTTATCCGCCAAGTATCTAGGGCAGTTCCACTTCCAGTGACCATTTCCTTTGCAGTAGAAGCACGCAGTTTCAGGCTTGGGTCTAGCTTTGGGCTTCTTCATGGGAGTGGCAACTTTCTTGACATTCCTCTTTAAGTTCCCTTTCTTTCCCTTGCCCTTTTACTTGAAACTAGTTGTCTTGTCAACCCTCAACACTTGATGCTTTTATTGATTTCCACCTTCGCTGATTTCAACATCACGAAGAACTTGAGAATTACTTTCATCATCCCTTGCATATTATAGTTCATCACGAAGTTCCAGTAACTTGGTGATAGTTACTAGACAACTCTGTCAATCACTATTTTATATGGAAGATTAACTCCCACTTGATTCAAGCAATTGTAGTACCCAGACAATCTGACCACATGCTCACTGGTTGAACTATTCTCCTCCATCTTGTAGGCAAAGTACTGTCAGAGGTCTCATACCTCTCAAGACGGGCATGAGCATGAAATACCAATTTCAACTCTTGGAACATCTCATATGTGTCGGATGTGGGGTTCCGGCAAACCCTTAAGGTTCGGCCACTGGTGTGCGCACGAAGTCTTCCCTCCTACCGATCTATGCTCTAGCTCGCTAAGATCTTGCGGACAAACTCGACGAACTCACAACACAGAAAGACACGGGGTTTATACTGGTTCGGGCCACCATTGTGGTGTAATAACCTACTCCTGTGTGCTGGTGGATTGCCTCTTGGGCTGACGATGAACAATTACAGGGGAAGAATAGCCTCCTGAGGTTGAGGTGTTCTTGTGCATATGAACTTGTGGCGTGAGGGTTCGATCTTCTACCTTCTCCTCGCCCCCTTCTATGGTGGTGGCTAGCCCTACTTATAGAGGCCCTGGTCCTCTTCCCAAATATTGAGCGGGAAGGGAGCCAACAATGGCGGGCTAATTCGAAGGGGAACAACTAGTACAAGCTATCCTAGCAAAAGTAGTCTTCGCCTGCGCAAAGCTCTGGTGGTGATGCCGTCTTGGGCTCCACAATGACCTCCATCTTGCAGTCTTTCTGGTCTTGGTCTTGTTGCACAAAAATGGCAACCTTTGCCTGAGGCCTCGGTACTCCACAGCTGTGCTTGCCTCCTTTGCACCAAAGAGGAAACAAGGATGCTGCGCATGCTGGCGCCCGCCTGGTGTCGATCGTCATGGCTCACGTCATGAGAGCCTCGTGAGGTTCGCCTCGCCTTGATATCTCCGCTCCTCGTGAGCCTGCCTGGCTTGGCAACTCCAAAGGAGGTCTTGCATCATCCGCCTCGCGAGGCTTGGACCCTCGCGAGGGTCTTGGATGCTTTGTTGATGAAGATGGGTCCTACGGCCTGCTGCTTGGCCACGCTGTGGGCCACAGGCAGGCAAGTCTGGGGACCCCCGTTCCCAGAATGCCGACAGTAGCCCCCGGGCCCAAGGTGCGCTCGGGCTTGGCTTCACGGTGAAGCCAAGGGTCATGTTTGGAGCACCGCGGGCCCCAAAAGCCTGCGGCCTCGGTTGATGCTGGCGGTTGATTGGTCGTGGGCGTCTCCGCTTCCCCACGTTGACTCGGCAACTGCACGACTTGACAAGTCCCTGCGACATGCAAGGAAAACCATCATTACCTGTGATCGTGGGAGACACCGGTTGGCCTTCTCTTGCTATAAATGAGGGAGGGGCGGAGCCCCTGTTGCCCATCTCTTCCTCGCTTGCTCGCTTCTTCTTTGCTTCATTGCTTGCGGCGCTGACAACAATGGCGCCCATCAGAAGGTTTTTCCGCCGAAGAGAAAGGGAAAGCTCCCCGGGATGTCCCGGAGCCACTTCCACTGAAGAAGAGGTCGCTCCATCACCGTGACGAAGCGGCGATGCAAGTGGTGACGAGGCCTCGGTGCGAGCGGCCTCCTCCATGGTATCCGCTACCCCTGTATGCCCAAGTCGAGGGCTCGGGAGGACGAAGTGACATGCAGCGCTGCCCGTGCCGCTTCTAGGGTCGCCGCACCACGGCGACGTGTGTCATCCACGCCACGGACTCCTCGCGCGAGTTGGTGCTGTGGGCGCCGATGCCTCCGAGCTCCTGGATCCGCTTCCCGCGGTTCTTCTCCGACATGATGCCGCCGAAGCGGCTGCTCAAGCTCTGGCTGCAGCATGCCGACTGCAGCGCTCCGGCGACCAGAGCGGTGATCGAAGCGGTCCCCACCGGCAAGATCTTCATGACCCGAGGCTGGGGCGAGATCGCCCGGGTCTGCCGTGCACGGGGCGCCCTCGCGATTCACTTCGTGTACGACGGCGCCTCCACGCTCTTCTTCAAGGTCTTCGATGCCGAGGGCCGTTGCCTGGAGTGCTGCTCCAGAGGAGAGCGCGGAACTGATGCGCGCTCCACTCGCGACCACTCCAGCAGCAGCAGCCCTTGGGAGTCCAGCAGCTCTCCTGAGCTCTACGAGACTCCAGAGACGAGCGACGCCAGCTACGTCCCCCCGAGCTCTCGCGTGCTCGGAGCAGGGCTGCGGCGCCCGGCCGCCTCCGCCGCTGATCTGGATGGGGTTGGCGCTGGCCTCCCGTGGCCCACTGTTGATGATGGCGTCTGCCACGGAAGGATGTAGATAGGATCCCCCTTAGCATCAGCTTTTGTTTCCTGCGAAGAATCATGAATCAACCCGTGGGGGCATGTAAGGATCTATAATGCCTTTGTACTTATCTTCCTTGTTATGAAGATTTGATGAACGTGTGTCCCGTTAAGGCTCGGTCCCCCCTTTCTTTCCTCGCGATAGCTTCTTGCTCTGCGCTGACGGGTCCTAGTCCCAAGGCGGCTACAGCCATCGCTGGTATGCCAGGTCGTGATGCCGTGGTCAAGGCCATGAGGTGTGCGGCCCGAGGTCCAGTAAGAGCCCCTGAGGCGCGATGCTCAGGAGGTCCCCCTTAGTGCCCAAGCAGCCATGGAAAGAAAGGAAGATGATTGGACGCAACGGGGTTGCGGCATGGTGTGAGCGACTACTAGGCCCAAATATGTAGCCGATCTGAGGGCGGGACTTATCTTGCTGACTTCGTGGTGATTCCTGATGTTGCGCTAGGGCTGCGCGCCAACTTATTCGTCATAGCTAGGCCGGTCCGTATGAGTTTTCCTTATCCCGAGCTCTTCTTAGTGCTCTACGTCCTCAGGTCCCGGCCCTTGAGCGAGCTCTGCCTCCACTGGTATGCCAGGTCGCGATGCCGTGGTCAAGGCCAGGGGGTGAGGGCTAGAGAGCCAGTAAGAGCTCCTGAGTCGCGATGCTCAGGAGCCCCCCTTTTAACGCGCAAGCTAATCACACGAGAGAAAAGGAGACTCACGGTGCCGCCTGCTATCCTTCCTGTGGGGTCCCTGTGGACAGGCACAAGAAGAAACATGGTTTGCCGTTACTGCCGCCTGCCTACCGCTGGTTGGTCTGGGTGAGGTGACGTGCATGGAGCTTGCCGTGAGCCAGAGCTCGGCCACTCAGATTTATCGGTCATGGCAGGGACGGACCCATGCACCAGCGTCATGCCTGCGTAGTGGCCCCGGGGGAGGCGATGATCGAGCAGGTGATAGCAGTTGGCAGGTTAAGCATGAAGAGCAGATCAACTTAGGTAAATGCAGGAAGATACATGCCACCGGGTCCGGCCCGAGCAGCGTGGGGATGATGCAACCCGAGGGGCACCCCCAACAAGGTAAGCTAAAGACATAAGCAAAAGGGATAAATGCCGCAGGGACGGACCCATGTGGCCTGTGAATAATGCAGCCCGAGGGGCGCTCCCAACTTAAATGAACTTGGAAGATGTCACCTGGTTCTGTAGACGAAGTAGAGTTGGTGCAGCTGAAGCCACGCGTTGAAGGAATGGCTCCTCATGAGCCACCGGGACCCTGAGCCTCGGGAAGCTCTGGGGGCTCAGGAGGTTCCCTGAAGATTGTCTCCATCTCTTCCAGGATGGCGTGGTACCTGGCCTCCTGAGCCGCCAGTACACGCTGCAGGTTGCGTTGGTAAGCCGACGCCACGCTCGGCAAGCCGAAGGGCATGCGAACATAGCTGTGTGGTGGGCCCTCACAGTGGCCCGCACTCGATGGCCAAAAGCGCTCCTGAGATGTGGCCCTGTTGAGCCCTGGGATGTCGATGCAGATGCGCAGCTCAGCACCCTCGCCTGGATGGTGAGCCGCGCCTTGTGAGCGGCTATCACCGCGCATGGCTCTTGCTTCTTGCAGTTCCTGGATGGTCTTGGTGATGAACTCCTGGGTGGTGGGCACTCCTTGTCCTGTGCTCTCCTAAGGAAAGTGTGCCGTGAAGCACGTTTCCAAGTGGTGCCCAAGCGCCCCCCTCGTTAGGTTGGCAAGGTCTGATGCTGTACAGGAGAGAGCCCCCGAGTCCTGCCTGAGGAGGGCGCCGGGCGCGCTTTCCTATGCGGTGGAGGGAGGCGCCCCTGGAGCGGGCGCTGATCCTGATGAGGCTCCTGACGCGACGCCATCTTCTTGGGGTCCTGCGTGGCGCGACAGCTTCTTCTTGGGGATGGTCTCCGGAGGGCCTTCACTTCTGCTGTCAGGGTTGTCGATTGCTGCGGCTTGGAAGGCACGCTCAAGGGAGCACACCACATCCCTTTCTTCACATGGGACCGTGATGATTCCCCCGCTTCCTGGCATCTTGAGAACGTTGTAGCCGTGGTGAGTGACTGCCATGAACTTGGCCAGGGCTATATACCCGAGTATGGCATTGTACGGCAGGCGGATGTGCGTGATGTCGAAGTCGATGAGCTCGGTGCGGTAGTTCTTGCGCTCCCCGAAGGTGACAGGGAGGCGGACCTGCCCTATCGGTGTGGTGGAACCATCAGTCACTCCTGAGAAAGGCTTGGTTGGCTGGAGCTGCTCATAGGGCACTTAGAGGTTGTCAAACATGTCGACGGTCAGGACGTTGAGCCCTGCGCCGCCGTCGATGAGCGTCTTGGTGACCTGCACATTGCCGATGAATGGGGAACACAGCATAGGCAGGGTGCCAGCGGTGGCTGCGCACTTGAGCTGATCCACCGAGTTGAAAGTGATGGCGCATTGGGACCACCTGAGCGGGTGCGTGGCCTCGAGCTTGGGGAGCACCATGTTCACCTCGCGAGCGAACTGTTTGAAGATGCGCTGAGAGGCTGGGGCCTGAGCACCGCCCAAGATGCAGGCGATTGCACGCGGCTCTTGGAAGCCCCCAGCCCCCTCGTCCTGGTGGTGGTTGTCGTTCCTTCTTGGTGGAGGCAACGGGGGAAGACCGGCGTTGCATTGGGGGCGATCCTCACGAGGCGGGTCCCTCCAAGCGCCCTCGCGAGGTTGGTCCTACCAGCAGTCCTCACAAGGCCAGTCGCGCCACTCCTGGTGCGGGCCACGGTCGTCCCAGCGTCCGCCTCCGCGTCCTCCTTCGTGGCCATAGCCCCGGTCGTTGCGCTTGGGGCGTCGACCGTAGCGTCCTTCCCGTATGGCTCTGAGATCTTGACAGTCGCTGGTGTTGTGGGTGTTCAGGTTGTGGAAGGCGCAGAATGGACGGCCGTTCTTGGATGACTCGGGCTGATCTCTGCCCCGCTTGGTGCCGGGCTCTGCTGCGAGCACCACTGCCTCTTTGCGCTTCACGACCTTGGCCTTGGCCTTCTTTTCCTCCGCTCCTGCAGCTGCCAGCTCGAGGAGAGAGAGGCGCCCCTCCTCAGCTCTTGTGCACTTGGTCGCTAGGTTGAACAGCTCCTGAGATGTGCAGAGCTCCTCGTGGATAGCAAGCTCTTCCTTCATCTTGACGTCGTGGATGCCGTCGGAAAACGCGGAGATGATGGCCTCGTCCGTGACCTTGGGGATCTTGAGGCGTGTGTTGTTGAAGCACTGGATGTACTTCTGGAGGGTCTCTCCTGGCTATTGCTTGGTGCGGCGTAGATCGCCCGCGGCCGGTGGGCGGTCGCGAGTGCCCTGGAAGTTGGCGACGAAGCGGTCGCGCATCTCGTCCCAGGAGGAGATCGAGCCGTGCTATAGGTTCAGGAGCCAGGAGCGGGCCCCATCCTTGAGAGACATGGGAAACCAGTTCACTATGACCTTTTCGTCGCCGTTGGCCGCTTCGATGCTCAGCTCATAGAGCTGCAGGAACTCCATGGGGTCGGCGGTGCCGTCGTATCGAGGAGGTAGATCTGGCTTGAACTTGCCTGGCCAGGTGACGCTACATAGCTCAGGGGTGAAGGCGCGGCAGCCTGCCGTGGTTGCCGGGGCCCGCTTCAGAGGTGGAGCTAGGTCTTGACGAGGTCCGCGCTGCGCCACTGCAGGCGGCACGCGGTCTTGACGAGGTGGCGCGAGGAGTGCCGGTGCAGCTTCTCACGGCCGCGGGATTTCTTGGCAGCTTCTTTCTTCATGCGCGGGTGCCGGGCGCGGTGGATCACACTGCGGAGGCGCGCGCCTTGGTGCCAAGGCACCGTCTTGGGGTCGAGGCAGTGGAGGCATGCCATGAGCCCCGTCGCCCGCGGCTGGTTGAGGGGGAGGCAGAGTGGGACGGCGTTGGAGAGCCCCCTGCGGCTCGGACGAGCTCGCAACGCGGTCGAGCCACTCCTCGTAGAGGTCGTCGATAGGGCGGTAGCGCAGGAGTTCGTTCGCTGCGAGGAGCGTGGCCCGTGCCTCCATGGGAGCACGGCGCGCGTGAGACGAAGAACCGGCAGGGCTCCATGATGGAGTAGCGGTGCGGCTGTCCTGCCGCACCGAAGGATACTGCAAGGATGCCTGCTGCTCGTTCCCCACCGGGCCGGTGGCCGCGTTGGCAGCGGGGGACGGAGAACGACGAGGTGGTCCACCGACGGGAGCCGTCTGAGCGATGCTGGCGGCGAGGGCAGCCCGACGCTCAGCTCGAGCACGGCGAGCGTCCGACATGAAGACGACGGAGCGACGAACTGACGGAAAGGACTCTACGGCGCACCCCTACCTGGCGCGCCAAATGTGGATGTGGGGTTTCGGCAAACTCTTAAGGTTCGAACACTGGGGTGCGCGCGAAGTCTTCCCTCCTACCGATCTACGCTCTAGCTTGCTAAGATCTTGCGAACGAACTTGACGAACTCACACCACAGAAAGACACCGGGTTTATACTGGTTCGGGCCACCATTGTGGTGTAATAACCTACTCCAGTGTGGTGGTGGTGGATTGCCTCTTGGGCTGACGATGAACAATTACAGGGGAAGAACAGCCTCCTGAGGTTGAGGTGTTCTTGTGCGTATGAACTTGTGGCGTGAGGGTTCGATCTTCTCCCTTCTCCTCGCCCCCGTTCTATGGTGGTGGCTAGCCCTACTTATAGAGGCCCTGGTCCTCTTCCCAAATATTGAGCGGGATGGGAGCCAACAATGGCGGGCTAATTCGAAGGGATACAACTAGTACAAGCTATCCTGGCAAAAGTAGTCTTCGCCTACACAAAGCTCTGGTGGTGATGCCGTCTTGGGCTCCACGACGACCTCCGTCTTGTAGTCCTTCTAGTCTTGGTCTTGTTAAAACGAAATGGCAACCTTTGCCTGAGGCCTCGGTACTCCGCGAATGCGCTTGCCTCCTTTGCACCAAAGAGGAAACAAGGACGCTGCGCGCGCTGGCGGCCGCCTGGTGTCGATCGTCATGGCTCACGTCACAAGAGCCTCGTGAGGTTCGCCTCGCCTTGATATCTCCACTCCTCGTGAGCCTGCCTGGCTCGGCAACTCCAAAGGAGGTCTTGCGTCGTCCGCCTCACGAGGCTTGGACCCTCGCGAGGGTCTTGGATGCTTTGTTGATGAAGATGGGCCGTACGGCCTGCTGCTTGGCCACGTCGTGGGCCGCAGGCAGGCAAGTCTGGGGACCCCCGTTCCCAGAACGCCGACAATATGCTCCATGTCATTCAAAACATTTTTGAAGTCCCAGTTCTAAGCCGTAAAGCATGGTGCACTAAACTATCAAGTAGTCAGCATACCGAGCTTGTCAAATGTTCATAACGTCTGCATCTGCTCCTGCAACAGTTCTATCACCTAGTGGTGCATCAAGGACATAATACTTCTGTGTAGCATTGAGGATAATCCTCAGATCATGGAGCTAGTCCGCATCATTGCTACTAACATCTTTCAACTTATTTTTCTCTAGGAACATATCAAAAAATAAACAGGGAGCTACATCGCAAGCTATTGATCTACAACATAGATATGCAAATACTATCACGACTGAGTCCATGATAAATTAAAGTTCAATTAATCAAATTTAAGAACTCCCACTTAGATAGACATCTCTCTAATCATCTAAGTTATCACGTGATCCATATCAACTAAACCATGTCCGATCATCACGTGAGATGGAGTAGTTTTCAATGGTGAACATCACTATGTTAATCATATCTACTATATGATCCACGCTCGACCTTTCGGTCTCCAGTGTTCCGAGGCCTTATCTGCATATGCTAGGCTCGTCAAGTTTAACCCGAGTATTCCGCGTGTGTAAAACTGGCTTGCACCCATTGTATGTGAATGTAGAGCTTATCACACCCAATCATCACGTGGTGTCTCGGCACGATGAACTGTCGCAATGGTGCATACTCAGGGAGAACACTTGTACCTTGAAATTTAGTGAGAGATCATCTTATAATGCTACCGCCGAACTAAGCAAAATAAGATGCATAAAGGATAAACATCACATGCAATCAAAATATGTGACATGATATGGCCATGATCATCTTGCGCCTTTGATCTCCATCTCCAAAGTACCGTCATGATCTCTATCATCACCGGCATGACACCATGGTCTCCATCATCTTGATCTCTATCAATGTGTCATCATATGATTGTCTCGCCAACTATTGCTCTTGCAACTATTGCTATCGCATAGCGATAAAGTAAAGCAATTATTTGGCGCTTGCATCTTATGCAATAAAGAGACAACCATAAGGCTTCTGCCAGTTGCCGATAACTTCAATAAAACATGATCATCTCATACAACAATTTATATCTCATCACATCTTGACCATATCACATCACAACATGCCCTGCAAAAACAAGTTAGATGTCCTCTACATTGTTATTGCAAGTTTTACGTGGCTGCTACGGGCTGAGCAAGAACAGTTCTTATGTATGCATCAAAAACCACACCATAGTATAGTGATTGCTTTTTGATCTTCAGAAAGAACCTTGTTCATTGAAACCGATTCAACTAAAGTTGGAGAAATAGACACCCACTAGCCACCTGTGTGCGAAGCACGGCGGTAGAACCAGTCTCGCGTAAGCGTACACGTAATGTTGTTCTGGGCTGCTTCATCCAACAATACCGCCGAATAAAGAATCAACTAGTAACGGCAAGCAATATGTATATACCCACACCCACAACTCCTTTGTGTTCTACTCATGCATATAACATCTACGCATAGACCTGGCTCGGATGCCACTGTTGGGGAATGCAGTAATTTCAAAAAAAAAAATCCTACGCACACGCAAGATCATGGTGATGCATAGCAACGAGAGAGGAGAGTATTGTCTACGTACCCTCCTAGACCGTAAGCGGAAGCGTTATGATAACATGGTTGATGTAGTCGAACGTCTTCATGATCCGACCGATCCTAGCACCAAAGATACAGCACCTCCGCGATCTACACGCGTTCAGCTCGGTGACGTCCCTCGTACTCTTCATCCAATTGAGGTTGAGGGAGAGTTTCGTCAGCACGACGGCGTGGTGACGGTGATGATGAAGCTACCAGAATAGGCTTCGCCTAAGCACCGCTACGATATGACCGAGGTGGATTATGGTGGAGGGGGGCACCGCAGACGACTAAGAGATCAATGATAAACTTGTGTGTCCATGGGGTGCCTCCCCGTATATAAAGGAGTGGAGGAGGGAAGGGGCCGACCCTCTCTATGGCGCGCCCTAGGGGAGTCCTACCCCCACCGGGAGTAGGATTCCCCCCTTCCCTAGTTAGAGTAGGAGAGGAAGGGAAGGAGGAGTAGGAGAGAAGGAAAGGGGGGCCACCCCCCAAACCTATTCCAATTAGGCCTCCTGCCCAAGGGGGGGTGCACCAGCCCCTTGTGGGCTGGTGTGCTTCCTTCTTATAGCCCATAAGGCCCATAACTTCTCCCGAGGGGCTCCGGTAACCTCCCGGTACTCCGGAAAAATGCCTGAACCACTCGGAACCATTCCGATGTCCAAATATAGGATTCCAATATATCAATCTTTATGTCTCGACCATTTCGAGACTCCTCGTCATGCCCGTGATTACATCCGGGACTCTGAACAACCTTCGGTTCATCAAAACACATAAACTCATAATACCGATCGTCACCGAACGTTAAGCGTGCGGACCCTACGGGTTCGAGAACTATGTAGACATGACCGAGACTCACTTCCGGTCAATAACCAATAGCGTAACCTGGATGCTCATATTGGTTCCTACATATTCTAAGAAGATCTTTATCGGTCAAACCGCATAGCAACATACGTTGTTCCCTTTGTCATCGGTATGTTACTTGCCCGAGATTCGATCGTTGGTATCTCAATACCTAGTTCAATCTCGTTACCGGCAAGTCTCTTTACTCGTTCCGTAATGCATCATCCCGCAACTAACTCATTTTTCACAATGCTTGCAAGGCTTATAGTGATGTGCATTACCGAAAGGGGCCAGAGATACCTCTCCGATAATCGGAGTGACAAATCCTAATCTCGATCTATGCCAGCTCAACAAACACCATTGGAGACACCTGTAGAGCACCTTTATAATCACCCAGTTACATTGTGACGTTTGGTAGCACACAAAGTGTTCCTCCGGTATCCGGGAGTTGCATAATCGCATAGTCATATGAACATGTATAAGTTATGAAAGCAATAGCAACAAACTAAACGATCATCGTGCTAAGCTAACAGATGGGTCAAGTCAATCACATCATTCTCTAATGATGTGTCCCATTCATAAAATGACAACTCTTGTCCATGGCTAGGAAACTTAACCATCTTTGATTAACGAGCTAGTCAAGTAGAGGCATACTAGTGACACTTAATTTGTCTCTGTATTCACACATGTACTAAGTTTCTGATTAATACAATTCTAGCATGAATACGAAACATTTATCATGATATAAGGAAATAAATAATAACTTTATTATTGCCTCTAGGGCATATTTGCTTCAGCATCGACGTAACTGTTTACGACGAGCTCTTTGTCACCTCCATAAATGAGAAGCATATCCTTAGTCCTTTTCAGGTATTTCAGGATGTTCTTGACCGATGTCCAGTGATCCACTCCTGGATTACTTTGGTACCTCCCTGCTAAAGTAATAGCAAGGCACACATTAGGTCTGGTACACAGCATTGCATACATGATAGAGCCTATGGCTGAAGCATAGGTGATGCGTTGCATCCCAAGATCATCCCCATGGACCTACCTACATCCCCCACAACACCACTTGGACCAATGACAAGGGCACGAGCAAAGGCTATCGAAGATAAGGTGAACTCGCTCCTCTCCGAACTACCACTTTCTATACATGAGACATGGCTACTACCTCAAGCGGAGACACTATGCGTGATCAGGTACTTGGAGGAGAGCCCCGGAGCAGCTACACCCACTGGACAAGGCGACGAGGGCACCAAGCGCCAAGGTCATGAAGAAGGAGGGTCAACGAAGCCCCAGCCACCGGACGACTAGTCGGGACCGAACGTCCGGCGCCTGAAGCCCCAGCCGAGCTACAGCGACCGGACGTCCGGCCCGGACCGGACGACCAGCGATCCTGCACCCGAGCCAAACAAGCGGGAGTCCGACACCACCGGACGTTCGGCGACCAGACGACCGGCCACTTCCGGAAATCCGCTACTTTAGCATCCGAGCCAGAACGAGCGGACGACCGGCGACTACCGGACGTCCGTCGCCCGTGAGCCACCGGACGACTGGTCCCCAGCGGACGTCCGGTCCCTATCTGCGCATAGGATTCGGGCTCGAGGCCCATGTACCCCCTCACTTCGTCCCCATTTGCACTAAGACTATAAATAGACCTCCTACTCCTCCTAGCTAGGGTTAGCAAAGTAGTAGCTCATTTAGAGATAGAGCTTTGCTCATCCACATCGGATCTACTCCATGAGAGAGACCGCGACCCCTCTTCGAAGAAGATACCCTTGGATTCAAGACCCCCTCACGGAGAAGACCCCCATCAAGGCCTCCTTTGGAGAAGAACCGGTTACCATCTATCGTCCCTTGTTGATCGTGGATCTTGTATCTTCTTTTGTGTTCATGGATCTAGCACATGTGTGATCATACTTGTTGGTTTGAGTGTTTCCCTTGTGTTCCCCTTGTGATTTCCCCTCGTGTTTCCCCTTGTGTTCTTCGTGTTCTTCGCGGGATCCGCTCCTTTCGTGAAAGATCAGCCACCTAGGGTTCCACCCTACATCATCTTGGTATCTAGAGCCACGTTGATCATGATTTCGGAGCCTCCCCGTTGTGTTTCTAGCCTTGTTTTTGTTGATTTTGTCCCTAACTCGAAAATTACCCACAAAAATAGCCCCATTTTTTTGCGATTTCTTGGTGTGATGAAATTTTGTTGGATTTGATCCGTGGATTTTCTTTGTCTTGAGTGGATCTAGCTTTTCCCCTTCGTCTCCACCTTTTCCATCCACGAAATCGCCTGGATTCAACGAATTTCGACCTCTCCATCACGAACACGTGCTGTTCATCCCGTGCCCGAACTTGCCCAGGCACCGGACGTCCGCAAAAACCTGATGAAACTGAATCCCCCCCCCCCCCGAAAATTGCAGCCACCACCCACTTCCGCATACACATACCCATACCTCCACCACTTTGCGCAACCACCATTGCTTACTCGTTTCGCACTCCGATATGTTTTGCAACTTTGTGCTTTGAGAATTTGAGTTGCGGTTCCATGTCCTATTGTGTTTAGGCTATTTAGGTATGGTTCAACATCAACATCACCGCCGCTCATCTTCACCACGGACGCGTCATACAACAACCACAACACCATTTTGACACCATACTGTAAGCAAGAGCGGTAAACTCATCTTGGTATCGTGCTACATCATTCTTGCCATTACATTGATAGCCATCATAGCCTTACTCTTTTGCGTCGCTTACCCATCAAGACTAGCCTTTGAGTATTGCCGGCAACGTGACTTGTGCACATTAGTGATCATACTTCCCATAGCATTCATACATAGCATTGGTGCATATCATCTCTTGTGTCACAAAGTGCCATCGCATACTCAATTGCCATCTTGGTTCGTGAAGCATTGCATGAGAAAAAAAACTCAAACACAAAGATCCAAACAAGCTTTTAAGCAAAAGGGAAAGATAAGCAAAGAGCTTTTAAGCAAGAACCATAGCATCATACAACATTAAGATTGTCATACTAGATCATCTTGGATCATGTCATCGGCATACCATACATCGAGCATACTTGGGATAGAAGTCGTTGCATTTTTGCTTAGTAGGTTGTGCACAAAGTCTTCGTAACCGCCTATTGTGCAATCGTGCTAGCGTCTCTCTAGTGTTGTGAAACAAGGGCATTTTCGTGGATTCCACATTTTGGCTCATCCTTGGTTGCACGACCCCACTCATCTCTTTGCGTGTGTGTCTCCATGTACCATATTTTTCTTGGTCTACTTGTTGCATTGCAAACTTGCGATTCTTTCCCAACATTATTGAAGATCACTAACAATTGCATCAAATTTTGTGCCACCATCCTAACCGAGCTCCACCATAAGCTTTTACTTGTGTAGGTGTGAGAAACCGACAAGAATTGGTACCAATTGTGCTATTTCCTTGTTCCACATTGGAGTGATCTTTGATCCACCTTCAACATCGGTCAAGGTACATTTGGTATATGTTCTTCTGTTTCTCCCACTCACATATTTCCCTTGGAATGATGGATAGGCCAAGTACTTCTACCAACCCACTCTTCATCGGGCAAGAAGACGACATGAACTCCTACGTCACAAAGAGCTACCTCTTTGGTGCACAACGTGCTTTGCATCAAGAGTAACAAGCAATGAGCGAACGATCGACAACCTCACCACCGACTTGCGACTCTCCGAGCAACGTACAAGAGATTACTTCAACCACAAGCTCGATGACCACAAGCAAGAGAACGATGCAAGAATGGATGAGATTCGTGCTTTGTTGCTCAACTGCTCTTCTTCCACTTCGTCCTCATCAAGACAGAGCCGCTCAAGTCGACACTCCGATTACACCATCTCCAGCTCAAGTACACTGACATCAAACACTCTTCGTCGTGCCATGCGCCAAGATCGTCAAGCCAACCGCAACCCTCTACATGACAACAACTCTCAAGAACAACGGCATCGTCAAAACCAAGCTACCTTTGCACAAGAATGAGAACGGAAACGGCAACGCCAACACAAAGAGGAAGAGCGAGCGCGTCTCCACCAAGAAGCACAAGATGCCGAGGCACAACGTCAAGAGCAATAATTGCGAGAAGCTAAAGCACTTGAGGTGCAACAAGCCCTCCAAGAATCAAGTCGAGCCATAGCCAACCGAGGCCGACAAGCTCGTGAAAATGAAGAAGCGCTTCACGAAGAAGTTCAGGAATGAATATAGCAAGCTCGCGTGCAACGTAAAGCTCGACCAGTTCCTCCACAAGCTCGCCAAGAAAATCAAGTTCAACAAGAGCAAGAAGACAATGGAAATCCTCCACAACAAGAGGAAGTTGTGAGAGACGATCCTCCTCATCAAGGACGTCATCATCCCCGACCCGAACACAATGAAGAACAATGCTATAATAAGCTAAAGTTCACCATGCCCATGTTCAATGGAAGCAATGATCCTGAAGAGTACCTTTCATGGGCATTGAAGGTCAAAAAAAAATCTTCCGCTTGCACGACTATGAAGAAGAGAAAAAGATTGCAATGGCATCCCTTGAGTTCTAGGCCTATGTCCTCATTTGGTGGGAACAAGTCATTGAGCGTTGAGAGGCCAAGGGTGAACCACCCATCACTACTTGGGCGCAAATGAAGGATGTCATGAGAGCAAGCTTCGTGCCTACCTACTACAACCGAAACCTTTTCAAGAAACTCCAACTCCTCAAGCAAGGAACCAAGAGCGTTGAAGAGTACTACAAGGAAATGGAGATTGCAATGATACGAGCCAATGTCACGGAAGATGATGAGCAAACTATGGCACGTTTCTTGAATGGACTCAATCACCCCATCAAGAAGATCACCGACTTCCAACCATACCCGAACCTCATCGAGCTAGTGCATCAAGCTACCAAAGCGGAACGTCAAGTGCAAGGTGACTTCAAGTATGCCAAGTTATCATCCAAGTCATATGGTTTCTCCAACACCCAAGCTTCAACGACTCCAACACCGTCTACATCAACCAAGCCTTCTACAAGCAATATCAACAAGTCGAGTTACAAGAAAGCTTAGTAAACATCAAGTCATCCTCCTACAACGAGCAACTTCAAGACGAGAGCTTCATCATCATCTACCCTAACCGACGAGACCGTCAAGACAAGTTCCTTCAAATGCTTCACATGCGGAGGCCGAGGCCACAAGTCCTTTAAGTGTACCAACAAGCGGACCATGATCCTCAATAACGATGGTACATACGACTCCATGAGTGAAGGAGAAACAGAAGCACTTGAGCAAGTCGACATGCACCGGCAAGTGAATGATGAAGAGGAACAAGTCTTTTGTGATGAAGATTCAAGTCTCGCACTCGTTGTCTCCAAGGTCTTGACCCTTCAACATCACCAAGAAGAAGACCAAAGATGCCACATATTCCATACCAAGGCCGGCATCAATGGAAGGTCCGTCAAGGTCGTCATCGATGGAGTGAGTTGTCATAACTTGGCAAGTTAAGAACTTTTCTCCAAGCTCCAATTGCCCAAGACGAAGCACCCACATCCCTACAAAGTTCCATGGCTAAGCGACTCTGGCACTATTCAAGTCGAGCATAGAGTGCAAGTCTCCTTCAAAATCGGAGCTTACGAAGACACTTTGGAGTGTGATGTCATTCCAATGACCGTTTGCCACCTTCTTCTTGGTCGACCATGGAAATTTGATAGAGGTGTCATCCACAACTGCTGAACGAACCACTACGTCTTCAAGATGAAAGGAAAGGAGTACATACTTCGCCCTATGTCTCCAAGCCAAGTGATCGCCAACAAGCAAGCCACCCATCATGGAGAGAATACTGAGAGAGCGGACCACCAAAAAGAGAGTGAGTGACACAAGCCCAAATCGAGTGCCTCCACGATGAGCGAAAAGAAGAACCTAGTTCTATTTGCCACCAAACGTGAGATAAGAGAAGTGTATGAGTGTCGGATTTTGCTTTCCGGAAAAACCCTTGAGGTTCGAACACTGGGTGCGCATGAAGATCTCTCCCCCTCTCTAGCTCGCGCACGTCATGATCTCACGGCCTAGCTCGACGAACCCAAAGAACAAGAGGACACAAGATTTATACTGGTTCGGGCCACCGATGTGGTGTAATACCCTACTCCAGTTTGGTGTGGTGGATTGCCTCTTGGGCTGAGGATGAACAGTTAAAAGGGTAGAACAACCTCCTGAGGAGAGGTGTTCTTGTGCTTGGTGAGCTTGAGTGGTTGAGGATCATCTCTCTCGGTTCACTCGTTTCCCCTTCTTCTGTTTTGTCCTCCTTCTACTGTGGTGGCTAGCCCTATTTATAGTGGCCTTGGTCCTCTTCCCAAATATTGAGAGGGAAGGGATCTCACAACGGCCAAATTCGAAGGGAGACAACTAGTACAAGTTATCCTGACTAAAGGTGGTCTTCGCCTGCCAAAGGCTCTGGTGGTGACGCCGTCTTGGGCTCGACGGTGACCTCCGTCCTGCCGTCCTGCTGGTATTGGTCTCGTTGCACCGGTATGGAAACCTTTGTCTGATGCCTCGAGACTCCTCGCTTGTGCTTGCCTATTTAGCACCAAATAGGAAACAAGGACACTGCGCGCGCTGGCGCCCGCCTGGCTCCAGTCGTCATGGCTTGCATCACAGAAACCTCACGAGGTGTCCCTTGCCTTGATCTCTCCGCCCCTCGCGAGGCTTGGCCCCTCGCAAGGGTATTGACTGTTTGCTAGTGAAGATTGGCCGTACAGGGCCACTGGTGGAGCCACGCCGCGGGCCGCAGGCAGGCAAGTCTGGGGACCCCTGAGGGAGTCCTGGATTAGGGGGTGTCCAGATGGCCGGCCTATACCTTCAGCCGGACTCCAGGACTATGAAGATACAAGATTGAAGACTTCGTCCCGTGTCCGGAAGGGACTTTCCTTGGCATGGAAGGCAAGCTTGGCGATACGGATATTCAGATCTCCTACCATTGTAACCGACTCTATGTAACCCTAAACCTATCCGGTGTCTATATAAACCGGAGGGTTTTAGTCCGTAGGACAACATACACATCCCCAATCATACCATAGGCTAGCTTCTAGGGTTTAGCCTCTCTGATCTCGTGGTAGATCTACTCTTGTACTACCCATATCATCAATATTAATAGAGCAGGGCGTAGGGTTTTACCTCCATCGAGAGGGCCCGAACCTGGGTAAAACTTCGTGTCCCTTGCCTCCTATTACCATCCGGCCTAGACGCATAGTTCGGGACCCCCTACCCGAGATCCACCGGTTTTGACACTGACATTGGTGCTTTCATTGAGAGTTCCTCTATGTCGTCGCCATCAGGAAGGATGCCTCGCCCCGTCTTTAAAGACGGCACCGTTGCTAAGGGAGCTTTGGCTGTCAGCCAAACCCTCCGGCTAGGTGGTTTTCTTATGACCGCCTGTTCGGCTTCTGCGCCGACGATGGCCTCTCGAGCCATCGAAAACAATCTTCATGTCAGTTCGGAACTCGCCGAGCAGTTAGATCCAATGGAGCTTTCCTCCATAAACGAGCTCTTGGATCGCTTTGCCGCCCTGGGAGTCGCTACGGATTACGACCAGATTGGGCCTAAAACCGATCTGAGAGAGATTAACTCTCCCCAAGTCACCCATCACGTTGTCATGGTAGAGGGACAGGGCGGCGACCCTTCATCTATCTTAAGGACTCGCTACGTCCGGATTCCTGATCCATCCAAGCCGGATACCCGCGGAGGGGAGGATATCACTCAAGACCTGAACTTAGAGTCAGGCGACAGGCTGGATTCATTGGACAACACCCAGGGGTCCAAATTTTCGAGTTCAGAAATTCCTCGGCCTCTGAGCCTCAGACGGGGTGAGGCTTCGGATTTAACTCCACCCACCCACCCCAACATAAGCGATCTATCCAAAATCAGGCAAGAGCCCGATGAAACAGTACATCATTACTGGGCTAGATTCCTCCTGGTTAAGAACAAGCTAAGGGACTGCCGCGAGGAAGACGCAATCTTAATCTTCTGCAATAATTGCACGGACAAGGGAATACTCAACGCCATAAGTCGCCGTGATATCACATGCTTCGCTGACTTGGCGTCCATTGTACGAAAGTATTGTGCGATGGAAAGTGCCTGGAAAACCAAAATAAAATTTTGGGACAATCCGGCCCTAAATACAAACCCAGTCCGGAATAAAAGGGTGCAGCATAACCAGACACCCAGGTCAAATACCAAAAATCAAAAACCCTCTATAGGGCATGGAACCGTACTGGAAGGATGGCTTAACGAACCCTGTAAAATTCACAGTACAGAGGACACCACACCAAATCACAGCCTTAGAGAATGTTGGATACTCCGGCAGGTGGCCAAAATTGGCGAAAACCTCCTAATTCCGGAGGCCACAGAAAGCCACCCCAGAGACACCAATACGGTATTAACAGTCTTTGAGACTTTCGCATCAAATAATATGCGAAAAAGGACACTCCGCAGCCTTACCGAAGTCTACCAAGTAGCAACAATAAACCCATGGAGTGACACGTCTATTACCTTTAACGCCAGTGATGAACCTAAATTCCGAACAGCCCGAGCACCAGCCGCATTGGTCCTCAGCCCAATAGTGGACGGCTTTCGTCTTACCAAGGTACTCATGGACGACGGCAGCGGATTGAACCTCATTTACGAGGAAACCCTTCAAAAAATGGAAATAGACTGGAACCGCATTGAGCGAAGCAGCACAACCTTTAGAGGAATAATCCCAAGTCGGGAAGCGCGCTGTACAGGAAAAATCACACTAGATGTGGTGTTCGGCACGCCAGATAATTACAGGTCCAAAGAGATCACGTTCGATGTGGCTCTGTTCAGCAGCGGTTATCACGCTCTGCTAGGGCGGGTAGTGTTTACAATCTTCCAAGCAATACTCCATTACGGGTACATGAAGCTCAAAATGCCCGGGCCTAACGGGATCATCACTCTCGCTAGTGATCCGGACATAGCACTCCGCGCCAAAAACAAGACAGCCGCACTGGCCCTCGAGGCACTATCCGAAGCCCTAGCGGCTAAGGAACTGACTGCGCTGCGCTCTATGGTGAATAGGGACGATGTGGTACTCGACAAAAGATCCAAGTCCACCTCCTTTGAACCGGTAGACGAAATAGTCAAATTCCAAGTCCATCCAACGGACCCAAATAAAACAGCTTCCATCGGGGCAAAGTTAAACCCTAATGTAGACGCCGCACTGCGAGAGTTTGTACGAGAAAACTGGGACATTTTCGCCTGGCACCCTTCAGACATGCCAGGAATCCCACGTAGGCTGGCCGAGCACAGCTTAAATATCCAAATAGGATTCAAACCTGTCAAACAGGCTCTTCGGCGTTTTTCCAAACCTAAGAGACAGGCTATGGGAGAGGAGCTGGCAAAGCTATTGGAGGCCGGATTCATCAGAGATATAAAACATCCGGACTGGCTAGCAAACCTGGTGATGGTACCAAAGAAGGACAAATCCTGGCGCCTATGCGTTGATTTTAAAGACCTTAACAAGGCTTGCCCAAAGGATCCCTTCCCCCTCCCCCGCATCGATCAAATTATCGACGCTACCGCAGGACACGATTCGTTGTGTTTCCTCGAAGCATATTCCGGCTACCATCAAATCAAGATGGCAGAATCTGACCAATCCACAACGGCATTTATCACACCATACGGCCCATTCTGCTTCAACACAATGCCCTTCGGGCTCAAAAACACCGGTGCAACATATCAGCGCATGATTCAGACATGTCTGGCAAGCCAGATCGGCAAAACAGTGGAGGCATATGTAGATGATGTGGTCGTCAAAACAAAACATGTCGAATCTCTAGTAGACGACTTGAGGCTCACATTTGATAACCTCCGAACATACGACATCAAGCTCAACCCGGAAAAATGCGTTTTCGGCGTTCCAGCCAGAAAGCTCTTGGACTTCATTGTATCCTGTAGAGGAATCGAAGCAAATCCAGCCAAGATCCGAGCTCTGTCGCAACTGGATATCCCAAAGGACCTCAAACAAATACAAAAGTTAACCGGATGCGTGGCGGCTCTAAGCCGCTTTATCTCCCGCTTGGGAGAAAAGGCCCTACCCCTTTACCGCCTCCTTCGGCGCACCGAACACTTCGAATGGACGGATGCAGCCACGGCCGGACTCGAGGAGATAAAAGCCATACTTGCAATAAACCCAGTCCTGGCCGCGCCAAACATTGGCGAACCAATGCTATTATACATTGCAGCAACACATCAGGTTGTAAGCGCAGTGCTCGTCGTCGAACGAGAAGCGGACGGACACAGATTCCCCCTTCAAAAGCCGGTCTATTATGTGTCCACTGTCCTCACTGCTTGCAAATCATGGTACCCGCATTATCAAAAGATCGCGTACGCGGTATTCATGGCATCCCGGAAGCTACGACACTACTTTCAAGAATGTTCAATAACAGTAGCCTCGGAAGTACCACTTAACGATATTATAAACAACCGTGACGCAACGGACCGGATTGCAAAATGGGCCATTGAGCTCCTCCCGTTCGACATAACTTATAAGCCACGGCGAGCCATCAACTCGCAAGTCTTGGCTGACTTCATCGCAGAATGGACGGAGGCCGAACTCCCTAAAGAGTACGGCACATATTCAAATTGGATCATGCATTTCGACGGCTCCAAGATGTTGGCCGGACTGGGGGCTGGCATCGTTTTGACGTCCCCCGCAGGAGACACAGTTCAATACGTACTCCAGATTATGTACACGGACTCCAACAACGCAGCCGAATGTGAGGCCCTTTTACATGGTCTCCGGATGGCAGTATCCATGGGCATTCAACGCCTAGAGGTGTGCAGGGACTCGAACCTCGCAATATCCCAAATAAATGAAGACTTTGATGCCAAGGATCCAAAAATGGCAGCTTACCGCAACGCCGTCCTAAAAATGTCAGCTCGGTTCGAGGGGCTTGAATTTCACCATATAGCCCGGGAAAATAATCAGGCGGCAGATGTCCTGGCACGCATCGGCGCAAAATGCGATGTAGTGCCCCCCAACATCTTCTTGGAAAGGCTGTTCAAGCCATCCGTAGTATGGGAAGGGGAGCCGAACAATAACACCCCGGACCCAACCGCACTGCCCGACACCGAACATTCTGACACAATCGGAGGCTCCACCAATGAAATAACACCTTCAGCCCACGTAATAATGGCCGTCATCGCCCCGTGGACAGAACCATTCCTCGCCTACCTCACTAGGCAGGAACTCCCCGAGGACCAAAATGAGGCACGCTGCATAGTGCAGCGATCCAAAGCCTACAGAGTCCACGAGGGAGAGCTTTATAAGAAAAGCACTACCGGAGTCCTTCAAAGGTGCATCTCCGAAGAGGAGGGGTGGAACCTCCTGGCTGAAATTCATGCCGGACTGGGCAGTCATCACGCTGCAGCTTGGTCCCTTGTAAGCAAGGCCTTCCATACAGGCTTTTATTGGCCGATGGCCCGGGCAGACGCTCAGGACTTAGTTCAACGATGCACTGGTTGCCAGCTCGTTGCAAACCAAAGCCATATGCCACCCACCGCCCTCCGAACTATCCCCATTACTTGGCCCTTCGCGGTCTGGGGGCTTGACATAGTTCGACCCCTTAAAGGCGGAACCCACAAGAGAAAATACTTACTGGTCATGGTGGATAAATTCACCAAATGGATAGAAGCCAAGCCTGTTAAGACGGCCGAATCCGGACCGGTGATAGACTTTATATCCGGGGTCGTACACCGTTACGGCGTTCCCCACAGCATCATCACTGATAATGGCACGAACTTCACGGCCGACGAGGTAAAACTCTGGTGCAAAAACATGGGCATCAAGCTCGACTATGCTTCCGTCTATCACCCACAAACTAACGGCCAAGTCGAACGTGCAAATGGTCTTATCATGAGCGGCATTAAACCCAGATTAGTGCGGTCCCTCAAGGAATCTAACACGCACTGGGTAGAGGAGCTCGACTCCATACTCTGGGGGCTGCGGACCATGCTGAATCGCACCACCGAATACACACCATTCTTTATGGTGTACGGCGCAGAGGCAGTTTTGCCCTGCGACATAATTCATGACTCACCTCGAGTGTGCATGTACGAAGAAAGAGAAGCCGACCTCGATCGACAGGACAGCTTAGACGCATTGGAGGACGAGCGTGACGTGGCAAAAGCCCGTTCCGCATTCTATCAACAGCAGGCTCGAAGATACCAAAGCAGAGAAGTACGGGCCAAAAATTACAACGTTGGCGAATTAGTTCTACGACTATCGGACAAGAAAAAGGACAAACTCAAGCCCAAGTGGGAAGGTCCCTTCATAATTGACCAAGTCCTGACTGGTGGAGCGTACCGCCTGCGAGATGCATCGGATAACCGACTCGAGCTGAACCCATGGAACGCAGCCAGTCTCCGAAGATTCTATGCCTAGCGCCGGACTCTATGTTCGTCTCCTTCCTCTGTCCATTTTTTATATATTTTCTGTCTTGCATTTCTCTTCTTCTTCTCTCTCTCTCCCTCTCTCTCTCTTATATCCCTTAAAGGCTCATAAAGTGACGCGCCATCCGCGCTCATTAAACCTGGGGGCTTCTTTAAACAGAAGCTTATTCATACATGCTTCATGCCCAACACATGCGTCACACTTCCTCATGTACCTTTTATTCACCATTATATGCATCGATATGACTTAAGTTTTGGCCAAGCTGGGTTGCCTGGCTCCTGTGCTTACCCCTACATTCCTGATTGTTCCGCTAGGTGGTAAAGGGAGCACCTCTGCGATTGTTACTGCCGGGTCAGCCGGATGTGTACCTCAGACTGGGTGAAGCCGAAAGCTAGCGTTCTTAAGGGAATATTCGGTCGGTGAACTAAAGATGATCTTTTTTATTTTTATCTATACGCCCCCAGATGTTTTTCCTGCGTTTCTTTTCGCAGCATGGACATGCACCTTAGGGCATGCCTCCCAGGGAAAGGGACCCCTAACGGAACTATTCTCCCTGGAAGATGTTTCTTACTAACCATGTAATATAACATAACTAGTCGGGCACTTGTCTGTTCACGCACTAATGACCCCTACGCCTGGTCTCCATGCATTCTCCGGTTCCTATATAACCGCATGGGAATTCGAACACACTCCGGACCGTCAGGTCCCGAGGCTGAAGCGAAAAGGTCGGCCATGACAAATTATCTACAATCCGGCTAGAAGGCATTATAAATGTCAACTAAATTACATAGTCATTTTGACTGATCGTATTCCTCTTCAATACCATCTAACATGCTGTCTAATTTACAGTCATGCTGGGAATACTTCGCGGCCAACTCTACTTGGCCATATACTAAGCTTACAGGGATCTCCTTCCCATCGGGCCCTATAGGACCGACCTCGGCCATGTGGTTGGGGTCAGCCTTTGCGTACCACGTCTTCACCATGGCCCAGGCCTCCCTAGCGCCTTGACGGCAGGCTGATATCTTCCACAATCGGAAGCGCCGCCGTGCTCCTTTTAGCTTCTCCGCAAGCTCTCCAAGACCTTCGGGCATGGAGACGGATGGCCACAAGGCCTGGGAGACGCCTCGCATCACCTGCAGAACTCGATCGAGCAGTTGCGAGAGCTCGGGAAGAAGGTCACCTGTAGAACTGGGCATCTCCTCCGCAGGACGACCTGTCAGCACACCTACAGACATTGCTCTGTTAGTCGACTTCCCTGCCGAACTTTCTTTCAAAAGGTTCGTTCAAGCACCTACTAAATATGTCGCGCCGAAGCCGCTGATTCTCCTTCACGGAGTCTGATAGCTGGGCACGAACATCTTTCAGCTCGACGCCCAGCTTGGTGTTGGCATCTCGGAGATCGTTCTTCTCCCCCATCACCTTTAACAGCACCCTCTCACCATCCTTTAGCTGGCGTAGGAGGTGTTGCCTTTCCGGATCCAATCCGGCGCCATCTGGAATTTCATTTGTCAGATTCGCACCAAAGCCGTGCTTCGCAAAATACTTATCTTTCGAAGTGTATATTACCAGAGGGGGCCTCCTTAGGCTCCCCTGCCGCGGCTAGTGCGGCCTCAAGTTGGCCTTTGCACTCTTCCAGCTCCTTGGACAATAGGGAATTCTTTTCTGTAAGAACCTGCATAACAAATGATCCTTAAATCAGTTATTTTAACTGTTTCAAGTCTCGGGGGCTACTGGTATATATATAATTACCAAAATTTTCTTACCCGTATGTCTTTTACATATTGCTCCGTGGCTCTGGTTAGACCATTTTGAGCGGCACGGAGGTACACATCTCCCGACTTAAAGGCATCTAACGCCTCTTGGGAGAAACAAGCCTCGCGAAGAATTATCCGGCGACACCTGTGGTTCATGGCACTCTCCACCTCAGAGTTGGTGGCAGACAACCTGTCCACATCCTCCGGCGGAGGAGCGTCCGGTGCGCGCCTTGTGTTCGGCCCCGCTTCCGGGCCAGGCTTTGGAGCCTGGCTGGTGGAGGCGCGATTGGCAGTCTCTCCAAATATAGTTCGGCGAAGTCTCTTTGTCCTGAAGAGAGCACAAGTGTTAATATGCCCTGAAGGTACGGCACCTAGGATAAGGGGGTGCGCCATACCTTTGCGCTGACGCCCCGGTCCGGATTGCACCTCTTTTCTGCCCACGGGGCCCTGCGGCCCCTCGTTGGCTTGTCGCCGCAGGTTCGGCCTCCCGTTTCTGGGAGGCCGGGATTAGCCCTGGATAATCGGCCATAATGGCCACCAGGACGTTGTCCTTGCTTAATTGATGGAACACTCCATCAATCAGATCCACCGAAAGCTCCGGATCCTCTTGCGAGTCCGGGTCGAGGGACCGTCCTGGGTCCTCGGGTTGTGGAGGAGGGCTGTTTATTTCTTTGACAGCCTGGCGCAGTTCCTGCATTGAAATCACTAAGATTAAATATTTAACAATGGGGATATAAAACGGATGGGCAAGATGTGATCACTCACCCAGCTTGGAGAATTGTACATGGAGAATCCACCCTTTGGGTCAACACGGAGAAAATCCTCCTCTTCTCCCTTGTACAAAGCGGACAAGGTCTTTATTAGAGCTGCAGCCGAATCTGGCCCCTTACGGCCGTAGCGGGTGGTGTCGTCCTCCCCGTTGAAATCCCACATGGGGTGGCCTCTATACTGTAGTGGCTGCACCCCTCGCATGATGCATGAGGCCATGACCCCGATCATGGTTAGTCCGGAATGAGCTAACAATCTTATCCGGCCCATCAGGTAAACAACGTCCCGATCACATTCCCTCTGAGGGCTCCGTGGGCGCCAGCTTAGGCGCTTCTTTAAGGGAGCATTGTTGAATTTAGGGAGGCCGATCCGGACAGGATCCGGCAGCGGGACGTCTTCTATGTAAAACCATTCCGAGGGCCAGTCTTCGGACGCCTTCTTTGGGGTTCCGGACAGATAGCTGGTCCCGGCGATGTGCCATACTTCGGCTCCGCCCACTTGATACATAGACCCCTTCTTGGAACGAGGCACGAGGAAAAATAGCTCCCTCCACAGTCCGAAATGAGCTTCAACACCCAAGAACAGCTCGCAGAGGGCTACAAAGCCCGCGATATGCAATACTGAGGCAGGCGTGAGATGATGTAGCTGGAGGCCGTAGAACTCTAGCAGCCCCCGGGGAAATGGATGGATTGGAAATCCGAGCCCCCTTATTAAATAAGGGACGAGGCACACCCGCTCCCCTTTGGAGGGATTAGGGGCGCTCTCCGCTTGCTCTCCGCCGTTATAGACGGCAAGACCGGCTCAAACTGGGATCATATAGGCCGGGGGGAGAAATCCCTTGGTCTGGAGCGTCACTAACTCGCTATGCGGGATGGAGCATCTTTCCCAATATCTAGGCTTAGGGCTGGAAGGGCGGGAGGAGGAGTCGCGACGGCTGGCCATGGTGGAATGGATCTTTGTCGAATGCGCTCTGATGAACACTCGCGAAGGGGGAAGATGTGGTTTGGATCTAAATCCTCGTCTCCTTAAATAGGTCAGCTTGTTTACGCGGCTAGGGGTGTGAATGTAAAAACACTCAGACCTTTCATATTTAATTGACACGTGGGGAGTGGCCATTATTGGGCGCAGAAGCGAAGGAGCGCAACATCTACAAGAAACTGGACTTTATTCAACAGGTACATGGAATTTGGAGGAGAACCCGCCTTGCAATGCCGAAGACAATCTGCGCGCCGGACTCATCGTCATTGAAGCCTGGTTCGGGGGCTACTAAGGGAGTCCTGGATTAGGGGGTGTCCGGATGGCCGGACTATACCTTCAGCCGGACTCCAGGCTATGAAGATACAAGATTGAAGACTTCGTCCCATGTCCGGAAGGGACTTTCCTTGGCGTGGAAGGCAAGCTTGGCGATACGGATATTCAGATCTCCTACCATTGTAACCGACTCTATGTAACCCTAACCCTATCCGGTGTCTATATAAACCGGGCGGTTTTAGTCCGTAGGACAACATACACATCCACAATCATACCATAGGCTAGCTTCTAGGGTTTAGCCTCTCTGATCTCGTGGTAGATCTACTCTTGTACTACCCATATCATTAATATTAATCGAGCAGGACGTAGGGTTTTACCTCCATCAAGAGGGCCCGAACCTGGGTAAAACTTCGTGTTCCTTGCCTCCTGTTACCATCCGGCCTAGACGTAGAGTTCGGGACCCCCTACCCGAGATCCGCCGGTTTTGACACCGACAACCCCCATTCCCAGAATACCGACAGTAGCCCCCGGGCCCAAGGCGCGCTTGGAGTTGGCTTCGAGGCGAAGCCAAAGGGCAAGTGCGAAGGGCCGTGGGCCCCAACAGCCTGCAACCCCACTTGACGCGTGGCGATTGATTGGTCGTGGGCGTCTCCGCTTTCCCATGCTGCCTCGGCAACTGCCCTTCTGACAAAAAGGCCGGCGCGGGCAACGCTTTCCTTCGTCTTGCTCTAGATCCCCTTTCTCTCTCCTTGCATCCAAAATCTCTAGATCTGCTTCAATCCTCTTCCGAGACTCCGGCCAATGGCGCCCCGAAAGGCCAAGGCCGTTTCGCTGCCTGCCTGGTACGAGCCGGCTCTAGATGCGCCCAATGTCCCAGAGAAGAACATCACAGCCACGCGCCTGTTGACGGCAGGGGAGAACAACAAGAAGGGGAAGACCGAGCTCCGGGCTGGCTCTGCCGAGCTGGAGGCTTCGAAGATCTCCTTCTACCCCTTCTTTATGAGCAGCGTCGTCGCGAGCCTGGTTCCCCCCTTCCCCGACTTCTTCTATGTCGTCCTCTGTCATTACAGGTTGCAGGCCCTCCATATCCATCCCAACTCCATTCTTCTCTTGTCGATATTTGCCTTCTACTATGAGGCGTATGTCGGGGTGATGCCGTCCGTGGCACTGCTGCGCCACTTCTTCTTCCTCCGAATCAATGGCAGTCACACCTCTGGGTGCTCCAACTTCGTCGCAGCCGGCAAGGCCAACGCGATCTCGAAGGCCGGAAAGAAGGTCGATGGCTTCAGGAGCAAGTGAGTCATGATGGATGCCAAGTGTGTCCACCCGCGGTTGAAGCTGCCGACGGAGATGCCCCAGTCTGATGAGGGGTGGTCTCACGCGAAGCTTACTGATGACCGGGCGAAGTCGGTGCTGGAGAAGATGACCACCGACCTGAGGCCGGGCAACGCGAAGGCGGCGAAGCTGACGGGTGATGTCTACTACACAAACTTCTTCTTGTAGAAGTTGTTGGGCCTCCAAGTGCAGCGGTTTGTAGGAAAGTAGCAAATTTCCCTCAAGTGTATGACCTAAGATTTATCAATCCGTGGGAGGCATAGGATGAAGATGGTCTCTCTCAAGCAACCCTGCAACCAAATAACAAAGAGTCTCTTGTGTCCCCAACACACCCAATACAATGGTAAATTGTATAGGTGCACTAGTTCGGCGAAGAGATGGTGATACAAGTGCAATATGGATGGTAGATATAGGTTTTTGCAATCTGAAAATATAAAAACAGCAAGGTAGCAAGTGATAAAAGTGAGCACAAACGGTATTGCAATTGGATCATATAGGTTTTTTTACTATGGTTCATACTTTCACTAGCGCAAGTCCTCTCAACAGTAATAACATAATTGGATCATATAACTATCCCTCAACATGCAACAAAGAGTCACTCCAAAGTCACTAATAGCGGAGAACAAACGAAGAGATTATGGTAGGGTACGAAACCACCTCAAAGTTATCCTTTCTGATCGATCTATTCAAGAGTCCATAGTAAAATAACATGAAGCTATTCTTTCCGTTCAATCTATCCTAGAGTTTGTACTAGAATAACACCTTAAGAAACAAATCAACCAAAACCCTAATGTCACCTAGATACTCCAATGTCACCTCAAGTATCCGTGGGTATGATTATACGATATGCATCACACAATCTCAGATTCATCTATTCAACCAACACAAAGTACTTCAAAGAGTGCCCTAAAGTTTCTACCAGAGAATCAAGACAAAAACGTGTGCCAACCCCTATGCATAGGTTCATGGGTGGAACCCATAAGTTGATCACCAAAACATACATCAAGTGGATCAATAGAATACCCCATTGTCACCACGGGTATCCCACGCAAGACATACATCAAGTGTTCTCAAATCCTTAAAGACTCAATTCGATAAGATAACTTCAATGGGAAAACTCAATTCATTACAAGAGAGTAGAGGGGGAGAAGCATCATAACATCCAACTATAATAGCAAAGCTCGCGATACATCAAGATCTTACAACCTCAAGAACACGAGAGAGAGAGAGAGAGATCAAACACATAGCTACTGGTACATACCCTCAGCCCTAAGGGAGAACTACTCCCTCCTCGTCATGGAGAGCACCAGGATGATGAAGATGGCCAACGGAGAGGGATTCCCCCTTCGGCAGGGTGCCGGAACGGGTCTAGATTGGTTTTCGGTGGCTACGGAGGCTTCTGGCGGCGGAACTCCTGATCTATTGTGCTCCCCAAAGTTTTTAAGGTATATGGGTATATATGGGAGGAAGAGGTACGTCGGTGGACCTCTGGGCTGTCCACGAGGCAGGGGGGCGCACCTGGGGGGTGGGCGCGCCCCCCACCCTCGTGGGAAGCCGGGATTCTCCTGGTCCATCTCCGATACTCCGTGGGCTTCTTCTGGTCCAAAAATAAGTTCCGTGAAGTTTCAGGTCAATTGGACTCCGTTTGATTTTCCTTTTCTGCGATACTCTAAAACAAGGAAAAAAACAGAAACTGGCACTGGGCTCTAGGTTAATAGGTTAGTCCCAAAAATCATATAAAATAGCATATAAATGCATATAAAACATCCAAGGTTGATTATATAATAGCATGGAACAATCAAAAATTATAGATACGTTGGAGACGTATCAGCATCCCCAAGCTTAATTCCTGCTCGTCCTCGAGTAGGTAAATGATAAAAACAGAATTTTTGATGTGGAATGCTACCTAACATATTTATCCATGTAGTTCTCATTATTGTGGCAAGAATATTCAGATCCATAAAATTCAAGACAAAAGTTTAATATTGACATAAAAATAATAATACTTCAAGCATACTAACCAAGCAATTATGTCTTCTCAAAATAACATGGCCAAAGAAAGCTATCCCTACAAAATCATATAGTCTGGCTAAGCTCCATATTCACCACACAAAATATTCAAATCATGCACAACCCCGATGACAAGCCAAGCAATTGTTGCATACTTTTCATGTTCTCAAACTTTTTCAATCTTCACGCAATATATGAACATGAGCCATGGATATAGCACTATATGTGGAATAGAATGGTGGTTGTGGAGAAGACAAAAAAGGAGAAGATAGTCTCACATCAACTAGGCGTATCAACGGGCTATGGAGATTCCCATCAATAGATATCAATGAGAGTGAGTAGGGATTGCCATGCAACGGATGCACTAGAGCTATAAGTGTATGAAAGCTCAAAAAGAAACTAAGTGGGTGTGTATCCAACTCGCTTGCTCACGAAGACCTAGGGCATTTTGAGGAAGCCCATCATTGGAATATACAAGCCAAGTTCTATAATGAAAATTTCCCACGAGTATATGAAAGTGATATCATAGGAGATTCTCTATCATGAAGATCATGGTGCTACTTTGAAGCACAAGTGTGGTAAAAGGATAGTAGCATTGTCCCTTCTCTCTTTTTCTCTCATTTTTTATTTATTTTATTTTATTATTTGGGCCTTTTCTCTTTTTTATGACCTCTTATTTTAGTCCGGAGTCTCATCCCGACTTGTGGGGGAATCATAGTCTCCATCATCCTTTCCTCACTGGGACAATGCTCTAATAATGATGATCATCACACTTTTATTTACTTACAACTCAAGAATTACAACTCGATACTTAGAACAAGATATGACTCTATATGAATGCCTCTGGTGGTGTACCGGGATGTGCAATGACTCCTGAGTGACATGTATGAAAGAATTATGAACGGTGGCTTTGCCACAAATACGATGTCAACTACATGATCATGCAAAGCAATATGACAATGATGGAGCGTGTCATAATAAACGGAATGGTGGAAAGTTGCATGGCAATATATCTCGGAATGGCTATGGAAATGCCATAATAGGTAGGTATGGTGACTGTTTTGAGGAAGGTAATGGTGGGTGTATGGTACCGGCGAAAGTTGTGCGGCATAAGATAAGCTAGCAATGGTGGAAGGGTGAGAGTGCGTATAATCCATGGACTCAACATTAGTCATAAAGAACTCACATACTTATTGCAAAAATCTATTAGTTATCGAAACAAAGTACTACGCGCATGCTCATAGGGGTATATATTGGTAGGAAAATACCATCGCTCGTCCCCGACCACCACTCACAAGGAAGACAATCAATAAATAAATCATGCTCCGACTTCATCACATAACGGTTCACCATACGTGCATGCTACGGGATCACAAACTTCAACACAAGTATTTCTCAAATTCACAACTACTCAAATAGCATGACTCTAATATCACCATCTCCATATCTCAAAACAATCATCAAGTATCAAACTTCTCTTAGTATTCAATGCGCTTATATGAAAGTTTTTATTATACCCATCTTGGATGCCCATCATATTAGGACTAGTTTCATAACCAAAGCAAACTACCATGCTGTTCTAAAGACTCCAAAATAATATAAGTGAAGCACGAGAGTTCATCTATTTCTTCAAAATAAAACCACCGCCGTGCCCTAAAAAGATATAAGTGAAGCACTAGAGCAAATGTCAAACTACTCCAAAGGATATAAGTGAAGATCAATGAGTAGTCAAATAATTATGCAACTATGTGAAGACTCTCCCATTTAATAATTTAAAATCTTGATATTTTATTCAAACAGCAAGCAAAACTAAATAAAATAAAATGACGCTCCAAGGAAAACACATATCATGTGGCGAATAAAAATATAGCTCCAAGTAAAGTTACCGATGAACGAAGACGAAAGAGGGGATGCCCCAAGCTTAGGATCTTGGTTGTCCTTTAATATTACCTTGGGGTACCTTGGTCATCCCCAAGCTTTGGCTCTTGCCACTCCTTATTCCATAGTCCATCGAATCTTTACCCAAAACTTGAAAACTTCACAACACAAAACTTAACCGAAAACTCGTAAGCTCCGTTAGTATAAGAAAATAAATCACCACTTAGGTACTGTTGTGAACTCATTCTAAATTCATATTGGTGTAATATCTACTGTATTCCAACTTATCTATGGTTCATACCCTCCGATACTACTCATAGATTCATCAAAATAACCAAACAACACGATGAAAACAGAATCTGTCAAAAACAGAACAGTCTGTAGTAATCTGTAGGTTTTGACCACTTCTGGAACTCATAAAATTCTCAAATAAATTGGTGAACCAGAGGAATTTATCTATTAATCATCTTCCAAAAGAATCAACTAAATAGCATTCTCTAGTAAAAAATGGCAGCAGTTCTCGTGAGCGCTAAAGTTTCTGTTTTTACAGCAAGATCCCAAAGGCTTTCCCCAAGTCTTCCCAAAGGTTCTACTTGGCACAAACACTAATTAAACACATAAAACACAACAATAACAGAGGCTATATAAATTATTTATTACTAAAAAGGAACAAAAATAAAGGAACAGAAATAAAATTGGGTTGCCTCCCAACAAGCGCTATCGTTTAACGCCCCTAGCTAGGCATGATGTTTTCAATGATGCTCACATAAAAGATAAGAATTGTAACATAAAGAGAGCATCATGAAGAATATTACTAGCACATTTAAGTATAACCCATTTCCTATGCATAGGGATTTTGTGAGCAATCAACTTATGGGAACAATAACCAACTTGCATATGAAGGTAAAACAAGCATAACTTCAAAATTTTAAGCACATAGAGAGGAAACTTGATATTATTGCAATTCCTACAAGCATATGTTCCTCCCTCATAATAATTTTCAGTAGCATCATGAATTAATTCAACAATATAACTATCACATAAAGCATTCTTTTCATGATCTACAAGCATATAAATTTTATTACTCTCCACATAAGCAAAATTCTTCTCATGAATAATAGTGGGAGCAAACTCAACAAAATAATTATCATGTGAGGCATAATACAATTGAAAAATAAAATCATGATGACAAGTTTCATGGATATCATTATTATTTATAGCATACAAGTCATCACAATAATCATCATAGATAGCAACTTTGTTCTCATAATCAATTGGAACCTCTTCTGAAATAGTGGATTCATCACAAAATAAAGTCATGACCTCCAAATCCACTTTCATCAATATAATCATCATAAATAGGAGGCATGCTTTCATCATAATAAATTTGCTCATCAAAACTTGGGGGACAAAAACTATCATCTTCATCAAACATAGCTTCCCCAAGCTTGTGGCTTTGAATATCATTAGCATCATGGATATTCAAGGAATTAATACTAACAACATTGCAATCATGCTCATCATTCAAATATTTAGTGCCAAACATTCTAATGCATTCTTCTTCTAGCACTTGAGCACAATTATTGGAATCCCTATTTTCATGATAGATATTAACAAGATGAAGCATATGAGGTACCCTTAGTTCCATATTTTTATAATTTTCTTTTATAGACTAAACTAGTCATAAAACAAGAAACAAAAAGATTCGATTGCAAGATCTAAAGATATACCTTCAAGCGCTAACCTCCCCGGCAACGGCGCCAAAAAAGAGCTTGATGTCTACTACACAACCTTCTTCTTGTAGACGTTGTTAGGCCTCCAAGTGCAGAGGTTTGTAGGACAGTAGAAAATTTCCCTCAAGTGGATGACCTAAGGTTTATCAATCCGTGGGAGGCGTAGGATGAAGATGGTATCTCTCAAGCAACCCCGCAACCAAATAACAAAGAGTCTCTTGTGTCCCCAACACACCCAATACAATGGTAAATTGTATTGGTGCACTAGTTCGGCGAAGAGATCGTGATACAAGTGCGATATGGATGGTAGATATAGGTTTTTGTAATCTGAAAATATAAAAACAGGAAGGTAACTAATGATAAAAGTGAGCGTAAACGGTATTGCAATGTGTTGAAACAAGGCCTAGGGTTCATACTTTCACTAGTGCAAGTCCTCTCAACAGTAATAATATAATTGGATCATATAACTATCCCTCAACATGCAATAAAGAGTCACTCCAAAGTCACTAATAGCGGAGAACAAACGAAGAGATTATGGTAGGGTACAAAACCACCTCAAAGTTATCCTTTCTGATCGATCTATTCAAGAGTCCGTAGTAAAATAACATGAAGCTATTCTTTCCGTTCAATCTATCCTAGAGCTCGTACTAGAATAACACCTTAAGACACAAATCAACCAAAACCCTAATGTCACCTAGATACTCCAATGTCACCTCAAGTATCCGTGGGTATGATTATAAGATATGCATCACATAATCTCAGATTCATCTATTCAACCAACACAAAGTACTTCAAAGAGTGCCCCAAAGTTTCTACCGGAGAGTCAAGACGAAAACGTGTGACAACCCCTATGCATAGGTTCATGGGCAGAACCCGCAAGTTGATCACCAAAACATACATCAAGTGGATCAATAGAATACCCCATTGTCACCACGGGTATCCCACGCAAGACATACATCAAGTGTTCTCAGATCCTTAAAGACTCGATCCGATAAGATAACTTCAAAGGGAAAACTCAATTCATTACAAGAGAGTAGAGGGGGAGAAGCATCATAACATCCAGCTATAATAGCAAAGCTCGCGATACATCAAGATCGTACCACCTTAAGAACACGAGAGAGAGAGAGAGATCAAACACATAGCTACTGGTACATACCCTCAGCCCCGAGGGAGAACTACTCCCTCCTCGTCATGGAGAGCACCGGGATGATGAAGATGGCCACCGGAGAGGGATTCCCCCTCCGGCTGGGTGCCGGAACGGGTCTAGATTGGTTTTCGGTGGCTACGGAGGCTTCTGGCGGCGGAACTCCCGATCTATTGTGCTCCTCGAAGTTTTTAGGGTATATGGGTATATATGGGAGGAAGAAGTACGTCGGTGGACCTCCGGGCTGTCCACGAGGCAGGGGGCGCGCCCGGGGGGTGGGCGTGCCCCCACCCTCGTGGGTAGCCGAGGACTCTCCTGGTCCATCTCCGATACTACATGGGCTTCTTCTAGTACAAAAATAAGTTCTGTGAAGTTTAAAGTCAATTGGACTCCGTTTGATTTTCCTTTTCTGGGATACTCTAAAACAAGGAAAAAAATAGAAACTGGCACTGGGCTCTAGGTTAATAGGTTCATCCAAAAAATCATATAAAATAGCATATAAATGCATATAAAACATCCAAGGTTGATAATATAATAGCATGGAACAATCAAAAATTATAGATACGTTGGAGACGTATCAATGAGGGCCATGCTCCTAAGAGAATTCCTAATGCTGCGGGTGGCTCCTCTCTAGGCGTGCTCGCGCCCCTTGTGGATGCTTGGGGGCGGAGAAGACAAGCTTCGCTTGAGTCCAGAGGCCTTGTCTGAAGAGGAGCTGAGTATGGCTCTCCGCCTCTTGGCAGGGGACGACTAAGAGTATCCGTCGAGTGCCCTCGTTCCCTTGTTCCTTCGTAAGGACGGGGCACAGGTCGTGGCCGCCATGCCACCTTTGCCAGCCGCGGCCAGGTGCCGCCGGCGCCCCTGGGGTCTTGGTGGCACCGGCGCTGGTGGACATGTCTTCTGGAGATTCCCGTGGGGAGGGGGAAGAGGAGGAGGGCGAGGAGCGCGACTCGGAGGCGACCCCCGAGGGGATGGGGGAGACCTCCCCCTTGCAAAAGGCCGACATCCTCGGCACCCTGCCTGATGACGATGACGAGCCTGGCGTCCTCCCGGAGAGAGAGGAGCTGCCCGTGGTTCTGGCGAGGGGCAGGTCGGCGCTGATCTCCCGGGACGACGCTCCTACCCCGACACTGCCTGGAGCTACTTCCGGTCCATCTGCTGCCCCTGCTTTTGCTCCTGGAGCCCGCGCGCCTGCGCCTCAAGCTACGAGGCTCTCAGGCTTCAATCTTAAGAAGCGGAGGGACTACGCCGCGGTGGACCAGTAAGTGTTCTTGTCCTGCCTTGTTCTTGCTTTTTCTGCTCGTCCTTGACGCTTCTCCGTTGTGCAATTAGGCCGACGCCCGTGGCAAAGAAGAGAAAGGAGGACGAGGTGATACTGTTCGAGCCCAAATCGCCTCCTACGGCCGCACCCCTCTCCATGGATAAGGGCAGCGACAACGCTTGTGCTTCTCTAGCCCGATCATCCTCGCGAGGCTTGGTGGAGCATCCTCGGGGGGAGTCAGCCCCCGTGGCCCCGCTGGCTCCGGAGGTGCCAACGTCCATCTCGGGCGCTGGGGTCTCCGAAGCTCAGGAGCTTCTGGCCTCCCAGGACATGGTGACAACATCGCCTCCTCCTCCTTCTGCCGCATTGTTGTCTCCAGGTTCTTCTGCCTCTCCTGACATCCTAGAGCATACTCTTTCTGCGATGACCCTGCTGCGAGAAGATCTTCAAGGCACCGACCGTCGCCTGGTGGCTGGGCGCCTGGAGCTAGTCTCTGGCTGGCTTCACTCCGATGTGTCTGTCCGGGCGATGCTGAGCCAGGCTGCTGTGGACTCCGAGAAGGACAGGGAGGTCGTCTCCCAAGCTGTGGCCGCTCGCGAGGTGGAGCTGAAGGATGCCTGGGCCGCCCAGGACCACTGCCGGTCGCTGGAGGCCGAGCTGGAGACCGTGCGGAGGGAGCACGTGAAAGAGGCCCAAGGCCGCAAGGCGGAGCAGGAGAAGATGAAGGCCCGAGAGGAGACCGTCAGGGATCACGACGCCGAGCTGGAGTAGTTGGTGAAGGCACAGGCCACGGAGTGCAGCCGGCTGGAGGAGCTGGAGCAGAAGCTGAAGGCAGAGAAGGCCGAGCTTGAAGACAAGGCGAAGGTCCTAGCTGAGGACCACGCGGCCTTCAAGCTCCTCGAGGAGAGGTCTCGGTCGGCACTGCGGTCACTCTACGAGAAGGGCTCGGAGGAGCCGCTGGCCGCAGGCGACAAGGGCCCCGCCCAGCTGCTTCCTTATCTGGTCGATGCGCTTGAGGACGTCGTGAGTGGTATCAGCCCCATGGCAGAGGAAGAAGCCCGCATTCTTTCCTCAGTCGTGTTGACGCGCGTCCTCTACAACCTTCATATTCGCGATCATGCCACCCGCCTTGACGAGCTGCTAGAGCCTGTGGACGATGAGCATTGCGCGGCCGTTGCCGCAGCCGTGAAGGGTCAGGTGGAGGCCCTGCTGAAGAAGTTCCATGCCTTCGCTCTCACGCCCCCGACCGGCGGTGCTACTGATCCTGCAACTCCGGCTGGTGGTACAGGTGAAGGCGACGCCGTTGAAGAAGAAGTATCCCTTGCAGGCGACGGCGGTGTCCAAGGATGACGGGATGATTTGCTGGCAGCTCCTTTCCTGTTTAGTTTCTGTAATATGCACCATGCCTCGTGTAGGCGTTAAACTCGCGTTTGGTTTCAGGAGAACAATATGTCTTGTAATATTTGCTTTGAAATTCAGCGATTTCCTTTCCATTTGCTTTACATTCTATGTCGGCAGGGCCCGACCCCGCGCATACCTCAGCCGCCATTGGGCCGTCCGGATCACCAGGACGGACCAAGGAGTGAGGGGCTACGTGATCAGTTAGGCTCCTGAGTCGCGATGCTCAGGAGTACCCCTTGACGTGCAAACAACCTATAGAAATGAGATCTAGGAGTAGGCCTAGTGTTCTACGTCGGTAGGGCCCGACCCCGCGCATACCTCAGCCGCCATTGGGCCGTCCGGATCACCAGGACGGACCAAGGAGTGAGCGGCTACGTGGTCAGTTAGGATCCTGAGTCGCGATGCTCAGGAGTCCCCCTTGACATTCAAACAACCTTCGTACCTTGGCTCCACTTGGGAGGGAGTGCGACAACCAGGTCCGAGGGACCTGGCAGGGTGGCGTATGCTTGGGTGTGAGCCGAGCGCAGCCCCCTCATGCGACTCTCCCGAGGGGAGGTGTTGCGATGAGGCCAGACACTAAGCTCCGAGGCTCCCTGAGGTTGATACGGCCGTGAGGCCGCCCTCAGTTGTTTATCACCAGCGCGGAGCATAGCGCTTCCGCACTTGCACGGGCATAGACGCTCCTCGGTAGTGTCGACTACCAGCACGGAGCATGGTGCTTCCACTTGCATGTGGGAGGGGACTCCGTACTACAGAGAGCCCCCGGGGTGTGTACAGCCCCGCCCTGACATGTGGCTTGCACGGTAGGGCTAGATGAGGTGTGTCTAGGCACTCGTGAGCCAGCGCGGGACTCACGAGGCCCTACCTCAAGGCGGGTTTCGTCTGGTCTTGGTTCTTGACGACTGTGGTGTTCCGGCGAGATGGTTAGGCAACCTGTGCCGAATGAATTTCCCAAGGTTATCGCACGAGAAGGCCAAGCACCAACGACCCCAGGAGGTGACGTGAACGGGGCCGGCCTGCCAGACAGAGATTAGCCGTTGGATTTATCGATGCTACAGGGACAGGCCCGAGTACAGACGCCGTGCTAGCCTTCTTATGCGAAGGATCCTGAAGAAAGACTATCGGTGCGCGGCTCCCACGGTGGGTGACTATCAAGTAGGTGATAACCATAGATAGATTATGCATGAAAAGAAAACTAGCTCAGGTAAATGCAAGAATGATACATGCCACTGGGTTGGACCCAAGCGGCTTGGGGATGATGCAGCCCGAGGGGCGCCCCCAGCAGAGTAAGCTAGACGTAAAAGGATACATGCCGCAGGGACAGACCCACGCGGCCTGGGAGTGATGCAGCCCAGGGGGTGCTCCCAGCTAAATAAACTTGGAAAATGTCACCTGGTTTGGTTGTCGAAGGAGTGTTGGGTAGCTGAAGATGCATGGCGAAGAAGTCGCTCCTCATGAGCCATCGAGACCCAGAGCCTCGGGAGGCTCCGGAGTCTCAGGCGTCCTCCTGGGGACCGTCTCCATCTCCACCAGGACTGCATGATGCCTGGCCTCCTAACCTGCCAGGATGCTCCGCAGGTTGCGCTGGAAGGCGGCTGCCATGCTCGGCAAGCCGAACGACATGCAAACATAGTTGTGAGGTGGGCCCTCGCAATGTCCCACGCGCGAAGGCCAGAAGAGCTCCTGAGATGTGGCCCTGTTGAGCCCTGGGACGTCGACGCAAACACCCAGCTCGCCATCCACACCTGGATGGGGAGCAGCGCCAGGTGGGCGGCGGTCGCCGCGCATGGCTCTCTCATCCTGCACTTCCTGAGTGGCCTTGGTGATGAACTCCTGAGCGCCGTGCGCTCCTCGCCCGGTGTCCTCCTGAGGGAAACGTGTCGCGAAGCACGCCTCCATGTGGTGCCCGAGCACCTCCCTCGTGATGTTGGCTAGGTCCGAGGCCCTCCAGAAGAGAGCTCCTGAGCCCTGCCGAAGGAGGGCGCCGGGTGCACCTCCCTATGCAAGGGAGGGAGGCACCCTAGGCGCGGGCGCCGATCCTGAGGTGGTGCCGCTGGAGGCGCCGCTCCCCTGAGGCCCAGTGCGGAGTAGCTGCTTCTTCTTCTTGTGGTTGGCCTCAAAGGGTTCTGCACATACACGCTACCAGGGTCCCCGACTGCTGCAGCTTGGAAGGCGCACTCGAGGGAGCACACCACGTCTCTTTCTTTGCAGGGGACTATGATGATTCCGCCGCTTCCCGACATCTTGAGGACGTTGTAGCCATGGTGGGTGACTGCCATGAATTTGGCTAGCGCTGGGTGGCATTGTACGACAGTCAGATGTGGGCAGCGTCGAAGTCGACGAGCTAGGTGTGGTAGTTGTCGCGCTGACCAAAGGTGGCAGGGAGACGAGCTTGCCCTATCGGGATGGTGGAGCTGTTAGTCACTCCTGAGAAAGGCTTGGTGGGCTGGAGCTGACCATATGGCACTTGAAGGCCGTCGAACGTCTCGACGGATAGGACACTGAGCCCCGCATCGTCATTGATGAGGGTCTTGGTGACTTGGACATTGCTGATGACGGGCGAACAGAGCATCGGGAGAACGCCGACGGTTGCCGCGCATTTGAGCTAGTCCGCCAAGCTAAAGGTGATGGCGTACTTGGACCATCTGAGCGGGTGCGTGGCCTCGAACTTGGGGAGGGCTGCATTCACCTCGCGAGAGATCTGCTTGAAGATGCGTTGGGAAGCTGGGGCCTGAGCGCCACCCAAGATGCAGGCGATGGTGCGCGGCTCCTAGAAGCACCCATCCCCTTCGTCCTGTTGGTGGTCGTCGTTCCTCCTTGGTGGCAGCGGCAGCGGAGGGAGACCAGGGTTGCCCTGAGGACGGTCCTCGCGAGGCTGGTCCCTCCAGGCGCCCTCACGAGGCTGGTCCTACCAGCGGTCCTTGTGAGGTTGGTCGTGCCACTCCTGGCGGAGCCCGCGGTCGTCCCAACATCCTCCGCCTCGTCCACCTCCTCGGTCGTAGCCTTCGTCATTGTGCTCGGGGCATCGACCGAAGAATCCATCTCGAATAGCCCCGAGCTCTTGACAGTCGTCAGTGTTGTGGCTGCGCACGTTGTGGAAGGCGCAGAACGTACAGCTGCCCTTGGACGACTTGGGAAGGTCTCGGCCGCACTTTGTGTCTGGCTCTGCCGCGAGTACGGCCACCCCTTTGCGCTTCACGTCCTTGACCTTGGCCTTCTTCTCCTCTGGATCCGCAACAAGGAGCTCGAGGAGCGAGATACGCTCCTCCTCAGCTCTTGCACACTTGGTTGCTATGTTGAACAGCTCCAAAGTCGTGCACAACTCCTCGTGGATGGCAAGCTCCTCCTTCATCTTGATGTCACGGACGCCATCGGAAAATGCTGAGATGATGGCCTCGTCTGTCACCTTGGGGATCTTGACGCGCACGCTGTTGAAGCACTGGATATACTTCTGCAAGGTCTCTCCCGACTGTTGCTTGATGCGGCGCAGGTCACCCGTGGCCGGGGGGCGGTCGCGAGTGCCCTGGAAGTTGGCGACGAAGTGATCGCGCATCGCATCCCAGGAGGAGATTGAGCCCGGGGCAGGTTCAGGAGCCATGAGCGGGCGCCGTCCTTGAGAGCCATGGGGAACTAGTTCGCCATGACCTTTTCGTCGCTGTTGGCCGCCTCGATGCTCAGCTTGTAGAGCTACAAGAACTCCACAGGGTTGGGGGTGCCATTGTAGCGAGGAGGCAGATTCGGCTTGAACTTGCCTGGCCAAACGACGCTACGCAGCTCAGGAGTGAAGGCGCGGCTGAGGGAGTCCTGGACTAAGGGGTCCTCGGGCGTCCGGCCTGTTAACCATGGGCCGTACTGATGGGCAGTGAAGGACACAAAGACGGAAGACTGCACCCATGTCCGGATGGGACTCTCCTTGGCGTGGAAGGCAAGCTTGGCGACCAAATATGTAGATTCCTTTCTTTGTAACCGACCTTGTGTAACCCTAGATCCTCCTGGTGTCTATATAAACCGGAGGACTTAGTCCGGATGAGAGAGATTCATTATCATAGTCATACAGGCTAGACTTCTAGGGTTTAGCCATTACGATCTCGTGGTAGATCAACTCTTGTAATACTCATATTCATCAAGATCAAGCAAGCAGGACGTAGGGTATTACCTCCATAGAGAGGGCCCGAACCTAGGTAAACATCGTGTCCCCTGTCTCCTATTACCATCGACCTTAGACGCACAGTTCGGGACCCCCTACCTGAGATCCGCCGGTTTTGACACCGACATTTGTGCTTTCATTGAGAGTTCCACTGTGTCGTCCTCAAAAGGTTCGATGGCCCCTTCAATTGTCAAGAATGACGCTGTCCAAGGAGAAAACTTCCTCCCCGGACAGATTTTCATGTTCGGTGGCTTCGCACTGCGGGCCTGGAGCAGATCGATAGCTATGCCCCTGGCCATCAGGTCAAATTGGGAGCTTGAACTACGTCGCGGACATCCATGGATATTTGATCTTCGCTGGATTCGAGATCGCGACGATCTCTCCTGGTCACCTCGATGAACATGACCTAAATCTGTCATCGGACCACATTCAGGAGATAGCTCCTGTAATTGCTCTGGCCTTAGATCCGGAGCATATGGCGCCATCTAAGGACTGGAGGTTCAGCCCCACCACGGAGGCCACAGATTCCCTGGCGTTGGAGCCACATAGGGACTTAAACTCACACAATATTTGTGTCATCGGAACCCCGAACTCGTCTCTGGGTGTGAGTTCCGAACCATGTGAGTCCACGGATGTCGAACTTGATCGTTTATCGATCTTCGAGTTCAGCGCCGCAGACATCTTCCAGCACTCACCCTTGGGCAATGTGCTAAGCTCATTAAAGAACATGTCCTTGGCGGGGGACTCACAGCCGAACTATATCCAGTTCGAACTAGAAGCTGATGACAGGGAATTCCGCTCCCCACCCGCCACCCACTTTGTAGCCACTGTCGAAGACTTAACTGACATGCTCGATTACGGCTCCGCTGACATCGATGGTATGGACGACGATGCCGGAGAAGAAGAGGCCCAGGACCCGCCGTTCACCCGACGCTGGATGGCCACTTCCTCGTACGATGTGTACATGGTGGATGCACCAAAGGAGAATAGCGGCGATGACAAAGAAAATCCAGTTGAGAATAAACCTCCTGAGACACAGCAAAAACGCCGACGTCCTCGGCACCGCACTAAGTCACCTCGTTCAAAGGGCAGCAATACCTTCACCAGAGAAGACAATACTCTGGACGATGCTGAAAACAATGAAGACCTTGCTGAGGTAACATCCGAACAGGAGGAGCAAGAAAACGGGCAAGCCAGCCCCGACGAACAGGCCAGGCCCAACGACTCGGAGGACGGTAGTTATCATCCGCTCTCTGAGGATGAGCAAAGCCTTGGCAACGAAGATTTCATCGTGCCTGAGGAACCTCTCGAGCAGGAGCGCTTCAAGCGCCAGCTAATAGCCACCGCAAGGAGCCTGAAAAAGAAGCAACAGCAGCTTCAAGCTGACCAAGATCTGCTCGTCGACAGGTGGACTGACGTTCTAGCAGCCGAAGAATACGACCTCAGACGCCTAGCCAAGAGTTACCCAGAACTAAGATTGCTACCTCAGTTCAATGAAGAGGCGCCGGAGCCCAAACTTCCCTCGCGTAATGCGGCCGACCGAACACTATGCGGTCGGGACAGTGCGGCGGACTGACCACCTCGTGGTCGGGATAGAGCGGCAACTCAAGCTGAACAGCAGCCCACCCCGCCGCTACGAAAAACAGAGACAAAACAATTCGGGGTCATACACACGACCTCCGGCAGACCCTGGATAGTAGAGCAGGATATACCCGATCGATTTACGGATCGCGAGGATGTTCCTCGACACGTGATGATGGCTACCTATTCGGACATGACAAACCTAGTCACACCTGAGCCGACAAGTGCAGACGGACTCCATCTGTGCTATGTCGCGACGCGGCCCGATATAGAGGCGCCGCACACCCTCTTTGCATCACCGATGAAGTAATGGATCACGAATTCCCCGAAGGGTTCAAACCCGTTAACATTGAATCATACGACAGAACAACCGACCCCGTGGTATGGATCGAGGATTTTATTCTCCATATCCACATGGCCCGTGGAGATGACCTCCACGCTATCAAATACCTCCCACTAAAGCTCAAAGGGCCAGCTCGACACTGGTTAAACAGCCTGCTGAAAACTCTATCGGCAGCTGGGAGGACTTGGAAGAAGCCTTCCTTGACAACTTCCAAGGTACATATGTCCGGCCACCAGACGCCGATGACTTAAGCCACATAGTCCAACAACTTGGAGAGTCAGCCAGGAAATTTTGGACTAGGTTCCTAACCAAAAAGAACTAGATCGTCGACTGTTCGGATGCCGAAGCTCTAGCAGCCTTTAAACATAGCATCCGTGACAAATGGCTCGCTCACCACCTCGTCCAAGAAAAGCCGAAATCTATGGTAGCCCTCACGGCACTTATGACCCACTTTTGTGCAGGTGAGGATAGCTGGCTGGCTTGTAGTAAAAATACGGCCAGCGACGCAGGCCCCTCTGAGGCCAAAAATAGCAACGGCAAGCTCCGATGTAACAGGCACAAACGCCAAAGCAATGGTAATAATACTGACGGTACTACAGTCAACGCCGGATTCAGCGGCTCCAAGTCCAGCCAGCGGAAGAAGCCGTACAAGAGAAACAATCAGGGACCATCCAGCCTGGACCGCATACTCGATCGTCCGTGCCAAATCCATGGCACCCCAGACAAACCAACCAACCATACCAACAGAGAGTGCTGGGTTTTTAAGGAAGTCGGCAAGTTAAATGCTGAGAACAAGGAAAAGGGATCGCAGAGCAAGGACGATGACGAGGAGCCCCTGCAGCCAAACACAGGGGGACAGAAGAAGTTCCCCCTCAGGTCAAAACGGTGAACATGATATATGCTACACACATCCCCAAGAGGGAGCGCAAGCGCGCACTCAGGAACGTCTACGCGATTGAGCTAGTCGCCCCAGAATTTAATCCATGGTCGTCATGCCCGATAAATTTTGATCACCGGGATCATCCGACTAGTATCCGTCACGGCTGTTCAGCCGCATTGGTCCTGGACCCAATAATTGATGGGTTCCACCTGAAGCGAGTCCTGATGGACGGTGGCAGCAGCCTCAACTTTCTCTATTAGGATACAGTGTGCAAAATGGCATTCATCCATCACGGATCAAACCCACAAAGACTACCTTCAAAGGAGTCATTCCAGGTGGAGAGGCCCGTTGTATGGGCTCAATCACGCTCGAGGTTATCTTCGGATCCCCGACAATTTTCGAAGCGAGGAGTTAATCATTGACATAGTCCCCTTTCGCAGCGGCTATCAGGCACTGCTCGGACGGACCGCATTCGCCCGATTCAATGCAGTGCCGCACTATGCTTATCTCAAGCTCAAGATGCCCGGTCCATGTGTCGTCATAACAGTCAATGGAAATACGAAATGCTCCCTCCATACCGAAGAGCACACAGCTGCCTTAGCAGCAGAAGTACAGAGCGGCCTTCTCAAGCAGAACCTTAATTCGGTTGCCGAGTCCTCGGACACCGTCAAAAGGGTCCGAACTACCCTGCAGCGGGACAGCTCGGCTCGTCAGGAGCTAGACTAGCAATTCGGCCTCTGTCTCAGTCCTGGTCAAGTAGTGGCATTCGCACCATGCGTACATAACTACGCACTCAAAATTCCATGGGCATCGATGGAGGCATAGCTAGTTTATGATCCGCAATTCGGCTAGACCGCCCCGGACACTCATGCTTTCACTATTCCCCTTTTTTATTTTATTTTTCCTTTTTACAGGTCTTTTCTGGCGGCTTGACCATCGACTCTTTTCGAATGATAAAACACCAAGATAACAAGAAGCATGGACGTACTGGAAAACTCTTAGGTGGTCTCTTTAACGATCCCTTTACCTATCTTCAGGACCCATACGTAGCTCTCTCTGTGAAGGTATAGTAAATAGCCTTTATGCTTATTGCACTACCTGTATAAATGCGCTTTAATGCACCAATGAAATTCAATAGAAACAGCTTGCGGCCCAAATTTTCATGGCTCTAGCTTACCACTGGTTCTTCTTTTTTCTTTATTTTTGTCTTTTTCTTTCTGGTAATTCTACCAGGTAACACCTGTACACTCAGGTGCGTTTCAATTTGCTAGGGGCTTCATAGCACCCCACACTATGGCAGCAAAAGTCTGAACACTTTTTATAAGTATAGTTTGGCACCCCGGATTTAGCATTATATGCATTGGCTTCGAATCATGTCTTTGGTCAATAGTTGGGTTGCCCAACTCCTGTGATTGCTACCTTACGTTCCCCTATATCGGCTAAGGTAGTAAAGGGAGAACTACTGCGATTGTGCCTTGGTTTATCCAAAGGAGCACCTCAGTAGAGAAAGCCGAAAACTGACTGTCATCATGTGGCGAGAGCCGGTCAGCTGTTCGGAGGTTGCAAATCGTTGGAGATTTCTTCCACGTCACGCGAAGGATCGGTACTTCCCGATTAGACGCTTGCAGCAATCTAGCTTGGATACTAGGGGCTGCACCCATGTTTTTATTGTCAAACTCCTATGGCTAAGTGAGGGCATTAACACCGCATAGTCTGATTGCCTGTTTCGTTGCGCTAAACAACTCCTTCAAGGACCATATAATTGGATCAAGATTGTTTAGATTATATCCTAAACACATCCATACTACCTATGTGGGGGCAGAAGCCGACGACTGGAAAACCCTCAGATTTCACATAACATGGTCGCAGAGGAGGAAAAATTTAAAAACATAACAAGCATTATATTGCAAACCCGCTTTGTTCTATCATACAAAGTAGAAGGAACTTGAATACATTCATTCAAAGATAGTGTCATGCGCACACTGCATTGCTACAATGCGAGACCCCTCTAGGACATCTGCAAAATAGCGCTCGGGTGTGCGGTGCTCCTTGCCCTCCGGCGGCCCCATGGTCAGCTCGACGGCGTCCATCTTCGCCCACCACATCTTGCAGCGGGCGAAGGCCATGCGTGCACCTTCAATGCAGGCCGGTCGCTTGACGACATCCAGCCGAGGACAGGCGTTCACCAGCCGCTTCACGAGCCCGAAGTAGCTACCGGGCATAGCTTTGGCTGGCCATAGCCGGATTATCAAATCCTTCATGGCTAGCTCGGCCACCTTATGCAGCTCCACCAGCTGTTTCAGCTGATGGGTGAAGGGCACGGGATGCTCTGGCACAAGATACTGCGACCAAAACAATTTCTTTGTGGAGCTCCCTTCTTTGGCTCGGAATAACTCCGCGGCATCCGACACACTGCGCGGCAGATTTGCGAAGGCCCCTGGAGAACTCCGAATGCGGGTTAGTAAGAAATACTTCTTCTTTATATATTTGCTTTGCATGCTAAACGCCTTACCTGCCGCGATCTTCCTGGCCCCTTGGATTTCCTGGAGGGCACCCTGGGCTTCAACCCGGGCCGCTTCCGCGCTTTGACGAGCCTTGGAGAGTTTGGTATCTCGAGCCGATACATCGCCCTCCAGGGTCTCACACTTCTTCACCGCGTCCTAGAGCTCTTGCTGGACCTCGTTCAGCCGGGCCTTCAGCTTCTTGCGAGCGGCCTGCTCCTTGACGGATCTCTCCTCGGCTTTGGCCAGGGCCGTTTTCAGGGCCTCGACCTCGGCCGTCGCCCATACACATATAATGACACTACAGTTAGTATACATCATTTACTCTTTCCGAATATATAGCGAGCCATTGCATACCTTGCTGGTCTTCCAGCTGCTTCCTCGCATGGCCAAGCTCTTCTTCGGCCCGCTCCAGTTTCTGCTTTAGTCCAGAGACTTCGGCGGCATGAGACGTCGTGGCCAGCAGCGACGCATGCTTATTAACATCAGACACACTTGGTTAGTTTCCTGCGAAATTTAATTGATCCTTTGTCCGGCTTGTCTTTTCGAACACCGGACAGTGTCTCAGGGGCTACAGTCTATGTGGAGATTTTCTTGGTTAAACGCCGCTTACCTCAAAACCTATCAGCAAGCCGCTGCAGGCTTCGGTCAGTCCTCTCTTGACGGACTAAACCTTCTCAACCACCGTACCCATAAGGATACGATGTTCTTCCACAATGGAAGCGCCTCGTAGCGCTTCCAACAGATTATCCAGCGCCTCTGGTTGGACAGAGGTCGCCGGTGGGACGGGCACTCCTCCTTCTCTTGATGGAGGCTGCTTGTTGGACTCCGGGGCCATATGGGTCTCCGGATCCGTTCCTAGAGGGGGGCCGAATCGAGTACGGCCCCCATCGTCAGTCTCCATGGGGGCTTGTTCCCCCATGTGTCCGGCGGCCGAGGTATCGCCCTTCGGCGCTACCTTGACGGCCTCCCGAACCTCTCCCTGGCCTGGGAAGGTCCTTCAGGACAGCACCTCGACGTCTCCCTGGGCCTCGGGAGAGTAAGCGGCCGACGGTGTCTCACTGGCCATCTCCTTTGAGTCCAACGAGCCTCTTGATGAGGATCGCTGGGAGCTGTCATGGGCCGGACTGCAATAGCATAATTAATCATGTCAATGCGACAAAGAGGAGAGGTTAGATTTATGGGCATGTACGAGTATTAGCACTTACGATGCGGCTCGAGGGTTAGTGCGGGGGCGTTACTCCGGACTGCTGTCGACGTCCCATGCAGACCTGCCCGCGAGCGGGCCTTTCCCCTTCTTGGGCGCCTCCACCTCCAGAATTGTGGAGGCCGCCCTCTTCTTCCTCCCTCCATCAGAGGGAAAGTCGCTCTTATCCTCCTTATCGTCGTCGTCTTCGGTGACGGAAGAACGGGTCTTGTCTTCGGACGTCGCGTTCGAAGCGCCCCTGCGGCGGGGGCCACCCCGGACCCCCTTGGCCTTCCCCGTGGCCTACTTAGCCGGCGCCGTATAGGGCGCCGGCACCAGCATCTTCGCTAAACGCGGAATGACTGGTTCTTCAGGCAGCGGAGCCAGACACCAGATCTGCTTCGCCCTCTCCATCCAGTCCTGAAGAAGCAATGATAATAATAGCTTAGATATCATCCTTGAAACAAGCAAGTAGGGGATGCGTTAAAAATAACATACCTCGTTGGCGAGGTGATTGATGTCGTGCCCGCGGTCCGAATCCGTGACCGGCGGTGTCTCGTTGCCCTTGAAGAGCAACTTCCAGGCGTCTTCGTGAGAAGTTTCAAAGAGCCTCTTCGGGGTATGGTGCTTCTTAGGATTAAACTCCCATAGAGGGCGGCTTCGGCTTTGGCACGGGAGAATCCGGCGACCTAGCATCACCTAGATTATATCGACAAGCTTGGTATCCTTGTCCACCATACTTTGAACACGCGTCTGCAGCGCTATCAGCTCATCTGACAATGACCAATTCGGGCTCTTCTCAACCCAAGAGGTGAGCTGCATTGGAGCGCCGGAGTTGAATTCGGCAGCGGCGGCCCAGTTTGCACCACGGGGTTCTGTGATGTAGAACCATTGTTTCTGCCATTCCTTGACAGTCTCCATGAAAGTGCCTTTCGGCCAGGAGACATTAGTCATCTTGCTCACCATGGCACCTCCGCACTCCATGTGCTGGCCATCCACCACCTTCGACTTCACATTGAAGACCTTGAGCCACAGCCCGAAGTGGGGTTGGATGCGGAGGAAGGCCTCGCACACGACAATGAACACCGGGATGTTGAGGAAGGAGTTCGGGGATAGATCATGGAAGTCTATCCCGTAATAGTACATCAGCCCGCGGACAAAAGGGTGGAGTGGAAACCCTAGCCCGCAGAGGAAATGAGGGATGAATACCACCCTCTCATTGGGGTTCGGTATGGGGACGACTTGCCCCCGGGCTAGAAGACAGTGGGATATTTCCTTCGCCAGGTACCCGGCCGCCCGAAGCTCAGTAATGTCCTCCTCCTTGATGAGGAGACCATCCAGATCCAGACATGCTTGAGTGCTAGCTTGAGTGGGAAGAAGATGAGAGCTTGGGCGCTGGAGCTCAAGAGTGGAAGGGCAGAGGAAGAGAGAAGGCGTGGGAGAAGAAGGGGGAATCCTTATCCCCTTATAAAGGCAGTGAATATCGAACGCCTCCTGATACGTCTCCAATGTATCTATAATTTATGAAGTATTCATGCTATTATATTATCCATCTTGGATGTTTATCGGGATTTACTATGCATTTTATATTACTTTTGGGACTAACCTATTGACCCAGAGCCCGGTGCCAATTTCTGTTTTTTCCCTTGTTTCAGTGTTTCGCGGAAAAGGAATATCAAACGGAGTCCAAACGGAGTGAAACCTTCGGAAAAGTTATTTTTGGAAGGAAAGCAATACAGGAGACTTGAAGTGCGCGTCGGGAAAGAAACGAGGGAGGCACGAGGTAGGGGGCGCGCCCTCCACCCTCGTGGGCCCCTCGTGGCCCCCCTGACGTATTTCTTCCACCTATATATCTCCATATACCCTAAAACGATCGGGGAGCAGAATAGATAAGGAGTTCCGCCGCCAGAAGCCTCCGTAGCCACCAAAAACTAACCTAGACCCGTCTCGGCACCCTACCGGAAGGGGAATCCCTCTCCGGTGGCCATCTTCATCATCCCTGTGCTCTCCATGATGAGGAGGGAGTAGTTCTCCCTCGGGGCTGAGGGTATGTACGAGTAGCTATGTGTTTGATCTCTCTCTCTCGTGTTCTTGAGGTGGCATGATCTTGATGTGTCGCGAGCTTTGCTATTATAGTTGGTTCATATGATGTTTCTCCCCCTCTACTCTCTTGTAATGGATTGAGTTTCCCCTTTGAAGTTATCTTATCGGATTGAGTCTTTAAAGATTTGAGAACACTTGATGTATGTCTTGCCGTGCGTATCTGTGGTGACAATGGGATATCACGTGATTCACTTGATGTATGTTTTGGTGATCAACTTGCGGGTTCCGCCCATGAACCTATGCATAGGGGTTGGCACACGTTTTCGTCGTGATTCTCCGGTAGAAACTTTGGGGCACTCTTTGAGGTTCTATGTGTTGGTTGAATAGATGAATCTGAGATTGTGTGACGCATATCATATAATCATACCCACGGATACGTGAGGTGACATTGGAGTATCTAGGTGACATTAGGGTTTTGGTTGATTTGTGTCTTAAGGTGTTATTCTAGTATGAACTCTAGGGCTGTTTGTGACACTTATAGGAATAGCCCAACATATTGATTGGAAAGAATAACTTTGAGATGGTTTCGTACCCTACCATAATCTCTTCGTTTGTTCTCCGCTATTAGTGACTTTGGAGTGACTCTTTGTTGCATGTTGAGGGATAGTTATATGATCCAATTATGTTATTATTGTTGAGAGGACTTGCACTAGTGAAAGTATGAACCCTAGGCCTTGTTTCCTAGCATTGCAATACCGTTTACGCTCACTTTTATCATTAGTTACCTTGCTGTTTTTATATTTTCAGATTACAAAAACCTTTATCTACCATCCATATACCACTTGTATCACCATCTCTTCGCCGAACTAGTGCACCTATACAATTTACCATTGTATTGGGTGTGTTGGGGACACAAGAGACTCTTTGTTATTTGGTTGCAGGGTTGCTTGAGAGAGACCATCTTCATCCTACGCCTCCCACGGATTGATAAACCTTAGGTCATCCACTTGTGGGAAATTTGCTACTGTCCTACAAACCTCTGCACTTGGAGGCCCAACAACGTCTACAAGAAGAAGGTTGTGTAGTAGACATCAAGCTCTTTTCTGGCGCCGTTGCCGGGGAGGTGAGTTCTTGAAGGTATATCTTTAGATCTTGCAATCGAATCTTTTTGTTTCTTGTTTTAGCACTAGTTTTGTTTATAAAATAAAACTATAAAAATGGAATTGAGTTTGCCTCATACGCTTCATCTTTTTAATATGTTTCGTGAGTATGATGGGAAGGAAAATTGTGCCAAAGTGTTAGAAGAAGAATGCATTAGAATGTTTGGCACTAAATATTTGAATGATGAGCATGATTGCAATGTTGTTAGTATGAATTCCTTGAATATCTATGATGCTAATGATATGCAAAGCCACAAGCTTTGGGAAGCTATGTTTTATGAAGATGATATTTTTTTGTCCCCCAAGTTTTGATGAGCAAATTTATTATGATGAAAGCATGCCTCCTATCTATGATGATTATTGTGATGACACGTATGCATTAAATAATAATGTTAACAATGAAACTTGTCATCTTTATTTCAATTTTCAATCCCATGATAGTTACTTTTTTGAGTTTGCTCCCACTACTATTCATGAGAAGAAATTTGCTTATGTGGAGAGTAATAAAAACTCTATGCTTGTAGATCATGAAAATAATGCTTTGTGTGATAGTTTTATTGTTGAATTCATTCATGATGCTACTGAAAATTATTATGAGGGAGGAATATATGCTTGTAGGAATTGCAATAATATCAAGTTTCCTCTCTATGTGCTTAAAATTTTGAAGTTATGCTTGTTTTACCTTCCTATGCAAGTTGATTCTTGTTCCCACAAGTTGTTTGCTTACAAAATCCCTATGCATAGGAAGTGGGTTAGACTTAAATGTGCTAGTCATATTCTTCATGATGCTCTCTTTATATTTCAATTCTTATCTTTTATATGAGCATCATTGAAATCATCATGCCTAGCTAGGGGCGTTAAACGATAGCGCTTGTTGGGAGGCAACCCAACTTTATTTTTGTTCCTGTTTAGTAATAAATTAATCATCTAGCCTCTGTTTAGATGTGGTTTTATGTGTTTAATTTGTGTTTGTGCCAAGTAGAACCTTTGGGAAGACTTGGGGAAAGTCTTTGCGATCATGCTGTAAAAAACAGAAACTTTAGCGCTCACGAGAATTGCTCCCAGTTTTTATTGGAGAGTGATATTTAGTTAATTATTTTTGAAGATGATTAATAGATAAATTCCTCACGTCCAGAAATTTATTTGATAATTTTATGAGTTGCAGAAGTATACGTTTGATTCAGATTACTACAGACTGTTCTGTTTTTGACAGATTCTGTTTTCACCGTGTTGTTTGCTTATTTTTTTTTTGAACCTATGAGTAGTACCGGAAGGTATGAACCATAGATGAGTTGGAATACAGTAGATATTACACCAATATGAATTTATAATGAGTTCACAACAGTACCTAAGTGGTAATTTATCTTCTTATACTAACGGAGCTTACGAGTTTTCTGTTAAGTTTTGTGTTGTGAAGTTTCAAGTTTTGGGTAAAGATTCGATGGACTATGGAATAAGGAGTGGCAAGATCCTAAGCTTGGGGATGCCCAAGGAACCCCAAGGTAATATTCAAGGACAACCAAGAGCCTAAGCTTGGGGATGCCCCGGAAGGCATCCCCTCTTTCGTCTTCGTTCATCGGTAACTTTACTTGGAGCTATATTTTTATTCACCACATGATATGTGTTTTTCTTGGAGCATCAATTTATTTTGTTAGGATTTGCTTGATGTTATTTAGAACAATGTTTTGCATCTTTTATTTCAATAAAAGTGGCATTGATAGCCTTTACTATGCCTATTTTACAAGTCTTCATGTTGCTGTTTGAAAATAGAAAGTTTACCGCTGTTGCAATAATTCCCTAGAAAAGTCAGAATGTGATAAAATGTTGAAAACTTTTGCATATTAAGATCTGATAAATTTACTACAGTGGGAATTTTCTTTCATAATTTTTGGAGTTATGGAAGTATGGATTTTGCTGCACTCTTTACAGACTGTCCTGTTTAGGCAGATTGCTGTTATGTTTGCATTGTTTGCGTATGTTTGTTTCTTTAATGATTCTATTTGAGGATAGGACTATTAAATATGCAGAGGCATTTAGTATGCAATGTTGAATAATAATTTTAGTTATTTGCTACAGTAGAGTATGATAAGGTTCTTGCATTGGTTTATACTAACTTATCTCACGAATCCTTGTTGAGTCTTGTGTGGATGAAGCTTTTGAGATTTAGGGAGACCGTGATATGAGAGGAATTAAGGAGACACAAAAGCTCAAGCTTGGGGATTCCCAAGGCATCCCAAGATAATATTTCAAGAAGACTCAATCGTCTAAGCTTGGGGATGCCCCGGTTGGCATCCCACCTTTCTTCTTCGATAACTATCGGTTAGTTTCTGTTGATCCTAAGTTTTTGCTTCTTCACATGATGTTTGCCATTCTTAGAATGTCATTTTATTTTGCTTTGCTTGCTGTTTGAATAAATTATTAAGATCTGAAATTATTAAATGAGAGAAAGTCTTCACATAGCTACATAATTATTTAAACTACTCATTGATCTTCACTCATATCTTTTTCGAGTAGTTTGTCATTTACTCGTGTGCTTCACTTATATCCTATGAGTAAATAGTTGGGTGCGCAAATATCATAAAGATGAAATTATATATGTTTCATATGCTTATCCCATGGGGAGTGATGACATCACATATAAGAAGTAGAAGTGGTAAATTTATTGAAGGTTAGCAAACATTGTATTGGTCACTTGAACAATTCATGAAAGAGTATTGAAGGAAGAGAGATTTCACATATAAATATACTATCTTGGACATCTTTTGTTGTTGTGAGCACTCATTAAAATATGACATGCTAAAAGGTTGAGGTTGGACAAGGAAGACAACGTAATGGGTTATGTTTTCTTATATCTGAAATAAAGTATATTGTCATGGATCATCCAACATGTTGAGCATGCCTTTCCCCCTCATGCTAGCCAAATTCTTCGCACCAAGTAGAGATACTACTTGTGCTTCCGAACATCCCTTAAACCAGTATTGCCATGAGAGTCCATCGTACCTACCTATGGATTGAGTAAGATCCTTCAAGTAAGTTGTCATCGGTGCATGCAATAAAAATTTCTCTCTAAATATGTATGATCTTTTAGTGTGGAGAAAATAAGCTTTATACGATCTTGTGATTTAGAAGCAATAAAAGCGACGGACTGCATAATAAAGGTCCCTATCACAGGGGACAATAAAGTGACCTTTCTTTTGCATTAAGATTTTATGCATCCAACTATAAAACCGCATGACAACCTCTGCTTCCCTCTGCGAAGGGCCTATCTTTACTTTTATCTTCTACCCTTATGCAAGAGTCATGGTGATCTTCACCTTTCCTTTTTACATTTTATCCTTTGGCAAGCACATTGTGTTGGAAAGATTCTGATATATATATATATATCCAATTGGATGTAAGGCATCATGAACTATTATTTTTGACATTACCCTTGAGGTAAAAGGTTAGGAGGCAAATCTATAAGCCCCTATCTTTCTCTGTGTCCGATTAAAACTTTAACCCATAAATATCACGTGAGTGTTAGCAATTGTGAAAGGCTACATGATAGTTGAGTATGTGGGGTTTGCCAAGTCAAAGCTCTGACATAGACTCTTCCTGAAAATAAGATTAATTGTAATTGTTTCATGACTGATAACATGGTTTGTTAGTTTTCAAGAAAGTTTACGATCTATACTTTAACATGTGAATAGCTTATTACTTGATCATGAGAAGCTTTATGAGATGAACTATTGTTATGATATAATGTTGCTAGAAAAGGTGATTGAAATTATCATTGATCAAACTTGTGCACCTGCTAGCATTCACACTTCATAAATTATTTCTTTTATCATTTACCTACTCGAGGACGAGCAGGGATTAAGCTTGGGGATGCTGATACGTCTCCAACGTATCTCTAATTTATGAAGTATTCATGCTATTATATTATCCATCTTGGATGTTTATTGGGCTTTACTATGCATTTTTATATTACTTTTGGGACTAACCTATTGACCCAGAGCCCAGTGCCAGTTTCTGTTTTTTCCCTTGTTTCAGTGTTCCGCGGAAAAGGAATATCAAACGGAGTCCAAACGGAATGAAACCTTCGGAAAAGTTATTTTTGGAAGGAAAGCAATACAGGAGACTTGGAGTGCATGTCGGAAAGAAACGAGGGAGGCACGAGGTAGGGGGCGCGCCCACCCCCTGGGCGCGCCCTCCTCCCTCGTGGTCCCCTCGTGGCTCCCCTGACGTATTTCTTCCACCTATATATCTCCATATACCCTAAAACGATCGGGGAGCATAATAGATCGGGAGTTCCGCCGCCAGAAGCCTCCATAACCACTGAAAACCAATCTAGACCCGTTCCGGCACCCTGCCGGAGGGGAAATCTGTCGGATGTGGGGTTCCGACAAACCCTTAAGGTTCGAACACTGGGGTGCATGCGAAGTCTTTCCCTCCTACCGATCTACGCTCTAGCTCGCTAGGATCTTGCGGACGAACTCGGAACACAGAAAGACATGGGGTTTATACTGGTTTGGGCCACCGTTGTGGTGTAATACCCTACTCCAGTGTGGTGGTGGTGGATTGCCTCACGGGCTGATGATGAGCAGTACTAGGGAAGAACAGCCTCCTGAGGTTGAGGTGTTCTTGTGCGTATGAACTTGTGGTGTGAGGATTCGATTCCCTTCGATCTCCTTTCGATCCCCTACTGTGGTGGCTAGTCCTATTTATAGAGCGCTGGTCCTCTTCCCAAATATTGAGTGGGAAGGGAGCCAACAATGGCGGGCTAATTTGAAGGGGACAACTAGTACAAGCTATCCTGACAAACGTGGTCTGCGCCTGTGAAAGGCTCTGGTGGTGACACCGTCTTGGGCTCCACGATGACCTCTGCCTTGTCGTCCTCCTGGTCTTGGTCTAGTTGCACCGAAATGGCAACCTTTGCCTGAGGCCTCGGTACTCCGCGGCTGCACTTGCCTCCTTTGCACCAAAGAGGAAACAAGGACGCTGCACGTGCTAGCGCGCGCCTGGCGCCCGCATGGTATCGATCGTCATGGCTTACGTTACGAGAGCTTCGTGAGGTTCGCCTCGCCTTGATATCTCCGCTCCTCGTGAGCCTGCCTGACCAGGCCGCTCCAGAGGAGGTCTTGCGTCGTCTGCCTCGTGAGGCTTGGCCCCTCGCGAGGGTCTTGGATGCCTTGTTGATGAAGACGGGCCGTACGTCCTGCTGGCTTAGCCACGCCGTGGGCCGCAGGCAGGCAGGTCTGGGGACCCCCGTTCCCAGAACGCTGACAGTAGCCCCCGAGCCCAAGGTGCGCTCGGGCTCGGCTTCGCGGCGAAGCCAAGGGCCAAGTACGGAGCGCCGCGGGCCCCAAAAGCCTGCAGCCTCGGTTGACGCGTGGCGGTTGATTGGGCGCGGGCATCTCCGCTTCCCCACGCTGCCTTTGAATCCGC